>NC_091469.1:80185061-81607119 GCF_036971445.1 Narcine bancroftii
AGTCTCCCTGATAACCCACCTATTATGGCCCCTGTAGAAATAGCTTGTAGACCTCCGCCCTATGCATACGTTGAGTCACAAGGTACCCCTGACACCCCAGATGGGACCCAGGAGTCACGTCCCTTATATCCAGATATTGAAACACTGGGACATGACGGGAACATCGGGAATGGGGACACGTCAGTCAAGATACAGGCCCCTTTACTTAAAATAAAAGGGGGATTAATAGACATCGAGACTCCCGCAGGATCCAAGAAAATAGAAGAAGACTTAGAGACACAGAAAAGGAACATGAAAAAGGTTCAGGATAACGTTGAAAACTTAAACAAAGATGTGAATGTGCTGGGGCAGATAAGTAAGGAACAAAAAGAATTAATGGTAGATGTATTGAGAGAAATGGAAAAGATAACTCCAACACTGTCAGCAGAACTCCAAGCTGGAGGAATAGTAATAGGAGCAAAGGACGAAAAGTGTAGTACAGATGAGGAAACGAGATACAGCCCACCATGGGAGGGAAGTAGCACAAGAGAACTCGGGAAGGAGAAGAGTAGACATGCCCACCTGGACATAGTTAGGACGAAAGAGAAAGACATGAAACCACTAGACAATGACTGAAGAAATTATCTTAGAGACAAGCGTGAACGATATACCTCCGAATCTGAGACATCAGGACCTGACGGGGACAGTGACAGTAGTGACGAAGAGGTGTCTGAACAGGGAGGACAAAATAGATGTATTCCAAGAGTAAAGATGGAACAGAAATCCCCAAAATTGAGATATCAATGCCCATTGCTGATCACGGGACGGGGAAATCAAAAGTATGTACCCTGGTCACGAATGGTCATGAAAAGACTTCCTCCATTAAGTAATGGGGCTGGTCCATGGATTTCTTGTTTCGAGCAAGAAACCTGTCAGGAACAATTAGCACTTGCAGATGTCAGAACTATCATGATAAAAATGAAGGCAGAAGGAGCCCTGAAGCAAATAGAGAGAACACTCAAAAGCGGAAAATTGGGGGATGAAATAGAATTTGACCCACTTCGAAATAGATTTTGGGAAGCACTTAGGGAAGCATTCCCTACACCTTATAGTCTGGACGCCTTGGTAACCCTCCAACTAAAAGAAGGGGAAGGTGTGCATGAGTACCTCTCTTGAGTGTGGAACTTATGGGAAACTGGGACTGGAGAAAGACCGGACCATAGCCCCCTAGGAAATGCTCATTTTCGAAATAGCACAATAAACGGACTACCTGGTCCAGTTCAAGTAAAATTAAGGGACATTGTGGGGTTAGAGACGATGCCAGAGGACTTGTGGAAAAGACACCTGACACATGCACTCAAACGACATCGTCAATCAGAACAGGCTAAGTCAGAAAGTACATCCCAGAAGGGAGTGGATAAGACAACCGATAAATTGATGAAAGTCATAGAACAAATAGGGATAAAACTAGTGGCCCAACAGATAGTCCCACAGGCCATGGGGCCAGTGATAAATCCGGGACCCCAAGAAAGGAATGTTTGGGAAAGACCACTAAGTACTATGTATAGAGGAGAACATACCCTATGCTGGCACTGCCACAATCCTGGACACTACCAGCGGGACTGTCCAGAGGCTGGGGAGGACAAGCAAGGGATCGACACATCGATCGGCCCCAGAAAATTGGGGGATGGCAGAGTGATCAACAAGTACAGGCACCCCCAGTATGACGATGATATTTGGGAAGGTGCTGAATTAGATTATTGACGGGGCCCTGGAGAATCAAAAATCACGCCTCCCTGGGAGCCACCGAAAATTTGGGGGACGGTGAATGGAGAAAAAATTAAATTTATGATTGACACAGGGGCAGCAGTAACGACCGTAATTAAACAACCCCCAGGGAGCACATATTCGGGCAAAACATTATCTACAATAGGATTCTCCGGGATAAGGGAAACACAGCCCAATACCGATAACATTGACATGACATTTGGACGACAAAGGGTCAGAGCACCTGTCCTAGTTGTGCCAAGCTGCCCCATTAATTTATTGGCAAGGGACATTCTTACTTTTCTTTCTTTGGCTTGGCTTCGCGGACGAAGATTTATGGAGGGGGTAAAAAGTCCACGTCAGCTGCAGGCTCGTTTGTGGCTGACCAGTCCGATGCGGGACAGGCAGACACGATTGCAGCGGTTGCAAGGGAAAATTGGTTGGTTGGGGTTGGGTGTTGGGTTTTTCCTCCTTTGCCTTTTGTCAGTGAGGTGGGCTCTGCGGTCTTCTTCAAAGGAGGCTGCTGCCCGCCAAACTGTGAGGCGCCAAGATGCACGGTTTGAGGCGTTATCAGCCCACTGGCGGTGGTCAATGTGGCAGGCACCAAGAGATTTCTTTAGGCAGTCCTTGTACCTTTTCTTTGGTGCACCTCTGTCACGGTGGCCAGTGGAGAGCTCGCCATATAATACGATCTTGGGAAGGCGATGGTCCTCCATTCTGGAGACGTGACCCATCCAGCGCAGCTGGATCTTCAGCAGCGTGGACTCGATGCTGTCGACCTCTGCCATCTCGAGTACCTCGACGTTAGGGGTGTGAGCGCTCCAATGGATGTTGAGGATGGAGCGGAGACAACGCTGGTGGAAGCGTTCTAGGAGCCGTAGGTGGTGCCGGTAGAGGACCCATGATTCGGAGCCGAACAGGAGTGTGGGTATGACAACGGCTCTGTATACGCTTATCTTTGTGAGGTTTTTCAGTTGGTTGTTTTTCCAGAGTCTTTTGTGAAGTCTTCCAAAGGCGCTATTTGCCTTGGCGAGTCTGTTGTCTATCTCATTGTCGATCCTTGCATCTGATGAAATGGTGCAGCCGAGATAGGTAAACTGGTTGACCGTTTTGAGTTTTGTGTGCCCGATGGAGATGTGGGGGGGCTGGTAGTCATGGTGGGGAGCTGGCTGATGGAGGACCTCAGTTTTCTTCAGGCTGACTTCCAGGCCAAACATTTTGGCAGTTTCCGCAAAGCAGGACGTCAAGCGCTGAAGAGCTGGCTCTGAATGGGCAACTAAAGCGGCATCATCTGCAAAGAGTAGTTCACGGACAAGTTTCTCTTGTGTCTTGGTGTGAGCTTGCAGGCGCCTCAGATTGAAGAGACTGCCATCCGTGCGGTACCGGATGTAAACAGCGTCTTCATTGTTGGGGTCTTTCATGGCTTGGTTCAGCATCATGCTGAAGAAGATTGAAAAGAGGGTTGGTGCGAGAACACAGCCTTGCTTCACGCCATTGTTAATGGAGAAGGGTTCAGAGAGCTCATTGCTGTATCTGACCCGACCTTGTTGGTTTTCGTGCAGTTGGATAATCATGTTGAGGAACTTTGGGGGACATCCGATGCGCTCTAGTATTTGCCAAAGCCCTTTCCTGCTCACGGTGTCGAAGGCTTTGGTGAGGTCAACAAAGGTGATGTAGAGTCCTTTGTTTTGTTCTCTGCACTTTTCTTGGAGCTGTCTGAGGGCAAAGACCATGTCAGTGGTTCCTCTGTTTGCGCGAAAGCCGCACTGTGATTCTGGGAGAATATTCTCAGCGACACTAGGTATTATTCTATTTAGTAGAATCCTAGCGAAGATTTTGCCTGCAATGGAGAGCAACGTGATTCCCCTGTAGTTTGAGCAGTCTGATTTCTCGCCTTTGTTTTTGTACAGGGTGATGATGGTGGCATCACGAAGATCCTGAGGCAGTTTACCTTGGTCCCAACAAAGCTTGAAAAACTCATGCAGTTTGGCATGCAGAGTTTTGCCGCCAGCCTTCCAGACTTCTGGGGGGATTCCATCCATACCTGCTGCTTTGCCACTTTTCAGTTGTTCGATTGCCTTATATGTCTCATCCAGGGTGGGAACCTCATCCAGCTCTAGCCTTAGGGGCTGTTGAGGGAGCTGGAGCAGGGCGGAAGCTTGGACTGAGCGGTTGGTACTGAAAAGAGATTGGAAGTGTTCTGACCATCGGTTGAGGATGGAGATCTTGTCGCTGAGGAGGACTTTGCCGTCTGAGCTGCGCAGCGGGCTTTGGACTTGGGGTGAGGGGCCGTACACAGCCTTTAGAGCCTCGTAGAAACCCCTGAAGTCGCCAATGTCCGCGCTGAGCTGTGTTCGTTTGGCGAGGCTAGTCCACCACTCATTTTGGATCTCCCGGAGTTTGCGCTGAAGATGGCTGCATGCGCGACGGAAGGCTTGTTTCTTCTCTGGACAGGACGGCTTTGTAAGGTGAGCCTGGTGGGCAGCTCGCTTCTTTGCCAGCAGCTCCTGGATTTCCTGAACATTCTTACTAAACTGGGGATAACCATACAATGTTCTGAGAAGGGCCTTCGGTTAACATGCCCAGGGGACACAATACAGAGGGAAGGACAGTTTGTACTAATGACCCCAACCAATGCTTCAGAAGACTCTGTGGAGGTTATTATTTTCTGGAGTCGACTACTGTATGACGAACCAGGCCCAGGTCTGATTAAACAGTTTTTTGAGTGGAGGGCCAGTATTCCCCAGTATGGGGAGTACCAATACCCACTGGATCCCATGCATGTAACATTAAACTATACCATCCACCCGGACCTGGAGTATGAGGAGAGGTGGGACTCTCTAAAAGAAGGGAAGACAGAAATGATACATTGTCCATTTATCTTTGTGGGAAAGGAGGGAATTGCTGCTATGGTTATCTTGTCGGAAGAACAAATGGAGTGGTTCCACTTAGGAGTAGAAAGTGTACCGCATGTAACCTTGGGAATTGCCAAAGATCACTATGCCCGACAGTTGGGACCGATGGTGAAGGAGGCAATGGGGTGTGAATACAGGCAGACGGAAGTCCTGGGATATTCCACCTCGGAGGGAGGGAAATTTGTCAGACTGAATATTGAAGCATGGGACCGGGTAGTAAATGAGAAAGTAGAAAGAGACCGACCCATAAAAGGAGAAAATATTGATCACAGGGACTCAGACAAATATCTTTCTGATCTGAGCCCACAGAATTGGACAACGGGGCCTTACGATGTGGGAGCAATAAAAGGGGAGGTATTTCTGGAATTAGCCAACCCCAGGCAGAAACCAATATGGAAAAAACAATACCGTTTGTCGCCCAGCCAGGAGGAGGGTATTAGGGGAACAATAGGAGGGTTAATGGAGACGGGGGTTTTAAGGGCAGCACCAGACAGCATGTGGAACACGCCCATCATGCCTGTCCCCAAACCAGGTAGAAAAGACTGGAGGATGGTACACGACCTCCGGGAAATTAACTCTGCTACCAAGACCATCTGGAGACCAGTCCCAGACCCATACATTGCACTTAGGGCTCTTGAGTCCAGATCACGAATACTACACTGTCATTGATCTGGCAAACGCATTCTTTGGCTTAAAATTAGCCGAGGAATGCCAAGACTGGTTCGCTTTCTCTTACCAAGAGAATCGGTACACATATACTAGATTACCTCAGGGTTATAAGGACAGTCCAGGACTGTTCAATCAGGCCCTTAGTGAAATCCTAGTGAAATTGAAGCTCCCAGAAGATGTTACGCTGATTCAGTATGTAGATGACCTGCTATTAGCAGGAAGAACGGCACATGGGTGCCTAATGGGGACAGCAGTTTTACTCAGGGGCCTAGGTGAGGCAGGGTTTAAAGTAAGGAGGTCGAAATGTCAGATCGGAAGGAGGGTGGTAACTTTGCTAGGAAGACTCGTCAGTAAAAATGGTACGGCCATGTCCGAGACACATCGGGAAACGATACTAGGTTATCGAAAACCGACAACAGTACAAGACATGTTAGCATTTTTAGGGCTCTGTGGATACAGTCGAACTTATGTCCCAGGATATGTGAGTTTGACCCAGGGTTTGAGGGAAATGGTCACGGAGATAGGTCACTGAAGGCTTAAGGAACCAGTCAGGTGGAATGTAGAACGAGAGGCGGTTTTCCTGCATGTTAAACAGGAATTGGGGAAAACGATCAGCCTGGCTAATCCGGATTATAGTAAAGAATTCCACTTGGACGTGGCTGAAACTGGGGGCATTGTTAGCTCAGTTCTGTATCAGAAGGATAGAGGATGAAGGAAGGTATTGAGTTACTATAGTTGCAGACTAGACAATGTAGAAAGAGGAAAGGCTCCATGTCACCGATATCTCGCAGCAGTAGCTAGAACGATACAAAAAACCGCACATATTGTCCTCTGTCATCCCCTGGTTATTAATACAGACCACAGTGTCTCAGCCCTTTTAATGTCTAGTGCCTTCAGCTTCTCGGCCAACAGATCTATTAAGATGGAGGACGCCCTTAAGGGTCCTCACATCACCTTCAGGTCGCCAAGGGACAACTATTCCAACATGGCTAGAGGATTGAACTCGGGATTTATGGAGACGCATGACTGTGTAGCAGAGTCCAGATAGATTCCAAGCTGAGGGAGAAGCTATTTGAGGAACCCATGGAGGAGGTGGATTGAGAGTTATTTACAGACGGAAGTTACCATAAAAGTCCAGAGGGTAATGTGGTGGGATATGCAGTGGTAGGATGGGTGGATGATGCACCCTATCTAGTAGAGTCCTCTATCATCCCCCAACCGGCATCAGCACAATTGTCAGAAGTGATAGGGCTCATAAGAGGATTGGAGCTGAGCGAAGGTAAATCGGTTAACATTTATACTGACTCTGCGTATACTTGGAGTGCAGTCCATATTGAAGCACCAGGCTGGATAAGAAGGGACTTTCGGACTGCAGCCGGACAAAACGTCCGACATGATCTGGTTTTACGGAGACTTGTCAGGGCAGTCATGCTTCCCCGGGCTCTAAGCCTAATTAAGGTGGCAGGCCAATCCCTACAAAACACAAAGGAAGGGAAAGGAAACACGGCGGCTGACAGAGCAGCCAAACAGGTTACTGGATATCAAGAACCTATACAGGGGATGATTCTGAGGTCCCATGGCAAAAAAGAGGAATTAGAGAGAAGAGAAAATAGTAGTAAGTTGAGTGACCAAAAAGAGAAGGAGGGAGAGGGACCCCCACCAAATATTGAACACCTGATAGAAATACAGGAAAAAGCTAGCCCAAGTGAGAAAGAGGAATGAATGTAGCGGTGCTACACGACAGGAGATCATCTATGACAATCGGACAGTACATGTCTGGCGCTCCCCAATAGGTACGATAGTTGCCCCCCGCCAATTACTTCCGCTATTATTTGAAGAAGCACATGGGCCGACTCACATTAGCGCCACCAAAACTTATAATACGTTTAAACAACATTGGTGGAATCCCCACTTACGCGAGCACATTGACAACTTTAGAGCTGAATGTACTATCTGCAATGGGCATAACCAAAGGATCACCTTACCCCACCCGCTTTTACGATTTCCAGTACTGACAGCCCCATGGAAAGAGATCTATATTGACTATACAGATATGGGTACTGACCTTAGGACAAAGGAAGGATACCGATATCTCTTAGTGGCGGTAGATAGGTTCTCACGGTGGGTGGAGGCTGTCCCAACGAAGAGGGAGGATGCGGATAGTGTAATAGGCTGGCTGACGCGAGAGTTGATACCCCGCTACAGGGACCCCAGCAGAATATGCTCTGATAATGGGTCCCACTTTAAGAATGAGCTGATCCGACAGGTTGAAGAATACTTAGGGATCAAACACCGTTTTGGTAGTGTCTATAGGCCTGAGAGCCAGGGGCTAGTAGAAAGGGCAAACATGACGATAAAATCCAAATTAGGAAAGGTTTTGGATGGCACCAGGTTGAATTGGGTCGAGGCATTTCCATTAGTACTGATGTCTATGCGACAAGAGAAGGCCAAAGATACCTTCCTGTCACCACACGAGGTTCTAACGGGTTGACCCATGCCCGGTCCAAAGACTGATCCAGCTTGGGTAAAGAATTGGGAAGAAAGGGAAGTGGAACTGGACCATTATATGCAGATGCTGGGTAATATGGTTGATTTAGTTTCACAACAGGTGGCGAATGCAAATAAGGAGAACCCGGACACTGAAGGAGTTCCAGTGAAGGAGGGAGACCTGGTGTATATCCATAAACCAGGGAAGGTACATTGGACTAAAATTAGATGGACTGGACCATACACTGTTACCGCCGTGATAGATAGGTCGGTAAGAATTGACAAACCAGGGGATAATAATTGGCATCATTTTGCCTTTTGCTCCAAGGCAAAACAACAAGTAGCGAGTATTGGAAAATATGATGAGACTCATGTGGACAATGCCGAGGGCCCTATGGGCATTCCTGCTGATGGGTTGCCAAAAAAGCCAACAGAGTAGTTCGGATCCATGCGGGGCCAAAGTTATTCTGAAGATAGATAAAGACAAGGATAGCACCTTCCAGTTCGATCTATGCAGTGTAATAGCGTGTGGTAGAAATGAGGCGTCCTGGAGAGGATATGATGTTTACATGTGTAACTTTCAGAGAGGATATCCGGAGTGGGGCCTACATGTATGTCCGTCCTGGGGTGAGGTTTGGTAGTGGACAGGACCCGCCACTAGATGGATAAGAAAGCCCCTTAACAAAGGGTCCAGCAGACCCCTTTATAATTTTTTCTCTAAGGTCTCCCTGATACGTGGTGCCGTTACCCATACTATGAAAGGCAAAAATCCCCTGATTTTGGCAGTAAAAGCGGGGCTGAACCACCCGTGGAATATGAAGGGATGGAGCTCTAAGACATGCGAGGGGGGCACAGGGAGAGAACCTGGAGTCGGAGATCTCCTCTACCTAATGATTGGAGTGTCTGTAAGTGGAAAAGACCCTTGGGGAGTGGTGAGGTTTGACTTACAAACCTACACAAAGGACATACCCAAACCCACTTCTACAGAGGAGGTAGTGCGAAAATTTGATAGTAAGAAGCTGTCCAGGGGAGAGAAGATAGCAATTGAGACAGGTATAGATGAGACAAACTCCTGGATAGAACAGATGGGTAAATATGCAGATCAGGCAAGGTATGGAAACTGCTGGATCTGTGCCCGGGGAAGGCCAACGTTACGGATGAGCAGATCGATTTTTGAGGAGACAGATGCTATGGACTGCGCCTTGAACCTAATGTCAGAGTCTAACCCTCTGAATAGGTGTCTGACATGGGAACAGGCGTTTCCCATAGCTCCGGCCAATGTGACCCCCCTATCTTTAGATCCACGGGCATAAGTAATGTTACTTGCTGCGCCAATAACAACACAGCGGCACATGTTTCCACATGGGTTGGCTACCCAGTGACTCATGCAGGACTCATGTTGATCTCACGGGCAGCAGAAATTCTACCCAATTGACCCAGGCTAGGGCAGATATTTGGTGGTTTTGCGGAGGTAGAGTGCTGTATAACTGGCTCCCCTCTAACTGGAATGGTCGGTGTGCTTTAGTAACGCTTAATGCGCCAGTCCTGATTGTGGAAAGGCAGGAGGGGGATGAAGATGCCCTAGATCTACACCACACAGGGGGTTGGATGTGGAGAAGAAGAAGTGTTGGACTCCTGGGGCCAGAAGGAAGGAACCCTGACGGGGTGTGGATTGATGCAATTGGCCAAGCCCGGAATATACCGGACGAATTTAAACTAGCTGATGAGATTGCAGCTGGGTTTGAAAACTTTCCTATATTTAGTGCAATCTTTCCCATCACAGCAAATAAAAATGTAAATAGGATCAACCTAATTCACTATAATGTCCAGCGCCTTACAAATTTGACCAGGGACGTTGTTGAGGCAGTACACGAACAACTGTCAGAAACTTCCCTTATGACGCTTCAGAATAGGATAGCGATTGATATGGTCCTAGCGGAAAAAGGCGGAGTGTGTGCCATGTTTGGAGATCTATGCTGCACTTCTATCTCTAATAACACAGGGCCAGATGGGTCACTCACTAAGGGGCTGACAAAACTTAAGGCATTGGCGAAGGAATTAAAAGCCCAATCTGGAGTCTCTAACTCTGTTTTGTCCTGGTTACATGGAGTGTTTGGGAAATGGGGCACAATGTTGGGACAACTTTTCCTAGGATTGTTCATTTCTGTATCCATTTTTATCACTTGTGGCTGTTGTTGTATTCCATGCATTCAAACGCACGAGGACCATTGAGAGAGCCTTTGCCAACCACGATGAGCTGCCTCCAAAATATCAAGCTCTACAAGCTACGGAACGGGACTATCTCACGTCACAGGAGGCGTCAAAAAATGCTGAGATCGATCCGGAGTCTGATGGAGAATGCGACAGGGAGGAGGGATTATAAAATAGATTGTAGAACAAATATTATAAAATAGATTGTAGCACAAATGTTAACTTTTATCTTAACTAATTACAAATGCTTAGAAGGGATAGCCAGTTATTTGGTTGGGGGAAAATGGGGAGGAAACTTGTAAACAGGCAATGGGATCGGGGAAATGGATGGGGGGTATACGCTAAAGAGGGTTGGGGGGAGCCCTCGCCCACCAGCCAAAAAACCCCGTGAACAGAACCCGTATAGAGCTTGGCAATAATAGGCGAACTAACGTAACGCGGTGGTAGCATAGTCAGGGCAAGATTGTCCTCTAAAGAGGACAAAGGAGGGATTGTAAGGTAAAAACATCATGAGTTGGGACTGGAGAAGGAGTCACCCAGTACTAAGGAGTAACAGGATGCAGGTGTGACCTTGTACGCTCAAGATAAGTGTGGCAATAACAAGATGATGTGCAGCAGACTAACAGAGAAGGGTAGCAACAGCTTATTCATTGGACAATGTAATGGTATGATAATTTACTAAGTGCGTGTCCTGAGGTATAAAAAAAACACCACTTGCTGATATCGGGAGAATGCGCCTTCTCCAACTAACACTGTTAGTTGCAAGTGTTACAATCCGGTAATAAAGAACCTTGATTTCGACTCAGTCTGGTGTCTGACTCACTCATTCTCGAACAAAGCAGACCTAACAAAGCTTGTTTTGTTTTTAACTGCCATGCTAACACTTTATGAGATGTTTCACCCATTTCATAAAATCGCTGTTTAGTTCTCTCTAATAATTAATCAAACTTATGTTTGTAATGAATTATAGCATAATTTCAAATTAATTAAACATACTTTCTTAATTACCATGGAATTTTATTGTAAATCTTTTTCTAAATTCTCTATCTTCTTCTCCAGTTTACTAATTTCAGCAATTTGTTGTTTCTTAATTTTAAAAGTATAACTAATAATTTGTCCTTGTCAATAAGCTTTCAAAGCATCCCGTAAAACAACTGATCCTGTATTTATTTTCAAGAAAAGTTGTATTTGATCCTTTATAAATTTGCAAAATTCAGCATCCTTCAACAAAAAAAAGAATTAAATTGCCAATGATAAACATTCTCCACTTTCTCTGAAGCAGTGCAGGTAATTAATAACATCCTAGACTTATATTCAGCCTTATACCTTGACCTTGTAATTGTGCTGATACTAAAAATGAATCTATTCTAGAATAAGAATCATGGTGAAACGAATAAAATGAAAAATCTTTTTTCCTTTGGATTTAATTTCATCCATATATCTACCATTTATATCTTTCAGTAATGCCACTGTTTAGCCATTTTAGTTCTAATTATCGATTTAGAAGATTTATCTAATAACAACAATTTATCTAAACTACAATTAAAATCACCTCCTACCATAATTTTATCATAAACCTGACTTAAATTAATCAGGAATCCACCATAGATTGTTCATCATCTATATTAGGAGCGTAACCATTCATTAAAATCCAACATTAAGAAAAAAATTTACAATTAACAATCAAAGGTCTTCCAGTTGCCTCAAAAACTGAATCCAATTTAAAAGATAACTTCTTATTAATCAAAATAGCAACTCCCCTTGCCTTAGAATTAAATGAAAACACTATAACTCATCCAACTCAATCTCTTTTTGATTTCTGATGTTCCTTCAACTTTCAACTTTCTAATATATGCCAATACACTCTTTCTTTTAATCGGATTATTAAGCCTGTTAACATTAAAAGTAGCAAACTTTAAATTAGCCATAAGGCATCTCTATAACCATCTCACCATAAAATGGCGAAGCACCTCCCAATGGCACCAATACAAACAAAGCAAAGATCTTCTCAAATAAAAGAAAGAAAGAAAACAAAGTACCCCATAAAAAAAGCCCCAACACAAAAAAAGAAAACTATAATAGAATTACCTCCCTCAATTATACGGGAGTGACAAATGCCACAAAATGGCCGAGGACTTTGGAAGGATCAGCAGTTGAACCAACTCCCCCCCCCCCCCACCACCACCACCACTGAGCAGAACAATCAAAAATAAAACATAAAATCATTTCAAGTATGGAATGTTTCTTCCAAATCTCAATTAACTTGATCATTGTCAATTCCAATATCAATCAACTGTTGAGATACCATCTCCCGCTTTCTACTCTTCCCTTTCAGAATCACAATAAGTTGTTGAGAAAACCTGTCTAAATGTTGATCCTGCTTATTATCAGGTAAAGAATTAGCAAATATAAGACCTTCAGCATCATCAGTAAAAAACCTGATATTGATAATCTCCATAAAAAACTTTAAGCACTGCAGGATAATGAAAGGCAAATTTATAGCCATTTTTACATAAAACAGCATTTGCTGAATTAAATTCTTTATGACATTTAAACACAGTGTTACAAGCCCAAAGGTGATGTAGAGTCCTTTGTTTTGTTCTCTGCACTTTTCTTGGAGCTGTCTGAGGGCAAAGACCATGTCAGTAGTTCCTCTGTTTGCGCGAAAGCCGCACTGTGATTCTGGGAGAACATTCTCGGCGACACTAGGTATTATTCTGTTTAGGAGAATCCTAGCAAAGATTTTGCCTGCAATGGAGAGCAGCGTGACTCCCCTGTAGTTTGAGCAGTCTGATTTCTCGCCTTTGTTTTTGCACAGGTTGATGATGATGGCATCACGAAGGTCCTGAGGCAGCTTTGTTGACCTCACCAAAGCCTTCGACACCGTGAGCAGGAAAGGGCTTTGGCAAATACTAGAGTGCCTCGGACGCCCCCCAAAGTTCCTCAACATGGTTATCAAACTGTACGAAAACCAACAAGGTCAGATCAGACACAGCAATGAGCACTTTGAACCTTTCTCCATTAACAATGGCGTGAAGCAAGGCTGCATTCTCGCACCAACCCTCTTTTCAATCTTCTTCAGCATGATACTGAAACAAGCCATGAAAGACCTCAACAATGAAGATGCTGTTTACATCCGGTACCGCACGGATGGCAGTCTCTTCAATCTGAGGCGCCTGCAAGCTCACACCAAAACACAAGAGCAACTTGTCCATGAACTACTCTTTGCAGACGATGCCGCTTTAGTTGCCCATTCAGAGCCAGATCTTCAGCGCTTGACGTCCTGTTTTGCGGAAACTGCCAAAATGTTTGGCCTGGAAGTCAGCCTGAAGAAAACTGAGGTCCTCCATCAGCCAGCTCCCCACCATGACTACCAGTCCTCCCACATCTCCATCGGGCACACAAAACTCAAAACAGTCAACCAGTTTACCTATCTCGACTGCACCATTTCATCGGATGCAAGGATCGACAATGAGATAGACAACAGACTCACCAAGGCAAATAGCGCCTTTGGAAGACTACACAAAAGAGTCTGGAAAAACAACCAACTGAAAAACCTCACAAAGATTAGCGTATACAGAGCCATTGTCATACCCACACTCCTGTTCGGCTCTGAATCATGGGTCCTCTACCGGCATCACCTACGGCTCCTAGAACACTTCCACCAGCGTTGTCTCCGCTCCATCCTCAACATTCATTGGAGCGACTTCATCCCTAACATCGAAGTACTCAAGATGGCAGAGGCTGACAGCATCGAATCCACGCTGCTGAAGATCCAACTGCGCTGGGTAGGTCACGTCTCCAGAATGGAGGACCATCGCCTTCCCAAGATCGTGTTATATGGCGAGCTCTCCACTGGCCACCGTGACAGAGGTGCACCAAAGAAGAGGTACAAGGACTGCCTAAAGAAATCTCTTGGTACCTGCCACATTGACCACCGCCAGTGGGCTGATATCACCTCAAACCGTGCATCTTGGCACCTCACAGTTTGGCGTGCAGCAACCTCCTTTGAAGAAGACCGCAGAGCCCACCTCACTGACAAAAGACAAAGGAGGAAAAACCCAACATCCAACCCCAACCAAGCAATTTTCCCTTGCAACCGCTGGAACTGTGTCTGCCTGTCCCGCATCGGACTTGTCAGCCACAAACGAGCCTGCAGCTGACATGGACATTACCCCTCCATAAATCTTTGTCCGCGTAGCCAAGCCAAAGAGAAAAGAAAGACAAGTCCAAAGAAAGCCAAAACCCAGCAGCAATAGACATTCACCAAGACAAGGGGTTTTTAAAATAAAAGTTATTTTTAATAAACGTTAAGCATGAAAATAGAATCAAACTGTTAACTCTATACTTAACTAACCCAAATTAACCCCTTCTAGTTCTAAGCGTACATGTATCTAATGTGTGTGTAAATTTAAGAAAAGTTCTTTGGTTCACAGTTCAATCTCTCTTCTCCTTCTTCCAAGTTCTCTGGATGCAGACAATTCTTAAACTGTGCACAGAATTCAACATGTATAAAGTTCACCAGGCTTTGGTGATTGAAAGGTAAATGTTTACCACTCAGGAAGGTTCTTGTAGGGTTTGCAGAGAGAGATTTGTTGTTCCAGAATTTCCACAACTGAGGTACCACCATTAGTCACCTCAAGGTCTCGCTGATGAAACTTGCCCCATCAGGGTTTTCCAGATGGTAACTTCTTTCTTTAAGCTACCACGGAGTTCCATTCCTTTTATTCCAAGAGAAACATCAGACAGATCGCACTTCCAGCCATCCACTGCTTTGAAACTTTGTTTCCAACCAGCTCTTCCACTGTTCAGCTGTTTTAGTGTCACAATCACTAGCTGATTGAGAGAGCTTCTCTTCTCTCTCTCTCTCTCTCTCTCTCTCTCACTCTCTCTCTCTCTCTCTCTCTCTCTCTCCCCAACTGAAACTTCGAGCAAAAACATGTGATTCACTCATTTGCAAAACCCCCACCTTCTTCAGTAAACAACAGGAGTTCTTTCTTCTGCTCAAGCTGTTGTTAGATACACAAAACTCAGGGATAACCTTCCTGTAAGCACCCTGCAGAAAAGTACTAGTAGCTATCCTTGCACCAGTTCATAACAATGGTCATTCATTTTATGATGTAATTTCAATTAACACCTACTTGTGAAATGTGCTTACATTCTCCATTATTTCTGCAATGCTATTGAATATGAATTCTTCAGTCTTTCAAATAAGATCTGTTTCAAAATGTGTGTATGTATAAATCTTACCAAAATCCACCCCCCAAAAATTTCCAAATTCTCCCAAAATATTTATCCATTACAACAGCTTGACTCAAATCAGAATTTAAAAAAAATACCCTGTAATTCTTAACAAGCAATGGGCCCTGATTATTCCTTACATTCTGTACCACAAGTCTTAAAATCAGTTCTCTGTCCTGATAATGCAAGCATTGAATCAAAATAGAGCATGGAGCTTGACTAGAAAGTGGATTCCATCGTACTGCTCAATGGGCTCCATCCAACTCCAGACCATTTGGAAAATATGATGTTCCCAAAAACTCAGGAATCCACTTCTGAAAAAATTGAACCACCACTGGATCTTCAAAATCTTCTGGAAGACCAACTATCTTGACACTTTGGTTCTCCAAAGCATCAATTTTCTTCAACAAATTATTTTTCTGAATTTCCCAGCCAGTAAACAAATCCTCCATCAGTCCCATCCTTTCTTTACACTGATCAACATCATCTTTTCAGTGAATAAATTCTCCTTCAATCTTCTTAAATTTATCCTGAACCTTATCCACTGCTTTGAAACATTTTGCCACATCCATTTCATTTTATTTTTTTCACACTATGAACCATACTGACCAAAATACACACAAACATTTCCCTCTTGAATATACTCAGTGTCATTTTCTCCCCTTTTCCCCTCTCCCTTCCCACCCTCCTTCACCCCCCCCCCTCCCCACCCACTCAATGTTCAACATATATGATACATTAAACCCATTAAACAATGTCGTCACACAATGAAAATAAACAAGAAATTGGTGTCTTCTACTTTTACATACTGGGTCAGTTCATTTCGTCTTCTTCTCCTTCTGTCATTTTAGGTGGTGGAGGTCCATGGTAGGACTTCTCTATTGTGTTCCATGTACAGTTCTCAAATTTGTTCGAATACTATGTTATTTCTTAAATTATATGTTATTTTTTCCAATGGAATACATTTATTCATTTCTGTGTACCATTGCTGTATTCTCAGGCTATCTACTAATTTCCAGGTTGACATAATACATTTTTTTGCTAGAGCTAAGGCTATCATAATAAATCTTTTTTGTGCTCCATCCAAATCGAGTCCAAGTTCTTTACTTCTTATATTACTTGGAAGAAAGATCTCTGGACTTTTTGGTATTTTGCTTTTTGTGATTTTATTTAATACCTGGTTTAGATCTTCCCAAAACGTTTTCACTTTCTCACATGCCCAAATTGCATGTACTGTTATTCCCGTTTGCTTCTTGCAGTGAAAACATCTGTCAAAAACTGTTGGGTCCCATTTATTTAACTTTTGGGGTAACTTTCTGTGTAACCAATTATATTGTATCATGTGCAACCTCATGTTTATTGTATTTCTCATAGTTCTGGAGCATAGCTTTTCTCATTCTTTATCTTTATATTTAGATCTTGTTCCCATTTTTGTTTGGGATTACAGCTTGTTTCTTTGTTCTCTTTATCTTGCAGTTTAACGTACATGTTTGTTATAAATGTTTTAATTATCATTGTGTCTGTAATCACATATTCAAAACTGCTTCCTTCTGGTAACCTCAGCCTGATTCCCAATTTGTCCTTCAAGTAGGTTTTCAGTTGGTGATATGCAAACATTGTACCGTGAGTTATACCATATTTGTCCTTCATTTGTTCAAAAGATAATAATTTATTTCCCAAAAAAAACAATTTTCTATTCTTTTGATCCCTTTTCTCTCACATTCTCTGAAGGAAAGGTTATCTATTGTGAAAGGGATTAGTTGATTTTGCATCAATATTAGTTTTGGTAGTTGATAATTTGTTTTATTCCTTTCTATGTGAATCTTCTTCCAAATGTTGAGCAGATGGTGCAGTACTGGTGAATTCCTATGTTGCACCAGCTTTTCCTCACACTTATATTGTATATGTTCAGGTACCTTCTCCCCTATTTTATCTAGCTCCAATCTGGTCCAATCTGGTTTTTCCTTTGTTTGATAAAAATCTGATAGGTATCTTAATTGTGCTGCTCTATAATAATTCTTAAAGTTTGGTACCTGTAAGCCTCCTTGTTTGTACCATTCTGTTAATTTATCTAGCGCTATCCTTGGTTCCCCCCCTTTCCATATGAATTTCCTTATTATTTTCTTTAGCTCCTTGAAGAATTTCTCTTTTAGGTGAATTGGTAATGATTGAAATAGGTATTGTATCCTTGGGAAGATATTCATTTTAATACAATTTACCCTGCCTATTAATGTTAGTGGTAAGTCTTTCCAATGTTCTAAATCATCTTGTAATTTCTTCATTAATGGCTGATAATTTAGTTTGTATAGATGGCCTAGATTCTTATTTGGTTGTAAACCTGGGTATCGAATTGCTTCTGTTTGCCATCTAAATGGTAACTCTTTCTTAAACTTTGTGAAATCTGCATTATTCATTGGCATTGCTTCACTTTTATTTGCGTTGATCTTGTACCCCGATACTTCTCCATATTCCTTCAATTTCTTATGTTATTCTTTTATTGATATTTCTGGTTCTGTTAAGTATACTATGATGTCATCTGCAAATAGACTGATTTTATATTCCTTCTCTTTTATTTTTATCCCTCTTATTTTATTTTCTGTTCTTATCAGTTCTGCCAGTGGTTCTATAGCTAACGCGAACAGTGAGGGAGATAGTGGACATCCCTGCCTAGTTGATCTGCTTAATTTAAATTGGTTTGATATATATCTATTTACTGTCACCTTCGCCAATGGTCCCTTATATAATGCTTTAATCCAATTAATATATTTCTCTGGTAGGTTGAACCTCTGTAGTACTTTGAATAAATAATTCCATTCTACTCTGTCAAAGGCTTTCTCTGCGTCTAAGGCAACCGCCACTGTTGGCGTCTTGTTTTCTTGAACTGCATGGATTAAGTTAAAGAACTTACAGATATTGTCCGTTGTTCGTCTTTTCTTAATAAATCCAATTTGATCTAGTTTTACTATTTTTGGTACACAGTCGGCCAATCTGTTTGCTAATAGTTTAGCTATTATATTATAATCTGTGTTAAGTAGAGATATTGGTCTATACGATGCTGGTGTTAGTGGATCTTTCCCCATCTTTGGTATTACTGTAATTATTGCTGTTTTGCATGAATCTGGCATGTTTTGTGTTTCTTCAATCTGGTTCATTACTTCCAGGAGAGGAGGAATTAATAAGTCTTTAAATATTTTATAGAATTCTATTGGGAGTCCATCCTCTCCCGGTGTTTTATTGTTCGGTAGTTTTTTTTAAAATATATCCTGTATTTCCTCTATTTCAAATGGTTTTATTAATTTATTTTGCTCCATTTCTTGCAATTTTGGTAGTTCAATTTTAGCTAGAAATTCATTTATTTTGTCTTCTTTCCCTTCGTTCTCAGTTCGATATAGTTGCTCGTAGAATTCCTTGAAGTTTTCATTGATCTCTGTTGGGTTATATGTAATTTGTTTGTCCTTTTTTCTTGATGCCAGTACCATTCTTTTAGTTTATTCTGTCTTAAGCTGCCAAGCTAGTATTTTGTGCATTTTTTCTCCTAGCTCATATTACTTCTGTTTTTTCTTCATTTTGTTCTTCTCCACCTTATATGTTTGTAATGTTTCATATTTTATTTTTTTGTCCACCAATTCTCTTCTTTTTGTTGTATCTTCCCTTATTGCTAATTCTTTTCCTGTACTTGCTATTTCCCTTTCCAGCTGTTCTATTTCCCGATTGTAGTCCTTATTCATATTAGTTAAATAACTTATTATCTGCCCTCTGATGAACGCTTTCATTGGATCCCATAGTTATTTCTCCCTTCATTTCAGCAAACTGTTCCTACACAATTGAAAATCCTTGGCTTAGTTGTACAGAAACATTTTCCATTTGCTTAGACAAATCAGCAGTTGAAGGTAATTCTGAATGGTGAGGATTAGACTTAAACTTAGAAGTCTGCCTCACCGCAGGCCTACCCTGGAATATAACTGTTTCCTCTTCCATCTGTTGTTGTTCAATCTCCTCTTCTATTCCAGCGATGACATCTTCTTCCTCCATTGACATGGAAGTCGCATCTGTCCGACTGCGGATACGGATACCCTCTCCCATCAGCCCAGGATTGCTGGACTGTGGGAGATGAGATCCCTCTACAGGCTGGGCCGTTTCGGATCTTACGCGCATGCGCAAAATTTCACCGCTTGCACAGTTGGCCTTCTTGGTCGGGAGTAAGTCGATATTGAGCACCAGTACCATCTTGCGTGCCAGTGCCCAAAGTTGGCGCCAGTGTTGAATGCACTTTACCGCTGGAGTGGTATTACGGTCAGAATTGAAGAGAAATCGAGTCTGGAGGCTCCATTTGCAAGGTAGGCCAAGATTCTTCTGTAGGAATTAACTGTTTAGTAACAGTTTTCTTTGCTGTTTGAGTTTTAGTCTTCCTCATAGTTGCTTGTAGAATGCTTGAACAATACAATCAACAATTTTTAACACTTTTATATATGTTTTTAATAGTACTGCCAGAGGGAGAATATCCAATAAAGAAATGAAGTAGCACTTTCTCCGTAAATATTTCAAACATATTCTTTTTATCAAACATGAAAGGAAAATGTACAAAGTATATACAAGTAAACCAGAGATAAAATTTTTAAAATTATCACCTGAATTATGATAGCAAAACGATGGATAATTTCAATATTGAATTAAACTATTACAAAGGCAAATTCTTCAATTAATCACTATGATTGGTTGGTATAAATGCATGAAACTTTTGTAGTCATCCTTCTCATACGAAACAATGAATTTAATAGTGAGAACACAGGACAGTAAAAGGCTATAGAGAGTTGTGAAGTCAGCCAGTGCCACCATAAGCCCCTTTTATTCAGCAAACTTGGCGGTATTCCCAGAGACATGACCCGTCTTAGGAAGCCGGCTTGCATATAGACACAGAGCCGAGGAAACCCAGCTCCATGATTCCTTTCACACTGCAAGCCAGCTTCCCAAAACAAAAGAGGAGGGGCGTGTATTGCAGCATCGTCAGTGCCATTGCTGTGCCCTCAAATGGTGGTTTGATAGCCTTGTACATCTGTGCTGTCTTAGAACTCAATCAAAACTTCCGAGTGTCGTAATTGAAAATGATTAAGCAAGTGATGTCATAATCAATAGAGGAACAATCATGTGATCAGAACCATATACAGGGACAATTTGAGGAGAAGCAGGGAGCAGTATAAGCCAGAAAGGTACGGGGCATCATTGCTGTTAACTGTATAATTTGATTCTTTTGAGTCAATTAGGACTGCTGCCTAATGGAAGAATGTGAAAGAGAGAGAGCCCACAGGGGCCCATGTTCTGTGATAATGTCTTCTACAACTCTGATGAAGGTGAGTGGAGTTGTCACTTTTGTATGTCTCAGAGCACTTTTGACTTTGTGCTGGATCTCATTGAGCCTCACCTGAGGCGTAAGACAACAATCTGGCAACAGCCTCTGGAACACCACCTTAGTCTCGCCGAAGCTTTGCAGTGGAATGCAACCCCATGTGGAATTCAATCCATCAGTTGTATTTTTGGTGTCGGTCTCTCCATGGTGTTTGTGTTGGTATGTCAGGTTACTGAAGCATTAGCCCTTTTTCCACTGGAAACTTGTCCCAGGAATTGGTGGCTAATTTACTGGTTAAGGGTCTTGTGGAAAAGGGAAACAATCAGCACACTGGTCTTAAATGATGTAAAATCACACTGGGGATTGAAGGCCTCGACTCTTACTCACAACTCCGGCATCAGCGTCAGTGTGCCGATTATACCAGTGGAAAAAAGACAGGTTGCATCCCTAGACTATTGTTTAAGGAAGACTCTCCTATCCCTGGGTATGACTTGGGATCAATAGGAAAACAGTTTGTGTCCCGCTTAAAAGTGGCCCAGTGGAAACAGTGAAAATGGCTTCTTTAACCGGGATACTGCATGGGCATTTAACTGGGGTACAAGTGGGAAAAGGGCTATTGAGGAGGGCCCTTTCTAAACGTTTTGTTGAACGGCCTAGTGCTGCGTGCCTTCAGCAGACAATTGACGAATTTGCAGAATGGGGGTATCCAATGTATGCTGGTGCCTTCGATGGCACACATATTCCCATCATGGGAAGCACAAGCATACTACAACTGGAAAGGATGGTACTCAATTGTTCTTCAACCTGTGGTTGACCACAAGAGCTGGTAAGAAACTTGGCCTTAGTTAAAATTATCTGTATTTATCAGAATGTGTAAGGTGCTGCATATGTCATTCTATACACTAATCCATTTTATTTTCCAGCTTCACAGATGTGTAAATGGGTTGGCCAGGCCCCACGCTTGATGCTCGAATTTTAGCCAATTCAGCCATCTACAGAAAAGTGGAAGATCAGGGCAGGTACCTCTTCCTACATGAAGCAAGTTAACATACCCCACTTCACTGCAATGTTTGGATCACTTATTATTTCATGTTTTATGGTCACATGTAACGATGTAGTGGGTAATGACAATGAAACATTTAAATGTTAAAGTTATGGAAGGATGAGTGACTACCTCATAGGAGAATTATGACAAGTTCAAGGGTATGTTTCTATCCTTTTATTGTATAGTGATCACTAGAAACCTTTAGTGAACTGATTGTTAATGATTTCAGAGGTTGCATAAATTTTCCTAAATGTACATTTCTCTCCCCACGGAAGTCCAGAACTGTTAGCTGAGTTGAAATCCCTGTCCATCAGATAGGAGTCCCAGTTTAACCCCTCAAGAAGTGGTTGATGAAGGGCTTCACTCACCACCATGAATTCGATTCAACGGCAGTGAAAATTTAATAGGCAATTGAGTTTAGCAAGGATCATGGTTGAGTCTCAAAGAACACTGGAGGTGCCTAGCCAAACGACATCATGTTTATACCACTTTTGCATCTGATTTTGTTGTTGCCTATTGTGTTCTACACAATATGTGAGCTCAACAAGGAACACTTCTTGTCAGTGTGGAACATTGACTTACCCGACTTCCCTGACCTGAACGAGTTGCCTATGAGGGTGTACAAGCACACAGTCATTAGGCTATCCGTGAGGCTATTAGGTCCATTCTGTAAACTAATTCTGTAAAATAATTATGCACATTATGCAAATGTAAATTGATGAGTCCAACAAATTTAATTGTTTAGTAAATGTTTCTGACAAATGTCAAATTCCATAAAATTTAATGCACTTAAAACATGTAACCAGCAATAACAATAACAATATAGTGTTCCAATACAACTGGAATGATGACTACAACCGTGCAAAGTAAGGTGTTAAGGCACAAATCAGAGTGGAGTAATCTTACTTCACTCAAGCAGATGGCAGTAGAAAGAGGCAGAGGAACGTGGTCCAGATGACGCATCTGCCTCATCCATCTGGATGAAGCTGATGTGGTCTTGCAGCAAGGAATGATAATGGCACCTGTGGGACGGAGGTGCACTGAACTGGGGTGAGGGGGCGGCATTTGGTGCTGTGTTGAGGGAGAGGGGCATTGTTGCACAATGGGGGAGTAATTTTGGTAATCAGGTCTTGCAGGAGTGAGGCATGACCCCTCATCTCCTGCTGAATTCCTGCCAGCGCATTTCGGAGACTACTGATCTGCTGCGCCATTCGTGCAGCCCATTCTGCCTGCAGAACATTTCTCCACATCTTCTCCTCATGTTCCTTCTGCCCTTCCACGCACAATGCCATTCCCTTTCCACCTCATCAGTGTCCATGAAAAGCAGCAAATCTTTTATCTGCTTGGAGATGAGCTGCATCTTTGTGGGTTTATCCTTTATCCATCACCTTGGTTGCTGCTAGCTTCCTAGAGGACAACACAACTGAACTTAATGAGATGGGTCATTATAATGACAGATGAGTATGGCGGTAATCACGAACCAAAATATATTTTTACCTGGCTGATTATGAGGCTTATCTTGATCATTTCTGGTGTTCGTGGCATCGGTTTCCAGGGCACTTACATCTCCTCCTGCATTAACACTGCTGCTGACGGCGGGAGATGAACCATGAATGTTTTGAAGTGAAGCTGGATCATCTGTCTCACTACACAGCTCAACAGGGTTGGCAAAGTCGCTGGTCCCCCATACTGAGTGGCACAGGACTACATAGGGCCATTCCAGAAGCCCTCTGCCACTTCAGCTGTTGTGATCAGCGATCTGTTGAAACCTCTTGCAGAGGCTTTTCAATTTTGTGATGTCCTGGGCCTTGCTCCATTCAAAACCCTGGTCCCTTAAATCTCTTAGCTGTGCTCTCAAAAATCAGGCCTTCTTTTACTGTACCTGATTAATCTCATCCTGCGCCCTTAATGTGAAGAGCTCACGGACCTCATTATCACCCCAATTTGAAACCATGATGAATTATTCCATGCTGATCTATCCTGCCTGTCTGTATCCACATGCTATCACAATGCTAAGTTTATTAGTACTGATGAAATCACTAAATTTGAGTTTCCCGAACTTATGTCGGATACTAAAGACATCATCACGACGTCATTAGCCTTTTTTGTTTTGACCCGGCAATATTGCACAGTTGTAGTCATCATTCCAGTTGTATTGAAACTCTTCAATGTTATTGTTATTGCTTTTTACATGTTTTAAGTGCATTAAATTTTCTGAAATTAGACATTTGACAGGTCAACCATTTTAGATAGGTCCCACAGTGCTACGCTCCACCGCTGAGGGTATCCCAATAGAGGATTGAAGACGGGTAAGTCTGGACCACCCAATCCACCTTCAATTTTATTTTTACACAGAGCTCAAAAGCTGGATAAAACCTGGCCTTCAAGCTTTGTGTAAAAGGGGCTAGAGGCATCAGTCTCGATTCCATCAAGGACATCTACAAGAGGCAGTGTCTCAAGAAAGCAGCCTCATTCCTCAAGGACCCTCACACTCAGGTCATGCCCACTTTAACCTGCTACAATCAAGAAGGAGGTACAGGACCCTGAAGATGAACATCCAACATTACCAAATCGTCCTCTTCCCTTCAGCCATCAGGTTTCAGAATGGACGATGATCCACAGATATTACCTCAATTTTTCTTCTTCTTCTGAACCTATTTTTTAAAAATGTAATATATAGCAATTTTGCTATATTTGTAATGCTGCCACAAACAATGAATTTTGTGACATATTCATAACAATAAATTCTGATTCTAATTGGAGCAGTTTTATCTATACAGCGAAAATGCATTTATTAAGAAAACTGATCACATTTAGTTAAACATTGATTTGCCCAATCTTCTAACAGGTTCAAAATTACCCTGAAGGCAAGTCAGGCTCCAGGTATATTAAATATTTGTCAACATGGAAAATCTTTAATACTATTCACACTGCATGCAGCAAAAAAATAGGTGTAATTTGAAATGTCATTCCAAAGCAGTCTGTTTGATGAAATATCATGACTTCCACCAGGACATGCCAGTGGATGAGTTCTGATTTACAGGTGTTAAAAGTTCAACCAACATAACAGATCACAGAAAATATTTATGCCTAAAAATTCAACACCGTCATTAGCACAAAATATGCTGTAAAGTAGAGGCACAATATTCCAATCCAACTACATTTAAAAGCAGAGTACAACCTACTACCACCACAATTTGTGTACTTCCAGGAAAATATATCATATTTTGTGATCTACATAGAAAATATAAACCTCTGTATTGACAGGTTTCAAAGCATGGTCAGGAGAGGCAAAGCAATATACAATACAATCTGAATGAGTGTATAGACATAGAAAGGTCTGGGGAAAGACGTCATGGAGTAAATTGGGAAAATCAAATTGGGTCTGGATCTCAAGAGAGAGAACTTGTACAAAGCTTACAGGATGGCTTTTTAGGGCAGCCTTTTGATGAACCCACTAAGGGAATGGCTGTACTGGATTAGGTGTTGTGTAATGCCCCAGGGGTGATCAGAGATCTTAGAATAAAGGAACTATTAGGGGGGCTAAATTCAATTTGAGATGTATCAAGGAGAAACTAATGTCAGACATGTCACTATTTCAGTGGTGAAAGGGATTTACAGTGGCGTGAGAGAGGAACTGGCCAAAGTAGATTGGAAGGGGGCTCAAGTGGGGAAGACAGCAGAGAAGCAATGAGCAGAGTTTCTTTAAGAAATGAGGAAGATAAATACATACCAAAAAAGAACTATTCAAATGGAAAAATGTCACTAAAGAAGTCAAAGCCAATGTAAAAGCAAAAGAGAAGTTATACAAGGAAGCAAAAATGAGTAGGAAGATAGAGGATTGGGAAGTTTTTATAAACTTGCAGAAGGTAAGTACAAAACTGATAAGGAGGGAAGAGATGAAGTATGAAAGTAGGCTAACGAATAATATCAAAGGGAGAACAAAAAGCTTCTTCAGGTATATAAAGAGTATAAGAGAAGTGAGAGTAGATACAAGACCATTAGAAAATGGCAATGGAGAAATAATTCTTTCACAAGGAGATGGCAGGGGGGCTAATTGAGTATTTTTTACATCTGTCTTCACTGTGGAAGTCCTTAGCAGTGTGCCAGGTGTTGAAGGATATCAGGGAAGAGACGTGAGTATAATTAGTATTTCAAGGGAGATGGTGCTCAGAAAGCTGAATGGTTTAAAGGTAGATAAGTCTCCTGGTCCAGATAGATTGCACCCTCAGGTTCTGAGGAGAAGTAACGGGAGAGATTGTAGAGGCACTATTCAAGAAGGGTGGGGGGAGGCAGCAGAAAGTAAATTGTAGTCTAGTTAGCCTGATGTGAGTGGTTGAGAAAATTTTGGAGCTGATTGTCAAGGATGAGGTTACAGAATATTAGGAGGCACATGACAAGACAGGCCAAGGCCAGCATTGAGGTGAAATCTTGTTTGAGTAACTCAATGGAATTCTTTGAAGAAATAACCAGTAGGGTAGATAAAGGAGATGCACTCGATGCTGTGTATTTGGATTTTCAGAAGGCCTTTGACAAGGTGCAGCACATGAAGCTATTTAACAAGTTAAGAGCCCACGATTTAATCGGATACATTCTAGCCTGTATAAAGCATTGGCTAATTGACAGGAAGCGGAGAATCGGAATACAGGGAACATATTCTAGTTGGATGCTATTTGCTGATGGTGTTCCACTTCTTTCAATCTTCTACATTAATGATTTGTACTACTGAATGAATGACATTATAGTCAAGTTTGCAAATGATATAAAGGTAGGAGCAGGAGCAGGCAGTGTTGAGGAAACAGGGAGACTGCAGAAGGACTTAGACTGATTAGGATAATGGACAGAGAAGTGACAATTGAAATATAATGTCAGAAAGTGTATGTTCATGTATTTTGGTGGAAAAAAATAAATGGGAAGACTATATTCTAACTGTGAGTCCTCATGAAGAATAGCCTGAAGGTAAACTTCCATGTGGAGTTGGTGGTGAAGAAGCCAAATGAAATGAAAGTGGACATTCAATTCAAGAGGGATAGAACATAAGAACAGAAGGTGATGTTGAGGCTTTATAAGGCGCTGGTGAGACCTCACTTGGAATATTGTGAGCAGTTTTGGGTTCCTCATTTAAGTAAGGATCTACTGATATTGGAGAAGGTTCAGAAGCAGTTCACAAGGATGATTCCATAAATAAAAGGGTTATCATATGAGGACAACTCTTGGCCTGTACTCGTTGGAAAGAAAAAGCATTTCAGGTCAAAGGCATTGCCTAAGAACTGAAAAGAAGAGAAAATAAGTTATAAATTGCAGAGAACAATAATAAGTTTGTTCAATATGCACCAAAATTCATACTTGTTGCAACAAAATAGATGCCTCATAGTATATCAATTACATTAAAAAGAGATAACAAAGATGAAAGATAAATAATAATGTCTGAAATGCAGAACGAAAGAAGTGGTAGAACAATAGAACGGTCAGGTCTTTTTTTGTGAAGGAATGGGATGGACATGACAAAGTAAAGATCTCTGATGGGGTAAGGCCAGGATTGCTGTGGGGATAATTGTAGAGGTCATCCAGTCCATTGGTTAATAAGTAAAAATAGAGAGAGAAAGAAAACTAAAGCTATAAAATGAGTGCAGTTAGAAAATGAGAACACAAACACAAACAGACTCTGCTAATGAGAAAAATTACAAAACATTGAAGCAAATAGTTGTCTTCATGTATAAGTGGCAAGTTCTCACTGAAAAAGCAAGTTACCTGAATTTGGAGAGATCCATTTTGTGCAGAAGTTTACATCATGCCCAGGCAGAGAGAGATTTTTTTTTCTTTCAGTTTCCATTGGGCCTTATTAAAACCGAAGGAGCCATAGCCAACTAGATTAGACTTGGAGTGAGAGAAAAGCTAAAAGTAGCAGGCGAATAGAAGCTTAGATTTGTTTTACACACTGAATGAAAGTATTCTATAAAGCAGTTATCCAATCCGCATTTGTTTTCTCCAGTGCGGAGGAGACCACATTTGCCACACTGCATGCAATACATCTTTATAGAATTAGTGTACATTTATCCTTGTTTCATTTTGAAGAACTATTTGGGTCTCCAATGGTGGGAAAGGAACAGTTAAAAGATGAATGCAGTGTCTCCTGCAGTTACATAGGAAGATTTCCTCAGAAGGGAATAGTGGGAATTACAAAAATGATCCTTCAAATTACTGAAAAGGGAGGGAATTGAAGACAGGTCTGGTCATGTAATCTTACTGACGCAGGTAAAAATTGTGAAATGGAGACTGCTGGGATGGAAGTCAAGTCACCTTTATTTATCATTCATACCATGACCACTAATGGCATAGTAAAGATGTGATAGTGTTTCTCCAGAACTATGAAACAGATTTGCACAAGTACAATTAACTAATAAGTCATAATACAATTAAAAAAAACTATGAAAAAAGAATCATGATATACTAGCACAAGTATGTTCTGGGAACTGAGGAGCCAGATGGCTTGGGGATATAAACTGTTGCACAATCTAGATGTGTGGACCCAAATGCTATGATACTTCCTTCCAGATGGCAAAAAGGAGAAATGTCTACAAGAGGGGTGTGTGCGAAGTCCTTGACATGCTTGTAGTATCTTGTAGATGTCCATTGTGGTAGGAAGAGAGACCCCAATTATCTTCTTTGCTGACTCCACTATCCTCTGCAGGGTATTACAGTCTGAGGTGGTACAGTTTCCAAACCAGGCAATGATGCAATTGCTCAGAATACTCTCAATACATCTTCTGTAGAATATAGTGAGAATGGAGGATGAATTTTTCTTAACCTTCGCAGGAAGTAGCCTTACTCTGTCCAAGGGTAGGGGTTTACATTCAGAGGTGCAGGACATAGATGAGATGCAATCAAATATTCTGTCAGCTATGCTGGAGGAGAAGCCATCATTTATGATGTAAGAACACATCTCAAAAGCACCTGTAAGGTTTTTTTCATCAGAGCAAATATAATGGAGGCAGAGGAGCTCAGAAAATGAACTGGAGCACCTACAGAAGGCAGGGCTGCAGATAGATATGGGCTTGTAATGAATAATTAACATGTTCTTTATACAGGTAGACCACCAACTACTAACATTTGGATATAAATATGTAGAAAGCAAAACAATTCAATGGGTAAAATTCCAGTTGGAAATCGACAAATGGGGAAAACCATCCAAAATGCCATTTTACTGACAATAATTAGTTGTTTGCCTTTGGAAGTGTACAACATTCAAAGGTCATGTTCCTTAGACACTAATACTTTGACTGTAATGTTCAACAGTCCTCCTATTGTTTTGTGCTTTGTGGCATGTATTTGAACATTAAGATCTAAGGGGATAAAATGTAAGGTGATGAACTTAGACTTGACCTTAGAACTTAATATAGACTAATTACCCAATATAGGTGCATTGGAAAATATTCCCACTGGAAAGCAGCTAAACAAAGAATACAAGAAGACACACAGTGACGTACAATCTGTCAGAAGAAAGAGGGACAGAGTTAGGGTGAGAAGAGGAGAATAATTCTCCTCCCTAAACCTCAGTGCATGAGGCACAATTGCTTCAGTATGAACATCTTCAATGAAATTAGCCACCTTTTCTAGCCACTGCTACAGCCAAAACTAGTACTTGGTAGCATTGCTACTGTTTATCCATGACAACAAACTTGCATGTGTTGGAATCTTTCCAGACTGCAGCTGCAAATATTTTCAGCATTTGCAATCTCCTGTGTGTCTGCAGATATTAGCAGTGGTTTAGTTTTCTGTCCAGCTGCTTCAGGGGTCACTGATGTGTATTCCAAAAGAGCTGAGTGTGTTATGTTCTCAATGACAAGAAATAAACAGGTAGACAAAAAAAGTTACATTTTGAGGTAAATATGAGCCACAATCTTTTTTGACTGACACAGCAGCCTTGTGGTGGGATCAAATAGCCTAGTCCCACAGTTTATATTCATTTTTGTCAGGGTTGAAGGTCTGTCAAATTATTAAAATTATTATAAAAGTATTGACTGTTCACTCTTTAGTATTCATCATATTTTTGTATCCCAGCTCAGTGTTTAATACAATCATTCCCCAGAGACTGTCCTTGCTGGAATTCAACATCCCTCTCTATAACTGGATTCTGGACTTCCTAACAGAAAGACCAGATTGTCAGCAGAATGTTGAGGTACTGGTGCACCTCAGGGCTGTGTAATCATACGGAGTCTGTCTGGATTGGCAGCAGAATGCCAAGCATGACCATGCTGAGCACTGGTGCACCTTAGGGCTGTGTGCTCATGTAAGGTGATGAACTTAGATTTGACCTTAGAACTTAATATAGACTAATTACCCAATATAGGTGCATTGGAAAATATTCCCACTGGAAAGCACCTTAGGGCTGTGTGCTCATCCCACTCCTGTTCATACAGACCCATGCCTGTAATGCCAGATCCAGCTCCAACGGAGTCATCAAGTTTGCAGGTGACATGACAGCAGTTGGCCTCATCAATGGCAGGAGTATCTGGAAGATGCAGCTTGCGGGGTGGTAAGAATCCTTACAGATTTTGTGACCCCTTTTTAAACAATGATCCCCTGAAATCCCATCAATGAAGAGGGGAATGGAAGGGTGGAAGGTGACCGCAGTGATCCTCTCTACTGCTTTTATGGTCCTGTGGATTGACCTCCGATCCAATACTTTACAGCAACCATACCACACAGCCTCAGCCTTTCAAGGAAGTACAGTCACTGTTGCGCCTTCTTGGCAGGTGAGGAGAAGTAATGTGACAAGATAGGTCATTTCATAAGTGGACACTGAGGAACTTGGTTCTCTCCAATACCAAGCTATTAATGTGTAATGGAGGAAGATCGTCCCTGGTCCCCCTGAAGTCCACAATCATCTCCTTTGCCTTGTCCACATTGAGACTCAGGTTGTTACGCTCATACCATTTCAAGAGATTTTCCATCTCCTCTCTGTAGTGCGACTCATCATTGTTCCTGATGAGGTCAACTACTGTTGTGTCGTCTGCAAACTTGATGATACTGTTAGAGTTGGATCTGGCATTGTAGTCATGGCTGAGGAGCATGAACAGGAGCAGACTGAGCACACAGCCCTGAGGTGTGCCAGTACCTCATTCTGCTGACAACCTGGTCTTTCTGTTAGGAAGTCCGGAATACAGTTACAGAGAAAGGTGTTTATTCACAATGTTTACAGCTTCTCCACTAGCCTCTGGGGTATGCTTTTATTAAATGCCAAATTGAAGTCAATGAACGTATGAGTCATCATTCTCCAAGTGGAGGGACAGGGCTATAGCATCATCAGTGAAATGGTTCCACTGAAATGGGTCCCACATCACTGGAAGGTGCACTTTGATTTGTTCCATTATCAGATGCTTGCAGCTGTTCAAAATGGTGGAGGTCAGTTCCTCTGAGCAGGAGACATTGAGGCCTGTTACTGTCAATCTCTTTGGTACCAGGATATAGTAGCTGCCTTAACCCTTTGGGCTCATGCCCCAGTTTTCAGGGACTACCAACAAGCACGTATAGTCCCATTTTCTGGGACTGGTTTTATACCAGACCACCAGCTGATTCATACTGGTGTTCATACTCTAGTTTACGCATGAACCCAGTCCAGAGTATATATTATGAAAGCTTAAAAATGGCCTGAGTTCAAAGAGTTCAAATCTGCGGGGATGATGGACTGCTGCAATGATGTGTTGAAAATGTCCATGAGGACCTCTGCCAGTTGGTCACCACCGGCCTTCAGTACCTGACTGGGTATGTTGTCTCGTCCCACTGCCTTGTGTAGGTTTATCCTGGATATATATATATCTTTGTATGTTGTGTCTGTGCATGCTTTGCACTGTTCTACACTGTGGACTGAAGAACACTGTTTCGTCAAGTTGTACTGGTACATTCGGATGACAAATAAAATTGAACATGACTTCTTGTCTGCTTCTTTGACCAATAGTGTTCTCACAGAGGCACCATCATGACCTGTGGAAAGTTTGCTGACTTTTAGCAGAGAAAATAGTAGATGGACTTGGAGAAAGCCCTCCGTCAACTCTGGGGTCAAAGCTCCAGCACCAAACTCTTCCTCCTAAGCATGCAGTGCAACAGACTGGCAGATTGATAGGCATGGCAACGACCTTGACTAAGCAGCAGAAATGAGGTCAAAATTTTTATGATCCTATTAGAGAAAGAGATTTATTTTCATCATATTAATTATCACTTCTCCAGAAAACCATCTCAAAAATTCCATGAATTTGTTGGGTGGTCCTTGGAGTACTGCCACATTCACAACAGTTTAAGTGTACCAGGTCTATCTTTCCATAGAAACACAAACACATTGGTTTCTTCTCTGAGATTCCATGAGAGCTGAGATATGAACAATTGAAAACAGTGCTGCAATTGAAACCTCAAACCTGCTAATGGACCACTTTGACCCTCCCTCACATCAATGTATGAAAGAATGGATTCCAAGTTCTGCATAAACTCCTGTGCAAGGTTGACAATTACGTTTTGCATGCCCCTTGACATGAGGTTGATAGCAGAACAGTGTAGAGCTCGTCGAAAGAACCAAAGACTTGTTGATCCAAACCAAGGCTTTTATTAGCAAAAGACAGGAGCTCTTCACAGGTGGCCGACCAGTCCGGAATGATCCGACCTGGCTAGGGACACAAACCTTTAAGGCCCAGACAGTAGGCGTGGCTTAGCTCTCAGCCAATCGCTGTAAGCACAGTCTAGATACAGTAGCTATATACACTATATACATTGGTGATAGATCTGTACTATCACAAACAGCCAATGCACTAAACTTTGCAAAGTGCCTGCTACTCCGCTTTATTCTGTGACCAGTTCCAATTAAGTATTCAACTTACTCCTCAACAGCAGAACTTGTATATATCTTTATTTCCCTGGGAGATGGCACCTTCGCTATTTTTCTCTGCATTTTCCAAGCCCATTGATTTTGAATAAATATTTGATATTGTTGAATTTCTTGCTGCAATTTCTTGTCAAAGGACTTGATGCCTGACAATGAATGGAATAGGTATCTGTATTCATGAAGGGATAACATTCTGACCACAGTAAAAGCAGAGCACCTCTCCTTTCCGTGCAATACACCAAAGTGCTAGAAAAATTCAGCAAGTGATTCAGCATCTATGGGAAGTATAACCAATGTTTCCTATAGATGCTGTGTCACCTGCTGAGTTTTTTCCAGGATTTTTGTGCATTGAGCAACAAACACAGCATCTGCAGACCTCCTGCTTAACGTGTCTCCAACCTTGTGCTTACTTCATCAAAATAGTGCCAAGAATTCATGGCACTTGCTTTTCCCACATTGTGCTATTCTTGAATATCTCCCAGAAAAGAATGAATTTCAGAAAGCCCATGGGCCCTGCAGCAGCTGTAATCTACCTTTCTTTTGTGATGAGTTCATTGATTTAAGTAGTGCAAAGTAGAATTAAGTGATCCTGGTAATTAATAAAAATGGCCCCCACACTAATATAATTAGTCAGCTGATTGCATAATTATTGCTTGTACCAGGAGCAACCAACCCAGAGAAAGTGAGGGTTACAATATCTTGCGGGGAGGGCGGGGTATCAAATTTGATGCACATAATTTTTCAATGTAATAATATGAACAATTATCAAATTCATTCTAATATTGTTGTAAAATTATTGTGATAAGATTGTTTAAGTTCCTCCTACTGCAGGGATAAAACTTCAGGAGGAAACATACTTCCTTGCTCTTTTTTTCAATCTGAAATATATCTTCACCATTTGGAATTAAATTCACCTGGTGGAGAAGATGGATTTTTTTCTTTGGTTATATGTCTGATTCTTCTTTATTTTAAGGCTTTCATTATGCTATCTCACATTCTTTTCTTATCAACAGTAGATTTATACATGCAATAATCTGCACCTTCTAACAAGCAGGAATATATTGCATCTCTGCTGTTATTTCACCCATGTTTCTTTTTTACACATTGCAAATTTCTGCCCATTTATTGAGACGATCAGCTATTTTGAACAAAATTGTGAAAACTGACATCTGATAAACATTGAGTAATACATATTGTGGAGGGCAAAGAGAAAACACAGCTGAATTGGTAACAAAACATGAATATACATTATATCACTGGACCACAAATTTAGATGTGAATGGGTGAGTCATCCGTCGGGAAAATAAGAAATATAAATCATTTACTTGAAATTTGAGTGAGTATTGTTATGTCCCCATCAATCGATGGATTGGGGAAAATAGATCTAATTGGAAGGGTGAGTAACAACACTTAATGAGAAATGCTTCATGCCCAGTACAAATTACAGAGTGGGATGAAAAAGTGATTTTCTTATTTGCCAAAATTAAGGAGAAATTATGTCAGACTATAATTAATTTATAACATGTTTATGACAGAACAGCATTCTTTTCATTAGTTTTTTAGATTCAATGATTCATGAATCATATGATTCATTACATAAGTATAACATCTGATAATCCATTCATGAAAAAAGCTATCATGTGTGAGCCACTTATAATTTGCCATAAAGGCATGATGAAGAGTATAGTTATTAAAAAAATAACCATTGCAAGACTTAACAATATGTTATGTGTTTTTGACTGTTAGATATATTTTGGGATTTTCTCAAAAGTGTGCATTTTTCTCTCCAACAAAATTGCTGCAACTTCTGAGACAATGGCCATTTTTTTTTGCATTTATAACAAGAAATACAACATTTTTATAACTGAGTCATCCAGGGTCACTTCTATCAAAGCAAAGTGGTCCTAAAGAGTCCTAACATTGCCTTCCACTATCTTTTAATTACATCAATATTTCCTTTTCTGGTGGCAAGGATTGTTGTAGCTTTTTAAAGTAAAATTTCCAGTGTGTGGCTAATTTTATCCACAAGTCCTGCATCCAAATAAGAACTGCTCTATGGTTGAAATTTCATTTATTGTCCACAACATCTTCCAGGATGTTATCTTGATTTCACCCAAATTTCTAAGACTGGATGATCTTTGTTTTTAATGCATCTCCTGCATTTATGGCTTCAGGTGGGAAACACATTAATGGAGAGAAATAAATGTTTTATAGTGGAATCATTTCTATAAAGTGACCACATTGTGATAAAGGGATAGGATTTTATGCAAACTTTCTAAAGATTGTGTGGATAATGCAAAAGAAAATGGTAGGCAAAATCACGTTTAATGTTCATGAATGCAACAGGATCTGCAGCTAATATATATCCAGAGTCTGACCAGGTGTCTTTTATAGTGCTTGGAAGCAAGAGCTCTAAAGATTGTCATAGCCAAAGGGTGGTAATGAGGACAAGCTCCCGTTGTTACACAAATTCTCTTCATGGCGTGTGTCTCAAACACCCTCTTACAACCAAGTCCAACTCCTGCCCTTCACGTGTGGCATAGTTCTTATGCCCGGCGGATCTGTCCTCACTGACAGGAGAAGGGGCAAAGGCAGACCACTGGCGCCTTGAAACCTGTTGCTCTGGGCAGATGGGACTCATTAACCAAGGATGGTAACTCATCTAGGAGAGAGAAAACTCTGATTTCAAACCTCTGCTGCCTTGTGAGTATACCTGCTCTTTGGAGTAAGCCCGAGGAAATATCCAGAGTTGATGTCTTGAAGGCAACTGACTGCTGCACCCAGCAGTGACACAGAAATGCCTGTGATGCTGCTGGGACCCTGTATCAACTTTCATCATTCCTTTGGACCTGTTGTTAGGATGGAGGCGGGCTCCCACTGTATGCGCAACAGACGGACCTCCATATCAACTCTGCCCTGGCTTGCACCCTGGAGAGGCCACTCCAACTTTGCTTTACCAGAGGCACAGTATCCATGGTTGACCACGATTGATGGAGGCCAAACATGGAGGGAAGAAAGGAAGCGGATTGCTGGGAACATAGCAGAGCCGTTTACATATTTGTTAGCCACAGATGATGAAATGGAAGACTGGATGAAGTGTCTTAATTTAAGAAGAACACCAGGAATAAGTCAGGGGAAAATACCTTGATTAACTGTACATCAGTGATGGGAAAGATATTGGATGGGATTTATTTCATTTGAAAAGGTAAGGAATAGTCAACATGACTTTTTGCATGGGAAATCATGTCTCAAAAATTTGATGAAATTTTGAAGAGTTGACCAAGAGGATTAATGAGGGCAGGGTAGTTAATGGTGTGTACATAAACTTGAGCAGGCCTTTGCCAAGGTCCTATATGATAGGCCGATCCAGAGGGTGAGATCATATAGTTGAGCTAGCCAATTGGCCACAAAAATGGCTTGTTGATAGAATGTAGAGAGTGATGTTCGATGTATGCTTTTTACTTTGAAGCCATTGAACCAGTGGTGTGTGGCAGTGATCAGCACTGGTTCTTCTGTTGTTTATTATTTTATTATGTATATCAATGATTTGCATGAGAGGGTAGATGGTATAATTAGTAAGTTTGTAGATGACTCTAAAATTGATCGCATAATAGACATTGAAGAAGGTTGTCTAACATTACAAAATGGTATAAAGCAACTGGAAATGTGGGTAAGGGAATAGCAGATGGATTATAACTCAGATAATTATGTAATACATTTTGGGCATGTTGTTTATGGAGAGATCTTCCAGTATTGTTGAATGGAGAGTGCGTAGTTCATTCAAAGTAACAACAGAGATAGACAAGGTGGTGAAGCCAGAAAAAGGCATTCTTCCTTTCATGAACTGAGGCTTTGAGTAGAAGATTTGTGATATAATATTACAGTTGTAAAAAGGTTGGTTAAGTTGCACTGTGTGCAGTTCTAGCTGCCACATGACAGGAAAGATGTGGTTAAGATAGAGTTTGTTGCCTGGGTTCAGGGCTTGAGTAAAGGATAGATTGGATAGGTTGTACTTGACAATGCTGGAGCAAAAGAGATGACATGATGGAAGTATATAAAATTATGAAAAGCATAGATAGGGCAGATAGCCAGAGCTTTTTCCTCATGGTAGCAATGTCCAAAACTTGGTTTAATGTGAGAGACAGAAGTTTAAAGAGGAACTGAGGAGTAAATTCTTATTGAAAATTTTATTTATAGTTTTACACACGTATTAATTGAACATTATAGGGGAAAAATCCTCCCCTTTTACAGATTTTTGTTTGCTGAGCTCCCTTTTTCCTCCCCCCCTTTCTTTCCCTACTACCCCAACACCACCCCCCCCCCATCATTTACCCTGCTTCTCATTCAACCCAAACAAAAAAAACAATTATTAAAAATAATAATATGAATATTTAAGGGAATGAAAGAGGAAAAAAAGGGGGGAAAAGTAGCTGGCAGGGGTGGAATATCTGCAGGACATAACCTTGTTCCTGCTGGGAGACATTATGGAAGTGTGTCCAAGGTTGTTGAAACATCAAATTCTATTTGTGAAGGTCAGCTTGGCTGTGGCCAGGAGATGCATAATAGTTACCTGGAAATCTGATTCTCAGCTATGCATAGCAAGATGGAACATGGATATGCAGAGCTGTGTTCTCCTGGAGAAAATTACTTATAACTTAAGGGGGAGATATAGCGCATTTGTTGAGATATGGCAGCCATACCTGTGGCATGTCAAAACACAGGTGTGATTAGCCTCCCCACAGCCTTTCTCAACAGGGACAATTTGATCTCACAAGCCCTGAAACACTGAAAGCAAGTTCTTCACAGAAGAACTTTGGAGTGAGTTGCCAAGGAGATAATGAAGACAAGACATGTATCAACATTTAAAAGATATACAAAAATGATGGTGGAACTCAGCATTTCACACAGTTTCAATGGAAAACAATAGACAGTCAATGTTTTAGGCCAGAAGCCTTCATCAGGAATGCCGAGTTAAGATAACAGATGGAGAACAGTGCAAAAGGCTCTCACAGAACCTGCTTCAAAGAGAGGTTGAAAACATCTTCAGCCAAATGGAAGTAATAAACACTATGTGATACATGGGAATTAGTACAATATACAACAGTTTTGGAGGAACCCAGCAACCATGGAAAGCAAAAGATTGAGAAGGATAGATGGAGGAGCAGTTAATGGGCAGGATCAGTTGTATTAAGATGAAAGTGATGCCAAAACTGCAATATTTTTTTTCAATCCTTGTCCATTATTATACCATCAAGATATTCTTAGAGCACTTAACAAGCATGTCAGACAATTTAGATAGAATTCTAAGATGCCACGAGTTTCCATGTAAAACCTTAATTGGAATTATTCATTGGGTGGACAATAAACCAATTTAAAAAATATTATTTGACTGCAGAATCAAAATTTATAGCACCTTTTTTTGAGAGAGGGGATATACTGATTAGGCTCAAATTGGACTACACATGGCAGGTGAGAAGATAGCAGAAGATTTCATTAACAAATGTTATATTAAATTATTGTCTGGAAAGACAAATAATCCCAATCTAAAACACATATTTGGATATGGTAACAAATTAATAAATCTATAGGTCCAAAAGTGGGGTTATTTAAAAAAAAACCCTTATATCAAAATGAGTTAATACTAATGACATTAGGAAATAAAATCCCAGACACTTGGCTCCGTAAAGGGATCAAGTGTATCAAGGATTGTTATAAACAAGGGCAATTTATAACATTTGAACAGCTAAAAACTAGATATGATTTATCAAATAGAATCTGCAATCTTCAAATAAGATCTCTTTTAAGAGATAGTTTAGGACCAGCCATGACCCTGCCAATATGTAGTGACCCTACTAATGTGTAGTGACATAGAGGCTCCTCTTTGAAAGGGAATCACAAGTAAATTTATTTCTAAGATGTATTTCCTATTTAAGAGCAATAGCCCGAAACTGGGCTTATGGTGGGAGACGGACTTGGGGAAAAGGAAAAGGATTCAAGAACAATATTGATTAAAATTGTAATCTGATAATATGACATCATTAATTAATATCAGATATAGATTATATTCACCAATTATACCGTACACTGCAAAAATTACACAGTTTTAAATCTGAAATTCCCGACTCGTGTTTTAGGTGTGGTATTGAGGTTGGAACATTTATACATTGAACCTGGCTATGCATGAAAGTAGGATCCTTTTGGTATGATTTGGCAGAAATTTTGACAAAATTATCAAAGTAGATTTTCCATTGAAACCAGAACTGTATTTATTGAGCATCTTATGGTTATTGGCACAAAACTATCAAAGAATCAAATACAGTTCGTGAGGTTTGCACTAGCGGTAGTCAGGAGATGTATAGGTGTTACATGGAAGTCCAACTCCCCCCTACTTATTACTCACTGGAATATGGAAATGTAAAGTTGTGTCCCCCTGGAAAAGATCATTTAAAATCTTAGAAAGAAATATGTCACGTTTGTTAAAATATTAAAACCTTATTTGAATCATACTGACTTAAGGATATAATAGGCTCAAACATCCCTTCTTTTTTGGACATTTCTTTTTGTTTATGTTAGCAGTTCAGAGAGGCGTGAGATTTGGGTAATCATATGAGATTGTAATTTAAAAATACTATTTATATGATGTATGTAATAATGTTCTATATGAGTCTTGGAAAAATTAAAATAAAATATTCAAACAAAAAAAAACCATGGAAAGCAATGGGTAGTCAACATTTTGAGCCAGAACCCTTCATCAGGAAGGCCTTTAAGACATATCTGGACAGGTTGTTGATGAGCAAGGTATAGAGAGATATAAAATTAATGCAGTAAGTAGGATTGGTATGAATAGGTATGACAGTTGGCATCAATGCAGTGAGCTGAACAGCTAATTTATAACTGTTCAATTCTACGACTCCAATTGGTGATAAAACAAGCAATATCTTGCATGACGCTTGGCAGGATGGGTATGCAGCCAAATGATGTGGATGCCAGAAGGTTTCCTTGCATGGAATATTAGGCAAGTTCCTCACAGCTTTCTCTGACAGAAAATCATTTTATAGGGAGTATCCTCAGGACTCAGAGACATAAACGATAGAAAGGATGGCACGGTTAATAGCAGATTGCTATTACAGCACTAGCAACTCAGGTGTAATCTGATGCTGTCTGAAAGACGTTTGTACATTCTCTATGTGTCTGTGTGGCTTTCCTCCAGGAGGTCCAGTTTTGTCCCTTCAAAAACATGTGGGATTTGCAGGCTAATTGGTATATTTGGAGGGTACAGACTTGTGGGCTGGGAAGGCCAGTTACTGTGTGGTATGTCCAAATTTTAAAATTGAAACCATAAGATGCTTTGTATCTGGTTGGCAGAGATTTCTTTTGTGTTTTACCATTATAATTTCAAAATATATTTTTAAATCTTATTATTTTTAAAATATCAAGATAGTAAGAATTGGTCCAAAACCTTTAATTACTGCTGTGTTATATTGATGCAGAAAATACTGCAATCAAAACACTTTAGATCTTGTTAGCCTACAGAGCAACCTGCTTCTCATTCAAAGTAGACACGTGGTAAAAAGCTCAGGGCCAATCCAGCAGAAAATACTGAGTATTCATTTAAACATGTTTTGCATGAAATCTATACTTTAATGAGGTTAAGACACAAGGGGTTAGATTTTCGTCTTCAGTGTTTGTGATGCAGGGCTGTGCTTGTTGGGAGAGTATATTGGGAACTCACCCTCATAACCTAAGAACTTTTCATCCATTAATGTTGATAGATTGAAAATCATAAGGGGGCATGCACTCAATTTCCTCATATTCACTCTCAGCAGGAGAAGCTCTGTGCTGGGAGTGATAAATTTTAGCATGAAATGGGTGCAAGTAATTCAGTTCATAAAACTCAACAGTCTGCAGAATTGAAGCTCAATAGGTTGCACTCCCAATTCCACAGTTCCCTTGTGTAAATGATGCTGATACTATTCTCGTACACAACATCAAAACAATCGACCACACAATAATCTTTACAGCCCAACTAGAGGGAAGAGACTTTCATCCCTTCAGTTTGAGCTGATTTTTATTTCAGATCCCAAAGATGAAATGATAATGAGCAAATTAGCTAAACCAATTATCTGTTTGTTAATGAATATATCAGATATAGCTATACTTGTTATACCCTTTAGAATTCTCTGTTGTGAAGCTCCCAGTCTCTGGATTAAATTTATTTTCAAATTTTATATTCTATTATAGGGTATTCACCTGTCTCAGGCCTATATTTATATTCTCAGCTATAATTGTCCTTGTTATAAGCTATTATTTTACAGACAATATCATGCTAAATTAAAAGGGATTCATCAAAACAACACTTCACTGGAATATGCAAAATGCTTTGCTATCAAGTACTGTTATTCTAAATATCAAGTGTGCTTAGAATGAAACCTTTTAACGTGCCAATGTCATTTTCAGGATTTGTTATGGATATAGGCAGTCAAAACATACACAACAACAGGAACACAATTCCTACAATCCATTCATGTAATTGCTTCACCATGCTAATGTTACATATTTGTCTTTTGAGTTTCTTTGCCTGTACCATTCATTGAATAGCCTAATGAAAACAATAGTTTTGCCTTTCACCCTGACCCAAAAGTTAGACAAAATTCCATGTTAAAATGTCATCAATGATAACAAATAAATAATTTTTACCCTTCCAAGCACCAGTATGTTTCACTACATTTTCAAGGAAATATAATGGTGCATTGATATTGTACCCCAGTAGTCCTCTACCTTTTTCTTTCCACTCACAAATTCCACTTTATAAGTATTGCCTATGCCATAGGTCCTCTGTGATTGGTAAGGGATTGCCTAAGGTGTAATGTGGATGGAAAGAAAAAGGCTGAAAACCACTGTTTTAATTTTACCTAATTGACTCGTTATGTGCATGGTTTCATAACTCCAAAGGAAATGAGCCAATGACAATTTTTCTCAAGCAAATATTTCAGAATCAATTGGGTCTAGAGCAGTGAACCTCCCCTTCCTACCAACATACCACCTTAAGCAATCCCTTACTAATCACAGAGCACCGATGGCATAGGGATTATTTAATGTAGTATGTGAGTGGAAAGAAAAAGGTTGAGAACCACTGTTGTACCCAATGAAAATGCTACTGGTATGAAATATTCATAACAGCAGTAATGTGCAAAACCTTGCAGGATTTTAGGTTGGCAGTAATTACTCATTAGAATTGTAAAAATATTCATGAGAACTGATTGCATTGAATCTTTTCCATTTTTTTCAAAAACTTATTTTTACCATTAAAATGATTGAGTATAAGAAACAACATAAGCAGCTTTTTATTTATACTTCTAACAAAAGAAGTTTAAAAAGGTGTTTACAGACACCTCAGTTATCCTAATTATTCAAAACAGGTCGGTGTTACACTTCCCAAAAAGAAGTACTGGCCCATTAGTCAGATCAAAGAGTGTGGATGTGTCATGCCTTTAAGAATTATAATGTTCAGTCTAACAGTTGTATTCATTAAAATAATAGGTTGTAGTGTTAGAGAAAGGACCATTTTTCATTCTGCAATCAATGCCTCTGTGCTAAGGTTAGCCATGTGACACACATACATTCACAAATAAATGGATCAACATAAAATTTCCATTCTACTTGTAGTTCATCTGCCAATGTTAATTCATTTTACCTGTATGTATTTGTTTCATGTTGGATTGCAGACTCAAAAAAGAAAATCGAAGACAATGGGCAGAAACAAGAATCTGGTGCATTGAAATAGTGAATAAATGAATTTGGTACATATTTCTTTCAGGCTATAGAATTGAACAAATGATGGTTGTAGTGAAAATCGATCATAACAGCAGAAGAAACAAAGGCAGGAGTACACTACTCAGCCCTATAGTTTGCTCTGACATTGAATCAAACCGGGGAGATCCACTATTTGCCACAAAACCATTTTTCCAGCTCTCACCCCATTCCCCTTGACTCCCCTGTAGTTTAAATATCTGTAAATCTCTGCCTTGTCTCTGTCTCCATGGCTCTCTGCTATAGAGAAATCTAAAGATTTGTGATACACGAACAATCAAAATACCTCCTCGCCTTCATCTAAAATCCTAATTTTGAAATAATGCCCTATCATTCTAAATACTCACAGGAGAAATATCAACATCCATCCTGTGGATCTTCCTCAGAATCTTGCATTTTTAATAAGACAACTAGCTTTCGTCTGTACTTAACGAGGCTCTGATAGTTCAGTGATTAGAGCACTTGTCTTGTAAACCAGTGGTCGCAAGTTTGTTCCTCTCTGGAGCCTTATTTCTGTGAGCGGCTCTGGACAAAGTGGTGACTTTGACTTCCTTACAGTAGACAAAATTAAATAATTTCATGCATGTAGCATTATGTGACAATAATGGAATATTAACCTCAATAAGCATAAGCTAAATATGCTCATCCTTTCTCCTTAGCAAAACTCCAACAGTCCAGAAATTAATCAAGTGAATCTTTTGAGCACTTTCTCAAATATATGTACATTCTTCTTTCATCTGGAAATCAATGCTGCCCAGCACACCAGATGCAATCTGTAAAGCATCTGTAATGATTTATCAAAATTCCCAAAATTTAAGCACCATGCCCCTGACAGTAAATTCTAATTGCTTGCTGTAACTACATTCTATTTTTGGGGTCCATGGATCCCCCTGTACTGCAACATTTTACTCATCTCACCCTGCTTAAGTAATCATTTGCTTTCCTTTAGTCCTTCCAAAATGATAACTTTTCATCTCCACACATTGTATTCAGTTTACTTATATCTTTCACACTCATTTAACCCAACCATATCTCTTTGAAGGGTCTTTTTTATCCAATCAACTAACTAACCTAAGAACTTTTGCATCATCAGCCAATTTTGGCTACTGTAGATCATACATAATTGATGTTCCAGTACTGATCCTAATGATATTCCTCTGCTTATTCATTGTTAATCCAAAAATGGTCAATTTTTGCTGATTTTCCTTTCTTCGTACCATTACATTTCAACATATCACCTATTATTCCATACGCTCGTAACGTGTATGGTTATTTATCAGCCAGAAACTCACCAAATACCTTCCTAGAATCCAAATACACTGCACTTCCTAATTCCTCTTTGTCCATTGTGATTCCTAATCCCTAAACTGCTGCAACAAATGGACGAAAAATTATTTCCATTTCATTAAATTATGTTGATTCTGCTTGATTGTCTTATGATTTTGTTTTAAATCTCTTACTTTTACCTTCTTAATAATTCCCACTTACAGATCAACATCAAATCTGAAATAAAAACACAAAATGCTAAACTGCATTTAACAGGTGCCACAGATGCTGATTTACAATTGACCATTCAATTCAATTCCACTTCTCTTCCAGGAATCCCAGTCTTGAAGAATTTGTGCTTCCCTTTCCAACAGGATGTCCATCTATGCCTTTTGCCTTGCTCAGTCTCAGTGGTTTCTGTTTCCTCCCCTAATTTCCTTTCCATGTTTTCTCCATCCTCCTTCCACAGATGCTGCCTGACCTTCTTAGTGTTTCCAGCATTTTTATCCCAATCACTGATGTTGGGCTCAAGTTTCCTGTTGTCTTTGACTTTCCTACCTTGTATCTAATCCTGTTAGTTCATTTCATAATCCAGGGAATAAAGATGGATTTTAATTAACGCTATCAGCATTACTCTGCAGCCATTAAAAAAAGCACAACCTTTATTTGGATTGAACAAGATAACTGAAATTCTTAAAACATTTGAAGCTCACCTTCTAAAGTGAATTATGGATACTAAGATTAACTTTTTAATATTTGCCCATCGTGATTTGAGTTTAAGTACAGTGAATGTTAAGTTCTATATACAAGTAACTGTTTTTACCTAACAAAAATATATTTCAAAACACAGAGCAGAGAACTTAGAGATCAATATGGATCACCAGGTTTTGAAATTGAAATATATCCTTGTTTGAAGGCAAACTCAAGGGAAATCCTGGTGGCAAGATTATTGAAATTACACAAGAATATAAAACATTCTTGACCCACAATAAATAACTCAAGAGGCGAAGGCTGAGTCACTGATCTACAGGCTATTGTGAATAATGGACAAGAACCTCATCCTGTGCCATGACTTGGGTGATCTGGAGATGGATCATTATACAAGATCAAAAGAGGGAGGGGGGTCACAGGTCGAGGCAGAGCCAGGTTATCAGGAATGCAGCAGTTCACCACAATTCTATATAAAAAAATAATGTTGGTAATACTCAGCAGGCCAGGCAGCAGATGTGAAGAGAAAAGATGAATAAATATATGAGGTCAGGGAGAGAGGAAAGAACAAAGCTGAAGACTGAAATAGAGTGGAAAATGATAAATAGTGTTTGAGAGTGTTAGCTAATAAAGCCAAGAGGACATTTGTGCACAGATTGATTACTTGAAATTGTCAAAGGAACTTGAAATGAATGTTAGAAAATTGGAATTTAAAAAGTTTGAGATGCTCATTTATCTGGTTATTGACCTCAGTTGTTCAATATATGTAATATGCAGATATGAATGCAAGTGAACTCATAAGAACACTGTATATTATGGGGTATAACTTTTTTCATGTTTTTCTTGTTTCTTATATAATATAGAAGGCATTTGTCCAATTGAGACTAAGGTAGCTACAAAACAATAAACTGTCTACAAGCCGATTCTCCCAATTTCCATTAATTCTATCAGGAGCCCAGGTTCAATTTGCAGTACCCAGGGTATCAACCATGCTTCAGGATGTGAGAGGATAATAGACTAAACAGAAGAAACCCTTGCATTTGAAGGAAGAATGAGCAAATATCACATTTAGATGGTAAACAATCAAGTGCTGACTTTTTTCAAAAATGGATATAAAGAATATGAGAAGTAAAAGCACAAGTTGTACCACACAGAAATGGGCCTTCAGCCTACCTTGTGAAATCTCATCCTTTTACTTGTCTCCACTAATCTCACCTTTGATCGGCATCCTTCCATGCTTTGCCCATTTATTCTATGTGCCTGTCTAAATGTTACTTAAATGTAGTAACTGTATTTGATTCCACCACCTCCAGATATCAATCACTCACTGTGTAAAATAATAATTGCCCTCAATCCCTTTTAAACTTATTTCTATCATTTTAAACTGTTGCCCTTATGTATTTCTACCACTTCTAGTATTTTCTGTTATATTTAAAATTTACAGCATCTGAAATTTGCTTCCCCTCTCAAATAACTAGCTTTGATGTTGGAGAAATAATTGTCTTGCCTTCCATGCATGGTGTGCTCTCGGGAATAGTGGGCTGTGTTTTGAGGAGATGCTTCCATGATCTTACACAAAATATCAAGATGTTAAATATAGCTTCAGATGTTACATTTCTCCAAATAATAATCCAGGAAACGAAAGGCAAGTAAATCCACATCATTAGTAGGCAATCTTTTGGAAAAGCTACTTTGGGATAGGATTGATGCAAATTTGGAAAGTCATTGTCAGATTAGGATGAGTCAATACGGCTCTGTACCTCAGGTCATTTTTACCAATTTGATTAATTTCTTTGATGAGATGACAAAGATAGTTGATAGGAATTTGACAAGGATCTTGTGGTTGGCTAATTCAGAAGTGCTGATGCATGGATTCCCTTGTGAATTGATTATTTAGGGATGAAGTTAACCAGCTCATTTAAGACAGAGGATAGTGACAGAGGTCTGATATTTAGGCTGGAAGCCTGTGACCCATGGTGTTCTCCAAGGATCACTGATGGAATCCCTGTTGTTTGTGATATACATAATGATTTGAATGAAAAAGGTAGGTGAGTGGGGGGAAATGAATTTGCAGATGATACAAAGATTAGTGGAGTTGTGAACAGAGCTGAAAGTTAACAATGGATATAAACCAGTTTCTGATATGGGCAGAGAAATGATAGATGAAATCAGAAAAGTGTGAGCAACATGCAAGGGGACTGTGTACAGTTCATGGCTGGATTCTTAAAAGTATTGATGTCAAGAGGGATCTAGTGATCCAGGTCTAGCATGCATTTAATGTGGGCATGCAAGTCTATAGGGTGGAAAAGAAGACGTATGATATGCTAGAAATAGGAAAACGGAAATAAGAGCAGGAGTCGGCCATCCTGCCCATTTATCCTGCTCTTCCATTCATTAAGATCATGGCTGATCTGATCATTGACTCAACTCCACCTACCTGCCTTTTCCCCATATCCCTAAATTCCTTTTTTATGTAAAATCTATCAAATTTAACCTTTAATATGTTTAATGAAGTACCCTCAACTGCTTCCCTGGGCAGAGAATTTCACAGATTCACTACTCTCTGGTTAAAAAAAAAACAGTTTTTCCTCATTTCTGTCTTAAATCTACTCCACTGAATCTTGAGACTTGGCTTTGTTGGGTGGGACATTCTGTATAAAGGTAAGGAGGTCATGTTCCAACTACATAAAACTTTGTTTAGGCTGTACTTAGAATACTGTGTTCAATTCTGGTTGTCCCAATGCAGAAAGGATGTGCAGGCTTTGGAAAGGGTACAGAAGATAATTTTGTAGGATGTTGTCTAGTTTAGAGGGAAGAGATTGGACAAACTTGGGTTGTTTTCTCTGAGGTGATGGAGGCTGAGGGGAGACCTGATAGAGGTAAATACAATCTTGAGATGAATTGATAGGGTGGAGAATCATAATCTTTTACCCAGGTAAAAAGCATCACATGCTCAAGGATATCTATCAAGTACAAGCAACAGACTACTAGTTTAAATTGGACATACCTGGGATAGGGCTTATTCCTGTGCTGTACAGGTCCAAATTACAACCTCACACACTGGTTCTTGCTTCAATTTAAATTTCCTTTACAACAAAAGCAAAGAAATGAAAAATCAGACTTCCATTCATCCTCATCCTTTACATCTCAGAATTCCTCTTGCAGGGACTCAACAAGGGTAGGAGCATCTTATTATACTTACATAATTTGCACTGCTTGGCAGAATGAGTTCAGGGGCTAAATGGCCTTTTCTATTTTCCATGTCACCATTCGCTCCAATCTAAAGGCAAAAAATTTTTCATTTATTGTTATTTTTTTATTTATTGTATTCCCTCAATATTTTAAAACTTTTATTGCTAGAAATCTTTATTTCTTAGAGACGTTACAGAATTTCTTTTTGATTTTGGACTGATAATGATGGTTTAATAGTAGTGTGAGGAAGGGTTGTGGCTGTCATGTGACAGCACTACCCCCTACCTAGTCAGAGGACACACCCACTGCCAATCAAAGTTTGGTTCCACCCCACCTACTAGTGCACACCTTCCCCATGTAAATTACCTGGATTGGACTCTCTAGCCTGTCTGTATTTGACCTTGGGCCATTGGCTTTTGTAGTTGGATTAACCCTCCTGGCACCAAGCAATTGGTCCTTGCTAATGACATGGGCTGGAATCTCCAGCACTATAAAGATGCCATGTGTTGTTTGTTCTCTCTCTTTGCAGGCTTGGGACTAATCTGCTTCACTCCAGGCCTAGAAATGTGAAAGGGCGCTGGAGAAACTTGGTAAGATGTGCACTGTTAAAAAGGTTGGGAGCATTTAATTAGTCTCCCTTGTAGCATAGTGCCGTGCCTGCACTGTCAAGGGGTGGTGGGGCATTGTAGTGATTTTGCCTTGATCATTATATGTACCAGTTCATTGTTGGTGTGTGTATTTTTTTTCCCATGCTATTTTCCCTACATCTGTTATTAATTGCCTGCTATTTCTTTCCCATGGCTGCTGTAAAGTGTGTGTGTGGAAAAAAATGTTGTGAAATGGAAGATTTTCTACTGTACTTCTCCTGGTGCACAGTAGGGGCTTATGTCAAGAAAGTGTAAAACTTCATTACATGATTTTCCATTCATTGATTCTCATGCTTGTGAAATCACTACCTGCTTCCTGGTGTAATGTGGGAATCCTAAAGTAATACATACACTTAGAATTGTACCAACTATAATGATCCACACTCAACTAAAATAATTCATTTGAATGAAGCTGAGACCTACAATTGTTTTATTTCCAAATCAGTTTTGTCTGCTGGTAGGTTCAATTCCTTCGTGCTTCAACAGTGCTCATATGGCATTTAATCAATGTGTGCCTTGAAAGAGCAATAATTAGCTGTGGTGCTGAGTGCATTTAACATTATGAGTCATTTAACTAATAATGTGGGTGATGAGAGGAATGTCTGATCCATGAATAGTCTCTTTAGCTGTAAAGGAAAAATAATTATAAAATTAGGAGTCCATCACTCTACTGCCAAAATGATTACAGGCTGCCATAAACATTTACAGATAACATAATTTTTGATAAACTATGTTTAAAGAATGTGCTTCATTCATTCTATTTGAAAAAAGAACCCTATTTAGCTGTTATCATATTAGTATCTGGCACAACTTGGGTAACTAAATGTTTCTGCATCATTAGTGTAATATCTTGAACAAATATATTGAAAAGTGTTCCAGTGGAAAAATGGTGTTCTTAAACAACACATGGCTGGCAGGATTAGGAGACCCTGTCTGATGAGGGATATTGAGGATCTGGTCAGGAAAAAAGGAGGAGGCATATATGCCAAGTGTAATATGCTTGATCATTTTGGCAGATAAGATAAAGGGGAATGTTAAGAGATTCTGAGTATATTAACATCAAACGGGTAACTAGGCAGGGAATAGGTCCCAGTAAGAATCAACAGCCATCTGTTTATGGGGCCACTATTCCTCTAAGTGAAGAACAGTCCCCTCTAATCCCTGCTAAATCCCATACCCTCACCTTATAGTTATGCCCTCTCATTTTAGATTCGCCTACTCTCGGAAACAGATTGTTTCTATTCCCCTTGTGATTTTATAGACCTTGATAAGATTCCCTTTCAACATCAAACCCTCAAAGTAAAACAGACTTCATTGTTCTAGTCTCTCATGATAAATCAGTTTCCCAATCCAGGCAACAACTTCATAAGAAGTAAAGGGTATATGGTCATACTTGGTCATTGAAAATAGTTCACTCTTGCGGAGACATTTTCTCCTGAAAAAATACTGAATTGGGAAAGTGAGGGCAGCATTGAAGGAATAGATTTCTAAGATCTGAAATATATACTAAAAGATCATCTGCATATTACATCTCCTCCATAATATACCTTGTATATCACTGAAGTCACAAAGTACTATCACTAAAGATTCCAAGGCTAGGTTAAATTTTTCTTTCTTTGGCTTGGCTTGTCAGCTGCAGGCTCGTTTGTGGCTGACAAGTCCGATGCGGGACACATTTTTTTTAGATATTTCAAAGTTAGATGTTTTTTGAATAAGATGTTACTGCCTGATTTAGTTGATACTTTTTTTCATTTGAATCCTTCCCATAAAGGTCTAATAAGTAATATTTACAATAATTTATTAAAATTGCATTTGATTTCTAATGATAAAATTAGAAGACTTTGGGAATTAGAACTTCTGTCATTTCTCCCAGAGGAATTTTAGGAAAAGATGCTTGGAATGGTTAATACTACTTCATTATGTGCCCAACGTGCATTGATTCAGTTTAAAGTAGTACATCAGGTTAATATGTCGAAATATAAATGGGTTTATATTTTTCCTAATGTTAGTCCTATGTGTGATAGATGGTAAATCACAAGTGTCCACACTAACACATGTTTTGGTCTTGCAGTGCATTGGTCAAGTATTGGACAGATATTTTCAAGACTGTCAATTTTATTGGGTTTTTAGGATTGCAACCTAATCAATTGACTGCTATTTTTGGAATTATAGTTCCAGAGGTGGGTTGTAGCAGATCCTAATTCTCCTTTGGAGAATGGTTCTCTCAAATTATGTCATGTTTACGTTCAGAAAAATTTAAAAATTGCACTTTTGATACCTGTTTTAAGTTTGAAGAGACTTGGCATCCTTTTATAAACTATTTTTGCATGAGTTAATCTGTGTTTTGACTTTGCCTTCCAGATTGATTTGGATTTCAGTTGTTTTTTTATTTGCGAAGACAAGATAACTAGTTTGTATTGATCTGTTGTAGTGAACTCTCAGTTTTGGCTGGCCAACCTTTTGTTGTTGTTGTTTTTTAATTTTGTTAGGTTAGGTGGGGTTTTAATAACATTTTTTTTCTTTTTTGAATGTTCCAAATGGAGGATAAAGGGATAATATTGTTCAATATATTATGCTATACACTGTATTGTATATTGGAATATATTGATGTTTCTGTTTGACTTTCAAATGTGCATTATATTCACCTGTATTGTTTACTTATAATATATTTAATTAAAAAGATTGAAAAAGAAAGAAAGAAGTAAAGAGTAACCAATATCTTGAGTCTGCTGAGTTTCTCCAGCACATTTGTGGATTGCGCCCGACTCTAGTATCTTCAAAATTCTTGTTTAAAAACCTCATAAACCTCTTTTGTACCCTTTCCAACTTTAAAATATCCTTCCTATAGCTCAGTGGCCATAATTGCACACAATATTCCAAGTGTAGTTTCAAAAGGAAATATTGTGTAATATTACATGACAATAGAGGAATCTTGATTTTTGATTTCAAGCAAATCAAATATTGGAAGTTGAGTATAAGAGACTGCTATTACCAGGTAGTGCATGTAGTACTGGAATACAGTCATACTTTGAAGAATTTAATGGAAATTTATATTATTATCTGCATGCCCCTGAATTTCATTAAAGTGCATCTGAACAAATCACAATTAAGTAGAATTAACTCTGTGGTTTCCCATTTCAAGCATGAAAACTGCTGATCATGTAGCACTTAAAGATTAGGAAAGTTGCATGGCTTAGTACATGCAGTCAAGGTAATGGTTCTTTCAGCAGTTTTGCTTTGTGAAAGTTGCATGGTGATTGGGGTATTTCTGAAGGAATGATTAATATGGAACAATAGAACTATTCTGGAATTGTCATGTTAATGTGTTATAACATAAAAACAAAGCTGGGCACATTCAGCAAGTTGGGCACCATCTGTAGAAAGAGAAATGAATGAATGCTTTCGATAAAAATTCTTTGCTTGAACTAGAAGACCATAAAACTGTTTTGGATTACAAAAAATGGGTGAATAGAATGAAAGGTGAGGCCGTGCGGTGCACATCCTCATGGCGAACAAGCCCCACTTGTATCGCCACATGGCGGGGCAGCCATGGGAAAATGGCGTGGTCAGAGGTTTCTCTCTGACTTCAGTATCCCTTCCAGTGCACATCCTGGACAGTAATTATGACATCACAATGCATCAGGTGACTGAGCTCATGCTGCCCTTATAGGGGCGTGCTAAATTTCAATAAAAACAGTTGTTAACAACCCTCAAAGTGGTGGTTGTGTTTCTTCCACTGCTCACACCGCCACAAGGCCACGGTTATCAATGTGATTCTATTGTTCAGGGACCTAAACAAGACAGTCTGTGGATGTTGTGGTTGCAGTTAATACACAAAAGTGCCGGAAAAACTCACCAGATCTCTCAGCATCTATCTGAGGCAAAGATATATAACCAACATTTCGGGCCTGAGTCTCATATTCATGCTGCGGACCTGCTGAGTTTCTACAACACTCTTGTGTATTAAACTATAGTTCACAGAGCTGCCAAGTGCTTGCAATCAAGGGTGAGTCTCAAGTCGCCAACCTGGTCAGGATAACCTGATCAAAGAGATTTCCTTTGTCCTATCTATTCTTCCTATACTTTCTCTTCAGCTTAGGACTAAGTTGTATTCCCTCTTTTCTAATTCCAATGAACAGTTTTCAACCTGAAACATTAACTCGAGACCCTTTCTGAACCCACCACTGTATCAAACATTATTTCCAACATTTATTTCAGATTTACAGATTCCTCAGATGTTTCCTGATTTTCAGTTGTCAATGTTTCTTTTCAATTTACAATATATACCAGGATTCATGCTTTTTTGTTGTATATCCCTAAATAGGATTTATCCAGCCCACTTGCATAGCTTTCAAAAGAGATTGAACATAAAATGTTAAATTTAAGATTAATTCCTCAAATCTTGACTTGTCTTTTTAACTACAGTTTTATGTCCACATTGAGTGCTTCCCAAAATTCATCAGTGATGACTGGAATGTATATTTGTGGACTAAAACCATGCACACGGAATCTTCCAGTTGCTATGAAGTTCTGTCAGCTTCTGTTCTTATTTAATTTTAGAAAAGGATTTCCTTGATAGTTCTGCTGAGAAACTACTGGCATCCTGAAGGCTCCCTCAGCATATTTGGAGGGATGAACAATACCTTGGTTTGTCCCTCTGTTCTTTAGAGATGAGCTCTGGATCTCTCGAAAAAGCATAATGGTTACTTGTCTGCTTCGGGTGATCACCAAGATATCCAAAGCAACAAAAGCATTTGTAAAATCAGCATTTTAACATCTTGATTCATCTAGTAATCTTCCCATCTGAATATTCATGCCCAATTCCAAGATGCAAAGATCAACAGGATTAGTTCTGTGCAGCCAGCACAGGAAAGGACAGATGGCTGATTACATCAGTGATTCAAGGCGCTGAGCTTGCCACCAGAGCATTTTGTCTATTGATTAGTAACATATGATTGTCTTCCTCAGACCATCTAAGTATGTGAGCTTTACACCAAAATTCAAGTGAGCCAATATAAAATTTTGATAATGGAGTAATTCAGATATTACCCAAAAGAATAGTCCACTATAGTTTCTGATTATGTGATCTACATACAATCATCCCATTGACATTCAGATATCCTTTTAATTAAGTATTGTTGAACTCTTTATTAGTTTTAAGAAAATTATCCACTAACTTTAGTTGATATTCCTGCTTGTAACCTTAACTTAAAAAAATAATTAACCAGTTTTCAATCCCACTACATGATATACAGTATAACCACACAATTGCAGATTGTGTTCAACCCCACCCCCCCCCCACTCCCCAGAGGTCTGCAGCACCACACTGTAGTGATAGTTCTAGATATCCTCCTAACCACTAGAGGGAGTTGGACTAGATTTTTTTCAAGTTCAGTTGGATTCAAAATGGATGCCTCCACATGGTCCTGAGTGAATTCTTTAGCTAATAAAGTATAGTTGTTTAAAAAGAATTTGTTTCCAAGAAATATCACATCGTACCAAGAGTGTGCATAGGCGTGGAAGAAACTAGAAGTGTGCAGAGTAAAAAGCAGTCAATATCCACGGAGAGTATGAAAATTAACGATGTAAATTGGGCTGGAAATGTCGACCATGAGAAGAAGTTGTTCAAACAAAGATTCATGCAAAACCTGCAAGCCATTGGAATTAATAGCAACCCTGATACATGGAGGATTGAACTGCTACTTACTGTGGTGGGACCTTAACCACTGAAAGTTTTCAATACATTTATTTTTATTGAGGCAGAAGATCAAGGCAAGTTCAACAAAGTTATGAAGATGTTTGAACATTGTTCATTAAAGGAAAATGAAACATTCAAGAGGTAAGTGTTTCATTCAGAGCTATAGGGAGAGAGCTTTGATAGTTTTTAAAAGGACTTGAAATTAAAAGCAAGAATATGCAAGATTCAATTATCCATGATCAAATTGTGTTCAGGATTATTGATAAGAAAGTGAGGGAGAGGTTGCTTTGAGAGACAGAGCTTTCCTTAGCTGGAGCTGTGAGGATATGCCATGCCAGTGAATTGGCTCTGCAATATCCAAAAAAAGTTTGGTCAGTGCAAAAGCCAGTGAGAAAATGAAGACATAGCCGTAGCCACAGTGTGTATCTACACACTTAAAAATAAGAGATAAGAAACAAACAGGTGGAGAGACATTCAAGTGCAAACGACATACCAGTTAACATGCACCAAAATAATGCCCAGCCAATAGATAAGTCGGTAATAAGTGCAAAATGCAGAATCATTTTGCAAAACAATGTTTTTCCAAAGGGAAACAAAACAGAAGTGAAACTGTACATACTATAGAAGAAATTCCTCTCAGTGATGCACTTTTCATTGGCATGGCAATGTAGAAAGACTATAAACCAACAGACACTAAACAGCCAAGCATGAACAGAGTCAAGCAGGATAAGTGGACTGTGTTATTGCATACCAATAGAGCAAATATTGCTTTCAAGCTGGACACATGGGCCAAGGTCAGTTTGGTCTGTTAGCTTGATATCAGGGCAATGAAAATAAAGGCATACATCCATGCAAATCCTGTACAGCTCAAAGCCTATAATGGACAGAGCATCTACATGAAAGATGCATGTAAACTCAAGGTGAAAGATAAAGAGCACACCTCAGGCTCACAGCAGTCTCAGATGGACATGAATTACTGCTGGGTGGCAAAGTATGTGGAAACTTAAATCTAGTCACGAGGGTGTACACACTGGGGAAACTTACTGTGTTAGCTGAAATGTTATCCAGGGCAAAGATGCAGAATGAAGCACACAATAAGAGTTCCACAGAAACAGATGTGATCTGATCACAGAACCTGTTTCTGTATCTGACATGAAATCTAAGCAGATCACAGCTGAACCAGAAAATACACGGTTCTATGGGTCATCAAGAATCTGAATGAACGATGGCCTAGAGATGAATGTCAGCGATACTATAACTGAGCTGAGTGTTGTCATTGGGCTTCTACTCAGACAAAGCAGAATTGTCATTCCTCAATCATTGCAACAAAAGATGCTACAAAAAGTGCATGAGGGGCACCTTGGAATGGAAAAATGCAACAGGAGGGCCAGAACTGCTGTTTATTGGCCAGGGATAAATGTTGACATTGACAGGATGGTTTCCAGTTGTGAGACCTGTTTGAAACAACATGCAAAGCAGGCAAAGGAACCCATGATAATAATTGACTTACCAGAACTATGAAAGAAAAGGCACTTTTGCACAGCCACCGAATAGCAGAAAATTTCAGGAAACTTTCTGTGGTAGCAGTGTAAAAATGCGGGGATTGAATTATTTGTGCAAATTCCATCCCATAATTTTTCCACTTGTATCTCTACACATTTTTACAGAGTGACTGCAATGTAAATTGACCACAGCCACTACTAAAGAAACAGGCCTAATGAATATAATGTTGCTGCCCAGGAAGGGAGCAGGGGGAGCGACCACTCTCCTGCCTCTTCACCCCAAACTCCATGGCCCTCCTGCACTACATATTCACTCCGTCCAATCTGTGCCTGGCTCTTTTGCTCCCCCTCCTTCCCTCCCTTATGAACAGACAAGATGATTACTTTAAATATGTAGTGTTGAAAGAAAACGTAAGCATTATTCAGTGTTAGATTCCATTTGTAACGTGACTTTATCATTCTTTTTTCAAAGTGGTGCTGAAAACATAGTGGGGAATTATAAATGTTTAGTTTAGTACTGGATCTACTATTTTAAAAAGGGTGTTGCAACTATTGCAATTTATGGAAGCTGTTTTGTTTTAAATCAAATCACAAATATAAATGACCTTTCCCTTTTTAACATCTAGTAGTGATTATCAGTGTTGTTATGGGTCTTTTTCCGATGACAAGTGGTACTCCAACCAGAATAAAAATAACCAAACTTTGACTAACCGATGGTAACAAGCCGCATCCCATTACACTCCTGCGACACAACTCAATCCCTGTCTGATAAAACAGGACATGAAAATAACCACACAGAGCATCTTTGAATTTGTGGAAGAAACTGGGAAGTCAGTTTCAAAGCCTACCCTGACATTACTTTGAGACACGGATTGAGGAGCGATGTGGGAATAAAAGGACAAATGGAAGTCCCATCAAGTGGCACCTACTCGACCCAACTCAGAAAGCTTTCCGAAGCAGATCTTTTTCAAATAATCATTGTGCTAGATTTACACGTTACAACAGTCTGAATCTCTAAAATAAAAATGAAAACTGCACACTGAAAAAGTTTGCTTTGTTGATGGTTGTGTTTATCTCAAGGAAAGGGGATATAGTGATAATGCTAGAGATCCTATCAACTACTAGAAGGAGTCAGAAACTAGTTTGTTGCAGATTCAGTTGGATTTATGATGGATGCCTTCACATGGTCCTGAGTGAGTTCTTGGTTTTAAAATAACCCAAGTTTCTTTATTACAATAAAAGAAACGTCACACACACTTTCAGATATTTTTTCCTGCTATTCTTACACTTTTTGTTCTGGTCATCTGGTAATTGAATATAGCTTTCAAAAGTAAACTACTATTAGGTATCTTATACAAAATTACAAAGACATCCAGAGGCCAATGTATATATAAAACCTTCACACTCAGGGAGGGTGAGGGGGTGCAGGGAGGGGTAGTAGGGTGGGGGGATGATGGGTATGGAGGGAAGGGGGGGGGTTTGTTGTATATTCCGCATGTATCCCTATATGAATCATCTTCTAATGTATTTCAATATATTGTGGTTTAATTTTTTTTAAGTATTCAAAAAAAAGACCAAGATCCATATTAACACTGTCATAATGTTCTCACTGATAATTTTATTGTTACTTGTTATTGTCTGTGTGAATGCTTTCAAATATTAATATCCAGTAGGTGTGTTTATCTGCATTTATTGATAACAAGCAATGACATGTTAAGAAATTATAAAATATTCCTTGCATATTAAGAAGTAAGTTTTGCACATAACAATAAAAATGCCTTGAGCTGAATGAATTTTTAATTCTTCAAGTGAATCTTTAAAATATTTGTATATATTAAAATACATTTTTTTTCCTGATAGATATTATACTCTTGTGGATTTCTGCCTTGGACTGTCAATTTTGAGATTAGCTATCTTAAACTGTTCACCAGGAAATTTTCAGATCTCTGAGATTTACTTTCCTCATGTTTCCAGGGAAGTGTATAATCCTGACTGAGCTCCCATAGCATCTGCTTATCGAGAAGCAGAGAAGATCCATTCCTTCAAAACATGATTTATTTCAATAATGTTATGGAGTTTTTGGCATGGTTAAAGTCTTCATTCTCTTTTTTCATTGCTCATTGGTTTTAAGAGATTTTTACATCATTTTTTTAAAACATTTGAATTTGAGTTTTATAATTTTATTCTTTTATTCAACAGGAATACATTTTCTTTCATTGACCATTAGAGTTCTTTGATTTTTTTTTCAGCAACTTAGTTTCTATTTCTCACTTTCAGTTCATGTTTGGTGCATTAGGTCGTATACCAGCAGCAAAAGAAAATCACCAAGAGACTGTTACTGTTTTTTTCTTTTAAAAAATATTTATTACTAACTACTAATATAACAACTTATCTGAACTTAACCCCAACTGTGGGTATCTGTTACCCAAACCATTACAGCTTAGGCACAATTCTGGAAAGTCATTCCAAATTTCAGTCATAGAAGTCCATAGTTGAAACGTAGACTTATACACTGATGCACTGAAGAAATCATGAAAAAGGTGGGAGACTGAGTGACTGGACTGCCAAAAACTCACAAATCCTTAGAGTTGCTTCCAGAGAAATGTCCTTTCATATAAATATGAAATGTGACTTCCATGATGCTTCCAAAACCCAGGCATGGGTCAGTCGAAATGACCATCACAATCCAATGCAGGAATTTGCCTACTGACAGGGAGAATCATCTGAATTGTCCATTTCACATAAAGTCTGTTCATCAGATGGCTGGAGGTCACTCAAGAAAAATTTGTCTCTTTAAGTCTCCCACTCATATGTAAGTGTCCCATCTGTTTTCCTGGACAAACAATCATTGTTTCTTTTGCCGCCTTCTAGAGCATCAACCCTGGGTAATGTTTCTACTTAATGGTGCCACTCATTCTCACCACAAGCTGTGAATGTTTGCAGCCTGAATTAACCCTTAAAGTGATAGTCACACTAAATTAAAACATGAAACAGGAGTTCATAATAGGTAGAATATTTTTCGGGGCCAACATTTACTTCTCCAAAATTTTAACTACATTTCTTGCCTTGGTTGCAATTTCGAATATCATTGCAAAATTTAGTATTTACACATATATATATTTTAACCAGTCAAATCTGATGTATCAGCATGCATATCCAGTGCATACCTTCCGATACTATTGTTCAGACCAGGTACTGCTTCACAACCAATTCCATTTTTTTTGTTCCTTCCAGTCAACAAATCAACACCAAAGCTGCAGAACCATTTTACTATTCTAATTGCAGGAACATTGTACATCAATGTTTGTTTGCCCAATGCTCTTCCTTCATGATTGATCTGCAGTCTTACAAATTCCACCTCAGTATAAAAAAGATGTGTTCTCATTTAAGTGACAACAATCACACAATAGCACTAACATCTCAAAGCATTTTATCACTGTAGATGTTGCTCATGGCCAGACTTAACATGTGTGGACCCACTGCCATTCACCTAAGGTCACAGTTGCTCCACAGCAGACACAATATAACTGGCTCTCCACTCAGCTCTGAATCATCTCAAACTCAGCAACTCTTACGTACAGCTGCTCTTCATAAACTACAGCTCAGCCTTCAACACCATTATTCCTGCAGTGCTAGTCAAGAAGCTCCAAACCCTAAGCTTTTGCAAATGGATCCTTGACTTCCTCATCGGAAAACCACAGTCAGTACAAATTGGAAACAATGTCTCTTCCTCACTGACCATCATGGATGCATGCTTAGCCCACTGCTCTACTCACTATACACCTACGGCTTTGTGGCCAGCCACAGTCCAATGATATCTACAAATATGGATGACACCATTGTTGTTGGCAGAATCACAAACGGCAATGTGGAAGCATACAGAAAGGAGGTAGATCAGCTGGTTGAGTGGTGTCGCACCAACAACCTTGCATTCAATGTTAGCAAAACCAGGGATGTGATTATGGACTTCAGGAGGAAGTGAAGAAAACACTATTCAGTCTTCATTGAAAGCTCAGTAATGGAGAGGATCAGGAACTTCAAATTCCTGGGTGGGGAAGCATCTCTGTGCCTCTATGTCGATGCAAACATGAAGAAAGCTCTCTAGCAGCTATAACTTGTGAGGTGTTTGAAGAGATTCGGTATGACACTAGAGACTCTCAAACTTCTACAAGTGTACAGTGGAGAACATTCTGGCTGGTTGCATCACTGGTTCAAACGTGCCAACAATCAGAACAAGAAAAAACTCGAGAGGGTTGTTAACTTGACCTGCGACATCACGGGCACCAGACTTCACTCCATCAAGCACATCTGCATGAGGCAGTGTCTTAAGAAAGCAGCTTCTATCCTCAAGGGTCCCCACCACCCAGGCTATGCCCTCTTCATTCTGCCACCATCGGGGGGGGAAAAAGGTACAGGAGCCTAAAGACGACCACTCAGCAGCACAAGGACAGCTTTTTCCCCGCTGCCATCAGATTCCTGAAAGATCAACAAACCAATGATACTGCCTTACTTTGACTTTTCATGCATTTTTAAATTTATTTTTGTAAGGTAGTTTATGTGAATGTTTGCACAGTGATGTTGCCACAAAACAACAAATTTTGTGACTTGTTCATGACAATAAATTCTGATTCAAATCCTTAATGAAGAATTTCTGATTTGGCCTTGGTAAATGTCTCTTTTCATATTAACTTATCATGACACCTAGCTATCTCACCCAAAATGCTCTGAGAAACCTGACTATCACCTTGGATGTAATGTCCTCTTCTTTCACTCCTCTGGCCAATCTCTAGTTGATATCTATTCCTGGAGGAAAACCAGGTAATTTTGTACTGACTTCTGGAATCCAGGTGCTCTAAGGATGATGGCTGAGTCCCTTTGAATCAGAAATCAGAGTCCAAGTCCAAGGTGGTTGCAAGAAAATAGCACCTGCATTCCATGGGACTTTTCACAGATCTCTGGAGTTGCTGTTAGTTTGCCATTCTCCCTAACTCTACTCACTTGCAGGGATATTTGTAAACCATAAACTGTTTCTGTTGATAAATTAGTAAATCTCACCACTTAGCCCATGTAGGAGAGAGATGCACAGATTATTTTGGTTGCTGATGCCTTCATTTACTTATATTCACTGTTTCATCTTGTGCTTTCTGAATCCCTTCCATCTGATTCACCAGAGGAGTACATAATTAGAGTTGTGCTTGTTTTCTCAAAATGATTAATGGGACTTCAAATTATATGTTTGATTATCTCCCCAGAATTCTCCAAATTAATAATGAAGTTTTGGAAACAGCAATTAGGGGGCTAACTATGTGAGAACTGGAACCTAGTGGCACAGATGTGACAGCAACCTGAGTGAACAGATAGCTTTGACGAGAGATCCATTATGTTTTTTCTGCTTTGTCACTTTTTATTAATCCTCGATAAGTGAAAACCTCCTGGCATAAAGGTGGCTTAATTTAGATGAGTTCCTTTTGAGCCCTAAATTGTTCATAAGGTTGACAAATAATTTAAAAATCTTACCACCCCCCCCCCCATGAAATGAGTGATTTTAATTATGATATGAGGTAATAATCAACTGCCTCCCATTAAGTGGCGCAGCAATTTTTAAATTATTTTTTTTCTGAATGGAGACATTTATGTCAAGTCCAGAAGTTATTTCTTGCATTATTTTAAGAGTTGCTGTACTGAATTTCCCACCTACAGATTAAATAATGTCCAAGGATAACCCAATGCATCCAGTTAGATCCATCCAAGACCTTAAAACATCATTAGTTTGACAAAAAAAAATGCCAGCGCATGTAAATAGTATTCATTTTAATATCAAGTTTGCGTGTTGACATGCATATGTTTATGATCATTGTTTGTAATAGAGTCTATCTGTTCTGATGAGTATAAATGTAACAAATTAATCTAATTTATCTCTGTCCAATTTGGCCATTTAAAAGTTAGGTTTTCTGAGAGATTTTATTTAAAAAAAAACTCTGGAGAGAGAATTCAAAATATTGCAAATGAGGGATGGTGCAGCACCCAGGACAGCAATAATGCAAAAACTCAATGCATCTCACAGATTAAATGGGCTTTGATATACTGATCTAACTTTGCCTTAGGTTTGACAAAGCTAAATGATTGCTGGATATGGGAATATAATTTTGGAAATGCAATTACTGTCCCCAATGCCGCAATAATAATAGATTTATTGCACGGACATATAAAGATTAGAAATATTTTAATGGTCTTTTCCCTAAAGCCAGATCTCCCCATGGATGATGCTACAAAATAATTTTAAAACATTTCTTGCCATACTTGTGATTAACCTTCAAAGAACAGTGTAAACTCTCTCTTCTAAAATTATGATTAATTTTTTCTTTTTATGTTTTGTGATTATAAATGTTATGATTATTGAATTATATTAAGATGAAATTACAGAACCTTGGCAAGAGTGAGATAGGGTAAGCAGATTGTTAATATATATATATTTCACAGGTTTTATCATGTGAGCCTCAGAGTCCATGTAAAATTCTACTTTTTATTCATGTAAAATAAAACAAGGCATATTACACAATGTTCAAGGTTATATTTTGCAAATGTTATTGATGAATTCCTCAGAGAAACTAGCAAAAATAGTTGATTATAAAAGGTGCTTCTTGACCCATCCAGTATCTTACCAAAGAGAATATATTGCTGACATTATGTACAAGAGGTACATCATGGATCAATAGAACAGTTCTATAAAAATACAGCAAGAAAGGTGTAATGCAGGGAAGGATTAGATTGTTGAGGACCTTTATATAGGTCAGCACTATATTGTGGGATGAAGGGCCTGCACTGTGCTGTCACATTCTATGGTCCATGGAACCAGGCTTTCGTCACAAATTTCACTTCATTTATCACATGAAATCTCATGGACGTGCAATTCCACAGCTATGGAAGGAGGTAAAGCAGATTGGATTCGTGTTCTCTTTGAGTTTAGATGGCGAGATGATGATTTCACAAAAACGGGAGAGACAGCAATTAACTTTCTTTTGACTGGGATGCCTATATGTAGGGGTCATGGTTACAAAATAAGAGATCAGCCAATCAGGATTGTAAGTTGAAAAGTGCTCTTCTCCAGTTGGTCATTAGAAATCCCCAGCCTAGAGTACAGCAGAAGCAAGATATCTGAGTATATTCAAAACATCATTGGAAGTTCAGGAAGAGGAGTCGATCTCATTTTCCTGTTCAAATCCTGAGATTAAGATAGGAGTCAGTTTTAAATTCCTAGGAGCCAATATGACGCATCCTAAACTAACCATATCAATCAGATGGCCAAGAAAATACATCAACATCTTCACTTCCTTAGGAGTCTGAGGAAATTTGGCTATCCCCAGCTATTTCCATGGATGCACCATTAAGAGTATCATTGTCAGGATGCATTGTTATGGGTACAAGAGCTGTTCTGGCCAAGACGGCATTAAACTGCAGAGAATTGTGAACACAGCTCAGATAATCACAGAAACATCCTTTCCCTCCATCATCTCCATTTACACCTCGTGATATCACGGAAAATCAGCCAAAATTCGGAAGGACCCATCCCACCCACCCACCCACCCCCACCCCACCACATTCTATTCTCTTCTTCCTATCACAGAGAATCCACACCAATAAAATAATGTTACCCTTATCATATTTGAACTGATCTCTCACTGTATCCCTACTCTCTGAACTGTGTTTTATTATGCTGTACTTGTGCATGGATAGACTTGCTGGAGAGCACACAAAACAAACAAATGTAACTTGAAAACCTTTTGAAGGAATCAAGACACAAATGTGCTGCAGACTTCAGCAGGGATTTTATCTGAAGGTTGCTCCTGGCAATTGGAATCATGTGACTCAGGCAGTTTGAGTTGATCAGCAGGAAGCTGATTGGGCAATACAGATCAAGTGATCCAAGGGAGGTGTTTTTTTTTTCCATGAACTTGTGATGCAGGGTGGTATTAATTCACTTCAGCCCAGCAGTCTGGAGATGAAACTGTTGAGCAGAGATCCACACTGTACATGCAGCAGTGATTAATAAATTTGATTCTTGCAGAAAATGGTGCTAAGATAAAAGGTCAACCATGTTTTTTTTTCCATTAGAATAATACAGCTGCAATATCCCAAATATCCTAATTATTCTTCTAGGTTTTTTTTTAATGCTCTTCTGTTCTACACCATTTCACATCGCCTCAACATCACCTCAACTTCTGATTAGGTGCATTTCTGCCTTGAGAACCCAATGCTAAGTGATTTCAGCCAATCAGACCATGGCCACAACTTCAGCATTCAGGCTGTTTCCCCTCTCCCATCTAGAACTCAGCATTTCATCCATCCCATCTGGTTTGCAGTTCTTGCAGTCAAAACTTCATCACCATCTTTCAGTCTGAACCCCCACCACTGTTGTCATTCATTCTATCCTGGTCTCTATCCTATTGCAAAAGTATGTAAAGTTTTCTCTTTCCAAATTTTTCTACTTCTGACTTAAAAAAAATCAATGTGAAACAGTAACTTTCTTTCTTTTTCAACAGAAGCACCCTGGCCACCACAGTATTTCTAATACATCCATCATGACAGTATTTCATTTCTGATTTCAGTTAAAATGTCCATTGTGCATTCAAATTAAACTGTCTGCATTGGAACAAAATGACAACTCAAAATATTTTTAAAAGGAATTGATAACTGTGATGGATTTGACTCTCATTGAATAAATAATCTGACAATTCTTTTAATTTTTATATAGGTACAGACCATCATAATAACCAATGACATGAATAAAATAACTGGAGTTAATTCCTTTTAAATTACTGATTGTTTTGACATAATGTTTGACATGCTTGAGAGGATTTGCTGTGGTTCATTAAATCTATATTATCAATATTTAATTCAAGAAATCCTTAGCAATTACACTGATTAAGCAGATCAAAGACCTACCAATTTGCTTCACTGTGATACAATATTTGAAAGAGCATGTGCTTGGGTTTTATTTGTAAAATCAGAAGGAATTTCTTTAGAAACTGAAATATTGTTCAATATTTGCAGCAAATCAAAATCATCCATCAGCTACTGCTATCAATTCTATTTTATCCATCTGCAACTTTTGCACAGAGGTGATAGGGATTTTCTGTCTTCTTCTTTGGCTTGGCTTCGCGGACGAAGATTTATGGAGGGGGTAAAAATTTAGGGATTTTCTGTAGAACACGCACAACTACATCCCCACCGTGCAGTCAACATTGTTTCACTATTATCCCAGTTTATATTAAACCTTGGGCATCTGTCTGCAGGTGTTCATTGATGAGAACAGGCTCAGAATAATTTCTACTCTGTTACAGCAAGCTATAGGGCTTGGCTAATGATTAAAATGAGATAGTTATTATACAAAATTGTTTTCCTGCACAGAATGAATGAAATTAAAAATTATTGCCTGTTACATTAGGGTTATTAATGTCTGAGGTCTTACAATAGTTAATTTCGGAGGGAAATAAGTAAGTTGGAAAGTTCAAAATGTGAAGTGATATTTTATCATTTTTTACTCTCACAGAAACAGGAGGAAGCCCAGAAGAAATTAAGATTATAATTAGAACTAATTGTAAAAGTGAGTCCTCTCAAAATTTGCATGATTATCATTACAAGCAAGCAAATGTAAAGTAGACTAATGGGAGAGTGCATTGAGCACATGGGTGATTAACACCCATTAGAAAAAAAAATAACTGAAATGTAGAGAGGCACAACATCTCAGACCAAGGACTTAACTCCCAAGGCAATTTCAGAAGAAAACTGCAGGATGAAGCACTGAAAAACTAAATCAGAAATTGCAGATTATGGATAAAAACAGAAAATGCTGGAAATTCTCAGCAGGTCAGGCAGCGTCTGTGGAGAGAAAACCCAAATTAATGTTTCGAAGTTGAAGATGTGAGGAAAGCTTAAAGACCAATGGTTTTTGATTGCGGTACAAATAATCTTCGGGAAAGTGAATAAATATTTCCATCAGTATTTAAAATTATTTTGCGTAATTCGTTGGTGCTAAAAACTTTGGGTAATTTTGATTTTGCATGGTAGCGCACAGCTATGAGATACATTGCCATTTACCTGTTTCTTGCAGTACTTCCATTAACTTCAGTGGAATATTATAGAATGATTCTTTTTCAGAACGCTGTTCCAATAAACATAAAAGCTTCTTAACATGGACAATCACTGGAAATTTGTTTCTGTGATTCTGAAGGATTAATGGTTAATGAAGCTGCAAAATATTTCAAGTTGACATTTATTGACTGATAAGTCTTTTATTGTCATGTAATAAACAGAAAATGTAATATTACATGAAATTTCCTTTCGTTGCCATTACTATTGCCTGGCATCCACTACAATAAGAGAGAAAGGAAACAAAAGGGAATTCCTTCAGAGTCTCTGAATGTCCATGGTTTCAGCTCCAGTGCTCCCACAGCCTCTGTTGCTGCACAGGCCCCTGTGCTATCAGTTGACAAACCAAGCTCCAGATCCAAACCTCCAGTCCCCAAGGGTCCCTTATAACCCCTTCTTACCCTCAGCACCCCCTTGAATCACTGTTCCTTTATCTAATTCACATAATCCAGTTTCCAGCAGCCCGCAGCCCGTGTGGATCCTTTGTCTGTAAGTCACCAACTGATGCAGCTTTTTGTGGATCCTTCAGCCTCTGAGTTCCTTACTGGTCCACTGTCCTGTAGGATTTGTCTCCTTTTCTCCTTCTCAACAGGGTATGTTTTCCCTGCATCTAGTGCCCGGCACTCGTCCACTACTGCCCCGTATTCTGCAACCCTCCATGGCTGTTGCCAAGAACAGGCACCACCATCTTGAGCAGGATTTTAAATAAAAACATTGTAGGCTCCTTTATCAGAGGAGTTATCTTCCTTTATTAAGCAGCTTGTATGACAAACAAGGAAAGATCAGATCCGGTACTGAAAATGATGGTTACACTAATCCTTTATCAAAGGTTGGTTGAATGATACTTTAAGCATCACAGACAGTTCTGGTCTCCAGGAAATATTTGGAATCATTGAAGAATTTTCCAAAGAATTCACTTTAAGGACACAAGAATTAAGTTCATAAATAAAGCAGCATAGTGGGACAGATTGATATTCTGTTTTCTATAAGGCTTGCTCTTTAGAATTGTAAGAGTTTGGTGAATAAACAGAGAGGTTGTGAATAGCTACTGAATCCAACAGAAGTTCAGGAAGCACATCTTGATCTAAAGAGTGAGAAGAATGCTACAAGAAAAGTCATGGAAACAAATAGCATTATTAAATTTAAGCGAAAGACATGAGCACTGAGGGAGAAAGGAATATGTATTTAAACATATTGAATGTATTGGTAGCTTCATATAAGATAGAATGTGAGCATTTCATTGACTTTTTGGGGAAAATATGTCTTTACATGCTTTGAACCTTATTTTGAAGGAGTTGGGGAAAAATCATGGTGGCACAATAGCAGTGAGGAAACTCACAACTGTGGCAATGCACAGAGATTTTGAAGGTATATTTAATTTGGTGCTTAAGATCGAGTTGTCCTTTCTCTATTTCAAGAGCTACTGCCTTGTGAAAAGTAAATATGCTGCAGCATCGAAGTTAGAGCTGGCAACAGGAGCAAAAATTGCTAGAAGGGATAAAATGAAACCACAAAGAGTAATTAGTTAGTTTCTACATAACCCCACAGAACCAATGTATTGTTAAATCGGAACATTTTTCATTTTGGTAAAGTTCTTGTCTGGAATGCAGTCATTAGTTATTCATTTCACGTTTATCTAAGCCAAACTTATAGCCTTCAGATAAAATGATACTGTTGGTTAACCTCAATTTGGAAAACTAGAAAAATTACATAAAATCTTCAATTAACTATAAATATTAGGAGAATAAATTGAGATGAGATAAATTGCAGATTGAACTGCTGTTTTCCTCTTTCTCATGTGAAAAATGGACACGTGACACAGAACCATCTGTTGGACACACACTTTATTTTTTTTTAGCATCCTATTGTACTCAATGGAACTCAACTGCAATTTTAACAGCACATGAATGAGTAAAGATGTCAATAGTTTCTCTTAGTTGTGCTTGGTTGTAAGCCACACACTTTGATAGGATAGTTAAGAAGGCCTATGGGATGCTGGGTTTCATTAATGGGGGAATTAAGTTCAGGTGTAGAGAGGTAATGTTGCAACTCTATAAATCTCTGTTAAGAACATACTTAGAATATTGTGTTCAGTTTTAGTAAACTCGTTATAGGAAAGATGTGAAAGCTCTGGAGAGGATGCAAAAGAGATTTATCAGGATGTTACCTTGATTGAAAAACAAGTCTTATAAGGAAAGGTTAGCAGAACTAGGACTTTTCTCTTTGGAGCATAGAAGGACAAGAGGAGAATTAATAGAGGTCTACAAGATTATGAAAGGCATAGATAGGGTGGGCAGCCAGTGCCTGTTTCCCAGAGCAGGGCCAGCAAACACCAGAGGATGTATGTGCAAAGTTAAGGGAGGTAAGTTTAGGGGAGACATCAGAAGTAAGTATTTTTTACACAAAGTTGTGGGTGCCTGAAATGCCTTGCCAGGGATGATGGTGGAGGCTGAAACATTAGGGGCATTTAAGAGACTCTTAGACAGGCACATGGATGAGAAAAAAAATAGAGGGTCACAGGGTGGGGAAGGTTTAGTATTTTTTAAGGATTATATGGGCCAGCACAATATCAAGGGCTGAAGGGCCTGCACTGTGCTTTAGTGTTCTATGTTTGTCACAAAAGAAGAATTATTTTGCTTGGTCACTTTTTTTAAATATTCTGTGGAACTTTCATCCTTCAGCAAAGCATTTGTTTGGAACTCTCATCCGTCTAAAACATTCCAAATGATGCACAAGTCTGAAAATATTTCCAAAATTCCATCTATAGTCTTGAGTGGGACCTATGAAATACTATTGACTGCACCTATTCAGAATGAAATTGAAATATACCCCCAAATATCTACTGTATTTACCCAGATTTTAAGTATTTTTTGATATTGGAAAGCCAAAGTTTATGTTTTGAACTTTGTCCAGGTAATTGTTAGACTAATGGTCTGGAATTTTTAGGGAATGACATAAATAGTCATGAAAATTATGACTATTTTGCAAGCCATTCATTCCATTTAACTTAATCAGATGTTTTCCAGGAAAGTAATTCAAACGTGTCCAGCCACAAATCTAAAATCTCAGAAATTCCACAGAAAATTGTGGTTTTTCAAAACTTATAACATATCATGACTAAAGCTTCAGTATAAAAGATTGTTAATATAGACTGAATAAATCTGCAGGAGAGTTAAATAAGCCACTCAACGGGAAGTTTAGGCAGAACTTTCCAGAGCAGCATGTAAGTATTCATTTATCCACTGCTAAATTAATAATCCCACAGAATGCACAAGATATTGAATGACAACTTGATATTAAATAATTCAACATGTAGCTGCAAACAAAATGATATTGGGGTAGGGTACTGAGCTGCAAATGGAAGATAGAAGAACATGTGTGCAAGTTATTAACAGATTATCAGTTTGTTGTGTCAATCCTCACTATTAAGAGATATTAGCAATTTTAGGACTTGTGGAATGTCCGATGCTGATTTCGTTGATTTAATTTCTCCAGGCTAAAACAACCTCATGAATCCAGATGAAAGCACTATGTATGATATTGATGTGGCACTTCACTAAAAGCAATCAAGTGCTGGAGAAGAATGCCAGGTGTGTCAAAGGAGATCAACATTACTTTGACCTTCTCTTCTCTTTGGCTTGGCTTCGCGGACGAAGATTTATGGAGGGGGTAAAAAGTCCACATCAGCTGCAGGCTCGTTTGTGGCTGACAAGTCCGATGCGGGACAGGCAGACACGATTGCAGCGGTTGCAAGGGAAAATTGGTTGGTTGGGGTTGGGTGTTGGGTTTTTCCTCCTTTGCCTTTTGTCAGTGAGGTGGGCTCTGCGGTCTTCTTCAAAGGAGGTTGCTGCCCGCCAAACTGTGAGGCGCCAAGATGCACGGTTTGAGGCGTTATCAGCCCACTGGCGGTGGTCAATGTGGCAGGCACCAAGAGATTTCTTTAGGCAGTCCTTACACATTTAACCTTACACTTTGACCTTACACATTTAAGAAAGCACATGGGAAGTATCTTGACAGTTTACTAGTATCCACCGCCCCTTGACTTTCTGTTACCTTCCTGAACAATGGTTCTATTGGTCTGCATTCCTGATGTTGGAAAAGAAGAAAATCTTACAGGAAATTGTAAGCGAACACAAACAGGCTTTTGGTTACCTACCTAAGCACTTTTTTTAATTGTAAGAAAAATGCTTACCTTCTCATAAAACAGTCTTCTAAAAATTGTTGTAACTCAGCAGGAGTACAGAAAACTGATTGAACCAATGTTTTTTTTTATCTAAGCTTACTAAAGAGCCAGTTATAAAATTCATATTTCCATAATTTGAGATAGTAATTACTCTTAAGGTATAAACATGTTGCCTTACTAATTAGTAAAGATACAGAATAATCCTTTAATATGGAGTATGTAATGATATTTAAAATTACCTGAGGTATGCATTGATTCCTTTGATAGATGAAATGAGTGCATCATCTATAAATTATGGATGTGAAACTATGCTTGAAAGACTGCTATAAATTTTGTAGTGTAGCTCCAGTAGCAGTTGGATCATACCAGAATAAGATGCTACATTTCATATCAAACATAACTGGATCTGCAATGTGTTTGTGGGACATTTGCTTTCTGTTAGATTTTCTCCTTTATTTTGTTTTTGCTTTTGAGTGCAGAATAAGAATGTTATTACTTGTGTACAATGGGACACACAAGGAAATGTTGAATACTTCAGTGGTCAGGCCAACAATTCACATTTGCTTTAAGTTGGTACATTGAAGGTAGATTTTATGAATTCACATTCCAAGTACTTTAGGGACAAAATATGAAGTATTTGACTGGAGAGGTCATGGAGCCTAACAGGACTTAGTGTAAAAAATACCACAGGGTTCCCTGACCTCTGTAACAAAATCCTTGACATACATTCCCAAAGAGTGAAGCTATATGCCAGGAGCACCACTTTGAAAAATCTATCCTGTCAATAATGCATGGTTTATTGAAACAAGTTATCCAGATGGAATGATGGAGAGCAAAGACAGCACTGTATTTCAAAATACCAACAAAAAGTCAAGATTACTCTGCAATCTAAATCATTACATATTTGTTTCACAGCAATAGTGATTTTAAAAACAAAATTATAATAACAGTGGAAGCTTAAATGCATTTTTCCATTAGATTTTGCATCTGGTATTCAGGACAAAAAGGATGCCCATGTATCTGTTTGCTAGTAGTTACTTATTCTGCATGTCAGGAAATATTTATTGAAGGTAGAACTATGGTTATATAATCTGACCACAGCACAACCCGATGGTTTGTGTCATATTTGGATTAGATTAGGTATTGAGAAACCAAGTCGGATTTGGATCTCCATGGTTGGGTCAGGTTTGGGACTAGTTTAAATTTATTATTCAAAGAGTCTTCTTATTGAAGATCTACTGATCTACTCAAAGTTAATCAAAGGGTTTATATCCTCAAATTTTGTGCATCCAATATATAATAGAAAGCAAATGACACATTTCAGCCAGGAAACTTTGAAATTGTTCTTGGAAATGTTTGATCAAAATAATTAATATGCAGATATCACATGGAACTTTATAATTTTTCAACCCAGGAAGATGGCATTCAGGCATCACACTTACATTGGTACTAAATATGGTGTAGTTGGTCTATCAGTAGAGCTTTCATCTTGCATCACATATGACATTATTAAACACATTTGGCACTTGGGGAATGGTTAATGAGCGGAATTAAGAGATCAGGAGTAATTTTTTTAGAGTGAGAGGTTTCATCTGTGGGATACCATGGGAACCAGCATTCGTGCCTCCACTGTTCAGAATCCATTATCAGTCATTGGATGAAAGGAATAAACATCAAGGTGTGGTGATGATGTTAAGCTGAGTGGCCTTGTGTATTGAAAAGATACTGTGTAGGTAGTGTAAGTGAAAAAGTGAGGACATAGCAGATGGAATATAATGTGAGAAAATGCAGAGTCATCTTTAATGACAGGAAAACAGAAAAGTGGAAGATCTTTACAATGACAAGAGATTGAATAGTGTTGGTATTTGGAAGTTCATGAGGATCACAAATCATTGATAGCTAACAATTTGGAACCAAATGGTATTTTGGTCTTTATTGTAAGATGATTTGAGGGTCCCTGGTGAGTTCTCTCTATTGCAATAGAGGGTTAACCTGGTTTGTCTTATGAAGAAAAATTAAATATATTAGACTTATTATTTCACAAGATTAGGTCTCATTGAAACACATGAAGTCCTGTGGATTAATAGATGCAGGAATGTTTTTTTTTTGGTTGGGTTGTTTTAAAACCAAGTGATGGTCTTTGAAAGTGAGAGACCAGTTACTAAGATTGAGATGAAAAGAAACTTCTTCTAACAGACAGTGGTGAATGTTTAGCATTTGCTCTCCAAGTGTCCAAGGGAGGCTATATTACTGAATATATTCAGGACAGAGGAAAGCAAATAATGTGGAGTTTGAGAAAATGACTCTGTGATAAAAGATGAGACATTGTCTTACATCGTGGCAGGACAGGTGTGATCTGTCGAAAGGCCTACTCCATTTCCAATGTTCTCATCTCTACTGATTTGTTCAAGTGTCTTGCCATTTGGCCTGGGCATTCATGTCTCTCCATCCATCATGGTTTCTGACCCTCCAAATTGTGTTCTGTTCCTAACCATGATATTAATCCCTCTATCATTTTCATTCTCTGTCTGCCTCTGCTTCTTTTTCCTTCCAGCCTTCCAGTTGTAACTAAATGTTCTAATGTGTGTCTAAAGAATTTTGATTGCTGATTTTTAATTCTTTTAAGTAATGTACATTTTTTTTGTTCTTTGTAGAACTTATTTGATTGTTATCCTGTCTGTAAATGAGATGAGTAGGTTTCTTCTGAGAAACCACATCTTTGCTGCATGGATTCTTTTTTTTTCAATTGCATTTGTGATGGTCCAGGACTCACAGCCATACATCAATATAGGATGAATGTAGGAGCTGAGAGTTCTAAGGCAGATGTCAGTTGCTATTTTCTTGTTCATTAGGATGTTTCTCATTTCTATAAATGCTGATCTTGCCGTTGCTATATTTATTTTTATGTCTATTTTGCATTTGGCATTAGATGTTACCCATGATCCAAAGTACTTGAAGTTGTGAACTTGCTTCTGGATTTTATTTCCCAATATGATCCTACAATTTGGAATATCCGGTTTCTTTGACATTACCACTACTTCAGTTTTCTTTTTATTTAAAGTTAGGACAAGTCTTTCGCTCTCTGTTTTGATGGTAGATATTGTTACGAGCCCAAAGGACCCCAAAACCCAGCAGCAATAGATATTCACCATGACAAGTAGTTACTTAAACAAAAGTTGTTTTTAATTATCTTTAAACATGAAAACGGAATCAAACTTTAACTTATCACTATTAACTTAACTAACTTAACTTAAACCCCTTCTAATTCTAAGCACACATGTATGTAATGAATGTGTAAATTTAAGAAAATTCTTTGGCTCACAGTTCAATCTCACTTCTCATTCTTCCAAGTTCTCTGGTTGCAGGCAATTCTTATATTGTACACAGAATTTAACATGTATAAAGTTCACTAGGCTTTGGTGCTCAAAAGGTAAATGTTTACAGCTCAGGAAGGTTCTTTGTAGGTTTGCTGAGAGTGATATGTTGTTCCAGGATTTCCACAACTGAGGTTTCACAATGTCTTGCTGATGAAACTTGCCCTATCAGGGTTCTCCAGATGATTACCTCTTTCTTCAGGCTATCACAAAGTTCCTTTCTGTTCCTCTTATTCCAAGAGAAACATCAGACAGATAGCACTTCCAGCCATCTACCACTCTGGAGCTCCTGTTTCAGTTCCAACACGGTTCTCCTGGCTTGTTGCAGCTTTCTGTGTCACACACAGTCAAAGACTCCCTTCTGTCTGTCTCTCTCTATCTGAGATTCAAACTGCCAGTAGCATGTCCTCTCTCTCTCATTTGCAAAACCCCTGACCTTCTCCAGTAAACAATAGGAATTAATCTTCTGGTTCATCTTTTGTTTTAGGGAAACAATAACCTCTCAATGACCTCTGAGTGAGCACTTTGCAGAGAGGTCAAAAGCCTTGCAAAAAGGTCCAAAACAGACAACCTGGCTCTGGCTGTTCTTCCGACACAATAGTCCATTCATTTTATGACATCATTTCAATTAGCACCTCCTTATGAAATGTGCATAGCATTCTCCATAGCTTCTGTAAAATCATTAAATATGAATTCTTCTGTATTTCATACAAGATCTGTTTTAAAGTGTGTGTACGTATATAACCTCTAATTTTACCAATTTATCTCCCAAAAACATTCCCAAATATTCCATCACAATATTAATTTCTGTAAATTTACTTCACTGTTTGCTCTCAGTACAGTGTCATCTGCATAGCAGAGGTTGTTGATATTGTGTCCTCCTATACTTATTCTAGGTAGATCTTGTACAGTTCTCATGATGTTTTAGCTGTACAGGTCTGGTGATAGAACACAACCTTCTCTGACACCTCGCTTTATTGCCTGATATTCACCCCTCTCATTGTCTATCCATATGGCTGCACATTGTTGCCAGTAGAGATTCCTGAATATTTTTAGATCTTTTCTGTCGATATTAATATCTTTAAGCATTTTCAAGAGGGCTTAGTGTTTCACTGTGTCAAAGGCTTTTGCGAAGTCAATGAAAGAGATGTCTTGTACTTCTTTTTGACCATTCGATAATATTCATGAAACAGTAAAATATAAATTTTCACTATGAAAAAAAGGTTAGACAAAAATCACAGTATACTATTAGTAAATGTAATGTCTTATCTGTCATTTCACTACAGTACAATAGAAAAATATGTGAGGAAATGAGCATTGTTGCCAATTGTATCTCAAAGGAATCATCGCAACAGCTAGGCACTGCAGAAGAGGAATTTCAAGGTGTTTTGAGTGGCACAAGATATTTTTTCAATCCTTTCAGTGATCATATTATAGATAAACAATACATGAGAATAGGAGTACATAATCTAGGAAGGAAAAAAATCACTATGTGACATCATATGTTACAACATATTGCATTACACCACAACTAACGAATATGTTCTCATCTCCTCACTGAAATCTTCAAAAAAAAAAAATTATGATATTAAACCCCACCAAATCTTTATATTTAAAAAAAAATTGAGACACTAGGCAGGCTACCCTAAGAATTTATTAATAAAAATTAATCATCTGGCTTCACCAACAAAGAGAAAAGAAATAAAATTAAATATAGTCCAGAAGGGAAAATAACTAAATCATGTGGAAATAATCTATAAAAGGTCACCAAGTCTTTTCAAATTTAACAAAAGTTAACTTTTGCTAAACTTAAACATGAGAGAAAGCAAATAATGTAGAGTTTAAGAAAATGACTCTGTGGTAAAAGATGAGACATTATCTTGCATCGTGGCAGGACAGGTGTGATCTGTCGAAAGGCCTACTCCATTTCCAATGTTCTCATCTCTACTAATTCATTCAGGTGCCTTGCCGTTTGGCCTGGGCATTCATGTCTCTCCATCCATCATGGTCTCTGACCCTCCAAATTGTGCTCTGTTTCTAACCATTATATTAATCCCTCTATCATTTTCATTCTCTGTCTGCCTCTGCTTCTTTTCCTTCCAGCCTTCCAATTGTAACTAAATGTTCTAATGTGTGTCTAAAGAATTTTGATTGCTGTTTTTTGATTCTTTTAAGTAATGTACATTTTGTTTGTTCTTTGTAGAACTTTAATTGTTATCCTATGATATGCATGGCATTCTTCTGAGAAACCACATCTCTGCTGCATTGATTCTTTTTTCCATTGCCTTTGTGATAGAATACAATATATAAATTTGAGAGAACCATTGAGTCAAAGCAGGTGGATTAGAATCTTTCCATTTAAATAAAATAGCTCTTCCAGCCAACAATGTAGAAAAGGCTACAACCTGATATATGGAAGTGGGAGCTTGTCCCACTTCTGGAACTATAATTACAAACAGAGCTGTCAATGGGTTAGGTTGAAAACTAATATCCAGTACAGCTGCAAAGTCTTAAAAATATCTCTCCAACATAGGGAATGACCAAAATATACGATTTAGAGAAGCCACTTCTGATTTACATCTATCACAAATAGGACTAACATTAGAAAAAATACAGGCCAATTTGTCGTTCGTGAGCCCGATGTACCACTTTAAACTGATTCAAAGAATAATGAGCACATATTGAAGAGGTATTAACCAATCCAAAAATCTTCTCCCATGGTTCCTCTGGAAGATGTAATTGAAGTTCCTCTTCCCAGGCCATTTTAATTTTGTCATTAAAATTTGATTTCAGTCTTAATAGCTTATTATAAATGCTATCTTTTAAACCCCTTATGAGAAGGGTTCAAATTTTTAAAAAACTGTGAGTCAAATCCAGTTGGTTCATGGCACAAGATCTATTATCATTCCTTGCTTCTGTGATGCATGCAGTTTTCTTCTCCTTGTGACTGCTGAAGTTTTAGTCAGATAATTCTCCAATAACCTGTAATCAAAGTTACAGTCTTTGGAGGCATTATACCTCTAATGCTGTCTAAATAAAACATTATTTATTTCTGTTCCCTGACCAGCTTCTGGATGGTTCCAGATGTCCAGTAGGAGTCCAGATATCTGATATTTATAACTTTAATCTGAACGCTTGCTTTTTTCTCAATTCAGAATATTTAGTGATAGAGCCAAGTTGGTGAGGGTATGCTCAAAGAAGGTACAGTATTTCAAACAAGAAGACATAGCTTAAGGGTGAAAGGAGAAAAATTTAAAGGGAACATAAGAGGGAACTTCTTCACACAGAAAGTAGTGGGAATGTGGAACGAGTTGCCAGCTAAAGATTGAATGTGATCTCAAATATAACATTTAAGAAAAGTTTGGATAAGTACATGGATGGTAGGGGTATGGATGGCTATGAACTGGGTGGGGTCAGTGGGACTAGGCAGAATAATAATTTGGCACAAACAAGAAGGGCCAAAAGGCCTGTTATCTATGCTGTAATCTCGTATGGTTCTATGGTGCTATTTTGTGTATTCTGCCCTGAAGGACTGCAAAACAATCTCTTCACCAAATAAATATAATGACATTTCACGATAAAAATATATTTAATTGCTTCTTCCTTTTTTATTTTTTGTGAGATGCAATTAGCTAAAATTCATTTGGCCTTTTGCCTTGTAGCCAAGACCAGTCAACCATATAAATCATTAAGTAACCTTATTCATAATTAAAATAATGACTACACTTTTCACAGAGTTGAAAACGATGTATTTGATGTATTGCAAGTATATTAATGAAATTATAACAGCAAAATTTGCAAAACATACACTGTTTCTAGGCAATTTCCTAAGATCATACACAGAAGTTGTTGTAATGAGCCAATTATCACACTGAAATAATAGATATTCACCCTAAGTTTACACAGACATTTTGCTTTGTTTTGCTACACATCAAAGGTATGTGAAAGTATTTTTTAATCATTTGACAGAGAACTAATTAGTATTTGCATTAAAGTGAGATTATGCACCATCCATTCACAAAATGCATTATGAATACTGTTACCATTTGCAATGTTTGACAATAGACAATAGACAGTAGGTGCTGGAGTAGACCAATTGGCCCATCAAGCCAACACTGCCATTTTTCAGATTATGGCTGAACATTCACTATCAGTATCCATTCCCAGCATTATCCCCATAATGCTTAAATCCCCTGCCCACAAGAGCCTTATCTAACTCCCTTTTGAACATATTCAGCGAATCTGCCCCTACCACCCTCTGCAGGAAAGCATTCCACAGATCCACACTTCTCTGAATAAAAAAAATTTCCTAATCTGTCCTAAAAGGCCTTTCTTGTATTCTTAAACTATGCCTTCTAGTCCTAGTCTCTCCCAACATCAGGATCATGTAATCCAATTTCACCCTGAATAGCCCCTTGATAATTTTGTGTACCTCAATCATGTCTCCCCTCATCCTTTTAAAGTCCATTCCATATAAGCCCAGTCTTTCTAACCTATCAGCATATGTCAGTCCTGCCATCCTGGGAACTAACCTTGTAAATCTGCGCTGCACTCTCTCTATGGCAAGTACGTCCTTCCTCAAATTTGGGGACCAGAACTGGATGCAATATTCCAGGTGAGGTCTCACCAGGGCCCTGTACAACCTCAAGAGGGTATTTCTGCTTCTATACTCCAATCCCCCTCTTTATGAAAGCCAACATGCCATTTGCCTTTTTCACAGTTTCAGCAAATGTGACCTGTTGATGAAAAATTAACAGAACTAAATCCAGATTTAAAAATGAAAAGCAACATTAGATTAATGAAAAGTACAACAACATAGAAAACCTATTTAGAATTTAAATAATTATTTTTAAATTATTTTATTTATATTTTCATATCAACATGAAAACATGAAATTCATCAATTACATAAAAGAAACACAATCTTATCATTCAATGTTGATTTTGAGACAGGAAAGGGAAAAGAAGAACAAGCCCTAACCCTCCCAACCTCCCATCCACTCAGGGGAAAAAAAAAGGAGAGAAATCGTCAATAGAATTGAAGAGAGAAAAGAAAAAAGATGAAAAAAAAAGAAAAATGTTTAATTGGATTCATCAATCTCCTGCCAAGGGACAAATATCCTGACTTACCTGGAATCCCAGGAGGTTCCTGGATGTAGGGGGTTGGGGGAAGGGATTGGGGGAGGGCCATCATTAAGAATCTACACCTATGTGTTGAAGATGTGGACTCAAACCTTTTGTGAAAACATCACGATTTTTCATAAAGATATAAATAATTTTCTCCAGGGGAATGCAAACATATATATTCTGCTTTTCAACAAGTCATATCTAAATAGGAATTAGATTTCCAGGTTACCTCTATACACTTCCTGGTCACTGCCAATATGATCTTTACAAATTCTAACTGGTGTTTCGACAGCCTCATTTTAGGTCTTACATCTGCTAGTTTACAATATAAACAGTTCCGGTATCTGCATAAATCAAATCTTAGTAATTTGTTCTAGAAGATTTCCCAAGTCTTCCCAGAAAGACATCACCTTGGAACATTATCAGGTTGAATCCAAAAAGGTTCCTGTTTATTCACCACATCTAAAACATTGATTTGATATTTCTGATTTTTAATTTGTGTATCATCTGCTACTTTTAATTAAGATCTTATTTAAGGGACAAATTGGCTCCAATTATGACCTTACGACAGTGCATTGAAGTAGAGACCCTGGTTCAAAAGGGGACTAAAAAGAAATTTATTTCAAAAGCATATTTCCTTCTTCAAATGGGTTCCATGAAAGAGGAGTTACATAAATCTAGATGGGTGTCCTAATAGATAAAAAAATAATATGGTCCGACTTATGTCAGGACAGTATGACCAATACTATTAATGTAATGTATAGATCAGTGCAATATTTTTTTGCACCAACTATATTTTACAATTCAAATAATTCTTCACAAAAATTTAATGCCATAAATATTAATCAGGTTAAAATATAAATCTGTTATTGTAACTCCTAATTACATAAATTATTTGCTCTAACTCAACCATTGTTAAAACTTTGAGGATAATAAAGTTTCTGAAAATCATCTTAAATAGCACCATGAATAATCAACATTGAAATGTTAACTTTTATCTACAAAGATTCTGAATATTTCCAGCCTTTACTACTCAGATTTCTAGAGTCCACAATATTTTGCTTTTGTATAAATAATTATCTACATTCATTTATTATTTACTCTGGAACTATTGGGCATTGTTAAGTTTAAGAGCCAGCCACCGGGCAAAGATAAGGTATGATTTATTAATGCAGAGGATGATAACTGTTTGGAATTCTCTACCTCTAGAGTCCTGGCGATGCTCAGTTGTTGAGTATATTCAAGAGAAAGATCGATAGACTCATGGACACTAGAAGTGGATAAGATCCAGGATTACCACAATCTTAATGAATGCCAAAGCAATCTACCCCACCCCTTCTTCTGTTTCTTCTATATTTTTGATAAATAAAGCACCAATTAAATGCATAAAGTAGTTATGAAGTCAATGGCATTTATACTCACAACCAATGACCACACAGTTTTTCTGAGCCAATTTCTTTGATTGATCATGTTAATATTATCAAAGCCACTTAGGATTAAAGTATGCCATACCTATTTACATTTAGAGAACCATAGATTTAGAGATTTACAGCACTGAAACAGACCCTTCGCTCCTACTCCACCTTCATGTACATGTTGAGCTTTCTACCTATCTTCATTAATGTTATTTGCCCACATTATGACAGCTTCTTTTTATGCCTTGCCTATTTAAGTATGTGTCTAAATGCCCTTAGACCTAGAGATTGTAACTGATTCCACAATCTCCTCAAGCACTTTCTAGGTATCAACCAGTTTCTAGGTAAAAGAAAAACCTCAGATTCCATTAAAGCTCTTTCCACTCACCTGAAACCTCTGTGCCCTCTGAACTTTGATACAACATGTGCCATGCTATGCATACGTACAACATACACAATATATGCTATAGAGTATATATGGTTTAACTACAAGATAGGATGTATTGCTACTATTGTCAGAATGAGTGTAAAAATTTGAATTGCATATTATACATTTAGAAATCAATGGTTCTATTAATTCAACTTGTAATCTACTGATATAGCTTTCAATATATCCTCAGGTAAATGTGAGGATTAATCATTTGAATATTGCTAGTACACAGGGTTAGAGCTTTATTTGAGTCCAGAGTTTAACTTGGAATCTGATTTAGACAGGATAAGAATGAGACCAGTATCAAATGTTTGCCTCATCTCTGTGTTTCTAGCCATCAGTCCACTTGAATTATTAGCAATGGGGCAACCCCCTGGCAGATTAGAACTGGAGATTTTGGTGGTAGGTCACAGATATCTTACCACAAAGAGCCTCAATGCCATCATAAAGTATATCTTCCAGAGAAGGTTTAGGGAGAATTACATAAAAGAAAATGGGAAGCAAAGGATGTTCCAAATCTCTTTTTTGGAACCTAGGTAAGCACTTAATCCTCCAAATAATTTAAGCAAAGCAATGAAATAAATTTAGTTATTTATTTTGATCTACTTTAAATTCTTGTTCTTCTATCTTAGCCTGGCAGGGAGGACATCATGGCAGTTGTGCTCCTTGAGCCCAATGATGCACTCTTAGAGATCAACCACATATGTTTCCTGAACAATTTCTTAGAGCTTGCTCTGAGGAACAAGTTAAATTTGTTGTCAACGGCAATGTGCCAGGGGTTAAGACAGATTTTTCAGAATCAGAATTTATTGTCTTGAACAAGTCATGAAATTCAGCATTTTGCAACTGCATCATAGTGTAAACATTCATATTATAACCATCTTACGACATTACTATATATTAAAAGAAATAATAGTGCATGAAAAGTAAGCCTGTGACTTTGGTTCATTGATTATTCTGATGGCAGCAGGAAGATGCTGTCCTTGTGCTGTTGAGTGCTCATCTTTAGGCTCTCAATGGCACTCAACTTTTTCCATCTGCTTTCCACCAGAAATATTGGGTTAAAACTTTCCTCACTGCCTCCCATCCATAGTGTTGCTTTGACTTTAAGTATTTATGGAAAGTTGTTACATATACCAAATGCCAAAAAAAATTATGAACGTTATAAAGATTCACAAAAGATAGACACTCTACGTGTTAATAACTGAAAATCACATACTAGTAGATACCTTTAACGTCATGTGAATCTGTATCTACATTCCATTTTACCTTTGCATTCATATTTAATCCTGAGCTGGAGTAAATCACACTAAACTGTCATGGACTGAGCACTAGACTGCCAACTAGTGAAGATCCATCAGTTTTATAGAACTCAATAATAAAGCAGCTGTTTGACTAAGATCCAGAAGACTGGATCATTGAGCAGGAGTTTGAATCATGCAGTGATGGATGAAGTTCTAAATAAATCTGGAATAAAAGTGTATTATCAATAAATAATCTCTACGATACAATGAGTTGTTCCAAAAGTGCGTCTGGGTAATGATTGTTTTTCAGTGAAGAAAATTCTTCTCAATTCTGGTTTCATGTGACTCCAGATACACAGCAAGATAGTTACTTTTAATCAGTTCAGGAACATTTAAGAAATGACAAGAAACACTCTTCCTTGGGATATCCACATTCTTTGAATAAATGAAAACAAAAAATCTATTTTTTTTTCAAAGTACAGTTGAGGCATGTTAATGTTGAGAAATAGATATTCTTGGAATTTGAGGATTACCACCAAATTCATGGTTGTCCCATAAAAGTGGGGATGTGTTAACAGATTGGATTGTAAACAGTCATGCAAAGTGATTGAGCAAGATTTAGTTGTAACAAACCATAGTTAGAGTCAAATGCATTAACATTAGGCTGGAAGGCATATCAACCAGAACAAAAACAGTAGAAAATATTTTAAAAATCATTCTAGATTTGTTCAATTTCAAGTTTATTATTATCTGACTATTATATATATATATATACGACTCAACAAAACTGTTCCTCCAGACCACCATGTACATAAGTACAAGATCAAGTTTATTGTCATCTGATTGTACGTATACAACATGACAAAACAACGTCTCACCAAGCCATAGTCTGTGCGTGTATACACACACACACACACACACACACACACACACACACACACACACACACACACACACACACACACACACACACACACACACACACACACACACACACACACACACCACTTAAATATCTGGGATGATATTCATAGTTACAGACTGTTTACAGAATGCTAACACTATTTCCAGGCTGGTAGTCCTGATTTTAATGCTCCTGTACCTTCCTGATAGTTTTTTTCTTTGGCTTGGCTTCGCGGACGAAGATTTATGGAGGGGGTAAAAAGTCCACGTCAGCTGCAGGCTCGTTTGTGGCTGACCAGTCCGATGCGGGACAGGCAGACACGATTGCAGCGGTTGCAAGGGAAAATTGGTTGGTTGGGGTTGGGTGTTGGGTTTTTCCTCCTTTGCCTTTTGTCAGTGAGGTGGGCTCTGCGGTCTTCTTCAAAGGAGGCTGCTGCCCGCCAAACTGTGAGGCGCCAAGATGCACGGTTTGAGGCGTTATCAGCCCACTGGCGGTGGTCAATGTGGCAGGCACCAAGAGATTTCTTTAGGCAGTCCTTGTACCTTTTCTTTGGTGCACCTCTGTCACGGTGGCCAGTGGAGAGCTCGCCATATAATACGATCTTGGGAAGGCGATGGTCCTCCATTCTGGAGACGTGACCCATCCAGCGCAGCTGGATCTTCAGCAGCGTGGACTCGATGCTGTCGACCTCTGCCATCTTGAGTACCTCGACGTTAGGGGTGTGAGCGCTCCAATGGATGTTGAGGATGGAGCGGAGACAACGCTGGTGGAAGCGTTCTAGGAGCCGTAGGTGGTGCCGGTAGAGGACCCATGATTCGGAGCCGAACAGGAGTGTGGGTATGACAACGGCTCTGTATACGCTTATCTTTGTGAGGTTTTTCAGTTGGTTGTTTTTCCAGACTCTTTCCTGATAGTAGTTGCTAAAGATACTGTGCACTCAATGGAAAAGGACTTTAATAATATCTTGAACTCTTTTTAGACAACATTCCCAGTAAATGTCATCTATAGAGGATAAAGAGACCCCAGTGTTCCTCTCAGATGTTTTAATGATCCTTTGTATAGACCAATCTGATGCTTCACAGCTACCATACAACACAATGATGCAGCCAGACAGGACACTCTCATTTGTGCTCCTGTAAAGATTTCTCAAGATGGGGGCCAATAGTCTTACCCTCCTCAACTTTGTAGAAATTTAGATGCTGATTTATCTTGGTGATGAATGAGGAGGTATTGTGTGCTCACGATAGGCCATCCTTTAAATGCATGCCAAGGAACTTTGTGCTTTTCACTCTCTCCATGATGTGTAGTGGAGAAAGGTTAACCTTTCTCCTCCTGAAGTCCTCAATCATCTCCTTTGTCTTGTCCATGTTGAGACTCAGGTTGTCGTTCCTGCACCATTTTATGAGCCTTTCAACTTCCTCTCTGTAAGCCAACCCATTATTGTTGCCAATGAGGCCACCTTCTGTTGTATTATCTGCAAATTTGATGATTTTATTCAAAATAAATCTGGTAATGCAGTCTTGAGTCAATAGTGTGAACAGAAGCAGGCTAAGCATACAGCCCTGAGGTGCACCAGTGCTCAGTGTGATGGGTGTGGAGGTTTTGGTACCAACCCAAACAGCCTGTGGATTTCTGTCAAGATGTCTATAATCCAAATGCAGAGGGAAGTGTTGATTACCAGTCAGGGCAGTTTATCCACCAGTCTCTGAGGTATGATCATGTTGAATGCTGAGCTGAAGTTAATGATGTGTGAGACATCATTCTTTAGTTGGGTCAGGACAATATGGAGGGTCAAGTCTCTTTGGATTGGTGAGGATGGCAGTCTAATGTGGATGGAATATATGATTTGATGCATTCCATTTGCAGTTGCACAAAGCACTTCATGATTATAGAAATCAGTGCCATTGGGCCGTAGTCATTTCATCCAATTACCATCACTCTCTTGGGCACTGGACTGATATTTGCCTTAAATCCTGTGGGGACAGTGGGCTGCTGCATTGAGGTGCTGAAAATGTCCATTAAGACCTCCATCTGTTGGATCGTATGGTCCTTCAGTATCCAACTCTGTATGCTATCTGGTCCTGCTGCTTTTCATCTGTTCACCCTGAATAGGATCTTCTTCATTTCAGCAGAGTGCTTGTTCTTCAGAGGGAGATGAGGCTTTCTTTGATGTCACATTGCTTTTCCCATTGAACTGTGTGAAGATGATGTTCCATCTATCAGGAAGACAGGTATCATTATCACTAACCTGCATGGTTAAATTAATCAATTATGGTTTTAATATCTTGCCACATGTATCTCGTGTTGCCGGTGTCACAGAGATGTCTGTGGATTCTCTGTGCCATCCTACACTTGGCCTTCCTGTATATGGGAGAGTTCCGCCCTAGCAGATCTTAGTACCATCTTGTCACTTGACCTGAAGGCAGCATTGTGGGCTCTGAGCAATGTACAAAAAAAAATCTCTGTGTCTAGCCGTGGATTCTGATTTTCCCTGGCTGTGTAGAAACATCCTTAATACATTTGCCAACGTAGCTTTTATGACAATCTGGTTTGTAACTGGTTCCAGCTTTAATTTTCTGATTCTTTTAAAAAGAAATTGAATTCAAATACTCAAACTACTTTTATGGAGATGTGCACTGATGTGTGACATTAGGTACGTGAAGTGTTGTGGGAACGCACATGCGCCAGTGATGCCAGGTGCAGGGTGCATTGCGAGGAGAGTTTCAGTGTGACATCATCTTCATCAACGTGATAAAGATTCTCTCTCATGATATTATTCTCAAAGGGAACATGCATAGCAAAGTGGTGATGAGACAGATAGGATTTTTGGTCGAGGTGGAAATTGAGGAAAAAAAGGAACAACATTGGGCTACAGCGAGGTAGAAGCTTATGCTCAACAACAGAAAGAAAGGAGAAGGGAAGAAACTCGAGAGGAAGACAACAAAAAAAATGAGAATTTACTTTGGATTTACTTTGTTACTGAATAATAAGTATTTAAAATGACAGAAGTATGATTTGGAGGATGCAAAAAAATGGAAAGCTAGTATGATTATATGGATTGCCCATAATGTGAGGGGCATGGAAACCAGCAAGAGAAAGCAGGCACTATTTTTAAATTAGGTGAGGAGCAGAACATACGGTCTGTGAAGGCATCATGGAGGTCACAAGTCTCATAACGCTTATGCAAGGAAAATGGGAGCTGTGACAAATCATTCATATGAAGAAACATTTCTATGAAAGCAACTCGACAAGAATTCATGAGTTTTGAGAAGTCTAGTGTCTCATCTACTCCATAATTACTTTTGAATATCCGTTTAAAGAAGTGATTCTCAACCTTTTTCTTTCCAGTCACATACCACTTTAAATAATCCCTATGCCATAGGTGCTCTGTGATTAGTAATAGATTGCTTAAAGTGGTATGTGGGTGGAAAGAAAAAGTTTGAAAACCACTGTTTGAATCATCCCTCATTAACTCATTATGTGCAAGGTTTCATAATTCCAAAGGAAATGGGCCAATGACAATTTTTCTCAAGCAAAATATTTCAGTGACAATTGCCTCTAGAGCAGTGATTCTCAACCTTCCCTTAAGCAATCCCTGACAAATCACAGAGCACTTATGGCATAGGGCTTACTTAAAGTGATATGTGAGTGGAAAGAAAAAGGTTGAGAACCATTGGTTTAAAGATTGAGTTTCAACACAAGATTTCTAATTAACTTTGAATTTGACTTTTCAGAATTGTGCCTAAGCTGTAATAGTTATGGTGATGCACCCATACATACATTTCCACATAGTTGGGGTTAAGTGTAGAGTAAAGCAAAATTTTATACTATTAATAATTATTAATAAAAATTATTGTTTTGAAGATACCAATGTCTTGGTGAATTTCTAATCTCCTGGTCTATGTCGTAGCACCTGGGATTATTCACTTAAACCAAGATGCCATATGGGATATCATCAGCTCCAGCAATTTTTCAAGCTGTCATGGATAAATATTGCAAAGACTAAATGTTGGATGTTACCTAGATGACATCATCATAATGGGTCAGAATGATGCAGAGCACTTAACAAATCTGGAAAAAATCCTAGCCTGTTTAGAGCAGCCTAAACCTCAACTGAGTCAAGACAAGTGTGTATTTATGGAACCCTCAGTAACCTATTTAGGATTTACGATTGACTGTGAAGGAGTCAGGATGGATACAGCTGGCACCAAAGCTGTCTGCTGTGTTCCTTGCCCATTAAATCGAGCAAAGTTACAATCATTTTTAGATTTGGTTAACCATTATCAAAAGCACATCCCAAACATGTCAACACTGTGCAACCCGTTCAACCAGTTGTTTTAAAAAAAAGACCAGAAATGGTGCTGGAATGTAAAAAACTGACAAAGCTTTCAATCGCTTGAAGAAACTGCTGACCTCAAGGAGCAATGTTCTCGTTAATTATGACCCAGACAAGGAAGTGACCCTGGCTGTTGTTGCTTCATCTGTTGGTTTAGGTGTGGTGTTGTCACAAGTAACTGAAAAGGGAGAACAACCCTTTTGCATTTTCCTCCTGCTCCTTGAGGGTCTGTGAATGGAACTATTCACAACTGGTGAAGGAAGGACTGGCATAATCTTTGGTCTTAAGCAATTTCACCAAAACACCTATACAGTAGGAAGTTTATTGTAGTGGTGGACAATAAACCACTGAGCTTGATCTTAGGCCTCAAAAGAAAGCATTCCTGTGTTAGCGGCAGTGAGAATTCAAAGATGGGCGATTCAGCTCACAGCATATGAGCATCATCCGGCAGACAAGAACGGCCATGCAGATGCATTATTCAGCTTACTCTGCCTGAGACCGAGCAGATGTAAAGGAACATTAATTGGATGGCTGAAGCCACAGAGATCAACCAGGAACAATTGCACCACATGCCCATTACATCTAAGGCTATCAGCAAAGAGTTATGAAAAGAGGCCACACTGTCGAAGATTCTATACTTCACTTGAATGAGTGGCCAGAGACCGACTGTGATACTCCGAAATGAAAGCTTATCATATACGGCATTGAAGAAGGTTGCCTGTTGTGGGGAACAAGAACAATCATCCCCAAGAAATAGCAAGAGGCCAGGCTAAAAGAGCTCCACATCAATCATCCAGGAATGGTCCGGATGAAGGGGCTGGCACACATGCATGTCTGGTGACCACTGATGGATAGTGACATTGAATAGATGGTACGGAAATGTCACATCTGACAAGAAATGCAACCAAAGGCACCCCAGGCTGAAGCTAATCTGTGGAAATGGCCATCAAAACCATGACATTAAATTACACTGATTTTGCCAGTCCATTCATGTGGGAGAATTTTCTGATTATTGTGGATGCACACTCCAAATGCCCTTATAGTAGTGCCAATGCAGACAATGACATTTGAAAAAAATAAATGTGAACTAGGAGGTGTGTTCACAGGGTATGGATTACCCATAGAACTGGTTTCAGATGATGGACCTCACTTAGTGTCAGATGCTTTCAAACAGTTTCTGCGAGGCAACAATGTGCAGCATATATTATCTGCACCCTACCACCCTGGTACTAATGGGGAAGAGGAGCACTTTGTGCAGACATTTAAAAGAGTAGTGAAAGCAAAGAAGTCATGTAAAATATCAAAACCATAAAATTGCAGACTTTCTGTTATCATACAGAACAACACCACACACCACGACAAAAAGCATGCCGGCAGAACTGATGTTTGGACCCAACTTGAGAACCTGACTTACTGCAGTGCACCCAAACATCGACAGTCAACATCCCCAAGTAAGCCAACAAGATCTCTGGAGATGGGAGAAAGAGTATTACTGGGAGAATAAAGAAACTAAATGGATAAGAGGCATGCTCTTAAAGAAACTAAGTCCATGTTCATATTTGGTACTAGTGGGGAACAAGATATGGAAATTATACATCAACCATTTATGAGCAATTGAGAACTCCATCTCCATTCCAATTGTGGACAATTTCCCCGAGATGTCCAGGTTTGGGCACAACCCGATGATGATGCCCTTGAAATACTGTCAGTACTGGTGGGACAGGAGCAAGATACCAGTCAAATACTGGAAACACAGCTAGTAGTACCAGCCAAAAAGGGGAAGTTAGGTGCTCAACAAGAGTGGTGATGTCGTAGTCTGGCTCAGTGTTCTTCATCCCAAAGAAGATCCAAGAGAGAAAGACACCCTCCAGTACATCTAAGAGACTATGTGCAGTGACTTAAAAACTTTATTCAGTATTATATAGTCAGGATAATGTGAACTATTTTGTAACCTTCTCACTATAGTAAGTGTGTGTGTGTGTGTGTGTATGTGTGTGTGTGTGTGTGTGTGTGTGTGTGTGTGTGTGTGTGTGAGAGAGAGAGAGAGAACAGTTTCCTGAGATGGTGGAAGGCATCAGTAAGTAAAGTCTCTTTTTTTTATTTGAACCTTGCATCTCTAAGTTATTTAAGAAGCCTTCCAAGTACACAGACATAAAATGATGGCAGTGATATAATAAAACAAGAATAAAGCCATACAATTGATTGTAAGTCGCTGAAATACAAAGAGGAAGAAGAGAAAAAAACATAACTGAAAAAAAGCAAATAGCTGGAGCAACAGTGATGGACTTGGAAGCTGAAGACATTACATATCTGCTGAATTATTTTGAATGATTTAACAATTTAGCAATCAAAAGCTATTTTAAAAATACAACAGCAGAGGAGAAGCTCAGTTATATACTTCTCTGGTCAGGGGAGAGAGTCCATGAATTATTTAGTAGCTGGGAGCTTACAGAGGTGGAAAAAATGATCCAGAGCAGATATTTGCAAAGTTTGCTTCTCACCTTGAACCCAGGTCTAATCATAGAATTAAACACTATGAATTGCAAGGCTTAATGCAAGGGACTGATGAAAATGTTAACTTCCTCACTAGACTAAAAATTGTTGCTGCAAAATGCAGATTTAGGGATATAGTAGAAAGTGATCATCGCCCAATGGAACACATCCAGAGAAAGACTTAAACAAGGCACCAGCTGGACTGCAGAGATTATTTTTATGACTACAATGCTACAACTTCGACTTAAAGTACATACCAGGCAAAGAGATGGTGTTTGCTGATACCTTGTCATGACTTTGTCCTAATGAAAAATTTGAAATGGAAACATGGGGATCAAGATACATCATCTTGTCAGTGTGACCAATAATAAATTAAGCCAGATCAGAGAAGAAACCAGTAAGGACAATGTATTGCAAATGCTTCTCAACAAGTAGTACAAGGATACCCAGAGAAGAAAAAAGCAGATACAGCCTTCAATACGTCAATATTGGTCTATCAGAGATGACATATCATTGGAGAATGATGTTCTGCTGGCTGGATCGAGACTGATTACTCCTGAAACAATGCAAAAAGTGATTCTCCAGAAAATATATGAAGGTCACATGAGAAATACAAATTCAGAGCAAAGCCAGCCTTGTACTGGACTGGTATATACAAAGACATTGAAAATATTGTGCCTACATGTCAAATATGCCAAAAGTACAGAAACATACAACAAAAAGAGGAAATGATTTCCAAAGAAGTGTCTGCCAGGCCATGGCACACAGTGGGAGCAGACTTGTTCACCGAGAATCAAGAATGGTATTTAATAGCAGACTATTACTAACACAGAACTCAATACGGTCAACCAGTTTACCTACCTCGGCTGCACCATTTCATCTGATGCAAGGATCAACAAAGAGATAGACAACAGACTCGCCAAGGCAAATAGCGCCTTTGGAAGACTACACAAAAGAGTCTGGAAAAACAACCACCTGAAGAAACACACAAAGATCAGCGTGTACAGAGCCGTTATCATACCCACGCTCCTGTTCAGCTCCGAATCATGGGTCCTCTACTGGCATCATCTACGGCTCCTAGAACTCTTCCATCAGCGCTGTCTCCGCTCCATCCTCAACATTCATTGGAATGACTTCATCACCAACACTGAAGTACTCGAGCTGGCAGAGTCCACAAGCATCGAATCCATGCTGCTGAAGACCCAACTGCGCTGGGTGGGTCACATCTCCAGAATGGAGGACCATCACCTTCCCAAGATCGTGTTCTATGGCGAGCTCTCCACTGGCCACTAAGACAGAGGTGCACCAAAGAAGACGTACAAGGACTGCCTAAAGAAATCTCTTGGTGCTTGCCACCGCCAGTGGGCTGATATCACCTCCAACTGTGCATCTTGGGACCTCACAGTTCGGCGGGCAGCAACCTCCTTTGAAGAAGACCGCAGAGCCCACTTCACTGACAAAAGACAAAGGAGGAAAAACCCAACACCCAACCGCAACTAACCAATTTTCCCTTGCAAACGCTGCAACCGTGCCTGCCTGTCCAGCATCGGACTTGTCAGTCACAAACGAGCCTGCAGCAGATGTGGACATACCCCTCCATAAATCTTTGTCCGTGAAGCCAAGCCAAAGAAGAAGAAAGAAGAAGAAGATTACTACTCTAACTTTCCATTCATCAAAAAGGTGAAAGACCTGAGAGGATCAACTATCACCTCAAAATGAGAGTGCTCCTTGCTGAACAAGGAATACCCGAGCAAGTAATATGTGACAATGGAACATAGTTCACATCAGTTCACAGAATTCAGAAAGCTGGCTCCAGTGTATGGGCTTGTTATCATTACATCATCCCCATACTACCCCAAAGGTCATGGGTGCACTGAAAGACAAGTGCGAACTGAAATGCCCATTAGATAAGTGTTGTGAAACAAAAGAAGACCGAGACCTAGGTCTTCTATCATTTCGAGCAACACCTTTAAGGGCTGACATGAAGTCCCCGGAAGAACTTCTAAATGGCAGGAGATATAAAACAACTCTGCCAAGCAAAACACACCCTCCAGAAGACCAGGAGGAAACCAGAAGACCAGGAGGAAACCAGAAGAAGACTGGCTGACACACAAGGAGAAGGACACCAGCATTATAACCAACATTCACAAACATTTCCAGAACTCTTCAGAGGGCAGCATGTGCATATTCAAAAGCCAAAGTTGAAAACATGGATCCCAGCAAAGGTCAGAGAAGCTGAAACACCAAGATTATATATTGTCGAGGAAAACTCTGGCAATCAGCTGAGGAGGAACAGAATTCACATCCAGCCAGCACAAAATGTGATGAAGCAGATGCCAGCAAAGCCTGCAACACCATTATCAAGTGAGGTATCAAGTGAAGAGCCCACAACCACTAATACTGAAATATCATCACAGCAGTTATCAGGTAAAGCATAACAAGCTACATCACCTACACATGTACCAGCCACACAGAGTCCAATGGTCACAGCCAAATCCACAAGATGATGAAGGAATATACTGCCACCAATGCGATATTGATAAGAACTATTTAAAAATGGTTGTGTAAATAGTGTACAAATTCAGTTATTTAAGTTGCACTGGAAAGAGATAAAGAACACTATTTTTTTCTTTGTCTTGAGAAAGTTGGATGTTATATAGTCAGCAAATTGTGGACTATTTTGTAATCACATAAGAATACACCCTTCTCATTGTAATAACTGTACTGAATCATTGTGGGGTCCATGTTTAAGTATGTGAACAGTTTCCTGAATGATGGAAGCCATCAGTAAGTAAAGTTTCTTTTGTTATTTGAATCTTGTATCTCTAAGTTATTTAAGAAGCCTGCATTTAAGTAACACAGACATAACATTCAGTACATCTCAAATGTATTATGGGTGGCAACTTTAAGACTGTAAGTTTCCAGTAACACAGGATCTATAGTTGCCATGATTAGTGGAAGTTGTAGTTAAATTCTCGGTAGTGTTAAAATCATTACATTCTATGTAGTGTTAACATCATTAATTTCATCTTTACACTTATTTACCAGTAAGCACAAAACATTTGTTTGAGGGGGAAGAGTGTTATGGGCATGTGACATCAGGTAAACAGAGTGTTGGAACACGCATGCATGGATGACATCAGGTGGACAGTGCATTGTGGGAAGAGATTCAGTTTAGTGCCATCTTCAAATGAAAAAAGTCACAAGTAAAGGCTCTCTCTCTCGAGTGATGCTATTTTCAAAGGAAAAATAGATGACAACTACTGTAATAGAATTGGAACAAGCATTTCCTGACTTTGATAACACTAATGAAAATATTGCCATTAAATACAAAAGTCTGCAGATGCTGTGATTGTAGTAAAAACACAGCAATGCTGGAGGAACTCAGTAGGTTTTTTTTTGCAGCGTCCATAGGAGGTAAAGATATATAACTGATGTTTCAAATCTGAACCCTTTTTCAAGGTTTGAGTAAAAAGCAGATAGTGCCTGAGTAAAAGGTTGGGGAGGGAAGAATGGACAGGGGTAAGAGTACAGACCAACAGACAAAATGTGTTAATTTGAAATGGATGGGGTGCAGGAGAAAGGAAAAGTGAGGAGGGTTTTTTTTTGGTGCTCCATGGAAGCAGAGCTAGGGGAAAGGAGACAGGGAAAAGAGAAGAGAGATAGAGAGAGGGGTTAGGGATTAAAATGATTGGGAATGTGATCTCAATATAACATTTTCAGATGAAGATTTGTACTCTGCTCTTAGTTTTATAAATGATTATTCATTTTGTGCAAGGTGGTACATAGAATACGTATGTCCAAACATAAATTATTTCATTTTTAGGCAGATGTCGATCCATTATGTGAGAAGTACAAACTTTTTGAAGCTTCATCGATCCATATGTTTTGGAAGTGTCCCAATTTAGGAAGATTTGTGGAAAACATTTTTCAATCTTCATCAACGATTTTTAAGATCAAAATAGAACCATGCCCTTTAATTGCCTTGTTTTGGTTTTTCTCATGAACCAGATATACTTCTGTCTGCATCTCAAGAGAAAGTTTTAGCTTTTAGCACGTTGATAGCCAGACAAACAATTTTAATGAAATGGAAAGATGAATCTTCGCCTACTCATACACAATGATTACATGATGTAATGTCCTATTTAAGCTTGGAGAAAATTAGCTACAACATTATAAATAGAAAGCTTCAGTTTGAAGAGATATGGGACCCATTCATAGAACACTATCATGATTGGCAGATTTAAGTAATTTGGATGCTCCAGCGATCCTCTGTCTAGTTTCTGAAGGTCACTATTTGATCCATATCTTTACTTTTTTTCTCTACAAGGTAACCTCGATTAGAGGGAGAGGGTAGATTAGATTTAGTTTTAGATTTTTTGTTTCCTTTTTTATTTTTATTCCTTTTTTTATATTTTTTTTCACACGATGAACCATACTAACCAAAATACACACAAACATTTCTCTCTTGAATATACACCCCCTTTTTCCCCCTCCCTTCCCTCCCTCTTTCACCCCCCTCTTCCCACCCACTCAATGTACAACCTATATGATACATTAAACCCATTAAACAATGTCATTACGAAATGAAAATAAACAAGAAATTTGTGTCTTCTACTTTTACACACTGGGTCAGTTCATTTCGTCTTCTTCTCCTTCTGTCATTTTAGGTGGTGGAGGTCCGCGGTAGGACTTCTCTATTGTGTTCCATGTACGGTTCCCAAATTTGTTCGATTACTGTGATGTTATTTCTTAAATTATATGTTATTTTTTCCAATGGAATACATTTATTCATTTCTATGTACCATTGCTGTATTCTCAGGCTATTTTCTAATTTCCAGCTTGATATAATACATTTTTTTTGCTACAGCTAAGGCTATCATAATAAATCTTTTTTGTGCTCCATCCAAATCGAGTCCAAGTTCTTTACTTCTTATATTACCTAGAAGAAAGATCTCTGGAGTTTTTGGTATGTTGCTTTTTGTGATTTTATTTAATACAATGTTTGCATACCACCAACTGAAAACCTACTTGAAGGACAAATTGGGAAGCAGACTGAGGTTACCAGAAGGAAGCAATTTTGAATATGTGATCACAGACACAATGATAATTAAAAGATTTATAACAAACTGCAAGAGAAAGAGAATGAGGAAACAAACTGTAAACCCAAACAAAAATTAGAAATACAATAAACACGAGGTTACGCATGATACAATATAATTGGTTACACAGGCTATACACCATGCCCCAAAAGTTAAATAAATGTGAACCAACAGTATCAGACAGATGTTTTCACTGTAAGAAGGAAACGAGAACAACAGTACATGCAATTTGGGTATGTGACAAAGTGGAAAAGTTTTGGGAAGATTTATTCCTTTTTTTTGATGTTAACCAAATATATATGGGATTAATTATGATTGTCCTAGACTATAATCATCAAATTAGACAGATATTACTCTGTGTTTTGACCAAGGGTTGGTATAATGTAACTCAATTGGTTTCTATCCAGAATTATTTTTAAGAAATAATGATAAATCAACAAATATGGATGGTTTTTTGAAATTACATTTATATTAATTATATATATAATATTTTGTATTTAAGTTGTATTTTATATTATGTTAGTAGACTTTGTATGTAGAAGTATTATGTTAAACTCAATAAAAATATTTTTAAAAGAATGAGGGACAGACAGAGATGGAGGAAAGGAGACATGGGGAAAGATGGGGGGTGGGGGCTAATGGAAAGCTGTTGCCAGTTATGCCTTATCCTATTTATGAGAGACAATTCCTTGATGTTCTTTAATGAAGTGACAAAAATAATCCTCATACCCACTCCACTCTCCAGAAAACATAGTTCGACAACTTGAAACAGATGGCCTGGAGTTGACTCTTTCGGTATTTGCCAACAACTATTGCCTCGAAATGCAATTGAATAATACAGTTTTATTCAAGATTATGCCATTCCAGATTAATCTTTCCATTAGACCTAAAATGGTAAACATTAACAGAAAATTCCAAGTTTTCTTGCATCAATCCAGAAATTCAACTGGGCAGCATAGAGTGTGAGTTATCCTACATTTTTCTTTGTGAATGTATATTACTGCAGACCTTTTCTTTCTTTCCACCTCAGGCCTTTGACACCCCCTCTTAGCTCCCACCCACAAACCAACATTCCCCTCAATCACTGTACAATCAACACCTGGCCTGTAGCTGCTGGCCAATTGACCCACTTAACTAAGAACAGAGTAATGCATGCCACATTTTCAATTAAAAGAATGCACAATGTGCAGTTGTGACCATGCCATTTGAATGGTCCAAAGCTCTCACAGGTGTACCGCTACAATGTTTGCCTTGTACACTCATTTTTGTGTGCAAGAGGATTTCTAGGCTGGGAATATTCTTTGAAATCTCCTCCCTTCTGCTCAATTCTTGAACTTCCTCCTCTTCATCTTTGTGTTATAAATCATTTCAGTAATTTCAAAAGTTGAATTACTCCACTGCGAGTTAGCCACAGATTAACAATTTCAAAAGTAACCAGTTATGAAAGAGAAGTCTTATTCTTTTGTCCAGAGAAGGTCATAAAAAATACATGAGCAAAATACTGATTCTGATTGAGGTTAAGGATATGGGTTAATTTAGAAAAATGAGAGTAATAGCAGTGCAAAATAACTTTGAGGGGCACAGATGAGAACAAAGGAAAAGTGCTGAAGGTGCAATGAGACCCCATAAAGATAAGTTAGGTCTATTGTCATCTGATTGCACAAGAACAACCCAATGAAACAGTGTTCTCCGGTCCTCAGAGCAAAGCAATGACACATAAAGACAAACAATGGATATGTAGGACAAGTGTCTATACAAATAAATAAATAGATTTTGTTTCATGAATATAAGCATCTCAGATGATTGACCTCTGATCCATTTCTCCACAGCAACTATACCACACTGTGATGTAGTCAGCCAGGACAATCTCAATGGAGCCCCTATAGAAAGTTGATATAATCGTGGCTGGTATATGAGTAGCAATGGATAATTTATGAATATTTAGTTGGTGCATGATAGTACTTGAATGAAAGCCAGAGTCTGCACGATAGATGACCCCTATGAAACAATGTAATTGAGTGCAGACATTTGGAATCATTGGGGAGTAAACACTTTTGATCAGATTTAGCTGTTTGTTTGGCTGTATTAAGAAGAATTTTTGATATCTGTCAAATTAATTAGGCTGTTGATATATATCCTTTGGAATGATCATGTGTTAATGTGCTTTCTGTTTATAAAATACCTTAGAAAGAAGACCAGAGGTAGAAGTACAATGGCATTATTATGCTCCAGCTCCTTGTTTTGGTGATGCACATCTGCCCATTATCTGTCACTGTCGCTTGCGACTGTGCAGTAGCATGTCATATTTCACAAAAGGATTGATAAGCCTTCTTCAGGCTATAAAATGAAAGACTCAACTGTGGTATCCTAACAATAGAATATAATTTTAATAAGCAATGCATGTTTTTTTTTCCCCCACAACCTTGGAAGTAGTTCGGTGTGTCTTATTATATTGCTTTTGTCTTCAGATTTTGGCATTTGGCACATGAGTTATGAAAGAATATTTTAGACAATAGCTGCTGTCACCTTATTCAGAAGAATGAAGCATTGCTGAAAGATACCCAAATGGCACAAAGAAATAACAATTTCACAGAGCTGTGTTTACCCAGCAGTTCACCAGTCCCAAAAGTACAGACATGAGTAAACTAACAGGGCTTTAAATTACAGCATTAATAATTCAGAGAACCAGTCCAAAAATGCTGAATTATGGGTCATGATATTATGATAGCCAAGAAATTTAAATTCAGTTTATTAATTAATCTGGAAATTATAAATATGTACCTGTATTGGAGTTCAGGGAACTATATTATCATAATCATCTATCTGATTCACCAATCTCTTGAGGGGATTCACTTCATCCCATACATGTCCATCAGATCTCAACAATGTAAGTTAATTGTTTATAAACCCTGAAGTGGGCTATTAAGCCATTCATCTGTGCCCAGTGTTCCCCATTTTGCAATGCAACATTGACAACCTTGACCATGATTTTTTTTTAAAATACACACTTCCCCATAGCAATATGCCTAGAGAGAATTTATACAAAAAACTGTGTTAAATTCTACACATTGTAGAAGTGATGTCATACAGCAGTCAGCTTGACTGTTGCCTTTAGAACAGAATAAAATAAGGGGATAAGGTACATCGACAGACCAGCCACAACAGCTGAGAGGTAAGATTAAACCTGAGGGAGCTGTTACAGGTTTGGAGCTTTACAAATATTATTTTCAAATGTAAATAAATATGCCATTAAAGAGATTTATCTCAAAAGTTTTGCCAAAATGTTACTTTTCTAATTCATAAGTCACTGGAAATATTTTATAAATATGTCTTTTGAATTAACAAGCTGTTCAAAATCTGATGCATGGTGCATTCAATATTCTTTACATTTTCCCTCTAAGACAAAAAATGATTTCTTGTGTCTCCTGAGGTCGGAATCAAACTCTTCAGGTGAGCTACATTTGATAATGGAGAAGTCACCTGATTTTACAAAACCACACTGACCTCCAGCATAACTCAGTACCAGAAAAGATTTCAGCACAGCTTACAAAGCCAAGAAATACTGTCCATTTTCATGCTGATTCCAGCTCCAGCAGCAATTAAAAAGCTCAGGGAAAAAGAAACCAAACTGCTGGAGGAATTCAGAGGGTTAGGAGGAATTCATTAAAACAAGGAGATAGTAGACATTTTGGGCTGAGTCCCTGCATCAGATCTAAGAGAGTGGGGAGAAGATAACCAGCATAAAGAAGCAAGAGGAACATTTCAGGCAGGTGATAGGTGGAACAAAGTATGGAGGGAGACAATAGTCAATTGGAGCCAGGTGAGGAAGGGAAAATGTAGAGCTGGCACACAATGGTTGATGGGTGATGTTATAATAAGATCACAAAAGAGAACAAGAGAGGATGGAACTGTGGGGCAGGAAAGGTTCAAAGTAGTTACGGTTAGGAAGGTGATGTGGAATGAGAAGAGATAAAAGATGGGAAGTTTTTTTTAACTCTTTATTCATTCGAAAAACAAATAATATATGACATATACAGCAATTAAACATGAACATGAACATTGTTTTAATGTATATAAAAAAAGAAAAGAAAAAATCCCCCCCCCTACAGCCAACTCTCCTGAGGAGAGCCATAAAAAAAAATAAAAGAAAGAGTATTTAACAAAATAATCAATATAAATTGAAATGTAAATATTCCGAGTATAACAGCCACTTATTAATTTAAAAATTATAATTATCATGCGAAACATATGTAATTTTTCCATTATTAAAAAATATTTCATCTCATTATGCCATCTATTAATATCAATCATATTTGTATCTTTCCACATACTAGCAATACATTTTTTCGCTATGGATAAAGCTAAATATACAAAAGCAAGCTGAAACTTATCTAATCCCAAGCCTTTCAGAGGTTGCAAACTACCCAATAAAAATACTGTTGGATCTAAAACTATTTTAATCTTATACAGATATTCTAAAAACGATTGAATTTTCTTCCAAAAAGATTGTCTATGTATACATGACCAAACAGCATGAAGAAAAGTTCCAACCGTATCACCACATCTAAAACACAAATCTGATTCATTAAAACCATATTTTTTTAATTTTTCAGGTGTCAAATATAATTGATATAAAAAACTGTAATTAATCATTGCATAACGTGCATTTATCAATCTAGTTACACTATCATAACAAATATCTAACCAATCCTCTTCAGAAAAAGTAAAACGAATATCCATTTCCCATTTAATTTTAGATCTATCCCAACCCTTTTTATCCATACCATCCTGTAATATTTGATACATAGTTGAAAATATAACCCTTCTTTGGTACCTTCATAAGAAAAGTATCAAATTTAGTCATTTCAGGTAAAATCATATCTCTACCAAACATACATTTTACCAAAGATCGCATTTGATAATAGAGAAACAAAGAGTTCTTATCAATACCAAAATTTTCCCTCATCTGATTAAAAGATAAAAACTTACCCTCTTTAAAACAATCTCCCAAATTTTTCACACCTTTAAATCTCCAATGCAATAAACTTTGATTATGTATTGAAAAAGAAATAAGTTGATTATTATACAACGGAGTAAAAGCCAATAATTTACCCCTAGAACCTATCATTTTATTTTTCTTTATCCATAACTTCATTAAATGTTTTAGTATAGGCACATTATATTGTTGTAACAAATTTATATTCCACCTAAACAAAAACTGATGTATTTCAAATTCAGAAATACTTGCCATCTCAATTTTAGCCCAACTTGGAGGCCGTACCAAATCCATCAATGAACTAATAAATTTAAGTTGGGCTGCCTCTTAATAATTTTGAAAATGTGGTAAATGTAATCCCCTAACTCATATTTCCAAATTAATTTATTCAAAGCTACTCTTGAAAATTTACCCCTCCATTAAAAACTCCCTAACCATTTTATTTAAATCTCAAAAAAAAAAATTATCAAGTAAATACGGAACAGATTGAAACAAATATTGTATACGCAGAAAGATATTCATCTTAATTGTATTTATCCTTCCAAGATGGGAAGTTGATACTATTTGGATAGGGCATGGAAATAGGAGAACCAAAAAGTATAGCTTGTGGGTGATAGGCAGGTGGGAGGGGGGAAAACAGGAGAAAAAAAAGGACAGAGAATATGTATTATGCTACCTGGATTTGGGAAGAAAAAAGGTTTACACCATTGTGTTGTAGACTAGCAGGAGGGTAAAAAGTGATCGACTTGTTTAACACTCCACACTTTGACAGTCTAAACATTCACACATTTTAGTAGAGGCACACCATGGCTGCACCGTGCACCATTTACAAAATGCGGTGCACCATTTGCTAAAGCTTTTTCAAAACACTCAAAAAACATTTGATCTTATCATCCCAGAAGAATGTGTGCACCAAAGTTACATGGGAACATAACATCAGCCTCCAAGTCACAGATCATCCAATTCTGGGAAAAAAAATCATGGAACTCCTTAATGAAACCTCACAAGAAAGAATAGAATCAATCAGGAAGTCAACACAAGACTACCATTACTCGTTCTCTTTCCAGAATTTCTTATGCATGATCAGGTCCTAAACATGCTGCATGGGATTTTAATGCGTCACAAAATGGAACCAGTTTCCATTGCCTTCACTGAGACAGCTTTTGCTGTAAACTGTCATAATATATCTAAATAAAATGGTCATTTGGGTGGGGCATGGTGTCATTGGTAAAATGAATGAAAGTCTAAGAGCTTGGGATAAAAGATTTAAAAGAATATAAACAATTGAAAAGAGTAAGGATATTGATTGCAATTTATTAATCGCAAGATCTTAAGAGGTTTAGATGTAATGAATGTTCACAGAATGTTTTATGTGGAAAATCCAATGTCATTCCTTCTCCTGGTATGCCTTTACACTGAAGTCTTGGTGGTGCTTTGCATAAAAGGAGCAAAGGAGAGGGGTGGAGGGGGGTGGGGGACCAAATAATTGCTGGTGCTCAGACATCTTTAGCATTGGTGGTGGTAATGGTGAGTCTGGCAGAGATAGAGTTTGCAAGATTGATTCAAATGCTTTCCCTGGGCAGCTGGTGTTTTAAAAATGGGAACTTGAATAGCACTACTCTTTAATCTGATCAATCTCACAGCACAGCAAGGCATTTTCTTTCATGTAGTCAGATGTAATGCTGTACCACATATTGTAATTGTCTTTTGAACATGACCATCACTTTCTCAAAGTGACAAAATGCCTCCAAAATCCACTGGCAATCATTTATTTTGGTAGAGGTGGAGCTGGAATATTTGGTTCTTCTTGTGACTATTTTTTCTTAACTGAATAGATCCACATTTGTAAGTTATTCACCATGTGATTCCAGTAACTCTTCCAAGTCAGCCTGATCTACTTTGCAAACTGAGCATCTAATGGCAGTTTGTCAATTACTTTTCTGGACATTTTTATGACTTATAAACTCTACAAAGTCACACAATCACTCAGACTATGTTTGTACAGATTATGCCATCCCAACAGGCCCTGATACATCTATAGTTATCTTGATACTGAGTCTGATAATGAAAAGCTTGTAGAGCTCATCGAAAGAATCAAAGACTTGTTGATCCAAACCAAGGCTTTTATTAGCAAAAGACAGGAGCTCTTCACAGGTGGCCGACCAGTCCGGAATGATCCGACCTGGCTAGGGACACAACCAGACAGTAGGCGTGGCTAAGCTCTCAGCCAATCGCTGTAACCACAGTCTAGATACTGTAAGTATATACATTGGATCTGTACTATCAAAAAGCTAAGCAATTTTCTACTATTTCCTTTCACATCTGCATCACATTAACTTAAAGCAGTGAGGACAAGAACTGCACCAGGTATTGTGGTCATGGTAGAGAAAATAATTGCTTTAAGATAAACTATCGAAAGCACGGTATGAGTGAGAATTGACGTTGATATTGCTGCAGATGGTAAAGCAAATGCCTAACAGTTGAAATGTGGAAAGTGCAAGTCAAAGTGAATTGGAAGAGATCCTTTCCCAGGGACCAGATAGAAATATAGGAATAAGTTGCACAAGGAAGAATCAGAGGTGGTCTTATTGATGGATGAGGCAATGGAGAAGCAAGGCCATGGGTAGTGATAAAACAAGGTGGTGACAGTGAAATGTTGATGTTTATGGTGGAAATTATTGGGCCAGGTTATGCTTAACTCACCAAACACTTCCCTTGCTATTCCCACAGATGCATTTAACTCTTGTGGTTGTGCAATTCCAAGTGCTCTCAAAGCCTTACTACGGCAGCCAATCCAGATGCTGCAAAGGTCTTTTTAACTGTTTGCTAACCATTCTGAAAGTATGATTACATGAAGGAATTACATAAATTAATTAAAATATTTACTTAAAAATTAAGAAATTCTGATATGATAAATGTAATTTTAACACAATGATCTAATAAAAATACTCAGACCATTACAGTCAAAGCCCAAATACCCCAAAATAAACTCCCAAAACAAAATCCCAAGTCAGTCACATCAACTAAGTCAGTCCACAGAATCTGGTCTCCAAGCTTTAATGTCTTCGTTCAGTTGTGCAGTCTTTGAGTTGAACATCAAGTGAGATGACTGTTATCATGGAGTAGACTTTAGACCTTGGCAAGTGAATACAGGACACTTTCCCTATTTTCTCGTGTGGTAACGACCACCTTCAGTTTTTTCACAAGGGAGTTTCTCACAGTTACCTCCTAGTCACTAAAATGAAGTCCACACCTCCGAAGCCCTCTTTAGGGTTGCACCAGGTGGCTCTCTGTCACACAAAGCCTTCTCTGCCAAAACCTTGCCTTGGGTTATACCAAGTGACTTTTGTTACACAGAGTCCTCTTTTCAAAAGGGGATTAAAGAAGCACAGGTCAGACACACATTCTGGAAATCAGAGTGTAAAATCTGCTGTCAGACCAGAGGCTGCCAGATGAACACACTGACAGTTGGTTCCTCAATGCGCTAGACAGTTTAACTGCAGCAGTGCATGTTTTTGGCACTCCTGATTGGCGGAGAATCCACTGGCTTCAGTGCACAGCTCTTGCGCTCCACACAGATGTTCACTCTCCCAGCTCACTGCTCTGACACTCCACACAGTACGTGTCCCTTTCTCCCGCTGCGCAATCAGTCACTGTCCCTGGTCAGAAATAAAACTGTCCATGATCCATAACACCTCCCACAAACAAAAAACAAAATTTTTGCAGTTAGCTAAATTGCAAAACTATAATACAAAGCAAATATGATTTCCATTATAAGCACATACAATAATTACTTCATTTACAGAGTTTAGCATCTAGAAAGATGATCAGCAATCACATTATCTTTCCCCTTAATATGTGTTATTATTAAATCATATTCCTGCAAAATCAAACTCCAATTCAATAAATGTCTATTTTTATTCTTCATTTTACATAGAAAAGCAAATGGATTGTGATCCATATATAAAATAATTGGCCATTGTGCAGTATGAATATAAACATCAAAATGTAGTAGAGCCAACACAAGAGCTAACAACTCTTTCTCAATTGTGGAATAGTTCTTTTGATAGTTATTAACCTTATTTGAGAAGTATGCCACAGGATGATCACCATCGTCATTGTCCTTCTATAACCGCACAGCCCCTACAACTTCATTGCTGGCATCCGCAGCTAGAGAAAAAGGCCTCTCTAATTCAGATGACTTAAGTACAGGTTGGAGGCATAAAATGCCCTTTACTTTTATGATTGCCTCTTGGCAACCCTCCGGCCAAATGAATTTTTCATTTTTCTTCAGCAATTTTGTGAGAGGGAGTGTGATATCTGCAAAATTCTTACACAATTTTTGATAATAGGCAATCATTCCTAAAAATCTTTGAAGATTTTCCTATTAATTGGAACAGGGAACAGGGCGCGAACTGTCCTTGTCCTACAATATAACCTAGGTACATAATAGTCACATGACCAAACTCACTTTTACTCAAATTAACTGTGAGATTTGCTTGTTACAGATGAGTAAATAATTCCTTCAATTCCATGATATGCTCTTCCCAAATGTTATTTCCTATAACCAAATCATCCAGGTAAGTATCCGTCTGCCTCAATCCCTGAATCACCGAATTCACCATTCTTTGAAAAGTCCATGGAGCATTCTTCATTCTGAAGGGCAATCACATTGTACTCGTAGAGCCCAGATGGGATTGCAAATGCCAAAACCTCTGTTCCTCTTTCTGTTAAACACACACCCCAATATCCATTTAATAAATCTATTTAAGTAAAGAATTTATCCCTTCCCACCTTGTCAATACAGTTATCTGTTCTAGGAACCGAATAGGCATCTGTTTTCATCACAGTATTAACCTTTCTATTGTCCTAACAAAACTTAACCATGTCATCTGCCTTAGGTACCAACACACACAGTGAATTCCAATCCGAAGTTAACTTTCAGATGATAGCATTCTTTAACATATAGTCAAGTTCTTGATCCACTAACCTACATTTTTCTATGTTTGTCCAATAGGGTTGCTGCTTAATAGGCCTAGCATCTCATATGTCCACATCATGACAACCTAAGGAAGTTCATTGGGATACATCCAGAAACAAGTTCTTAAATTTTAAGAGTAATTGTTGCATTTCTTCCCTTTCTTAAATTTTGAAATGAATCAATTTTGTTTTCAGGTCTTTTAAAACTATGGAATTCTCCAATTTCAGGCTTATCAATTTCTGCGCCTCATGACCTTCTTTGAAATTTGTTCTACCTTTTCCTCTTGGTTAAAAACCATCACCTCTGATGAGAGTTTCATCTCACTAGGAGGGACCTGCTCAAAATATGGCGTAAACATATTTACATGGCAAACCTGATTTTCTCGTCTGTGATCATGTTTTAATTACATATGTAACTTCACTAATCTTAGACTGAACCTCTTATGGTCTGAAAAACCTATCTTTAAGGGGATTCATTTGGGAAGGAAACAATACCAACACTCTGTCACCAGGTTTGAAACTCCTTATTTTTGCCTAACAATCATACCAAACCTTTATTATCTATTGAGTGGCTTTCAGATTTTCCTTTGCCACTTCACAGGCTTTTTGCAATCACTCTTTAAATTTAAAAACATAATCCAAGAAGTTAAAATATATATCTTGATTAATCCATTGTTTCTTCAGCAAATTAAAGGACCTCTCACCTCATGTCCAAAAACTAGCTCAAAAGGACTAAAACCAAGTGATTCTTGGACTGATTCCCTCACCGCAAATAAAAGTAAGTGAACCCCTTCATCCCAATCTTTCTCATGTTCAGAACAATATCTTCTCATCTTATTTTCCAGAGTTGAATGGAGCCTTTTCAAAACTCCCTGACTCTCTGGGTGGTATGCAGAAGGTACAGCCTGCTTAACCGTCAACTCATAAATCACTTGTTGGAATAGACTTGACATCAAATTGCTCTCTTGATCTGATTGAATTTTTCTAGGCAAGCCAACTAAGGTGAAAAACCTTAACAAAGCCTTAGCTATAATGTTTCTCTGAGGAATGGCCTCTGGAAACCTTGTAGCTATACACATGATTGTCAATAAATACTGATTCTCAGCTTATGTTATAGGCAATGGGCCCACACATTCCATAATTACCTTTGGAAAAAGGTTCACTAAAATCAGGGATCGATTAGGTTTTTCCAACCATCTGACAAGTGTGACCGACCTGACAAAACCATGCAATATCCTTCCTTACCGTCAGCCAATAAAATTGTATAGTTGTCTTATTTACAGTTTTATTCATCCCAAGGTGATCTCTGAAAGGTGTGCTGTGAGCCAAAGTTATAATTTCATTTCTATAGGCTCTGGAAACCATAGCCTACAACCCCACTGCCAACACTGGCAGGAATATCAGGTCATCTTCTTTTCCTCATTAGAACTCCATCCCTAACATAATATCCTACTTGCATCTTCTTTAGTTCTTCATCAGAAAGAGCCTTATCCCTTACCTTCACAAGATCAGGATAATTCCTTTTGTCTGGCTATCATCTCCTGTCTGGACAATGACAACTCTGTCTCTTAGGTTTAATATCTGGACTAGGATTTACTAGAGGTAATTTCTCAACCTTTACCAGGTCAGTTCTACTTAATACCTGTTTTGAACACAAATTTTGTTTTGGGTTAAATTGTTTTCCTCAGCCTTGTCTGTGTTCACAATCTTTTTAGACATCGCTCTTGTTATAGCACAGGTGCGGTAAATATCAGAGTCCTTCTCTGATACTTCACTGACCGGCTTAGCACTGCAGGAACAACCTTACCCTCCACTAAGTCATTAATGAGCAATAATGAAACTCTGTCCACTGGCAGGTTTGCCCTAACTCCTATTATAACAGGTCTGTTAACTGTCTAATTTTAACACTATTCTGTGCAAAGGAATGGGTTCACTATCACTCCCGATACCTCTAATCAAGTTTATCTCACCTGTGTCAGTTTCTTCACCAAATTCTAAGACACTATATAACACCAGTAACTAAGCTGCTGCAGTATCGCTTAAGATTTTGACCCTTCTCTAACTGACACCAAACCTTCTGTCACAAAAAGTTTATAAATATTTCCCTAACCCCCATCAGTAGATTTGCATCTTTCTTGTTTGTTTTATTTCTTCTCACTGTATTTTCTGAATAGGAATGTATAGCTTAGTAGAGCCAATGTGAAAAAGTAACCTCAGTTATAAATCAATTACTTTTTTTGTCTCATTTTAAATTTATAATTTTTTATTTGTGCTTTGTATTTTGTTATTATTTCATTAAAATGATAATTTATCAATAATTGGACAATACCTTTCTGGAGAATATTTTATTTAAGATCAACATATATATAACAAACACCATATATTGAGCAATACTGATATATATTAATGTTTTGAATTATCAAAGATTTCTAAAGAACTGTTATAATGCTTTAATATGCATTGTCAGTGGGAGAATCTTCACGCCCAACTTCCTCTCTAACCAAAGGCCATCATGGAGTTCTGAGAGGTGGTGTCTCAGCAATGCCCAAAGTTTGCACTCCTCCTTTCCATGAGGAGGGTTCAGGTCGTTTGACCCTTTGCATTCCATTCTAGTAGAAGCTTAGAAAGAAATCTTAGGTAACCAGTGGCAGCAGGCTGAATCCATCATGAACTAACTCATTTAAAGAGGAAGAACAGCAAATCAAAAATCAACATTTAAAAATAATATGGCATGGCAAAAACTGGATTTATTGATTTTTTTAAATGTCATGATAATTACCTGAACTCACAGGGAAAAAATTACAATTTTTGAGTTTTTTTTCTGAACTTTCCTTCTTTAGTTACACTACTGTGATTGACAAAGATGCAGAGTTTGCAGTCTACATTATGTAATATGTGTGAGTTACACATTCAACTTTTATTCATATTCAGAGCTAAATTTCATTATCAGCACAAGCTGGATGTTAATAGGATTTTATGTGTGCATCAGTCAAGCAGTTCACACTTTGTTGCTGTGCTACAAGAGCTCGCTTTGCTGGGTAAATAAGTAAATGTTTGAGCACATCAACCTAGGGATCATTTATTACATTTATGATATTCTCTGGCTTGGCAGATCTGGTCAGTAGTGACAAGTGCAGGGCATTCACTTTATTTAACAGCATTACATAGTATTTTGTGAAATGTAGGTAATGATTTTAAAAACTGTTACAATATAACCATCTCTATCTCCAATGCTGGACGATACCATCTGGAATTTGACTCCCTTTATAATTAAAATGAAAGTATTATGAAGTTAAGCTGGTGATTCAGTTTGACTAATGACTTGAAAGTTGCATGCTATTTCTTGATGAATTTAATAGTGTTAAATTTAAGAGATGAATTTAATAGATGCAGCTTTAGTTGCCCATTCAGAGCCAGCTGTCCAGCGCATGACGTCCTGTTTTGCGGAAACTGCCAAAATGTTTGGCCTGGAAGTCAGCCTGAAGAAAACTGAGGTCCTCCATCAGCCAGCTCCCCACCATGACTACCAGCCCCCCCCCCCACATCTCCATCGGGCACACAGAACTCAAAATGGTCAACCAGTTTACCTACCTCGGCTGCACCATTTCATCCGATGCAAGGATCGACAACGAGATAGACAACAGACTCGCCAAGGCAAATAGTGCCTTTGGAAGACTACACAAAAGAGTCTGGAAAAATAACCACCTGAAGAAACACACAAAGATCAGCGTATATAGAGCCGTTGTCATACCCACACTCCTGTTCAGCTCCAAATCATGGGTCCTCTACCGGCATCACCTACAGCTCCTAGAATGCTTCCATCAGCGCTGTCTCTGCTCCATCCTCAACATTAATTGGAGTGACTTCATCACCAACATCAAAGTACTCGAGCTGGCACAGTCCACAAGCATCGAATCCATGCTGCTGAAGACCCATCTGCGCTGGATGGGTCACATCTCCAGTATGGAGGACCATCGCCTTCCCAAGATCGTGTTATATGGCGAGCTCTCCACTGGCCACTGAGACAGAAGTGCACCAAAGAAGAGGTACAAGGACTGCTTAAAGAAATCTCTTGGTGCCTGCCCCATTGACCACCGCCAGTGGGCTGATATCGCCTCCAACCGTGCATCTTGGCACCTCACAGTTCGGCGGGCAGCAACCTCCTTTGAAGAAGACCGCAGAGCCCACCTCACTGACAAAAGACAAAGGAGGAAAAACCCAACACCCAACCCCAACCAACCAATTTTCCCTTGCAACCGCTGCAACCGTGCTTGCCTGTCCTGCATCGAACTTGTCAGTCACCAACGAGCTTGCAGCAGACGTGGACATACCCCTCCATAAATCTTCGTCCGCGAAACCAAGCCAAAGAAGAAGAAGAAGAAGTGTTAGAAATGCTTGAGAGTGCTTAATGTCATTCTTTCCAATTCACAGAAGAAATGAATGGAATGGAGCTATGATATAACAAAAAAGGCCAACATTTTTTAAAATACAAAAATAGTCCCATTTTATTTTTATTTTCCCAATATGATGAAATCCAACAAATAAATGTACAACATAATAAAAATGTCATTATCATTTAATTTATTCTAGAGGCCATCTATTTAAGGTGAGTGGAGGAAAGTTTATGAGAGATGTCAGGGAGAAGTGCTTTGACTCAGAGGGTAGTGGGTCACTGGAATTCATTTCTGGGGTGTTAGAAGCTGGTACATTAGCAACATTCAAAAGACTCTTAGATCAGAGCATGGATAGAAGAAAAATAAAGGATTATGGATGTGAGGTAGGGAAAATTAGATTGTCATGGAGTCAGTTTATATAGGTTGGTGCAAAACCATGGGCTGAAGGACCTATACTATGCAGTAAATTATATGATCATGTATATTCACACTTTTAAACACATCTCTCACATAAGCAATGGGAAGAATTGTGATATGTTTTGGTGAATTAGGATCAGGTGCTTAGTTATAGAAAAAAAATGAAAAAAATATGATTGTAATCTGTATCTATGCTTCCCAGTGGCACATGTAGCTGAATGCAAATAACCTGCCTAATATTTCAATGTGATTGTTAACACAGATGGCTAGGACAATTAATGCAGATCACAGTTAAATGCAATTAAAGGTATTTGTTCAGGAATTTGAATGTTATTGTGAATTAACCATTAGGGTGGATTTCGTGAAACTCAGGAATAACAAATAAACAGAGATAGGGTTAAGGCCACAGTTCTGACAATAAAGCCCCAGCCTTGCAGCCAATGTTCCTTCTAATTTCTAGTTGTCAGGGTGTGCAAAAATCTTATGTTGTGCAAATTTCCTTTCTTGTGACAAAAGTATTTACACATTGAATGCTTGTGCAAATGTAAACTTGAAATGGTTTCAAGATCATTTTGGGACAGCATTTATCTTATGGCCAATAAAATTGTATTGGCATGTTATTAATTACTACATTATTGCACACATGTCCAGCTTAGAAGCAACAGAGCTTGCAATTCCTTTATCCCAAACATGAACAGGAATTTCTTGCCTGGTTTTGATGAATAGTAAAGTCTTATAAATAACAGGAACCTTGGACATTTTTGATGATACATTAAATGGGAAAAAATGCAGCAGTTTTCTGTTGTGGTGGATCAGGAGATGCATATACAGAGACACTAATTAGTATTGACTTGAATTGACTTGTTAATTGTTAAATGTACTGAGATACGGATTTGTGTGCTGTCCAGGTGAATCAACCCATGCCAACAGTTAGTGCAGTGGTTCTCAAGCTTTTTCTTTCCACTCACATACCCCTTTAAATAATCCTTATGCCATCAGTGCTCTGTGATTAGCAAGGGATTGCTTAAAATGGTCTGTGAGTGGAAAGGGAAGGTTGAGAATCACTGCTCTAGACCCAATTGTTCTTGAAATATTTTGCTTGAGAAAAATTATCATTGACCCATTTCCTTTGGAGTTATGAAACCATGCACATAATGAGTCAATTAGGTACAATTAAAACAGTGGTTTTCAAACTTTTTCTTTCCACACACGTACCACCTTAAGCAATTCCTTACTAATCACAGAGCACTTATGGCATAGGGAATACCTCGTGGTATGTGAGTGGAAAGGAAAAGGTTGGGAAACACTGAATTTGTGCAAATTAAATCAAAAATGCAGCGTCTAGTGTTATAGAAAAGTTCTGTTAAAACAATGCAAGGGCCATGATGAGATGGGGCTTGTGAAACTGATAGATCATTTTTATCAATGAAAGGTCTGTTCAAGAGTGTTATAAGAGTAAGAAAGAAACTGCCCTTGAATCTGATGTGTGCTTTCAAACCCTTGTGTTTTCTACCCAATGGGAGGAGTAAGGATTGGGGCACAATGGGTCCTTTAGCATGTTAGCTGCTTTCCTGAGCAGCAGGAAGAATAGACAGAGTCGATGAAGGGGGAAGTTAGTTTACATGATGGCCTGAGCTGCCTTCTCAACTTTCTGTAGTTCTGGTCTTGGTCAGAGCAGCTCCTATACCAGGCTATGAGACATCTGGATGAGATATATTCTCACGTGCATTTGTAAAAACTGAGGAGACTTTGGGCAATGTCGATTTTCCATAGGGTTCAAAGGAAGTAAGGCTCACTTTCATGACTGTAGAGTTCACATGGTTTGGTCAGGACAAATGGTGGTGATACACTAAAAAACTTCAAGCTTTCTGCCAAGAAAACATCAGCACCATTGATACAGATGGAGTGTGTATTCCACACCACCTCCTGAATTCAATGACTAACTCTCTCATTTTGCTGACATTCAGGTAGACACCGTTGTTCTGATAACATGCTATGAGATGCTGGATATAACCGGGAATACCTAATATTATCATTCTAATTCCTCAATAGATGAATAAAGAAGCAAACTGCAGACATTAGCTTCATAAAAATAAAACACACTAACTGCTGCAATCTGTGGCCATGAATTATCAGTAGTAATAAAATCTAGCATGGCCTTTAGTGTTATTTATGTCTTAATTTTTCTTGCACAATTTGTGAATATGAGGATCTGTTACACGTTCATGGATCTGGCAGGTAATGAATGGTTTGTTAAACAGGATTGGAATTGAGTAAACCTTTCATTGTGACATTAAGAAAAATTAGAGGTCATTCACATTCTACTCTGCAGCTCACTCACTACTTTCACAGTCATCACAAGTGGTTATGAAGACCACCAGACAGTCATGTTTTTCCAAAGGACAGTGATCCATCATTGAATAGCTAGTGTGTTGCAATAGGAAAGTGATGCTTATCCAATATAGTTGTTCAATCTTCCCCACTCCAGGAAACAAAATAAAGAACTGGTACAAAGGATGTCCATTGGTTCACATTAGCCACATTGGCCATGAAGAACATGACCAATGGGTGAAAAGATAACATTCAGTCCCCACAAATGATTGTCCAGAAGAGCAGTGGTGGGACTCATGGAGCTGCTACCTCACAGATCCTTGTACTGAAGTAGATACCTGGACCCACTGCAATTCACCCTACCTCCACAATCGCTCCACAGCAGATGCAATCTTACTGGCACTCCACTCATCCTTAGATCAACTCAACAACAATAACAGGTACATCAGGCTGCATTTCATTGATTACAACTCAACTTTCAACATCATCATCACCTGAGTACTGGTCAGAAAGCTCCAAAATCTTGGCCTTTGCAATTGGATTCTGGAGTTCTTCATCAGTCAGTCCAAATTGGAAACAACATTTCCTCCTCACTGACAATCAACACAGGCAGATCTGAAGGATGCTCTGCTCTGTCTGCACCTATGATTGTATGGTTAGGCACAATTCAATGCCATCTACAAATTTGCTGATGACACCACGGTTTTTGGCAGAATCACAGACAGAAATGAGGAAGCGTCCAGGTGTAAGACAGATCAACTAGTGGAGCATTGTCACAACAACAACCTTGAACTTAATGTAAGCAAAACTTAGGAAACTGATGTGGAAAATAAAAACACAATACCGTAGAAACTCAGCAGGACAAATAATGTCCTTTATATAGCAAAGATAAAATTACATAACTGCTGATTAGAGCTTCAAGGATCAAGAATCAAAGATTGCAAACTTCAGGAAGGGAAGCCAGGAAAACACAAACCACTCCTCATCAAGGGGTCAGCAGTGGAAAGGGTAAAGAACTTCAAATTCCTGGTGGTCAACATCTCTGAAGATCTCTCCTGGGGAAATCATGAAGAAGGCACACCAGCAGATATAGTTCATTAGGAGTTTGAGGAGATTTGATACATGACCAAAGACTCTTGAAAATATCCACAGGTGTACCATGGAGAGCATTCTGACTGATTGCATAACTCTCTGGTATGGAGATACCAATGTACAGGACAGGAAGAGGCTACAAAGAACTGTGAATTTGGCCAGCACCATCAGAGTCTTCACTCCATTAAGGACATCTACAAGAGGCAGTGCCTACCCAGGCCATGCCCTCTTCTCACAGTTACCATCAGGAAGAAGGTACAGGAGCCTGAAGAGGAACACCCGATGGTACAAAAGCAGCTTCTTTCTCTCTGCCATCCAATTTCTGAACGCACAAGAGGTAGAACCCATGGGGTGTTGATGAGAATGCAGGGAGAATAAAATTGGATTAATGTAGGATTCATACAAGTGGCTACTTGAGGTTGGAGTGAACTCAGTGGGCTAAGAAGTCAGTTTTAATTGCACGGTAGGTCTCAATGGTGGTCAGAATCCTGCGGAACCATTTCCAGCAGAGAGGATACAATTTAAGGGATGTCAAAATGCTCTTCTCACATCTGTGAAAGAGATGGACTTTGACGAGGAAAGGGGAAATAGGTCCTCAGTTATCAGATCAGTCATAGACTAGGGAAGAGAAAATAGGTTCACAATGCAGTTGATGGTGCCTTATGCAAGGAAACATCTGACATACTTTTGATTTACATTTTCTCTGCACCAAACAGTTATTCAGCTAAGCTTGGACATTTTAAATCGATGTAGCCTGCCATTCAATATGACATTCTTCATGACTCAATTGAAAAAAATGCCCTTTCAATGTGGTGCCAAGCAATGCACTTTGAATTATTGTTGGAAAAGAAAATATACCATTTGTCTTACACTTATTAGGTTTCACATTTGCTTTCCTTTATATTTCTAATCAGTTCTTTCTGGTGACATTGATGGTGGGGTTATTTTTAATTTTTTTTATTAAAACACAATGCTGGAAAACCTCAGTAAGTCAAACAATGTACTTTATTTTGCAAAGATAAAGATACAGAACCAATGATTTGGGTCTAAGTAAAATGTAGGCAAAAGAGTGATACATGGGGGGATAAACTACTCAAATCCCTCCTAAGGTGATTTTAGCTTGTACCCTTCAGGTACAATTCCCTTACCTGCACACTTAAAAACTACTTCATATTGATATATGGAAGATGAGTCAAAAGGCATTTGGTAATATTAGGCAAGAAACACAATCAATTTGAGAAGCATTCTTGTTCCATGACCTCATTCCATGCACAATGATCCTATATTTCAGCAACTGTGTACTAGTCGCCAAAGGCTGATGTGGATCACACACCATAATATGCCCTGTCCCTATAACCAGCATCTGCTTGTAATTGATTGTGAATAATCACAAATTCCACAGTAATGGAACGGAATCTTGATTGGCTAGTAACACTGAAGGCTGCAGAAACTAGCAAATGTAGCCAAGTCCACAATGGGCACAGATTTTCCATTCACTGAAGACATCTATGTAAGGCATGGTCTGAAGAATGCAGCCAACATCATAAAGGATACCGAATATCCTAGTAATCTCATTTCAAAGCAACTCTGGAATATTTTCTTTTCTCTTCTCAAACACTGAGAAACCAGTATTTCAAAGAGTCCTGCCACTCTGACAGTAAAAATCTCTCTGTCTGAAAGTTGTGATCCCTTATTCTGAAGCTGTACTCCTCAGTTCTAGATTCCCCAATGACCAATATCTACCCTGAATAAGGTAATCTCTTATTCTTTTATATTGAATGAATATAGATTCAATTTTCTTCACATTTATTCAAGCATCAGCATTTTTTTAAGTCAGGAATTAACCTGGTGAACCTTCTCTACACAGTTATTGATGCCAATCTGAAAATACCTAATCTCTGCTGGCTTTTAATTTTCTGTTCATTTGATACCTCTATCTATACCATTATATTATGCTCAACCTTAAACACATTTTTGCAGCAACCTTATCTAATGCCTTCTAGAAATCCAAACACACTGCATCTACTGATTCCCCTCATCCAACGCGTTTTAAGTTATCAAAGCACTCTCGAAAATATAACAAACAAGATTTCTGATTCCTAAAATTTCATGGACTCTGCTTGTATATAAATACAATGGTTTACGAGATGTCTGGCTGTTTCCTCCTGAATAATGGATTCTGGCAATTTCCCAATGAGAAATGTTAGATAAACTTGCCAATTGTTTCCTATTGTCTATCATCCTCCTTTCATGTAGAGTGACATCACTTTTGTTGTTTTCTTATCCTCTGTGACCTCCATGGAATCCATGGAATTTTGATACATTTCAACAAATGCACCAACGATTTCCACACATATATCCTTTAAGATATGAGATTGCAGGATATCAGGTGTAGAGGAATAGTCAGTATTTGTTGGTTTGGCCAATACTTTTTCTCTAGTGATAGAAATTATTTTATTTTCCTCTGTCACTTCAGCCCATATCTCTTATTATTGGGATGTGTTTAACATCTTTTACCACAAAGACTGATCCAAAATAATTATTTAGGAACACTGCTATTTCTTGGTTTTACAGTCAAGTAATCTTAGGAGAAATAGCACATAAGCTATTTGATTCTTTTTTATAAACTTATAGGTTTTTTTTTACTGTCTGTTTCTATATTTTTAAAAAGCTTGTTTACTCTCTTCCTTCATTTTATTATTTTGTAAACCATCTCCAAAACTTTACTATTCCTCTGGCCTATCACCAAACTTCTGTGTTCTATGCCTTTTCTTTCAATCTGCTATGATTCTTAAATTCTTTAGGAAGAGATGGTTCTTCATGTAAGCAAATATATTAGATGGATAGGAAAGAGGTATAGATGTTACAAGACTTACACCACCAGGTTCAGGAATAGCTGCTAACTCTCTACCATCAGACTCCTCAACAATGAACTCAATCAGGAAATCATTTCAGGACTCTTGTTTTTATTCCTCTCCATATTGCACAGTCAGTTGTTAACATTTTTATTTATTTGCATGTGAACATTATGTACAGTTTTTATTTTGCACTACCAGTGTGGTACTAACTACAGAGAGTACAATACTGGATCTCCTATTAGGGAAAGAGGCAGGACAGGTGACAGAAATATGTGTAGGGGAATATTTTGGGTCCACCATTAGTTTCAAGTGAAGTATGAATAAGGATTAGTCTGGTCCTCAAGCTGTTATTCTAAACTGGAGAAAAGCTAATGTTGAGGAAATGAGAAAGTATCTAGAATAAATTGTTTACTTAAAAAGGTATGTTCGGCAAGTGGAAGACCTTCAAAGGCAAAATTTTGAGAGAACAAAGTTTGTATGTTGGGGTCAGGATTAACAGATTAACCTTGATTTTTTAGGGATATTAGAGATCTGGTTCTGAAGAAGAGAGAGAGGTTTAGCAGGTATAGGCAACAAGGTTCCTGAGGAGTATAAAAATTGCAAGAAGAAACTTAAAAAGGAAATTGGGGTGGGCTAAAAGAGGACATGAATTTGGTTTGGCAGACAATCCGAAGGAAAATTATCAGGTATATTAAGAGCAATAGGGACAAAATTGTTCCCCTTAAAGATCAGAGTGGTCGGCTATGTTTGGAGCTAGAAGAGATGGGAGAGATCTTAAATGGATTTTTTTGCATCAGTATTTACTCAGGAAACTAGCACAGTGTCTAGGGAAGTAAGGAAAACAGGCAGTGAAGTCATGGATCCTAAACAGATTAAAGAGGAAGAGGTGCTTGCTGTATTAAAGCAAATAAAGGTGTATAAATCCCCAGGACCTGACAAGATATTCCCTTGGACCTTTAGGGTGGCTTGTGTAGGCATTGCAGGCACCCTGGCAGAAATATTTAAGCTGTCCCTAGCCACAGGTGAGGTGCCGGACAATTAGAGGGTATCTCATGTTGTTCTGTTGTTTTAAAAAAGGCTCTAAAAATAACCCAGGAAATTATAGGCCAGTGAGCCTGACATCAGTAGTAAATAAATTATTGGAAAGTGTCCTAAGAGATCAGCTATACAAGTATTTTGATAACCAGGAACTGAACACAGATAGTCAACATGGCTGTATGGGTGGAGGTCATGTTTAACCAAATCTATAGAGTTTTTTGAGGTGAATATCAGGAATGTTTTTGAAAGGTTGTAGATATTGTCTACATGGACTTTACTAAGGCCTTTGGCAAAGTCCCACATGGGAGGTTAGTCAGGAAGGTTCAGATGCTCAGTACTTATGGTGATGTAGTCAACTGGATTCGACATTGGCTGGATAGGAGAAGCCAGAGAGTGGTCATGGATGATATCTTCTCAGACTGGAGCCTTGTGACTAGTAGTGTGCCTCAGGGCTCAGTGCTGAATACAGTGTGGTAAAGTAGGAATGGACTTAAACTGCAGAATTTGGATTGAATCAGCCACAATATTCTCTTTTCATGATGACAGATCATTAAATTTCTTCTTATATTGGATCCAAGAACAGGGTATGACGATTGGTTCCTCAACTCCTTAGTTACCTGCAACCACCGGTTTTCTTGTTGAGAGATTCAAGTTTGTTCTTCCCATTACCATTACTGCCCTTGCACTCTGTGCATCCACTCTAATCACCCCATGTCCTTCAAATTTTTATCTCTATATTGTTGCCTTAATAAGAATAGATTGCAGAGATAATTTCATGTACATTAATATCATACCTGTAAGATCATCATCTATTATCTTAATAATTATTGAATTACCTTAATTATTTTTCCCATGCAGTTTCAGCTGTTGATCTGAAGACACCTTTCAATAATATTGGGACCAAAGCTGCCTTCAGATAGTTTCAAACAGATCTTCTCATTGTTTTAGCATAATAATTATCAAATGTGGATGTTTTATATAATCCTATGAACAGAGAACTTCCTTGTTAGAAAAATAACAAGGTTTATAATTGCAAATTCTTCAGTGAAAATTAATAGTTGAATTCTCATACGTTGCAATGTTGAATTCTGCTATGGGATTGCTTAAAAGAAGAGTTGCATTGTGGTGCATGCTGCTGTCAGAACACTTAACATAGCTCCAATGCCAGCTTGCACACTTTACTGCTAAAAACTTAATGCATCTATTAATTTTTCACGTTGGATCTTAAAAGAGGCTCAAAGCACATTTTAAAACAGGATTGTGCCTGTTTCAGTGCAGCATAAGAATGAATGTGGGGCTGATTTGGGCCTCTTGAGGCTTGTTGGCTGCCTGGCAGCATTCATGCTCATGGATTTGATTATAATCTGTGATGATCTAAATTAATTCATCTCAGCAGTTGGCCAGACGCAGACATAAAACTGAAATGTCAGAAGGTGGTAGCAATAAATCTTTAAAACCTTAAAAGACAGACTTGCCGGTGAACTGCACAGACATTGTGAGTATAGCAATCACTTAAGAGCACTTGAGACATAATCAACTATAATATTAGGTATACAGTGGATATTGGGGGTTTTTTTGTTCACCCATAAAAAGGCTTGTACAACACTTTTTTAAAAAATTGTTTGCATTTAGATTTGTCTTTTCAATAATTTACTGTGTCCAATAAGATACTATTCAAAGTTGAGAAATGTTTCACAGTGGTACATTTGTCTATAATTTTCATTTGTTTCTTTAGCTGAAATGTGAGGAAAAGCTATCTCTTTGTGATATATTCTCAACACCAGGAGCAGCCATAACTAATTCAAAATGTCAGTCATTTAAACTGTTTTATGTGACTGTGGAAATAAAAATATCAATGTTACAAAAAATGTGGATTGGGCAGTTATGAGGAGCGGCATAGGAAATAAATAATTGACATGATTCTACTGTAAGTAGGTTTTCCATTTTCAAGTTTTTCATTGAGGCATAAAAACAAGCTGTGGAGTGAAAATACTATTTCATTCTTTGAGAGGTAGGTGTGAATGCCTCAGTACATAAATTATTGAAATAATATCATCACTCTCAAATTATTTTTTAAAAATACAGTATAAAGCTATATAAAAAAAACATTTTCAGTCTTAGTGAAATTATTCTCTATACTGACATTTGTAAAATCCATTAATATGATGAATATAGTTTGGCATCTGGTACTCTTACTAGAGAGACATTTAAGATAATCATAAAGGCACTAAGATTTATCTAGGGCAAAATGAAACAATTTATTTTAGTACAATCATGATTGGATGTTTTTTTCTGAAATCTATTTTAAAAATGTTAATACTCATGCAATCCTTTAATGGTTTATATGGGTGTCTAAATATAATGTATAACTCCTATGATAAGAGTTGATGAACTTAGTAAGATTAAATGTAGTGTAAATCTTAATCCAGTTTGATAAATCTAATCTCAAACAGGCTCTTACTCTGTGCCCAATTTTCTTTCTTTCTTTCTTTCTTTCTTTCTTTGGCTTGGCTTCGCGGACGAAGATTTATGGAGGGGGTAAAAAGTCCACGTCAGCTGCAGGCTCGTTTGTGGCTGACCAGTCCGATGCGGGACAGGCAGACACGATTGCAGCGGTTGCAAGGGAAAATTGGTTGGTTGGGGTTGGGTGTTGGGTTTTTCCTCCTTTGCCTTTTGTCAGTGAGGTGGGCTCTGCGGTCTTCTTCAAAGGAGGCTGCTGCCCGCCAAACTGTGAGGCGCCAAGATGCACGGTTTGAGGCGTTATCAGCCCACTGGCGGTGGTCAATGTGGCAGGCACCAAGAGATTTCTTTAGGCAGTCCTTGTACCTTTTCTTTGGTGCACCTCTGTCACGGTGGCCAGTGGAGAGCTCGCCATATAATACGATCTTGGGAAGGCGATGGTCCTCCATTCTGGAGACGTGACCCATCCAGCGCAGCTGGATCTTCAGCAGCGTGGACTCGATGCTGTCGACCTCTGCCATCTCGAGTACCTCGACGTTAGGGGTGTGAGCGCTCCAATGGATGTTGAGGATGGAGCGGAGACAACGCTGGTGGAAGCGTTCTAGGAGCCGTAGGTGGTGCCGGTAGAGGACCCATGATTCGGGCTTTGGCAAATACTAGAGCGCATCGGATGTCCCCCAAAGTTCCTCAACATGATTATCCAACTGCACGAAAACCAACAAGGTCGGGTCAGATACAGCAATGAGCTCTCTGAACCCTTCTCCATTAACAATGGCGTGAAGCAAGGCTGTGTTCTCGCACCAACCCTCTTTTCAATCTTCTTCAGCATGATGCTGAACCAAGCCATGAAAGACCCCAACAATGAAGACGCTGTTTACATCCGGTACCGCACGGATGGCAGTCTCTTCAATCTGAGGCGCCTGCAAGCTCACACCAAGACACAAGAGAAACTTGTCCGTGAACTACTCTTTGCAGATGATGCCGCTTTAGTTGCCCATTCAGAGCCAGCTCTTCAGCGCTTGACGTCCTGCTTTGCGGAAACTGCCAAAATGTTTGGCCTGGAAGTCAGCCTGAAGAAAACTGAGGTCCTCCATCAGCCAGCTCCCCACCATGACTACCAGCCCCCCCACATCTCCATCGGGCACACAAAACTCAAAACGGTCAACCAGTTTACCTATCTCGGCTGCACCATTTCATCAGATGCAAGGATCGACAATGAGATAGACAACAGACTCGCCAAGGCAAATAGCGCCTTTGGAAGACTACACAAAAGAGTCTGGAAAAACAACCAACTGAAAAACCTCACAAAGATAAGCGTATACAGAGCCGTTGTCATACCCACACTCCTGTTCGGCTCCGAATCATGGGCCCAATTTTAACAGTCTGTTTAATTGCCAACAGCAGAGATGAGCTTTAAATTTGTTGAATCCCTCTTTTATTTCTGTACTTGAGTCTGTAATTATTTCAAAACAATTTTAATGTTGCTTATTAATATCCCGTTGAGTGAACAAAGAGTGTTTTGATAAAATCATAACAATATTTATTTACTTTTGTATGTAATTCAAGTGTGTTTTTAGCATCATGGGAACTCTTCAACACTAATCTTGTTATAACTATTTAATAATTGTTCCAGAATTACTGTTGTTGCATCAAAAATTAGTGCCGTTATGATGAGATCAGAAATAAATCTGGAAAGATAATTAAAAATCAATCACACGAATAGTAATGCTTCATTGATCAGATAATAGTGGAATGGATGTAGAAGCAGAAATTTTGCAAATAAATTACAGAATTAAATGCAAAACATGGAGCAAGACTTAAAGATTTCAATAGAAGATTGATGGTCAGAATTGGTAAGTAAAAATGGAAAGATAATGTCATTTCAATGTATGGAGAACTGCTGCCTAAATCTGCATGCGGAAAACACAATAGAAGAACCACTAATGGGACTGGTAATGGAAAATGAAAGAGACGATGAAGTTAAAGAATTGGAGCATCGAGGTGATAGTGACCATAATATAATGCACTTTGAGATAATAACTAAGAGGGATAAAAACTATGATGAAGACAAGTAATAGATCTTGTACAAAAGATGAACCTCAGGAATTGGCCATACATTTGTTTTTAGAAAACAAAATAATAGTCGTAGAAAACAATGATGTTGAAGTCCAATGGAAATTGTTGAAAGTACATTCAAAGTAGATCATTAACTGTATTCTATGACATGAAGAATAATGAGCATAGTTTGTATAGATGTGCTACAGAATGAAAAGTTAAGGTAAAAGTTGATTGTGGTTCCTTAATTGCATGCCAATTTTCATGTTTTGTTATAGCAATATCTACTAATCCTGCTGTAGAGGGAATGTGGGTGTGGTTGGTGGGGGGTGGGGGGGGTTAGCAGGTGCTGGTGGGGAAAAGTTTGTCTGATTCATCAACATGTAGTTCAGGTTTTGGAGTTCACATGAGCAAATCCATTTGAAGACTTTCTGCAAACATTCACACCAATCCAAACCATTGACTTTTCCGCAGATTATTTCACGCTCTCGGGCAGCTGAGTCCAGGTCAATTTAATTCCCAATCCTAACATTAGCCCCCAACAACTTCCCCTAATATCTGAAATCACAGTGTGACTGTCAAAGTGGAAATACACCCTTTCCTAATACTGTAATTAGCTCTTGAGGTTCAGTTCCTGCTGAATTCAATATATGAAACTCCTTAACTTCTATCCTACCTTTGATCTAATTGCTGTTCCATGCAATTCACAGATTTTGTACATGTTAAGACCCCAAGACATTTTTGATCATGTTCACTAAATATTCAAATTCAAGTTCAAATTCAGTATCATCCGATTGCACATGTACAACCTGATGAAACAGGCATTCTCTGGTCCTCAGTGCAAAAACATACAAACACTCATTCAGACATAATAGAACTACAGACAAACTCACGTATGCAGTATGTATGTACATATATAAAAATAAATATTGTTTCATAAATAATGGAGTCTCAGAGGGACTGTAAGAGCAGTTCACTTCAATTGTTCAGCAGTTTCACTGCTGAGGAAAAGCTGTTTCTGAACCTAGTAGCTTTGGCTCTGATATTCAAAAGTGCTGGAGATACTAAGCAGGTCACACAGCATTCTAATATAGCAAAGGTTTGTAACCAATGTTTCAGGCCTGAGCACTTCGTCAAAGTCAATATGCTGCATGAACCTTTTTACCAGAGGATATCTATTTGAGTCGGCCTAATGTTCAGGAGGGTTTAGGAATGATGTTGGGTGAATTTAACCAGGCCTATCTCAAAAAACGCGGGCCAATTATCAAGAGCACGTATTCTGCTGAACCAGAGATCCGAGCACACTTGATCACTGCTATACTAAGTAAGGAAGGCCTATCATTCTTTCCCGTGATTGCATTTTGGCAAGTTGGGTCAGCTGGTGGTGGTCCTTTTGTCTGCATACAGACAGAACCCACAAAGTGAGACTCCAAAGATCAGGAGAGCCTGAGATCCAGAACACAACACAAGGAGCAGATACAACCTATGAAAAGCCATCTCCCAAGCAAGGTGGGAGATTCCAGATGAGAATGGAAACAACAAAGGATACCGCCAAGTTGTGTCAGGGCATAAATTACATACTTAAGCTGTTTTAAAACCAAATTTACTGCAATAGGAGACACCAAAGCTTCACTCCCAGATGACCTCAATGCCTTCTATGCCCACAGATCATGAAGAACCACTGCATACCACCCCACCCTCACACATACCCTGATGATCCTCTACTGTTGGCATTGGAAGATGATGTACAGATTGGCTTCAGGAGAGTGAATCCAAGGAAAGCATCCAGTTGATCAGAGTACCTGAAAACCTGTGTTGAGCAACTGACCAATGATTTCATGGATATCTTCAACATCTCACTCCGACAGAGCATGGTGCCCACCTGTTTCAAACAGGCATCAATCATACCAGTCTCCAAGAAGAGTGTAGTAACCTGCCTAAATAACTACCAACCAGTGGAACTCATATCCACAGTGATGAAGTGATTTGAGAGGCTAATGTTGAAGTGTATTATCTTCTGTCTGAATAGCAGCATTGATCCATTCTAATTTGACTACTGCAATGACAGGTCTATGGCTCTACACAAAATCCAAAACACCTGGAGAACAAAGATGTATATATCAGGATGCTATTTATTGACTACAGTTTGGCATTCAACACCATCATCCCCTTAAAAATTATCACCAAATTTCAAGACCTGCGGCTCAACACCTCATTGTGTAACTGGATCCTAGATTTCTTACTTCCAGACCCCAATCAGTGAAGAACATCTCCTCCACAATCTCCATCCGTACTGGAGCACCACAGGGTTGCATATTTAGCCCCTAAGTCTATTCGATCTACAACTATGACTCTGTGGGTCAGTACAACAACAATGCCAGTTACAAATTTCCTGACAATACCACAGTAGTGGGCTGTATAAAAAGGGACAGTGAGTCAGCATACAGGAGGAAGATTTAAAACTTGGCTGAATGATGTACTAACCACAAACTCTCACTCAATGTCACCAAAACCAAGGTGCTAATTGTAGACTTTAGGAAGGGAAAACCACTGATCAGTAGGGGACCAGAGGTGGAGACGGTAAGCAAATTTAAATTCCTGTGAGTCACCATCTTGGATGACCTCTCTTGGACCCAGCATACTATTGCCATTGTAAAGGACACACATCAGTGACTCTAATTCCTCGGGTGTTTGCAGAGGTTCCATTTGACATCAGAATGCATTATGGCCCGGTATGGGTCATCAATTCCTCTTTGTGAAAAGCCCTGCAAAAGACAGTGGACACAGTGCAGAACATCACAGACAAAACTCTCCCCACCATCGAGAAAATCTACATGGAACACTGCTGTCAGAAAGCAGCAGCAATCACCAAGGATCTACTTCACCCAGAACATGCTCTGTTCTCACTGGTGCCATCAGGATAGAGGTGCCATTGGACTCGTTCCACCATGTTCAGGAACAGTTGCTACGCCTCCACCATCAGACTCCTCAACAACAAACTCAATCAGAAACTCATGTAAGGATTCTTACTTTGCACATTATTTATCACTGAACATTTATTTATTTATATATTTGCCCAGTCAGTTTGTTTATATTTTGTTCTTTGTTTATTCTTTGTGCCATATCATTTTCTTGAGTGGTGTGCATTACTGCTAAGTAGAAATTTTGCCTAACCCACAGGAAAAAGAATCTCAGGGTTGAATGTGATGTCATGGATGTACTCTGACAATAAATTTGAACTTTGACCTTCTGAACGTTGAACTTTGGGAGACATTAGAGGTTGGATTTTTTTTTTACAGAGTGGTGGATACTTGGAATGCATTGCCAGGGCTAATATTTGAGGCTGGTTCAATAAGGACATTTGAGAAACTTTAGATAGGCACATCAATGTATGTAAAATGGAGAGTATGAGCTGTGAGGGAGGGAAGAGTTAGATTGATTGTGGTATAGGTTTATATAACTTGGCTCAATGTTGTGGGCTTGGGCCTGTACTGTGCTATGCTATACTCTTTCATCTAAACTCTGCGCCCAAATCATGGTTAACATTAATTTGAATGATTAGTAAATTATGTGTGTGCCAATATGATATGCATACAACTGCTTTGCATTGGAGCTTCAAAACAGAATCCAGCCATGAATTTCTAAGTAATAGTCTTTTAATAAAGCACCAGAGCAGTTTTAAAAAACATAACACGTGATTTACTGGAAAATCCAACTTAAATAAGAGCAATGTAAGATGTATGTGAAATAAAAATGAAACAAGCCGTGATACAGGTGAAGTTAACTTCATTGCAGTTGACATCGTTATGCAGCACTCAACTGACCAAAGCTGGTGAAAATGTTTAACTTTTATTTTACGATCTTTCACTTTCCATCAAAGGTGATGTAATTTTGCAATGGTCTGCGGAGAGCCGTCTCCATCTTTGGTAAAGTGCTCTCAGCATCCCACTGGCAGCAACCCTGCATTTGCAGTCACATGACAGACTGCCGATGGTGGTAGCTGAAGGAAAAAACAAAAATACTGGAAGAACTCAGTGAGTTGAGGAGCATCAATGGGAAGTAAAGAATGTTTGACATTTTCGGTCTGAAGCCTTTATTGATTAGACCCAACAGCCCAGAAGGCAAGATTAACAGGGTTTAATCACTATAAACTTGCAGACATAGCTTGCATGCTGTTTCCAAGGCAGTACTGATGGAGGGCATTGGGCAATACTGCCTTTATTAGGGATCTTGGAGGGAGAGGAATTACAGTATTGGAGGCGGGCCAACCAGTAGAATGACTGCAATACAGTGTTCTACCACAGTCAAGATTGAGAGCGCAGAGGGGAGAAAGCTAATATATTGAGCATAGGGAGAGAGGGGTTGGGCAGAGTTTAGTAAGGGATTGGAGAACCAGGAAGGGGTGAAAAATGACAGACAGATAGGGATATAGAGGCAGTTGATTGGCAGATTCCTGTCAAAGGGAGAGAGAGGCAAGAAAAAAAGAACTCTTTCCATCCATGCCCCCCTTCATTTTTGTCCTCTTGCCAACCAATCCCACTCAACCAGCCCCCATCTAGTCCCATCTGTTCATCACCTTTCCTGACAGCTTCCATTATATCATCTTGTTTACTTATCAGATCCTAGCACTGTTACCCTTTTTCTCCAATGCTCACCCTCCCACCCTCCTCTAGCTATTCCTAACTTCACTCAGCAAGACATCTTCCTCCACCTTACCCCTATTCTCTTGCCTCTTTGTTTTATTGTCTGGCAGCTTCCAATCAACTCCCTCCACTTCCCAATCTGTCCATCATTCTTCATCCCTTCCTGATCATCAATTCTCTACTTGCCCCTGTCCAATCACTGCCACCCTATTTTCTTTCTACTGGCTATCTACCCTCTGCATTCTGTTTTAATGGAGGTTTCAAACCCAAAAGGGCAACAATCTCTTCCTCTGACTGATGCTGTTCAACCTGTTGAATTCCACCAGTAGATTATTTTTTGGTTCTGTTTGCAGTCCTTTTTCACCAACCCCCTCCTCAAAAAAGATGTAATGAGGTTTCTGCTATTTACATAAAACTAATAAATATACCCCCATCACTTACTTAGTTGGCCATGAGATTAGCAATGTTTTGAGAAATTAATTAATTTTGAGGTCAGATCATATAGGAAATCAACACCATTAATAAATTTCTGTTATGCTTGAGGTCATTCAAGAGCATAATTTATTTCAGATATATTGATTTGAAATTACAGCTGAAATAATTTAAAGATGAAGAGATGCTTTTCAGTGTCATGGAAATCAGATTTTTGCAGCACAAAATAAGCAATTCTGATGTTGCCACAACTTTATAGAGAAGAAAATTAAGTTTGAGCATGACTTTTTCCATTCAAAACTGGTGTCCTCTTATTTGTTTGTTTTCATTAACCTACCTAATTTTACCCATGTTCATCAGAAATTACCATCTTTTTTTTTAAATTTTTTTATTTTTCACACCATAAATCACATTAGCCATGATATACACTATTTCTTTTTCACACATTTACAGTGACTTTTTCTCCCCCCCCTCCCTCCTCCCAGGCCACCCCCCCACCCCCCCCTCCCTCCTCCCAGGCCACCCCCCCACCCCCCCCTCATCCATTTTAGGTATACAATCTAGGTTGCATTAAGCCAGTCAGACAATGTTGTCATTCAACAAAAATACACCAGAAATTCTACAGAGTCCATTCTTTTCTTTCCTTCTCCTTCCATCAACTTAGGTAATGTTTGTCCTCGGTAGGTTTTCGCTATTCTATTTAATGTAAGGCTCCCATACTTGTTCGAATATTTCAATATTATTTCTTAAACTATATTTTATTTTTTCTAATGGAATACATTTATTCATTTCTATATACCATTGTTGTATTTTCAAATTATCTTCCAATTTCCAGGTTGACATAATACATTTTTTTTGCTACGGCTAGGGCTATCTTAACAAATCTTTTTTGTGCATCCTCCAAATCAATTCCAAATTCTTTGTTTGTTATGTTATTTTATTTAATTGTTTTCTGTTATTTTATTTAATATCTGATTGAGATCATCCCAAAATTTTTCTACTCTCTCACATGTCCAGATTGCATGAATTGTTGTTCCCATTTCTTTTTTACATCGAAAACATCTATCAGATACTGTTGGGTCCCATTTATTTAACTTTTGCGGTGTAATGTATAGTCTGTGTAACCAATTATATTGTATCATACGTAGCCTCGTATTTATTGTATTTCTCATCGTTCCAGAACATAATTTCTCCCATGTTTCCTTTTTTATCTTTATATTTAAATCTTGTTCCCATTTTTGTTTAGTTTTACCATTTGTTTCCTCATTCTCCTTTTCTTGCAGTTTAATATACATATTTGTTATAAAAGCAATTTGAGTTTACCAGAGGGAAGTAACCTTGAATATGTGATTACAGAAACAATGTTAATCAAAAGAGAAATGACCATCTTAATACAAATTTTGTAAACAAAACTGTACATGTTAGGTTAAAAAAAAATGAATCTGAAGAAGCAAAATACTGACAAATTAGTTTATTTCAAGTTTGGTTTATGATATGATTGATGCTTCAAAGAGAATAATCATGTTTCTGATCAATGCTTACTCATGGGCTTTGAAATGTAAACTCTCTATCATGACAGACCTACCTGACCCAGGAATACTTCATACTGTTTTTGGATGAAAATGGATAGAGTAATCATTGCTGCAAAGCTGATACGTCTTTCCCTAATATTTTCCTCTGGACTGAAGCAATTCATGCTAACAAATCTAGATAACTGTATGTATTGGCATGTGAAATTCAAATACTTTCAAATTCATCCTACCATATGCTTTAAAAAAATACATTATTCCTAAATGTAATGTTAAAAATTCACTATTTCTAAATAATAGTGCATTTCCTCTGTTATGCAATTTGGAATCATACTTAAGATTGCTTTTAAAAAGGACAGGTTAATAGTGAGGCAACCTTAGGGAGAGAGTTATGTATGCAAAGTTCTGTGATCTTAATTAAATGATCATTTATCCCCTGATTGTGCACATGTAGAAAACCTATATTTTTTCAGGTAATGTATGAAGATGTCTGAAAATGTACAAGAACAACAGAACACTTAAAGTGCTGGAAAGATTTTGTTACAAGCCCAGAAGACCCCAAAACCCAGCAGCAATAGATATTCACCAAGACAAATGATTACTTAAACAAAAGTTGCTTTTAATTATCTTTAAACATGAAAATAGAATCACACTTTAACTTATCACTATTGACTTAGCTAACCTAACTTAACCCCCTTCTAATTCTAAGCACACGTGTATGTAATGTGTGTGTAAGTTCATAAAAGTTCTTTGATTCACAGTCCAATCTCACTTCTCATTCCTGCAAGTTCTCTGGTTGCAGGCAATTCTTAAATGGTGCACAGAATTTAACATTTATAAAGTTCCCCAGGCTTTGGTGCTTGAAAGGTTTATGTTCCCGCTCAGGAAGGTTCTTGTTGGTTTTCAGAGAGATTCATTGTATGTTGACACCCACAACTGATTTATTTCCTTCAGCCACTTCAGCAGACTGCCTTAGAAACTTGTCTCCTCACGGTTCTCCAGATGATAACCTCTTCTTTCAGGTCACCAGAGAGTTCACTTTTGTTTCTCTTATTTCAAATGAAACATTAGACAGCCAGTCCTCTCCTCTTGCATGAACCACAAAGGATTTGACCAGGCTGAACTAAGCACTCACAACTCGTCTTCCATAAAGGGGGTTTCCACAAGCTTGCCTGCTTGTCCTGTTCCAGTTCCAGTTGCTGCTGCTGACTGTAAAACTGTAGAACTGACCTCTGAGTCTCTCTCCCACACAGAGAGAAAGCCTCTTTGATTCTCTCTGCTTGCAAAACCACATGACCCTCTTATAACAACAAGTTCACCTGCAGATAATCTGTGGCTCCGACAAGCTCTTTTATCTGTTGCCTTTTTGTAAACAACAATCCATTAGTGAGGTCTCTTGGGCACTTTCCAAAGCTTCTGCAAAGACTGTTGGCCCTGACGTATCTAGCATGGGGCAGAGCTCCAGTATTTTAAATATGATCTGTTTTAACATTTTTGTATGTGATCTACACTAAAACCTTCCTCAATTTATCTCCCAAAGGCACTATACAATAAACCAAAAGCTTAAGTGGTGACGAATGGACATATTTCCACATCATTCCAGTTGGCAAGATCAAGTAGACAAGGATGTCCACTATCTCCATGAAGTGCCAGTTGATGAAGTAGACAAAGATGATGTGATGAAACAATAATCATGGCTTTTTTTAACAGAAACTCATGGTACAACAATGAAAGACAATCGGTGCATTCACAGTTATACCCAAGGGGAGTGTCCTTAACAGCAAGGCTTGCCAGAGGGAAACAGGCAGCTTGGCAGACATTCACCACAGTCTCCCCCCAGCAGAAGAAGGGTTAAAATCAAAAGGCCAGCTGCTAAAAAAGGCTGAAGCAAGCGATGCATGGATACCATGTTTGGCATTGAGAATACTCTAACAGCCAAAATATGCCAGTATCTAGCAAGCAATCGAAATATAATGAGATGTTTTATGAATATGTCAACCTATCAGGATGTTTACGAATTCTGGTGCTTCTTCTCAAAACAGGTGGCTCCTTTGCAATCTTGGGAACTGGTAGAGTTCTTTGGTCTGTTGTGTGTGAAGGACTGACTTCTGGACCCACTCCAGAATCACCAGTGTGAGGCAGTGGAGCCTCAGCATAGCCATCTGAAAGCTTACTAGGGGGTCTCAGGCTGGGGGGGTGAGCTCAATCTCTCAGGCTCACTCTAAGTAGGGGTGTGAGGAAGGGGCGAACCAGGCAAGGCCAGATATCTTAGGGGTACAGTGACAGTACTCCTGTCTGGGAATTTAACATGAGTGTAGTTGGGGTTGGTATGGAGTAGCTGAACTGGTTGGACTAGGTGGTCTGTTTTACCTGCCCGAGCATGGCTCTTCAGCAGCACGGTTCCAGGCTCAGATAAACAGGCTGGTCAGTCCATCACAGGTCCTGATTTCCTAGGAAAAGCAAACATATGTTCATGAGGTGTTTGATTTGTTGCAGTACACAATAATGACCAAATCTCAGGCAGCACCTCTTACCACTGGGTAACAGGGTAACCATGTGTTTTTAAAGCAAGATTAACAGTCTTCCAGAATGTAGCATTAGCCCTTTCGACCTGCCCATTGCCCTGCAGGTTGTAGCTCATGGTACGGCTGGTGGCAATCCCCTTCTGTAGCAGGTCTCGCCGCAGTTCAGCACTAATGAATGTTGAGCCCCTATCAGTATGAATGTAATTGGGAAAACCAAAAATGCTGAAAATTCTGTCAAGTGACTTAATGACAAGACACTGACAAGATGTCAGGGCAGGGTATTCCAAAGGGAAACCTGGAATATTCATCAATTACCATAAGGAAATATACATTTTTGTTGTTGAAAGGTAACTGTCCTTTAAAATCTAAGCTAATCCTCTGAAAAAATCGGGTTGCCTTGATGAGAGTGGCCTCCAGAGCTTTGAAGTATTCCGGTTTGCATTCCGCGCAAACGGGACAGCTTTTAGTCAGTTTCTTGACTTCTTCCAGAGAGTAAGGAAGGTTGTTAGTGCTTATATAGTGGAAGAACCTTGTGACTCCTGGGTGGTACAGTCTGCTATGGATCTCTTTTAGTCCCTCCAGCTGAGCACCAGCAGCAGATCGTGACAATGCATCAGAGAGATCATTTAATCTGCCCGGTCTGCACTGGATCTCATAATTATAAGTTGAGAGTTCTATTCATCAGCGTGCCATCTTATCATTCTTGATTTTACTTTCGTGTTTAGTACTGAACATGTAGGCTACAGATTTCTGATCAGTGACAAGAGTAAATTTTCTGCTGACTAGAAAGTGTCTCCAGTGGCAAACAGCTTCAATAATAGCCTGGGCTTCTTTTTCAATGGCAGGATGTTTAAGTTCAGGCCTGTGTAACGTGCGGGAGAAGAATGCCACAGGTCTCCCCTTTTGATTAAGGGTTCCTGCCAAGGCACAATCTGAGGCATCAGTTTCCACTTGAAATGGGACATACTCGTCAATGGACGAGAGTGCAGCTTTGGCAATATCAGCTTTAATTCTCTCGAAAGCCTTCAAGGCCATTGGAGAGAGAGGAAAAATTAGTGTCAAACAGAGAGCGTGCCTTCATGGCGTAGTCCCGAACCCATTTCCAGTAGTAGGAAAAGAATCCCATGCACCTTTTAAGTGCTTTTGCTGAGTCTGGGGGTGGTAACTTCTTAAGGGGGGCCATTCTTTCCAGGTCGGGGCGGATTTCGGCCTTACGGACAATGTAGACCAGAATGGGTAGCTCTGTCGCATTGAAGACACATTTGCCCTCGTTAAATGTAAGGTTGAATTCTTTAGCTGTTGCTAAAAATTTCTTTAAGTTGTTGTCGTGCTCAACCTGTGTTTTCCTACACATAGTGACATTATTCAGATAGGGAAACATACCCTGTAACTCATACGTCCTAACAATCTGATCCATTTCCCTCTTAAACATTGACATACTGTTAGTGACCCCAAAAGGTACACTTTTAAACTGGTATAACCCCCCCCCCATCAGCCTCAAAAGCCATATAGGGCCATTCCCTTTTCTTAATGGGGATTTGGTTTAAGCTGCTTTGAGTTCGATAGTGAAGTACACTTTGTATTGTGCTATCTGATTAATCATTTCATTGGTGCGTGGAAGGGACTAAGCATCCAGGTTTGTGTAATGGTTGATTGTCTGGCTGTAGTCAATAGCCGGTCGTCTCTTAGTGTGATTTTTCACGACTACCACTTGTGCCGGCACGGACTCTTACTAGGTTCAATTACTCCCTCTTTAAGCAGTCTCTGGATCTCTGCTTTGATAAACTCACGATCCTCTTTGCTGTAAGAACGGCTCTTAGTGGCAATCAGCTGACACTCAGGGGATAAATCACTGAAAAGAGAAGGAGCTTTGATCTTTAATGTGGACAGACCACAGTAACTAGCGTGGGGGATGGTAAGTGTGGGTAGTGGCCCACCAAAATTTAACACTACAGTGTTCATCTGAGATTGAATATCTAACCCCAATAACACAGGGGCGCAGAGCTCCGGCATAATAAAGAGCCACATATCAGCAAGGCAATGTCCCTGCAAATTTTAAGTAACTTTACATTGTCCTGTACAGTTTTTGTAAGTTCACTACAAACCATCGATATCTTTTGGTTCGCTAGATATCTCCACAAATTTAAGGCTCTGGCAACTTTCTCATGGATGTAGCTATCAGTACTCCCTTAATCTATTAGACAATCGAGAGTTTCACCCTTCATAGTCGACCATTCCAGTCCGTAACATCCCCAAAGCTTTACAGTCAATTGAGCTATCACAGGGGATCTCACCTCACTGTCACTTGAACTCGATTCAGTCTGCTCCTCTGAAGATTCCCCCTTTTCACAGTTGTCTTCCATTCCTGCAGCTCCAGGACACATTTTCTTGGTGCTTCTCTTCTTCTTATCAGTGGGAGTACTTTTCGCCTTACATGCTTTAGCGAAGTGGCTGAGTTTCCCACAATAGCTGCAGGTATCAAATTGAGCTGGGCACTTCTGTCTGGGGTGCCAGCTCTGATCACAGAAGTAGCATTTTTCAGAAGTTCACCCTTTTCTTTCCTTCGGGGTTCCAGCACTCCTGAATGTTTTCTTTTCAGTTTCTCGCATTTCACTGGACCACCTGGCACTTCTCAGTGATTTGGCTAGAGTGACTGACTGGTCGTAGGCTAAGGGCTCCATCTCCAGCAGCCTCTGTCGGATATAACTGGAGTCAATCCCATTGACAAAAGCATCCAGCTTCAAGGCATTGTGGTGTTGTTGCACATTGACTGTCCTGACATCACATTTGCCAGCGAGTCGAGGGCCAGTGCATAGGCAGCATCACTTTCCCCGGGTTTCTGGTATCTAGTCAGCAACTGGTGTTGAGCATGCACCACATTCCATGGGACTGCATAGTAAGTAGTCAGACGTTCCTGGGCTATAGCCAGAGTAGTAGCTCCTTGCATTACAGTGAAAGGGACCTCACCCAGCAAAAGATTCAGGTGGCACCACTGTATCACCTCATCGACCACATTGTCTTGAGCCATGTAGTAATTGAAACAAGCAATCCAGTGGTTGAAAATTTCTCTGGCTCTCGGGGCAGACTGGTCGATTATCAGCCGCTCTGGCTTGAGTGCTGCATCCATTTCTGCTAATAAAATTGAAGTGCCAGTTGATGAAGTAGATAAAGACGATGTGGTCAAACAATATCATGGCTTTTATTAGCAGAAACTCATGGTACAATAATGAAAGACAATAGGTTCATAACACTTATACCCAAGGGGAGTGTCCTTAACAGTGGAGATAAAGCACAGCCAATGTTAGTACAGCAAGGCTCACCAGAGGAGAGACAGGCAGCTTGGCAGACATTCACCACACTCCAGCTCTATTTATTTTAGATATCGAACCTCTTGCAGAAGCAATCTACCAATATCTGGACATTAAGGGATTTAGGGTTAACCAGGAGGAATACAAAATTAATTTATTTGCTGATGATGTATTGACACATTTGACAGAGCCAGTAACTTTGTTACAGAAATTGTACTTGAAATTGGAAGAATATGGAAAAGTCTCGGGTTATAAAATAAATTGGGATAAAAGTAAAATTATGCCTTTTACAGAAGAAGATTATACTCAGAGTCCAAGAAATACCTAATTTAAATGGATGACAAATGGGATAAAATATTTAGGAATTAAGTAGAGATAATACTTTTTAACAATTTATACAAATTGAATTATTTACCATTACTTAAAAAGATTTAAGAAGATCTAAGCAGTGGGAAGAGTTAATTGTGCTAAAATGAATATATTTCTAAAAGTACAATATCTCGTTCAATCACTACCCATACAATTATCTCAGAGATTTTTTCAGGAGTTAAATAAATATTGTCAGAAAATTTATTTGCAAAGGTTAAGATGTTGAAGGTCTCCATAGAAAAGATAACCTGGAAATAGAAGCTGGGAGGCTTACAACTTCTCAATTTTAAAAATTATTATCGAGTGGCTCAGATGAGATTTCTTGCCTTCCTTTTTGAGGAAGGAGATAAATCTTCATGTGTGAAAATAGAATGGATAAAATAGAAGAGAGAATAGCAAAGGATAAATGGGATGCAAAATTAATAACTGGTGAGAGAGAAACCTCTTTGTTAAAATACAATTAATATCTGGTATAAAATAAATAATGATACTGGAACAAGGGGAGGCTTAATCTCACTAAATTCCTCTAACTCATAACAATGGGTAACCAAATTTTGAAATCTGGTCTTGTAAAGGAATCAGATACATTGAAGATTGTTATGTGTGGGGACAATTGATGTCATTTGAACAATTGAAAAACAAGAATGGAATTTCTAACAACACAATCTTCTGCTATTTTCAAATAAGAGTGTTTTCAAGGGATAAATTGGGACCAACAATGTTGTTACTAAGCTGTGGTGATGTGAAGACTTTGATTTGAAAGGGAAGTACAAAGGAATTAACTTCAGCAATGTATCTCTTAATTCAAATGTGAACCCCCAAACAGGGGGTTCATAAGTCAAGGCAGAGAGAGAAGGGAATCAGATTTAAATGTAAGAATCAATGAGCAAACCTGGTCTGAATTATATCAGGACAGTATTGACTAACCTGATAAATGTAAGATATAGATTATTACAATGTAAGTTTTTGCATCAATTATATCTCACACCATTGAAATGAAACAAATTAAATTCAGACCCCTATCAGACTGAATTTTTAGATTTGAGTACAGGAGTACAGAGATCCTGCTAAACTGTACAGGGCCTTGGTGAGACCACATATGGAGTACTGCATGCAGTTTTGGTCTCCTTATCTGAGGAAGGACATCATCGCCACGGAGAGGGTGCAGAGAAGGTTCACTAGACTGATACCAGGGATGGAAGGACTTATATATGAATAAAGGTTGGATAGACTAGGCTTGCATTCTCTGGAATTTAGAAGATTGAGGGGGGATCTTATAGAAACATATAAATTCTTAAGTGTTTAGACAGACTAGATGCAGGTAGGTTGTTTCCAATGCTGGGAAAAACCAGAACCAGGGGTCACAGTTTAAGGATAAGTGGGAAGTTTTTTAGGACTAGATGAGGAAATATTTCTACTCTCAGAGGTTGGTAGCTCTGTGGAATTCTTTGCCACAGGAAGTAGTTGAGGCCAGTTCCTTGTCAATATTTAAGAGTAGGTTAGATTTGGCCTTTGTGGCTAAGGGTGAATCAAGGGATATGGGGAGAAGGCAGGAACCAGGTATTGATCAGCCATGATCATATTGAATAATGGTGTGGGCTTGAAGGGTCAAATGGCCAACTCCTGCACCTATTTTTTCTATATTTCTATGTTTTCTATGTGGCAAGGAGGCAGGAACATTTTTACATTCAACTTGGTTATGTTCTAAAGTAGGCCCTTTTTGGGTTGATCTAAGAAATTTCCCAAAGCAGATCATGGGAATCAAATTTCCACAAAACCCAGAATTATTTTTATTGGGTAGCATTACAGGGATATGACCTAAACTGAAACAATACAAACATCAAACAGAATTTGTCAAAATTGCATTGGTAGTATCTAGAAAATATATATAAGTTGCATGGGAGTCTGATTCACATTTGGGTATGACATGATTGAAATGCAGAAATACATAGTTATATTCCATTTGAGAAAATTATTACCTATACCTTAATAAAGAAGTACGAGTTTAGTGTCCATGTTTATAAATCTCTGCTGAAAATCTTTAATTATGTTCATCCTAAACTTCAAAACCTGCATTGATCTTCCCTGAAGAAAATTAATTGAATATGAATTTATGACCCGTGGAGTGTGGAGGTCTTTTCAGCAGTCCATCTTTCTTTTCTTTTTTCTTTCTTTCCTTTTTCTTTTTCTTGTATTTCTTTCCAAATCTATCTTTTTCTTTTCTTTGGGGGTCTTTCTTGGGTGGGTGGGGGTTGAGGAGTTGGGGTATAACCATCATGGGGCAAATACTAGATTTACTTTTGAACTTGTATTTATAATTTTGTAATTGACGGCATGCATGGTCCAAAATTTTAAATAAATTATTAAAAGACCAACAGAGCACCAATAGGCATTGATCACGATAGAAAACCAACATGTATTTCCAAATAAGTTTCTATTATAATCTGGGCAAAGGATCACAAGGAAGTGAGGTTAAAGTTCAGATCAAACACCTCTGAAACAGAGGCAGTCTTGTCTATAGCTGAGAGATGAGCCACTTATTGGTATCACTTCAAGAAAGGAAAGAGTTGGCTTGTTCATTTTTTTTGTGTGATATGTAAAATGTCGCATTGACAATACTACTGTCATGAAACCTTTGGAATCCCTCTAATTCTGTTTCATGCTGATTGTGATTCAACATCCAAGTTATACCTAATAATACACTTGCAATTTAACTGAAGTTTGATTCAGGTTTAGCATAACTAAAATTATTACAATTTTGTAGTACTATACATATTACACTTTCACCATTGCCTTTGAATTTCAGTCCCATTAACAAACAGAATTGAATTTTGGAGGCAAAGTACACTTAATTAATGGATTGTGTTTAGTGCTACTGAGTGGAGATGAATTCTACCCCAGGAAATGTAGCCCAGGGGTTGACTTACTGGATTAATTGTATATAAAGCTGAGAACTCAGAACAAAGAACATACCATACATGAACTGGCCATGTGCCTGTGCAATCATCATGTCCATCTCAAACTAAATCTTTTGTTGCACTTGATTGATATTGCTCCATCGCCTTCAGATTCAAGTGTCTATCAAAAATCCTCTGAACTATGGTGTCTGCTTTGATCACTAGTCTTGGAAATACAGACCAGACACCTACTATTCTCAGTGTAAAATGTTTGGCCTGCGTATCTCCCTTAAACTTCCTTTGCCTCATCTTAAATGCAATTCCTTTGGTGTGGCATTTTTACCCTGGAGTAAAGATTCTCACTGTATATCCTATCAATACCTCTCATACTTTTATAAATCTCTATCAGATCTCGCCTCAGCCTCCACACTTCAGGAAAACAACCCACGTTTGTCCCCATAATTGACTAGTGGTGTGCCATAGGGTTCAATGTTGGACCATTGCTGTTTGTCATCTATATTGATGATTTAGTTGAAAATGTACATCGCATAATTACCCAGTTTGCAGATGACATGAAAGTGTCAGGTATTCTATACGGGGAAGTCAGTTGGCCAAAGATTTCAGCAGGATCTTGATTGGTTGGGCAGGTGGACAGAGGAATGGTTGATGGAATTTAATACAGAGAAATGTGAGGGGTTGCATTCTGGGAAGTCTAACATGGGTAGCATCTATGCAGAGAATGATTGGGAACTAGAGAGTGTTGTAGAGAGAGGGATCTAAAAATACCGGTATATTGTACCTTGAGACGACCATAGGTAGAAAGGATGGTCACAAAGGCTTTTGGCACATTGGCCTTCATTAATCAAGTTTGGAAGTCATGTTGCAGTTGTACAAGATGTTGGTGAGGCCACATTTGAAGTCTTGTGTTCAGGTTTGGTCCTATAAGAAAGATATAGTTAATTTGGAGGGGTGCAGAGAAGATATATGAGAATGTTACCAGTTCTCAGGGGCCTGAGCTATAGGGAAAGCTTGAGCAGGTTAGGGGGTTATTCTTTGGAGCACAGAAGAATGAGGGGTGATCTCATAGATTTACAAAATGATGAAAGGAATAGATCAAAAAGGCTTGGAGTCTTTTGCTGAGAGAAGGGGGATTGGTATCAAAAGGACATTGGTTTAAGATGGGGGGGAGAGATTTAACAGGAATCTAAGGGGTAACTTTTTCACTCGGAGTGTGGTGGGGTTATGGAATGGACTTCCAAATGAAGTGGTTGAGGCAGGTACTCTTGCAATGTTTAAGAAAAAATTGGACAGATACATGGATAGAATAGGTGTAGAGGGATATGGGCTGAAGACAGGCAGGTAGGATTAGTGTTGGTTGGGCCTTTTGGTTGACATGGGCAAGTTGGCCAGAAGGACCCATTTCCATGCTGTCTGATGAGTGTAACATTGATACATCGAAACTTATTCAATTGATAGGGAATTAAGATATTCTTGAAGAAATCAAGTCTAATTAATGCTGATAATAAAACTATTGGATTGTTATATTAAAAAATCTGTTTTGTTAATATCTTTTAGTGAAGAAAAACTGTCACTCTAACTGGTTTTGACTATATATGACTCCATGCTCAAAAAAACATGGATGGACCTTAGCTGTCTCCTCAATTCAGGGTCAATCAGGAATGGAAAAACATTTATTGCTCTAGGAAGAATTTTTTTTTTTAATTAATCTCTGTTTAACATTTTGTGAAATGTATTGAGATCAATAGAACTGAATTCTCATTTTCGAAGTAAAATGTGATAACTTTTCTTATTACCAATGTGCATTACTTGTCCTTAACTACATTCAAATCCATTTACCAGTAACTGGAAGTTATAGTGATCCAAATTTTGTGTCTCTGTACAAATATTGAATTTATGCGTGATCTTTCCAAAGCCCAGTCTTGATGCTTAAAATCTAATGTGTTATTTGCCGTCAATCTTCAAAATTCTCATTTTATTCATTCAGATATTATGTTGCACCTTACTGAATACCTTATGCAAATCATGCCTGGTTTATTTCCTCCCTAATCAAAGAATTCACTGAACTTCGTCAGACAAGGCTTTGTCATTCACAATCCATATCCTTACTACAAATGGAGCTGCTACCTAAATATCTATATTTACCACTTTGCTTAATATTACTTGGTACTTTTTTTTCATTTATCTCCTTTCCCTTCCTTGTGAAGTTTTGACATGAACCCAACTGCTTCATGTTCCTCCTGTTTTTCCTTGGTCTTAATATATCTTTCCTTACTCAGTTTTCCTTTTTCTTTTGTCACCCTTGGCCTTTTTGAAATGATAATGCTGTGACTTGACTTTGGCTTGGCTTCACGGACGAAGATTAATGGAGGGGTAATGTCCACGTCAGCTGCAGGCTAGTTGGTGGCTGACAAGTACAATGCGGGACAGGCAGGCACGGTTGCAGCGGTTGCAAGGGAAAATTGGTTGGTTGGGGTTGGATGTTGGGTTTTTCCTCCTTTGTCTTTTGTCAGTGAGGTGAGCTCTGCGGTCTTCTTCAAAGGAGGTTGCTGCCCGCCGAACTGTGAGGCGCCAAGATGCACAGTTGGAGGCGATATCAGCCCACTAGCAGTGGTCAATGTGGCAGGCACCAAGAGATTTCTTTAGGCAGTATTTGTACCTCTTCTTTGGTGCACCTCTGTCTTGGTGGCCAGTGGAGAGCTCGTCATAGAACACGATCTTGGGAAGGCGATGGTCCTCCATTCTGGAGACGTGACCCACCCAGCGCAGATGGATCTTCAGCAGCGTGGATTCGATGCTGTCGGCCTCTGCCATCTCGAGTACTTCGATGTTGGTGATGAAGTCACTCCAATGAATGTTGAGGATGGAGCGGAGACAACGCTGGTGGAAGCGTTCTAGGAGCCGTAAGTGATGCCGGTAGAGGACCCATGATTCGGAGCCGAACAGGAGTGTGGGTATGACAACGGCTCTGTATACACTAATATTTGTGAGGTTTTTCAGTTGGTTGTTTTTCCAGACTCTTTTGTGTAGTCTTCCAAAGGCGCTATTTGCCTTGGTGAGTCTGTTGTCTATCTCGTTGTCGATTCTTGCATCCGATGAAATGGTGCAGCCGAGATAGGTAAACTGGTTGACCGTTTTGAGTTTTGTGGGCCCGATGGAGATGTGGGGGGGCTGGTAGTCATGGTGGGGATCTGGCTGATGGAGGACCTCAGTTTTCTTCAGGCTGACTTCCAGGCCAAACATTTTGGCAGTTTCCACAAAACAGGACGTCAAGCGCTGAAGAGCTGGCTCTGAATGGGCAACTAAAGCGGCATCGTCTGCAAAGAGTAGTTCACGGACAAGTTGCTCTTGTGTCTTGGCGTGAGCTTGCAGGCGCCTCAGATTGAAGAGACTGCCATCCATGCGGTACCAGATGTAAACAGCGTCTTCATTGTTGAGGTCTTTAATAGCTTGTTTCAGTATCATGCTGAAGAAGATTGAAAAGAGGGTTGGTGCGAGAACACAGCCTTGCTTCACACCATTGTTAATGGAGAAGGGTTTAGAGAGCTCATTGCTGTATCTGACCCGACCTTGTTGGTTTTCGTGCAGTTGGATAACCATGTTGAGGAACTTTGGGGGGCATCCGAGGCGCTCTAGTATTTGCCAAAGCCCTTCCCTACTCACGGTGTCGAAGGCTTTGGTGAGGTCAACAAAGGTGATGTAGAGTCCTTTGTTTTGTTCTCTGCACTTTTCTTGGAGCTGTCTGAGGGCAAAGACCATGTCAGTGGTTCCACTGTTTGCGCGAAAGCCGCATTGTGATTCTGGGAGAACATTTTCGGCGACACTAGCCATTATTCTATTTAATGCTGTCCTTGTTTTCTAACAGCGAATTCCATTAAATACAATCTTAAATATTTCCTAAATATGTTTCTGCATCATATGTTGCCAAATATGCTGCAAAATTTATTTCTCCACTTTACTTTTTCAATTAACCACCCTGATCCTTGAAATATTTGTGGCCTTCTTCATTATTGTCTGAAATTCTCAGACTTTTTAACAAAAATTGCATGGACATTGTCACCAATTATGTGGCTTTCTGTCTTAACTTGGACATGAGGTAGATTCTAAACCTGTGTGAATAGGGTGAACACCCTGTTGTTTGCTATACAGCTATAAATGAGTTAAGGAGCTACTTAACCATATTAGAAAATAATAAATCAAAGGGAATCTATTCTAAATTTGATTATTATTGTTGGCAATATCAGTCTGAAAATAAAAAAGAAAAATATGATAGATGATTGATGATTGAACAAGGCAACCTCAGCATACAAAACAAGTAGTGTAAGAGGATAATGTAGGCAAATGACCCTTGGCCCACACTCCACAATTTTTCCATATTGCAGAAATATTATAGTCCCTTTCACTTTTTTAATATTTTATTTACTGGTAATATTCCAAATATGCAGCAAATACAATTATTATAATAAATACAAATATTAAAGAAACCAAATTCATTACATACATGATGGATTTCACCCCACCCCAAAACCTCTACCTCCCACCCAAAGCAAAAAAAAATACAAATTGATAAAAGTTTTAAAAAATGCATAGGTAGAAAAAGATAAGAAGAAAGAATAGAGAAGTAAAAAAGGATCTTTGGATTGCAGAGAGAGATGTTGGGCAGTACAATTCATTAATACTAACATAGATATACAGAGGAGAATTCTACTGGGCGAGAGGAATAAAAAGGATATAGTTATAAATTTAATCCCATTACTTGGGTGCCAGATTTGTAAAAACATAGTGTATTTATTTCTTAAATTCTAAGTAATTTTTTTGTCCCTTTTCACTTTTTGTTTCACATTAAGCTGGAAGTGGCTGCTTGAAAATTCAAATTGAGTCAGAGAACTGAACATAACCACATTTGGTCAGCTTGGTTGAACTACTGTCATGCATAACATTTAATAGGCAAAATGTCCAGTTCAATAAAACATCACACAACACAGCAGAGCGAGACTGAATAATCTCACACATGCATGGTGTGTGTCTATGAGAAATTCTGCCTTTAAGCAGTCTTAAACCTACAGTACTCTTAACCACATACTTTAACATCTCACCAATACATTTTCATTCATTTGCATTCAAATAAAAATGTAATCATAAAACAACTCAATGAGTTTGAATGAGATTCAAACTCATTTTGAATCTATTCTAATTTTCAAAAGGGTGATATAATTTATTTGTAAAATTTTCAATGGAATATAAGTTCCCTTTTCCAATTTAAGACTTACACATTTTTAGTGAAGGCATTTTTGAAATTTATTCTCCTGATGTGAGTGTTGCTGGAAAAGTCCATCCATTTAAGATGCCTTCTCTTTAAATTGAAGCTATTCACCCTAGCTGAGTAGAAGAAGACATTTAGTTGTAATATATGGTAATAGGTTTGAGGCGATATCACCTCAAACCGTGCATCTTGGTGCCTCACAGTTTGGCGGGCAGCAACCTCCTTTGAAGAAGACCGCAGAGCCCACCTTACTGTCAAAAGACAAAGGAGGAAAAACCCAACACCCAACCCCAACCAACCTATTTTCCCTTGCAACCGCTGCAACCGTGTCTGCCTGTCCCGCATCGGACTTGTCAGCCACAAACGAGCCTGCAGCTGACGTGGACTTTACCTCTCCATAAATCTTCATCCGCGAAGCCAAGCCAAAGAATGGTAATAGAAATTTGCACAAACCTTTCTCGAATTAAAAATGTAATGTGTTTTTTTTCTTTCAAAATAGTAATGTTATCAAAGTTACTGTCATTTTGGTAGAAGTTGCTTTAATTCGGGCAATCAGAAAGTTACACTTACAGCGACTAGAAAGGTTCTTGGGCATGAAATAACTGAGCAAACATGAGAACAGTCCTGATGCAATAGGACAAACAAGCTGTTGGTTACTTCACAAGACTCAACCTGAAGATGCCATGACAAGACATGAGATATGCATGCTCAGTGAAGAGAGGCATATGTCATCATGGATTCATATGGGATAGAGGGCTATCTATCACATGATTGTTTCAGAACAGCAAAGGAAGATACAGTAAGTATTTGTGTGACCAGGTACAGTGGAACCCCGATTTAATACAAACCTAGATATAAAGCGATCAGGTCATGACCCTTTTTGCCTCTTTCCAGAATTGTAATTGTTTTTAGATCAAAATGGAACGCACCGTGAGAGGACAAAAATCTTTTTCAGAGAAAGATAATCTTCATGCACTTGACATGATCAAGAATAATAGTCAGATCCGAATTGCATGCTGTTACAAGTCCAGAGGACCCCAAAACCCAGCAGTAATAGATATTTACCAAGACAAATGATTACTTAAACAAAAGTTGCTTTTAATTATCTTTAAACATGAAAACAAAAACACACTTTAATTCATCACTATTAACTTAACTAACCTAACTTAATTCCCTTCAAATTCTAAGTGCATGTGTATGTAATATGTGTGTAAGATTAGAAAAGTTATTTGATTCACAGTCCAATCTCACTTCTCATTCCTCCAGGTTTACTGGTTGGAAGCAATGTTTATACTGTGCACAGAACTTAACATTTATGAAGTTCACCAGGCTTTGGTGCTTGAAAGGTAAATAGTTACCACTAGGAAGGTTCTTGTCAGTTTTCAGAGAGAAATTTGTTGTTGACTGGACACCCACAACTGATTCCTTGAAACCAGCCACTTCAGTGTCTTGCTGAAGAAACTTGCCCCATCAGGGTTTTCCTGATGATAACCTTTTTCTTTCAGATCATCACAGAGTTTGTTTTTGTTTCTCTTATTTCATGTGAAACACTAGGCAGCCAGTCCTCTCCTCTTGTATGAGCCACAAGGGTTTTGACCAGGCTGAACTAAGCACTCACAACCCATCTTCCAAATAGGGTTTTTCCACAAGCTTGCCAGCTTGTCCTGTTCCAGTCTCAACTGCTGCTGCTGCTGAACTGTAGAACTGAATTCTCTCTCTCTCTCTCTCTCTCTCTCTCTCTCTCTCTCTCTCTCTCTCTCTCTCTCTCCCTCTCAGAGATAAAGCTTGTTTGACTCTCTTTACTTGCAAAACCACATGACCTTAGAACAGCGAGTTCTACTCCAGACAGCTTGCGGATCCGTTGAGTTGTTTCATCTGTTGCCTTTTGTAAACAACAATCCATTAGTGAAGTCTCGTGGGCACTCTCCAAAGCTTTTGCAAAAGCTCTTGGAGTCGGACTGTCAAGCATGAGCAGAGCTCCAGTATTTTAAAAGAGATCTGTTTTGAAGTGTTTGCATGTGACCTATGCAAAAAATGCCCCATTTTATCTCCCAAAACATATCTATAATCTGTTACACTTTCCCCCCCTCCGACAAAGGAATTTTAATTCTTGAGTTAAAATTCAGTTATAACTAAACTGTCTTTAAAATCACTAAAGAGATAACAATAAATAATAATAAAAAAATGTTATAATAAAGTAACCCAATGTTGAGAGTATATATTTCTATACATGAACAATTTTAACATCTTAATAAAGAAGCTGCCATCGCATTATTTGTACCTCTGATATGATTAATTTGCAGATTATATTCTTGCAACATTAAACTCCAGTTTAACAATCTTCTGTTTTTATTCTTCATTTTATTCAAAAACACCAGAGGATTGTGGTCAGTAAATATCACAATTGGTTCATGAGAGGTACCGATATATACATCAAGGTTTTGCAGAGCAAATATTATAAACAACAGTTCCTTCTCAATAGTAGAATAATTTCTTTGATGAATATTGAATTATTTTGAAAAGTAGGCAACTGGATGGTCAATTTCATTATGTTTTTGTAATAAAACTGTGCCTGCTGCACCCTCACTGGCATTCACTGCTAAAGAAAATGGTCTGTCAAAATCAGGAGATTTAAAAACAGGGTAATTGCATAGCATCGCCTTTAAATTTTCCAAAGCTGTCTGACAAACTTTAGTCCACACAAATTTCTCCCTTTTCTTCAAAAGATTGATTAAAGGAAGAGCAACCTAAGCAAAATTTCTGCAAAATTTCCTATACTATCCTACCATTCCTACAAACCTTCTTGCTGCTTTCTTGCCATTGGGAATAGGAAACTCAGAAATTGCATTCACCTTAGATTGAATAGGTGCAACTTTGCCATGACCAACTACATGACCTAAGTATGTTACAGTAGCATTTGCAATTTGACTTTTTGCTAAATTAACAGTTCAGTTTGCTTTGGATAATCTTGCAAACATTTTGTCCATTTCTCTTAGATGTTCTTCCCATGTATCACTTTTTGTGATCAAATCATCAATATAAGCATCTTTATATCTTAACCCTTGGATTACCAAATTAATCATCCTTTGAAATGTTGCAGGAGCATTTTTCATGCCAAAAGATAACACATTATACTCATACAAACTGGATGGAGTTACAAAAGCCAAAATATTCTTTCCTCTCTCAGTTAGAGGCACACACCAGTACCCCTTCAACAAATCCACCTTAGTAAGAAATTTAGCTTTGCCAGTTTTATCAATACAGTCGTATATTCTCGTAATAGGATAAGCATCTGTTTTAGTTACTGAATTAACCTTCCTGTAATCTGTACAGTAACTAACAGTTCCATTTGATTTTGGTACCTGAATACAAGAATTCCAATCTGAGTTCGAAGGTCTAATAATATAATTTCTCAACATATATTCCAACTCCTGATCCATGATTTTACTCTTGTGAATGTTTATTCTATATGGGTGTTGTTTTATGGGACTTGCTTCTCCCATGTCCATATCATGATAAATCACTGATGTCCTTTTTGACACATCAGGAAACAAATTTGTATATTTCAAAATTAATTCTTTCAACTGCATCTCTTCTTGCGACTTAAGGTGGCCTAACCTTTCCTCCAAATTTTCCAAAATTGCTGAGTTAGACAGGCACACAGGAACCATGGTTTCTTTAAGGTTACCCTCACAAGATACTGTTTCCATAATCTTATGATACACAGCTTCATCAACCCTGACAATGACTAACACCTCTGATAAAGATTATTCTCCAGTACCCTTATCTTCATAATAAGGTTTCATTAACAATTCACCCTTCAAATAATATCCACAGCCAATTTCTTTAATCTCCTGTTCACTTACTGCTTGGTCATTAAATCAATAAGTTCTCTATCTGTCTTCTCTTGCTGAATTAACTCTTTCCTTGACAAAGAGAAATCCTTACTCTCACAATTAACGTTCTCTTTCAAGACTATTTCAGAAGCACTGGGCAAGTCTCTATCAACTGGATCTTCCTCAGCTCTCATAATTTTCTTACACAGGATATGTCTCACAATCTTCCTTAAAATCATTCTTACTAAGCTGATTTATTAATCTCAAAACTGACCAAACTTTATCCTCTGCCAAATCATTCCCCAATAAAAATGAGACACCCTGCATGGGTAATTTTGAAATTACTCCACAGGTCCTTAAGATAATTCTGAATTCAACACTATGTGGTGACGAGATATTGACTCTACCTCACCTCCAACACCTTAAATCAAAGTTGCTCACCTGTGTCAGAATTTTAACTGTAACCTGTGATTCTCCCTCTGTTACTGAAACCAAACCTCTGACACATAGGTTTGAAAACATCCATAACACCCTTAACAGGTTTGGAACATCTGCTCTCCTTAAATTCAACTGTCTGAATACATGCTTCTAGTAAAACCTCTTTTTCAACACTAGACAATTTGCAATAACATGACCAGGTTTCTTACAAAAATAACATACAAATCCAGAAGTTCTGTCCATTCCCACCTTACCTTTATCTTTTCTCTTAACATTCTCACCAGATTTAATTTCAGGCTTACTAGTCTGCTCCACATTAACCCTCTGAACAGGCTTACTAATCTCAAATGTATTTTTGTGAATCAGGGCAAATTCATCCGCTAATCTAATCATTTGCCACCACATCCCCATCCCTCATCCAGGTATAATTTAATCTCTTTTGGAACACACCTTTTAATTTCCTCAATTAATATCAATTCTCTCAATCTGTCAAAATAATTATTTATTCCTTTTGAGGCACATTAACGGTCAAAACATACAGATTTTCTCAGAGCAACATCCATATAAGATTGATTCCATGTTTTTACCAAACTCCTAAATTTTTGTCTATATGCTTCTGGAACAAACTCATAAGCTTTCAATACTGCTTGTTTAACAGTATCATAATTTGCCACTTGCTCTATAGTCAAACTAGAGTATGCAATTTGTGTTTTTCCCTTCAATACACTTTGGAGAATAAGAGGCCATTTTTTCTTTTGGCCATCTTGAGCTCTCAGCAACCTTTTCAAAAAGCTGGAAATATAAATCTATATCTGCCTCATCAAAATGAGGAATTAGATTTACCTCTTTACTAGTCAAAAACCTCCCACCATGAGTTACAGTCTCAATTCACCATTTCAATTTTTAACTTCTCTAATTGAAACTATCTGTCCTTTTCAATCATTTCCAAGTCATATTTTCTTTGTCTTTCATCATCCCCCCTCCCTTTTTCATCTTCCTCTAACTCATTTTATTGTTTTTGCAAATCAAAGTTCTGTTTATCTCTTTATTCCAACACCCTCTTTTCTCTTCCACCCTTTATTTTCTCTTTTTTCTTCCACCTTCAATTTCACCAACTCCAATTGCAATTCAATAGATCTATCCTTCAGAAAATTATCTAAGTCTTTATCAACAATTTTTCCCTCACCTATATAATATTTCACTATAATCCCCTGCATTTGTAGTTTCCTCATCCAATGCTTGACTTCAGTCTGCTTTAATACCTTAGAAATAACCATTGGTTCTTCTTATTTCTTCTCTTGCTCTGCAGCTCTGCAAGAGATGGTTGTGACAAAAAAGTATCATCAACCATTGCAGCTGTTTTTCCACACACAAGCTTTGAATTAGCTTGAAAAAAAACAATTAACTTATAAATTACAAAACTCCAAAAGTTTAAGATACAAAAACTCCAATTTTCAATCCAAAAGAACAAGCCCGCAAAAATGTTATGAGCCCAGAGGACCTCAAAGTCCAGCAGCAATAGACATTTATCAAGACAAATGGTTACTTAAACAAAAGTTGCTTTTAATTATTTTTAAACATGAAAACAGAATCAAACTTTAAATCACTATCAATTTAACTAACCTAACTTAACCTCCTTCTAATTCTAAGCACACGTGTATGTAATGTGTGTGTAAGTTTAGAAAAGTCCAATATAACCTCATTCCTCCAAGTTTAATGGTTGTGGGCAATTTTTATACTGTGCACAGAATTTAAAATTTATGAAGTTCACCAGACTTTGGTGCTTGAAAGGTAGATGGCTACCATTCAGGAAGGTTCTTGTTGGTTTTCAGAGAGAGATTTGTTGTTCCAGGATACCCACAACTTATTCCTTGTAACCAGCCACTTCAGTGTATTGCCGAAGAAACTTGCCCCCTCAGGGTTCTCCAGATGATAACCTCTTTCTTTCAGGTCACCACAGAGTTTGTTTTTGTTTCGCTTATTTCAGCCAGTCCTCTCCTCTTGTATGAACCACAAGGGCTTTGACCAGTCTGAACTAAGCACTCACAAACCGTCTTCCAAATGGGGCTTTTTCACAAGCTTTCCAGCTTGTCCTGTTCCAGTCCCAGCTGCTGCTGCTGACTGTAAAACTGCAAAACTGAATACTCTCTCTCCCTCTCTCTTTCTCTCTCTCTCTCTCTCTCTCTCTCTCTCTCTCTCTCTCTCGCAGAGAAAAAGCCTGTTTGACTTTCTCTGCTTGCAAAACCACATGACCCTCTTAGAACAGCATTCCGGTGCAGACAGCCTGTGGCTCTGATGAGTTCTTTCATCTTTTGCCTTTTTGTAAATAACAATCCATTAGAGAAGTCTCTTGGGCACTCTCCAAAGCTTTTGCAAAGGCACTTGGAGCATGCCTGTCTAGCATGCACAGAGCTCCAGTATTTTAAATGAGATCTGTTCTGAAGTGTTTGTATGTGACCTACTCTAAAAAACCTACCCCAATTTATCTCCCAAAAACATATCTATAATCTGTCACAACTTGTCCTCGGCATACTTGAATCAACTCTTCATGGCTGGAAATCTCAGGAAGTTAAGATACGCGCGTCACTTTGGAAAGTTGAGGAAGAGGCATGTCTAAATGCCAAACACACAATGACAGCCAAATATGTCAGCCTCGGTTACTCCCTCTACAAGTCGTTCATTCAAGCCTTCCAATTTCCAGGCCTATTCTCAAAGCTCAAGCCAAGAAATTTAAGCAGCTGATCAATGGAGAAATTTAACAGTTCGAAGATAACAGTGGATAGCTAGACCGATTTAAAATCCGTCATGGGATATCTCAAGTGTTAGTTTCTGGAGGAATTTGCTCAGCCGACAGTGCCGCTGCCAGTAAATACCCGACAGAGCTAAAAACTCTCTTAGAAAAAGGTGACTATATCATAGAACGTGTACAACTGTGACGAAACAGGCCTCTGCTACAATATGATCCCATACCGCTCTCTGTCTACCAAAGATGTCTCACGTCGACATTTGCATAAAACAATGCAAAGATCACGTGATGTTGTTTTCTGTTAACAAGGCTGGAACACATAAGTTAAATTTGATTGGCAAATTTTGATCACCCTGCTGTTTCCACCATGTCAATGTGAAGTCGTTACCATTCGAGTACACACATATCAGCAATGCTTGGATGACCAGTGTCATCTTTGAGGATTAGTTTTACATAACTTTTGTCCCTGCTGCCTGTGCTCCTTTGCATAAGCAAAAGCTAGAACCTAAAGCTCTTTTTTGCTTCACAACTTTCCCACCCACCCGCCAGCTGCCTGATGGAAAGATCCAAGTTTCTTACCTCCCAAAGAACACTGCACCTATGATCCAACCCCTAGATCAGGAGATCATTCCCGTATTGAAGCTGAATTACAAGCATGAATTAATTCAAAGAATTGTAGACAAATGAACAATGCTGGAAGACATTCTGAAAAGCATTAATGTTAAAGAACATTGCCACTTCGATGAGAAGGGCTGGGCAGCAGTCACCTGCTTCTGTGTGGAAGAATGCTGGGAGAAGGGTCTGGGTCCAGCCTTTTCATCACCAAAATCCACCAAGGAAGATGATGATGAGATGGGTGAGGCGCAAAGGCTGTTTCAAATTAGCAAAGAGGATTTTCACCAGTGTTACTCTGCCGATGACGAATGCCCAACATATGAGCATCTGACAGACTCCAAGATCATGCATCACGTTACTATAGTTCCCAAACCACAGGAGGATGACAATGAGGAGACTTCACCCCCACCCCCACCCCCAAAAGTGCCTGAAGCCATTGAGTACATCGAGGCTACCCCACATTGGCTGGAGACCTAGGATGTGGACCACATAAAAATCCTTCAGCTCAGTAGCATTTTGGATTTCACTCGCCGCCAATGACATGCTGCATTCAGGCAACAAACACTCAATTGCTTTTGATAAGAAATAAAATGACGATTGTAAGAAATAAAATAGATGATTACAAATGTAGGTATTGTACATGTGTTCTTTATTTTTTTTGAAAATGCTGTTTCTGTGACCCTGTTTTAGCATGACCCTGCTTTTTTCATGATCCAATGTTTTTGGGGGGGGGGGGGTGAACCATCATGTTATAAAGGGGATCCACTGTAGTAATTAGTAGTTTAAGTCCACACATTGGAAGACAGGATTCGATAGAAAATACATAAGAGAGGAAACTCCATGGGGACAGAATGTTGATTTTGATTGTAGGCATGAATTTATCATTCATCCCAATTATCACCAGGGTATATTCAGAGGTAAGTTAAGAATCAGACACATTAGTAGGTCCTCTGTCTCACATCAGCATGTTTCATAAATTTTAAATTTTAAATGTTAAATTTAGACATACAGCATGGTTACAGGCACTTTTGGGCCATGGGCTCATGCCACCCAGTTACACCCAATTATCCTACAATCTCCGGTATGTTTCAAACAGTGGGAGGAAACCGGAACCCCAGGAAAAATCCACACAGACATGGAAAGAACATACAAACTCCTTACAGACAACGAATCCCGGTCCCAATTGCTAGCATTAACAACGTTTCTTCTGAACACTTTTTTCTAATCCAATTTATGCATACTAAATTCAATCTTGTCAACATTTCAAGAATTCATTGATGGTCTGTGATCAATGTAGGTGAGATTCAAATAAAAACATGTGGATGCAGCCATGTACTGCTTTTTATTAATTCCAAATTTATTTAGTGTAGAAGTTTGAGGAGATTTGGCAAGTCATCGAGAACTCTTTCAAACTTCTATAGGTGCATTGTGGAAAGTACATTAGATGGTTGCATCACAACCTGGTTTGAGAATTTTACTGCCCAGGAACATAGAAAGCTCAAGAAGGAAACAAACATAGCCAGATGCATCACAGTCTCGGACCTCCCATCCATGGAATGCATCCATTTTTTATCTCTCCAACTTAGTTCTGATATTATCCAACCAAAAATGTTAACTCTCTCTACATAGATAGAGCTTGACAACATGGCTTTATTTGAATCTCGTCTACACTGATCACATACCTATCAATGAATTTTTGAAATGCTGAAAAGATTTAATCTAGTATGCATAAACTGGATTAGAAGAAAAAAGTGTTCAGAAGAAATGCACATCAGACTTTATCTGTAAAATAGCCTCACATTTGCCAACATTGTACTTCATCTGCTTGACCCTTGCCCACTCACTTAACTTATCTATATCTGCAGACTCTCTATATCCCCTGCATAATTTTCTTTTCCACTCAATTTATTGTCACCAGCAAACTTAGATACACTATACTCTGTCCCCTCTTCCAGATCATTGAACAGTTGCCGGCCCAGCACCAACCCTGCAGCACAACGCTCACCACCGAAAGCCAACAAGAAAAACACCCCAGTAACCCAATTCTTTGCTTTCTATTGGTTAATCAGTCCTCTCTCCATGCTAGAATATCATCCCAACTCTAGGCATCCTTATCTTATATATGTCTTTTTTGCGGCACCTTATCAAACGCCTTCTGGAAAACCAAATAAGCAACATCGATCTGATCCCTTCTTTCTACCACATTCATTATATTCTCAAAGAACTCCAGTAAATTTGTCAAACAGGGCCTGCCTTTTCTGAATCGTTGCTGTATTTGCCTGATAGATCCATTTAGCTCCAGATGCCTCATTAGCAAGGGGCGGAAAACGTTAGTGGGGGTGGTATATAGGCCTCCAAATAGTAGTGTCGAGGTGAGGGAAGGCATTAAAAGAGAAATTAGAAAAGCGGGCAATAAGGGAACAGCTGTCATCATGGGAGACTTTAATTTGCATATAGATTGGACTCGCCAAATTGGTAAAAATACTGAGGAGGAGGAATTCCTTGAATGTTTACGGGATGGTTATCTAGACCAATATGTCGAGGAACCAACTCGGGAGCAGGCCATTTTAGATTGGGTATTATGCAATGATAAGGGACTAATCAGCAATGTTGTTGTGCGAGGCCCTTTGGGTAGGAGCGATCACAATATGATCGAATTCTCACTCGACATGGAGAGTGATGAAATTAAAACCGAGACTAAGGTCCTGAATTTAAATAAAGGGAATTATGATGGTATGAGACGGGAGTTGAGTAAGATTGATTGGGTGGTGTTTATGGGGGTGTTGACTGTGGATAGACAATGGAAAGCATTCACAGATCTAATGGAGAAATTGCAAAAATCGTTTATACCAGTTTGGCATAAAAATAAACTAAAAAAGGTGACTCAACCGTGGATAACAAGGGAAATTAGAGACAGCATTGGGTCCAAAGAGAGAGCATATCAATTGGCCAAAAAAAATACTGCAACCGAAGACTGGGAGCAGTTCAAGATGCAGCAAAGGAGGACAAAGGGATCAATCAAGAGAGCAAAAATAAATTACGAAAGTAAGCTTGCGGCAAATATAAAAACCGACTGCAAAAGCTTTTATAAATATGTCAAGAGGAAAAGATTGGTGAAATCCAGAGTAGGTCCTTTGCAGTCGGAATCAGGGGAATATAAAATGGGGAATAAGGAAATGGCAGACCAATTAAATTCTTACTTTAGTTCTGTTTTTACAAGAGAGGATACAAATAACTTCCCAAGGATGTTGGGAAACATAGAGACTAATGCAAGGGAGGAACTGAAAGAAATCAGTATCTCTAAGGACATGGTCTTGGGGAAATTGCTGGGATTGAAGGCAGATAAATCCCAAGGGCCTGATAATCTACATCCTAGGGTACTCAAGGAAGTGGCCATTCAGATAGCAGATGCTTTAAGAATTATTTTCGAGAACTCGATAGACTCAGGATCAGTACCCATGGATTGGAGGGTAGCTAATGTTACCCCACTATTTAAAAAGGGGGGGTAGAGAAAAAGTGGGGAATTATCGGCCTGTGAGCCTTACATCAGCAGTGGGCAAAATGATGGAATCCATTATTAAGGATGTAATAGCGGAGCATATGACTAGCAGAGAAGGGATCGGATGGAGTCAACATGGATTTACAAAAGGTAAATTGTGCTTGACAAATCTATTGGAATTCTTTGAGATGGTGACAGGTAAAATAGATGGGGGAGAGCCAGTGGATGTGGTGTACCTGGACTTCCAAAAGGCCTTCGATAAGGTCCCGCATAAATGACTGTCTTACAAAATCAAGGCTCATGGGATTGGGGGCAAAGTATTGATGTGGATTGAGAACTGGCTGGCAGGTAGAAGACAGAGAGTTGGGATAAATGGCTCATTTTCTGAGTGGCAGGCGGTGACCAGTGGGGTACCACAGGAATCTGTACTGGGACCCCAGCTGTTCACAATTTACATTAATGATCTGGATGAGGGGATTGGATGTAATATCTCCAAATTTGCAGATGACATTAAGCTAGGAGGGGTTGTGTGCACGGAAGAGAGGGTCACGAATCTCCAGTGTGATTTGGATAAATTGAGGGACTGGGCAGATACATGGCAAATGCACTACAATGTGGATAAATGTGAGGTTATCCACTTTGGTAACACAAACCGGAGGGCAGATTACTATTTGAATGGCAATAGATTAAGAGATGGGGAAGTGCAGAGAGACCTCGGGGTACTTGTACATCAGTCTCTGAAGGCGAGTATGCAGGTACAGCAGGCGGTTAAAAAGGCAAATGTTATGTTGGCCTTCATATTAAGAGGGTTTGAGTATAGGAACAAGGATACCTTACTGCAGCTGTACAGGGCCTTGGTGAGACCCCACCTGGAGTATTGTGTGCAGTTTTGGTCACCTTATCTAAGGAAGGATGTTCTTGCAATGGAGGGAGTGCAGAGGCGATTCACCAGGCTGATACCTGGAATGGCAGGAATGACTTATGAGGAAAGATTCTGCAAATTGGGATTGTACTCGCTGGAGTTTAGAAGATTGAGAGGGGATCTCATAGAGACATATAAAATTCTGGCAGGACTGGACACAATGGATGCAGATGGAATGTTTCCAATGATGGGAAAATCCAGAACCCGGGGCCATGGTTTGAGGATAATAGGCAAACCATTTAGGACCGAGATGAGGAGGAATTTCTTTACCCAGAGGGTGGTGAATCTGTGGAATTCATTGCCACAGAGGGCAGTAGAGGCAGGTTCATTAAATATATTTAAGAGGGAATTAGATATATTTCTTCAGTATAAGGGTATTAAAGGTTACGGAGAGAAGGCGGGGACGGGGTACTGAACTTTAAGATCAGCCATGATCTCGTTGAATGGCGGAGCAGGCTCGAAGGGTCGAATGACCTACTCCTACTCCTACCTTCTATGTTTCTATGTTTCTGTGTTTCTATTTCTTCTTAAAACGGAGACCCTCCACACCAGGCAACTTCTTGGTGAATCTCTTGTGCAGCCCTTCAGAGCATTCACATCCTTTCTCGACTTAGGCAACTAAAATTGCATTTCAGATGTGACCTCAGCATTTTATTATAAATCTTCATTATGACTTCCCTGCTGTTATATTTTTTTACCTCAGCTAATGAAGGCTAGCATGCATATACCTTTCTTCCACCCATCTCCCTGTGATGGTAGTTTCAAGAATCTTTAGATTTATACACCAAGGTCCCTCTATTCCTTATCTTAATACGCCCCAGGGCTCTACCATTCATTATGATTATCCAACAATTGTTTAGCCTCCCAAAATTCATAACTTATAAGGATTAAGTTCTATGATTACTTTACCTGATCATTATCTTTCAGTAGCTTAAGACTATTCTTACTATCCACAACAACACAATTTTTTATGTTATCTGCAAACATACTAATTAAACCTTCTACTTTAATATCAAAGACATCAATTTATATACCGGTAATAAAAAATAAGGTTCCCTTACCAGTCTTTGTGTTTCACCATTATTCACAAGCTGCTAATCACAATAAAAACCCCTACACCATCTTGCTGCTTCCTACCACCAAAACAATTTTTGCTTCAATTTGTCTTGGGTAGCATGGGCTATAACCTTTGTCGATAGCCTTCCCTAAGGGACATTATCAAATGCCTTACTAAGTTCCTTGAGCTTTTCCAGATCACTAGTTTTGCATCTAATTTAACACCCAGTGAAATTTAATGATCAAGCATGTTTGTTTTTCTGAATAAACTTGACTTTAAAGTTCTAACTCTCAAATCCTTCTGTGGGTTCACTCCTCTTCTCATGGTGACCCCATTCAGTCTTACAACCCACCAAATTAATTGTGCTCCCCTGATTCCCTGCATCTTGACCATTGGTGACCATTTTTCAGTTGACTAATGTCTCAACATTCTCCCAATAAACCTCAATTTCTCCATAGAATAGAAGTCAAAGGATCAGGTGCAGATCATTCAGACATTTGAGCCTGATCTATTAGTCAATATTATAATGGTTCATCTAATTTTGATTTGAACTTCATTTTCCCTGTAGCTGATCCCCCATAATCCATGACTTTCCATATAGCACCTGGAGCTTGCGAGGTTGCATAATTACATAGATCTATAACTCTTTGAGAAAAGAAATCCCCTTTCATCTGTCTTACATTGGCAAATCTGAATTCTGAAACTGCTCCCACCGGTTTTGGGTTTCTCCACAAGGAGACATATTCTCCAAATCTAAATGGATTGTCCTTTAACATATTTTGAATGCCCTCTACTCATATCTCCTTACTTTGTTTGGTGTCATATTTTGTTTGATGCACCCCTGTAGGGTGGTTTACTCTGTTAAATGATTTATGCAAGTACAGGTATGCTGTTTCATATAGAAGTTATATTTCCAGACAATCTGGGTGTAAAAGAGTTAAATATTTTCTTCCAGGCTCAGTTGGCCTCAATTTAGCATGCAAAGAAGCCTAAAACCTTTTCACACTGGTTTAGGTGTGAATAATACTTTCATTACTTTGACAATCTAGTAATACAGTAACATATGAATAACTGTAATCCTTTAATCCCTTTTCACAGGTTTTACAACATTTCTACAATACACTCTTTACAAGTTATAATATCACTCATAATACATTATTTCCTCTTCTCATATTTCTGTCATTTCTTTTGTTTCATTGCTAGCATCTTTTGTATAGTTTATGTGCACATTTAATAATGAGCTGAAATAACAAATGGTAATAAAAGTGCCCACTATTGTGAAATTAACAATTTCTTTCATTACATTTTAAAAAATGCTTGTTCTTTCCTGTAATAAGGCCTTTAAAAAAACGATTTGAGTACCCCACTCCATATCTGACAGGGATAGTTTAGCTTCAGTCAAAAATGTACTTGCATGCATTCTGGTATCAGTGAGTGGCAATGGCCTTGGTCATTGGGGAATGAGAATCAGCATGTATGACAAGTCTTCATCAGTTTCTGAGCTTGAATGAACCAATGCATTCATTGAAGATGACATCTGTACTGGCCTCAAATTAGTTTCATAACCAGGCTCAAAGGGACATTTTCAAAATGTAATAGACCCATTTCTATTTCAGAACTTGCTGTGGGCATTCTAATCTCTTCTCACCTTCATTTAGCATGTCTGAGTAGAAAGTTTACTAGAAGTTTGGGAAAGATTATAATAAGAAAGCAGAAGTAAAACATAAAATTCTGCAGACACAGTGGTTGAAGTAAAAATACAAAGGTGGAGGAATTCAGCAGGTTAAACAAAGGTAATAATACACAACTGACATTTTGGGCTTGAGCCCTTCATTAAGGTATTAAGAAACCAGGTCTGAGATGACGACCCAACAAACAATAGAAATAATGATTCAATTTTAGAATAGGCTGAATGCTGTAAAAGTAATAAAAGCCAGGTAAAATAGATTCAGTTTATTCATGAGCTATTTTATCATAAGTATTTGTATCCAGATCCAGCAATTAACATATCACCCTTTTATAATTATTCACTTTACTATAATTGAAATATTAAATTATTGAAGATCAGATAATGTTTAAAACATTAAAATTTAGCCTATTAAAAAATTAATTGCCAATAAACTTGTGTTTGTTTCCAGGTTGTATATTTCATGCTCCAGGTTCCCAGCAGCCATGTTTTTATTTATTTCCCGAGAATGTCAGAGGAAGTTAACCATGTTCTATGTACCAAGTGACAGACCAGTCCAATCAACATAGATATTTTACAGATAAAGTCTGATGTGCATTTCTTCTGAACTCTTTTTTTTCTAATCCAGTTTATGCATACTAGATTAAATCTTGTCAGCATTTCAAGAATTCATTGATAGGTATGTGATCAGTGTAGATGAGTTTCAAATAAAGCCATGCTGTCAAGCTCTATCTATGTAAAGAGAGTTAACATTTTTGGTTGGATAATATCAGAACTAAGTTGGAAAGAAAAATGGAAGATCAGATTGCTATTTAAAAGGCAAGCAATTGCAGCATCCTGCTGTGCAGAACGATTTGCGAGTTCTCGTACATGCATCACAAAAGGTTGATTTGCAGGTGCAACAGGCTATCAAGAAGGCAAATGGAATGTTGGGCATCGTTGCCAGAGGGATGAAATATAAGAACAGGGAAATTATGCTGCCCCTGCAGAAGGTTCTGGTGAGACCGCATCTGAAGTGCTGTGTGCAATTCTGGTCTCCTTACTTGAGGAAGGATGTACTGACTTTGGAGGTGGTACAGTAGAGATTCGCCAGGTTGATTCGAGTGATGAAAGGGTTCACCTCTGAGGAGAGATTGTGTCGTCTGGGACTGTACTCGCTAGAATTTAGTAGAATGAGAGGGATCTTATATAAAATTGTGAATGGCATAGACAAAATAGAGGTAGGTAGGTTGTTTCCATTAATAAAGGAGACCAGAACTAGGGGACATAGCCTCAATATTCATGGTAGTAGATTTAGGATGGAGATAAGGAAGAACTGGTTTTCCCAGAGAGTGATGAATCCATGGAATTCACTGCCCATTGAAGCAATGGAGGGAGGTTACCTCAGTAAATACATTTAAGACAAGTTGGATGGATATTTACAAAGTAAGGGAATTAGGGCATATGAAGAATAGGAAGGTAGGTGGAGTTGAGTCTATCATCTGATCAGCCACGATCTCATTGAATGATAGAGCAGGCATGACAGGCCGGATAGCCTTCTCTTGTTCCTATTTCTTATGTTTTGTTTTAAATAGAGGTAAGATAAGATGTGCTTGTTTTCCTTGGATGGAAAAGACTGAAGGGGAAACTGACAAAGGCATACAAAAGTATAAGGCTGTTGATAGAGTGTGCAGCATTCAACCTTTTCCCAGAGGTGTCTACATCCAGAGACTATAGGTTTTAAGGCAAGGAGTAAGAGGTTTAGAAGGGATACAAGAAGGAACTAGAGGGTGATTGGAGGCAAATGCAGTACCTGACAGGGTAGTGGAGGCAAAAACTCTCAAAACAAAAATTTTAAATGATTGCGATGAGTACTAGAAGACAGTTAAGGTTACTGACCAAGTGTTAGTAAATGAGATTTGTATAGACAGGACCGGCAGAAGGCCCGGCTTCTTCTGCATGATAGAAGGTTGTTAGTTGCAAACTTAGCCAGGGGCCATTCATTGGGATTGAATGATTACCAAAAACTGAAAAACAAAACATTCTGAGATTAAAGAAAAATCATTTGCTTTTTATTCATGCATAGTATGCATATTTATTCACATTATCAACTTGTAATAACCAAATGCTGGAACAACCTGCAGTGAGAAAATACCTTGGGAATATTAATCACAATGGTGAAGTTTTATGCAACGTCTGCAATGGAGAAGAAAGAGAATACTACAGAAACATCCTGCTCGATATTAATGGAAAAACCAAGGAACCCAGACTGCACCTGACTTTTGAACAAGAATTTAGAGTGAAAGCAGAATACATACGGAGATCACTTGAATGCAGAGTATTATTCGTAAAGGGAAATCAATGTGGGCAACAAGAAAAGTATTGCAGCACTAAGAAGAGATGAAAAATAAATGAACTATAAAATCATGTGTAGATTACAGACCATGAACAGATTAATGAGTGTACAAAAAAATAATTAGAACTGCCAAGATAAGGTTAGGGAACTGAGGAAATTAAGTAGAAAAGCTAATATGAGAAAATGAGAAAAGCTGAGAATATAAGACAAAAGAGATTTGTATATACAGTAAATACAGGAATGGGGTGGTAAATTGGATTACTAAATATGCAGATGATACTAAAATGGGTGGAATTGGGGATAATGAAGAAGGTTTTCAAAGATTGCAGAGGGATTTGGACTGCTTAGAAGAGTGGGTTGAAAGGTGGCAGATGGAGTTTAATGCTGATAAGTGTGAAGTGCTTCATTTTGGTAGGAATAGTCAAAACAGGACATATACAGTAAATTGGAGGGCCTTAAGGAATGCAGTGGAGAAGAAAGATCTAGGAATAACGATGCATCGTTCCCTAAAGATAGAATCTCAAGTGGATAGGGTAGTGAAGAAGGCTTTTAGTATGCCAGCCTTTATAAATCAATGCATAGAATACAGTAGTTGGAAAGTGATGTTGAGACTGTACAAGGCTTTGGTGAGGCCAAATTTAGAGTACTGAGTGCAGTTCTGGTCACCGAATTATAGGAAAGATATCCACAAGGTAGAGAGAGAGTGCAGAGAAAATTTACGAAAATGTTACTTATGTGATGGAATATTTGGGAATGTTTTTGGGAGATAAATTGGTAAAATTAGAGGTTACATACACACACTTTAAAACAGATCTTATTTGATATATTGGAGAATTCATATCCAAGGTACTTTGAAGAAGAACTGTGAGGAATGCTATGCACATTTCACAAGTAGGTGCTAATTGAAATGATGTCATGAAATGAATGGACTATTGTCTTGGAAGAACAGCCAGAGCCAAGTTGTCTGTTTTGGACCTTTTTGCAAGGAATTTGACCTCTCTACAAAGTGCTCACTCAGAGGTCATTGAGAGGTTCTTGTTTACCTAAAACAATAGATTGACCAAAAGACTAACTCCTATTGTTTGCTGGAGAAGGAGGGACTTTTGCAAGTCAGAGAGAGAAGGTCATGCTGCCTGGCAGTTTGAATCTCAGAGAGAGAGAGAGAGAGAGAGAGAGAGAGAGAGAGAGAGAGAGAGAGAGAGAGAGAGAGAGAGAGAGAGAGAGAGAGAGGGAAGGGAGTCTTGGACTCTTTGTGACACAGAGAGCTGTAACAAGCCAGGAGAAGCTTGTTGGAATTGAACCAGAAGCTCCAGAGTGGGGGATGGCTGGAAGTGCTATCTGTCTGATGTTTCTCTTGGAATAAGAGGAACAGAAAGAAACTCTGTGTTAGCCTGAAAGAAAGAGTTTATCATCTGGAGTACCCTGATGAGGCAAGTTTCATCAGCAAGACATTGAGGTGACTAATGGTGGTACCTCAGTTGTGGAAATCCTGGAACTAAACATCTCTCTCTTTGCAAACCTACAGGAACCTTGCTGAGCAGTAACCATTTATCTTTCAAGCATCAAAGCCTGGTGAACTTTATACATGTTAAATTCTACACACAGTATAAGAATTGTCTGCAACTAGTGAACTTGGAAGAATGAGAAGTGAGATTGGATTGTGAACCATAAAACTTTTCGTAGATTTACACACATTTCATGGATGTGTGCTTAGAATTAGAAGGGGGTTAAGTTAGGTTAGTTAAGTTAATAGTGATAAGTTAAAGGTTGATTCTGTTTTCATGTTTAAAGATAATTAAAAACAACTTTTCTCTAAGTAACCATTTATCGTGGTGACTATCTATTGCTGTTGGGTTTTGGGGTCCTTTGGATTCGTAACATTTTATGGAAACTCATCTAGTCGATTGAACAAGAGTTTTGTGAGTTATTAGTCAATTGGTTTTTTTTCCAAGCTAATTTAAAGCTTGAGTGTGAAAAACAGCAGCAATGGCTGTAGATAAATTTTTGTCACAGGCATCACCTGCAGAGCTGAAGAGCAAGAGAAAAGAGGAACTGATGGTTATATCTAAGGCATTATATCAGTTATATCTAACTGCCTAAAGAAATCTCTTGGTGCCTGCCACATTGACCACCGCCAGTGGGCTGATAACGCCTCAAACCGTGCATCTTGGCGCCTCACAGTTTGGCGGGCAGCAGCCTCCTTTGAAGAAGACCGCAGAGCCCACCTCACTGACAAAAGGCAAAGGAGGAAAAACCCAACACCCAACCCCAACCAACCAATTTTCCCTTGCAACCGCTGCAATCGTGTCTGCCTGTCCCGCATCGGACTGGTCAGCCACAAACGAGCCTGCAGCTGATGTGGACTTTTTTTACCCCCTCCATAAATCTTCGTCCGCGAAGCCAAGCCAAAGAAAAAAGAAAAACTGACTGAAGTTAAACATTGGATGAGGAAAGTGGAAATATAGAGGATTATGGTGAAATATTATATAGGTGAGGGTAAATTTGTTGAGAAAGACATAAGATTTTCCAGAGGATAGATCTGTTGAATTGCAATGGGAATTGGAGAAATTGAGGATGGAAGAAGAAAGAGAAAAGCAGAGGGTGTTGGAGGCTGAGGAACAGCGAAGTATCTAGATTCAGCATCTAGATTACAAAGAAAGATTAAGCAAATAAGGTCTTTATTCTTTGGAGCATTGAAGGTCGAGAGGGGTTTGATAGAGGTATTTAAGATTATGCGAGAGATAGATAGAGTTGATTGGACAGGCTTTTTCCATTGAGAGGAAGAGAGATTGAAACAAGAGGTCATGAATTAAGAGTTAAGGGGAAAAAGTTTAGAAGTAACATGAGGGAGAACTTCTTCACTCAGAGAGTGGTGGCTGTGTGGAATAAGCTTCCGGGAGAAGTAATGGTGGTAGGATCCATTTGGTCATTTAAGGAAAAATTGGATAGGTATATGGATGGGAGGAAAATGGAGGTTTATGGGCAAGGTGCAGGTAGGTGGGACTAGAGCAGAGTACTTAGTTTGGCATGGACTAGAAGGGCCAAATTGGCCTGTTTCTGTGCTGTAATTGTTAAATGGTTATATGGTTAAATAACAAACCCTAAAAGATGTCCAAGGATCATAATATTGACTATCATAGCTGTAATTGTATCTGTGTTCACTATGAAGATTTCAGACAAGTTAGTTTTACATTTCAGAGAAACTGGGGTGGTGAGTCCATCAGGCAAAGTAAATTACTATGAGATAAGAGTTGTAATGTGAATAAATTGGAGAACTTGCTCTTTATTCTCTTTTCCAGATCTGATAATGAACCTCTAACCTGATATATCCACACTTTTGTTTCTCTGTCCCCTGATGCTGCCTGGCTTGCTGAGTGTTTTCTGTTTACATTGCATGCAGTGATATTTTGTTGCAGACTATTCAGCCTCAGCAGGTTTCAAAATGCAGCCGATTGTTCCGCACACATGCAATAGATTTCTGCTGCTTAGTACATCCATTCAGATGCTCTCCAATTCTTCAAAGCCAGAAAATATGAAATTAGATTGGAACACAGCTCCTAGGTTTCAGTACACATTGCATGAATCTACTATTTAAAATTGTGGTGCTAATTTCTAATGAGTAGCAGCACAATTTGTAATGTTTTATTTCCAATCATTTTAATATACTAAAAAAAATTGCATTTAACTAAATAAAATGCAAGAAATTTAATATGACATAGCTACCTATGTTAAATGCAACCTGTGATAAATATCAACAACAAATAAAGTAACCATAAATCAAAAGTAAAACAAGATCTGCAAGTACTAGAACCTCCAATCCAAAATGTACTGAAGCTGTGATTCTGAATTACACTTGAGCAAATTGTATTAAAGTATTACAGCTAATACAGTAAGGGATTCCATCAAAGATCTTATCAGGCCCAACATGTCCTACTTCCTATTTTTCCCAGCATCTAATTCACATCCACAAAGCTTTGTTAAGAAATTCATATTGTAGATCAAGTGGATTAGATTGCTTTTTTTAAAAAAATCCCTGGAGCATTTCACTGTATTTTCTGCTGTGTCCATCTTCTTCATATGAAACATAATTCCTGTGAATTAACATAAAATGATTCTATTTGAGAAATCTAGGTGCATTAAATGATTCTTAGATGATATCAAAAATATATTATACGTTGAAATTGTGAACTATCTTATTGTCTAAAAAGGATACTTTTATAACAAGGTCTATTTATAAGGTTTCAAGTCACACATTCAAAATGCAAAATTAGGAAGTCTTCAGCTGGATGAGATGAGGTAATAAAATAAATGAAAATATTGAAAATAGAAATTTAATTTTTGTAATTTCTTCTGTGTACCTAATATAATAAAATTTAAATGCAATTTTTCAACATTTTTGCAATACCGAGCAGACAAATGAACCTTACATCAAAATGTTGTGAGCACTGGGACCCAGTATGTTTTACCTGGTGTTCTCTACAGTGATATTTTTGAAAGTATCTTGCCAATATCAAGCATGTTTTCGTTGCATGTGGAATGGAACCCATAGTAAATTGTTGTTATTATATCTTGATTTTCAATTGTAATGTGCTGCTAGTCACCAAGTAATTAACTATTCTGATGCCCAAAGCAGCTTTCAAAATGTGCTCTACTTTATATCCTATTCAATTTGTACTCTTTATAAAATAATGTTAGACCTACAAAATGATCTTGCATTTATATACATCTTTCATGCTATCAGAGTATCCTAAAACTCTTCACAGATTTCAGAGTGTCTAGGGAAGGAATGTGAGAGTTATTCCATGCATACCATAGTGGCCAGATAATTTGATTACTTTTTTGAAGGTGAATAATAAATTTGAGGTAGAATTCTAGAAATACTTCCTGCTTCCTGAATAACACTATTGTGTGATTTCTTCTGTTAACTATCATATCCAAAAGATGACATCCACAACATTGCAGCAGTCCCTCATTATGCACTGGAATTTCTGCCCAAGAACATAAAAATGCGAATGAGATGGTCAAAACATTTGAACAAAATTATACCTGACCTGTTCCCTAACTTCTTTTACCACCTTGACTCCACATCCCTGAAGATCAGATTATATATTCATATCTTGGGAATGGATATTGAACCAACAAACTTCAGAGGCAAGAATGTTTTTTTGAGCTCAAGATAAAACCTTGAAACTGAAATCAAATTAAGATGAATATATAAAAGTTTTTCTGATATATCATTCTAAAACTGAACTTCACTGTTAATCCTGTATATCAATGTATTTGTGATAGTAAAGTTCAGTAAGTAAAGATTTCAATTTAATTTAATGAAAAACTACATGTTCATAAATAAAGGATTTAGATACTCATAGCTTGATGTGCGCAAGTTAACCATAATCCGAGCATATTAGACACATCTTTTCAGGCGCAAAAAAATAAACACATTTTCTCCCAGTTAATTTCTGCACTGTTCTGTATTCTTGAATACTTGATTTATCAATTAACACGATTACCAAAATGGCACAAGTAGGTGGGGTTACATTTATTCCACTTGACGCAAAACTGAATATCTTTGTTGACTAGAAAATTCATTTCTGTTTTGAACTAAACATAATGATTTGGTTAACATGAAGTTTTTAAATTCAAAAATTTAACTTTTTTTCTAAACTTTTAATTGGAAATGTTAACATTTGATTTGATATTCAACATTTATTTGAATAAAACATAATTGCAAATTGTTCAGTGGCTTTGGGAATATGGAATATGCTAGTAAATGTCCTGAGTATGAAGAAAGAGAAAAAGATGGAACTATTGAACACAATGGCACTGAAAACAAACCATTCCACCCTTCTAGTCTGTGCCAAAACATTATTCCACTAGTCCCATTGACCAGTACCCAGACTTTAACCCTCCAGACGTCTCCCATCCATGCATCTATCCAATTTATTCTTAAATTTTAGGATTGACCATGCATTTACTATGTCAGATAGCAGCTTGTTCCACACTCCCACCACTCTCTGAGTGAAGAAATTCCCCCTAATGTTTTTTCTTACATTTTCTATACCTCATTTTCTCCTTGTTCCCTATAAACCTATATACCTTTCTCTTCTTAACCAGATCACCAATATTTCTTGAAAACAAAGGTTCCCTTTGCCTGTTAACTTTACGTTTAATCCTGACAGGATCATGCAAACTCTGCACTCTCAAAATTTTGCCGTTGAAGGCCATCCACTTACTCAACACATCTGTGCCAGAAAACAACTTATCCAATCCAATCTTCCTCAATCCTTTCTCATTTCCACAAAATTGGCTTTTCTCCAATTTAGAATCTCAACTCGAGGACCAGACCTATCCTTAGTGTGACGGATATATTTTATATTATATATAAATATATTTTAAAGAAGATAGATTGTGGGAGTTAGAGTGTAGGTCACAAACAAACAAACAATTCACAAAGCAGATCTCATTTAAAATGCAAGGGCCTTTGCAAAGACAATAAAAACTATTTTGGAAATGTTTTGCTAAAGAACTTCAAAAGCAGATGTAAATGGCTTATTGTTTTGAAAGCAACAGATGAACAGGCTCAGAATATTGGGTCCAGTGCTGCAATCTGTCTGGTTGCAGTTTGCTGTTCTAAGGTCATGTGGTTTTGCAAAGAGTGAAAGAACAAAGAGCAAACAGGCTTTCTCTAAGAGAGAGAGAGAGAGAGAGAGAGAGAGAGAGAGAGAGAGAATTCAGTTCGAGTTCTTCAGAGGCTTTTGGAATTTGCCAGCCATTTTAAACCCCGTTTTGAAGACAGTTTGTAAGTTCTGAGTTCACCCTGTTGAAAACCCTTGTGGCCAGACAGAGGAAATGACTGGCTAGAGTGCTTCACCAGAAATAAGGGAAACAAGAGGAACTCTGTAGTGACCTGGAAGAAGAGGATATCATTTGGAAAACCATGATGGGGCAAGTTTCATCGGCAAGACAATGAAGTGACTGATGGAAGTCAATCAGTTTGGGTGTGTCTAACGAGAAACAAATCTCTCTCTGAAACCAACAAGAACCTTCCTGAGTAGTAACCATTTAAGCACCAGCGCTTGGTGAAAATTCATAAATTTTAAATTTTCTGCATAGTATAAGAATTGCCTAATACTGGTGAACTTGGAGGAGTGAGAAGTGAGATTGGACTGTGAATCAAAGAACCCTCCTGAACTTGTACACATGCACTTAGAATTAGAAGGGGGCTATGTTAGGTTATGTTAATAGTAATAAGTTTAATTTTGATCCATTTTTATGTTTAAAAAAAATTAAAAGTAACTTTTGTTTAAGTAACCATTTGTCTTAGTGAATTTCTATTGCTGCTGAGTTTTGGGGTCCTCTGGGCCCATAACATTATCTATAATTAACTTGAAACTAATGACATTATGGCCACATCACCCAAAATGTTTGCCTACACATACTTCTGTCACCTGACCTGTCTGGTTCCCTAATAGGAGATCAAGTATTGCATCCTCTCTCATTGATACCTCTATATATTGATTAATAAAACTTTCCTGAACACATTTGACAAACTCCAAGCCATCCAGCCCTTTTACAGTATGGGAGTCCCGGTCAATATGTCGAAAGTTAAAATCTCCTACTATCACAACTTTCTGTTTCTTACATCGGTCTGCTATCTCTCTACAGATTTGTTCTTCTAATTCTCCCTGACTATTGGGTGGTCTATAAATACAACCCTATCAATGTGGTCACCCCTTCCCCATTCCTCAGCTCCATCTATATGGCCTCTGTAGACGAGTCCTCTGGGCTATCATGTTTAAACACAGCTGCAATATTTTCCCTGACTAACAATGCCACTCCTCCCCATTTCATCCCTCTCCCTCTATCACATTTGAAACAATGGATCCATTGAGCTGCCAGTCCTGCCCCTCCTGCAACCAAGTCTCACTTATAGCAATAATGGCATAATCCCACGTGCCAGTCCACGCCCTAGGCTCGTCTGCCTTCTAAGAATACTCCTTGCATTGAAATAAATACACTTGAGAACATTTCTATCTTGTACAAACCTTTGATTTCTGTCTATACCTGCATTCCACATATGACCTTTATCCTCCTCTTCCTCACTATCGGCTCTAACACTCTGGTTCCCATCCACCTGCCAATCCAGTTTAAACTCCCCCAGAGTAGCACTAGCAAGTCTATCCACAAGGATGTTAGTTCCTCTCTAGGTGCAAACTGTTCAGTTAGAACAGATCCCACCTTCCATGGAACAGAGCCCAATTGTCCAGAAACATGAAGCGCTCTTTAGCCACGTATTTCTAACTTCTTATTTCTAACCTCACTAGCACGTGTCATGTGTAGCACTTCTGAGATCGCAACCCTGGAGGTCCTGTCCTTCAACTTTGCACCAAACTCCCTGAACTCTCTTTGCAGGACCTCCTCCTCCTTCCTATCCACTTCATTGGTCCCTACAGGACCACGACATCTGGCTACTCACCCTCCCTCCTAAGAATACTGTGAACTCAATCTGAGATATCTTGGACCTTGGCATCAGGGAGGCAACAGACCATCCAGGATTCTCGATCACTCCCACAGAACCTCTTATCCTTCCCCCTAACTATCAAATCACCTATCACTACTGCTCTCCTCTTTTCCTTCCTTCCTATCTGAACTGAAGGTTCGTCTCAGTGCCAGAGATGTGACCATTACAACTTGACCCTGGTCGGTTGTCCCCACCAACAGTATCCAAAATGGTATACTTATTGTTGATGGGAACAGCTGCAGGTGTGTTCTCCTTTCTCTGTCTATTCCCCTTTCCTCTCCTGACAGTCACCCAGCTACCTGCCTCCTGACTTTTGGAGGTGACTGTCTCCCTGAAACTCATGTCTATAACTGCTTCACCATCCTGAATGATCTAAAGTTCATCCAGCTCCAGCTCCCTAACTCATTTTGTCTGGAGCTGCAGCTGGATGTACCTTTTGCAGATGTAGTCATCAGGAACAAACATGCTATCCCAGATTTCTCACATCCCTTAATCGGACCAATCCCCTGACCTAGCTGACTCCATTACCTACTCCTAATTTAATTAAAGGATCTTACTGGGCCTTACCTCACTGAAGCAAGCTCGTCTTCAGCTCGTTGAAGCCTCTCGAGCCAAAGCCTCAAAGCTCCACTCCTAAACTGGCCACTCCGCTGCAGCATCCCCTCCATTTAAAGATGGTGTAGAGCAGTGGTTATCAAACTTTCATCCAAAACTCTCATTCCACCTTAAGTAATCCCTTTGCCATAAGAGCTCTGTGATTATTAAAGGATCTCTTAAGGTGGCATGTGAGTGAGAAGAAAAAGGTTTGAAAACCATTGTTTTAATTGTATCTAATTGACTCGTTATGTGCACGGTTTCATAACTCCAATGGAAATGGGCCAATGACAATTTTTCTCAAGTAAATTTTTTTTGGTAACAGCAGTGGTTCTCAACCTTCCCTTTCTAGTCCCTTACTGATCACAGAGCACTTATGGCATAGGGATTACTTAAGGTGGAATATGAGTTTAGGGGGCAGTTTGAAAACCACTAGTGCAGAGTAATCGCTTTGTTGTCTGAGGTTAACTCTTTGAGCTGCAAAATATACCGCTAACAAAGGAACAAATGTATGATTGCAAGTTTCTGTGTCTCTAGGGACTTGGAAGAGAGTAGAAAAATTTTCCGGATTGTCAAGCAACACAACTTGATGAATCCATGTTTGCTGTTTCATGACTCCTATTTTACTTGGAATATATGATTACAGACACAATGATAATTAAAAGATTTATAACAAACATGTACATCAGCTGCAAGAGAAAGAGAACGATGAAATAAGCTGTAAACCCAAACAAAAGTGGGAACAAGATCTAAACATAAAGATAAAAAAATGAAAAATGGGAAAAGCTATGCTCCAGAACTATGAGAAATACAATAAACTTGAGGTTACGCATGATACAATATAATTGGTTACACAGGCTATATACCACGCCCCAAAAGTTAAATCAATGGGACCCAACAGTATCAGATAGATGTTTTCGTTGTAAGAAGGAGATGGGAACAACAGTACATGTAATTTGGTCATGTGAGAAAGTGGAAAAGTTTTGGGAAGATCTAAATCAGGTATTAAATAAAATCACAAAAAGCAACATATCAAAAAATCCAGAGATCTTTCTTCTAAGTAATATAAGAAGTAAAGAACTAGGCCTCAATTTGGATGAAGCACAAAAAAGATTTATTATGATAGTCTTAGTTGTAGCAAAAAAATGTATAATGTCAACCTAGAAATCAGAAGAGAGCCTGAGAGTACAGCAATGGTACATAGAAATGAATAAATGTATTTTATTGGAAAAAAATAATATAATTTAAGAAATAAAGTCACAGTATTTGAACATATTTTGGAACCGTATATGGAACACAACAGAGAGGGCCTACCGTGGACCTCCACCCCCTAAACTAACAGAAGGAGAAGAAGACGAAATGAACTGACCCAGTGTGTAAAAGTAGATGACACAATTTTCTTGTTTATTTTCATTGTGTGATGACATTGTTTAATGGGTTTATTGTGTCGCATATGTTGAACGTTGACTGGGTAGGGAGAGGGGTGGGAAGGAGGGAGGGAAGGGAGGGGGAAAAAGGGGAGAAAATGACACTGTGTATATTCAAGAGGGAAATGTTTATGTGTATTTTGATTAATATGGTTCATAGTGTGAAAAATAAAATAAAAAATAAAAAATATCAGGGTGTGCTTGCTGGCTTCTGCTGAAAAATTAGGGGTTCCACAAAAGTGAGGCATTTTAATGTTTCAATTGATTAAAATGAATGAGATTTTAATGTGCTGGTTCAATTATAAATATTCTGGCTTCCAAGTTTGCAAGCACACAGAAATGGGTAATTAAGGTATATATGCTTAGTTTTAGAAAAGAGCAATAAAGCATTTTAATCAATGGACAGATTTTAAGCACAAGATAAATAAACTGCTTGAGTCCAGGATATTTCCATTTCAGTGTCTAGATGAAATTCACAACCTTTTGAATGCTACCACAGGGGACCAAAATAAAATATGCCCTGTTCTTCTGAATACAAAAAGACCAGAAGACATAAAAGCAGAAATAGGCTATTTCACCTATTGAGTCTGCCCCCATTTAATCATGAGCTGCTCCATTTTCCCATTCAACCCCAATGCCCAACCTTTTCCCCATAATCTTTGATGCCCTGACAACAAGCCTGAATCCTCCCTAATGATCTTTATTCTACTGTTTGAAATAACATCCGTATTTAAGCCTGAACAGAGAAATGCTGAAAGCAGTGTTAAATGGTTGAATTGATATAGAGCTTTAAAATCTCTTCAATTAAAATGAGTCTATCCCATTTTTACAGACCAAAAACTTTCTGTTTATTTTGGATTCAAATGAAATAAGCTTGAACACAGTGAATCTAATTTATTGTGGTAGGAATATACCAATAATTCACCACAGTATGCCAGTTTTCCAGCACTTCAGCATTTGATAACTTGATCACCTCATTAATAACAACGGGGGGAATGGGGGGGATGGTGTGAGGGGCATGTGGTGGATTGAATGCTGAAGGCATCTCTGGTCTTGAGACATGTGGTGGGAGTGGAATGATTGAAGAAACCATTGGTGAGATTTTTAATTCTTTGGCCAAAAGAGCAGTACTAGATGATTGGAGGATGGCAAATGTAATTTGTCTTTAATGCTGAAGGAAAAATACCTAGTAATCACAGACCTGTGTGCCTAAGATAAATAGCATGAAAGTTATTGGAGAAGGAAAAAACTGAGGCATAGGATTAATGATCATTTGGAAATGCAGAGAGAAATCAGAGATTCCCAGCATGACTTTGTCAGTGGCAGATATTATATGACCAAATTTATTGAAATATTTGAATATGTAGCAAAGTCTACTGATGATTAGGGAAGTTCAATGGATATGGTTTACATGGACTTGAATAAGGCCTTCAATTAGATCCCACACAGGAGATCGGTTGAAAGGTTTAGGGCCTATAACATGCAGGACATGTTGAATCCAAAACTGGCTTGGCAATAGGAGATGGAGGGTGATGGTAGAGGATTGTTTTATCTGTATTCCACAGATTTCAGTGTTGTGGGCCCTTGCTGTTGTAATATACATGAATGATTTGATGTGGATGTAGGATGCATGATCCTTAAGTTCACAGATGACACAAAGATTGGTGGTGGTCGAGAGTGTGGAGGGGAGTCAGGCCACATGGCCTTATTGAACAATAACAATAACAATGAACAGAGGAATGACAGATGGAGTTTAATCTTGATAAATATGACATGTTGCCTCTTGGGAGTGCTAATGAGGCTAGGAAATCCCTCAGAATGATAAGGATCAGAGGATCCTTGACATGCAAGCCCAATGATCCAAGGTGCCAGCACAAGTAGATAATATGGTTAAGAATGGATATGGGATACTGGCTACCATTAGTCAGAGCACTGAAAATAAACACAGGATGGTTATAATTCAATTTTATAAAACAGTGGTTAAATCTCATTCATTTCTGGTTACCTCATTGTTAGAAAGCTGTGATCGTATTGGAGGCAGTGCAGAAGAAATTCATCAGGATGTTACTGGAATGGAATATTTTATTTATGAGGAAAGATAGAACAGGATAAGTACGCTTTCCCTGAAATGGATGAGGTTAACGAGGCCCAGTTTAAGTATATAAAATGATGAAGGGTGCAAATGGGGAAACTTTCCCATGCAAAGAATGGCATGTATCTGGAATATCCTGTCAGAAAGAGCAGTGTAAACAGTCACTAATAGTATATAAGAAGTGTCTAAGTGAGCACATGGGCTTAAGGCTATGGGGCCTTTTCCATGTCATGTAACTTTGAATCTATGTATTAGTGCACATTATATAAAGTAAGTTGATTTCTAAAGATTAAGCACCCAAATATAGGCTTTGTATGTGGTCAAATAGAAGATACCAGATGGGAAATGAAATAAATAAATTAAAAGTGACAACATGGATTAGAATAGAGAAAAATATCATTTAAAAAGTGCATTTAATTTAACTGTGTTTTTATATTTATTGTGGAGTGGAGTAAAGATTGAGATGAGATAGAATATAAGGCAAATGGGCATTAAATAAAATAACATTCATGAATTGGGGAAGAGAACAGCCTGGACAGGGACAGAAGGAGAATTTTAAGAAGTTGGTTATGAAATATGAAAGAGTTGAAGAGAGCTAGAGCAAGCCATCAATTTTCAAAGGAGAACCTTGGAGGTATTTAAAAACTGCAGCTACTGAGCAATGAGGAAGTGAACATTGCTCCTGGCCAATGTTTTATATGCCTCGTATTTGAAATAATCAAGGTATGCTTTATATGCCTTATATTTGAAATAATCAAGGTATGGAGCTTAGAGTCTTTTTATTCAAGAATATTTAAGAAGGTAGAAGTGAAACACAAAAGTCTTCAGAAATTGTGATTATAGTAAAAACACAAAAATGTTGGAGGAACTCAGTAGGTCTTGCAGCATCCATAGGAGCTCCTCCTCTCTCCATCTCACATAGGCACTGCTCTCTCCGTGACTCCCTTATCCATTCCTCCCTTCTCACCAATCATGCCCTTGGCACCTTTCCTTGTGACTGCAGGAGCAACACTTCACTTGTGAATCTGCAGGAGTTGTCTACTGCATCCAGTGCTCATGCTGTAGTCTCATCTGCATCAGAGAGACTGGATGCATACTGGGAGATTGCTTCAATGAGTTCCTTGGCTCCATCCACCACAATAGTGGGGATCTCCCAGTGGTCACCCATTTCAATTCCCTGCCCAATTCCCCTGCCAACATGTCTATCCATGGTTTCATGCACTGACAGACTAAAACCGCCTACAAATTAGAAGAACAATACCTCACGTTCCATCTGGGCACTCTCCAACCAGATGACATTAACGCATTAACGTTGACTTCTCCAGTTTTCGTTAGTGCACCCCTCCCCCATCTTTACCTGTCTCCTTTCTCCTGGCTCTTCTCTCACTCGCTCTTCCCTTTTCCCCCTGCCTCTTTTTCCCCAGCTCAGCTTCCACAGAGCCAAAAACAACCCCCCCCCCCACCATCTCCTGAAAATTCTCACCTTTCCTCTCTCTTGTGTCCCATCATGTCCAATTAACATCTTTTGTCTGTTGGTCTGTACTTCTCCCCTTGCCCAATCTTTGCTTCTCCCCAGATTTTTAATTCAGGTGCTTGCCTGCATTTTAGTCATACCTTGAAGAAGGACTCAGGCCCCAAAACATCAGTAATACATTTTTAACTCCCATGGATGCTGCGAGATCTGTTGAGTTCCTCCAGCATTTATGTATTTTGAGAAGGTAGGCTGTAGCAGGCGTTGAAAATGTCTGGAATACTAACTCAAAATAATCTTTATTTAACTTCATCAACAAGAAGATTAACATTTTATGAAAGAAGAAGACATTTACTATAATCATTACAGCATTCAAATACAGTGCCCTCCATAATGTTTGGGACAAAGACACTTTTTTCCTTTATTTTCTCCTGTGCTCCACAGTTTTACATTTGTAATCAAACAATCCATATGTATTTGCAATGCACATTCCAGATTTTATTCACGGTTGTTTGCATACATTTTGGTTTGACCATTTAGAAATTACAGCACTTTTATACATAGTCCCCTCATTTCAGGGCACAATAATATTTGGGATATTTGGCTTCACAGGTGTTTGTGGGTACTCAGGTTGGTTTAATTGCTTTATCAGTGCAGGTATAAGAGAGCTAGGCTTGCTTAGGTGATAAAAGCTTTTTTATCACCTTTGGAGCTTGCAGTTGCCATTTTTCACCAAAGTTGTGCCGATAAAAGTAAAAGAAGCCCATTATATGACCTGCTAGACATGAATAGATCGTGTTATATGGCGAGCTCTCCACTGGCCACCGTGACAGAGGTGCACCAAAGAAGAGGTACAAGGACTGCCTAAAGAAATCTCTTGGTGCCTGCCACATTGACCACCGCCAGTGGGCGGATATCGCCTCAAACCATGCATCTTGGCGCCTCACAGTTCGGCGGGCAGCAACCTCCTTTGAAGAAGACCGCCGAGCCCACCTCACTGACAAAAGACAAACGAGGAAAAACCTAACACCCAACCCAAACCAACAAATTTTCCACTGCAACCGCTGCAACCGTGTCTGCCTGTCCCGCATCAGACTTGTCAGCCACAAACGAGCCTGCAGCTGACGTGGACATTTACCCCCTCCATAAATCTTCGTTCGCGAAGCCAAGCCAAAGAGACATGAATAAAACAGTAAGTGACATTGCCCAAACCTGAGGATTACCAAAATCAACAGTTTGGAACATCATTAAGAAGAAAGAGTGTACTGGTGTGCTCTGTCATTGCAAAGGAACTGGTAGGCGAAGAAAGACCTCCACTGCTGAATATAGAAGAATTCTCATCATAATGTAGAAAAATCCCCAAACACCTGTCTGACAAATCAGAGGCAGGTGTGGATGTGTCCATGACTATTGTCCAGAGAAGACTTCATGAACAGAAAAACAAAGGCTACACGACCAAGATACAAATTGCTTGTTAGCCAGAGAAACTAGTTGGCCAGATTACAGATTGCCAAGAAGTATCTAAAAGAGCCTGCAGAATTCTGGTAAATTATTTTCTGGACTAGGCTGACCATTTTAAAAGGAGAACATGATCATAGGTTTATATATATATATATATGTGTGTGCGTGTGTGTGTGTGTGTGTGTGTGTGTGTGTGTGTGTGTGTGTGTGTGTGTGTGTGTGTGTGTGTGTGTGTGTGTGTGTGTGTGTGTGTGTGTGTGTGTGTGTGTGTGTGTGCGCGCGTGTGTATGCATGTCTGTGCGTGTGTGTGCATGTATGTGTGTGTTTCATATATATATATATATATATATATAAAACCCTCTTTTCAATCTTCTTCAGCATGATGCTGAAACAAGCCATGAAAGACCTCAACAATGAAGATGCTGTTTACATCCGGTACCGCACGGATGGCAGTCTCTTCAATCAGAGCCACCTGCAAGCTCACGCCAAGACACAAGAGCAACTTGTCCGTGAACTACTCTTTGCAGATGATGCCACTTTAGTTGCCCATTCAGAGCCAGCTCTTCAGCGCTTGACGTCCTGTTTTGCGGAAACTACCAAAATGTTTGGCCTGGAAGTCAGCCTGAAGAAAACTGAGGACCTCCATCAGCCAGCTCCCCACCATAACTACCAGCTCCCCCCACATCTCCATCGGGCACACAAAACTCAAAACAGTCAACCAGTTTACCTATCTCGGGTGCACCATTTCATCAGATGCAAGGATCGACAATGAGATAGCCAAGGCAAATAGCGCCTTTGGAAGACTACACAAGAGTCTGGAAAAACAACCAACTGATAAGCGTATACAGAGCCGTTGTCATACCCACACTCCTGTTCATCTCCAAATCATGGGTCCTCTACCAGCATCACCTACAGCTCCTAGAACGCTTCCACCAGCGTTGTCTCCGCTCCATCCTCAACATTCATTGGAGCGCTTTCATCCCTAACATCAAAGTACTCGAGATGGCAGAGGCCGACAGCATCAAATCCATGCTGTTGAAGATCCAGCTGCGCTGGGTAGGTCACGTCTCCAGAATGGAGGACCATTGCCTCCCCAAGATCATGTTATATGGCGAGTTCTCCATTGGCCATCGTGTCAGGGGTGCATCAAAGAAGAGGTACAAGGACTGCCTAAAGAAATCTCTTGGTGCCTGCCACATTGACCACCGCCAGTGGGCTGATATCGCCTCAAACTGTGCATCTTGGGGCCTCACAGTTCGGCGGGCAGCAACCTTCTTTGAAGAAGACCGCAGAGCCCACCTCACTGACAAAAGACAAAAGAGGAAAAACCCAACACCCAACTCCAACCAACCAATTTTCCCCTGCAACCGCTGCAACCGTGTCTGCCTGTCCCGCATCGGACTTGTCAGCCACAAACGAGCCTGCAGCTGACGTGGACATTTACCCCTCCATAAATCTTTGTCCGCGAAGCCAAGCCAAAGAGAAAGAGAGACACATGGGCAAGTGGAAAGTATACTTTCAGGTTACATCACTGCCTGGTTTGGGAATTCAACTGTTCAGGAACACTGAAGCTACAAAAGATAACAAACATAGCCAGGTCCATCACAGGTTCTGACCACCCATTTACTGAATAGATCTATGTGAGGGACTGCTTCAAAAGTAAACCATGATCATACCTTGGTCACAACCTCTTCTCACTGCTAATTTGAGGAAGAAGGTGCAGAAGCCTGAAGACCAACACCTCTGGGATCAAAAACATTTTTTTTAATCAATGGCTGGCTATCAGGCTATTGAGGCTTCCCTTGTTACACAAATCAGGTACTGGTCCAGCAACACAAAAGGTCTAATAGCATTATTGCTTCGTTGCCTTTTTTTGCAGTAGGAAACTGAATATTTATTACCTATCAATTTTTTTTGTATTTATTGTCCCTTTTTAATTCAATTAAGTATACTATTGTAGTTTTTAATGAAGTATGTTCAGTTGAAGCGAGTAAGATTTTTGGTGCATATGCACATGGAATGTTAATGAGAATGTTCTCATTATCATTCTCATTATAACAAGTTGAAACTCCAGCTCAGATCCCTATAGCACACCACTCATTATATCATCACAAACTGAAAATCATCAATTTAGATCCACTTTCTATTTCATGAGTGACAGCTAACCATCTATTCAAACCAATATACAACCACCTCTACAAAATTGTTTTTACTTTCAGCAGTAATTTTGCAACATCTCATCAAATGAAATTCCTCTGGAAGATGTTTATGGAAATAAAAACACACAGTGTAGTGACATCTAATATCAGAATGGTGTAACTAAATTAACTTGAGAGATGTTTACATATGCAAATTTAATCCAAAGTGGTTACATTGACACTGTTCAATGTGACGAGAAGAAAATGCAGGAAATATACACAGGAGATCTAATGAAGTCTTAATTTAATATTGAGAAATATTGAGAACAGGGACACTTTATAATAAAAGTTCATAGATACTTGAAGGTGGCAATACAGGTAGGGAGTCATTTGTAATACTGCCCTTCATTAATTGCTGCATTGAATACAAAAGTAGGAAACTTAGGTTCGAATTTTAGAAAACTTTGCATGGAGTTCTGGTTCAGATGCCATAGAAAAGATATGAAAGTGAGCGTCGACTCACCAAGATGTTGCCTGGGTTTGAACAGTTCATTTGTGGATCTGCTTTCCCTGGAGCAGGAGAACTTCATAGGGGCACATGTTTGAGGGGTATAAAACTATGCGAGGTATTGATAAGATTCATATTTGGAAATATTCTCCCACTTCAGAGATAGATAAAATTGGGAAAGATATTAGAAAGGGGGTGAGATTTTAGGGATGTGGCACCAAGAGAGTGGTAAAGTACCTGAAAAGTACAACTTGAATATGAAGTTGAAGCTGAGTTATTGACAGCATTTTAAAAATGTGCAGATAAGCACTTGAATTGTGTGGGCTTAAAAGGTGATGGACCAAGTGCTGGGAGATGCAATTAATAGGAAAGATGCTCATTGACCGACGTGGATGAATTGTTTCCAAGTTATACCATTCCATGACTTCTAAGCCATATCATACAATGATAGATTATGGCATTGTGTTTTTACATGAAATGATCTACCAAGTATAAAAAGCAAAGGGAATGTTCTAACCTTCATCAAAATAAACTCAACTGTAATATCTATAAACAGTGACATATTAAATAACAAAAAAGAGTAAGATTGAATTCAGCTCACAGTCTTTCAGATAATGGGCAAGAGAAATATGAGTAAAATCCATAAATTCAAATATAATTAAGAATCTTGATTGAGAGCATGTGTTTACAGAGGTGCAGTATGTTTGCTCATCATACTCTCCCTTTACTATCAGGTACTTCCTGTCAATATAGCGGTTGATGAATCCACCAGCAAAAGAATATCAACATTGAAGCTGGTGATGTATGCCAAGAGACACTGCTTCCAATGCAGTGGTGCTCAACCTTTTTCTTTCCACTCACATAGGTGCTCTGTGATTAGTAAGGAATTGCTTAAGGTGGTATGTGGGTGGAAAGAAAACGTTTGTAAACCACTGCTTTAATCGTACCTCATTGACTTGTTATGTTCACAGTTTCATAACTCCAAAGGAAATGGGCTAATGATAATTTTTCTCAAGCAAAATATTTCAGTAACAATTGAGTCTAGTGATTCTCAACCTTCTCTTCCCACTCACATACCACCTTAAGCAATCCCTTACTAATTACAGAGCACCAAAACATGTCATTGTACAGATCCACTAACCAAGATTGCTTTCATCATTTTGGCTTAGCAGAAATTTGTTTATTGATTTAGAAAGATTTACATTGTGTTTGCTCTCTTTTAATAAACCTTGGATCCTTGCTGGTGGTCATTAAATCTATTCCAATTATGACAATTCCATATCAAGTGTCAGGTCACTTGTTTTGGACTTTATTTATTCTCCAATACAAACCCATCCAAAAATAGTATAACTTATTCTTTTAGTTAAGTAGTTTGCTATAATTAAAGGTGAATTTCATGAATTAAAAGTATTTAAATTAAAAATTATCTCTAATATAGACTTAGCGCTAATTAAACACATTGGCATATATGTGATGATCCTGACCCTAATGCTTAAACTGCATTCTCATGCCACTAACCCATGCATAGTTATATTTTGACTGAAATTTCAACAGTGCCCTCTAACGGAATTAGCATTAGATACTGGCATATTCATAGATTTGCGATAATAATTTGATTTATATTCATCTATAGCTTTATGGCTTCATGGCCCCTCATTACAAATATGATTCATTGTTTGTGTGTATTTTCACAACTCTACTGTCAATCTATTTATCCCAGGTGTAATTCTGTTGAGCTGCTTACATGTCAACCCATTTGTAGCAGCCTGCAAAGTATTTGTTCCACTGTCTGCCCATTTCTCTATAGTAACCTTGCCCTACCTTAATGTCTGTAGTTGTATGCCCCCATTTATTCTATTTATAAGTTACTCCATTTCCCAGTCTCATAGTCTTGCTGTAAAATATTCTATTCAATGGTATATTGGAAGAACCATGACTTTAAATAATGCTGTAACTATTAGTCAAAGCTATATTATGGTCAGTTTGATAACAATATTGTCACTGTCTCTTGAATTCTTTTAATTAAATGAAAGTGTACTAGACCAGAAGTAAGTCAAACTTTATCCCACATGATTGCCTCAGAAGAATACCATAATGAATTTCTGATCATACTACAATTAGAAAAATAGAGGAAAACATGATTCATTTATTATAATTGAAATCTTGTTGAATTACATTTTATGTAACTATTTTAAAGTGTATCATTCAATTTAATATGGGTAATTTGCAATAGCAAAGGAAAGTTTGAAAGAATTTAGGAAATTATCCTCTTAGCACTGGAGCAGTGGTCCTCAACCTTTTTCTTTCCATCCACATACCACTTTAGGTAATCCTTATGCCAATGGGACTCTGTGATTAGTCAGGGATTGCTTAAGGTGGGATGTGAGTGGGAAGAGAAGGTTGAGATTCACTGCTCTAGACCCAATTGTTCCTGAAATATTTTGCTTGAGAAAGATTATCATTAGCCCATTTCCTTTGGAGTTAGGAAACTGTGCACATGACAAGTCAATGAGGTACGATTAAAGCAGTGGTTTTCAAACGTTTTCTTTCCACCCACACACCACCTTAAGCAATTCCTTACTAATCACAGAGCACCTATGTGAGTGGAAAGAAAAAGGTTGAGAACCACTGCATTGGAGGCTGACATTATTGGAAGATTAATGACAAATAATCTATAGATCTTCCTGAGGGAAGCATAGCATACAGTGTACAATAGCATTAAAGATTTTTTTTTGGGGGGGGGTATTAAACTGTTAACATTGCTATCATTTGCATGTAATGGCAAAACAATTTTTCCCATATGGATCATCATGTTGCCAAATATAAAACTATAAAGATTAACGAATTCTGAGATAAGAATGAAATGAAAGGCTGACCTGTCTGAATGAATTTAACACAGAGATCCTGCTAATCTATGCCTTGTGAACAGATAGCAAAGAAAAACTCCAGTCAGTCAATCTTTATCCTCGAATTAACATCAGTAAACATTAGATCATTATCATATTGAAATCGATGTGAAATTGCAAAGTGTAAATTTCCTGCTGCATTTCCTCTATTATAATGATTACGGTAACTATACTCAAAAATGTTTTTGATAGCTGAGTGCATGAAAGACGTTATTTTAATTCTGTATCACAAGCAAGCTATTATGCACAATGTGCTGAGGTTTAATTCATTTTTTTTTACAAACCATGTTCCAAGGACTGATACCTGTGAAACCCTGCTGGTTCCTGTTTCCAGTCACAAAACAACTTTTGACAGTTACCCTTTGTTTCTTGCTTCCAAATCAGTATTGGATCAAATCTATTTGTTATCCTGAGATAATTGTGGGCTATATAATCTGTCTGCTACGTGTGAGCTCTTCAAACCTCTTGCAAAAGTTGGCATAGATTACAACATTGATTCCCTTTATGGTCCTCATAAGAAATGCTATAATTGGTTAAATATGGCCATTCATCAACAAATCCACAACATGTTTAGGTTTATGAATAGAATCTGACTCAAAAGCTGCGGACTTTAAGGCCATATTGTTATTTTCTAATTCGTGGACCTGAAATAAGTGTATGAAATTAAGAGGGGCACATTTTTGCCACCACCAAATGTGACTAGAAATGGTGGACATAGGTCTAAATAAAGAAAAACTGTAATTTTACAGACCATCACAGTTGAATATCAGGCTGGAGCTAAATTTTGGACATTGAACTCCACTTGATTATTCTTGAGGGGTGGTGGTTTTTGTGAAAAACTCCTAGCCAAAAATCAGTAACTGATTCTCCTCAGGAGCACTGTGTAATCCAGAAATGTGCCTCAATATTTGTCAAATCTATGGGACAAGTTTAGATGAGCAACTCAGTCATGAATTGGGTTCATGGGCCATTTCCATGTTCTAGGACCCCATGTTAAATCTATTTTTTAATAATTCAGCATGATTAGTTTTCAATTTATGCAAAGGAATTTCAAAAACAATGACTTTTCTGCCCCTCTTATGGAAAATTGCAAATGTTGCACCTTGGGAGGTTAAACCAAGGTAAGACTTACATAGAGAATGGTAAGGTCCTGGAGACTGTTGTAGAAAAATAGAGTCCTGGGGGCATAGCTCCTTAAAGGTGGTAACACACAGAGACAGGATTTTAAAAAAACAAGACGTTTGGCATGCTTGCCACCATTGTCAGGGCACTGAGTATAGGAGCAGAGAAATATGATGTTATTTTACAGGACATTGGTGAAACTGCACTTGGAACATTGTGCTCAATTTTGGTCTTTTGGACAGATATCATAAAGCTAGAAAGTGTACAAAAAAGATTCACAAGAACTTTACCAGTAATGGGGAGGGTTGGGTGGGGGGAGGATGGGGGAGTGGTGGTTTGAATTATAAGGATAGGCTGGATAGAGTGGGATTTTTCTCCCTGGCACAAAGGAGGCTAAGTCGCGGACCTAATAGAGGTTTATAAATTCATGACGGACATAAACAAGATTAGTAGTCATAGCCCTTTTTCTCAAAATAAGGGAATCTAAATCTAGAGGGAAATAGATTTAATGTGAGAGGTAAGATTTAAAAAATGAACTGAGGGGCAACTTCTTCACACAGAGGGTGGTAGGGATATAGAACATGCTGCTAGAGGAAGTGGTTGCAGTGGAGACAGTTGTTTTGTTTAAAAGACATTTAGATTAGAATAGGAAATGTTTAAAGGGATATTGGACATACACAGGCTTGGTTGGCGTGGACAATTTTGGCTGAAAGGTTTATTTCCATGCAGGATAACTCTGCTGAGTAACAAAATGAAGTAATTATTTCATAGATTTGTTCCCTTTTGGGTTTCCTCTACTAAATAATCTTGTTTACCTCTATTAATTACCTTGAATGTTCTCTCTGGAGTGATGAATGATGAGAAGTGACAAGAGAGATATAGATATACAAGATTATGCAAGGCAAAGGTAGGGTGGACAGTCAGCTCCTTTTTTCATGGGGAAACAATACCAAATGCCAAAGGATATCTTTTTAAGGTGAGTGGAGGAAAGTTTAGGGGAGACATCAGAGGTAGTTTTTTCACTCAGAGAGTGCCAGGGATGGAGTTGGCGATTGGTACAATAGGGACATTTATAGACTCTTAGATAGGCACATGGATGTAAGAAAAATGAGGGGTAAAGGTGTGCGAATTAGGGAAGGATTCGATTGTTGAGTAAATTTTCATAGGTTAGGAAAATACTGTGGGCTGAAGGGCCTTGATTACTCTGCAATGTTCTGTTTAGTGTTAAATTCCTATCACCATAAACACCACTGGATATAATGGACATTTACTACAGAATGAGAACTTCAGCCACTTCAGAAGTCCTGTACTGCCCACAGAATCATATTGGAGGCTGTATCAATAATAAATACCTTTACATAATCTCCTGCATATTGCCACGTTTAATGCTGCATACTACAATCTCATTCAAAGGTAAATTTTCATCCAGAAGATTTCTATCGTTGTATAAATTGAGTGATTTATTTCCCAGTAATTTACTGAAAATGTATTTTCATGGATTCATTCTGCTCTTCAAAACTAAATAGCATTCAGTTCCAGTATTATCTTGTTTTAATGAACTTTAATCTGTTTTTATTGTTTTTGTTGATTTACAATCTTCATTCTCCCTACTTACTGTATTTATTCCATTGTTTAGCATTTTTCCTCTGCTTCCAGTTGTTCTTCTGCATTACAACTTTCCAAATTTTGCTATGAATATCTTCAATGCCTAAATATTAATGATTTACAGATGATTAAGCCAAGAAGGTTAATGAATGGATCAAAACACCTGGAAAAGCCTTTAAAAATGCCCCTTAAATGAAATAGCAGGTTAAGCAGCTGCTGTGGATGCTTTTAATCAGCAGAAGCTCTTCAACCAGTCATTGAGAATCCTCAGAGCTTTGTGTGGAATGTCAGAATGCACAGCCATGCAGTTTTGCTCCTGTGTCAGTATATGAGCGGACTTCAGGAGCCTGCCTGCAGAGAACTACATAAAAATGACATCAATCTTGGTTTCCTGCTACCATTCCAAAGGATGGAAGGCCCAAATTCCAGAGAAGCTTTAGTATAATCTCTTATAATTGAAAATGCAGGCTCCAAAACACAAGAGGCTCTTAATTTTTAATCAGAGAGGCTTAAGGATCTACTTGATGGCAGAGTTCATGAACATAGAGGCACTGTTCTCTATAAATGTTAGACAAAAATTGGAAAATGGCAGGAAAGATTAATGAATGGGGTGTTTAATTCATGTTGTGGATATATTTCTCCCCAGAGTCTGCTCGAAGAACTGTGCGAACAATTGGTTAGAGTAAAGCAACGACTGTAGATAATGAAGTACGAGTAGATACCTGGGATCAGTCTTATAAATGACCATTTTGACATTGAAAGATTTTACTCAGAATGGGAGGTCTAAAATATTGAGGGAAAAGTATAGGGATGAGGTGGGCACTGGGAGTGGAAATTGACTCAATTATGAGATTATATTTTGGTGCTGGCTCAGAGCATTAATATAATCCAAGTGGAAGAGAAATCTTGCGGTTTCCAATAATTGTTTCTTTAAGCTTTATTAAATAATAATATTGAGTGGGGAGATATGGGATCGAAGTGCAAAATTAGCCAGTCAAGAGCAGCCTCTTGAAATTAAATTTTCCTCCAAGCAGCACATATGCAAATATGTTTCCAGTAAGACTAGTTGATGCTCCGCTCCTCAGCTGGATCCCAGCTCAGAAAATATGAAGTGAGGAGCTTCATTTAAATATCATTCTTGCTGACCAGGTGACCCAACTGACTTCAAACTGGCTTGTGCTAACTTGGAAGTAGATATTGTCAGATACCATTTCTCTTTCTCTTTAACAATTCATTGGTTCTCTCCCACCTATTTTGGCAGCTAAAATTACCCATGGGTTTCTCAAAGATTTATTGCTGTAATATCAATGTACATTTCAGTATCCAAGAACATAAGCTAAAACAAATAAAAATAGACTAGGTGAATGATAATTTCCTTGAACTAAAGGCAATTTAAAAGATAAGCATAACTAAATCTGGGATTATTGCATTCCTGAAACTCAGAAAAAATATACCATATAATAAGTTGGAATTGACAAATTCATTGATTTAATTCTTCTGCATTAAATAAAAAATAATAATAAAAATTACTTATTATTGTCTGAATACAGTTGACTATCCCTGATAAATTGATTTTGATTACTGGGATAATGTTAAATGTGGCCATATCACAGTGGCATTTCAGAATGAATATTTTGGTATTCAATTGACAGTTAATAATGCAATAGTACCTAAAGAGATTGAACTGCCAAGAGAATAACTCCAAGCAGTTAACCAGCAGGCCAAGATGGAAAATTGTCACAATAACACCCTTGAATCACATAGAGGGGTGTAGCAGAGAGACAGACCCTTTGTCTCAGATTGTGCAATCAACAGCCCCGTTTTACTCTAATCCAAAATTAATCCTGTTTGAAAAAATTCTTCCCACATTTCCAGCAACTTTCTGCAGATTCTTCCGCTCACTTGCCATCCTTCGCTGCCTGGCAGGACTTGTCCTCATCCAGAACAATTTTTCATTTCACTCATCCCACTACCTCCAAATTAAAGGAGTAGCCACGGGTACCTGCATGGGTCCCAGCTACCCCTGCCTGTTTGTGGGTTTTGTGGAACAAAATATGCTCCAAGCCTACAAAGGCAAGACCCCCAACTCTTCCTCTGGTACATTGACGACGACATCATGATGGCCTCATGTACCCGTGATGAGCTCGTCAATTTCATCAATTTCACGGCCAATTTCCACCCAGACATCAAACTCATCTGGTCCATCTCCGATGACACTTTCCCTTTTCTGGATCTCTCTGTCTCCATCTCAGAAGACAGACTGTCCACTAACATTTATTACAAATCCTCTAACTCCCACAACTACTTGGAGAACGCATCTTCACACTCTGTCCCCTGCAAAGACTCCATCCCCTTCTCTCAATTTCTCCATCTCTGCTGCATCTGCTCCCAAGATGAGGTCTTCCAGTCCAGAGCTTCTGAAATATCTACCTTCTTCCACAAACGTGGATTCCCCTCTACCACTATTAACTCAGCCCTCACCCGCATCTCCTCTATTCCCGCTCATCTGCCCTAGCCCCCCCACCCTCAGAAACAATCAACACAGAATCCCCCTCATCCTCACCTACCACCCCACCAGTCTCTGCATCCAAAACATTATCCGCCAGAATTTCTGGCACTTACTACAGGGCTCCACCACCAGATACATTTTTTTTATTTTCCTCCCCTCTCAGCCTTCCAAAGAGACTGCTCCCTCCATGACTCCCTTGTGCACTCTTCCCTCTCCACCCATCGACCCCCCCCCCGACCCCGGCACCTTCCACTCTGGTTGTAGGAGATATAATACCTGCACCCACACCTCCTCCATCACCACGGTCCAAGGTCCCAAACAGTCCTTTCAAGTGAAGCAACACTTCACCTGTACCTCCAAAGAACTCATTTACTGCATCCGATACACCATTTGTGGCCATCTCTGCATCTGAGAGACCAGTCACAGATTAGGAGTTCGCTTCGCCCAGCAGCTCCTCTCTTTCTGCAACAAAAGTGACCTCTCCTAGCCAACCATTTCAATTCTGAGTCACATTCTCAAGCTCACATGCCTGTCTATGGCCTTTTTTCGTCTGGGCACCCTCCAACTCCAGGGCCTGAACATTGAGTTCACTGCATTCCACTAATCCGCTTGCTTTTTCCCCACCCCTTTAACTAGTTATTCCAGTTCCTACTTCCTTTCTCTCTACCTAGCCTAGACTCCTCCCCCCACTGTGGTGTTTTCCCCCTCCCTCCACCTATCATTTCCCATCCTCACCACCCCCACCTTCCCCCTTTTGTTCAGACATCTATCATGTTCCCCCACACCCAAAACTTTGGTGATATATCTTCACCTTTGCTACATAAAGGCACTATTTGCCCCATTGAATTCCTCCAGCATTTGTGTGTTTTTTCTCTTAACCATGGTGTCGAGAGTATCCTGTGTTTTATCTCTACATACCAGAGGCAAATTACAGTGGCTAATTAAACCACCAGCCCACTTACCTTTGGGAAGCAGTGGGGAATCCATGCAGTCAAAGCAAGATTTTGCAAATTCCATAAATCTTCATCCGCGAAGCCAAGCCAAAGAAAGAAAAGAGGAAAACAGCATTGAGCCCAGGACACTGGAACTGTCAGGCAGTGGCCAATAGTAGACTCATGGAACTCTATTCTGAGCTTTATCACTAGAAGAAATTACTAAATGAAAGGAGGAAACCATTTTTAAAATTTTAACAATACTGCTCAGTTGAAGGTCCTTCTGGCTCATGAAACCTGTTCCACCCAATTACACCAAATTAACCGACCAAACCGGAGCATCTGGAGAAAACCCACGCAAGTCATGGGGACAACACCTTACAGACAGCGCCAGTTTTGAACCCAGGTCACGGCCGCTGTAACAGCATTGTACTAACCATGCACCCAAACTTCAACGAAGTACTCCCTAAAGGAATGCAACACTTCACTGACTCTTGGAAATTCTTGAAAAAGACAACTCAAAGTGAAAAGAAGGATTCAGGATGGTATTGAGAATCTTTAGTCCACGTATCTGGAGCCCTGAGTGAGTGATTGAAGGAATTTCACAAATTTCCCACCTATCATAGAGAGAGTCTACAGTTTCTATATTGGCTCCATTAGCTGCATCAGAACCCACAAATCTGAGGTGAAAATAGATCATTTACAATCCCAGGTTACTAGCCAAGGAAATGAAGACAATCCCATAAAGATGAAGTATAAGAAATACTGCTGAGTTTTCTCAAGTACTTCATTGTAACATATGTTCAGCATAAGAAATAAAATGAGATCAATAACAAGGCTTTAAAAAGGATCATATTTTAAAATGATCAATGATACCTTAGCCTGGATTGATTCAGTGGAATAGTTACTCAGAAAATATGAAGTTGAGACAGGTCAGATAAATGCAGAAAATACCTAAGACACGGAGAAATTTATTATGCCAGTGGCTAGAATGTTATCGATGAGTATAAAAATGTTACCAAGAAAGAGAAGATGCAGCAGAAACTTAAACCTGAAATGAAAACATGAGGGTAAACAAACAATATGAAAACTGACTGTGTCTCATGCAAAACCTAACTCAGGGGTTGAATTAGACAAAATGGCCTTTGTGCATAATTCCTAAGCTTTAAAAAAGTAAGACAAATAGTAAATTCGGTAGTATGGATTATTAAAAGTAAGATTGAAGTTTAATCTTCACAACATTGATCAATTTGCTTTGAGTTTGGTACAATAGATTCTTTAATATATAAACAAGAATGTCATTAATCTGTTTAAAATGTTTTGTAAATTACCACAGAATAATATATGCAGTTATTAGCAATGGAATATAATAGATATATAAACCCATAGAAATGTGTAATGTTGGAACACTTAGTAATGAAAAAAATACAATTTTAACAAGAATAAATTATCTTCACCAATGCTTACAAGGAACCAGCAGAATGAACAAAGAAAATCTGGAGCAATTCCTCAGCAGGTCAGCCAGCATCTACGGACTGAAATGGTCAACCCAATCTTGCAATTTGAACACTTTTTCAATATAGGAAGTGAGATATCGTATAAAAAGGTGGAAGGGGAGGTATCAAGTGTCATAGGATACCTAACAGAACAAGGTGGGAGAGGTGGAGAGAAGCCAACAGATGTACTGCATTTTAAGTTTTAGATGCATTTTGAATAGAGTAAAAGTGAATGATTATTCTCTTTACGGGAGAAATGGCTACAGGCCATCCCAGTTATGAATGGCTCACTTATACATATACATACAAACAAATTCCCTGACATTAAAGGTTTGACGTGCACCCATAAGTCCATTCCTACAAATGACAGAACTAGTTTTATTTGTGCACTGGCCGAATGAGAACACGTGAAAGTACATCCGCTCGAGGCTCTACACAAATGCCAGTAATCTTTACTGCATCATATTGGATAATATGGTACTGTGCTGTATAATTAATGCAGTATTTTGCCATTAATATTCCCCATCCTTCCACTGAAAGCAAAAAACGATAGAACAAAAAAGAAGAGAATTAAAAGTGACACTTTTCTTTAAAGCAGCATGCATTTGGAATCAGGAATGGACTGCCTGAAGATGTGTTAACATAACATATAACATAACATAACAATTACAGCACGGAAACAGGCCATTAGGCCCTTCTAGTCCGCACCGAACCAAACACCCCTTTCTAGTCCCACCTCCCTGCACAATGCCCATAACCCTCCATCTTCTTCTCATCCATATACCTGTCCAACCTTTTCTTAAATAATACAATTGACTCCGCCGCCACTATTTCTCCCGGAAGATCATTCCACACAGCTACCACTCTCTGAGTAAAGAAGTTCCCCCTCATGTTACCTCTAAACCTCTGCCCCTTAATTCTTAACTCATGTCCTCTTGTTTTAAACTTTCCTCCTCTTAACGGAAATAGTCTATCCACATCCATTCTGTCTATCCCTTTCATAATCTTAAATACTTCTATCAAATCCCCTCTCAACCTTCTACGCTCCAAAGAATAAAGACCCAATCTGTCCAATCTCTCCCCATACTCCAGATGCTTAAACCCAGGCAACATTCTGGTAAACCTTCTCTGCACTCTCTCCACTCTGTTTATATCCTTCCTATAATTAGGCGACCAGAACTGCACACAGAACTCCAAATTAGGCCGCACCAACGTCTTATACAATCTCAACATCACCTCCCAACTCCTATATTCCATGCAATGATTGATAAAGGCCAGCATACTAAAAGCCTTCTTCACCACCCTATTCACGTGAGTTTCTACCTTCAGGGAACGATGTACCATTACTCCTAAATCTTTCTACTCTTCTGTATTCCTCAATGCTCTCCCATTTACCACATATGTCCTATTCTGATTCTTCTTACCAAAATGAAGCACCTCACACTTATCAGCATTAAATTCCATCTGCCATTTTTCAGCCCACCTTTCTAAGCAGCCCAAATCCCTCTGCAATCCTTGAAAACCTTCTTCATTATCCACTATTCCACCTATCTTAGTATCGTCTGCATATTTACTAATCCAATTCACCACCCCATCATCTAGATCATTAATGTATATAACGAACAACAATGGGCCCAATACAGATCCTTGAGGCACACCACTGGTCACCGGCCTCCAACCTGACAGACAATTATCCACTACCACTCTCTGGCCTCTCCCTTTCAGCCAATGTTCAATCCATTTGACTATCTCAAAATTTATACCTAAAGACTGCACCTTCCTAACTAACCTTCCATGTGGTACCTTATCGAAGGCCTTACTGAAGTCCATATAGACAACATCCACTGCGCTACCCTCATCCACATTCCTAGTCACCTCTTCAAAAAATTCAATCAGATTGGTCAAACATGACCTTCCTCCCACAAATCCATGTTGAGTGCTCCTGATCAGACCCTGCCTATCCAGATGTTTATAAGTACTATCTCTAAGAATTTTCTCCATTAATTTACCTACCACAGACGCCAAACTTACAGGCCGATAGTTGCCAGGCTTCCTCCTTGAACCCTTTTTAAATAACGGAACCACATGCGCAATGCGCCAATCCTCCGGCACTATCCCCATATCTAATGACATTTGGAAAATTACCGCCAGAGCCTCTGCTATTTCCTCCTTCACTTCTCTCAATGTCCTGGGGAAGATCCCGTCTGGTCCCGGAGACTTATCCACCTTTATACTCTTCAAAAGCCTTAAAACTACACCTTTTGTAATCTCTATATTCCCCATATTTACCCAATTTGCTTTTTTTATCCCACATCTCCCAATATCCTTCTCCTTAGTGAATACCGAAGAAAAGAAACTGTTCAATATCTCCCCCATTTCTCTAGGTTCCACACACAGTTTTCCACTCTGATTTTCTAAGGGACCAATTTTGTCTCTATCTTCCCTCTTACCATTAACATATTTGTAGAACTCTTTTGGATTAATTTTCACCCTGCTTGCCATAGTTTTCTCGTACCTTCTTTTAGCTTTCCTAATTCCTCTCTTAAGATTCCTCTTACATTCAATGTATCTTTCAAACATCTCCTTAACTCCATGCTTCTTATATCTAATGTACGCCTCCCTTTTTCTTCGAACCAAGTTTCCAATATTCCTTGAAAACCACGGCTCTCTCAAACCTTTTGCCCCTCCTTTTAACCTAACAGGAACATAAAGCTTTTGCACTCTCAAAATCTGATCTTTAAAAGACTTCCATCTCTCTACTACATCCTGCTCATAAAACAAATTGTCCCAATGCACACCCTGCAAGTCCTTTCGCATCTCCTCAAATCTAGCTTTTCCCCAATCAAAAACCTCAATCCTTGGCCCTGATTTCTCTCTTTCCATAATGACATTGAAGCTGATTCTTCGAAAGAATTTAAATCGACATACAGAGGAGGAAAAAAAAAATTGTAAGGCTATAGAGAAAAGGTTGGTGGGAGCAACAAGATGGCATAATGAACAAAATGATCACTTTTTAAATCTATAATTTCATGAAAGGAATGGAATATATAAAATAGTTTTGTAGTGAAGATTAATAGACTCTGTGAAATCAAATCTTCGTGTTAATTAATCTGCTAAAGTCCTTCCATGAGATTCAAATACCGGAAACACTAGAAATTTTTTAAAAAATAGCTCACATGCAGCTATGATTCTGTTGCAATTTTGGATTGCAATTCTTTGCAGTGGTGTGAATCTAACTCTGACATGTACTTGTAGAGTTGTTCAATAAATCCAGGCTAATTTCACTTTTCTGCTCTAGCTTGTAGATTTTCAAGTGCATATCAAAATACTGTTAAATGTAGTGACTATTTTGCCTCTAGCATTCTCACAGGCAGTGAGTTGCAGACCATGATGCATTTGATATAAAATAGAACTCCTCAATTCATTTCTAATTCTTTACCAATTTTTTTGATCCATACACTTGGCTATTGACCACTTCTTTCCTATCTAATCTATTAAGGCCCCTTGCAATTTTGTATAGCTTAATTCAACTCCATGCAACCTACTCAGTTCAGTCAATCTGACCTTTCACCTTCATTACTAACATTGTTCAACCTGGCAACATCATGGGAGATTACCTCTGAATCCACTTTTATCAAATCACACCTCTGATTCTGCAGTGGAAGTTTATTTTTTCACTAGTGGATGTTATATACATGGAGTTAAGTAAGGCATTTGTCAAGGACCATCATGAGAGAATGATTCAGAAGGTGCAGATGCATGGGATCCATGGTGAGTTGATAGTTTGGATATAAAATTGGCTGGGTCATAGAGAGGTGGTGGCTGTTATTTGGGCTGGAGTTCCAGTGGTGTTCTGCAAGGATCAGTGCTGGGATCACAATTGTTTGTGATATGCTGTATATAAATGACATGAATGAAAAAAGTAGATGGGTGGGTTAGTAAATTTGAAGATAATACAAAGATTAGTGAACCTGAAGACAGTGTAGATGGTTATCAAAGAATACAACAGGATGTAGATCCATTACAGATAAGGACAGAGAAATGGAAGATGGAGTTGAATCCAGGCAAGTGTGAGATGATGTACTTTGAGAGGTTAAATCTAAGGGGAATGTGTAAAATTGATGATAGGGCTCTTAAAAGTATTGATGTGCTGAGGAATCTGGGGTTCCAACTTCATAGCTCTTTGAAAGAGGCCACTCAAGTAGATATAATAGTAAAGAGGGTATATTGTATGCTTGACTTCATTGGGTGGGGAATTGAATATACAAATAAGGAGGTAATATTGTAACTATACGAAACTTTGGACCAGCTGCACTTGAAATGCTGGTTTCCCTATAGGAAGGATGTGGAAACGATACTAGAGGATGGTGCATGGTTTTGAGGGTATGAGATATGGGGTGAGATTAGACAAACGGGTTGTTTTCTCTGAAGTATAGAGGATCATAAAATGGAGAGGGATTGATGAATGCGAGGAATTTTAAGGGAGATGTGTGGGACAAATATTTTATAGTGTCTGGAACAGGCTACCAGAAGGAGAGGTGGAAAAAAATACAGTAGTAGCATTTGGACGGCTTCCAAATGTTCACATAAATATGAAGATGCAGGCAGCAGAATTTAATTTTGATTTGATTGTATGTTCAGCACTTTCATGTAGGCATTGACAGATTTATTTCGATCTGACATTTTATTTTTTCAATGTTAATGTACTAACTGACAAACCTCAGACTGCTAATGTTGGAAGTGGTCACATCTAGGTTTTCCTATTGACCATTAATAAAAGGATTTTTGCCTTATTTACTCCACTGCCAGGCAATGTTAAGTTCACCCTAGTTACCTGTCATGTTACGTAAATAAAAGCTTTATATATTTAATCAACAGTGCTGACCAGCTGTCAAGCACACCCAGCCAAATTTGGAAAGGCTTTTTAAGTAATGCATGTTGAGTCCTAAAACTGCAACAATGCACAGGAAATACAAATATGCAACAGGATAAATAGGAACATACGTCTGGGCTTCAATATAAAAACTATAGGATTCAATCACTGTGCTCTTTTCCTACCCATGATCAGTGTGACACCTATAGGACTACCCATCAACCAATCTATTTGCTTTGTGGGGTACATTGCTTCCAATCTCTCTTCAAAGGATATTCATTTTGGTACATGTTTCCTACATTATTATGAAAAAAGGATATGCATACACCATACTATCATAATGTACGTGATTACAAGAACATATTGAAGTCTTCCAATTAATCCATGGAATAGTGAAGACATTTGACCATATAGCCAGTCTCCTCTGCCTCAGTACACGCCCATCAGCAAACCAAATGTCAATTAAGGTAAAAAAGTTGAAGTGAGGTTTTAGTTTTGCTTGAGCCAGATGAAGTTTAATTTGTTTTATATACAAAAGGTCCAAGAATATACTTCACACAATATTTCAGGAAAGGGAAGAGGTAATGTTCAGAAATCAGGACTTAACCTGGAATCTCAACAGAAATAAAAGAATATTTGTGTAAAATTTATTTTTACCAATTAAAGTCTTGCACATACAATTTTTTTGATAATTTTTGCAGCATATAAACAATGAGAGGTAATATGATTTTAAATTATTGGTTTTGTTTTGAAAATTTAGTCTTGCTAATTCACTTTATTTTGCATTTTAGTGGAAGTCATGATTTTCATATTTTGGACCTGGACTTCTTTTACAAGCAAGTTCTTTTTTTCTCAAGCTCTTGAGGCATTTTAGGATGAGGAAGCAGTGCTGCTGGCTTTCATACTAAAATATTAATAACTCTGCTTCAGGTAAAGATAGTCGTCAGTATAGAAAGCAGTTGGCTGTACTGAAATGAGATTGTCCCTTAAAGGAACTCAGTTGAGGACTGAGGGTGATAACACATTAAAAACATATCAAAAGTTTATACTTTTCATCTGTTATAGGTCAATTGTGTAGCCACAGCAGTGTGAGTCAGTAAGTGATGCATAACTGTTCAATTATTATACTCATCAACCAGTAGAAACATATGTTCTTCATGAAAAGTCATTAACCTTTCTCAGTTTGCATATTGAGCTCTCTGGAAGATGCTTCACATTTCTAAAAGCCAGTCTGATTGACGAAGGTTTTAGCACTGAGTCATATTGAAGGACATTGCAAAACGACCATAAAACATCAGCAGGGTTATAGGGTCTATAGATTTTAATTGCTGTGTGCCACTGGGCCTCTACAAAGCAATCAACCAGGCAATCTCCACAGACAGCCCTGCCATAATACATTTAACAATGGAGTTCTCACCCCATCAGCAATAAGGGGCTTATCAAAATCCCTATCACAATTAACGACCTTGTAAGGAGAAATAAAAAAATCATTTAAGTGAGTTTGCCCTAATTTTGCAAGGCACATTATGCATTTTCTAAGCTTATTTTTTTCATTAGCTGTTAAATATTTTTAACTTCTCCAGAATTTGCGAATGATTGAAAACTGTACATTATGTCACAAAAAAATGAAGTTTTCTTAAGTTTCTTTATGTTTTTTTACACCATATACTTATTTTTTTTAAATCCAAGGAGAGTGGTTGAATAATAAACACTGCATTGATTTATTCAAGAAAATTGCCTTGCTCCACGGTCTTATAAACAGTGACGGCGTCTCCATAAAAATAAATTCTAGATCAACAAGTACTTCTGAAAAAAATGAAATCAAAATAATTTATATTTCGCCATAGAGTTCTAAAATTCAGAAACAGGCCCTTCAGCCCAACTTATGTTCAAGGTTATTTATCTCAAACTACGAAGGACAGTGAGAAGGGTTCTTCTGTGAACAGACAAATAGGTTATCTCTAATTCAGACAGTTGTGTAAAGGATTACATTGAAAAGGAAAATCAGTTTACACCAAGCAAAGGCATCATGATAGCACTGCAATAGGGTTCATTTAGGACTCTGCTGGTTGGGAGGAAAAAACTGTCTTTAAGCCTTTTGATCCATGCTTTCACAATCTTAAGCCTTTGCCCTGATGGGAGGAAGGAAAAGGGAGTGTGTCACGGGTGGTGACGGAAGTTACAGCATGTGGACCACCTTCCCTAGGCAGTGCCATTTCCTTGACAGAGTCGACCAAGCTAGTCCCATTTGTTTGCATTTGGCCCATATTGGCCTGAACTTTTCCGATCCATGTATCTGTTGGAATGCTACAATCATCCCTGCACCACAGTTTGTTCTCTACATGCCACCCCCTGAATGAAGTTCAGCTTCAAGTTTCAGATTCAAGTTTAGAATAATTCGAGATTGGATAAGTAGAAAGAACCCAATGAAACAACGTTTTCTGTTCCTCCGTGCAAAAGTCATGCAAACATACACAGACGTAACACACATATAGACAAACAATACATATGCAGTACAATGTGTGTGTATATACACACACAAATATATATATATAGTAGAGGATCGGAGGCTTTGTATGAACAGATCATTCATCGTTCAGTTCTGATTGCCTGTGGGAAGAAGTTGTTTCTCAACCTGGTTGTTCTTGCTCTGATGGTCCTGTATCTCTTTCCCGACAGGAGTAGCTAGAAGATGCTGCGTGCAGGGTGATATGGGCCCTCAATGATTTTGCAGGGTGATATGGGCCCTCAATGATGTTGCAGGATGATATGGGCCCTCAATGATGTTGCAGGGTGATATGGGCCCTCAATGATTTTGCAGAGTGATATGGGCCCTCAATGATGTTGCAGGGTGATATGGGCCCTCAATGATTTTGCAGGGTGAAATGGGCCCTCAATGATTTTTCAGGGTGATATGGGCCCTCAATGATGTTGCATGGTGATATGGGCCCTCAATGATTTTGCAGGGTGATATGGGCCCGCAATGATTTTGCAGGGTGATATGGGCCCTCAATGATTTTGCAGGGTGATATGGGCCTCAATGATGTTGCAGGGTGATATGGGCCCTCAATGATGTTGCAGGGTGATTTGGGCCCTCAATGATGTTGCAGGGTGATTTGGGCCCTCAATGATGTTGCAGGGTGATATGGGCCCTCAATGATTTTGCAGGGTGATATGGGCCCTCAATGATGTTGCAGGGTGCCCTCAATGATTTTGCAGGGTGATATGGGCCCTCAATGATGTTGCAGGGTGATATGGGCCCTCAATGATGTTGCAGGGTGATTTGGGCCCTCAATGATGTTGCAGGGTGATATGGGCCCTCAATGATTTTGCAGGGTGATATGGGCCCTCAATGATGTTGCAGGGTGATATGGGCCCTCAATGATGTTGCAGGATGATATGGGCCCTCAATGATGTTGCAGGGTGATATGGGCCCTCAATGATTTTGCAGAGTGATATGGGCCCTCAATGATGTTGCAGGGTGATATGGGCCCTCAATGATTTTTCAGGGTGATATGGGCCCTCAATGATTTTGCAGGGTGATATGGGCCCTCAATGATTTTGCAGGGTGATATGGGCCCTCAATGATTTTGCAGGGTGATATGGGCCCTCAATGATTTTGCAGGGTGATATGGGCCCTCAATGATGTTGCAGGGTGATATGGGCCCTCAATGATATTGCAGGGTGATATGGGCCCTCAATAATGTTGCAGGGTTATATGGGCCCTCAATGATGTTGCAAGGTGATATGGGCCCTCAATGATGTTGCATGGTGATATGGGCCCTCAATTATTTTGCAGGGTGATATGGGCCCTCAATGATGTTGCAGGGTGATATGGGCCCTCAATGATGTTGCAGGGTGATGTGGGCCCTCAATGATGTTGCAGGGTAATATGGGCCCTCAATGATGTTGCAGGGTGATATGGGCCCTCAATGATTTTGCAGGGTGATATGGGCCCTCAATGATTTTTCAGGGTGATATGGGCCCTCAATGATTTTGCAGGGTGATATGTGCCTCAATGATGTTGCAGGGTGATATGGGCCCTCAATGATGTTGCAGGGTGATATGGGCCCTCAATGATGTTGCAGGGTGATATGGGCCCTCAATGATTTTGCAGGGTGATATGGGCATCAATGATGTTGCAGGATGATATGGGCCCTCAATGATGTTGCAGGGTGATGTGGGCCCTCAATGATGTTGCAGGGTGATATGGGCCCTCAATGATGTTGCAGGGTGATATGGGCCCTCAATGATTTTGCAGGGTGATATGGGCCCTCAATGATGTTGCAGGGTGATATGGGCCCTCAATGATGTTGCAGGGTGATATGGGCCCTCAATGATTTTTCAGGGTGATATGGGCCCTCAATGATGTTGCAGGGTGATATGGGCCCTCAATGATTTTGCAGGGTGATATGGGCCCTCAATGATGTTGCAGGGTGATATGGGCCCTCAATGATGTTGCAGGGTGATATGGGCCCTCAATGATGTTGCAGGGTGATATGGGCCCTCACTTATTTTGTAGGATGATATGGGCCCTCAATGATGTTGCAGGGTGATATGGGCCCTCAATGATGTTGCAGGGTGATGTGGGCCCTCAATGATATTGCAGGGTGATATGGGCCCTCAATGATGTTGCATTGACCTTTGAGGGACTCATTTTCTCCTTACATACTCCTTTGCCTTTAATATATTTACAGAATATTGGGAACCATCTTAACCTTTTTCTCCCAGAGCCATTTCATATCCCTTCCTTGCCTTCTTTATTTCCCTCTTGAATTAACTCCTGCACTCTCTATACAGCTCGAGGTTTTGGCTTTACCCCTTCAAAATTAGACTTTCACACCTGCTCCTGAATTGAATATTTTTTAAAAAATCTCAAAAGGATACTCTTTGATTGTTCTATGTCCCTGCCTGTTTGATGCACATTCTCAGGTCATGACAATTGTAGATGTCAATAGGTTATTAACTTCCTACATTAAACTTTGAGTCATTTTTTAAAATTGGAGTTTGCTCCAACTAAAAGAAATGCTTCTCCCAAATGTGGTCATAATTTGTCAATCTTAGTCCATTCTCAGTATTGGCCTGCAATTAATTTTTTCCCCCAATTCCAGTCATCTCTGGATTTCATTTGGGAAATTAGTATATTCTCCACAGCATCATGTATCTTGGAATGTTCTTAAAGTTTAAGAGTAGAGCTACAAGTAAGTATCTATTTCTCCAGAATAGTAAAAGGAACCAAATAATGCGAACTTCTGAGTAAGTTTAAGGTAGACAATATTCCTCAAGTTCACTATTTGAAAATTGAAAAAGTTTCCACCAATGTCTGATTACTTTGTTTATGATCTATATTTCACAGATCTGAGAAGATTTATATTTTGCTAACTTATTTATGAAAAATTATATTTTCTTGAAGGAAATACTTTTACTTATGAATGTTAATTTACTCTTGAGCTGCAGTTAATTAGAGCAAAGTATAACTCAAGTGGCTTAGTTAGAAATGTAGCTAATCTATTTATTCTGATGTGAGATAGGAATTGATAGGTAACTCCAGGGATGTATAGCTAAATAGGGAAAACTATTGCATTTGATAATCACTATTTAAACATCAGTTTTATTCATCAGGAGGCAATATATTAAGCAATCAATAAACAATACATGACAAAGACTTAATACCAAAAACATAAAAGACAGAACTGATTTATTTCCCCTCATAAAGGTAACAATTCCACCTTTATCCCTCGTAAAGGTGACAATTCCACCTTAATTTTTACGTTGCAATAAAATTGTAAAAAGTCACTATAATAAGTAAATTGAGGTCGATGTAAGCAATTATATTAATCAATCTAAAGTTTAGATTCTAATCCATAGCACTGTCCAAACTAAATTAATTGTTTCTATCTACCACTGGAATTGTGCAGAATGTTACTTGTCTTCCAGCTAATATTATAGCCCCCATTTTAACCTGAAATGGGAGATGGCACTGGCAATAGAAGGATTTCCCACAAAAGTCAGGTACATTTAACATACTTCAAATGAAATCAAAGGGTATGACGCAGAAGACAGCTGACAAGAGTATTGAACAGGAGACTCACTCTGCCTCTTTATTGACAATAGGACAATATTGTGATAGTTACTTGCTGTGAAGAAACCCTAAATAAGGATTTATTTTGTTGAAACCAAAATTCTCTAAAGCTAAGAGAGGACATAAATCCTAAACTCTTAGCTGACGCCAGAATATATTTCATTTTTTTTCTCTTGCTGCTAACGAAACATTGTTCATCCTATTGACCATCCTGGAGAGTCAATGATTCAAAGAGTGACAACTACTACAGGCCAAGAGAATGACCTGTTCATGTCGCTAAATACAGTCCCTGTCTCAGTGATTCACTTGCCGATATCCTTTTGGGAATGCAGACACGAGACGAGAGATACTGGAATCTCGAGCAAAAACACAAACTGCTGGAATAACTCGATGATTCAGACAACATCTGTGGACATAAATAAACAGTTGATTTTTTTTGGATTGAGACCTTCCATTTGGAATGAAAGAGTGGAGGGGAGGTAAACAAATAAAGGGCTGAAGTGGAGGGGAAGGGGACATACCTGACAAGTAATAGATAGATCTAGGTGAGAAGGGGTTGATTTGCAGATGGAGTCAAATGGGCCAAGAAAAGGTGAAGAGAGCCACAGAAGTTTTGAGATGAAAAGTGGAGACAAGCAGGTTCTGTTATCTGAGGAGGAAGGTAAAGTGGAACCAGTTAATTTAAGGTTGGTGAGAATATAAGAACAACGGTGGGTAGGGAATAGACAACCTAATGTAGGGAGTGTTTGGGTGATGGGCAGATATAAATAGCAGAGGGGAAAGAAATTGAGTTCAAGGGCTGGGTGGGTGTTGGAAAGAAAGGAGTGGGTGAGAGGACCAGGGTAGATCTGAAGGAGTGAGAAAAGAAGGGGGTAGCCAAAAAATGAATAATTTAATGTTCATACTGTTGGGTTTTAAACCGCACAATCGAAATATGTGGTTTATTTTTTCTATTTTGCATTTGGTCTTGCCCTGGCAATAGAGGAAATCAAGGATGGACAAGTCAGTGTGGGAGTGAGAAGGTGAATTGAAATGGCTTACAACCTTTCTGCAGTCTTCAGCAGAATAACTAGTTCTTCCTTCCAGACAGCAAGAATTCAATGACTGCTGTAGTAACTGTGTCCTAACTGTAGTACCTGCCCTGATTGCAGTAATTCTGTGGCTGACATGTCCCACTGTTAGCATACAATCTCAAAAATAACAACCAATGAAAGCTACAGAAGTTCATTTGATGTTACACTGCTTTCATTCTCCCCTCCCCTAATGCCTAACCAAACAGTATTTCAATATTTTTTTTTAAATTGATATACAGCACGGTTACCGTTCCAGATGGCCCATGAGTCCGCACCTCCCAAATACACCCATGCAACATTAACCTTCAAATCCTGGACATCGTCTACTTCCCCTCTCTTCCCCTTTTCTGTCTGATATCTGTGGAAATTAAAGTGTACAATTTTTAACAGCTACAATGACATAGAACATAGAACACTACAGCACAGTCCAGGCCCTTCAGCCCTTGATGTGCCAACCCACATATTCCTTAAAAAATACGCATCTTAGGTGAGGAACTTTTTAACTTCACAGCACCAAACTAAACTCCAATGCTATGCATATATAACTCTTGTATAAGCTTCTTCTGGTAAAACGTAAACATAAGAAGCCTTTGCGTTAATACAGTATTGTCAAGGTTAATTGTGCTAGGTGGGCAGGGTGCTACAAAATATTCATTTGTCCCTCCTTCCAATCTGTCCTCTATCCCATTTATTTACAGATAATGATAAGTGCAGAAATAATACAGTGAAAAAAATCAACTCTAATGAATGGTTTCGTGGCATAATTATTGATGGTTTGTCAGGTAATCATTTACTTGTCAGAGATATGAGGTTAAAGGGCGTCCATAGAAGCAAACCCTATCTGTGATGAAGGTTAGCCCTCCCCTCCACCCCTCCTCCCCCATTAAGCCACCCCTCCCAGGCCCATGGAGTGCAGATGGATTTGGAAAACCAGGATTTAAACCCAGTGACGATGTTGTAGTAACAAATTATTTACAAGTTAGGATGATGCTTGATTTGATGAGAAAGCTGCAGATTATAGCAATTCAACATAATTGTGGCCCTTGATGTTCTTAGCCACAATTATTGTGCAAGACTGTAACAGGCTGAGAGATGCAGAAGCCTACAGGCTACAGGCCATCTTATTGATGAGCTGGCAGTGGAGGAAATTTATGTTTCAGTCATAGATATGGACAATCAAGACAGCTGCTTTATCCTGGTTGGTCTGAAATAATTGAGTGTTGAGGAAGTTCACTCATCCTAGCAAGAAGAAGGCACTCTATTTTACATTTAATGTACCTTATAAAACTGTGGAAAATCTTGAGTGAGTCAATCACTGCAGGATACCCAGCTGTTTTAACCATAATATTTATGTGGCTCATTCAGTTTTGTCCATTCATTGTTGAGTCCAAGATATTGACGACAGCAGATTCAATTGTAGTAATGTCATTGAATATTATGGGTAAGTGGTTAGACATCTCCTTTTTATAGATGATCATTTTTATTGATTAGTTGCCACCTTTCATCTCAATCCCAAGTATTGTTTGTCTTTCTGCATGCAGGTAGTAATTGTTTCAGTATGAAGAAGTGCAGATGAAATTAAATATTCTGAAATCAGCATGAAATCACCCACTTCTAATCTTGTTGTGGATTGCTGAGGGTTCTGAAGACGATTGGGCCCAGGATGTGGCTTTGAGAAACTAATACTATGATATCCCGGGGTCCTCCAATATCCACAATCGCCTTCATTTGTATGAGATATAACACATTTTATAATTGCCTCCCTTGTTTTTTACTGACTTTAATTTTATGAGGGATTCTTGATGCCACAGTTGGTTAAATATCACCTTGATATATGCAGTCACACTCACCCCACATCTGGTGTGCATGTGCAGGGTGACCTATCTTAGACTCACAACACCTCCTCATTGGTCAGAAAGGCACAGCAGTGCCTACACTTCCTAAGGAGATTGAGGAGGGCAAGGCTACCAGCCCTCATCTTGACAATATTTTACAAGAACACAATTCACTTTGTCCAGATTATGAATGATGTGGTATAGTAGCTGCAAAATATTGGACTGGAAGTCAATACAGAATGTCATCAAAACAGCCAAGAAGATCACTAGGGTCTCCTTTTCCTCTATTGATAGCATTTACTGGAACTATTGCTTAAATAAGGCTTAAAGAATTATTGAGTACCTTTTTCATCCACCAAATGGTATCAAGGAGCATCAAAATCACGTCTGCCAGGATGGGAAATAACTTCTTCCCACAGGCAGCAAGATTGATGAACAGTAGTTGGATGCTGCAGGATCATGAGCAGAAGTAAATAATCCCAAAATATTTGTATAAATATTACCTTTTGTGCTGTATATGTGTATGTGCCATGCTCCGGAGAAATGCTGTTCTGCCTGGTGGTATATATTCATTCAGATGATAATGAAACTGAATTTGAACTTTAATTCAACTCATTGGTTCAAGTTTGGGCTGAGGCTATGCCTGGGTAGGAGTGAAATTGGTGAATCTCAAATTGAACATCAGTAAGCAAACTATTAGTGAGTAACTGCCACTTATAACAGAATTGGCAACATCTTGTCTCACTTTGTTAATGATTAAAAGATGACTGATAGTGTGATAATTACCTGTGTGGAATTTCTCCAATCTTTTAATAGGGAGGAAGCAGCTGGGCCTGCTTCCTATTAAATAAGGAAAATTACTTATTGTAATTGCACTGAATAACTAGGTTAGGTACGTACCTTATCCTTGAGTGCAGGACTATATTAAGAATTTTCAATGTTTAATCCCAATACAGTACCCAATTCTCACATCTTCCCTTCATCAACGAAGTTGCTTCTTTCATCATCTGATATTTCTGTGAGCTGTTATTAATAAGTAGCACTTATGGTCACTCATGCAACAAAAGAGACTTTTACACCTCAAAAGGCAGCGGATTTTCACAAATGTGTTTAATTGCTATTAATAGCAAAGATTTGAATAGGATACACAGAATTTTCTCAGGATAGAAATAGATCAATTGGTTGAAGTGTTCCATGTCGATATTTTGGCACCATACATCTTCCACTCATCTTATCTCATCTCATCTTGTGAACCTCTAATTGTGCTTTGCTCAGTGTACAGGGGTTCCAGATTTGTGCTACATATTTTTATATCTGCCATGTGTTTTATAAACAGTTATTTTAAAGGTGGCAAACGAATGAAAAATTCAAAAAATATAATGTCCTTGGTTAGAACATAACAGCACAGTACAGGCCCTTCACCTCATGATGTTGTGCAGACTCCTAAGAACCAAAACAAACTAAACCCTCCCTACCGCATAACCCACTATTTTTCTTTTGTCCATGTGCCTGTTTAAGAACCTCTGCTCCTATTGTTCCAGCCTCCACCACCACCCCGGCAATGCATTCCAAACACCCACAACTCTCTGTGTGAAAAAAGCATACAAATCCTCTAAACTTTCCTCTATTCACTTTGTACTGTCTATAGGCCTTTCTAACAGCTCTGTACTTCATGATTGGCTGTCAAGTTTTCTGTTTCTACAATACAACTAAAACCAGAGTTTTGAAGAAGTGAACATCCTCAGGAATTCAAGACATATTAATTCCTGCTTGTAAAGCTGTGATAAAGCATTTATTGTACTGGTGAAAATTAACAGCAAACAAGTTGTTGAGGGTGAAAAATTATTTGATGTGCATGGAGTTCATAAGCTACTCATTTTGAAAACATAAGGCCAAACAGGGAATATATTCACTTATTTCAGTTGATTATTGCCTCGTCATTACAGAAGTTTTACTTAGATGAGAGGACATTATGAACATTATGATCAGCAGCAGGTATTTTCGGATACACATCATGAAAATGACAAAGTCATTCAGACATACTACAAGGACCATCAAAACCTCAATGACCCCATTGCATTTATTCCATTTTTATTTTCCCCACATTCCCATTAACTTGTATGAGATTCTAAAATTCATTACTTTCCAGGGGCAATTAGCAGTGAACATTTAGCCTACCAAACCACATGATTTAGGTGTGGTGCAATGTCGAAGAACCTGGATAAAGTCCATATAGTCACAAGAAGAAAGTACAAATTCCACATCAAATTCCACTTGTATTCTTTACTGGAAAGTACAATGGTTCCCTTCTCTATCTGTGACAGAATGATATTTCCTGATGTGTAGTGTAACATCTGACAAATCCAACTTTTTTTCCATTATCACAGACTGGATTTTGGATTCAGTGTAATTTAAAGGTCAGGAATAATTATTTTCTCAATGCAATTCAGCTCCCTTTTAAAAACGAATAGACTTTCATTTCACATTTTCGACATCAACCTTTCCATCCTACATTGAATATTATGTATAAATGAAAGCTGTTGACAAAAGTATATTTTACAACTATTGTTTAAAAAAAGATATAAAATTGCCTCCTCATAATACGTATGCAATATTCAATATTATGTCTTGAAATGCCTTGATATTTTTCTCTCCACATATGGAAGGAGAATATTCTGCCTGGATGTCAGTGACGAGTGGAGGGCTGCAAGGATCTGTTCTGGGACCACTTGCTCTTTGTGATTTTTATAAATGTCATGGATGAGGAGGCAGAAGGATGGGTCAGTAAGTTTGAAGATGACACCAAGGTTGGAGGAGTTGTGGATAGAGCTGAAGGTTGCAGAGTTGGGTAGAAAAGTGGCAGATGGATATCAATCCAGATATGTGTGAGGTGATGCATTTTGAAGGACAAACCAGAAGACAAAGTATAGGGTTAATGGTTGGTTCCTTAAGAGTGTGGATGAACAGAGAGACCTTGGGGTTCAAATCCATATATCCCTCAAGGTCGCAGCACAGGTTGATAGGATAGTTATGAAGGCCTATGGGATGCTGTCATTCATTAATAAGGGGATTGAATTCAGGAATAGAGACGTCATGTTGAAACTCTACAAATCTCTGGTGAGATCACACTTAGAGCATTGTGTTCAATTCTAGTCACCTCATTATATGAAAGATGTGGAAGCTATGAAGAGGGTGCTGAGGACATTTACTAGGATGTTGCCTGGATTGGGAAATAACTCTTATGAAGGAAGGTTAGTCGAGCTAGGACTTTTCTATTTGGAGCATAGAAGGATGAGCAGAGCCTTGATAGAGGTCTATAAGATTATGTTAGGCACAGCCAGCACCTGTTTCCCATGACAGGGCCAGAAAACACCAGAGGACATATGTACAAAGTTAAGGGAGGGAGGGAAGTTTAGGGGAGACATGAGGGGTAAATTTTTTACACAGAGTTGTGAGTGTCTGGAATGGCTTGCCAGACATGGTGTTGGAAGCTAAAACATTGGGGCATTTAAGAGAATCTTAATTGGACACATGAATGAAAGAAAAATGGAGCATTATGGGGTAGGGAGGGTTTAGTACCTTTTTTTCAGGATGGAATATGTAGGTCAGCACAGCATCAAGGGCTGAAGGGCCTTTAGTGTGCTGTATTGTTCTATGTTCTCTGTAACACAATCTGCTGAGTATATCTGGTGTGGTTTTTTTTTGTGTGTTTGCTTCTAAGATAAATCAGTGAATTTTACTGTCATGAATTAAAATAAGATTTTTCATTTATGCAACTCCTTTTGTTGAATTTATTGTCAATAAATTAGTTTTCTTTTGCACCCAATTTTCACAAGCAAATAATAAATTGTCACCACAAAATGTGTGATTAATTAAATTATATAATGGCATGGATTATCAGATGAATGGTGGACAGCATTTTAGACAACTTTTCCATTCTGCTTCCAGAAAATGCTGCCATATTTTATATCTTCTTCTTTGGCTTGGCTTGACGGACGAAGATTTATGGAGGGGTAATGTCCATGTCAGCTGCAGGCTCGATTGTGGCTGACATGTCCAATGCGGGACAGGCAGACACAGTTGCAGCAGTTGCAGGGGAAAATTGGTTGGTTGGAGTTGGGTGTTGGGTTTTTCCTCCTTTGTCTTTTGTCAGTGAGGTGGGCTCTGCAGTCTTCTTCAAAGGAGGTTGCTGCCCGCCAAACTGTGAGGCGCCAAGATGCACGGTTTGAGGTGATATCAACCCACTGGCGGTTGTCAATGTGGCAGGCACCAAGAGCTTTCTTTAGGCAGTCCTTGTACCTCTTCTTTGGTGCACCTCTGTCATGGTGGCCAGTGGAGAGCTCGCCATATAACATGATCTTGGGAAGGCGATGGTCCTCCATTCTGGAGACGTGACCTACCCAGCGCAGTTGGATCTTCAGCAGCGTGGATTCGATGCTGTCGGCCTCTGCCATCTCAAGTACTTTGATGTTAGGGATGAAGTCGCTCCAATGAATGTTGAGGATGGAGCGGAGACAACGCTGGTGGAAGCGTTCTAGGAGCCGTAGGTGATGCCGGTAGAGGACCCATGATTCGGAGCCGAACAGGAGTGTGGGTATGACAATGGCTCTGTATATGCTAATCTTTGTGAGGTTTTTCAGTTGGTTGTTATTCCAGACTCTTTTGTGTAGTCTTCCAAAGGGGCAATTTGCCTTGGCGAGTCTGTTGGCTATCTCGTTGTCGATCCTTGCATCCGATGAAATGGTGCAGCCGAGATAGGTAAACTGGTTGACCGTTTTGTATCTTTCTTTGGCTTGGCTTCGCGGACGAAGATTTATGGAGGGGGTAAAAGTCCACGTCAGCTGCAGGCTCGTTTGTGGCTGATAAGTCCGATGCGGGACAGGCAGACACGGTTGCAGCGGCTGCAGGGGAAAATTGGTTGGTTGGGGTTGGGTGTTGAGTTTTTCCTCCTTTGCCTTTTGTCAGTGAGGTGGGCTCTGCGGTCTTCTTCAAAGGAGGTTGCTGCCCGCCAAACTGTGAGGCGCCAAGATGCACGGTTTGAGGCGATATCAGCCCACTGGCGGTGGTCAATGTGGCAGGCACCAAGAGATTTCTTTAGGCAGTCCTTGTACCTTTTCTTTGGTGCACCTCTGTCACGGTGGCCAGTGGAGAGCTTGCCATATAACACGATCTTGGGAAGGCGATGGTCCTCCATTCTGGAGACGTGACCCACCCAGCGCAGCTGGATCTTCAGCAGCGTGGACTCGATGCTGTCGACCTCTGCCATCTCGAGTACTTCGACGTTAGGGATGAAAGCACTCCAATGGATGTTGAGGATGGAGCGGAGACAACGCTGGTGGAAGCGTTCTAGGAGCCGTAGGTGGTGCCGGTAGAGGACCCATGATTCGGAGCCGAACAGGAGTGTGGGTATGACAACGGCTCTGTATACGCTTATCTTTGTGAGGTTTTTCAGTTGGTTGTTTTTCCAGACTCTTTTGTGTAGTCTTCCAAAGGCGCTATTTGCCTTGGCGAGTCTGTTGTCTATCTCATTGTCGATCCTTGCATCTGATGAAATGGTGCAGCCGAGATAGGTAAACTGGTTGACCGTTTTGAGTTTTGTGTGCCCGATGGAGATGTGGGGGGGCTGGTAGTCATGGTGGGGAGCTGGCTGATGGAGGACCTCAGTTTTCTTCAGGCTGACTTCCAGGCCAAACATTTTGGCAGTTTCCGCAAAGCAGGACGTCAAGCGCTGAAGAGCTGGCTCTGAATGGGCAACTATACAACTTGAAAAAGCATACAGGTCCCGATTTAGTATAACCTCTGTAAAAAAAGAATAGTTTGATTGCACAATATCCTTCAGTATTGCACTAATGAATAACTTCACATTGAATGCTCATATTCATAAATTCAAAGTAATGAGAGATATTTATTAGCTTCTTCAGATTATAAAAGACTTTCTTAATCCAGCTTTACATCAACACTCATGAACATGAGGCTATTCAAGATGCATGAGTCATGAGAGCCTGGGAATCTTCTCAAACCTTATCCTGTGCAACCTCATTTATTTTGACAGATGCATTGTACAAATATTTTTATGAACAAAAAGCTGATTTTCCAACACATATTTGCAGGATATTCAATATTATTGCTTAAATGCAAATAAGGTAATATTATTGCCACTTGTAATATAAGAATTTGTCTTTACATATCTTCTTTTATCTAGAGGACAGCTCATTGCAACAGTAGGAGCAATTCTTTTTTTTTATTTTTCACACCATAAACCACATTGACCATGATACATACTTTTTCCTTTTCAAATATATACAGTGCCATTTTCTTCCCCCCCCCCCCAATTCTGATGACTTTTTTCCCCATGATCTTACTGAATAAATTGACCAGAAAAAAAATAATTGTGAATTTCCTAAAATTGGATTGATAATCATAGATTTCTAAGTGTTCAAACATTCAAAGACTTGATTAGATGATGCAATTTTTTTTACAATTATTTTCTTACATTATGCAAATTTATTAATAAAAGATATTAGTCATGTTCCCTATATAATCTTTATTTTATTTACAATACTCCAGTGAGCCAATTTGTTTGAGAATTCAGATGTTGATTCAAAAATTAAAATTTTGAATTGTGGTTTTAAATAAGGTTCCATTAGTTAATAAATTTTTAGAAATATAATATGAGAATCTGTAGACACCATGGTTAAATGGAAGAACACAATGCTGGAGAAACCAGCAGGTCAAACAATGTCCTTTATATAGCGAAGGTAATACATAACCGACATCTCGGGCTTGAGCCCTTCATCAAGGTATGGAAAAATGTTGGCAGGCATCTGAACAAAAGAGTAAAGGGGAGGCATGGTTGCAAAGGCAGGAGGAAATAGGTGGAGAAGGAAGGGAGAGGACAGCAGCAAGCAAGGGGAGGAGGGATGGCTGGGTGAATAGAGAAGTAAGGGGGGAGTTAGAAGGGGAAAGGGAAGGGGGAGGGGGAAGGGGGGTGGAAGAGAGGAGAGCAGGTTAGCAGAAACTGGAAAAGTCTATGTTAATGCCATCTGGCTGGAGAGTGCCCAGACAGAAAATCAAATTTACCAGTGACCTTGGAGGGATAGTTCATAAGTGCAGGGACAGACTTGTGAATACGGGAGTGTGACACAGAACTGAAATGTGATTGGCTACTGAGAGGTCTCTATCTCTGATGCGGACAGAGAAGGTGTTCAGTGAAGCTATCTCCAAATCTGTGCCCAGTCTCTCTGATGTAGAGAAGGCCACATAGAACACAGGATGCAGTAAATCAATCCTGCAAATCACTTCAAGTGAATTGATGTTTCACTTGAAAGGCCAGTTTGGGGACCACAGACTGTGGTGAAGGAGGAGGTGTGGGTGAAAGGGTGGTGCTTCCTGTCACCAAAGGGGAAGGTGCTGAGGAGGGGTGATTAGTGAAGAGAGATGAATGCACGAGGGTGTCATTGTGGAAGCAGTCCCGATGGAAGGCAGAGAGGGGAGGAGAAGGGAAGATGTGTCTGGTAGTGGGATCCTGTTACAAATGCTGAAAATTCTGGAGGATAATATGTTGGATGTGGAGTGATAGATGAGGATAAGGGGGATTCTGTGTTTGTTGCATCTGGGGGCAAGGACGCCAGGGCAAATGAGCGGAAAATGGAGTAAATGATGGTAAAGCTGAGTTGGTGGTAGAAGCGAAGCCACGTTTGTGGAAGAAGGCAGACATTTTGAAAGATCTGGGCTGGAAAACCTCATCTTGGGAACAGATGCGGCAGAGACGGAGGAATTGAGAGAAGAGAATAGAATCCTTGCAGGGGACAGGGAGTGAGTAAGTGTAGTCAAGGTATTTGAGGAGTTAGTGGGTTTGTAATATTTGTCCGTGGAAAGTTTGTATTCCGAGATGGAGACCGAGAGATCCAGGAAGATCGGAGAGGGACCAGGTGAGTTCAAGATCAGTGTGGAATTTGACCGTAAAGTGAATGAAGTTGATAAGCTGATCAGGGGTGCATGAGGCAGCCCCATTGAAATTATCAATATAGCGGAGGAAGAGTTGAGGGGTTGCTGGCGTTGGCTTGCAACATGGATTGCTCCACAATCCAAGCATAGCTAGGACCATGTGGGTATCCATAGCAGGCATAGCTGGGACCCATGCAGGCATCCATGGCAGGTGTAACTGGGACCCATGCAGGTACCTATTGTAGGCGTAACTGGGACCCATGCAGCTACCTATTGTAGGTGTAACTGGGACCCATGCAGGCATCCATGGTAGGTGTAACTGGGACCCATGCAGGTACCTATTGTAGGCATAACTGGGACCCATGCAGGTACCTATTGTAGGCGTAACTGGGACCCATGCAGGTACCCATGGCTACTCCTTTGATTTGGAGGAAGTGAAGCGAGTTAAAGTGAGACTCGTCTTCATCAGTAACAGAGATCTCCCAGTAGCGAATATTTCAGTTCTGCATCACACTCTCATACTCACATATCTGTCCGTGGCCTTATGTACTATCCCACAAAAACCACCTGTAAATTGAAGGAACGACACCTGATTTTCCAGCCAGATGGCATTAACATCAACTTTTCCAGTTTCTGCTAACCTGCTCTCCTCTCTCCCACCACATGCCTTCTCTCTCTATTTACGTAGCCATCCGTCCTCCCCTTGATCTCTGCTGTCCTCTCCCTCCCTTCTCCACCAATTACCTCCAACTTTTGCGACTGCACCTCCCCACCCCCCACTCTTTTGTTTGGATGTCTGGTGACATTTTTCCATACCTTGATGAAGGGCTTAATTCTGAAACGTTGGTTATGCATTATTACCTTTCCTATATAAAAGGACACTGTTTGACCTGCTGAGTTTCTTCAGCATTGTGGTTTTACTTTTAAAAGTTGGAGACATGTATAATACCACTAATATCCATGATACTGGTAATATAATTTTAGTAATCTCACTCCTTGAACTGTCAGAGTATTTTTCTAACGGTATATTTTAAAATGCTCAATGACACTTTGATACATTTTGAATATATTACAAAGGTATCACTACTACAGAAATAAAATTCATTGATGAATTTCAAATAATTGTGTAATTTACTGATATGATAAAAGTTAATGTAAATCTCTTGGTGCCTGCCACATTGACCACCGCCAGTGGGCTGATAACGCCTCAAACCGTGCATCTTGGCGCCTCACAGTTTGGCGGGCAGCAACCTCCTTTGAAGAAGACCGCAGAGCCCACCTCACTGACAAAAGGCAAAGGAGGAAAAACTCAACACCCAACCCCAACCAACCAATTTTCCCTTGCAACCGCTGCAATCGTGTCTGCCTGTCCCGCATCGGACTTGTCAGCCACAAGCGAGCCTGCAGCTGACGTGGACTTTTTACCCCCTCCATAAATCTTCGTCCGCGAAGCCAAGCCAAAGAAGAAAAGTTAATGTAAAAATATAGATCAAATTTTTCCAAAAGACCTTAGTTGATAAATTCCAAATATATACTTCTGCTGTCTTTAACTAAAACTAATATATTTATTACCTGAGAATTTAACATGATTATTGCTCCTTTTAATCTGTCTTTGCACAGATCTCACCAGAAAAGAAAAAAAAAAGTGCATTTAGTTCAAGTCCTGAAAACATGTGTTAGAATTTATGTCAATAGATGGTAATTCTGAACACCCATTATTTTAGACTTTCTCTGCAAGAAACTGCAGCAAGTTGTAAACTTGGCTGGTGACTTCACAGATATTCCATAAAAGCAGAACATTTTGGAAATATTCAACAAATCAGAGAGTGGCTGAGGAGAGAGACACAAAGTTAATATTTCATCAATTCCCATAAATGCATCCTAATTATTTGATTTGGTGCAGTATTTTCTTAGTTTATTTCAGACTTCCAGTATCTGAAGTATTTTTGCCATGGGATAACTTTTGTTTCTCTTTCTTCTATCCAGCGCTACAATCCACATTCACAAAGGATTCAAAGATACTTTACTAAGCTAATTAATTTGGGGCTTCCATATTAACTGAAATATGTGGCCATTTTCATCTGACACTTGCCAGGAAAGTCTGCACCAGTGGTTCATAGGTGTGAACACCGTGTTGAGATGTTCAGGTTTCAGTAAGAAATCATGTCATGCCCTATGCCTTTTAAACTAAGACAAACATGGACTGTCATAAACTAGATAGTGTCTTTGCTACCATTCAAATGCTGAATAATTTGCTCAAACAGTAATTGGCAAATGTCAACATACTGATCAGAAGATACACGCATACTCTATTGGATAAGGAAAGACTCTGGCCTGTGTGATCTTCTTAGTGGCATTAATTGGATGAGTAAGGCTACTACACATGTAAGTTGCCCAATTAATTAACAATTGAAAAACTTTTCTGAATTGAATGGGGGTAAGTTATGTTAAATTATCGGAGGACATAAGGGTGGTACGGTTAGCATTAGCGGTCAATGCAACATTATTACAGCACCAGCGACCGGGGGTTCAAATCCGGTGCTCCCGTGTCTGCCAGTTTCCTCCGAATGCTCCGGTTTCCTCCCACATTCCAAAGATGTATCTGGCTTGTATGATTGGGTGTATTTAGGCCTGTTACTGTGCTGTATGTTTTAAATTTTTTAAATTAAAAACAAAAAAAATTTTCTAAAGGATTGAGAAGACACCAAAAAGTATACATATATCAGTTAAAAAGCAGGAAGGCAAGTGAATGAGTTGGTAAAATCAGTAATTAAAAGTAAACAGGAGCTAAAAACAGCCTTGCATTTTAACAATAGGTATATATCTATCGTACATCTACTGATCAGCTGTCTTCCAGGTGTGTCCAAATATCGGCAGGCAAAGAAAAGCATGTAAAGATTATTGGAGAACAAACTTGATGAACTCCAATCAGACTTCAACATCTTAAAGACATCAGGGAGTGCTAAGTGATGCACTTTACAGAAACATGGTTGTCATGATAATGAATATGTATGAAATGTACCGGAAGTCACGTGGTATGAGAGAGAGATAAGAGCACAAGCAGGAGAACAAAGGAAACTGGAAAATAAAGACACTGAGAAGTTTACCTGATAAATTTTGTGTTTGATGTTTTATTAACTTCACATTTCGGGCCACAAATGTGACAATGGTTAAATGTGGATATTCCAGACATGGAACTGCTGCCCAAGGGCTATACCCTCCATCCCACTGATCAAACACCAGCATCTGGAAAAAACCTGGAGAGGCAGCATTTGTGTCATCATCAGTTCATCTTTGTGCACAGATGTGATGGTCATGTCGCACTCCTGCAGAAGGCCATCTCCGAAGCAAAATGGCAATTCCTGAGGAAGCTAGAGACAGAGACAGATACACAACAGCTATGGCAGAGAAAGTAGGCCATTACAGACTACAAAGTGATGCTAAACTACCCCATGAGCTGAACACCTTCCATGCCCACTTTGAGAAGAACCAAAGAGTGCCTATGAGGATTCCTGAAAAGTCTGAGGACCCTATTATATCTGTCCCTGAGGGTGATGTCAGAACATCATTCAAGAGGCTGAACCCTTGCAAGGCCCTAACAGCGTACCTGGCAGGGTATTGAAAATCTGTGCCAACCAACTAGTCAGAGTTTTCATGGACATTTTCAACCTCTCATAGTGGCAGTCAGAGGTTCCCACCAGCTTCAAAAGGGCATCAATCATCCCGGTATCCAAGAAGAGTAGTGTGGGCTGACTCACCAATTACTGCCCAGTAGCATTAATTTCTACTGTGATGAATCGCTTTGAGAGGCTGGTCATGGCCAGAATGAACATGTACCCAAGTAAAGATCTGGACCCACTGCAATTGGCCTATTGCTGCAATCGCTCCATAGTAGATGCAGAATCGCTGGCTCTCCACTCAGCTCTGGATCACCGCAAAAACAGCAATTCATACATACGGCTGCTCTTCAGAGACTACAGCTCAGCCTTCAATACCGTTATTCCCTCAGTGCTGGTCAAGAAACTACAAACTCTGGGCCTCTGTACCTCACTCTGTAACTGGACCCTTAACTTTCTCATTGGAAGACCATAGTCAGTATGAATCGGAAGCAATATCTCCTCTTCACTGATTATCAACACAGGCGCACCCCAAGGATGTGTGCTTAGTCCACTGCTCTTCTCATTGTACACCCACAACAGTATGGCCAGGCACAATTCCAATGCCATCTACAAGTTTTCTGATAACATTGTTGGCAGAATTACAAACAGCAATGAGGAAGCGTATAGAAGGGAGATGGATCAGCTCGTTGAAAGGTATAATGACAGCATCCTTTTGCTCAATGTCAGCAAAACCAAGGAGATGATTGTGAACTTCAGGAGGAAGTCAGAGGAACATAAGCCAGTCAGTAGTGGAGAGGGTCAAGAACTTCAAATTCTGAGGAGTCATCTTCTCCAAGGATCTGTCCTGGATCCTCCACATTGATCAATCACAAAGAAGGCTCACCAGCAGCTATAGCTTGTGAAGTGTCTGAGGAGGTTCTGTATGTCACCGAAGACTCTCGTATACTTCTATAGGTGTACCATGGAGATCATTCTGGCTGGTTGCATCACTGCCTGGTATGGAGGTGGCAACTCTCAGAACAAGAATAAACTCCAGAGGGTTGTTAACTCGGCCTGCGACATGACAGGCACCAGACTCCACTCCACACATGAAGTGGTGTCTTAAAAAAGCACCCTCTATTCCTCGCCACCCAGGTCATGCCCTCTTCCCTCTCCTATCACTGGGAAAAGGTACAGGAGCCTAAAGACAAGGACTCACCAGTGGTCAGCTTCTTCCCCATTGCCTTTAGATTCTTGAATAATCAATGAACCAAACACACTTCCTTACTTTTCATGCACTACTTTATTTTATTTTTTATAGTAATATCATAAGATTGTTATAAAATTAATGTTTGGACTATGATGCTGCAGCAAAACCTAAATTTCATGACTTGTTCATGACAATAAATCCTGATTCTGATTCTAAAGCAGTCAGAACTTTAATGAAAATTGTCAAAAAATGGATATTACAATTCCAATTAACTAATTATTCAGGATGCAACAATACCTCTCAATGTTCCATTATATGTATTCCACTATGGTGGCGGTGGCTCACCACTAGTCAAGTGAACCAGCTCCGCTTGTAAGTGCCATCAGGGGTGTTCCCTTCCTCCCAGCACGGGGCTCAGAAGCCCGCGCTGGGGGATCACGTGATACCCAGGTGACGTCAGCGCCCTCCAGCGCGGTTCTCAGCCAGGTCCGGGCTGGGAGTATAAGTTCACCCAGCAGCCTGCAATAAACTAGTCTGCTCACTGAGCTCAACCCGTCTGGTTGTGTGTGTTATTGCAGGAACAGTGTAGCTGCTGCTACAATTGGTGACCCCGACTGGTTCAAACATCTTTGAACCCATCATGAGCGAGCCTGGGATCGGTGCTATAGCCGTGAAACTGCCTGAATTCTGGGTTCAGGAGTCCGAGACCTGGTTCGGCCACACAGAGGCTCAGTTTCGCCTCCGCCAGATTTTGTCCGACACGATAAAATTCTACGTGGTCGCTGCCCTGGACCAGGCCACTGCCAGATGTGTGCTGCACCTCGTTCAGAACCCACCCACCGAAGACAAATATGAGACCATCAAGCAAGTGCTTACCGGATCCCTCAGACTATCCAGACACCAGCATGCCACTCGGATGCTGCACCTCGATGCTCTGGGGGACAGGTCCCCAATGGAGCTGATGGATGAGATGCTCACATTCATGGATGAGCACACCAACTGCCCACTCTTTAAGTGCATTTTCCTCAACCATATGCCTGGGGACATCCAGCCGCTGCTGGTCCAGGAGAGCTTCACTGACCCAAGAAAGGTCACCCATAAGGCCCAAGAACTATGGCTCACTCAAGTCACGGAGGGCTCAGCAGTCCAGCAGGTCATGAGGCATGGCACGACCACACCAAACCCTCCCCTAGTGCAGTAGAGCATCTGGCCCCTGCAGGGGCCCCCAAGAGCATAACCAAGGCCACAGCATCCACTCCAGGCCTCTGCTTCTACCACCAGTACTGGGGAGCCAAGGCTCAGAAGTGTCGTCAGCCCTGCTCATTCCAGGGAAATGACCAGGCTGGCTGCCTGTTAATGGTTGCGGCGGCTGGCCAAGGACACAGCCTCCTCTACCTGCAGGACTCAGTCAGCAGTTCCTTGTTGACACTGGAGCTCAGATCAACATCAGCTCGGCCATGGCCATCGAGTCCAGGAAGCGATCTCGTTGACCTCCCCTACATACGGCCAATGCAACAGCAATCCAGACATATTGAGACAAGACAGTCCACTTCCAGATTGGCCAACGAAATTTCGCATGGATTCTTGTCCCTCCTGACTGCCATCCTGGGTGCAGACATCCTCCTCGCACACAGGCTTCTGGTCGACATTCGAGGTAGGTGCCTGGTGGACGCCCGTACCTTCCAGGCCATTTGCTTCGATGCCTCTCACTCGGAGCAACCATAGATGGCCATGATCAGCACGGCCAGAGACGAGTTTCAGCGAATCCTGGATGAGTTCCCGACACTCCTCAAGCCACAGTTCTCCACTGCCTCACCACGTCATGGGGTGTTCATGCCAAGGCACGCTGGCTCCCGCCTGACAAGCTCCAGGTGGCGAAGGAGATGTTTTCGCACCTGTTGGAACTGGGGATCATTCAGCGGTCTGACAGCCCGTGGGCCTCGACGCTCCACCTGGTCCCGAAAGCTTCTGGTGGCTGGCATCCCTGCCGAGACTATCGACAGCTCAACGAGGCAACCATTCCTGACTGTTACCCCCTTCCCATACATCCAAGACTTTACGGCCAACCTGCACAGTGCAAGGGTTTTCTCCAAAGTTGACCTGGTGCACAGATATCACCAGATCCTGGTGCACCCTGAGGACATACCCAAGATGGCCATCATCACCCTCTTTGGCTTATTCAAATTGACGCGCATGCCATTCGGGCTCAAGAATGCCGCTCAGACCTTCCAGCGCCTCATGGACTTTATGGGCAGGGACTTGGATTTCGTCTTTATTTATTTGGATGACATCCTCATCGCTAGCAAGGACCAGGTGCAACACAAGGCCCACCTACACGCCTTTTTCTCTCCGATTTCAGCCTTACCATCAACCGGCCAAGTGCCAGTTTTGAAAAGAGTCCATGCAGTTCCTGGGCCATACCATCACGGCCGAAGGAGCCACACCCGCTGCTGCGAAGGTCACCGCTATCAGGGAGTTCCCACACCTAGACAGCCTCAAAATGCTGCAGGAGTTCGCCCATATGGTCAACTTTTACAACTGCTTCATCCCGGGAGGTGCGCGCATCATGCAGCCGCTATTCATCCTCATTGCAGCCAAGCACAAAACACTTGCATGGAACCCAGAATCCTGCACCACATTCGAGGCCACCAAGGATGTCCTTGTGAAGGCTACCTTGCTTGCCCACCCGCACACCGACCTGAATATGGCACTCTCTGTCGATGCCTCTGCCACAGCCGTCGGTGCTATCCTGAAGCAGCAGGTGAATGGAAATTGGAAGCTGCTGGCATTCTTCAGCCGCCTGCTCCGCCCACCAGAACGCAAGTATAGTGCGTTCGACCGTGAGTTACTGGGCATGTACCTGGCAGTGCGGCATTTCTGCAATTTTTTGGAGGAGAGGACTTTTACCATCTTTACCAACCACAAAGCCTTCACCCAGGCACTCGCGATGGCAAAGGATCCCTGGTCGGCCCGCCAGCAGCATCATCTCTCCTTTGTGTCGGAGTTTACCACAGACATTCGGCACAAGGCGGGGAAGGACAATGTGGTTGCCGATGAACTCTCATGACCGGCCATCTGCGCGCTGACGCCCAGCCTCGACTTCGACCAGGTCGCCCGGGACCAGAAGTCTGATGAGGAGACGAGGGGCTTCAAGACCGCAATCATGGGCCTGCAGTTCCAAGACTTCCCGACTCTGAGCGGTGAAGGTACCGTCCTGTACGATATTTCCATGGGCGCTCCACGACCAGTGGTTCCCCAGCAGTGGCGCAGGTAGGTCTTCCATCACATCCATGACCTTTCACATCCATCCACCAGGTCCATGGTCTGGATGGTGGCAGAACGGTTCATATGACATGGGCTGCGGAAGCAGATCGCGGGCTGGGCCAGAACATGCACCCATTGCCAGATGTCCAAGGTACACAGGTACACCAGGGCACTCGTACAGGAGTTCAAGCACATCCGGGAATGATTCAGCCACTTTCACGTGGACGTCGTCAGGCCCTTATCCATCTCCCGGAGCAACCATCATCTGTTTACGATGGTGGACCACACCATCGATCCCGATGCCAGACGCCTCCACCGACTCCAGCTGTTGCAGGTTGGGTCGACCAGTTCGGCGTCCCGGGTCACCTCACCAGCGATAGGGGCAGGTGAACCGGCCCCACTTGTAAGCCACACGGCAGGGCAGCCATCCAAAATGACGCCGTCGGGGGTGTTCCTTTCTTCTCAGCACGGGGCCCTCCAGCGCGCTTCTCAGCCAGGTCTGGGCTGGGAGTATAAGTACAGTCCAGCAGCCTGCAATAAACTAGTCTACTCACTGAGCTCAACCCGTCTGGTTGTGTGTGTTCTTTCAGGAGCGTGTAGCTGCTGCTACACCATCTTCATTAAACAAAGTCCTTGGGAGATGAACATTTAACTTGTTATAATACCGCTGTGTCGAACATCCCTTGATACTGGATAAAATGCAAGTCCAGTGGATGTACAATAGTGCCAACATTCTGACGGAAATACATATAATGTTGGTGGAGCATTCTTACAGCCCCATAGACAAATACAATGAAAATTAGTTAGAACCAAAATAAAATTTTATTTTCATTTAGAGAAGGATTATTTTAATGAATATCAAAGTAAACATTTCCAGTTCAGCATGATGCATTATGTTGACATAACAAGTGTGGACATTAATTAAACAGGATCAACATCCAGCTGGGATATTTCCCCTCTAGGTGGGTGACCCAAGGTAATAATAGAGGCCTATTAACTAGAACTGACAGCCTTTCACTCTGTGTCTAGTATATACAGAAAATTCTCCCACAAATATCAATCTGTAAGATCATCATGAAATGTTTGAAGAAAGCTAGTGATCTTTAAAAAAAAATGATGCAAATTTTAAAAACAAACTGCAAATATAAAACACTGAGCAATTTATGTTTTTCTTTTCTGAACCATTGTCTCCTTGCTAAAAGATAATTTCACTACTCTGGTAGTTCACACAAAGGCTAATTTAATGTGTGAACTTTGATGATAAACACTGAATAGGATGGTTTTTTGACTGTGAGGGAAGCATGCCCAAACTACATTGTCCTCTCAGCCAACATTTCACCAGGGACTGTCCTCAAATACAGCCCAGAACATACGAGGCTAATTGAAATATTTGAATATTGATTTCAGTCAACACCACCAATACCAGTGGAATTAGTGAAATTACTACTCAGCCTGCTAAATTTGGGGCACTAAGTAAATAACTATGCTTGGTACAACTTTAAGACAAGAACACGGTTTGGGCCAAGGTTGATGTAGCGGTTAATGCAATGCCTTTATAGCGCCAGCGATCGAGACTGGACCAGAGTTCAAATCTCGTGCTGTTTGTAAGGAGTTTGTACAATCCCTCCATGTCTGCATGGGTTTTCTCTGGGGGCTCCGGTTTCCTCCCACTGTTCAAAAAACATCCCGGGGTTGTAGGGTAATGGGGTGTAAATTGGGCTGCATGGACTCCTGGGCTGAAATAGCCTGTAACTGTGCTGTATGTCAACATTCTTTTTAAAATTTAAAAAAAAATCAACAATATCTGAGTCTCCTGATAAGAAGCTCTTAGGGTTCTAACAGCCAAAAAGTAAGTAGTGGAAGATCCATTGCAATTTTGGGGAAAGACTTTTTCTTCTTGCCATCCATTGCAGCCTGTTAATTTGGGATCTGAAATCTGAGAATTCAACAGAAGTGTTCCTTAAGTGTGGGATTTGAAATTATTTATTGTTATAAAATTCATTTTAAATGACTGCAAAGGTGAATAATAAAACTCCTATTAATTGATTAGATAAATAATATAATAATAAATTTAATTATAAAATAAATTCAATTACATATTCCAAGTTTGTAATACTCAAATGGTCAAATATTCTTCAGATAAAAGCAGAGAACATTCTGCAAGTCAGACAGGATCTGTGGAAATCATGACGAATTTTAAGGCTGAAGGCCTTTCATCAGAACTGGGGATTTTTCAGTTGCAACAAATGAATCCAACAAAAGAAAATACCTCTGAAAAGGTGAAACCAAATTATCTAGGTGATTCCAATGTTTTAACCTGAAACGTTAACTCTGTTCATCTTCCCAGAGGTGCTGCATGACTTTCTGAATATTTCAATCATTTTAGTTTTCATTTTACATTTCCAGAATCCAGTTTTATTTTAATTTTAATTGTTCTGAGGACAATGGATTTGAAGTTTAATTTAACTCCTATATATTCAAGTGTTCCCTGTCTTTGAGATTATCAAGTCAAGTCTATTTTAATTCAATTGTACAATTGCAACCTAATGAAAAAGCATTCTTCAGTTCTCGATGCAAAACACAGAGTTCTACAATCAGACATACAGACAAACAATACATATGCAGGAAAAGTAGTTCATCCATAAAAATAAATAAATGTTGTTTCATGAATATGAGAATCTCAGATGGTTAGTGTGAGGAGTTTTGTTTGTTCAGAAGTCTCACTCTCCATGTGAAGACATTGTTCCTCAGCCTGGGGTGCTAGCTCTGATACTCCTCTATCTCTTTCCATATCTTATGGAGATACAAGTGAAATTTAGAATGTTCTCATTGTAGGAGAGGAGTTAAGTTAATATTTAACTAATGTGTATATGATAAGGGTGGCTGATTTGTAATAAGAGGCAAGTTGTAATTGACTGAAGCTCGAGAAAGGACATTGGAATAAATTTTGCATAATGAATTATTATGACTTAAAATGAATCGCTTAAAATGATGATGGATGAAGATACAGTTGTAGATTTCTAAATGGAATTTTGATTGGAACATTTGTAAATTTATGGAGGATGGTAATTAATTTTATAGCTATTTATGGGAGGATGGCCAGCATTTATGTCTGGAGATCCAGATCATGACAGAAGGTGCAGGTATGATCTATGGAAAGCCATCTCCATGGAAAAATGAAGTTTCTCGATGAAAATGGAAATGACAATTGATACTCAACAGCTGTGACAGGGCCTGACTGACATAAACTGCTACAAAACCAAATCTAGTACATTTGGAGATGGCAAGGCTTCACTCTGAGATGAACTCAATGGCTTCAATGCCCGATTCGACCACAAGAACAAGAAAGAACCATCACTGTGCACGTCACGTCCCCTGATGATCCTCTCCTGTTCCTATCCAAGGATGACGTGCATGCTGCTCTGCCTTCAGGAGAGTGAATCTGAGGAAAGTATCTGATCCAGACAGAGTACCCGGCCAGGTATTAAAAATCTATGCTGACCAACTTACCAATGTGTTCATGAGTATCTTCAACATGTCACTATATTAGGGCATGGTTCCCACCTGTTTCAAACAGGCGTAGATCATACTAGTGCCCAAGAAGAGTGCAGTAATCTGGATAAATTAATATCAACAAGTGAAGAAGATTTTTGAAAGGCTGGTGTTGAAGCATATCAGCTCCTGTCTGAACAGTGACATGGATCTGTTCCAATTCGCCTATTGTAGCCACAGGTTTATGATAGATGCCATCTCACTAGCTCTATACAAGGCCCTGGAACACATGGACAGCAAAGATGCATATGTCAGGATGCTCCTTATCAATTACAGTTCACCATTTAACACCATCATCCCATCAAAATTGATTAGCAAACTCCAAGTCCTGCGACTCAACATCCCATTCTATAATTGGATCCTTGATTTCCTTAGCTCCTGACAACAATCAGAAAGAACATCTATTCCACAAACTCCATCAATGACAGAGCACAACACGGTTGTGTTCTTAGCTCCTACTCTGCTCGCTTTACACCTATGCCTATGTGGCTTGGTACAGCAACAACACCATCTACAAATGGGTTGTATAAAAAAGGGCTATGACTCAGTACACAGGAGGAAGATTGAAAATTTGGCTGAATCGTGCACCACAACAATCTCGCACTTAATGACACCGAAACCAAGTAGCCAATTGTTGACTTCAGGAAGGGAAAACCAGAGGTATACAATCCAGTGATCATTGGGGATCAGAGGTGGAGAGGGTAAACCAAATTAAGTTCTTGGGAGTCACTATCTCAGAGGATGCTTCCTGGACCAAACAGACTAATGGCATCATGAAGAATGCGTATCAGCGCCTCTACTTCCTCAGGAGTTTGCGGAGGTTTGGTCGGACATTTGAAGCTCCGGCAAATTTCTGCAGATGTGTGGTGGAAAGTATGTTGAGTGGATGCATCATGTGGACACTAATACCCCTCAGTGAAAAGCCCTGCAAAAGGTAGTGGAGACAGCCCAGGACATCACAGGCAAAAACCTCCCCACCATCGAGAATATCTACAGGGAACACTGCCATTGGAGAGCAACAGCAATCATCAAGGATCCACACCACCCAGCACCCACACTGTTCCTGCTGCTACTTGTAAAGAGGTACATGTTCAAAACCAGCTGCTACCCCTCCACATTCAGACTCCTCAACAATAAACTCAATCAGAGACTCATTTAAAGACTTTTACTTTTGCACTTTATAGTTGGTTTTTCCTGTCTGTATTGCACAGTTTACTTACATTTCTTTATTTGTTAATATATGTGCATGGTGATTTTTTTTTTGGATGGTCAACAAGTGGTAATTCTCCCTCGCCTGCAGGAAAAAGAATGTCAGGTTATATGTGAAGTCATGTGTGCGCTTTGACAATAAATCTGAAATCTAATGTGAAATCTAAATCTAAACACTTATTCCATCAAATGTATTACACACATTTTAATCAAAATTAATATTAAATCTTCTTTGCAAATATTTCTGTAAATGTGACACCATTATCATCTTATGAAACAAGCCCTTTGCTAATATTGTTAAAATCAAGATCACAAATAAATTATGCATTCAAGTGACCAAGGTTTGATCCAAGCCTCAAGTGTGACTCTGGATTGTGGCTGCTCTCCCTGCAGATTATACCCCTCTCCCCCCCCTCCCAGTTTCTCCAGTTTCTTCTGACATTCCAAAGACAGGTTGGTGCAAATTTCCCTCAGCATGGTTGGGTAGAAGGGGAATCAGCAGGGAGTTGATGGGCGCCATGAGAGAGTATAAGCCCCAGTCGAGAAAGTAGGTAAATGTGACTGATACTGTGAGAGCTAGAGTAGACTCAATGGGCCATATAAACTACCTTCCATCTTGTTAGAAAATGTGGGAAAATATTTAAAAAACAAAATGTAAAAAATGAGATGAAGTCAGAAGTGTTTAAGAAAAGGTAGCTTTGATTTGCAAGTGAGTTAATAAGCAGAAATAATTCATAAATTCAATATGTTATTCTTTGGTAAAGACTTTAAAGGCATTTTTACACTTAATACTTACTTTATACTCCTCTTTGTAATTGAGCTGCCTTGAAACCACGAGGCATGGACATTCTATGTCTAGATTAAACAGATCCAAATTCAGATGTGAAAGGGACCAGTAAAAAAATGTAAATTGTATAAAAATAATTTATATGGAGCTGGGAGGAAGAGGAAAGAATAATGTCTCACTTCCAATTACTGGTCCCTACCTCTGGCCCACACAAGCTCTGCTTCACACAACATTGATAATCCATTACTCGTGAAAAGCAGAGCATCACATTGCAGGCCATCACAGTTCTCTAGTCTAATTTAAATGAGCACGCAATATAATTCGTATTAGGCAATCTCTGAATCAGAATCAGAATTTATTGTCAGAACAAGTCATGAAATTTGGTGATTTGTGGCAGCCTCATAGTGCAAATATTCAGATTATAACCATCTTACAACATTACTCTATAAAAGTAAAAATAATAATGGACAAAAAGTAAAGCAGTATCTGTGGTGCATTGATTATTCAGGAATCTGATGGCAGTGGGGAAGAAGCTGTCCTTATGTCATTGAGTGCTCATCTTTAGGCTCCTGGAGGCTGATTTTTTTAAGACACCGCCTCATGTTGATGTCATCGATGGAGTGAAGTCTAGTACCTATGATGTTGCAGTTTTATTCTTGTCCTGAGAGTTGGCGCCTCTACACCAGGCAGTGATGCAACCGGACAAAATGCTCTCCACAGTACATCTGTAGAAGTTTACAAGAATCTTCGGTGGCATACCGAATCTGCTCGAACATCTCACGAAGTGTAGACGCTGCCGAGCCTTCTTTGTGATTGCATCAAAGTGATTGCTCCACAACAGATCCTCGGAGTTTTAAGTTCTTGACCCTCTCTACTACTGACCCCTCAATGAGGACTGGGTCATATCGCCTAACTTCCCCCTGAAGTCCGTAATCATCTCCTTAGTTTTGCTGACGCTGACCTTTCTTCCTCCTGTACATTTCCTCATTGCAGTTTGTGATTCTGTTGACAACTGGGATGTCATCAGAAACTTGTAGATGGCATTGGAATTGTGTCTGGCCACAAAGTCATGGGTGATTAATGAGTAGAGCCATGGGATAAGCACGCATACTTGGGGTGCGCCTGTGTTGATAATCAGTGAGGAAGAGACGTTATTTTCAATTCATACTGATTGTGGACAGTAGTTCTCAAATTGTTTCCCACACACATCAGGCATCCATAATTAAGTTCCTCCTTTCCTTTTCCCAAGATTTTCTTGTATAATCTGAAAAATCACCAAAATCAGAAATAAAATTTGACTGCAAAAATGAAATAATTGGAAAAGAAAAAGAAAGGAAAAAATATGAAGTGCTTTGAGATTATTATATTAAAAAAAACAATCATTTCACTGTAGTCAGGATTGATTTGTTTGATAATGCTAATTCATTTATTTACTTAATATTCCCTTACTCTTTTACAGTTTCCAAAAATGATGAAGATGTTGTTTGTCCTAGTGACTCTCACCCATTATTTCCATGGTTCAGCTTCACAGAATTTAATATCAAAATCATCAATGATGTTCTCAATACCAGCCTGAGTGCAGATGGTGATACATTCTGGTTCAGACAGCTTTAAACCTTAGCGAGGAGGCCCAGCAGGTGGTTGAGCTAATGGAAAAGCCTAGACTCAGCATAATGGGAATTATTGCAGACAGCTCTTCCACACTACAAAAGAGATGATGTATTCTTATTGACAGTGTTGGTTTGCAACTAAGGGGATAATTTGGCATTTCAGCCTTGGTGTGAGAGAAGTGTAGGCCTCATGGGTATTTGCCTGGTCCACTGCAAACAGTCGCTGTCATCTAAACTGTCCATTACACTGCGTAGAACAAGTGTCACATTCTTTGCTAAAAAAAATTTTCAAGAGCCTTCAGCAATATATTTGTTCTTTTATTCCTGCAGCAAAGGACAAATAAAGGTTGACAGGCAGCAGAATTTACAGCCGTTTACATTTTTTCTTAAGCTGACATGTCGGGCTCAAGTGCTTTTTCCTGTATACCTACTGCACTGTCTACTAGTGTTTCTGCAAGGAAGATTACACAGATTGCCCCTTAGGTGAAAACTAGGATGGATAGTAACTAAAAGCTTAAGATGGTACAATTCATTTTTGTGGCAAAAATGGCACTGACGTGCTAGATAGCTGAGAGTAAAACAATAACATAGCTTTGGGACTGTCTGTATTATAGTTGCATCCTAGTTTTACAGTATGTAATTATTTTGTGGTATAAAGCTGATGTTCAGCACGATCAAAATACTCACAGGAATGACGTTAAGATTTATTTGTATCGGGATTACTGCAAATTTTTGTTAAAAATCAAATTGATTACATAATTTTCTGGACGAAGTAGATTCAATCATAATTCCAATCCTGGATCACTGATTCATTTCCTACAAGTTATGAACATGTCAGGATGCACAAGTAAACTACGCAGACTTAACCATGCTTCTCTCAGCCCAATACTGTGTCATTGATTTGTCATGTTGCTTCTCTGACGTTGGAAAGGAGAAATCAGAATCAACATCAAAATCAGAATTTATTGCCGTGATCAAGTCACAAAGTTTGATGTTTTGCGGCATAGAGCAAACATTCATGTTATGAACCATCTTACAACAATAATAGAAAAAATAAAATTATTAGTGCACAAATAGTGAAGCAGTGTCTTTTGGTTCATTGATTATTCAGGAATCTGCTGGCAGCAGGGAAGAAACTGACAGTGTGCCACTGAGTGCTCTTCGACAGGCTCCTGTAGCTTTTCCCCAGTGGTAGCAGAGTGAGGAGGGCCGTGCCTGGGTGCTGGGGATCTTTGAGGATAGAGGCTGTGTTGTGAGAATGAAAAAACTTGGTGGCTGCTTTCCAAGCTTTACTCAACTTAATTGTACAGTTACAGTCTGAACAATGGCAGCAGTTAGAATTTAAAAGAAAGGCATGAGGCAGCAGCTAGAAGCTGATTGGAGCCAGAGAGGTCAGGTGACTGGAGGAGTGGCAGCAACCAAGATCAACTAACTATGAAATGCAAGCTCATTAACAACTGAGAATAAGTTTGTAATATTACATTCTTTCCTCCTAAAAAAAACACAAGCAGTAACAAGCAACACTTCACAGGACTACTCCCATCCATATCAATTGGGAGGTTTTGATACACGACCGGATCTCCTTAGTTCTTATGGAGCTATGGTTTCAACATCCTCCACACCATGGCATGTCATATCTTCCTCCTCCTCCAGTATTGGTACCACCAGATTACTTTTATCTTGTTCCGCAATAGGAGTTGTGGGGATTGCTTGGGCTTCTGGACAAGGTACCAAGTCATGAACAGACACAGTAGGCTCTCGTCCATCTGGGTACCTGATGTTTGCTTATGTTGGATTACTGTCAAGGAGTTCCAACTTGATATACGAGTGATTTGTTCTTGATACTCCCCACAAACCTTCTTGGTAGTATAGATCCAGGGGTCATTAGACAGAAGGGGAGTGAATTTCAAGGAGATGAGCAGTGTTGGAATATTTTTAAAAAAATTCATGAGGTGTAATATTTGTTGCTATACACAACAGTTCCCAAAGCTTCTCTGGCAGGTTATGTGATATAAGGGTTAAACAGACTGCCTTCCATAAGATGCCATTGAACCTCTCTACCTGTCTATTCCCGACTGGTTGGTATGGGGTAGTATGACTTGAAGCAACCCCTTTCTGGGAGAGATAATCTTTTAGATCCTTAGACATGAAAGTGGTACCTGGATCAAAGTGTATGTAATTTGGCATAATGCATAGGCTAAATGACAGACACATTCATCTGTTCACTGTTGTAGATTGCAAATAGAACAAGGAAAACCAAAGGAGAAACACGAGTATTCATTAACTACTATATGTAGATAAGGGTTATGCAAAGCTGTAAACAAGGGTCTCTTGAAATCATAACTAAGCAACTCCATAGGTTTTGTTGCTTTGATAAGAGTCCCTCCTGGTGGGTGGTAGAACTGAGGCTTTAGTTCAGCACAGTCCCTGCATGAAACGCAAGTCTTCTTGACAACTTCTGTAGAAAAGGGGAGGTTCTTTGCTCTAACAAAATGCAGCAGCCAAGTTATTTCTGGATGACAAAGTGTGGAGGTAGTAAAGGGTGAACAAGTGTACCCCCAACTAAATGTGTCAGGGTCCACATTCTCTTTCCCAGGATTGTACTCTATTGTGTAACTAAATACTACAAGTTCCAGCCTCCATTCTTGAATCTTGGCGCTCTTTATCTTTGTTCGCTTTTTATTGTCAAGCTTAAAGGTCACTGACCTCTGACCAGTAACCAAGCTAAAATGGCGCCATGCTAGGTAGTTGCTCCATTTGCGCACTGCCTCAATGACGGCAGTCGCTTCATTCTCTACATTGTGGTAGTGCAATTCATTTCCTTGTAGTGGCGTTGACATGAATGCCACATCAGATGGCTTACCTCAAAGCGTAAGTTTTCATCCACCGAGTGCAGGGTGGCTTCCTCTAACTCTCTCTTTACTACGTTAAAGACGTTCATGGCCTTTTCCTCCATTGGAGACTTCTCTGTATTTACAATTGTCTGAATCTTGTTAGAAAACCCATGAATCCATTTGACATAATAATCAAACATCCCGAGTTCCCTTTTAAAGGATTACACATTTTCTGGTGCAGGAGGCTCTTGTCGTGGGCAAAGCCTCTCAGGATCTGGCTTAATGAGACATCCCACACAGGATCCAAGGACATTAATGGAATTCAGAGACTCCACAGTCTTTGAATCATTAAGTATTAGGTGCCTCTGACTGATGGTCTTTAGGAATTTCTTTACATTTTTATGATGTCCCTCTTGTGTATGTATAGCAATAGTGATATTATTAAGGTAAGGGAAGGCACCTTGCAGCTTTTCCTTTCTAACTAACTTGTCCATAGCTTGCTAGAAGGCAACCTCCCCCATTTGTGACTCTAAATGGAATTCTACAAAATTGGTATAAACATCCATTTGCTTCAAAAGCCATATACTTTTTATCTGACTCCTTCAGTGACACTTGGTGGTAGGCAGTTTTCAGGTCAAAGGTAGAGAACACACTATATTTTGCAAGTTCGTTCAACATTTGGTTAATTTTTGGCAAGGGGTAAGCATTTAATTCCATGTATTGATTGATTGTGAATAATCCACACACATTGGCTTCTTGTGTTGGAGGATAGGATCCTTCACCATTACCATTTGGGTTTGCCATGGTGCTATGCACATCTTAATTATGTCTTCTGAAAGTAATTGGTGAATTTCCTCTGCAATAAAGTCCTGACCATCTTTGCTAAAGTGTCATTTACAGTTTGGAAAAAGGGATGGCTCTTCTATTTTTGCTGCTGTCAGTGCCATTCACAGTTAGCTAAGACAAGGGTCCTCCGTATTCAAATTTCACACTAAGTTGCTGACATCCTGGCCAAATCCTGGCCAAGTATTAAGTCAGAATGTAGGTCCTTCAATACACCAAGTTGTGTGGTAGCGTATGACTGCCTATTAAGACTAAGAGTTAGGTCAACACTATATACTTGGGAACTAGTGATTAAAGTTTTCTGAGCCACAGCAATGTCTTTACTGGATGGATAAACCTTTAGTTTTAGTTGTCGCATGACTTTGTTGCTAATGTAACCATCAGTGCTGCATGAATCCAACAGAGCACTTAACCTTTTACCATTCCCGGTCACAAAGGTTGTGGCTGAGCAAATCCTTGTGGTACATTAGTAATGCAGGCAGTACCTGAGAATTGACCACTGTTGCCACTGAGCTTGGTGAGGCCTTGGATTTGCACACCCGGGCATAATGTCCCTTCTTGGCACATTTATTACAAGTAGCCTCGCATGCTGGACAGTTATCCTGTGAATGGTAAGAGAAATCACAGAAGAAACATTTCCGTTTTGTATTATAAGTGGCAGCCATAGCTGGTTTCTCAAGAGCACCTGGAAAGTTATCAGGTAGCAAGCCTTGTTAAAGAATCCTTCTCACTTACTTGTGGTACCTGGGATGGTTCAGGGTTCACTACTGCAGCTATATGGGCCATGGGGTAGCATATGCTTCATTATTGCATTGAGCTATATCTAACACAGTAGCTTGGTAATAAGTAGTCTGTAAGTCCAGTGTTTTGCTTTCTAAGAAATGCTGGTGTATTGCAGGTGAGGCAATGGCAGCGACCAACATGCCATTGCTTTGTTTCCACACTGTTACGCACTATGATCTTGAAAATGATAGTTTCTCTTTAACTCTTCCAACTCCCCAATGAAATCATCTCATGATTCTCCTGGTTTCTGCCCCCTGGTAGCCAATAAATTTCTGGCAAAAACCTCATTGGAGTCTTCACATATAAACTGTCCAACTTAGAGAAAGCTGGATCAATATTTCCACATCCTTCAATGTACTCAAAAACATTGCAACTCACATAGCCTAATAGAGTTCTGTACTTGCTTGATATCTTGTTCCCATACTGTCACCACTCCTTGGCAGCAGTCGGTGAGCTGTGGTCAATGTCTAAGCACTTGAGCCTCCATGCTGTCTCCATGCTTGTCAATTAAGTTGAGTAAATTGTTGTGAAAATGAAAAAACATGATGGTTGATTTCCAAGCTTTACTCAACTTAATGTTACAGTTACAGTCGGAAAATGGCAGCAGTTAGAAGCTGATTGGAGCAAAAGAGGTTAGGTGGCCTGAGGAGCGGTGGAAGCCAGGATAAACTAAATATGAAATGCAAGCTCATGAACACAAGAATAAATTTGTAATATTATTTTATTATTATATTAATAAAATTATATTATATGATAATAATAAAATTAATATAAAATAATAATTTTTCAGACACTGCCTCATGTAGATGGAGTGAAGTCTGGTGCCTATGATGTTGCATCCATTGGCGTACCATAACTAAGTTCTGAGGTCAGGGCCAGGGAGAATTAGATCTCATGCAGAAGACGCCACATGGCGAGCTCTGTCGGGCGGTGGGGGGCGGGGGGGCGGATGGCGGTGGATGCTGTCCAACCGACCAGTGGCAGGCGCAGCTCCCAGACCCCGACCAGCGTGGCTTCCAGACCCCGACCCTGACCAGTGCGGCTCTCAGAGAAGGAGCACTGATTACAAAAACACTTAATCAGCAGTTTGACTTTTTTTGTTTGTTTCTCTGTCTGACTGTAAGCAAAATATTGTCCTAACATGACGGGTTGGTTACGCTGCCAAGTAACCTTTAAAGGAATATAGAATTAAAGGTGTGTAAAATAAAAGTTTTTGCCCAGGACACAAAATAGTCTGGCACCATCCCTGCCTGATGTAGATTTTTCTTGTCTGGATACATTGCTGGCAATGTAAAGTAAACACTAAGCCTATCAACCCTATGGTTTGTGCCTGTGGCTGTGAACTAACTGTGTATCGTTGATTGATAAAAATACTTTCTATTAGAGTTTGGTACCTGTGTTTTTTTCAGTGTAAATTTTCAGAGAAATCAACCCCTCCCCCCCATCCCCCCGCAACCAAACCAAAGAGTCCTCATATGCTTATGGGGAGTAGGGTAACCAGATGTCCAGTTTTAGGCTGGAGAGTCTGGCTTTTGAGCGCTCAGTCCACTGACAAGCACCACTTTGAGCCAGACATTAACTTGTCCTCCATTTGGGGGTGCAGGCCCTACACCCCCAAATGGAGCACAATTTAAGGGGCAGAAAAGGCACTTACCTTTTAATTTTGGTGTGCGTGGCCATGTTTCTTCTCGCGCGCACATGCGAGTGCTGGATCGAGCATACGCAATGAGGGGAAGTGTAATGGCGGCACCCAAAGTCACGATGAGTGGGAAGCGTGACGCCACCACCAGAACTAATCTGTGGCTGCTGCTGAGAGTCTGATAAAGAAGATATAGACCTCACACACATTATTCCATTGAAACAAGCCTCATGTAGTCCACATTAGTGCTGATATGTTTTTCATTGATCAGAGGAACAAAAGAAGAGCTGTTCATGTAGTCACCACACAACTTTTTTTCTTGCTTGAAACAAAATAATTGACCACAATTTATTGACCCTTTTTATTGGATAATCGATAACCAACATGTCAACTGTGTAAAGATTATTTTTATAGTATTACTACTACTAGTCTACTACCACTGCTACTAAATCATTAGTAAATATTTTTTGTTGTTTTGTCTTTTTTTTTCTTTTTTTTTCCAGATATAAATATATCTGGATTATAAATCCAGATATAAAGAGGATTATAAATCCTCTTTCCAAAATGTGCTCTCAGAAAAGACCAGAAAAAATGAGATGAAAATGAACAAAAGGGGGTCAACAAATGGTCTTTCAATTTGGATTAAGTGCAACTTCAAAAAAATATTCTTTGAACTCACCTATAGAATTTGAGCAAGAAGAAACTGTTGGAAACCACATCCTCAAACAAGGAACAGTTGATTTGGATAATCCTGCACAGGATTTTGATGATGGGGCAGATGCAGAAAATGAAAATGGAAAAAAAAAAGAAACAGACATACAGGCACATGTGAAAGTGAATTTGGAAGATGAGAGGAGGAATCGTAATGTGGGCCTCAACATTGGACAATTCATAAATTAGTTTCCATCTCAAAAGGAAATAGACATTTATATTATAAATGGCCTAAAACTTTCCCTAAAGACCCCTGCAATCATGTTTTCCCAAAAGCAGACTGAAATTTCAAAGCATCAATGGAGTCAACAGAAACAAGCATTATATTGCTTTCCATGTTGTCACAAGCCAGTCAAGGCTACCACTTCTGTGTCTAAGTCTGCACTGCTATCTGCTGAAGGCAATGATTCTAATGGGAAGTGGCGAAAACTTTCCTACAGGATCCTAAAACATGAAAAAGGCAATGGTCACAGAGAATGTTACCTAGCTTGATGAGAACTAGAACAGTGTCTGCTGTCTGTGACAGGAGTTGACACCATCTTAGAAGCATCAATCAAAACTGAAACGGTGAAATTGGTACAATCTTTTAAAGCACATCATCAATGTTGTACTCTTCTTGGGAAATGTTCATCCCATCAATTTGGTGATTCAAACAATGGAAACTTTTTTTTAAGGACTCTCATTGAACTGCTCTCCAAGTGGGACCCCCTTCAGGAGTCACGGAAAAGGTGTGTGCGGCTTCAAATTCATTATCTGTCCCCTAACTCACAAAATTTTTTATTGCAGAATGCTCAAATCTTGTGAAACAACACATTTTGCTTGAGAGGCAATCTGCAAAGTACTTTGCAGTTAAAGAAGATTCCACACCTGATTCCTTTCATATTGAGCAAACAACATTTCTTTTGAGAGACAAACATTTAAAAAAAGATTTCTCAAGTTTGCAAATTGTAGCAACAAAAGAGGGGAAGAAATTACTCAGTTGATAACTGATACGTTGAAAGAACATGCTATTCCTCTCAGTGATTGTAGACTCAAGCCTACGATAATGGGACAAATATAGCTGGAAAACACAATGGCACCCAAGCCAAAATACAAGAACAATGCTCAACTGCAATTTTTTCACCTTGTGGTTGCCACACACTTATGTTGGTAAAGATGTAGCTGAATGCATACCTGAAACAATAACCTTCTTCAGAACAATTCAAACTGCATACCACCTGTTCAGTTCTATTGCTAAGCGGTGGAAATTACTACAAAACCATATTGTTGTTCTCTTTATGGAATGCCTGAAACAAGACGGTCAGATCACGTTGAATGCATAAAGTCTTTTGTAGATCACTTGCCTGGCATCAAATTAGCACTGGAAGACCTCCTTGAACTAAATTTGATACCCAAAACAAGAAATGAAATCCATGGATTTTTATTATATGTGACATCTTTTGCCTGCGTGTTAATGTCAGCTGTGTGGTACAAAATATTATCTGGCATAGATATTTGCAACAACATCATCCAAACTAGAATTACCACACTGGATGTTGAAGTAGCAAACATAGAAACTCTTCTCACAGATCTGACAAAACTTCAAAACAACTGGAAATCCATGTGAAGTCAAATGTGTTGCATCAATCCTAAAGATAGAAATAAAACTCTCCCTTAGATGTGGCGGAGTTAGGCGCAAGAGGTGCAAGGCCGCATGATGACAGCACACCTGTCTTGGAGGAAACAAATGACGCAGATGAAGCGCCAGAAGAGGCCGACTTCAGAAAGTGTGTATGTTACGTTTTAGTAGACAATGCTATAGCAGGATTAGCTGTCCGCTTCAATGCTGTTTAGCAGTTGGAAGAAAAAATTGATTTCTTGTGGAAACATCTCACCATGTCTGAACATGATGTGAAGAGTAAAGCTTTATCTTTATCAGAGCAATGTCCTGCTGACCTCAACGGTGAGGATTTTGGAAAAGAAATGTAACATTTACCCACAATACATAAAGCAAATTTTGTAAATGCACAGTTAAAGTCATTAGATCTGTACAGACTTGGTGATCTATTTCCAAATGTTTATGTTTGCTTAAGAATAATATTAACAAGTCCAGCAACAGTAGCTTCTGCGGAGAAGTCCTTTAACAAACTCCGCTGATTAAGGTCTACAATGTCTCAGGGACATCTTGTGGATTTGGCCAGGCTAAGTATTGAATCAAACATTGCCAGAACAATGAATTTTCATGCTATGATTCAAAAGTTTTCCCCAAAAAAGGCCTGGAAAACTCTTTTTCTAAAGTAAACACTAAGCCTATCTACCTTTTCTTTAATAAATAATATGTCTTCTGAATATTTCAATGTGATTTCTTACTCCTTATCTGCATTGTAGCATAAACAAAAAATGTTCAAAATGAATGTGCTTTCTTCTCTTTGATCCTTCTATTTTATTTAAGTTTATATTTATCATGGAGGGACTATATGAGCATAAGGCCTCAAATTGCGAACATCCATTCCACCCCTCATTCATTTTCCATTCCATTTTTGGCCTTACAGGCTGCCACTCATGACATAAAATTGTATTGGATTAAAAACAGGATGACTAATGGAGAAGGGAAGGGGGTCCGAAAGAAACTTTGCACCCCCTGATTAAATTCCTCTCAGAGAAAGATTCCTGTCTGGCCATGCTTCCATTTTAAAGTCTTTGTCTTCAATTTGAAATTCTTGCATAACTTCACTCCATGTACATCGTCACAATTTCTGGTTGTTTCTTTTTTAAAACCTTGTAAATGGTACTATCAAGTCTGCTTCCACTACTATTCCTAGAAACCCATTCTAGACACCTACCACTCTCCACATGAATCTAGAGGTGCTGATCTTCAGGTTTTGGAATCTGAAGGCAGTGGGCAAGAAGAAGTTGTGACTAGGATGATGGAGTGTTTTATGATGTTGACTGCCTTCTTAAGGTAGCATCTCACATAGATGCAATCAATCTATGGTAGATTGGAGACTGTGAAAGATGTGGCAATGCAAAATTTCTTCTGCAGTATATTTCTTTGCATCCATAGCAGCTCAGGATAAATCTTAAAAAGCCCTCAGGATTTAAAGTCGTGGAGTCAGAGAATTAAACAGTATGATAACAGGCCCTTTGGCCCAACTTTTCATTGCTGACCTATGTCCCATAAACCTTTCTTATCCATGTTTGCATTGGATGGTAACATATGACCATGTCCTTCTTTGGAATGTCCACCTTAAAACTTGTCCAAATGGTTTTTTTTGGTAATTATACCTACCTCTGCTACTTTTATTCTGGCATATTTCCAACACCCTCTGCGTGAAAACCTCAATTCCTCTCTCAACATTTTCCCTCTTGTCAAACCTATACCCTGTAGTTTCAGACTTGCCTACCCTGGAGATTTTTTTTTTTAATGTACCCATTCACTTTATATATGCCCCACATGATTCCATATTCCTTTATAAAGTCACCCCTCAACATTGTTCCAGGGAAAACAATTGTAGTCTATTCAACATCCTGGTGGCTTTTCTTCTGCACCCTTTCGAGATTAATCATAATTTTCTCTTCAATCCACAGAGTTTATTATTTCAGAATATTCTGGGAAGGACACAGGGACTTTCTCCTCTGCTAAAAATGTTTACAATCCACATGTCTAGCTATTGACTGGGTGCAAATATTAATTAATTTTCTTTCCAATCATTGTTGCATTCCAAACACTACAATAGATCAAATAATTCATGACAGAATAAGAATCAAAACTGTGATCTGTCTTTGCAGAACTGCTTTTTAAAAAGAAATAGCTTAGATCAAGTTTTCTTTTCATTTACTATATCACATTTCTGAGTGAGCAAATTTTATGTGATATAAGGATTTAATCTTGAGACTCTTCTGGCCTTGATTTTAATATTTATTTTGTATTTCTTTTTACTCAACAGATTGCATTCAGAGGACTGGATCAGCAATCAGTTGAAACGCAAATGGTGGTCGCTGTACTTTAATGTCTGTTCTGTCAAGTTTTTAAAAATTAGTTATTTAATTTTAACTCCTGACATACATAATTTGCTTCCCTGCCAAATCATCATCTTTCTCTTAACCAAAATTGATTGTAAGATCAATATAAATAAAGGATTGCAGACTTCATATCATTTGGCACCATGCCCACCTTTTTTCCCAAAGGAAGTCATGAGAAATATTTCTGTTCTAACAGAAATGGTTGAAGTTAGTAGAAAACTTAATTTCACAATTGTTTGACATATTATGCCTATATGTTTGTGTAAATATTGTATTTGTTGATTCTAGTTCAAAGAAATCAGTCACTGACAAATGATGAAGATATTTCAATTAGTGTTTAGAGAATCAAGCAGCCTGAAGCATTGGGAGGGAGCATTCAAAAGAATGCATTAGTGCCATTCCAACAAGTAAGCCACGTCCTGCTATGATTCAGAACCATTGCCTTTGCCAACTCTATCATTATTAACATCCAGAAGTCACCATTAACCAGAGTTCAACCAGCAAAGTAAAGAGTGGTGCAGATTGGAGGTTGGATATACTGCAGTGAATTCCCCCAAATCCTCAACATGGCACAAGCCATAAAATGATGGACTAGTCATCAGTTTCCTTCATGACTCTATTTTGTTTCCAACAGTCAAGATACTCAAAATGATCCAGAACAAAGATGTTACTTGCCTGGCATACCATTCCCAATCTGTGAAAGATGCATTGTAGCAATTATCTTTTAATAATTTATGAATCTGTATATCCAATCCCTTCACTCATGTTTCTCACCAGTTAAAACATATTCTGATTTATCCTACTCAGTGCAAAACATATTCTGATTTATCCTACTCAGTAGACAAATGTAACATCTAACTTAACTACCATTGTTTTCCCCGGTCACTCAGTTCATTTCTCTCACTACCACACTCTGATCTACCATCTTTGTCAATTCGGTGCCAACTCCAACCTTGAATATAAGAGTTGATTTGCAAGAAATTCCATTACATAATCATTTCCAGATTTTTATTATTCATGATTTATTCATGATTCTTCAGCTACATAAATGACATCACTCCTTTCAGCTTTTACTTTGATTAGAGGATGAAGCTTAACCAGAATTTCCTTAAGAGGGAGTCTGATACCAAATATTCTACATTAATTACAGGTGGTCCTCGACATCTGACCTATGCGAGTTACGTCCACCTGCAGATATGATTGGATTTTTAAAAAATCTTTATTAAAACTATTGTACAAGTATATATTTTGTATTAAAAGTACTGTATACAGTGGAACTTCTCTCTAATGCAAAATCTTTAGTAAACCAACTGTCCCTGCTCCTGGTGGCAGACTGAGGTCTTCACTTCAGGCAATAGCCTGAGGTCCACACTCCCCATGGCAGCACAAGGTTCCCGCTCCCAATGGCAGCCTGAGATCCCTGCTCCCCGGCAGCAGCCCAACACCTGGATCCAATGATAACCGTATTATTTACTAGAAATTCATATGTTGAGTGTCTTTGTTAAAGGTACTGTCCTGTATATATGCTCACATTCTTCATTAAAGGTTCATTTGTTGAAATTCTTTTTTTTAAATTGGTTTAAGACCTCGTTAAGCCATGCATGATGGGGCAAATCCAACTTACGTCCAATCCGAGTTATGACCAGTCCTTCAGTCCCTATTAAGGTCGTAATTTTTCTAAATTATGGTTTCCTCTCTTTCAATGAGTACCTGAAGGAAACTGATCACTGTCACCTCTCCTATCCAGAAGCTCATCAATCGAATGATAATCTTAGCCAATCCCACATCCTCATGACTTAGAGAAACTTTTGTGCTGTGTCTATATTGTGTTTTGTCTGAGGATGTTTTCAAACATACACCAGTAAATGTCAGGTTCAAGACCTGAACATTTGAGTGATAAGAAAGCATGATATATTGGGCAGTAGGAGTTAATGCAGTTGATGGAATATGCATTGACAGATTTGTTTATTGAACTTGAGCATACATTTAACTTGATTGAACTTTGCTGCACAATCAATCAGATTGGACCCATCCATTGGTCTTGATAATTGCATCATTCTGTTGCCACTTTGATGTTTGTCTGATGGCTCTTAGTCAGAGAAGAAGGATGTCCCTCTCGCTTTCCATATCAACTGCTGCATACACACTTCACCTGTGTTCAACCCTAACCTGACCTCTGGAATGACTTTAATCTCCTTTTCAGGTGCAGCAGAAGGATTTAAATGATTACTAATTGATTGCACTGGTGCCAGACGCCAAGGTGCCAACTTCCCACTCCCCATCTCCTTCCCGAACCCCAGTACGGCTAACTTTTGCTGACCTCTACCATCATGATAATGAGCAGATGATCAGTAAAGTCGGCCCATTATGATCACAGGGCTGATTTTGCAGCATAGCCATCTAAATGCAGATACTTCACAAGGAGATCTCCTTAGATTTGTTCCATTTGGTACAGGTTAATATCTCTGATAAAACTTCATAATCTAAAATTCTATAAGGGGGTCATTGTGACTTGCTACAGACACCAAACACAAATTGGAAGAACAACATCTCATATTCCTCTTGTATGAACATTAGATTTTCTAAATTGATGTAATCCATATCCCCAATGTTCTCCTCCAACACACACATCTGTCTACCAAGTTTTCTTCTTCATTGGTTCATCTTTTTCACCCACTTTCCTCATGGTGCCCAGGCCAGCGCTCCCTCCCCTTCGGCTTCACCTTCTGTTATGGGAACACACATGCATGCATGACGTCATATACATAGAGTTACATTGTATGATGAGGTTCCGTTGGTACCATTTTGGCATGAATAAAGATGCTTATAGTTTCTCCTTCACTTTCTCTTTTTGTATTTTCTTACTTTTCCTTATTCTTGCTTTATCTCATTTCTATTTTCTCACTTTTCATTGTCTTCCTCTTGAGTTTCTTCCTTTTTCCTCCTGCTGAGCACATGGTTTCTTCTCATAGCAGATCAATGTTGTTCATGTCATTGTTCTCTTTTCACCACATTTTCATATCCAATGTCCCTTCAACCTTAAATCCTGTAGATCCCATTGTCCAGAGTGTGGAATTTTTCATCCTTGTCATTTTGTTGAGAGGGAACAGCTGGGGCCAAGACTGACAGGACAGCCAATCCAGGATGCCAAGCAAGGAGCCAAATAGCCAGAGCAGTGACAGCCAGGAGCTAGAAGACAAGATAGGGGCCAAACAGTTTGGGGCAGGATGCCCACAGAGGGGCCAGGCAGCCTGGACCAGGACTGCTGGATCAGCCAAGGGCCAGAAGCCCAGCAGGAGGCCAGACACTGCCTGGACGTTGGTCCAGAAAAGTGATGCACTAGCCAGTGAGTCAGTTACCTGTTTCAATGCAGCAATTTCCCATCTTTGGAATATCTGGGAAGATATTGGGATTCCAGAAAATCAAAAACTGCAAAGAACAGAGTTGTTAAAAGGGAAATTAAGGGTCTTTCGGATATGATGATTGCAGAGGAAGAAAATTTAAGGCAGTGGCTGAAAAAAGAGCATTGCTATGTGCCAGAAAGAGCTCCATGCAGAGTGTCAGGAAATTGGTTTGGATGCATGTCCGCCAGAAGAAGATTGCACAATGCTGCAGATGGAAAAAGATTTGTGGACATATTTGGAAGTCCTTTTAAAGGAGAAGAAAGAGAGGAAGACAAGATTAAAGTGTTTTCAGGAGGAAGATGAAGAGCTTTGTGATATGTTGTGTGCAATATTCTGTCCCTAGTTTTGAACAGCTAGATGCATTTCATCAGCACATTTTTTCATTTAATGAAGAAAAGGAACATAGAAGGGCTGAGTTTGTAGAAATGAAGAAACTCAAAGAATGTAATGTCTTCAGGGCACTTAAGGCAGATGAGATGAACTTCAAGGAAATAAGCAAAGAAATGGGAAAACACAAGAGGGAAGGATAAAGCTAAGGAAAAAGAAAAGGAGCACGTGCAAAGAAAATGGCAGTAAGAGAAATAATGTAACAAATGCAGAGAATGGGAGAGGCAGGAACGGTGAAACAGGAGGAAAAGTTTGATGGGAAATTTTGAAAAACTTGTATGACAGGAAATCTAAGTGAGACTCACAAGAGGAAAGAGAGCTTCAAGAACACAAGACGGAGAAAACCATGTGCAATTCACCAGACAGATGAGAAGAATCAATAGAAGATCAAGGTGAGAAGGATGATTCTTTGGCAATTAAACTTCCAAAAAAGTTGAAAAGTCATACTCCGTGTAACGCAACTGATTGCATTTGGAGACAAGTGAGAAGTACAAACACACTTTTAATAGCTTACAATCAATGGCCGGTAGACACAATAGTCCTCAGGTAAATCCGAGGTAAGGCGGAAAACCAAGGTTAATATTGGGGTAGGTGAGGGTGGAGCAAGGGGAGGAGCCAGCCATCTGAACAATACAGGCAGTGAATTCCAATTCACTGCATTCATCCCTTCCTTCAGAATAGAACCTGTGGGTGATAAACAAAGACCATTAATTTAAAAAAAACAATACTTTACAAATATTTAGAAGTTAAGTCTGTCAGGGGGTCTGGTAATTCTGGGTGACTGCTGCAGTACTAGAGGACTTTGGGGTTCCTGGACCCCCTATGGTGCAAAGTCAGTGGGTCTCAAGGGCTCCGGCTCAGGTCATGGGGTGATTGGACCACTTCCTGAACAGTGTCCTCCAGGATCCTGGGTGGGGTACTCAGAAGTTCCTAGCACACTTGAGTTCCGGAAGATGCCAAGTCTCTGATCAAGACGGTGTCCTCTCTTCCATCAGGGTATGCCATGTAGGAATATGATGGGCTGGCGTGCAGCAGGTGCACCCTCTTGATCAGGGGGTCTGTCTTGCTTCTCTTCATGTGCTTTCTCAGCAGGACTTGCCCTGGTGCCATCAGCCAAGCCAGGAGAGTAGTTCCAGACATGAATTTCCTCTGGAATGTAAGCATAAACTCAAGAGGATTACATTGGTTGCTGTGTAGAGGAGTGACCTTATGGAGTGGAGCATCATAGGTAGAACTTCTTGCCAGTGTGAGTCTGGAAGTCCTTTGGACCGGAGAGCCAATTTCATGGCCTTTCATTCAGTCACGTTCTCTTTTTCAACTTGTCCATTACCCTGGGGATTGTTGCTAGTCATCCTGCTTGAGGCAATGCCCCTTACGAGGAGGTAATGGTGTAGCTCTTTGCTCATAAATGATGAACCCCAATCACTATGGATATAGATGGGATACCTGAACAGGGTGAAAATAGAGTGCAAGGTCCTGATGACTGTGGAGATGGTCATGTCTGGGCAGGGGATGGCAAAAAGAAAATGTGAATATTCATCGATAACGTTGAGAAAGTACACATTTTCATTGGTGGAAGGGAGGGGACCCTTGAACTCGGCACTGAGTCATTTGAAGGGGTGGGATGCCTTTATCAGATGCGCTTTGTCAAGGCAGTAGAAGTGCGACTTGCACTCTGTGCAGACCTGGCAGGACCTGGTCATTTCCATGATGTCCTCAATGGTGTAGGGCAAGTTGTGTGCCTTGACGAAATGAGCCATGCAAGTGATGCCTCGATGGAAAAGCTCATCGTGTAGTGACTGCAACTGGCCGGTGTGTGCAGAGGCACAGCTTCCTCTTGACAGAACATCTGGAGGTTCATTGAGAGTATCTGCCCTGTATGCCATGTCATAATTATAGGTGGAGAGTTCAATCCTCCACTTAGTGATCTTATAATTCTTTATTTTACCCCTTTTTACATTATTAAACATAAATGCCACTGATCGCTGGTCAGTGAGCAGTGTAAATTTTCTGCTGGCCAGGTAATGCCTCCAGTGCCTGATGGTCTCTACAATGGCTTGAACCTCTTCCTCCACAGATAAGTTCCAAAGTTCGTGACCTTGAAGGGTGCAGAAGAAAAAGGCAGGTTAAGGGTTAAGGGTAGCAGCCGGAGTTACATCAGAGGCATCGCTTTCCATCTGGAAGGGTACATTCTCATCCATCGTGTGGTTGGTGGCCTTTGCAATGTAGGACCGAATGTAGTCAACAGCCCCCTGGGCTTCGGCCAACAATGGGAAAGAAGTGGACTTTAAAGGGGGCAGGCCTTATCTGTGTAGTGAGGCACCCACTGGGCATAGTAGGAGAAGAAGCTTAGACACCTCCTTAAGGCTTTCATGGTCCTCAGGATCAGGAGGTCTAACAGGCGGCACTTTTGATCAGGGTCAGGGCCAATTTTGCCATTCTCCACCACATAGCTCAGGATTGCCAAATGTTTTGTCCAGAACAAACACTTACTGGAGTTGTATTTGAGGTTCAGGGCCTTGGCTGTATGGAGAAACCTCTGGAGGTTGGTGTCATGGTCTTCCAGAGAGTATCCACAAATGGTGATATTGTCAAGATAAAGGAAAGTGACTTCAACCCATATTCATTGACCATTTGGTTCATGTGTCTCTGGAAGACTCAGATCCCATTGGTGATACCAAAAGGAACCCTCTGGAACTGACAGAGCTGTTGGTCTGCCTCAAATGCTGTGTAGGAGCGATCCTCTGAATAGATCAGTAATTGTTGACATGCAGCTTTCAGGTCCATGGTCGAATAGACCTGGTACATTGCAATTTCGATTACCATGTCTGAAATTCAAGGGAGGGGGTATGTGTCCAAAAGAGAGAAAGGATTAATTATTTGACTGTAGTCAATCCCTAGCCTGGACTTTTCTTCCCCTTTCATGACTATCACCTGGGCTCTCCATGGGCTGTTGCTAGGCTCAATGATGTTTTCTTTGGGTAGCTGCTGTGTCTCAACTCTGATAAATTCCTGATTCCCTAAACTGTATCACCTGCTTGTTGTAGCTATTGGTTTGCAATCAGGAGTCAGGTTCAGAAACAGTGGGTGTGAATCAATATTTAGGGTAGAGAGACGGCATGTGGCATCCGGATTTAGGGATCTTCCATTCTTCACCGTGATTGGAGGAAGTGGACCAGAGTACTCCATGGTCACGCTTTTAAAGTGGCACAGGAAGTCCAGGCCCAGCAATACAGGAGCACACAAATTCTTCAGTACATGCAATCAGAACTTACAAAATTCCCCCCTTTTTAAAGTTAGATATACTATACAATACCCCTGGATTGTCACAGAATGCTAGTGCAAAGCTAGGAAAATATGATAGTCTGTCTTGTACCTTCTTAATTTGTACTGCAGAGCAGTCGCAGAGTTTATAAAGCTCTCCATGGAGCCAGTGTCTACCGAGCAATCAGTCAAATGTCTGTTTACTCTCACCTCCATCGTCGAGTTATCCAATTGGTGACGTTTTGCCTGATCAAGGACGACTGATACCAGTGCTCTAGAAACCCCGCCGCTCCCCATGCTGATGTCAACTCTCTCCTCTTGGCACGCCGGCAGACAAGATGGCGTCGACCATGAGGCACAGCAAGATGGTCGCCCTCAATTTTGGTCTGACAATGCAGTAGGTGGTGCCAACCTCAAGGCATGGCACGATGGCCACCATGGTTTCCCGCGATGCTTCACTTCTGGTGGAAGGTCCTGCTACAAGGTGCAGCAAGAAGAAGCTTGCGGTGAAATGCACGGGGAGGCGGTGGCCAGTCCTTTGGGACTCAGATATGTGTCAACCAATGATTCTGGGGTTGCACATGCGGTCGTCCTCTTTGGGTTCCCTTTAACCCTGGAAACCTTCACTCAGTGCCTTTGCTTAGCACATCCAGAACACACGGAGTCCTTTGTGGGGCATCGGGCATGGGGGTGCTGCGCCTGTCCACAGAAATGGCATCCCCAATCACACATGGCCACAGCAGTCGGTGTTGGGGCTGTGGGGTGGGAGGGAGATCACAGGTGCCGCAATAACTTGTTCCTCTGAAAAGGCGCCGCTTTTGCCAGTAAGGTAGTCAGCTCCCAATTGGACCTGCTTGAGCACTTTCCCCAGCTCCAGGGTGCTGGCCAAGTCTTTTTTCCCCAACTCCAGCAGATTCTGCCTCACGTACTTGCGCTCAATCCTGTCATGACTGTGTCCCAGATTTGTTCCTCCTCTCTCATCTGGCCACTTCATAGTTCAAGAATACTTGGTTCGGGCTGTGAGTCGGAGGAGGAGGCGACTGGAGTTTGGGCGACTATCTGGAGGAGGAGGAGCTTGGAGAGAGTAAGGGGGTTAATTGGCCAAGGGGTCAATAAAAGGAGGATAAGTATAAGGGAGTAGCCAGCGAGAAGCAGCCCACTTAGGTGAGCAGAGGCTGAGGATGAGAATGCTGGACGAAAGGTAAAACATTTACAGTTAATTTAATACATATCTGTTTATTTTTTACTTTGTAAGGTGTGAGGAGCAGGTGAAAAGATGAGTGTGAGGGCAGTTTTCTGCTCTCAGTGTCACATGTGGGAAGTCATGGAGTCTTCACGTCTCCCAGACATCCACGTGTGCGCAAAGTGGGCTGAGCTGCAGCGTCTAAAGGACCCAGTCAGGGAACTTGAACTGCAGCTCGATGACCTCACTCTGGTTAGGGAGAGTGAGGCCATCACGGACAAGGAGTGTGGCCTGAAGGTCCGGGTCAAGGAACTTGAGCTGCAGCTCGATGACCTCTCTCTGGTTAGGAGAGTGAGGCCATCACAGACAAGGAGTGTGGCCTGAAGAACCGGGTCAAGAAATTTGAGCTACAGCTCAATGACCTCACTCTGGTTATGGAGAATGAGGCTATCGTAGACAAGAGCTACAGGCAGGTGGTCACACAGAGGCCACGGGAGAAGGGGCAGTGGATTACCTTTAGGAGATGTTAGGAGGGATCAGGTTCATTTGCAAGCACCCAAGTCTGTAATCTTCAGAAATCGGTACTCTATTTTGAGTACTGAGGAGGGGGGTAGTCAGACTATGGTGTGCAGAGGTGTGGTGTCCACCTCTGTGGCCCAGAAAGGTAGGGATAAAAGGAAAAGGGTGATAGTTATAGGGGATTCAATGGTTAGGAGGGCAGACAGAAGTTTTTGTGGACATGATAAAGAAAACCGGATGGTGGTTTGCCTCCCTGGTGCCAGGGTCCAAGATGTGACTATGCACGTTCAGAACATCCTAAAAGGGGAGGGTGAAAAGCCTAAGGTTGTGGTACATGTTGGTACCAATGATGTTGGAAGGAAGGAGGAAGTGGTCCTGCAGAATGAGTATAGAGAGTTGGGTAGGGAGCTTAAAATGAGGACCACTAAGGGGGTAATCTCTGGATTGCTTCCTGTGCCATGTGACAGTGAGGGCAGAAATAGAATTAGGTGGAGGTTAAATGCGTGGCTAAAGGGGTGGAGTAAGAGACAGGGTTTCAAGATCTTGGACCACTGGGACCTTTTTTGGAGAAAATGGGACCTATACCATAATGATGGGTTACATATTAATCCTAGAGGGACCAGAGTCCTAGTGGGGGCATTTGCTAGGGCTGTCGGGGGGTGTTTAAACTAGTATGGTTGGAGACAGGGTTTCAAGTTCGGCAGGATAGCAGGATGAGGGTTAGAAAGAAGCAAGCTTGAATAATTTGAGGGATAAAAAGCAGGAAGTAGTAAAAAGATGTTGTAGTGAAAATTGTGAAAATGGAAGAGAGGAGGATATGCAGAAGGTAGGATGTAGGAGATCCCTGAGTTGTATTTATTTTAATGTGAGGAGCGTAGTAAGGAAGCTGGATGAGCTAAAGGTATGGATTGACATGTGGCATTATGATGTTGTGGCCATTAGCGAGGTGTGGTTGAAGGAAGGTTGTGATTGGCAGTTGAATGTTCCAGGATTTTTCTGCTTTAGATGTGACAGAGTTGGTGGATTAAGAGGGAGAGGTGAGGGATTACTTGTCAGGGAGGATATTACAGCAGTGCTGAGGCAAGGTAGACTGGAGGGCTCGTCGAGGGAGGCAGTGTGGGTAGAGCTGAAAAATAAGAAGGGTGAGGTTACTATTATGGGGGTATAATATAGGCCTCCAAATGGAGAAAGGGAACTAGAAGAGCAAATGTGCAAGAAAATATGTGAGATGTGCAGGAGAAATAGGGTGGTGTTGGTTGGGGATTTCAATTTTCCAAATATAGATTGAGAAACGTAGTCAGTAAAAGGGCGGGATGGATTAGTATTTATGCATTCTGTTCAGGATTGCTTTTTGCAGCAATATGTTGAGATGCCAACTAGAGGGGGAGCAGTGTTAGATCTATTGTTTGAGAATGCAATGGGCAGGTGACGGAGGTAAGCGTTGAAGAGAACTTCAGATCCAATGATCATGGGTCCATTAGCTTTAACTTAATGATGGAAAGGGATAGGTTAGGTCCGAGGTTGAAGGTCTTCGAGTGGGGGAAGGCCAGATTTGGAGAAATGAGAAGGGATTTGCAGAGAGTTGTGTGGGCTGATCTTTTTTGCTGGAAAGGATGTAGAGGAAATTTGGGGGGCATTTAGGTGATGAGATTTTGAGAGTACAGGATCTTTATGTTCCAGTCAAGCTAAAGGGGAAGACTAAAGGTTTGAGAGACCCGTGGTTTTCTGGTGAAATTAAGAAGTTGGTTCGGAACAAGAGGGAGTCCTATACCAAATATAAAAAACAAGGGATTGAGAAGGTGTATGGTCATTACTTAGATTGCAGGAAGAACCTTAAGAGGGAAATTAGAAAAGCAAAAAGAAGGAATGAGGAGTCCATGGCTAATAAGGCAAAGGTGAATCCTAAGGGTTTTTACAGATATGTGAACAGTAAAAGGAGGGTTAAGGATAGAATCGGTCCACTGGATGATGGGATCGGTGAACTATGTCAGGAACCGTATGAGATGGGAGAAATACTGATGAACTTTTTCGCGTCTGTATTCACGAGGGAAAGGAACATTGGGCTATACGAGATAAGAGAGGCAAAGGGCTTAGTTGTGGAAAGGATAGGGATTAGTAAAGTGAGAGATTTGGAACTTCTAGGGTCAATTAAGGTGGATAAGTCTCCTGGTCTTGATGGGATTTTTCCCAGGACTTTAAGGGAGGTCAGGGAACAAATAGTGGGGGCACTGACAGTGATTTTTCAAAGATCACTGGAAGAGAGTGGTAGGTTCCTGAGCGTATTCTTCAAGATAATATATATGCACATCTGGATAGTCAGGGATTGATTAGGGGGACCCAGCATGGGTTTGTAAAAGGAAAGTCATGTTTGATGAACCTTGTTGAGTTTTTTAAGGAAGTGACAAAAAAGATGGATGGTGGATGAAGATCGAGTGGTGGATGTGATCTATTTGGATTTTAGTAAGGCTTTTGATAAGGTTCTGCATGGAAGGTTAATAAGGAAGGTTCAGTCACTAGGAATTAGTAGAGAGATTGTGACATGGGTTCAGAGGTGGCTGGGAAATAGACAGCAGAGAATCATGGTGGACAACTGTATGTCAGGTTGGAAACCTGTGACAAGCTGGGTGTCTCAGGGATCGGTGCTGGGTCCCTTGTGGTTTATCATTTATATTAATGATTTAGAGGAGAGTGTGGTTAATTGGGTAAGCAAATATGTGGATGATACGAAAATAGGGGGGGTGGATAGTGAGGTAGATTTTCTTGGATTACAGAAGGATTTAGTTTGTTTAAAAGAGTGGGCTGAAAGAAGGCAGATGGAATTCAATGTAGACAAGTGTGAGGTGTTGCATTTCAGTAAAAATAACCAGAATAGGACATATACAGTTAAGGCGAGGGCATTGAGGTACACAGAGGAGCAAAGGGACCTGGGGGTTATGGTACAGAGTTCACTGAAGGTGGATTAAGAAAGTATATGGTATGCTGGCCTTCATAAATCATAGTATAGAGTATAGGAGCTGGGAGGTGATGCTGCAGCTGTTTAAGCCATTGGTGAGGCTAGGTTTGGAGTACAGTGCTCAGTTTTGGTCTCCAAATTATAGAAAAGAACTAGATAAGGTGGAGAGGGTGCAGAGAAAGTTTATAAGGATGTTGCCTGGCTTACAGCATCTGGATTACAGGGAGAGATTAAGGAGATTGGGACTTTATTCATTGGAACGTAGACGACTGAGAGGGGACTTATAGAGGTATTTAAAATTATGAAAGGAATAGATAGTCTAGACATAAACAGACTCTTTCCCCTGAGGGCAGGGGAGGTTGGAACAAGAGGCCATGAGTTAAGGGTAAGGGGGCAACACTTTAGGAGAAATATTAGAGGTGGCTCTTTCACTCAGCGAGTGATGGCAGAATGGAATGAACTTCTGAATGAGATAAATGCATCAGGGTCCCTTCTGTCATTTAAGAGAATGTTGGATGTGTACATGGAGGTGAGGGGGTCGACAGTGAGCGGGAGGTTTGAGCTAGTGGAGTTGTTCTAGTGAACCGATGCGGACTCGAAAGGCCGACATGGCCTGTTTCCCCTCTGTAAATGGTTATATGGTTATATATGGTTAATATATTCATCCAGCGACTCACCCGGACCCTGCCGACATTTGGAGAGTTGGTGCCTCACCAGCTCATCATTCTGGGCCCTCATGTAGTGGGCCTTCAAGCTTTCTATGGCCCACTCATAGGTAGCACAGTCTCTGATGACAGTGAACCCTTTGGGGCCAACTCGAGAGAGACGTGCCAATCTTGGGACATCATCCAAGTTGAAAACATCTTGTGTGGCTGTCATGTAGGACTGGAAGCACTCCAGCTGGTAGACAAATTCCTCCGGAGCCTCAGGGGACAGAGGGTCAACCTGGAAAATGCCTGACTTCAACAGGGCTTCCATCCCATTTCAAAGTTAAGCTATTAAAATTGTAATGCGAGTGATTGCACTCCGAGACAAGTGAGGAGTACAAATATGCTTTTAATAGCTTACAATCAATGGCCGGTAGACACAATAGTCCTCAGGTGAATCTGAGGTAAGGCAGGAAAACCAGGGCTTATATTAGAGTAAGTGAGGGTGGAGCCGGGGAGGAGCCAGCCAGCTGAACAATAAACAGACAGTGAATTCCAGTTCATTGCACCCTGGTTCAGTGTTCTTAATCCCTGAGAAGATCCAAGAGAGTTAGTCACCCTCCAGAACATTTAAAAGACTATGTGCAGTGACTTAAAAATTTTATTCAGTACATTGCAAAGACTATGGGCAGTGACTTACAGTAAATATGCATGTATAATGTGAAAAATTTGGTACTAACATTCGAGCTCAAAGTAGGGGGTCGCATTATACACGCATACTTTTGGCAGCGCAAATCGGGCAGGCGAGGGAAAAGAGAGATGGCAGCGCAAATCAGGCAGACAAGGGGGAAGAGAGACGCCAGCGTGAATTGTGCGGACGAGGGGGAAGAGAGATGGCAGCACAAATCGGGTTAAATTTTTTGAGGGGGAAGAGTGTTAAAGGAACACTCATATGGCGAATGACATCATTTACATGGAGTTAGATTGTATGATGTGGTTCAGTTTGGCAGCATCTTGGCATGAATAAAGATGATTATAGTTTCCCTCATAATGCTGGCAATGTTTCCTCTTACCTCTCAGTCCTGATGCAGCCTCAACACAAAATATTGGCTCACATCTTTTTGCTTCCAAAGATGCTGCTTGATGCACTGAGTAAACCTCGTGCTCTGATTTCAGTAAGTGATTGAGTTACTTATCAAATAAAAATCTACAATTAAAAAATTGTATTTGCAACAATAACCATGAAACAAACTATTAAAACCCACCCGATTTACCATTACCTTTCAGTGGTGGAATTTTGTTGTCCCCTTTTGTCAGGAGAAACCAACACTCCAGACCTGAAGCCACGTGGTTGACTATGAAGTAGTTCAAAAAGCTAAGAAAGGATTTTTTTTTTAATTTTGTCACATAAAACATCACAAAAATAATTGGATTTCTGTTTCAGTTGTTGCTACTCTGATGTGTATTTCTACTGTTTTTATTTTTAATGATAATTTAACATCATTGTCTCTCATGTTTCCTCATATGCTCTGTTCTCTGTCAAATTATTTTAAGTTCCAGCATCTGCAGTTCACAAACCATTGTCAAATATATTTAATTAAATGCACATCAGAAGGACACATGAAACCAACAAAAAGCTGAAAGGTTTATGCCACCTGTTATGAATTTGTGATTGACTACATTGTGAAATAAATCAGAAGCTTGATTCTCTGCCAAGTTATCTCCCACAGATGCTCAGTAGATCCATGATGTTTTGAGAGAGGGGCATGGCAACCAACCTCAACTTGGTGGATGGAAAGTGGCCAAGATCCACAGGGCTACACTTAATTAATAAGGTGGAATATTTTGGAAACAAAGCTGCAGTCCTCTATCTCCCTTTAAGTGCTATAACGAAAACAGTAAAGTGAATCACAAGGATTTGTATGATCAATTATTCAAATACAGTATCTGAAGAGGAGTCAATGAATTGTGCACTGGTTGTATTATGGAAGTTGAATCATCCTGTGTACCTTACAACTTGTTCACAGTTTTCCTGGTCATGCAGCTACAAAATGGAAGATGATAGCATTACCAATATTCATATGTAATATATTAATCTTAGAACACTCCAAGAAGTGACAATATCATAAACTCAGAGTATCCAGTAATTTATAAATCTAGTAATTTATTAAGTGAGTGGATTGGTTTTAATTAAACATATTAAGCACTTATCTAGCAGAAGTCCCCATAGCAATTCCCTCTCTGCACTACCTGTAGCAATGTTATCTTCCTTGTGATCTGATTTTGCTGCTTCTGGCTCTTCTCGCAAACCATTCAATGCTATTCAGTAGCATTAATATTGGAGACAGAGTACAGCAGAGACATATAACACAGAACACTCCCTTTGGCTCAACTTGTCTTTGCTAATCAAGTTGGCATTGTGGGCGAGTCCCGTTTGCCTGCATTTGGTCCAAATCACCATAATTCTTTCCTGACCATAAATCTGCCCAAACAAATTTTGAATGACAGAATTGTGCCTGCTACTACAGTTTCCTCTTGTAGCTTGTTCCCAATGTGTACTAACCTTTGAGTAAAAAAGTTGCCCCTCAGGCCCCTCTTAAATATTTCCTTTCTCATCTTAAACCTAAGCTCTCCAGCTCTACAAAAAAGATTGTGAACATTCACTTTATCTGCAGTCTCGTGATTTTACAAACCTTGATATCACCCCTCAGCTTCCCACACAAAGGCCCAATCTATTCAACCTCTCTCTATATCTCCATGGCAATATCCTGGTCAATGTCCTCTGCACCCTCCTGCAGTTTATTGATGACCTTCCTAAAGCTGGGTGACCAGAACTGCACACAGTACTCTCAGTATGGTCTCTCTTCTTTGTACAGTTGGATCGCAGACTAAACAGTGAGGCAGCAAGTAAAGTTGTTGGGTCACAGCTGCAGAAACCAAGAATCATTCCTGACCTTGCAGATTGTCTGTGGAGTTTTCAGATCCTGTTGCATCTCAGAGACATGCTGGTGGGTGGGTTACTTGGCTAATGTAAATTGTCCCTAGCACATAGAATCTGAGGAGAGTTGATGGGAGTGTGATGGATTTATGCAGGATTATATTGCAAATAAGTGCTTAATGATTTGCATTGACTCAGTGGGCCAAAGTTGCTATTTCCATTCTGTATGATTCCATAACTTAACTGACTCGCAGGACAACCCTTTTCAAAACCCAATGAAGCAAAAGAAATTAGGAGTAAAAGTTGGCATCAAAGAGGAGCCTTAGATCAAGTCTTGTTCTAGATCAATCTTTGAAGCAGGTGTTGCTGATGGAGAAGGGTGTGAGGAGGATTGCCCCACTTGACATTCTTACAAACTCACCATGAGAGGTTTTCAGTGAAGCATTCCTGGTGAAAGGCAATGATTAGAGTCAAAGCTGCCTGCTGGAACCCAAAAGCAAGGAACAGGACAGATTTTGTCATGGCAGCATGACAATTCCTCCATCAGTTCAATATCTTACTTTTTAAGAAGCCGGTGACCCTTTGACAATGCACTTGTGGCCTTTTCAGTCATTGTGTTGTGGTCTTTCCTTATTCCCCACATCAGCCAGAAATAAGTCTGCCTGAAATTTGTATGCAATGATTTGGGAGAGAATGTATATGAAAGTTTAAATAGTGTGAATATATATTTGCAGGAGCATACCCATGCAAAAAAAAACTAAAACTTTTATGACTTCAAATTAATTAGGAATTATAAGCAAATTATGAGGAAAGATTTAATCTATAATTACTCCAGAAAGATGGAGGTAACTGGAATCAGAATGATATTTCACAAAAACAAGGTAAAAGGTGATCAGAAAGCATAACAAAAGCAAATTAGCAGCTAAAAATTAATTCCATGCCAGCAAGAAGCAATGAAGTGGTGAGAGTAATAAAATATTTAAATAGCCTTGAAACTGACATGGTAATAAATATTCTGACTGATAACTTCCTCAATGTATTCATAAGGGAAGACATAAACAACATATCTCATGAATGTAAAGATTGAAGATCTGGACAAACTGAACTGGCTCAAAACAAATAGATCCCCAGGGTCAGACAATATTTATCTCATTATGTTGAGAGAAATTAGTAAATCAATTTGTGAGGCATTAACTGTCATAATGAGGAAGCCAATGGACATCGGGGAAGATTGGAATTACACTAATGGAGTCTCCAGTCAAAAGAGCAGTAAGACTTGAGGCAACTACAAAGTTATTAGACTTAAAATCAAGAAATCCAATGGATTTGATTATTGGCAATAAACTTTAAAATCATTTGTTCAGCTGTGGAGAGAGCATTGGGCCTTAAATGAATGAATCAAGTTGGGCTGACTGACCTTTTTCATCCATAAAAACTCTGAAAATATAAAGCAGAAAATCTTTTTCCTTAGTTGTACACAAACAAAATTTTAAAAATCTGAAAAATAAATTATTACCATGTTTGTTCACCAAAATTATTCAACTATATCAATCTCAGATGCAAGAAATAAGTCAGATGTAAAGAAAATATGATTAAATGGATGTTTCTGATTGTATTGAAATTGATGGCAAGTGAAATTAACTAAATTAAAGTTAATGAATTGTATATTTTTTTTCAATTAATCAATTAGCAAGTTGCAAACATTTTAAAGTGCACTTACTGCATTTATTTTTATTCAGCCCAGTGAGGAACTAATGAGTAGCAAAAGTCAAGTCCAATGTCAGGCAAGGTAAATGAAGTGTACAATGTGCACACAGCACCTGTTCATATCTATATTAAGGCCTATACTCCAGCTGTGTTTCCATATGGTGCTTAGTATATCCTGAAGCTATTTATATCTTGACGAATTTTATTTTGTCCCTCACCTTATTTATGTTTCATTAATACAGTTCTTCTCAAAGCATTCAAACAAAATGTAAATGACTATTTTAAAGGTAACTACATCATACCTGCCACATTGACCACCGCCAGTGGGCTGATAACGCCTCAAACCGTGCATCTTGGCGCCTCACAGTTTGGCGGGCAGCAGCCTCCTTTGAAGAAGACCGCAGAGCCCACCTCACTGACAAAAGGCAAAGGAGGAAAAACCCAACACCCAACCCCAACCAACCAATTTTCCCTTGCAACCGCTGCAATCGTGTCTGCCTGTCCCGCATCGGACTGGTCAGCCACAAACGAGCCTGCAGCTGACGTGGACTTTTTTACCCCCTCCATAAATCTTCGTCCGCGAAGCCAAGCCAAAGAAAGACATCATCAAAGCATGAACAGTTGAAAGAAGAATTAGTTGCATTGTGCTTTTCGTAGCTGGGAATTGAACTCCAGCAGAGATGATGCAACTGATTCACAATTCTAATATGCATTGTCAACTTGAGTTGAAATATGATCCATCTGTTTTCTATCTGCTTTGTCCACTATGAGAGAGCAAATGAAGGGAATACTCAAGCAATTACTGGGGCACCAGTGAACAGGGGAAGGGGAGTCCAAAAAAGTCTGCTGGTGGAAGACAAAAGAAATTAAATAGGAAAAGTAAAGAAATGAAAGTAAAATATAGAAAATTTTGAAAATATTCGGCAGATCGAACAACATCTGTGAAACGGTAAACAGATACGCAAGTAGTTTGATGAAAGTTAATTGCTTTAAAATGGCCGCTGAAGTTGCGGGCTAGTCCATTGAATGTTTGTAAAATGAACAACTCCATCACTTTCTTTATTGTGGGACAGGCAATGATGACATGATTAACACCAAATCTAGGATGCCACAACTTTTAAAAAACCCCTTGTTAACAAGGTTCTAAGTTTATAATTTATATAAGCTTGCACCAATATTTGACAATATTCCTTTTATGAACAAGCACCTGAGTATAATGGTTGTACCAAACACAAAGGTGTGATAATATGCTTCTATAACCTGAATAATCTTTGTGAGGTTTTTCAGTTAGTTGTTTTTCCAGACTCTTTTGTGTAGTCTTCCAAAGGCGCTATTTGCCTTGGCTATCTCATTGTCGATCCTTGCATCCGATGAAATGGTGCAGCCGAGATAGGTAAACTGGTTGACCATTTTGATTTTTGTGTGCCCGATGGAGATGTGGGGGGGGCTGGTAGTCATGGTGGGGATCTGGCTGATGGAGGACCTCAGTTTTCTTCAGGCTGACTTCCAGGCCATACATTTTGGCAGTTTCCGCAAAACAGGACGTCAAGCGCTGAAGAGCTGACTCTGAATGGGCAACTAAAGCGGCATCGTCTTCAAAGAGTAGTTCACCGACAAGTTGCTCTTGTGTCCTGGTGTGAGCTTGCAGACGCCTCAGATTGAAGAGACTGCCATCTGTGCAGTACCGGATGTATACAGCGTGTTTATTGTTGAGGTCTTTCATGGCTTGTCTCAGCATCATGCTGAAGAAGATTGAAAAGAGGGTTGGTGCAAGAACGCAGCCTTGCTTCACGCCATTGTTAATGGAGAAAGGTTCAGAGAGCTCATTGCTGTATCTGACCCGACCTTGTTGGTTGTCGTGCAGTTGGATAACCATGTTGAGGAACTTTGAGGGGCATCCAAGCGCTCTAGTAACAACCAACTGAAAACCCTCACAAAGATTAGAGTATACAGAGCCGTTGTCATACCCACACTCCTGTTCGGCTCCAAATCATGGGTCCTCTACCGGCATCACCAACAGCTCATAGAACGCTTCCACCAGCGTTGTCTCCACTCCATCCTCAACATTCATTGGAGCGACTTCATCACCAACATCGAAGTACTCGAGATGGCAGAGGCTGACAGCATCGAATCCACGCTGCTGAAGATCCAATTGCGCTGGGTAGGTCACGTCTCCAGAATGGAGGACCGTCACCTTCCTAAGATCGTGTTATATGGCGAGCTCTCCACTGGCCACTGAGACAGAGGTGCACCAAAGAAGAGGTACAAGGACTGCCTAAAGAAATCTCTTGGTGCCTGCCACATTGACCACCGCCAGTGGGCTGATATCGCCTCAAACCGCGCATCTTGGCGCCTTGGCAGGCAGCAACCTCCTTTGAAGAAGACCGCAGAGCCCACCTCACTGACAAAAGGCAAAGGAGGAAAAACCCAACACCCAACCCCAACCAACCAATTTTCCCTTGCAACCGCTGCAACCGTGTCTGCCTGTCCTGCATCGGATTTGTCAGCCACAAACGAGCCTGCAGCTGACGTGGACATTACCCCTCCATTAATCTTCATCCGCGAAGCCAAGCCAAAGAAGAAATAACCTGAATAAATACAGAATATCAGATGACATTGGTACTTATTTGTACATGTGAGGTCAGCTTTTCAAATTGTTAGAAGGACCTGTCTCAGCAGATCTCTATAAATGAAAATCAAAATAACTACAGACGCTGGAAAACAAAAAGAGAAAAATACTGGAAAAATTCAACAATTCGGGCAACATCTGTGGAAAAAAGAACCAGTTGACATTTCTAAAACTCTTCAATTATTTCCAAACTTCAGTGCATCATTTTGTCAAATGATTTTGTCCAAATCAAAATTCTCTTTGCCCATGTCATCACTCCCGCTAACTTCTCTGCAACATAAAGCCAACTTATTTTCAAACTTTCATCCCAATTCTGACAAATGGATACTCTCCTCTTATTTGAGCAGATCCCAGAACTTGGTTTCCATCCTGGAAAACCATAACAGGTAGATTTACTTTCACAGAAAAAGATACCCTTCACAGCAGCCTCCTAGGAACCCAGCCACCAAGCATTCCCCCCCCACCCCCATATACACTTACCATCCTTCCCCAACCCCCCCCCCATATAAAAAACTTTTGGTTTCAATCTAGACACACCACCAGTTACTATCACGATAAAGCAAAATGGTGAGTCTCCAAATCATAGCCCAGCAATGGAAAAGAATAGACAGGAAAGACTTTGTAGCACAGTCAGCAGATAGGCTTATACTGTAGTTGACGATCCTCACAATGAACTATCAACCAACTGGTGGAAAAGTCAAAAACTGCAAGTGCTGGATACCTGAAATAAAAACAGGAAATGCTGAAAAGCCTTTGCCATTGCAGGTTCCTATTTAATTCTTCTTATCTATGCCCAAAGAATGTTAAGTTACAGGAATTTCTCCTTTGGGTGCGGTTGCAAAAATATTCAAGAGATGTTGTACACTTTGCAGTATAAAGCATTTCATTTATTCAATACTCCTATATTCCTGCTGTAAATTTAAAGTGCATCATAAACGATCTAAAATCTGTTCAGTCATATGTAGCAACTTGTCTAACCTAAACTGAGAGGGATTTACAAGCACTACGCCTTTCATCACGAGACAAGAATTTTTCAGGTGCATTCTACACTAAGAATGCGCCTGAAGAAGCAGAAGCGGCCCTTTAAATTGCCATTCAGGTGGCAGCGTTTAAAGCACAACGCTGGCCACCTGAAGGATACAGCTGCCCAGGATATGGCTCTGAGCACACTCTGGCTCCTGCCCAGTGTCAGCTGTGATCATCAGCCTGACCCTTTAACATCCGCTTTCAGCCAGCTGCATTCAGTTGGCTGGGGGAGCCACTGAGCTGAGCTGATTATCCCTATCAGAGGAGAGTTACGTAGCTCGCCTCAAGAGCACCTCCTGCACATTCAGGTGGCCTCAAAACAGCTGCATATTGCCTAAAGATGCAGCTTTACATGCGGGGCAATTGGCTACCTGAAAGTGCCTACAGAAACTGACCAAAAACACCAGTAACACCTTTATCTTATTCTCCAGCACTTATCTGTACTACCTTTTTCTCTAAGTCTGATACTATCCCATCTTGGAAATAAACTGCTATTATTTTATCATCATTGACTGCCTAACAAAGAGTCCCAGGTAATTAGCTTTCTATTTTGCTCCTGCTAAGGTTAAACATCTAACCAAATTAGATAAACATCTAACACTATGAGCATGAAGATCCTAATAAATGGGGTGGATGCTGCACCTATAGCAATAGAGTCCACAAATGAAACACTATACTTTGAAAAAAATAACTTATTATGGATCTTAATAAGCATTTGAAATTTGTAGATTTATAGGCTTAACACCTTCTCTTATGTAATAGCCAAATTGTCGTATGTATTCAACAACACCTATCATGTCAGCTACTTTGATGGCAACATTTGATCTAAAAGTTGAAATTGTTTCACAGTGTGCCATTATTTTTAAGAAATAAAACTTAAAATAGCTATATGGCAATGTAAATTTGTAGGGGACACAAGGAATCTCAATTAATGATATCAGGGGTCGTGAGGTTTAAGTCGGGGGACTAAGAGTGTGAAAAGGAAGGTCCAAGATGAACATTTTCCCAGTGGGGGTAAAGGGCAGAAATGGCAAGGTAAAGGAACCCTGACTATCATGATCCATGGAGGGCCAGGTCAGAAATGAAAAGGAACCATATATCATGTACTGGCAGACAGATTTGAGGGAATGCTTGAGAAGTAAAAGAATGTAGGAACATAGTGAAGAGGGAAATAGAGAGGTTCAAAGAGGTTTTGAGAGGGTTTTGACAGAGTGTAAAGGAAAATCCATAAAGATGATTGAAAACAAAAGGATTATAAGGGAAAGAATAGGTCTCCTTAAAAATCAGGTGGTGTGTCTATGTATAGAGCCAGAGAAGATAGGGAAGAGCTTAAATCAATATTTTGGGAATGAGTCTACTGTGGAGCAGGATAAGAAGGAGTGGGAAGTAAAGAGGGTAACAAAAGATAGCCTTGAGCATATCTGCTTCAGTAACAAAGAGGTGTTAACAGTTTTAGATTGTATCAAGGTGAATAAATCTCCTGGTCCAAACCAGGGGAATCCCAGAACATTATGGGAAGTCTGGAAGAAAATTGTTAGGGCATTGTCAAACATTTTTCTTTACTTTGGCTTGGCTTCGCGGACGAAGGTTTATGGAGGGGGTAAAAAGTCCACGTCAGCTGCAGGCTCGTTTGTGGCTGACAAGTCCGATGCGGGACAGGCAGACACGATTGCAGCGGTTGCAAGGGAAAATTGGTTGGTTGGGGTTGGGTGTTGGGTTTTTCCTCCTTTGCCTTTTGTCAGTGAGGTGGGCTCTGCGGTCTTCTTCAAAGGAGGTTGCTGCCCGCCAAACTGTGAGGCGCCAAGATGCACGGTTTGAGGCGTTATCAGCCCACTGGCGGTGGTCATTGTGGCAGGCACCAAAAGATTTCTTTAGGCAGTCCTTGTACCTTTTCTTTGGTGCACCTCTGTCACGGTGGCCAGTGGAGAGCTCGCCATATAACACGATCTTGGGAAGGCGATGGTCCTCCATTCTGGAGACGTGACCCATCCAGCGCAGCTGGATCTTCAGCAGCGTGGACTCGATGCTGTCGACCTCTGCCATCTCGAGTACTTCGACGTTAGGGGTGTAAGCGCTCCAATGGATGTTGAGGATGGAGCGGAGACAATGCTGGTGGAAGCGTTCTAGGAGCCGTAGGTGGTGCCGGTAGAGGACCCATGATTCGGAGCCGAACAGGAGTGTGGGTATGACAACGGCTCTGTATACGCTTATCTTTGTGAGGTTTTTCAGTTGGTTGTTTTTCCAGACTCTTTTGTGTAGTCTTCCAAAGGCGCTATTTGCCTTGGCGAGTCTGTTGTCTATCTCATTGTTGATCCTTGCATCTGATGAAATGGTGCAGCCGAGATAGGTAAACTGGTTGACCGTTTTGAGTTTTGTGTGCCCGATGGAGATGTGGGGGGGCTGGTAGTCATGGTGGGGAGCTGGCTGATGGAGGACCTCAGTTTTCTTCAGGCTGACTTCCAGGCCAAACATTTTGGCAGTTTCCGCAAAGCAGGACGTCAAGCGCTGAAGAGCTGGCTCTGAATGGGCAACTAAAGCGGCATCGTCTGCAAAGAGTAGTTCACGGACAAGTTTCTCTTGTGTCTTGGTGTGAGCTTGCAGGCGCCTCAGATTGAAGAGACTGCCATCCGTGCGGTACCGGATGTAAACAGCGTCTTCATTGTTGGGGTCTTTCATGGCTTGGTTCAGCATCATGCTGAAGAAGATTGAAAAGAGGGTTGGTGCGAGAACACAGCCTTGCTTCACGCCATTGTTAATGGAGAAGGGTTCAGAGAGCTCATTGCTGTATCTGACCGACCTTGTTGGTTTTCGTGCAGTTGGATAATCATGTTGAGGAACTTTGGGGGACATCCGATGCGCTCTAGTATTTGCCAAAGCCCTTTCCTGCTCACGGTGTCGAAGGCTTTGGTGAGGTCAACAAAGGTGATGTAGAGTCCTTTGTTTTGTTCTCTGCACTTTTCTTGGAGCTGTCTGAGGGCAAAGACCATGTCAGTCGTTCCTCTGTTTGCGCGAAAGCCGCACTGTGATTCTGGGAGAATATTCTCGGCGACACTAGGTATTATTCTATTTAGTAGAATCCTAGCGAAGATTTGCCTGCAATGGAGAGCAACGTGATTCCCCTGTAGTTTGAGCAGTCTGATTTCTCGCCTTTGTTTTTGTACAGGGTGATGATGGTGGCATCACGAAGATCCTGAGGCAGTTTACCTTGGTCCCAACAAAGCTTGAAAAACTCATGCAGTTTGGCATGCAGAGTTTTGCCGCCAGCCTTCCAGACTTCTGGGGGGATTCCATCCATACCTGCTGCTTTGCCACTTTTCAGTTGTTCGATTGCCTTATATGTCTCATCCAGGGTGGGAACCTCATCCAGCTCTAGCCTTAGGGGCTATTGAGGGAGCTGGAGCAGGGCGGAATCTTGGAATGAGCGGTTGGCACTGAAAAGAGATTGGAAGTGTTCTGACCATCGGTTGAGGATGGAGATCTTGTCGCTGAGGAGGACTTTGCCGTCTGAGCTGCGCAGCGGGCTTTGGACTTGGGGTGAGGGGCCGTACACAGCCTTTAGAGCCTCGTAGAAACCCCTGAAGTCGCCAATGTCCGCGCTGAGCTGGGTTCGTTTGGCGAGGCTAGTCCACCACTCATTTTGGATCTCCCGGAGTTTGCGCTGAAGATGGCTGCATGCACGACGGAAGGCTTGTTTCTTCTATGGACAGGATGGCTTTGTAAGGTGAGCCTGGTGGGCAGCTCGCTTCTTTGCCAGCAGCTCCTGGATTTCCTGGCTGTTTTCGTCAAACCAGTCCTTGTTTTTCCTGGAGGAGAAGCCCAGTACCTCTTCAGTGGATTGCAGTATGGTAGTCTTCAACTGATCCCAGAGGGTTTCAGGGGACGGGTCCGTGAGGCGGGTTGCAACGTCGAGCTTTGCTTTGAGGTTTGCCTGGAAGTTTCCTCTCGCTTCGTCTGACTGCAGGTTTCCAACATTGAACCTCTTTCTGGGGGCTTTATTGTTCCTGGGCTTTGGCTTGAAGTGAAGGTTGAGCTTGCAGCGAACCAGCCGGTGGTCAGTGTGGCATTCCGCGCTAGGCATGACCCTGGTGTGGAGCACATCTTGTTTGTCACTTTCTCGCATCAGGATGTAGTCCAGGAGGTGCCAGTGTTTGGATCGGGGATGCATCCAGGTGGTCTTAAGGCTGTCCCTCTGCTGAAAAAGGGTGTTTGTAATGACAAGTCGCTGTTCTGCGCAGAGCTCCAACAGGAGGCGCCCATTGTCGTTGCACTTGCCGACGCCATGCTTGCCCAGGATTCCTGGCCAGGTTTCTGAGTCTTTGCCGACACGAGCGTTGAAGTCGCCCAGGATGACAACCTTGTCGGCTGTAGGGGTACGTTGGATGAGGTTGCGCAGGTCGGTGTAGAACTTGTTCTTTTCTGCTGGTTCCGCCTGGATTTTAACTTATTATTAAAGACAGGAGAAGTTCAGGAGGGACTGAAGGATGGCAAATATAATGTAGCGGTTAGCGCAACACCTTTACAGCACCAGTGATGGGGACCAGGCTTCAAATCCTGCGTTGTCTGTAAGGAGTTTGTACATTCTCTCTGTGTCTGCATAGATTTTCCCTGAGGGCTCCTGTTTCCTCCCACCATTTGAAACACACTGGGGGATGTAGTTTAATTGGGTGTAAATTGGGCAGCACAGATTCATGGACCGAATGTCTAAAAATATATTTAAAAGTTTTGTAAGCATAATCTCAGTAACTACAGACCTGCTAGTCTAACATCAGTATTAGGGAAACTACTGGAGAGGATTCTGAGAGATAAAATTATGAACATTTGGATGGCATAGGCAAAATTATGAAAATGGCGGCACTGCCAGAGCCACTGTAATGCCAGCGAAGCTGCTGGTGCAGAACCTGGTGGAGTGAGGAGTTGAGATACAACACTCCCACGGGGTTCAACTACCCAGTCAACTGCTGTCAGCTCCGCACAGGCTTTGAACCATGGAAAGAGCCAATGGTAGTTTAATTTAAAATCCCATGACTGTGGGGTCTGCTTTGTGGCTGAAAGATCCACACATGTGGCGAGCTGCTGGCGACTCAAGGTGAGCAGCGGTGGGCTGCTGGAGACTGGCACTGGGCTGGGGATTGCTGGAGACTGGCTCAAAACTAGCTGAACTATCAGAACCGGGATGCAAGGGGGTGCCAAAAACACTGAAGGGTTCCTGACTGTGTTGGAGGTCTGAATCTGGAGCTTCGGTTGCCAATAGTTTGGACTGGACTCTGCATGGCTGCGGAGGCTGCAGAAGCCCTGGAGGCGAATCTACGGACACTCGGTGACTCTTGCTTCTCTGTAAAAGACAATTTCTGCCAATGGCAAATCTGCCTTACAGCAGGCAAAAGCAATTTCAGTAATATGACACGGTTTTATTACAATGAGAATAAATTGAAACTTGAATTTTGAATCTTGAAGGAGAGCCAGCATGGATTTGTGCATGGGTAATTGTGTCTCATGAGCGATAGAATTTTTGAAGAGGTGACAATAGGTTGTGAAAGCTGTTAAAATGCATATGGAATCCAGGAAATTATAGTCAAAAAAAATAGAAGTTGTGTTGAACCTGAATTAAACATTCATTCTGTCACAGTTAGACTATTGTGTACATTTCTGAACATCTCATTCTCAGAAATATGCAAAGATTTAGAAGTGGTTCAGAAAAGAATTGCTCTTGTTGTTTTCCTCAGAACTTAGATAGTTGAGAGATTATATGAAAAAAAAATCAAAATTGCAAGTGGTTTGTACTAAATGAATAAATTGGAACTATTTCTATTAGCTGAATAAGGTGTAAGTGAGAAAGGGGAAAGAGGTATAGGTACCACAAGACTTGCACCACAAGTTTCAGGAACAGCTGCTTCCCCTCCACCATCAGACCTCTCAACAAAAAACTCAATCAGGGTCTTATTTAAGGGCTCTTATTTGTGCAATTTATTGATTTTTTTAATTCTCTCTGTATTGCGCAGTCAGTTTGTTTACACATGTTTTGCACTCCCAATAAATGGTAATTCTGCTTGGCCCACAGGAAAAAAAGAATCTCAGGGTTGTATATTATGTTATGTATGTACTCTGACTATAAATCTGAAATCTGAAATCTGAATCTGAATCAGAAGGACTAAAAACCAGAAGATTCAAATTTATAATGAATAGCAAAAGAAATTCTCTCACAACAAATTGTGATCTGTGATGTAACATGTGAAAAACTGAGGTAAGTTCTCTAAAAAAAATAGAAAATCTGCATGAGAGGGAAATTATTTTCAGGATTGCAGGGGATGAGCTTAACTGGACGGGCAGTTAAAATACTACAAGGGCCCATGTGTGCTGCAACAGTTCAATGCATATCAGTTTCATTTAATATTTAAAAAAGAATGTATGACTCATTAAATTTCTATTGAACGACTAATCCATTTTTTAAATTGTGATCAATTTTTTTCATATTTAAAAATATAATGTGGGTTATATCACTATATTACAGCAACTCTTCTATTTTTGGGGAAAATATTTACTTGAAATATATGTTTCAAATAATTCAACTGACTATACCATCAGCTTTATGCACTTCTGCTAAGATATCATGGAATGACTTCCAAAGAATCTACTGATCCATGTGGTCTTAATTTAATAACCCAAGTTATGCTGGTTTTGGCTGCTTTGGGAAACTTGGAAGAAGTAAGAGATATTTTCCAGACATAGTATGGTGCTCCAATGGAGTTTATCTTTGAAAACATATAATTGAGCATAATAATCTTTCTCAGTCCCAGGTTTATTCATTTTGAACATATAAACAGTGTATCTCTTCATCATTAAAGCATCCAAACTTTGACAGTTACCACATTTCAAAGCTTTATAATATTGATTTAGAATTCATTCTGCTTCTTAAGTGCATTGAAAATAATGTTGGCATGGATAATTGCACACAAAGTTAAAAAGTTGTTCACGAATGATAAGTGCTTTGATGTATTCTGAAATATGAAATGCGACACATATTTGCATGTTTTTTTTTCTTACTTGTCCATGTGCTCTAGGCCCAAGATGTAATGTGCCATAAGGACTTTGGCTTTCTCAGATATGTTTGTGTAACTGACCCCCACGTACTTGACTGCTTCAGGTCCAACTCAGCGTACCTAAAAAATAAGAGTATATTCACAGTATTTAGCTCTTGACATTTTAAAAGTGCCAATATCATTGGGCCAAACTACCCCGTTCCATTGGCTGCAAAAGGCTTCAGGTTATCCTGAATGTGGTAGCCTTCACAAAAAGCCATCCAAAATAAAAGAGATTCAAAACCCTTCCAAATGAAAGTGGTCTGTCTACAGAACTGTGTAAATATTCCTTAAGTGGAATAGAGTTTGACCTCATTTGCATATAAACTCAGTGCTAATGAGTTTTGGGCATGGTTTGCACATATGCACAAGTATTTGTATGGCTTTGAGACCTGATTTAAGGGGGGACTGTGCACTTGAGACATTAAAGTAGCCTCAGGCCCCAATGACTGATAGCTGTGCCTAATATATTTTGAACCTTTGTCAGATACTCTGTATCTTTTAAACCCCATCAATCACTTCTTTGCTCAAGAGGTCAATGAAATTTTAGAAAGTCTATAATAATCCATCCGTTACGATGAACATTTTCAGCAAGTTCTCTTTCCAAATTCTTTATCAGTGTTTAAGTTTTCAACAATTGATCATTTAATGCAAAATAGTGATGCAAAGTAGTCAACTTCATTTGGTTCAAGACATCTCTCAGGACTTTTTACCCCCTCCATAAATCTTCGTCCGCGAAGCCAAGCCAAAGAAAGAAAAAAGAAGAAAAGTGATGCAAAGTAGTCAACTTCATTTGGTTCAAGACATCTCTGATAATAATCTTCCAAATGTGTATATCCAACTGTTTAAACAATTATTTTAAAAATCAAGCTGCAGTTGAATCTTAGAAGTCTCTCAATCTAGTTCCTTTGTTGGATTTCCTCTCATGCTCTATTTCAGTGGTTTTCAAACTTTATCTTTCTACTCACATTCCACTTTAAGTAATCCCTATGCCATAATTGTCCTGTGCTTATTAAGGGAAAGAAAAAGTTTGAAAGCCACTGTTTTAATCATACCTAATTGACTCGTTATGTGCACAGTTTCATAACTCCAAAGGAAATGAGCCAAAGACAATATTTCTCAAGCAAAATATTTCAGTAACAATTTGGTCTAGAGCAGTGTTTCTCAACCTTTTTTTCCCACTCACATAATCCTTTACTGATCACAGAGGACCTATGGCATAGGGATTACTTAAGGTGGTATGCGAGTGGAGAGAAAAAATTTGAAAACCACTGCTCTAACAGATTAATAAACAGGAACCACGAGGACACAATCTTCTCCAAGTTTCCATCAAAGTTACAATACATTCTGTCTTGGAAATATATCACCAATATTTCTTGGTGCTCACTCAAAATTCTGAAGCTGGCAGCACTCTAGGTGTACTTCCTTCATACACAATGCCACAGTCCATAAAAATCAGCTCACCACATGTTTTGAGGGCATTTATAGATGAATATTTAACATCTGCCTCTTTACATTCATTAGGAACTTTTTTTTTTGCTTTTGCTTACTTGTTTATATGTGAACTGGGGATTTTTTTAATTTAATTGCTGTCAGATATGGTTACAATGGTCATTATAAGATGACGATGAGCTATCAGAAAGCACACAGAACCAGGATTCACACCGGAGAAGGGAGTCAAAAAAGGTGAATAACAGCAAAAGGTCACATGTGAACACATGTGCGCATGCACACATACACACACACAACACATGCACACGTGCGTAAACTCACACACACACACACACACATGCATGCACACACATGTGCGCACGCACACACCAATGCCTGCACTGGTGCTACATCCTGTAATCATGCAGAACTTGACAATTTCATTAAATTCCTTGCTAATTTTTACCCTGCTCTAAAATTTTCATGGACTGTTTCTTACACCTCTCTACCTTCATTTCAGAGAAATCCATGGATGTATATTACAAACTCACCAACTCTCACAGTTACCTGGATTATATCTGATTTCATTCTATACATAGTAAAGATATAATTTCTTCCTCATAAATCCTCTGCATCTGTCACATCTGTCCTCAGGATGAGACCTTCCACTCCAGGACATTCAAAATGTCCTCTTTTTTAATAAACCTGGATTTCTCACTTTCATTGATAAACCCCAGACCTGTATCTCCTCTATTTCTTATACTTATATTCACCCACCTTCTCCCAGGCAGAACAAGAACAAATCCCTTATGATCATCACTTTCCTCTATATCCAACACATTGGCCCCTTTTAAATTACAGCACCTGGGTTGCCCTCCTGGGACCCGGGTGCAATTTCTGGGGCACCTTTTAAATTGCAGGGGGATCAATCCATTAAATCATCAACCTGGCGATTTAAGGGGGACATGCCCCCACAATGATGTGTCACGTTCTCACCAGAAGTACTGCCAATGTTCAGATTCTGGCTACCTAGTGATACATGCAGACAAGTGCTGTCATAACCGGAATAAGTGGGTCAGCCATTTTCCTTTATGAATCAGCCATGGACGAGACCTAGGTAAGTTTAACTGGGTTCCCTGGTGCCTCTAAGTTAGGTCAGGGACCTGCTTGGGTTCCAATGGGGTTGACCCAGTTAGAACCTTTCTAACTGCTTTGTAACTGGGGCACTAACCAGGTAAATTGCCTGGTTAACTGCATTTTACATGGCAGTCCTATAAGAACATAAGAAGTAGGAGCATGAGTAGGCTACTTGGCCCAATGTGCCTACTCTGCTAGTCAATAAGATCATAGATGATAGGCTTGTTTCCAGCTCCTTCCCTTTTCCTCATATCCATTATTTCCCTTACTATGCAAAAATCTACCCATTCTTGTCTTAAATATGTTTACTGAGATAACCTCCATGGCTTCCATTGGCAGGGAATTCTCCACCCTCTGGCAAAAGCATATTTGTCTTAAATCTACTATCCTGAATCTTGAGGCTCCTTGGTTTTCATCTCACCTACCAGGGGAAAAAGCTTATCTACCTCTAGCTTATCTATTCCTTTCATAATTTGATATGCTTCTATGAGATCTTCTCTCATTCTTCTCAATTTTAGTGAGTACAGTCCCAAACAATTCAATGACTCCTCAAAGGCTAACCCCATCGAATCTGGAATCAATCTAGTGAACCTTCTCTGCACTGCCTCCAATGCCAGTGAGTCCTTCCTCAAGTAAGGACACCAGAACTGCACATATTACCAGTTGCAGCATATCCTTCCTGCTCCTAAACTCAATCCCTCTACTAATGAAACATTCAATTTGCCTTCCTGATGGCCTGCTGCACTTGCAAACCCACCTTTTCCCATCATACACCAGCACTCCCAATTCCTTCTGTACAGCAGCGTGCTGCAATTGCTTGCCATTGAAGTAACAATCCGATCTTCCATTTTTCCTTCCAAAGTGAAAAACCTCACATATACAAACATTGTAATGGGTGGTAAGGTTAGCAGAGCAGTTAGTGCAACACTGTTACAGTGCCGGTGACTGGGGTTCAAATCAGGCACTGTCTCTAAGGAGTTGGCACGATCTCTTTGGCTCTATGTGGATTTCCACTGGGCCCTCCAGTTTCCTCCCACCATTTAAAATGTACCAAGTTTGTAGATTAATTGGGTGTGATTAGGTGGCACAGGCTTGTGGGCTGTATGTCCATTTTTAAAAAATGTTTAAAACATTACACTCCATATGCCAGACCCTTGCCCACTCATTTAATCTACCCAGAGTATATCTCTATACAGACTCTCTCTATCCTCTCCACAATTTGGTTTTCCACTCAATTTAGTGTCATCAGCAAACTTAGGTACACAGCCCTCTGTCCCCTCTTCCAGATCATTGATGAGCATCGTGAGTAGTTGTGGGCCCAGTACCGACCCGTGCAGCAAATCAATCACCACTGATTGCCAACTAGAAAAACACCCATGTATCCCAACTTTCTGCTTTCTATTGGTTACCCAATCCTGTATCCAGGTGACTACATCACCCCCAACCCTATGCATCCTTATCTCATAGATAAGCCTTTTTGGTGGCACCTTTTCAGAAATCCAAGTAAATAATGTTGACCTTTTCCCCTCTTAGCTACTCCACCCAATACATCCTCAAAGAATTCCAGTACATTTGTCAAACAAGACTTGTTTCTGCTGAATCCATGCTGTGTCTGCCTGATAGTTCCAATTCGTTCCAGATACTTCTCTATTTCTTCGTTGGCAGATGTTAAACTAACTGACCTATAGTTATCTGCCTTTTTCTTACATCCATTTTTAAACAATGTATTACATTCACCTTCTTCCAAAATGCGAGAACATGCCCAGAGTCCAGAGAATGTTGGTAACTTATCACCAAAGCATCAACTGTAACTTGTGCCATTTCTTTCAGTACTTTGGGATGCATTCCATCAGGACCAGGGACTTATCTATCTTTAGGCCCGCAAGATTGGAGAGCACTCCTTCTATTGTTGTATCCAGGTCCTCACCTCCCACTGTATGCATAACTTCTGTATTTGTCATGGCAGACATGTCCTCCATACTGAAGACTGACACAAAATTGTCATTTAAAGCTTCTGCCATTTCCTCATGACTCACTACCAAACCCCATTTCTTATCCTCCAGGGGGACCTACATTCGCTTTAGCCATTCTTTTGCTTGCCATTATATAAGAATAAAAACATTTTCAGATTTTGTGTTTATCTTTTCTCATAATCTACCTTCTCTTTCTCCACTGCTCTTGGAGACTGTGTACACAGGGGCTTTTAGTTTGATACTTTCCTTTATTTCCTTAGTTATCCAAGTGTGACTGTCCTTGCTTTTAAATGGAATATACTTTTGTTGAGCACCGTGAAAAAAATCGCTTTGAGAGTTTTCCACTATTCCTCAATCTGCGTTCCCAGTCTACTCTGGCCAACTCCTCCCTCATCTCCTTGTAATTTCCCTTGTTTAGGCATAGTACACTGTTTTTAGTACAAACTATTGCATCCTTCATTTGATGTGGAACTCAATCATATTGTGTTCACTCTTTGCAAGAGAATCCCTGACTACAAGATTGCTATTTTTACCAATACCACATAGAACATTACAGCACAGTACAGGCACTTCAGCACTCAACGTTGTGCCGATCTTTATATTCCTACCAAAAAAAACCCTTCCTACCTCGTAACCCTCTATTTTTCTTTCATCCATGTACCTAAGAGTCTCTTGAATGCCCCTAATGTTTCAGCTCCACCACCACCATCCCTTTCCATACCAGGCACCCACAAATCTGTTTAAAAAAAAACCTACCTTGATATCTCCTCTGAGCTTCCCTCATTTCACTTTGTTGAGATGTTCCTTGATGTTTGCTATTCCTGTCCTGGGAAACCTGAGCTGGCGGTCCATCTTATCTATGCCCCTCAGAATCTTGAAATCCTCGATTAAGTCTCCTCTCATCCTTCTTTGCTCCAAAGAGAAAAGTTCCAGTTTTGCTAACCTTGCCTCATAAAACCTATCTTACAATCCAGGCAACATCCTGGCAAATCTTCTCTGCACCCTCTCCATAGCTTCCACATCCTTCTTATAATCAGGTGACCAGAAATGAATACAATATTCTAAGTGCAGTCTCACCAGAGATTTGTAAAGTTTCAACATGGCCTCTTGACTCATGAACTCAATCCTATAGGGTTTCTTAACTATTCTATCAACCTGCACAGCAGATTTGAGAAATGTATGATTTAGACCCCAATGTCCCTCTGTTCCTCCACATTATAAAATATCCAACCATTAACCCTGTACTCTGAATTGCCGGTCTTGACTCTGTTGTATAATAATCAACTTATTTATTTCTCAATACATAATCAAAATTTATTATATTGGAGATTTAAAGGTGTGGAAAATTTGCGAGATTGTTTTAAAGAAGGTAAATTTTTATCTTTTGATCAGATGAGGGACAGTTATGGTATTGATAAGAATTCTTTGTTTCTTTATTATCAGATTCGATCTTTGGTAAAGCATGTGTTTGGTAGAGATATGATTTTACTTGAAATGACTAAATTTGAGACTTTTCTTATGAAGGTACCAGAGAAGGGTTATATTTCAGTTATGTATCAAATATTACAGGATGATATAGATAAAAAGGGTTGGGATAAATCTAAAGGTAAATGGGAAGCGGAAATTGTTTTTATTTTTTCCACGGATGATTGGTCAGATATTCGTTATGATAGTGTAACTAGACTGATAAATGCACGCTATGCAATGATTAATTATAATTTTTTACATCAATTATACTTAACACCTGAAAAACTAAAAAAGTATGGTTTTCATGAATCAGATTTGTGTTTTAGATATGGTAACGCTGTTGGAACTTTTTTTCACGTGGTTTGGTCATGTATATATACAATCTTTTTGGAAGAAAATACAATTGTTTCTGGAATACTTGTATAAGATTATAATACCTTTAGATCCGACAGTATTTTTGTTGGGTAGCTTGCAACCTCTGAAAGATCTGGGATTAGATAAATTTCAACTTGCTTTTGTATATTTAGCATTATCTGTAGCGAAAAAATGTATTGCTAGTACGTGGAAAGATATAAATATGATTGATATTAATAGATGCATAATGAGATGAAATATTGCTCAATAATGGAAAAAATCACATGTTTCACATGATAATTATAGTTTTTTTATTAATAAGTGGTTGTTATATTCAGAATATTTACATTTTGATTTACATTGATTAGATTTTAATATGTATGCTTAATTTTTCTTTTTTTTCTCTCTTTATGACTCTCCTTAGGAGAGTTGGATGGAAGGGGGGGGGGTTCTCTTTTTTTTTCTTCTTTTTTTTTCTTTCTTTTTTCTTTTATATATATATATATAAAATATATCGTTCATGTTTAGTTTATTGTTATATATGTTACTTATTATCTGTATTTTGAATGAATAAATAAAGTTTAAAAAAAACCCTGTACTCAGTCATCTGGTTTGACATTCCAAATTACATCACCTCACACTTAGCTTGATTGAATTCCATATGCCATTTTTCAGCCCAACTCTGCACCTTGTTTATATCCTTTTGTAACCTATAACTACCTTCAGCACAACCCACAACTCCTCCAACTTTCATATCATCCACAAAATTACTGACCCATCCTTCTACTTCTTCATTTAGGTCAGTGGTTTTCAAACTTTTTCTTTCCACTCACATACTACTTTAAGTAAGCCCTATGCCAATGGTGCTCTATGATGAGTAAGAAATTTCTTAAGGTAGTATGTGAATGGAAATAACAAGTTTGTAAACCACTGTTTTAATCGTACCTAATTGACTTGTTAAGTGCATGGTTTTGTAACTCCAAAAGAAATGGGCCAATGACAATTTTTCTCAAGCAAAATATTTCAGTAAAAATTGGGTCTAGAACAGTGATTCTCAACCTTTTATTTTCCCACTCACATACCACCTTAAGTAATTTCTTAAGAACGTTCTTACGTTCATTCCTGGCTACCATATAATTCTCATGAGCCCTTCCTAATTCCTGCTTCCTAAACCTAATGTCTGCTTCCTTCTTCCACTTAACTAGCTGCCTCGCCTGTTTTGTCAACCACGGTTCCATTGACCTACCAGCTTTTTCCTGTTTCAATGAGTATCTCCTTGCACAGGACCAGATTCAAGATAGCATGTTCCCTTGTCGGTTATGTAATATGCTGTTCAATAGATCCAACACATATGCATTCTATGAAGTCCTCCTCAAGGCTGCCCCAACCAATCTGATTCATCCCGTCCAACTACTTCACCCGGTTTATGTGGATATTAAAGTTTCCCACAATAACTGCTGTTCCATTCTTTCGCTTTTGATATTTCTTGGTTTATTACTGTAATGTTATTATTAGATGGCCAATAGACCACCCCATCAGAGTTTTTTTATCCCTTATCTCTACCCAGATGGATTCAACATTTTGCTCTTTAGATCTTGCATCATCTCTCATTATCATACTGATCTCATCTTTAACTAAGAACACTACCCCACCTCCCTTACCTTCCTACCTGTCCTGTATTATTTTATATCCTTGGATATTTAATTCTCATGTTTATGTATTGACCACAAAATCATACTCTTTTGTATTGATTTGTGCCACTAGTTCATTGACCCTGTTTCAAATACTACAGGCATTCAGATAAAGTGCCATCAAACTCATTGAGCTTTTAAACTCTCATAATAATTCCCTCTGTTTCCCTTGACATTTATCCACTCTGCTCTTACTTTGCTTTTTCACTTTTGCTTTTACTTTACCCACTCATTACCATTTTACTTTATTCACCCTTCTCCATAAATGTTGAATCCATACCTCTCCCTCCCTCAATCTCACTATTTAGTTTAAAGCCCTATCCACTATCCTAGTTAGGCGAGTTGCCAGGATCCAGGTCCCATCATGGTTCAGGTAGAGCTTGTCCCCTTTGAACAGTTCCTTCCTTCCCCAAAACTGGTGCGAATTTTTCATGAAGTGGAACCCACTTCTCCAGCACCAGTCCTTGAGCAACACATTTAACTCTTTAATCTTCTTGACTCTGTGCTCATTTGCACACAGCTCAAGTAGTAACCCGGAGATTACCATCTTTTTGGTTCTGTTTTTTACTAATTTAGTCCCTAGTCCCTCAAATTTCCTCAACAGAACTTCTTTTCTGGTTTCACCTATATCAATCATACCAAAATAGACCATGACAGCTGGATCTTTCTCATCTCACTGCAAATTAATTTGTAGTTGAGATAAGATGTCCCAAACCTGGGCACCAGGCTGGCAACACAGCCATCGAGATGCTTTATCTCTAAAGCAATTTTTACCCTAACTATACTATCTCCAATTATGACTACATTTGTCTTCTCTCTCCTCCACACCCCCACCCCAACCTTGAAAGGCTTCCTGAATCATGGTGTCGTAGTTAGGTTACTCATCCTTGCTACAGACCCCACTCTCATCAACATAGGAAGTTAGAATCTCAGACTTGTCAGATAAGATCTTGGGTTCCACTATCTGCCTCAATCACAGTCACATCCTCTTGCCCCTGACCACAGACTGAATTTGAAGCAACTGTTCTAGTGATCTAACCACCAGCCACATCTTCCCCTCTCCATCCTTATCTGCTTTTTGCATGGATAAGTCTCTCTGAGACTCCCTCATCTGCTCTTCTCTCCCCACCCAACCTTCCATCTCCTTTGGCACTTCCTACTGTAACCTCAGAAAATGAAAGTCTTATCCCTGTTCTCGTCCCTCACCTCCATCCAGGTCCACAAATAAACCTTCCAGATGAAGCAGTACTTTACATACACACCACCCAACCTAATCTGTTGCATTTGGTACGCCAAGATTTGCCTCCTCTACTTTGGTGAGACCCAAAAGCAAATTGAGTGACTACTTTGCTGAATGTCCATGCTCTGTTTCAGGGTCTAAACTTGAACTTCCTGTGACCAATGATGTTAACACCCCCAAACCATTCCTACAATGACATGTCCATTCTTAGCCTCATCGATTGCCATGTCGAGGCAAAATGTAAACTTGAGAAACAACATGTCATATTTCACCAGGACAGCCTGAATTTTAATTTGCCCTCACCCTCATCTGTTTCCACTGTTTCCATCACTTTATCTACTCTTGTAGTTATTTCTTTTCTTTTCTCCCTCCCCCCACCCCCTCCCCCCACCCCCTCTCCCCCCCGTCTCTCCATCTCAGACCTTCTGTCCTAAACTCTATCACTTTTGCACCCCTCCCCCAGCTTCTTTCCCCCTTTAATATTGTTACCTACCCTATTTAATCTTAGATTCAAATGCTGACTGGTCATTTCTATTCCTAGATGCTGTCTGACCTGTTGAGTTCCTCCCCCATTTTTTTGACAACACAATGTTTGGATTATTGTGTTCTTCAGTGATCAGGTAGACTGAAATGTCTTTGACCAAGCTAATAGTTTTATTCTAAAAATCTTCTTCAAAAATCAGCATCTTGAAGCAAATATTGATACGAATTCAACTTCTGAAATTTTTAGCAGAGCATGGCATTTGACACTCTTCTCATTGTTCAAATACATCTTTCAAGTGATATTTCATTTATACTAAGCATTTACAACATGTGGAAATATTGGCACGTGTCATGACGTAAGTGTTAAGATGTAATGGGATTCCATCCAAGCCCAACCACAATTATTCCTTTTAACATCTGAACTGAAAGAAGAAAAGATAACACAATGATGTAATGACATCAGAAGCAGTTTCATCAATGGAATTGTTCCCCTAAACTTCCTTCATAAATATGAGGGAAACTTTACAACTAAAATAATTGAGCACTATTTTAACATTTTCATTCCATGAGTAAGATTAAGCTCCAGACTCTGCAACTGTATTCAGGATCCAGACTTGTTAGGAGAACTGTTCTGACAACTGGTGCTAGGGAGTCATCTCTCTAAATAACGCTGCTATCAAATATAGCTTCTATTGAGAACACAGCATTAGCTAATATAGCTTTTCCAGCGCAGTTAGTTTAAAAAAAACACTAGCAAGGAATAGTTATTTGTTTATTGAACAATATATAAAATATTCATTGCATTTAAATAAAATAGACCACTGGCACATGAATATACAGTATCCTCCTTTGATAATTAAATCAAACAATGCAGATTTTTTTAGGTCAGCATGGCATTTGGCAAGTTAAGATGACATATAACTACCAAATCTTCTCCATCCCATGCCATATATCTTCTGGAAAAAAAACTGAAGGGCATTGCTCATGATGAAATCATTGGACACTTGGGAGATATTGTAGGTCAAAAAGCAAATTAATGTGGTACCTCTATTATGAAAGGATGATAAATCTGATGGAGCAAAACATAAACTCAAGAGTCTAACATCAGTGACAAGTGAAACAATGGAAACTATTTTTAGGGTCTAACTGGTGAAACTGCATCTGCACTGCAACTCAACTGAAAACGTTAAGATAGTGAAGATTTTTTTTAGGAATGTTACAGGAAAAATGTTACAAGAAAAATGCAATGATTCTAAACTTTGACTGAGGTTTCACAGAACTCTCATGCAACTTCAGTGAAGTATATCTGGTGATGGCAGCTAGAGTTTATGAAATGATGCTGGTCGATGACAAATTTAGAAGTTTGGGAGAGATTGAATTCAATGCCAATAAACATTGCACAATAATTGACAGAAAGGAGATGACAAATACACAATAAATAAAATGAAGCTGAAAGAGAGAGAGATTGAAAATATTGAAAAGTAAGGAATGACAATTTCTGTGTAGCCTGATTCTATTGAAAACAAATTAAAACATGAATATATTTATGTAGAACGAGCCCTACATGTTTGGTTGGTTTTTTTCAAGCCATGGTCAATTCGACCTTATTGATCATTCCTGGTGAAATATGAAATATGAAAGACATGAGAGGAATGCAATAAGTGCAATTGGGTAAATGCAAAGAGATATTTCTATTTTAACAGCTGTAAAATAACCAGAAGGCACATACATTTAAGAGTCATCTGATGAATATAGATTAGTTTTGTTGATGAACAATCTTGTAAATCCTTATTCTAATTTTAGAGTTGTACAGATTATCCTTGAGTTTACTTTTAATCATCGATTCTATTATTTACCATGTATTTAAAGTAAGACTACTGTTGTGTTGTTACACATATTGTCCAGCACCTTTGGCTTCAAAAACAATTTCTTTCTTCCAGCTACCATGCTCTTGAACTAATCATGGACTGTGCACTTTTGCAACATCACTTTTCTTTCTTGCACTGGGAATATTTATTTATCAAGATATTTTGTGATCATTGCTTCTTTATTATTCAAGTTGTGTTTACTATTGTAGTTTTTTTTTTAATTAAGTACCTGTTTGGATGCAGCAAGTAAGAATTTCAGTGCATATTCTGCAGGTGATAATAAACTTCTTATTGTTATTGTCCTTTTGAAATATGGGAAAACTTTAATCTGTTACTGTCAATGCCTCACAATCTCTTTTTGATTGAGAGGCTGTGACCAGTGGGGAAACATGGATTGATGTTGGGACCTTAGTTGTTCACAATCTAATTCCATAATTTGGATGGGGATCAAGTTTGCTGATGAAGTAGTGTAGACTGTGCAAAGAATGCAGAGGGAATGAATGAATAGGCAAGGGTGTGGCAGATGAAGAAGAATATCCCATCTATTTTGGTGGAAAAAGACAGAATACTATTTTTTTTAATAGAGTTTGAAAGATATTAGTGATCATATATTCTTGTGCATCCTTGTACAATAATCACTGGCTGTCTTAGTAGACAATTAATAAGATAAATGGTATGCTGTCCTCTAATGCAAAAGAGATTAAGTCCAAGGGTATGGATGTCTTACTCTAATTAAGCAGAACCCTTGCATTGGAATATAAATGGCAGATCTGCTATCTCTACCCAAGGAAGTATATACACTCGCAATTGAAAGAGTGCAGCAAATGTTCAGGAGCTTGATACACAGGAAGGGGAGCTTGAAGTAGGATTATGCAGATTAAAGAATGGCAGGAGTTCTCATTGAAATGTATAAAATTCTTATGGTCTTGAATTGGTGAATACAGAGTTGAAAATTCCCTTAACTATTATATATGTAACCAGGATCTCAGTTTCAAACTAGGGGTGGCATTCGAGGAGGAGATGAGAGGTCCTTCTTCAAATGGGTATTGAATCCTCAAACTTGTCTTCCAAAGAGGACAGTGAATGTTTAGTTACTGAGTATAATAAAGAGGAAAACATAGTTTTTTAGATATTAAAGAGATCTGGAGATAGTAGCTCTAAAGAAAAAGTTTACCCATTAACTTATTAAACAATAGAGCAGGCACAAGAAGCCTAATGACATACTCCAGCTCTCATTTCTTAAGTGGCCATGTTTAGATTGAAATGGTCAAGCTATTTAAGTAAAGGGCAAAGTGGTTTATATGTTAATGTATTCATCTCATCTAAACATACCACGTATCTTTTGAGCAACAGGTTAGACATAAGATACCAGATGTCCACTAGCCATCTGAATCTATTAGAGTATTGGCTCTCCTGAATGAATTCCATGACGCAATCCAACATGAGTGGAAAAAATATGCACAAATTAGCAATGTTTGGTCACAGGCACAAGGAATACGACAACTAGTTGAATCCAAAAATGTTGATAGGGCCCTTTTATATAATCATAGGGCTTTGATTTGCTTATTTATACTGCCTATGGGGCTCCATGTTCATCACCAATTCTTAGAATGTTTACATGGAAAAACTATTTGATGGAAAGAATAATAAATCATTCCCCTTGATTTTGCTTTTGCCCTTTTCATTGGGTAGGAACTCTTAACTTATTCCATCTTGTTTCTTAATTCTATTTGTGTTAGGTATAAGTTCGCCCTCTGCTGGACATCGTGACGACACCCTTCCACATATATAACCCTGTGTGACAGTAGCCATGTTAGTCTAATAGAAGTAAAGGATGAGAAAGTATCACGTCTCCAAGTCTTAATTGTGTGAGTACATACACAACAGTGGCGACGAGGAAAAAAATGAACCCTACACATACTCTATGCACCAATCATGAGAAATAAAATAACAGAAGAAAGTTAGAAAACAACTTCCTAACAACCCCAACAAATTTACACCAAAAGATCATGGCGAAAGTGCACCAAGATGGCGGAGAGAATGTTCGGGGAATTCAACGAAGTAGAATAAAGTTGGGATAACTATGTAGAATGATTTAACTACTACTGCATAGCCCACAATATTCTGGAAGGTTCAGTAAACCACAAACATGTCCTCTTCCTCAGTATATTGGGCAGCAAAACATTCGACCTCCTTAAGACGTTGCTGACAACAGAGGATCCAGGAACAAAGACATTCAACTAATTATGCACAGCTCTAAGGAACCATTTAAGCCCCAGACCACCAGTTATGGCAGAAAGGCAATGATTCTATGAAAGGAGACAAGGACCAGAAGAAACAGTAAGTGAATACCTAGCATCATTGCACAAACTGGTGGAGTACTGTCATTTCGAGCAGTTTCTAAATCAGGCACTGTGAGGCAGATTAGTGATGGGGCTGGCAAATTGCTAAGCGAGGCAAAAATTATTAGGAATGGATCAAGAAGTTATGTTACAGATTGTATTCAGAACTGCCTGCAGCTCTGAAATGGCAGATAAAATCTTGGATGTGGGTCAACCAGACCTACTGGTCAGAAGGTCTTCCTGCCAACAGTGCTTCCATTGTGGGAAATACAACCACCGACCAGAAAACTGTTTCTTCAAAAATTCTAAATGCAACCATTGCAAAACAGAAGGACATATCAAAGCTAAATGTCCACTTCTAGAACGCAGGTGGCCTTCAAATAAACAGGCAGCTAAAGTCAAAGCAATTGCAGCGAGAAAGAGAGAGAGAGAGAGAGAGAGAGAGAGAGAGAGAGAGAGAGGCAACCCAGCAACGATGATGATAACAGCCCAATGGCTGACCTTCAGGCTCCTGAAATTTCAGCTCCTGAGATATTCTTCTTAGGCTTGGCTTCGCGGACGAAGATTTATGGAGGGGTAATGTCCACGTCAGCTGCAGGCTCATTTGTGGCTGTCAAGTCCGATGCAGGACAGGCAGACACGGTTGCAGCGGTTGCAAGGGAAAATTGGTTGGTTGGGGTTGGGTGTTGGGTTTTTCCTCCTTTGTCTTTTGTCAGTGAGGTGGGCTCTGCGGTCTTCTTCAAAGGAGGTTGCTGCCCGCCGAACTGTGAGGTGCCAAGATGCATGGTTTGAGGCGATATCAGCCCACTGGCGGTGGTCAATGTGGCAGGCACCAAGAGCTTTCTTTAGGCAGTCCTTGTACCTCTTCTTTGGTGCACCTCTGTCTCGGTGGCCAGTGGAGAGCTTGCCATATAACACGATCTTGGGAAGGCGATGGTCTTCCATTTTGGAGACGAGACCTACCCAGCGCAGTTTGATCTTCAGCAGCGTGGATTCGATGCTGTCGGCCTCTGCCATCTCGAGTTCTTCGATGTTGGAGATGAAGTCGCTCCAATGAATGTTGAGGATGGAGCGGAGACAACGCTGGTGGAAGCGTTCTAGGAGCCGTAGGTAATGCCAGTAAAGGACCCATGATTCGGAGCTGAACAGGAGTGTGGGTATGACAACGGCTCTGTATACACTAATCTTTGTGAGGTTTTTCAGTTCGTTGTTTTTCCAGACTCTTTTGTGTAGTCTTCCAAAGGCGCTATTTGCCTTGGCGAGTCTGTTGTCTATCTCGTTGTCGATCCTTGCATCCGATGAAATGGTGCAGCCGAGATAGGTAAACTGGTTGCCCATTTTGAGTTTTGTGTGCCCGATGGAGATGTGGGGGGGCTGGTAGTCATGCTGGGGAGCTGACTGATGGAGGACCTCAGTTTTCTTCAGGCTGACTTCCAGACCAAACATTTTGGCAGTTTCCGCAAAACAGGATGTCGAGCGCTGAAGAGCTGGCTCTGAATGGGCAACTAAAGCGGCATCGTCTGCAAAGAGTAGTTCACGGACAAGTTGCTCTTGTGTCTTTGCCCTCAGACAGCTCCAAGAAAAGTGCAGAGGACAAAACAAAGGAGTCTACATCACCTTTGTTGACCTCACTAAAGCCTTCGACACCGTGAGTAGGAAAGGGCTTTGGCAAATACTAGAGCGCCTCGGATGCCCCCCAAAGTTCCTCAACATGGTTATCCAACTGCACGAAAACCAACAAGGTCAGGTCAGATACAGCAATGAGCTCTCTGAACCCTTCTCCATTAACAATGGCGTGAAGCAAGGCTGCGTTCTCGCACCAACCCTCTTCTCAATCTTTTTCAGCATGATGTTGAAACAAGCCATGAAAGACCTCAACAATGAAGACGCTGTTTACATCTGGTACCGCACGGATGGCAGTCTCTTCAATTTGAGGCGCCTGCAAGCTCCTGAGATATTACACATCCGAGAAATGAACAGAGGAAACACAGCAATCTTTATACAGCTAAAAATAAATGGACACCCCCTAAAAATGGAGTTAGACACTGGGCAGAGGTGTCCCTAATGCTGTTACATGTAAAGGAATGCTTGCTATCTCGCCTCCTGGTAAAAACAACTGAAATATCTCTAAGATCTATTACAGGAGACAGAATCAAGGTGTTTGGAAAAAGTACAGTCCAAGTACAATACAAACTACAGCAAACAAAAACACTCTCTCTCTACATCGTAGATACCCAGGGACCATCATTCTTCAGAAGAAACACATCCCCCTAGACTGGCTGAAAATCAGTTCAATACTAAATGTAAAACACACGGACACCTCCTAGCCAGAACTTGACCAAATCCTCAACAACCACACAGTGGTTTTCCAACAAGAATTGGGGAAAATCAAAGGTGTTCAAGCCAGACTGCAATTAAAAGATAATGCTTCAAATTCTTTGAAAATTGTTCAAAGCCAAAACAGTCCCATTTGCTATGAAAGGAAAAACTGAGGCTGAATGAAACAGACTAAAACATGAAGGCATATTAGAACCAAATACAATACAGCGATTGGGCAGCGCCCAACGTACCTGTACAAAAAGCAAACGGTGAAATTCGCATTTGCAGTGATTACATAATCACCCATCAATCCATCACTCAAAATACCTGAACATCCAATGCCCAAGGCAGAGAATTGTTTCAAGCACTAAATGGAGGGCAAAAATTCACAAAACTAGATTTGTCACAAATATATCAACAGATAGAATTGGTGAAAAAAAATCAAGGGAATATATAACAATCAATACCATTCTGGGACCATTCATCTATATACGCATGCCTTACGGAATTTCCGCAGCACCTGCGATTTTTCAAGCAACAATGGACAAATTACTACTTGGATTCTCAGTTAAGTGTTACCTAGATGATATCATAATCACTGGCCGAAACGACAAATGTGTCTTCATGTGCCCCTCAGTAACATACCTTGGGTTTACAATTGACAAGGAGAGAATGTGAATAAATCCAGCAGGAACAGAAGCCGCTCGCAAGGCCCCATACCCAACCAACAAATTAGAATTAAAGTCCATCCTAGGACTTGTTAATCACTACCGAAAACACATCCCTAATATGTCTACACTATGCAGCCCTCTGAACCAATTACTCAAGAAAGATCAAACATGGCATTGGAACACAAACTAAAAAGTTTCTAAACAGTCGATCGACTAAAGGAAATACTAACGTCAATAAATATGGTGCTGATCCACTACGACCCTAATAAAGAAGATACACTCACCGTGGATGCTTCACCAGTGGGACTAGAAGCGGTATTATCCCAAATCACAGAAAAAGGAGAGCAACCAGTAGCGTATGCTTCGCAAACATTAACCACAAGCAAACGCAATTACGTCCAACTAGAAAAAGAAGGATTGGCAATAATTTTTGATGTAAAAAATTCCACCAATATCGTTACGGAAAAAATTCACCCTGATCACAGACAAAAAGCCTCTTAGTTTAATCCTGGGGCCACACAAAGGTATACCAGTATTAGTTGCAGCCAGAATTCAAAGATGGCCCAGGCTACTAGCGGCATATAACTATGATATAAAACATAAACCAGGAACACTCAACAGTCATGCAGATGCCTTATCACACAAGCTGCTACCTGAGACAGAACAGCGAGAAGAAATCATTAAATGGACAGCAGAGGCAGTAGCCATCAACCAAGAACAACTTCAACAACTGCCCATTACAGCCCAGATGATCAGAAAGTAAACCTGAATAGAGGCAACATTAATTAAGATCCTATACTTCACCCTTAATGGGTAGCCCGAATCTGAAGTTATTCCAGAAGGTCTAAAACCTTACCACACACGTCACCATGAACTATCAGTCGAAGAATGATGTTTACTATGTACAATTATTCCAGCCAAATGGCAAACTACCATGTTATCAGAGCTACACCTCAACCATCTGGGAATGGTATGAATGAAAGCACTGGCCCGGATGCATGTCTGGTGGCCCTCCATAGACAGGGACATTGAAACAACAGTAAGAGAATGCAAAGTATGTCAGTCAATGCAGCCAAAAATGCCACAAGCCGAAGCTAATCCATGGAAATGGCCATCCAAACCCTGGCATCAGATTCATGTAGACTTTGCTGGACCATTCATGGGTGAGACTTTCCTAATAGCTGTGGATGCACACTCTAAATGGCCAGTAGTTTCACAGCTGAAAAACACCAAACCAGATCCCACGATTGACTGTCTATGGGCTATCTTTGCCACTTATGGATTGCCTCCCGAATTGTTATGGACAATGGGCCTTAATTTACATCAGAACATTTTGAAAAATGTATGAGTGACAATAATATCAGACATATTTTGTCCTCACCCTATCACGCAAATGCTAATGGGGAGGCAGAACGTTTTGTACAAACATTCAAAAAAGTAATGAAAAACGTGAAACTTCTAAATACCTCCTGGACACACAAAATCGCAGATTTCCTATTGGGATACAGAAACACGTTGCATTCTACCACAAAATGTACTCCAGCAGAACTAATGTTTGGCTGCAACCTGGGGACCAGGCTGTCCACAGTTCATCCAGATCTGGGTATCCGATTGCAAAAACCAGCATCGCCACAAACCTCATTTAGAACATTGGAAGTGGGTGAGAGAGTTCTGGTAAAAGATTATAGACAATATAATGTATAATATATATACCCATGGGTGATAGGAGTAATCTTACAAAAATTGAGCCCCTGCTCATACTCTGTTCTAGTGGGGGACCAATTGTGGAAGTGACACATTGACTGACACTAAAGCCTATGAACTGCCTCATGAACTGGAGGAGGCGGAAGCAGACCTGCCGTGGCCTGCCCCGACTACCCTACCCCTCAGACTGAGTGGAGGGAGGGCAGAGACGGTCACAGTGCCATGCAATCCAGTTAGGAGTCCAGTAACTGAGACACGTAACCAGGAGGGCAGTGAAGACAGGCAGTCACCACCGAAGGCCAACAAAGGTGGGCAGTCACCACCAACTCAACCGATGACCCAACTATCTACAGGTCCTGAGCAAAGACCTGTACAGAAAACCACGCCGAGATTGTTCAAAAGAGAAAGAAGATCAGCTGAAGGCCTATGTGCCCTGATTAGTATTAATTACTTTCCCTTTTATAATTATAATTATTCTAATTCTCACTTGTAGTCCTGGGCCCTATCTTGTTAGTTCGAAGGGCCCCAGTCAGCATTTACTGTACGAGGGGGGAGGGGGAAGAGTGTTGAGTATAAGCCTACCCTCTGCTGGACATCATGACCCTGTGTGTCAGTAGCCATATAAGTCTAATACAAGTAAAGGATGAGAAAGCATCACGTCTCCGAGTCTTAATTGTGTGAGCGCCTACACAACAATTTGACTATGGTTAAAATGAACACAGTGTAAGGGACTACATTATTTTGATCACATGAAATAATGTGCTTTAAAATGAGCCCAGATTAATAAACTGAATTAGTGGGTATTATTTTAGAATAATTTCATATTAACATCAGATAATAGCCCAATTAATATGTTTGAAGCTTCATGAACCCTACATTTTTGGTGTGATTTTGTGTACATATTGAACACTGGGGAAAATTTAAATAACTTGTCTATTGGAAATAATATTATTTTAGACTGGACATCAGTTCTCCTTCTCTTCCCTATCTCTCTGTCTCCTTTCCTCCATCTCTTTACCCCCTTCCCTCCCATTCGCAGAGCTATCACTCCCTCCCCCTGCTTTTTGTTGTGCCCTCCCTCCTGTATTCACCTATTACCTTTTGTCATTGGGCCTCCTCCTCCTGCCCCTCCCCCAACCACCATTTTAATCAGGCGCCTGCCTACATTTTGTTCATACCTTCATGAAGGGTCCTCAAGTCCGAAATGTTGGCTTTATATCTTTATCTTTGTTTTATACACTGCTTGACGTGCTGAGTTTCTCCAGCACTGTGTTTTAAGTGCTGTTTTGTCTAATTAATCTCAATAAAATGTGAATACATAACTCTTCCATTATCTCTAAGATTTGATGATAAAAATTACCTCTCAATTCTTCAAAATTTAGATATTTATCTCTAAAATGGCTGAGCAAATCTGAACAAGTAACAGTGTAAGGAAAATAATGAATTTTAGTTTACAGAATGAATTTAAAGTGGATTGACATAAGCATACATATTTTATTTATAAAAGATGTGTTTATCTTTGATCATAAAATCCAGTTATTATTTTGGAATAACACAATTCAATTAATTCAAAATTATTACACTTGAAAGAGCAATTTACACACAGCATTCACACAGACAACTTTGCTCTTCATGAACTGGCTCTGAAGAAGAGTCAATTGAACTCAGCTGGACAAAGCCATGCTTGTTATGGGAAACAGCGAATGGTTTGTTTGCCGAATAAACAAGCATGTCTTCATGAATCAAATTAAAAAAAGGAATCAAATCTTATTTATTAGCAGTGTAACCTATGACGTGCAGCCATGGTCCTATGCATCATTTTTTTTTTGTCTAGAGATAGCGAAACATTGAAAAGTGACAAAGTCTTATGATGCTAGATGGACTTAAAAGAGAAATTGTCTTCTTTCTGAAAACCATGACACTTCTCAACACTGTTACAATGTTTCCCTCACAAGACCTTAGACTGGTTTATGAGCAATTAACTTCAATTTGAGTTTAATATGTCCTTGGAAATTATGCTATAAAAGAACAAATTAGAAATATATGTTCTGATAATTAAATGCAATATTGAATAGTGGAAGAACTGTACATTCAATATTCCAAAATATAATTGTATTTGTTTAGTCACTTCCATCAACACAACCAATCGGAATTTAGAAGGATTCTCTAATTCTATTTTACAATATTCCTGAATGAAAGGACTTGAATGATTCAAATATGCTGAGTTTAAAGTGTTAAAATATCGTTCACTACTTCTAGGTTTGAATTAATAGACACATCAGAAAGCAAGACCTTATATGTTGCGCTGTTTAAATGCTCACTCAGACCAAATCCTCTCATAACTAAACACCTGAATGGATGAGATATGAATTTAGCATAGGTATATCATATGTGGGCTTGTCAGTCACCAACGAGCCTGCAGCAGACGTGAACATACCCCTCCTAAATCTTCGTCCGCGAAGCCAAGCCAAAGTAAGTAAAGTAAGTAAGTAAGAATTCCACTGCTTAGGGGATTTATAATAATCTTTCACTCTGGTTTCCTTCTACATCCCAGGTTGGTAGATTATTTGGCTACTGTAGGTGAGTGGTGAATCTAGGGGAAGTTGTTAAGATTATGGAGGAAATAAAATGGGATTAATGACATCTGAGTGAAAATAGATGTTTGATGTTTGATGTGGACTCATTGACCTGAAGGGCATATCTCTATGCTGTCTCACTCTATGATTCAATGACTCTGTGGCAGGATCTGTCAGCTGGGGGTCAGTGGAAGAGTAATCTAAGCACCAATCAATTGGCGCCCTTGGCTCTACCTAGTTCCAAGAGCTCACCTGGTGACCTGATTTAGAACAGTGATTTCCTCTCTCAGAAGTCAAGTAATTCCTTTCCCACCAAGGCATCTCAGACTGTACCCATGCACCACAGCCAACTTAGATCATAGTTTCATCCTCCTGCTACAATTTACGCTGGGGAAAATGAATGCTGTGCACATTGATGACTTCATGTGTCTGGCACTGGAAAACGTGACACATAGTGACCCATGGATGCTACATGTCCAAACACTAGTCAAATACAAACATCGGCAAAATGCCTTTGAAACATAAAACTATGTGTAAATAGGTCTAATTTCTCAGCATCTATGTTCCATTATTCATCAAAGTTCAAAAGAGTCCTGTCAAGAACCCAGAAGGTGATGAATCTATGGAATTTGTTGCTGTGGATGGTTGTGAAACCAAATCATTGGGTATATTCAAGGGAGAGGCACATAGATTCTTGATTAGGAAGACAAGATTATGGAGAGAAGGCAAGAGAATAGGGTGAAAAAAGATAGGAAATCAGGCATGATGGAATAGCAGGGCAGACTTGATGGGCTGAATAGCACAATTCTAATCTTATGTCTTATAGTCTTAACCTGGCCATTATCAGTTCAGAGGAGTGAAAAAAAATTGACTAAACTCATAAACAGGCAATGGAGAAGCCCCACCTCCAGAAATATGTGGTCCATAATCATGGGTTTACTTACTTTATCCAAATAAGTTAAATGTATAGAAAACAAAGACCACAGATTCTGTCATCTTGAGCAGCAATGAGATGGTAGAGGGACTTAGCAGGTCAGGCAGCATCGATGAGTGGAAATAGTTTCAGGTTGAGACCCTTTGAGATTTTATCGAGTCTCGATAAAGTGTCCTAACCCAAAATGTTGACTGACCATTTTGACCCACGGATGCTGCCTGACCTGTTGCATCCCTCCAGCAACTCGTTTGTTTGTTAAAAGTAAAACTGGTTATCCCTCACATATCATTAAAATGTTATCTATGTAGAAATGAAGACCAGCTAATGGATGACTCTTGCACCCCCTGGATGAATTGCTGATAATATGTTATTAGAAATCTATTCCAATTTTTATGATTTGAAACCTTATATAATTTTACAAGGAGCAGCAATGCTTCGTAAAAAAAAAAAATAAAATCAAGGGCATCAAAGCTCAGTGAAAAAAAGTGGTTTATAATCAAGTGGTGAGGATGAAATATTTATGAGAGTGTTGAAATAGAAATACTTCTATGAAGTGATATCATTCTGAGCTGATTTAGAGTGAGCTACTACATTATTGTAATTGTTTGTGTGAGCTCTCAGTTCATATTGTGTCTGGCATGACAAATATTCCAAATACAGAAATAGAAAATTTTTCCAGTGTGAGTAGCCATTAAAAGCCTGATGTCAAAACTTAACATCATCTGATGCCGTAGGATCGACTGTGTATTTGAAACCTAATCTTTTTTCCAAAGATATAATAGAGAAGGCAACAACACCTGCTAAAGCAATGAATCATGTTTCTCCCTTTAAAATGAAGGAGTGGTGGCATAAGAGATTGCAGATGTTGTAATCTGGAGCAAAACAAAGAAATTTATTGAGGAACTCAGTGGGTCAAGAGCATCTGGGGAGGGGAGGAATTGTCAGTGTTTCAGGTTGAGATCCTGAATCAAGACTGAAGCAGGATTTCAACCCAAAATGTCAATAATTTCTTTCCATCCACAGATACTGCTTGACCCATTGAGTGTTTCTAGCAGTTTGAGTTCTGCAGCATAAGAAATTGTTTGATTTGTACTTGAAAAAAATACCACAGAGGAAAACAGAACAGCACTCCCACAGGAGCTGGTTGCTGGGATCAAGACGGTACAAAACTCCAAGGGGCATGGGAATAAGGAATGTTGTCCACTCACAATTTTGGTAAAATAAGATTAGCTAACCCAGCAAAGCCTCCTCTGAGCTGAATGACCAAGGATTATACACCTAAAATTTTGTCTGCTTTCTGAGATTTGGGCCCTACAGATGCCTACCTCATTTCTCAAGTTGCTCTGTTAGTAATCTTGACAAGACCATATCTCATTGCTCCAATAGACATTTTCCTTTTCTGCCTTGCCACCAAGAGAAAAAATAGTACCTGTGTCATAGAATGGTGTGTGTATATACTTTTCCCATAGAAATTCCATTGGATGCAGATTTATAACCAAAGTTTTTGGCATTGGGTAATCCCTGACTGATCCCAAGATGCATCAGGGTAAGGAAAAAATAAGTGTGCTTTGCCTTGCTGTTACAATGACCTAATACGAGCAAAAATTCCCTTTGGGTCAGTATTTCCTATGGTGTCAGACTCTATGTAAAAGCCTCCAGATGTCAGGTGAAGACTATTGTTTGGAATTTGAAGAATCCAGCAGCTGGAACAAAGCATGCCCTGGTGAAATTCTTGGAGTGCTTTTAAAATGTTAGTTAAGCTTAACACTTGCTGGTGGATTGTCTCTAAAATCTACCCACTTCACACCAAAATAGTAGTGGGGGAGGAGTGGAGGTTCGATGATCCCTGTTTTCGACTTAAAAATAGATGCGGGTGAATTGTTAAAATTTGGCTGAAAATGAATTCTCATGGTTTACCTCATAAAGGTTAATTACAATAAATCCAATTAACTACTCATCTGCAAACTCAATCCTGTTGTTACAAGGATTACAAGCTCACCAGATGTTGATCCAAGTTTGAGCATACAGCAATAAAGATGGTCCATCAATTAGCCAAACCTCCATGGAAGATAAGGGTTTTCTCTATCTTTTTCATAAACAAATGGAAAGACACATTGACAGAAAAACAAACATTCACGAGCACATACGCACACACTCACTCACTGGATAGTGACTTGCAGACGAATGAATACTGGGTAAGGTTTTTCTACACTGTTCTATTACAATTTTAGCCTATTGCTATTCGAAAGGTACAAGTACCATATTTTTATGCATATTACACCTGCATTATTTGTGTTTTTTTACAAACCATGAAACCCACTGCACGTTATATGTGTGTGCATGCTATACAAGAATTGTTTTTACATGTTGAATATAAAAGTGAACTTAACTGAGCACCAACTAGTTCTAAATTTTTATTTTAATCTCTTGAATTTAAAATAACCATATAACATCTTAAATAACAACTAAAAAAGCTGGACAACATGTTAAAGTCAAAAAACCATATAAGATCTGAAATAACAAATAAAAATGCTGGACAACATGTTCAAGTTAAAAAAAAACAACTAAAATAATGATGTCATTTATTCGTCTTCATCATCATCCATAACCCCTTTGAATCCTTCAAAGTCAAATTATTCACTCTCTTCATTAAAATGTTAGGAGAGCCTGCAACCGCTCTTCTGTTGCTGTGGTCAATACTGACACGTTATTACTGTCACTGCTTTTGTCATCAGTGGTGGAATCACCATCCATTATATACTACACCAGCTTTTCTGAATTCACTGTGTATAGTTTCTGGTGTTATCTTATCCCATGCTCTGGCAACCCTTTTGCAAACTTCAGTATAAGGTGGCTCTTTTCAACTGTCCGGCTGTGGTGAATTCAGTATTTCCAATAATCATCCATTCATTCCTTCCATTCTGATCTGATGAACGTCTTGAATGGATGATTATTGGAAATATTGAGTGGCTGCAGTCAACCCACCCGGAATTATTGCAACATGCAAACCAACAGAATTTATAGTCTTTTCTGCTGAATTCTCTTTACGAGCTGCATGGAATCAAATGTGAATAACAATATCTTTGAAAAAAATTTCCTTGTCTAGGCCTGTAACACATTTCCACCCACAGTTTCATAATATTGGAGTACATTCAACCTTTCTTGTTACGGTGCATAATCACAATATTGGGATTTTTTTTCTCACAGCAATGTACTCTTTTAAATATAATAATTGGCTTCAATTTTGCAGTGCACCCAAGGACGACCTTTCATGTCCAGTTGTGGTTATGGCTATGGTTTTTGTTCACAGTTCTTGTGGCGGGGATGACTTCATTCATGTTAATGACGTCTGCAGGTGCGATTTTAAGTTTGCAAATTTCATTGGTGACGAAGCTGAGAAAATCAATATTTTTTTTGTTCCCAATCTTCTAGAATTTACTGACCTACAGTTGTTCTAATTCTTACCAACAATCCATTTTGCTTCATAAACTTTGATATCATGGGGAGACCTTCCTTGAAATCCAGGCTGCCTCTTTCACTTACCAATACTCTTGCTTTCAGCTGAATAGTGACTGTAGATACAGCCCGATTTTGTTCTCTACAACTAAGTACCCACTCATTTAAGTCAGACTCTAACTGGGGCCATTTAGTCTTCTGGCCATGACATGCACATTTTCATGGATTCATCTTCTCAAACTCATCTTTCTCTTTCCTCCATTTGTAAATGGATGATTCGCTAACATCAAACTCTCTTGCTGCTGCTCTGTTGACAGTTTCTTCTGCTCTGGTAACAACTTTCAGTTTGTAATTAGCAGTGTCAGATTTGCATTTGACTCATCTCAGTGTCAAAACTATGGGTAGTCTAGATCTGAAAGATAGCCCTAAATGAAAGGGCCTTTTATACTGATTAGGCTAGATCAAATGCAGGTGAAACTATACAGGCTCATAATGTTATCTGTGCATGTATTGCTTTGTTTTTTGTGTCTTTTATAGGATATATTGTGAAGGTGCTGGACAGGACCAACTAATACTACACCCATGCATTTTATGTGGTGCACAACTTGCATGTGTACACTATACGAAAATATTTTTACTTAGTTTAAGATTTTCTGTGTGTTATATGTTTGTGCGTGTTACCTGTTTGTGCACATTATAGGAGTGAAAAAACTGTAGTTATTTGTTCAATACTAAGCTCATGCACTGCATGGATTTTAATGCCAAAAATATTGTCCAGGTTCAAGAGTATATTTTGTATTTTGAAGTTCTTTATCTCAAATGTTGATTTTGTTTCTTACTAGTGAGATATTCAAAACCACCCCAAAAGAAGAGGAACTCAGCAACATTTTCAACTGAAGGGGTGTATTGTAAAGTTGAAAAGATACAGTGGAGCTCTACAAATTTTCCATGTGTCAAACTAGTTCATTTATAAATTAATAGCGAAAAGGTCTATCAATTAGGTTAATCTAAAATTTCAAAAGACAATTTCCTGCAGCAGTTAACAAAGAAGGATTTGTATTTATCTTTATCTTTATGTCTTTATGATCAGGGTTTACAGAGTAGATCAGCTTATGGGTTGTAGAGTGGAACAGCTCTTGTTTCAGTGGTGCAGCCCATGGAGTGATACGCTGGCACCACTGGGAGACCAGCTGCTGCACAACTCCAGCAACCTGTGCACAAGTTTACGGGTTCTCCCTGTACTTATTTGGGCTTCCTCTGGGTCCTTCCTCCGACATCCCAAAGAACTGAAGATTGGTCGGTAAATTTATGAAAGAAAATTGCCCCATGTGGAGAATTGAATCTTGGGGAATTCATGGAAATGCGCGGATTGGGATGAGAGGGAAAATATGAGGGATGGAGTTTTGGCTTGTTCTCTGAGTTGCCATGAACTCTCTGGACTGAAATGCTTCCTTCTATGTCATAAAAAAGGAAATATTTTAAAGCAACCATAACCATTTTTCAGCTATGCCCTACCCCCACCCCTCCCAAGACTCTGCTCAAAGTTTATGGGCTCCCCTTCGCTGTGACCCAGTCAAGTTTTGGTTTCTTCTGTACTTCTCTCCCACTGGCCATAAAATAAAACATGAAACATATCTGCGTTATGTAAGGTGAAAAGAAAACAAGGCATTTTCTGAAATTTGGGCCTCAGATGGAAATGGCTGTTCTAAACTTGCCAAGGTGCAAAGTGATTGAACATTAACAGTGGATCAACCAGCAGCTCTGCATGGAATGGACAAATTTATCTAGTTTAAACATAATCATTCAACAAAAGGCACAATATTATTCTTTTGATCTCCAATTACCTCCACATTCAAAACCAAATTTAAACAAAATAGGAGAAAGAAGTGGTTACTATCAATGAAATAATTTTATTACATTTCTGACATCTGCACTTTCAGTCAGAGGGAGTGGAGGAGAGGGATGGGGGGTGTTACATAATCTTAGTCTTTGCATCAAAAGAACGTTTGATCTGGTTTCAATATTCTAGCACTATAACAAGAGAAAAAAATAAGCTGGATTTCCTGCTTTTGACCCCTTTCCAGTGGCTCAACTGGAAAGTGCATAAATGACAAAAGGACTAAACTAAAATAATGATATTGTGCAGACACAGATGGAACAAAGAGAACCAGACTCTCATATAATCTTGGAAAGCAAGCAGCTTTATTCATTCACCAGCTTCAATTTAAAGACGTTAGATTCAGGACTGACAGGCAGGCTTGCAGCAAAGAATGAAAGGAGATCCTGTTAGTGAGGCCTCCTGCCTACTACATGGCCCTGTCTCAGCCAGACCCATGATCAACATCACAATGTTCTGGGCTGGGATTGCTAGTAATTCATTATGTTTTAAGTGTTTGTTTATTTGTCACATTATACTTGCTACTGTGAAAAGGGTTTGTCCATTGGCAATCTAACATGTCAATTCTAATCTTCATACTATGTGTGAAGTAGAACAAGAGCATAATTACAGGAAAAGCAATGTCAGCATGAGAAATCTGTTGTGGGTTCATTCACAAGCCTGACAGTTGCAAACATGAAACTGCCTTTAAGTCTGTTGGTGGGTGCTTGATTTTACACTTTTGAGCCTTCTCCGTGATTGCGGGGAGGGGAAAGGGGGGGAGGGAAGAGGGAAGAGTATGTATCCAGTGTGTGATGGGTCCTTGCATATATTGGCTGCCTGTGGTAGGCAGCAGGAGATTTCAATGGAGTCCATGGAGGGAAGGGAGGTTTGTGTGATGTCTGAGTTATATTGAGTACCTGCTGCAGCTTCTTTGGATCTTGAACCAAGCAGCTTCCACCAACTATCCTTTCAATGGTGCACTGTAGAAGTTGTTGCAGGACATAGAGAACATGCCAAAATTACTTTGATTTCTCAGATTGTAAGGAGTGAAATTTTTTTTTTATGATTTAAGATCTGCTCCATGTTCCCCTCCAACATATTCTCCACAATTTCCGCTGCCTTCAGCATGATCCCACCAGCAGACACAGCTTCTGCTGCGCTCCCTGCTTTCCATAGGGATTGTTCCCTCTGTAACTCCCTTGTCCACTCATCCCTTCCCACCAAATGCTCTCCACTCCTCCAAATGCACTATCACCTCCTCCTTTATTTTTTGTAAAACAAAAATAGACTTCATTCACAATAAATTATTTACAAACACACAACCTTTCAAAGTCTTTTCCCACCCTGAGTTTCATATCCATAGATATCCATCACTATATTATTACATTCATTTTCTTGTAACACCTATAGCACCTTATTGTTACTCCCCCCCCCCCCCCCCCCCCCCACTGTTGTTGGAGGAGCTTTCCCTTGGTTTCAATCAGCTATTCTTAGTTTATTTTTGGCTATGGCCTCGAAAACTGTGCTCAAAGTTTAAGGGCACCCTTCCCTGTGAAGCAGTCAAGTTTAGTTGGTTTCCTCAGTATATCTCTCCTACCAACTATATAAAAAAATTCCGTGACTCCCCCCACCATAAATGTTCTGTGGCCCCCAGGATGGGGGAGTGGATAAGTATGGTTGGAGATTTGGAGTCTCCTTGCTTTTCAAGATCTCGGTCGCTACTGGGGTCTCTGTTGCAGTCAAAGTTGAGGGGGTGTTAACCTCACTGGGGATAGTGATGTCGACTATTTGAACTCTTAATTTCTGTGTGTAGGTGGCTACCCATTTTTGGCAGGCTTTGTAGAAGTGCCCTGCTTTCCCAAGCAAGCTGCAGCACTTATTCTCTGCATAGTCTTTGGTCTGACAGCCGTTGTGCCCCAAATAGTCTTTCCCAGTAAAGCAATACTTCATGTGAGAATCTCCAGGGGTCATTAGTTGAAAATGTTGCTGACTTTCTCTTCTTTAGGGGTGGTTTTGAATATTTCACTAGAAAGAAACAAAATCAACATTTGAGATAAAGAACTTCAAAGTACAAAATATACTCTTGAACCTGGACAATATTTTTGGCATTAAAATCCATGCAGTGCATGAGCTTAGTATTGAACAAATAACTACAGTGTTTTCACTCCTATAATGTGCACAAACAGGTAACACGCACAAACATATAACACACAGAAAATCTTAAACTAAATAAAAATATTTTCATATAGTGTGCACATGCATCTGGTGCTCCCGACATGGTCCTCCACATCAGGGAGATTGCTTTGTTGAGCACCTTTGCTCTGTCCACTGCACCAAAAGGGACATCCCGATGGCCAACCACAGCAATTCCACACCCCATTGTCATCCTAATATCTCTGACCATGGCCTCATGTACAGCCAGGTTAAGGCTACATGTAAATTGTAGGAACAAGATCTTGTATTCCATCTTGGCTGTCTCCCTCCAGATGGCATTAATATTGAATTCAATTTTTGGTAACCTCATCCCCTCATTCACTCATTTTCCCTCATCCCTTTCACTGCCTTCCTCTAGCAGCCCCCCTCCCCCGATCCTTTCCTTTCTCCTCCTATCAGAGACTATCTATCTCAGTCTTTTATCCCCTCTCCATCATTTCTCAGTTTATTTCTCCTCTTTCCCTCCCTATATCACCTATCACCTGCTAGAGCATGCTCCTTCACCTTCCCTCCCCTCCCTCCCTCCCCCACTCACCACCTTTGTCTGATTTTAAGCACAACTGAAGGAAGGCTCTGGCCCAAAACATTAACCGTCTATTCTTTCCATGGATTCTGCATAAGCTCCTGAATTCCTGTGTAGTCCCTTGTCCCCTTTCTAGCTTTACTCTAAATGCTGAATTTTTGTGTGGTAAAAGGCAACATCTGCAACACTTTTCTCTGCCTTGACCATTGGTCATTGCAAGCCTTGAATCTGCACAGTATCAATGTCATTTTACAACAGTAGCTGTGATCCATTCAGTAGAAGTTTGACTTCAAAATCAAAGGTTTCTAAGTCCAAATTCCACTGCAAAGAATGACACAAAAAAAAACCCACATTGGCTGACAAACCAGTGCAGTACTGATGCGGAGCTGCACTGTTAGAGGTGCTGTATCTGGACTGAAAATTTAACGTAAGGTCCAATCCATTCTCCCAGGTGGTTGTAAAAAATCCAATAAAATATTTTTTGATGGAATGTTCAAAAACTATATTCAGTGTTCTTTACCCATCTCTAGCCCTCAGATGATTTGATCATTATTAAATGCCATTATATTATAGTTTGTTATATACAAACTGGATGCCACATCACCTTATAGCAACATCACCAACATTACACTTCAAAAGTATTGCTGCACATGATGTAAAAGTCACTGTATTAATGCAGGCCATTTTCTTACCTTTCACCACTGAGTGCAACCATGTTGACATTTAATTCAGTTTCTAGTTAAATTTCCAACTGAATTACTGGGGCAATGATCAAAAGCAGAAACCCAGCTCAGTTTTTCCTTCTCTAGCTCTTGGGCACTGAAGCCAAAACTGGTAAGGCCAAGGTTACCTAGCTCATACAGACAGGGTATACAAAATTGGGCAATGAAGCCAAAACTGATAAGGCCAAGGTTACCTAGCTCATACAGACAGGGAATACAAAATTGGGCACTGAAGCCAAAACTGGTAAGGCCAAGGTTACCTAGCTCATACAGACAGGGAATACAAAATTGCAGAGAGCGTAATAAAAAGTGATCTCACAAATTAATCAGATTTTGATTTTTTAAACTTTTCCAATTACAGTTAATTAGAGACTGAAGAATAAGATTATGCATTGTGATGAAATGAAATGTTAATAACTGTTCTTATTTTTTCTGGTATCATGAATTACTAACATTCCATATTTTAAACAAATATCATTGCAAAAGATTGTTTCTTATTGGTTCGATATATGGTTAGAATATTTTCTCTTCCTTATAGTTTAAAAAATATCACAGCACTATACAGGCCCTTCAGCCTTCCATGTAGTGACCAACCATATAAAAATGCTAAACCCTCCCTACCCTATAACTCTCTACTTTCTTTCGTCCATGTGTCTAACTAATAGTCTTTTAAAGGCCCCTAATGTTTCAGCCTCTACCACCACTCTTGGCAAGGCATTCCAGGCCTCAACAACTCCCTGTGTAAAAGGTTTACCCCTAATGTCTCCCTTATACTTTCCTCCCTTAATCCTATACATGTGGCCTCTAGTGGTTGTTATTCCCACCCTAGGAAACAGGTATTGGCTGTCCAACCTATCTATGCCTCCCACAATTTTGTAGACATCAGTCAAGTCCTCTCTCATCCTTCTACACTCCAAAGAGAAAAGACCCAGCTTTGCCAATCTTGCCTTATAAGACATGCCCTCCAATCCAGGTAAATCTCCTCTGCACCCTTTCTGTAGCCTCCACATCCTTCCTATAATTAGGAGATCAGAACTGGACACAATACTCCAAATGTGGTCTCACCAGAGACTTATAAAGCTGCAACATGAATTCTCTACTCTTAAACACAATCCCCCTATTAATGAAACCCAGAATCCTATAGGCTTTTTTAACTATCATATCAACCTGAACAACTACCTTGAGGGATGTGTGGACATGAACCCCAAGATCCCTCAGTTCATCCATGTTCTTAATTAACTGACCATTAACCCTGTAGTCAGCTTTTTGATTTCTCCTGCCAAAATGTATCACCTTTCAGTCAAGTTTGAATTCCATTTGCCATTTTTCTGCCCAACATTGCATCCTATCTATGTCCTCTTGCAACCTCTGGGAACTTTCAGCTCCATCTACAATTCCTCCAATCTTCATGTCATCCGCAAACTTACTCACCCAACCTTCTGTATCATCATCCAGATCATTTATAAAAAGTCACGAAGAGCAAGGGACCGAGAACTGATCCCTGTGGCCCCTCCACTACTCACTGTCCTCCATGCAGAGAACCTCCCTTCCACCACCATTCTCTGACTTCTTCCTGCAGGCCAGCCTTTTATCAAGCCAGCCAAGGTTCCACTGATTCCATGCCTCTTGACCTTCCAGATGAGTCTATCAAACACCTTACTGAAATCCATATAGACCACATCTTCTGCCCTCCCCTCATCAATTCCTTTTGTTACTTCCTCAAAAAACTTAATTAGACTCGTGTGGCACTACCTTCCCTTCACAAAGCCATGCTGATTATTCTTGAGTAAATTATACCTCTCCAAATGTTGGTGGATCCCTATCCTTAAAAATTCTTTCCAATAGTTTACACACCACTGGCGTGAGACTCACCAGTCTAATAATTCCCAGGATTCTCTTTATTACCTTTTTTAAACAAAGGGACTACATTTGCCATTTTCCAAGACCATAGCTAATGTTCCCACAATTTCTTCTCTTACCTGCTACAGCAACCTAGGGTATGTCTCATCCAGCACTATCTTGATGTTATTTAGAAGATCTAACACTTCCTCTTCCATAATCACCATATTGTCCAGCACATAGTCAATTTCATCCCAATCAAGGTCCTTTTCTCTTGTAAATACAGACACAAAGTATTCATTCACGACCTCCCCTACCTCCTCCGCTTCTAGGAACATGTTACCTCTTTTATCTTTTTGGAGTCCTACCTTCACTTTTATCATCTTTGTAATTTTTATATACACATAAAACGCCTTGGGGTTTTCCTTAATCCTACCTTGCGAGACTTTTCATGCCATCTTCTATCTCTCCTAATTTTCTTCTTAAGCTCCTTCCTGGGTTCAATATATTTCTTATGAGCCCTATCTGTTCCCTGCTTCCTATATCTAACATATCTTCCTCTCTACAAGTTGCCTTACCTGTTTCATCATCTACAGTTCCCTTTTCCTATTATTGCTTTTCTTGTCCTAGTGGGACAAACCTGTCTTGGACCCAGATCATTTACATTACTTCTGTGCTCTCCCCCTTGAACATCTCTTTCCAATTAATATTCCCTAGTTCCTGTCAAATCCTTTCATAATTAGCTCTTCTCCAGTTAATCACTCTCCTATTTAACCTGAGTTCATCTTTTTCTATAGCTATACTGAAGTTAAGGGAGTTGTGATCACTGTCACCAAAGTGCTCCCCCACCACTTGACCAGGTTCATTACCCAGCACCAGATCCAGTTTGGCCTCTCCTCTCATCAGCCTGTCACATTCTGTGTCAAGAATCCTTCTTGAACACAACTAACAAATTCAGCCCCATCTATCCCCTTTGCAGTCAGGAGGTTCCAGTCAATATGAGGGAAACTAAAATCTCCCATAACTACAATCCTCTATTTCCTGCACCATTCTAAAATCTGCCTGCTTATCTGTCCTTCAGTTTCAGGGAGACTATTTGGGGACCTACAGACTACTCCCAGCGCAGTGCTGGCTCCCTTCCTATTTCTGATTTCCACCCACACCAACTCAGTGGACTCACCTTCCTCAGTGTCCTCCTTCTGTACAACTGAAGCAACAATGCCATTTCCACCCCCCTCCTTCTTCTTCCCCTCCTATTTTTTTTTAAAAACAGCTATACCTGGTACCTGCATCATCCATTCCTGTTCTTCCTCCAGCCAGGTTTCAGTAATGGCTACAACATCATAGTCCCATGTACTTCCCTTTTATTCCTTATACTCCTAGCATTGAAATAGACACATTTCAGCCTTTCTGACTGGTTGTATTTATGATTTACCCCCTTGCTGTCTTTCTCTAACATAGGACTCATAGCATCCTGCTTTTGTCCTAGTACCCTAGTCTCTGCATTTCACCTGAAATTTTATCTTCATGCCAGATAATGGTTAATGATAGAATGCTTAAATGGGCGTGTCTGAGCAGACAACGCAAACTTTACAGACAAGGTTAGCCATGCCTTCAGTGGGAATGCACTTTCAGCAGGAATACTAATCAGATCTCCGGTTAATTTTCTTGTCCTATCTCTATGATGCTTTAGTAAATGGTAGAATTCTGACCACAGGCTGACCAATATCTGCTCCCCCATCTTAAAGTAAACTGTTTCTTGACAGTAGCCTGTTGATTCCGTGCAGAAGCAATGGTAACATCACATGTCTATACAATAGATATTAGATTCATTACAATAGAAGACCCAAAATAAAGAATATGCTTATTCAATTTAGGCTTGAAAGGAAAATGTAAGTTCTGGGAGAAAATTCCATTTATGCAGTATTTTTATTTCATTAATCCTCTGTGAAATTGACAATAAGCAAAGTAAAAAAGGGCATAATATAGTCATCATTGCATACGATATAATTGAAAAAAAATTGTGATTTTTGTAACTTCACACATTTTTGTGTGCTCAACCCATTCCTGTTCATGCTACTGACTCAAGATCGCATTGCCAGATCCAGCTCCAATAATGTCATCAACTTTGCAGATGACACAACCATAGCTGGACTCAACAGCAATAACAACAGCAACAGCGACTGCACTTTTGGAGAAGACTCCCAGCCACCTTCTATAGGAGCTCTAGCGAGAATATCCTGGCCGGCTGTATCACAGGTTGCTGCAGAGAAATGGATCAGAGGTCAATCCACAGGACCATAAGACAGGGTCGCCACCAAGGGGGACATCTGCGGGCATCAACCCCCCCCCCCCCCAAGCAAGATGTGGTTCCCCCCATATATGAACAGAGGATATTAACATTCGTTCAGCAGATAGGTACCAACATCCACGAGCATCCCCCCCCCCCCGCTGAGCGAGTTTACGAGTGTTGGACTGTGTTCCCCCCCCTCAATTCCTTAATGCCCCCTCTAATACTTGTTCTGGCACCGACCCTGCGATAAGAATGTCAGAGATTATCACTGGAGTCTCCCTACCGGGGGGTGTCCCCCCACCCCCACCCCCACTGAAGTGATCTAATGGGATCGTTGTCTGAAGAGAGCATGCAAAATCATTGAGGTCTGTCTCCACCCTGCACACAGCATCTTTCAGCTGCTCCCGTCAGGAAATAGTATCAGAGCCAACACCACCAGTCTGAGAAACACCTTCTTCCCACGGGCAGTGAGAATGCTGAATGACCAAAGGAACTGCTCACACTAACCATCCGAGACTTTCATATTCATGAGGCAATATTCATTTATTTATACATATAGATGAAATACTTGTCCTGTGTATGTATTATTTGTCAATTATTTGTCTCCATGTGTGGCTGCATGTTTCTTGCACTGTGGACCAGAGAATGTTGCTTCATCAGGTTGTACAGGTTACACAATCCTTTATCCGGAACCCTTGGGGGACAGTGTGTTCCAAATTTCAGATTTTTCCAGATTTCGGAAAGCCAGATTAAACCCACCCGAATTGTGCTGCCGTATCCACCCCCACCCCCTTCCCGTCGCGCTGCCGGTCTCTCCCCCTCGCCCACCTAACTCGTGCTGCCAGTCTCTCCCCCTCGCAAAAAAATACATCTGAAATGTAAATGTTATATTTTAAAAATATATAGTTGTTTGGAGCACATATGAAATGCGAAAAATAATAGCAAATTCTGAAAATCTGAAAATCCAAATTAAAAGTAGAAACTGTGAGAATGCAGGTTGGGCAGCATTCATGAAGAGGGAGTTAATGTTCCTGGTGAATATCCTTGCTTCAGAACTGAACTTATCTAAGGTCACAAGCTTGTTTGTCCTCATTTGAACTCATTTATTTAATGCAGTTAAAAGAGGATGAAGTTTTTGGAATTTTGTCAAGTTCCATATCCATTCTACATTCACGTATTCCCAACATATCTCGAGCATTCTCTTACAGTTTGTAGAAGCCCTCTATATATTAAAAGGAACTTATAATGTAAAATAGTATTGTAAAGCTACTGTTAAAATCCACCACATCCTATGTTTCAAAATTCCTTTTTTTTTGCACGTTTTCTCTCCGAAAAGCTAATGTTGAATTTATATTTTTATAAATGTAGGTTTAAACTAGTTTGGCAGGGGGGTGGGGAACAGAGGGTGAGAGCAGTGTCCAGGGAGTATGGCCACCTAGCTAGGAATAAAAAAGATAACAAAGGTAGGATGGAGATTAGGGTAGAAGGTAAAAAAGAGAATATATGTGAACAAGGTAGATGAGCTGAGAGCATGGATAGATACTTGGGGTCACGATATTGTGGCAATTAGTGAGACCTGGCTACAGGAGGGGCAGGACTGGCAACTTAATGTTCCGGGATACATTTGTTTTAGATGTGATAGATCAGGGGGTAAAAAAGGAGGAGGAGTTGCTCTGCTTGTTAGGGAGGACATTACTGCCGTGAGGTGGCAGGATGGTATGGAGGGATCGACCAGTGAGGCTGTTTGGGTGGAATTGAGGGGTGGAAGAGGCAAGAGGGTGCTAATAGGGGTGTATTACAGACCACCAAATGGGCCAAGGGAATTAGAGGAACAAATTTGTAGGGAGATAACGTATATGTGTGAAAATCATAGGCTAGTGATCATGGGAGATTTTAACTTCCCACACATTGATTGGGATACCCATACGGTTAGAGGGCTGGATGGGCTGGAGTTCGTTAAATGTGTTCAGGATTGTTTTCTAAATCAGTTAGTAGAAGAACCGACTCAGGATGGTGTAACACTGGATCTCCTGTTAGGGAACGAGCTAGGTCAGGTAGCGGACATTAATGTTGGAGAACCAATTGGGTCTAGTGACCATAATTCTGTTAGTTTTAGGGTAGTTTTAAGGAAGAGCAAGGAGAGGCCTAAAGTTGAGGTTCTGGATTGGAAAAGAGCAAATTTCATAGGAATAAGAAGGGATTTGGGGAGTATTGAGAGGGACAAGATATTTTCAGGTAAGGATGTTAATGAATAATGGAGGATATTCAAAAAAGAAATTTTGAGGGTACAGAGTATTTATGTCCCAGTCTGGATCAAAGGAAAGGCTGGAAGTCATAGGGAGGCTTGGTTTTCGAGGAATATTGGAAATTTGGTTAGGAGAAAAAGGGAGGTGTACAAGAGGTATAAAGAGCAGGGAGCTGAGAAGTTGAAGGAGGACTACAAGGAGTGTAGAAGGAATCTTAAGAAAGAAATTAGAAAGGCCAAAAAAAGGCATGAAGAGGCTTTGGCTGACAGAGTAGAAATAAATCCAAAGTGTTTCTATAAGTACATTAAAAGTAAAAGATTAGTGAGAGATAAAATTGGACCCCTTGTAGATAACGAGGGTAGGCTGAGTGAGAAGTCTGAGGAAATGGGGGAAATTTTGAATGATTTCTTTCCCTCGGTATTCACTAGGGAAAAAAATGTTGAACCAGTTGAAGTAAAGAAAAATAGTGGGGAGGTCATGAAGCATATAAGGATAACCAAGGAGGTAGTGATGGCTATGTTAAAAAAGATAAAGGTGGATAAATCTCCCGGACCGGACAAAATATTCCCTAGGACACTCAGGGAGACTAGTGGACAGTTAGTGGGGCCATTAACAGAGATATTTAGGATGTCACTGGCCACGGGGGTGGTACCAAAGGATTGGAGGGTGGCGCATGTGGTTCCTCTATTTAAGAAAGGGTCCAAATGCAAACCTGGGAATTATAGGCCTGTAAGTCTGATGTCTGTGGTGGGCAAGTTGATGGAAAGTGTTCTGAGGGATGCTATTTACACATTTTTGGAGGTACAAGGATTGATAGGGAGTAATCAGCATGGTTTTGTCAGGGGTAGATCATGCTTGACAAACCTGATTGAGTTCTTCGAGGGGGTTACAAAAAAGATTGATGAAGGGAAAGCTGTGGATGTTGTCTTTTTGGACTTTAGTAAAGCTTTTGACAAAGTTCCCCACAGGAGGTTAGGAAAAAAGGTGGAGGCATTAGGTATAAATAAGGAGGTAGTGAAATGGATTCAGCAGTGGTTGGATGGAAGGTGTCAGAGAGTAGTGGTAGACAATTGTTTGTCCAATTGGAGGCCGGTGACTAGTGGAGTTCCTCAGGGTTCGGTCCTGGGTCCACTATTATTTGTTATATATATTAACGATCTGGATGTAGGGGTAGAGAATTGGATAAGCAAGTTTGCAAATGACACAAAGATTGGTGGTGTTGTGGACAGTGAGGTAGATTACCGTAGATTAAAAGGTGATTTAGGAAGGCTGGAGGTGTGGGCTGAGAAATGGCTGATGGAATTTAATACAGATAAATGTGAGGTGCTGCATTTAGGAAAGGCAAATTTAAATAGGTCATATACATTGAATGGTAGACAATTGAGGAGTGCAGAGCAACAAAGGGATTTAGGAGTTATGGTAAATAGTACCCTCAAGGCTGATACTCAGGTAGATGGTGTGGTGAAGAAGGCATTTGGAATGTTGGCCTTCATAAATCGGAGTATTCAATTCAAGAGTAGGGAGGTTATGATGAAATTGTACAAGACATTGGTGAGGCCAAATTTGGAGTACTATGTACAGTTTTGGTCACCAAATTATAGGAAAGATATAAACAAAATAGAGAGAGTGCAGAGAAGGTTCACGAGAATGTTGACAGGATTTCAGGGTCTGAGTTATAGGGAAAGGTTGTGCAGACTGGGGCTTTTTTCTCTGGAGCGTAGAAGATTGAGAGGGGACTTGATAGAGGTGTTTAAGATTTTAAAAGGGACAGACAGAGTAAATGTGGATAGGCTTTTTCAATTAAGAAAGGGGGAGATTCAAACTAGAGGACATGGTTTAAGATTGAAGGGGGAAAATTATAAGAGGAACATGAGGGGAAATTTCTTTACGCAGAGGGTGGTGGGGATGTGGAATGAGCTTCCGGCAGACGTGGTCGAGGCAGGATCATTGGTTACATTTAAGGAAAGACTGGATCGTTACATGGATAGGAGGGGACTAGAGGGGAATGGACCGGATGCTGGTCAGTGGGACTAGGAGGGTGGGGATTTGCTACGGCATGGACTAGTAGGTCCGAACTGGCCTGTTCTGTGCTGTAAGTGGTTATATGGTTATATGGTTAAATGATATGGCCTTTTGTAATTTTTATCATTTGAAAACCAATGTATGAAATTTGATACCTTGAAATTAATTGAAAATAATTTATGCTTTCACTTTTAATTAATTTTAAGATTTCAAGAATGGAACTTGTGTTTGTGAAAGAAGCAGCTACTCAAGAATGAAGGAACTTTATTTTTCATTTACAGTCCACACCTGACTACAATACTCAGCAGCTCTTAAAATATCCATTTCTATAGTGTATAAGGGTATGATTACTTCATTTATTAATGAAGCTCAGGACAATTACAAACAAAACAGTGCATGGATGCTTTTCTGTTTTTCTGCTATTAAAATATCACTGATGGCAAGAAAAACCTCAGTGTTAATGATACTTTTGTCATTAGTGAATTCAATCTTTTCCGGTAGTCGAATTACCCTTTTAAACACAAACCACAATCATCACACACTTATCAGCTGAAATCACTCTGGATAATTTATGTAATATTATCTATGTTCTTGCAGATAGAAGAATATTATTAAAATACAGAACAATTAGGTGAAAGAAACAAAGAACCATGACTAAAGGACATCATTATGAGTAAGGAGTTCCAACCATCTTTGTGAACGTGTTACAAAAATAAAATGACATTTTCCTTGCATGTTTAAATAATTATAATTGGAACATTGAGGAAAAAATATCATTGTCCTAAATGCATTTTCAAAGGGTGGAAAGTAAATGATTTCCTATCTTTCTGTGATAGGAATATAATTCTTTAGTGATTCTTTAGTGATTTAGTTCCAAATCTAAGGATTGTGACTGTTCAAAGGTTAAAAACAAGGAACAAGTAAATAAAAGTTCATAATTAATAAGCAGATAACAAGGTTTTCCATTTCATACTTTGATCTCAATTTTAACTAGTAGGTTAAAATAGGGAACAAACTACAAAGTTATCAAAGACATTGTGGACATCACAATATGACAATATTTTACTAAAACTTAGATCATTGAGAGAAGTGCTAACTTGTAAGAAAACCTTCTATGTTGATCTGATAGTAAGCTTAATAGTATCTTGAAACTCAATGCAATACAGCTATATTAGACCTACCTATCGAAGTACATTATTGGATATTTCTGTTTGTTGAAAATAAAATCACAATTATCGTTTCGATAGCATGTTAATATTTTTTTCATTTTGTCACTCTCCAATCAACTGAGCGTTTTTTGTTCTTTCACTACCTTCTTAGTTATGGACTTTAGCAATTTCTTGAACTTCAACTGCCAATTTTCAGTGATGAACATGTATGGTTCCTTTTAGAAATAAAGCACAGATCTCTCTCCAAAAGGAACTTTAACATCTAGTGAAAAGCAGATGCACTAGAGACGTGATTCCACAATCCTATGTTCCTGATGTGGAGCCAGGTTTCAGGGACTATATTCAGGGTAATTGAGTTGTTTTGTTTTCATGAAATACCGCTTTGGCTTCAGCAAGTAAAAATTTCTGTGTGAATGTACATTGTACAATGTATATGACCATAAATTAATTTTCCTCATTAACTTCATAAAATAGAGCCTTCTCTATTACATGCCCTGTTTGTGGGCAACTTGCTGTTTGTGAGCATAGGGCTGTAGAAACAAATAATATATTTTAATGAGACACATGAAACATCAGATTCTGAAATCTGAAATGAGAAACAAATGGCTCAAGGAATTCAGCAGGGTCTTCATGAGTTTTTACTTTACCTTTTATGAAGTCCATTTGGACTCTGTTCCACAGGGCTGTGAAACATTATTTGATAATATAATGAAATTATTGGCATATACAGATACTCCCAAACTTATGGGCTAAGCAACTTATGACCATCCCCACATACGACCGAAATTTTTTAAAAAAAATTTGTACAGGTATTATCCTCCCTAGAGGCAGACATTCCTACATCCTCTCCCTCTCTCCCTCCCCAGTGACAGCTTTGTGGCCAACATGTTGATATATTTCACCACATTTTAACTTCTTGTGTCCCTTTATTTCTGATTCTGTGACTCAATATTCTGATGGTCAGCCAGATCTTAGAGGCCAGTAGAATCCGTAGGGTGCTCAGGGTTTGCAGCCACAGAGAAAATGAGAAGGGTTCGGAGACAGAGAACGAAAGGAAATCGATCGTTTTACAGGTAGGGCAATTCCGAAATATGTCCATCCTGAGATATGATCGATCATTCAGAAGAGAACACGGACATATGTTAGAGTGTACTTATAGGAAAAGATGTGCTCAAATTTCAACTTGATTTTTTTTTTAAATCACATGATTTTGATTCATATATGTAATCACAATTAGTTTGGCTTCATTAAATAAGACAAATACAGTTCATCAGTTTATTTATTATTGTATGAAGCAAAGAAGGATACCACAAACATTAAGGAAAAAAGGAATATAGGAACACTGCCACCTGCAGGATCTTCTCCAAGATATTCATCATTGTCCAAATCTTCAACATATTAGAAAAGCTCCTTCACCAGAAGGGCTGCAGGTGTTTAAGATGGTGTTTTTTCAGATAGCATCAGGGATGGACAATCATTGTTGTCTTTGCAGGTAATGCCCTGATTATAAAAAATGAAATATGTAAAGTTATATGAATGGGCTATCACTAACAATTGGATGTTAGTTACTCAGATTCATACAGCAGAGAAACAGGCCATCTGGCCATTTAGACCACCAAGTGCACACTGACAAGAAGACATCTGTCTGTATTAATCTCATTTTACTGCCCCCGGCCCGTAGCTTTCTTATCTAGTGCCATCTAAATACTTCTTAAATGATGTCAGTAACTGTTTCCACCACTCTTTCCAACTCTGCATTCCAGGGAATCACCTCTCTCTGGATGAAAAAGGTCCCTTTCAGATCTCCCCTAAATATTATAACCTTTACCCTAAATCTACATCCTATACTTTTATTCACCTTTCTGATTGGAAAAAAAAGTTTCTTGCAGTCTACCCTATATATGTCCCTCAAACCTTTATAGATCTCAGTCATGTCTTCTCTTCATCTGCTCCTTTCCAGAAAAAAAAACAGATCCAGCTCTTCTCTTAACTAAAATACTTCATCCCAGACAATATCCTGGTGAATCTCAACTGACTGCAGCCTCTCCATCCTGATCTTGTCATTCCTGTTGTTTGATTCTGTCTATATGGTGGAGGTACAAGGACCAGTGGGGCATTGTGGATGAAATGAAGGTAGGTGGAGGAACAGGGTAGTGTAGAGAAAACATGGAGGCTGCAGAAGGACTTAGATTAGCAGAATGAGCAGGGAAATGGCAAATAAAATATATTGTCAGAAAGTGTACAGTCATGCACTTTTGTAGAAAAATAAACAGGCAGACTATTTTTTAAATGGAGAGAAAATTGAAAATACCCACATGCAAAGGAATCTAGAAGTCCTTGTGCAGGATAGCCTGAAGGAAAATTTGCTTGTTGAGAGGGTGGTGAATTAGGCAAATGCAAAGCACTTCAAGAAGAAGAGAATATGAGCGAAGATGTGATGTTGAGGCACTGGTGAGACCTCACTTGGAGTATTGTGAGTCGTTTTGACTCATTACAGAAAAGATGTCCAGAAATTGGAGACAGCTTAAAGGATTATTCCAGAAATGAAAGGTTTAACATATGAGAAACATTTGACAGCTCTTGGCTTGTATCATTGGAATTTAGGAGAAAAAGTGGACATCTTATTGAAACATTTTGAATATTGAAAGGCAGAAACAGAATCGAAGTAGAAAGGTTGTTTCCCATGGTGAGAGAGTCTAGGACAAGAGGCCACAACTTCAGGATTGAAGGGTATCAGTTTATAACAGAGATACATAAGAATTTCTTCAGACAGAGTGTGGTAATTTTGTGGAATTTGTTACCACAGGTGGTTATGGAGGCCAGGTCATTTGGTGTATTTAAGGCTGAGGTAGATAGGTTTTTGATTAGCCAGAATCAAAGGTTATGGGGAGAAGATCGGGTAGTGGGGCTGAGTGGGAAAATGGATCAGCACGTGATTAAATGGCAGGCAGGCTGAATAGCCTATTTCTGCTCCTTAATCTTATTGAGCAATGAGATCTAGGCCTGCCAGAATGAAAGAAAAGGGTTTCTCTAGATAAGCTCTTGCCAGGGTCATTATGGGACTGGTATCTTCATTACAGCCCTCTGCATTTGTTTTACCAAATGCATCTTTCTTTAATCAAGATGTTATTAAGAGTTTGATATTATATTTGACACCTTTTTTAAAATCTTTAATTTTGTGGTCACGATTTAACCATTGCAAATACATAAAATGAAATGGAAAAAATCAATGATACAGGTTGTTCATATTTCCAAACAGCCCCATCCATCCTCCCCCCACAAACAAACCCCAAGATAGAAAATAGGAAGGAAAGAAAGGGAAAGTGAATAAAGGAGATATAAACAGAAAAACAGGAAAAGAGGAAAAGAGGAAAGAAAGAGGATCTGTTGGGGTCTGGGATCCATTTCAGAGGAGCTAATTCTTTTTCTTGCCTGGATCTCAAATAAGGCAAAGAACAAGGATGCAAAACTCTGGAACAGAATAACAGAATATAGCTGCCATACCTGCAAGAAAATATTATACTTCTTCCTTAAATTGTAAGTAATTTTCCCCAGGGGAACACAACTATGCATTTCCACATTCCATTGGGCTATATCCAGAAGGGAATCAGACTTCCAAGTAACCACCATACATTTCCTGGCCACTGCCAATTCAATTTTAAGAAATTCTAATTGGTACCTGAACAGCCTTATTTTAGGTGTTATGTCCACAATATTTTCCAAGGAGAAACAATTCTGGGCTTTGTGGCAATTGTTTTGCAATAATCTGGTCTAATAAAATTCTTAAATTTTCCCAAAAAAGGTTTCACTTTAGAGCATGACCAGGTGGAATGTAAAAAGGTTCCTGTTTCTTCCCCGCATCTAAAACATATCAGATATACTAGAATTTAATTTATGCAACTTCTGGGGGTAAGATACAGCTGATGCAAAAAATTGCATTGCACCAATCTATATCTTACATTAATTGTATTGGACATGCAATCCTGGCATAAGTAAAACCAGGTCTTATCGCCAATACTAATATTCAAGTTTGATTGCCTGACTGAAGTAAAGAATACATTAATGATGTAAACTTCCTTGTGTTCCCCTTTCTATCAGAATCTCCATTTCACTGCACTCTGTAAACATCATAGTCAGTCCTAATTAATCTCGGGAAAAAAAGCTTTTAATTGAAAGTAGCAGATGATTGTATTATTAAGAAACTTGTCCGTGAACTACTCTTTGCAGATGATGCCGCTTTAGTTGCCCATTCAGAGCCAGCTCTTCAGCGCTTGACGTCCTGCTTTGCGGAAACTGCCAAAATGTTTGGCCTGGAAGTCAGCCTGAAGAAAACTGAGGTCCTCCATCAGCCAGCTCCCCACCATGACTACCAGCCCCCCCACATCTCCATCGGGCACACAAAACTCAAAACGGTCAACCAGTTTACCTATCTCGGCTGCACCATTTCATCAGATGCAAGGATCGACAATGAGATAGACAACAGACTCGCCAAGGCAAATAGCGCCTTTGGAAGACTACACAAAAGAGTCTGGAAAAACAACCAACTGAAAAATCTCACAAAGATAAGCGTATACAGAGCCGTTGTCATACCCACACTCCTGTTCGGCTCCGAATCATGGGTCCTCTACCGGCACCACCTACGGCTCCTAGAACGCTTCCACCAGCGTTGTCTCCGCTCCATCCTCAACATCCATTGGAGCGCTCACACCCCTAACGTCGAGGTACTCGAGATGGCAGAGGTCGACAGCATCGAGTCCACGCTGCTGAAGATCCAGCTGCGCTGGATGGGTCACGTCTCCAGAATGGAGGACCATCGCCTTCCCAAGATCGTATTATATGGCGAGCTCTCCACTGGCCACCGTGACAGAGGTGCACCAAAGAAAAGGTACAAGGACTGCCTAAAGAAATCTCTTGGTGCCTGCCACATTGACCACCGCCAGTGGGCTGATAACGCCTCAAACCGTGCATCTTGGCGCCTCACAGTTTGGCGGGCAGCAGCCTCCTTTGAAGAAGACCGCAGAGCCCACCTCACTGACAAAAGGCAAAGGAGGAAAAACCCAACACCCAACCCCAACCAACCAATTTTCCCTTGCAACCGCTGCAATCGTGTCTGCCTGTCCCGCATCGGACTGGTCAGCCACAAACGAGCCTGCAGCTGACGTGGACTTTTTACCCCCTCCATAAATCTTCGTCCGCGAAGCCAAGCCAAAGAAGATATTTATTTTTTTAACTGTTCAAATCATATTAGTTGCCCTTGCATATAACAATCTTCCACATATCTGATCCCTTTACGGGATCATGTATGTAGAATATTATTATCCATTGTTAAAGGAATTAATCTATTTTGAGTCAAGGGCATTTTTGAAGATATTTTTTCCTTTTGATCCAATTAAGTTATTCAATTTATACCAAATATTCAAAATATCCTTTATTAATGGTGCTTCCTTTCCATTTCCATTTACATATCAGATCTTCTGCTACTCTTTCTCTCTCTGACTTTGTGCAGTTCAATTTCCATCCAAGAAGGCTTGTTTCTTCTATCAAAGAGGGAAGTGACAAATTTTATTTGAACTATCCAATAATAATATTTAAAATTTGGGAGTTGCAAACCCCCCCCCCCCACATATGATATTTCCAAGTTAATATTTCCATGGTGATCCTGGCTAACTTACCTAATTAACATATTCAAATTTTGAAAAATCCTCTGTGGTAATGCTATTGGAAAACTCTAAAAAAGGTATTGTATCATGGAAATATATTCATTTGAATACAGTCAACTCTCCCGATCAAAGTTATCCATTTATTTAAGTCTTCCTCAACTTAAATAAGGGGAAGTAATTCATTTCATACAAATTTTCCAGTTCATTATCTGTTTTGATTCCCAAATACTTAATCAATTCTTCAGCCATCTAAATTGCATATTACTTTAACAATTTGTAGAATCCCCATCAGTTAATGGCATCATCTCACTCTTATCCCAATTTATTTTGTACCCAGAAACCCTCCCATAATCTTTCAGTTTTAGGTGCAACTTTGCAAAGAATCTAATAATTCAGAATATATTCCAATATAAAATTCTCAGTTTCAAGACTGATGGGAAATAGTTAAAGAGTGTATCCCTGTTCAGGGTAGGAGAAGGGCAAGTTTGTAACATTGCTCCTTGCACATGAAATAAATATCAGCAATTTTTTCAGTAAACAAAAATATCCTGATATCCAAGGCCAGTCAATAGTTAGAAGACAAATTACATTTTCTGGATTAATATCTTCAAGAAACTCAAATTAATTTTATATCTCTAAAGTTTTTTCCATAACTTTTATGTTTGTTCACTGGAATTAACAAAGAAATCTAGAAATTTTATATTGACCGAAATGGTGTGTTAAATCATAATGAATTGAAGACCAACAGATGTTTTATTCTGCTGTCTATTATAAGATTTTATTGGGTATCAGGCTCAGGCCATTAATGTTGGGAAAATAGGTTGCAGGTTTTGATCACAGGTCATTGAGGTGAAGTAAGATGGGATCATGGAGATGCAAGGCTCCCTGAGAGGAGAGGTGACTTTAAAGGGTGGTTGGGCATGAATATGGATTGGGGTACTTAGGAAAACTGATTAGGGAGGATGGGCATGTGCATTAGGGGCATGTCTTGAAGAAGTGGATCTGCTCAACAACATAGTTAAGATCATGTTGAGGAGATCTTGCCAAACTAGTTCATCTTGCTATCCATGGCCATAGATGTCAATGAATTTACAGAATAGGCAGTAAAATTAGTGTCATATGACATCGGGGAGAAACATTGCAATATGCAGTAGAATCTTTAGGCCAATGTGTGCCAAGATCATATTATCCAGGGACAATGGGCACAACTGATGAAAGGTGTAGCCTCCAAACAAACCATGAGACATAGAAAATACAGATGAAAACCAAAAATATCAAAGGCAAAAAGAAATATGAGAGGAACCTGGCAGTCATCATAAAAGAGAAATAACATGGGCTTTAATAAGTGCATAACAAATAAAATGAAAATGAATGAAGAAGTTGGACAGCCTAGACAAAAAAAGGGAAATCTTAAACATTAGCGTTTGGGAAATGCCGAACTACTTGATAAATACTTTTTGTCAGTTTTAAACATGAAGTTGAAAATAAGGTGGCAGCAAAGATAATGTTCATCCTAATTACACCTACAATGGCAGGTTACATAAAAAGGTATAATAGCAAGTCTTTGCTTTGTAAGATAAGTAAAACAGAGAAAGTTAAGGAAGGTCCAGGTGAGGTATCCAAAACTGCAAAATTCTGAAGGAACAAATCTGAAAATGTTACTTTCACAGGGTAGCAAATCTGCAATGAGAGAATAGAATAAAACAAATGGAAGAGTAATATTTTCACAAAAAATCTGAAGATAAAAGAGTAGATTGCAGAGTTTGTCAGATTCCAATTTGCAAGAGTGCAGGAAACACAATATTGGCTGCAAATAATAACGCTGGATTTAAAAAAGAACAATTTAAAGTTGAATTGGTTTAACTTTATGGAAGGGATAGAAAAGGGATACTATTGCAAATAAGATAAAGTTGTTGAATTATAAAGTTTAAGTACATAAACAGACTCATGGACACAACTTGTCCTTGCTCACCAAGTTGTCTATCCAAGATACAGGTACTCCCTGACTTACAACCACAATTGAGACCAAAGGGTCCGTCATACCTCGAAATAAACACAAGTTGAAATTTTACCCGCACGCATAGTGTACCAAACTCTTAAAGCAAACTTTTTCATCCAATGTTGTATTTGACAAACTATAACAGGGATACAGAGCATGTAAGAGCCAAAATATGTGTATTTGTTAGTCAGAGTCCCAGGATTCATAGGTTGGGTGTGGCCATCTTGATTTTTGTGTGCATGTGCGAGTCTTCATTTGGCACATGAGCAGTAGGTTGGTGTATTGGATTTCAGTTAGCACATGTGCGAGTGTTAAGTGACCTGATGATATTGACTTCACACCCTTACCTCTTGCGCATGTGCCAACTAAACTCCAATATGCAAACCCACTGCATATGCACCAACTGAAGACTTGTACGTGCACGCAGGATTCAAGATGGCTGTACCCAGTCTATGGAGCCTGGGACACCGCCTAACAAAGTAAGTATGCACATTTTGGCTCTTACATACTCTGTATCCCTGTTCTTCTTCTTTGGCTTGGCTTCGCGGACAAAGATTTATGGAGTGGTATGTCCACGTCTGCTGCAGGCTCGTTGGTGACTGACAAGTCAGATGCGGGACAGGCAAGCACGGTTGCAGCAGTTGCAAGGGAAAATTGGTTGGTTGGGGTTGGGTGTTGGGTTTTTCTTCCTTTGTCTTTTGTCAGTGAGGTGGGCTCTGCGGTCTTCTTCAAAGGAGTTTGCAGCCCGCCAAACTGTGAGACGCCAAGATGCATGGTTGGAGGTGATATCAGCCCACTGCCGGTGGTCAATGTGGCAGGCACCAAGAGATTTCTTTAGGCAGTCCTTGTACCTCTTCTGTCTCGGTGGCCAGTGGAGAGCTCGCCATATAACACGATCTTAGGAAGGCGATGGTCCTCCATTCTGGAGACGTGACCCACCCAGCGCAGTTGGGTCTTCAGCAGCGTGGATTCGATGCTTGCGGACTCTGCCAGGTCAAGTACTTCGATGTTGGTGATGAAGTCACTCCAGTGAATGTTGAGGATGGAGCGGAAACAGCGATGATGGAAGCGTTCTAGGAGCCGTAGGTGATGCCGGTAGAGGACCCATGATTCGGAGCCGAACAGGAGCATGGGTATGACAACGGCTCTCTACACACTGATCTTTGTGTGTTTCTTCAGGTGGTTGTTTTTCCAGACTCTTTTGTGTAGTCTTCCAAAGGCGCTATTGGCCTTGGCGAGTCTGTTGTCTATCTTGTTGTTGATCCTTGCATCAGATGAAATGATGCAGCCGAGGTAGGTAAACTGGTTGACTGTTTTGAGTTCTATGTGCCCGATGGAGATGTGGGGGGGCTGGTAGTCATGGTGGGGAGCTGGCTGATAGAGGACCTCAGTTTTCTTCAGGCTGACTTCCAGGCCAAACATTTTGGCAGTTTCCGCAAAACAGGACGTCATGCGCTGGAGAGTTTGTCATAAACTGGGTAAATGTTATATTTTTTCTTAAATATATTTTTTAAAGATTTGATCCTGCATGTGGATGGATGCAAGTCACACAAGTCGCATGTCATGGAGTACCTGTAATTCTATTCACTTGCATTCACCCCATAGCCATCATATCTTCCTCTGGCAACTCATTTCACCTGCCCACCACCTTCTGAGTGAAAACAATGCCTTGTAGCGGCCATGTAGTGGGCCAAGCAGGCACACAGTGCGGCAATGCGAACTGTCACCGGAGCGGTTCTGCGGGCGTGCGGAACCATAATACGAACGTCCGCCTACTCATCAGGACCGCACGCAAGGGATACCGAGTGCTGAGAAACGGCACGTTAAGCTGTTGAGTCTCCTGTCGAAAGGTGCGGGACACTTACAAGGCTAAATTTAAACCTGCCAGTCCCATGGATCAGCAACAATCTCATTGTGACATCCCACGTTGTCCTGTGGAGCCTAGGACATTAAGTATATAAAAGAAGCCTTTGTAAACCCTGAATAAATCAGTCTTCAGTTGACTAATCTGGTGTGTGTTTTTGTATTATTTCAGTAGCTCGACCGTAGTAACCACTACAGCTTTTCATTTAAATCGTTCCACTGTCACCTTAAAATCTATTTCCTCTATTTTTGGATTACCCTCTCCATGGTAAAGGACCATAACTATTTAACTTATCCAAATCCCCCATAATTTTATAAACTATTCAAATAATATAGATATTCCTCTCAAGGCACTCAACAAGCAGAGACCACTTCAGATATTCATTTGCTGTGAGAAAGTGACCTGTAGTTGGATTCAACAGGGACTTCTGCTTTTCCTATATTTTCCTGCAGTCTTTCCAAACCTTTCAGTTCTCAGAGTCCCTGGTGCCAGGGTCTGCGATTTCTCATATCGTGTTCTCCCTATTCTCAGGAGGAAGAGTGAGCAGCCAGATGTTGTGGTCCATGTAGGTAACAATGACGTGGGTAGGAAGGATGAGGAGGTCTAGCAAAGAGAGTTTAGTGAGTTAGGTGCAAAGTTGAAGGATTGGACCTCCAGGGTTGCGAACTCAGGTGTGCTATCTGTGCCACATGCTAGTAAGGCTAGAAATAGGAAGAATGTGTAGGTGAACATAATGTCTTTAGCTTCAAGTTGATTATGGATAAGGATAAGATAAGTCTGGTCCTCGAGTTGAGATTCTAAATTGGAGAAAGGCCAATTTTGTGGAATTGAGAAAGGATCTAGGAAGAGTGGATTGAAATAAGTTGTTTTCTAGCAAGGATGTGTCCAGTAAGTGGAAGCCTTCAAATGTGAAATTTTAAGAGTACAATATTTGCATGTTCCTGTCAGGACTAAAGGCAGAGTTAGCAGGTATAGGGATCCTTGGTTTTCAAGAGATGTTAGCAATCTTGTTAAGAGGAAGAGAGAGGTGTAGAGCAGGTATAGGCTACAAGGAGCAAATGAAGTATAGAAGAGTATAGAAAACGTATGAAAATACTCAAGGAAATCAGGAAGGCAAAAAGAAGAAAGGAGGTTGCTTTGGCAAATAATGTGAAGGTAAACTGGAAGGGTTTCTACAAGTATGTGAAGCCCTATCGAACAACCACATTAGACAGAGAGTTGTGATTAATAGTCTCTAATCACCTTATGAGATCAACACATACCACATGTTTCTGGCCCGGTTCCAAGGTAGGTACTGAGGGAGGAGTTTGAGCATAACAGCCTTTATAGGGATATTTGGGAGGGAGAAATCACAGGTTCAGGGGGTGGGCCACTCATACAATACATTCAGTGGTTGCGCCACATTAAAAGTAAAAGGATAGTTAGCGACAAAATTGGTCCCCTAGCTGATCAGAGTGGTCATCTATGTGTGGAACCTCACGAGATAGGGGAGATCTTAAAGAGTTCTTTTGCATCCGTATTTACTCAGGAAATTGGCATCAGGTATAAGGAAGGAAGGAAAACAAGCAGTAGTGGCATGGAACATATAGAGATTAGAGAAGAGGAGGTGCTTGCTGCCTTACAGTGAATAAAGATAGATAAATCCCCCAGGCCTGACATGATATTCTCTTGGGCCTTGAGTGAGGCTAGTGTAGAAATGTTAGGGGCCCTGGCAGAAATATTTAAAATGTCCTTAGCCACAGGTGAGGTGCCAGAGGATTGGAGGGAAGCTCTCATTTTTCCATTGTTTAAAAAGGCTTGCAAATTAAACAAGGAAATTACAGGCCAGTGAGCTTGACATTAGTAGTGGGTAAATTATTGGAGAGTGTTCTGAGAGACCAGATATACAAGTAGCTTGACAGCCAAGAGCTGATTAAGGATAGTGTGGTAATCGTGTTTAAATGATCTTATAGAATTTTTTCAAGGAGGTTACCAAGAAAGTAGATGAAGGAAAGGCTGTGGATGGTGCTTACATGGACTTTAGTAAGGCTTTTGAAAAGGACCCACATGGGAGGTTATTTCAGATGGTTAAGATACTAGGTATCCATGGAGAGGTTGTAAAATTGATTTGAAGTTGGCTGAATGGGAGAAGACAGAGTAGTAGTGGATGATTGCTTCTCAGACTGGAGGCCTGTGATTAGTGGTGTGCCTCAGGGAACAGACCTGGGACCATTGTTGTTTGTTGTCTATATCAATGATCTGGATGATAATGTGGGAAATTGGATCAGCAAGTTTGCTGATGACACTAAGATAGGAGGTGTAGTGGACAGTAAGGAAGGCATTCAAAGCTTGTAGAGGGATCTGAACCAACTGGAAAAATGTGACAGAAAATGGCAGATGGAATTTAATGGAGACTAGTGTGAGGTGTTGCATTTTAGAAGGACAAACCAAGGTAGGACATACACAGTAAATGGTAGGGCACTGAGGAGTGCCGAGGAACGAAGGGATCTGGGAATACAGATACATAATTCCCTGCAAGTGGCATCACAGATAGACAGGGCAGTAAAGAAAGCTTTGGCATCTTGGCCTTCATAAATCAAAAGTACAGAGCACAACAGTTGGGATGTTATGGTGAGGTTGTATAAGACAGTGGTGAAGCCAAATTTGGAAAACTGTGTGCTGTTCTGTTCACCAAACTACAGAAAGGATATCAGTAAGATTGAAAGTGCAGAGAAGATTTGCTAGGATGCTGCCAGGTCTTCAGGAGTTGAGTTACAGGGAAAGATTAGACCGGTTGGGAATTTATTCCTTAGAGTGTAAAAGAATGAGGGGAGATTTGATAGGTTTACAAAATTATGAGGGGAATAGACAGAGTAAATGCTAGTAGACTCTTTCCACATAGATTAGGAAAGATAAAATCGAAAGGATATGGCCTTAGGGTGAAAGATGAAAGATTTAGGGGGAACGATAGGGGGAACCACTCAGATACTGGTGGAAGTTTGGAACGAGTTATCTGACGTGGTAAATGCGGGCTCATTCTTAAGTTTTAAGAATATATTGGATAGATACATGGATGGGAGTGCTCTGGAGGGTTATGGAATGGGTGCAGATCAGTGGGCAAAGGTTCCAATTATCCAAGAACTTGATTCCCTCCCCACTACACCATCTCTTCAGCCTCACATTTGTCTGCACTATCATCCGTCCTGATCTTCCCCAGCTCATGGCATCCAGAGTAATAAAGAGATTACCACCTTGGAGGTCCAGCTCTTCAGCCTATTTCCTAACTCCCTAAAGTAACTTTGCATGTCCCCTACCCCACTCACATATTGGTCCCAATATGTACCACGATCTCTGGTTGCATCTAGTCAGAGAAATCCTGGGCTCAAACACCCGGGAGGCAACATACTGTCCTGGAGTCTCTTTTGCAGCCCCAGAAACTCCTATCTCTTCTCCTATCAATTCCCCTATCACAATCACTCTAGCTGACTTCATCCTTCCTTTCTGAGATTCAAAATTGATCAGTGCTATTGGTCTTGCTGTTGTCTGGTCCAGATAGATCATCACCCTCAGCAGTATCGAAAGGGGTATACTTGTTGCTGAGAGGAATGGCCACAGAGGTGCCCTAAACCATCTGGCTGCACCCTTTCCCTCTCTTGACTGTCACCCAGCTAGATGTGATTGCATTCCTGTAACTCGTGTCTATCACCTCCTCAGCCTCCCGAATGATCCAGAGTCCATCCAACTCAAACTCCAATTCCCTAACATGGTTTGTAAGAAGTTGCAGTTGGATGCACTTCTCACAAATGAAGTCATCAGGATAATGCTAACTTCCTAACTATCCACATTCTGCAAGAGGAGCATGTCCCCATCCTGGGTGCCATTCCCAAGAGCAAAGGGTTAGAAAAACCATAGAATATTATAGCACAGAAACAGATCCTTCAGCCCTTCCAACCTGTGTCCCAATGACCTGCACCCAGTCCATAGCTTTCCATACCGCTCCCATCAATGTACCTGTCCAAATTCTTCCTAAATGTTAAAATTGAACCTGATTTCACCACTCCAACAGGCAGCAGATTCCACACTCCCACCACTCTCTTTGTGAAGGTGTTCCTCCTTATGTTTCCCTTAAACTTTTCCCATTTCACCCTTAACCCATATCCTCTGGCTTGTATCTTACCTACCCTCAGTGGAAAAAGCCTACATAGATTTATTCTGCCTAACCCCATAATGAGAAGGGTTGAGGCTGTCAATTGACAGCACTACCTACTACCTGGTCAGAAGACACACCACCTGCCAATCAAAGTTTGGCCCCACCCCACCGTTGCCGTTGGCTAATTAAACTTCCTTTCTGTTTGGCCTAGGGCTATTGGCCTTTTAAATTAACTTAACCTTGCTAGTACCGAGCCATTTCTACCCTGTAAATTACCTGAGCTGGACCCCCCCAGACCTCCAACACTATAAGGGGTACCACATATGCTTGGTTCTTTCTCTTTGCCATCTTCAAGCGACCACTCTGCTTCATTTAAAGCCAAGAACCATGGAACAGTGCTTGAGAAATATTTGATAAGATGTGCTCTGTTAATGGTTTGGAGCATTTTAATTCATGCCCCTAGTAGCATTGAGCCGTGCCTGAACTGAGCCAAGGGGTGACAGGTATCATATTATTTTTCCTTTGGTTGTGAAATGCACCCAATTCATTGTGTATGCGTGTGCATTTTACCCCATTGTGATTTTCCCACATTTGTCTATAAATTGTGCATGTGTATTTTATTCCTAGTGCAATTTTCCCATGTTTGCTATAAACGGTGTTTCTGTGTTATTCCAGTTACCATTTTTTCCACACTTGCCTTTTGCAAATAAAATTATTCACTACAAGATTGTGTTCAGAGTCCTTTCTTTTGAGACCCATTGAATCAGTTTTCTCACTCATAACACCACCTCACCTAACCTGCTTAATCGTTCCCTGTAATTCAGTTCCTGAAGTCCAGGCAAACAAATTTGGCCTCACCAATATCTTATTCAACTTTACCATAGCATCCCAACTCCAATATTCAGTACTTGGATTTATGAAGGCCAATGGGCCAAAAGCTTTCTTTTCAACCCTATCTACCTGTGATGCTACTTTCAGGGAATTATGTATCTGTATTCCGAGATCCCTCTGTTCTACTGCACTTCTCAGTGCTTTACCTTTTACTGTGTATGTCCTACCTTGGTTTGTCCTTCCAAAATGCAACCCTTCTCTGCATTAAATTCCATCTGCCATTTTTCAGCCCATTTTTTCCCCAGCTGGTCCAGATACCTCCCGAAAACCTTCTTTGTTGCCCACAATGCCTCCAATCTTAGTGTCATCTGCAAATTTTCTGATCCAATTTTTTTAAGCACATTATCATCCAGATCATTGATATAAACAATCCCTGATGCACACCACTAATCACAGGGCTCCAGTCTGAGAAGCAATCATCTACCACCATTCTCTGGCTTCTCCCATCAAGCCATTGTTGAATCCAGTTTACTACTTCAGCATGAATATTGAGAGTCTGAACCTTCCTGACTAACTTCTCATGTGGTACCTTGTCAAAGTCCTTACTAAATTCCATGTAGACAATATCCACAGCCTTTCCTTCATCAACTTTCCTGGAAACTTCTATAACATTGGTTAAACACGACATACCATGCACAAAGTCATGTTGACTATCCTTAATCAATCCCTGGCTATCCATACACTTAAACTTCCGATCTCTTAGAAAACCTTCCAAAAATTTACCTCTCTTGCAGTCCCCATTCTGAGGGTAGCTCTCTCTGAAATGATTGGTCTGCTGGTAACGTGCGATACGCTCCTTTTTAAATTCTATAGGCAGGTTCACCAGCCTATAATGTCCAGGGTTACTCTTGGAGCCTTTTTTTTTTAAACAACAGAACAACATGAGCTACCCTCCAATTCTCCAGCACCTCACGCATGGCTCAATACATTTTAAATATTTCTGCCAGAGCCCCAGTAATTTCTACACTAGACTTGTCTGGCCCTGGAGATGTATCCATCCTTATTTGCTTTAAGACAGCAAGCACCTCATTCTCTTTAATCTGCATTAGTTTCATGACCTCACTGCTTCCCATGACCTTTCTTCCCTCGACTCTGTGCCAGTTTCCTGAGTGAATATTGAACCCATCTCTTCAGGCTCCATATATACCAGACCACATTCTTCTTTGACAGGACCAATTTTCCTTTTGCTCTTACTATCCTTTTGCTCTTAATATGCCTGTAGAAACCCTTTGGAATTTCCTTCACATTGCCAAAGCAACCTCGTTTTCTTTTAGCCTTCCTGACTTCTTCCTTAAGATTATTCTTGCATTTTTTATACTCTTCAAGTTCCTCATTCTTCTGAACCAGATCCCCAATATTCCTCAAAAACCAAAGTTCATTGTGCTTGCCAAGTTTCCCTTTAATCTTGACATACAAACTCTATACTCTCAAAATTTCACCTTTGAAGGTCTTCCACTTACCTTGCACATCCTTGTCTGAAAACAATCTATCCCTATTTATCTAAGTCTCTTGAACCAAAGCCTCTTGAACCAAAGCTTCTTGAACCAAAGCCTCTTGAACCAAACCCTCTTGAACCAAACCCTCTTGAACCAAACCCTCTTGAACCAAACCCTCTTGAACCAAACCCTCAAATTCCCACTCCTACACTGGGCCACTTACACAATGGCCACACCACACCTCTCTTGACTTTGCTTTCCTTTTATTGGTTATAGTTAATTAACCAATGGAGAAATATAAACGTGCTAACCTTTCCCATCACCTTTTAACCACTCCTCTTCTTGTTTATAGCCCCAATCTTACTCTCCCAATGAGATTTAAACAAACACCTTCCTCTCCTACTATTTTTTAAATGTTTATCCTCTCATCACAGTCCCACTCTTGCAGTCCCCATTCTGAGGGTAGCTCTCTCTGAAATGATTGATCTGCTGGTAACGTGCGATACGCTCCTTTTTAAATTCTTCTCCCTGACCTGAGTGTATCGCTCTTGCTTTGCGAATCAATTTGTCCATCACAGGCAACTTCAAAAAAATGATCAAGAATACCATTATCCAGATATCCCACCCTCTCTCATTATAAAAGCACTGTCATTCACTATTGCAGATGGCATAGCTATACCATTTCAAGACCAAATATAGGAACCATGGAGGAAACCTGGCAGCATGAATTTCTGCCCCCATTTCCTTTGCATTGGACCTGGAGTCATTTATCTCAATGCTTGTTGAAAAGGTGAATCTACCTGATTGCTAAGTTGAAGTGCCTGAGCCAGAATGGACACAGTAAATCAAATGATTTCTTTCCAGGTTATAATTTCTATAATTCAAACAATGCTCCATCATCCTACAGACTCAGCTATTCCTATATTCATCTCAAGCTCAGCATTACCTGTAGTGGTTGCGAATGGGAAATAATTCCAATGTCCCTATCCAGAAAGGAGCAACATCGAAAGATTAGGTTTTTTTGAATTATACTTGCACTCAAAGTAAATTTACAAAACTGTGGTAACATTGTTTAGTATCTGCCAAAGTGAAAAGCATTGTTTTAAATATATAAAGCATTGATTAATTTGTATTTTTTGTATCAATTAGTTTAACTCATTTCTTACTTTATCAAATGAATATTGCCCAGAATACAATCCTTCATAATATTAATGCACCAGCAATAAGCATGCATACGAAAAGCAAGAATTCAAAATAATTTGAACAACTTTGTAACAACTTTTGCCAATGTGCAGGTATTTTATAGGTTTTGATCAGGATTGAGTGTATAAGGATTCACCTCAGAATCTATATTTATGAAAAATTATGTAAAGAATTTATTCAATAAAGTGGGTAATTCTCGATCCCCTTTGCTAGCTGAGCTAATTTAAAGGTTTAAGAGATCTTTGATGTTTAATATCATAAAGGATATCACCATCTTGGTCACAATATTTTCTCACTGTTGTCTTCTGTAGAAGGTAGAAATGCCAGAAAACCAGCACCTCTTGGTTCAAGAACAGTTTCTTTACAACAGTTAACAGACTCTTGAAACTCACAAATCAAAGACTGAGTAGCAAAAAGATTGTTTGTACTATTGTAAGTCACACTTTTTGCACCAGTATTAATGTGAAGATTTGTTATCTATTTTATGTACTTATTATGTTTTAATTTAATTCACTTCATTTAGCACTATAGGTTCTCTTTACAAATACCTGCTGGGGCAGCACGATTGGCGTAGTTGTTAGCACAACACCTTTACAGAGCCAGGGATCAGGACCACGTCTCAAACCTGTCTGAAAGAAGTTTGTACATTCTCCTCATGACCATAGGCACTTTCAGGTGGCCAAATTCCCCGATTGTAAAGCCACATATTATGCCAATATGCGTCTGTCGGGAGGACACTTGAAAGAGCAGGAGGCGCCTGCGAGGCAAACTTTGTAAACCTCCTCTGGGAGGGATAATCATCGGAGCACTGAGGTCCCCCCCTACATATGAATGCTAAGGGGATGAGAGTCAGCTGGCGAGTGCCTGACAGCTCCCCTCCCAGCTGCCCCTACCCCTCGACACGGGACTTCAGGGCAGCGGCAGCCAGCATGAGCTGTCAGCGCGGGGATGTGCCGTGCGGGTCGTCCCCACACTGATACCACTGCCCTGCTCTCCCAACAGCCCAACATGTGGGGACTCATATTGGGCTGTTGGGAGAGAACAGGGCAGCGGTATCAGTGTGGGGACATCTCACGTGGGACGTCTCCATGCTGATAGTCCACACCGGCTGAAACAGCTCTGACAGCCAGCCATCCCAAACTTGACAGCCTGAAGGGACGGGAGCCAGAGTGCCACCTGAATGGCACCAATTCAAAGGGCCACTTCTGCTTCTGCAGGAGCATTCTTGGTGGAGAATGCACCTGAAGAAGCCTTATGTGAATTTTCCCCTGTGGCTCCAGTTTCCTCTCACCGACTGAAAAATACCAGGGGTGTAGGTAAATTGGGCAGCACATTTTACAATGCATATGACAATAAACTCATCATTTACTCTGCTAAGGAAGTTTTGCATATCTCTAATCTGCTTCCTTCAAACATCTTTCAATACACACCATTAGTTTTTATCTGTATTTTTGCGTGATTTAACATCATTTTGTTTTGTTATATCTTTGAAATAATTCCATGTTGGTCTTTGGTGTACTTTAGGCTTTGAATGGCACCAACTCTGACTTTGGCCTTGCGACATTTGGCACATCCCTTTAAGTTGCCTTACATTTTTTTTCTAGTTGCACTTTGTACTTAATCCTCCCTGGAGCTCTTCTCACAGTCTTATAGTTTGTTCTTATAATACCTTGCACCTGTTCATTTTGGCTTAGCCTTTATTAAAATATCAAATTTATGTTTTTCATATGGCTGATAATACAAAACAAATTTGGTTCCAATAAAGAAACAAACACATATTGTTAAAATGTCCTTGGTTTATGATATGATGTGTTTTGTTAATGACAAGTATGTGCACCCAATTTGTATCCAGTTACATTAAATTTTATGAATGTCAAATTAAATCATCCGTTGCAGCAATATTTATTCAGAGTTAATCCTTTCCATCCAAAAGAATTTATTTTAAAAGCAACAGGATTATGATAGTGAATTGCAGCAAATTCCATTTGAGTTTTAAGTATGTGTAGGCATTGAAATCTATTGAAAATCTATGTTGGAAGCAGAAGTGCAAATGCTGATTTTTGTTTTCGTTGGATAGACTACTGATATACCTTTGAGAATTTTTTTCTTATTACAGCAGAGATGAAGGTCGTTCAGCCCATCAGACCCTGCAGAACAATGTAATTATTTCCATTCCCCTTCACTTTCTAGGCCCACCATTTATTTTCTCTTAAACATCCATCAACTCTCTTTGGGGTTTTTGCTCCTCATCAACACTAAAGTGCAATTTATGACAACAACTAATTAACCCATCAGCACATCTTTAGGATGTGAGAAGTAACTGTTAAACAGGATCACCCTGGCAAAAGTCCACACTATCATGGGCATAGCATGCAAATATAGGCATGATTGGGATCAAATCCAGATCTCTTGAGGTGCCAAACAGCAAACCTAACTGCTACATCACTGTGTCATCCTTTAAGAAAGATTGATTTATAATTTGGAGTATAGCATAACAAGTCACTTTAAACAATAAACAGCTTTAAAATGTTGTTTTATAACACATGATATTAATAAGCAAAATGTGTGTTCTCATCATTGTGAACAGAACGATAGAAGCTCTAATAATATCCAGAGATAATCGAATGGATGTGCAGGGAAACGGTGATGCTCCAGTTTTTAAGAAGAATTAACATAATATGAATGTAAGAACTCCATATTATTCAAATTTGAGAGCAGCATCTGTTATTGATTGCCAAATTTTCAATAATATAGTCAGAAATCCTGTTGAATACTTATGTTCACCTTTCACAAAGCAACAAGCCACTAGAAAAAGTCATTCTTGATTCACCTGTATCCCTTTCAAAAGAGATTGTTGAACTATCTTTCAGAAAATGAAGAGCAAAGTACTATAGATCCTGGAAATCTGAACAGGGACAGAAAATTTAAATACATTTAGTGCATGAGAAACTACGTAGAAATAAGTAGGTTTCCCAGGAAATTCCTGCTGGGTAATTTTAGTACTTGCTACATGTATTATACATCCAACCAAGCAACAGACAGACATGTTCCCTCACTAACATCCTCTGATGGATTATAGGACAACAAACCTATCCACCTGTGGTGAAGTAACTGTGATATTCCACCTCCGTTAATTCCAAGTGTGAAAGAAAATTCATTAAGAATATACATTTTGCTTGGAACAATGTCTACCATTGAATTAACTTGGAAAATCAGGAGTATAATGAAATGAGATCCATGTGAAGTTCTGTGATCTGCATTCTCATCAAATAAGATTCACATAAAGCTACATAACTTTATTAAATGTATTCAAGTGAGTACCTGCAATGCGATACCCATCTGAAAGACCCATCTGAAATTATGCAGACTTTTCACTTCCCTCGCTGAATCAAATGTGGTAGAATCTAGCCAAAGATTTTAAGCCAAGCTTCACTAAGGCATGAAAATGACTTTTCTCACTTTCTCTCATTACTCTTGAAAATGTGGTCCAACAAGTCTGCAGAGGAGTGGATTTTGGGAAATTGGACAACATGACTTGGAAGCAAGTTACATTAAAAAAAATGTTAAGATGGGAAACAAACTGACAAGCAATGATGCAGAGAAGCAGAGAAGACATTTCAATTGTTCAACAGGGTCCATCTAGAAATTATGCAATTAACAAACTGATATTGGAAAGAGATGAATGAGTGAAGAATTTTGCAAAATATACATATAAATAAGGAGGACAACCGTGAACACGAGAAGGGAGAATGCAGAGAAATTAGGAGACCAAAATGGATTTGTGAAATTAAGCCAACGGAGAACATAAAAAACAAAATATTCTGTAGATACATAAATAAGGAAAAGTCATCTGAATAGGGAGTGAAGTTAGTAATGGGATTCACAGGATAAAATTACATGAAGTGTCAGTGAAATTATAGAAACATTACTTCATGTTTTACTTAAGAATTTAGAGGGAAAAGCAGGTGCGCAAGGGATCAGAAGGTTAAAGTCGAAATGATATGAATATAGTTAATAGAAAGTGGCAAAATATAAATAATCTGTAAAAAAAATTTACAAAAACTTTTATTCAGTGTGTATCTGCGTGATTTAAAATGTTTTTTTTAAGAAAGTAAAACATTTTGATTTAGATTGAATGATTTGTGAGTGAAAGGTGTGCTTCCAGGAAATAAAGGATAGGAAGAAAATATCAGATGATCTTTTAGACCAGTCGACTTGGCATGAATGATAGGAAAGAAAAGAAAAGAGAATTCTTATAAAGAGGAAAACGTGCCAAATTAAAAGCTATAATAAAACATGATCAAGATGGATCTGGAAAAGGAAAATCTTGTTTGACCAGCCCCATTAAATTCAATGTAGCAATAACACAAGATTATGGGTCTCTATAATAAATGATGAAATAAAGTAACAGCATGTAGACGGAAGAAAAGTAGCAGAATGGCTGCAAGAACATTGAATTGAAGTGGTAAAAGTTAGCTATTCAGAGAGACAGAATTCAAGAATTGCCTGCAACAAGGTTCATTATATTAAAAATTTAGACTTTAGGATTATAGATAACAGAAAATTTAGAATGATAGCAAATGCTGAAGTGAATGTTAACCATTTGCATGAATAAATTTGAAGAAAGGGAAAATAAATTACAAAACAAAAAAAATGTATTATTTTAGCAAGAAAAATTGTTAGCTAGCAAATAAAAGGTAGAATTTGGAAGTACAAATAGACAAATGTCTTAAAGTAGCCTTGTAAATTAAAAGAGCCAAAGTAAATTGCAAACCACCCATAGGGGATTCAAATCTAAAGGTGCAGAAATGAGTTGAGAAGTTGTATCAAATCCATATTGGGCCTCTGTCCTCAGTCAGTCCTTAATCAACATGGTTCAGATTTCATCAATGCTTTAAACCTATTCAAATCAATGCCCTTCATTGAAATGGGATAACGTTATACCTTTCTATTTGGCTGTTTGCTTCTGAGATCAGAGTAGAAATATGTATGTTTACTTCAGAGAAGCATTAGTTCTAGTCTTATTATTGTCTGAGGCCAGGCATTGTCAATATTATTTCAGCTATGGCCCCCTTAAATCTCTGCTTAAGGTTTATGGGCCTCCTTCCCTGTGAATCAGTCAAGTTTAGTTGGTTTCTTCCATACATCTCTGCCATTGACTGTATATAGAAAATATATATTTTATGATTTCAGTCCATGGTCCCCCTTAAATGTGCTGTGGCTCTGGGGTGTAGGGTGGGGGGTGCATATGGCTCCTGTTGAGAATGGTCATCTTAGGCCATATTGATGCTGATGTTCAGGATAGAGATGTTTTTATCTGAATTAGACAACAGAAAACTAGAAAGGGAGAATTGCATATAGTAAGGCCACCTGTTCAAAGATACTGTGTGAAGTGGTGTTCGTCTTTACATTTCAAATGCTAGTGAATTCACTGAGGCTCTGTTGATGCTTAGCAGAGGCTTGAGTTGAATAACCATTGTAGTTAGGACCACACCTGAGCATATAACATCAACTACAGAAGAACCCAACAATGAAAGTGATGTCTAAACCACGACTCCTATTAAAGAGCTAAACCAGCCATCTAATGTGATGGTGCCAGTCTGCATCCAATGAGGTTTCTGCTACACAGTGCTGATTGACCAAAGGCATTATAAAAGTGGTCAGTGGTTAAAATAGCTCAACCTGCAGCAACACGGTAACTTGACATCTCACTTTTCCATCTAAGTGACCAAATCCTGCCAAGAAGTCTGAGATTAGGAAGACACTCTGTTCCCCAAAAATAGCATGGTGATATTAATGCAAGTAACAAGAAGTTAAAACTAATCAAACTAATGCTTTTACTGTAATAGGCAAAGGGGCGGCTTCAGATAATTGCACTGAGTGCAATTCATTCTTTTCACCAAGGATTGGGAAATAAAGTCTCATAATTTTTCACCCTAACGGCAAATACTCCAACAAATACTCTAAAAATCAAACTCAGAATGATGGCAATTTGCATATCAAAGAATATCACATGACATCATACTCAGTTCACATGAAATTGGAGACAAGATAAAACAGTGATGGGTCTCAATGCTGGATAATCAGAAGGCTACCAAAGTTAGCACTGACATTCGCAATGAGAGAAATCTGGCCAAGCGAGGTAATGATATGCCAGTCTCCTAACAATAAATAACTGGGACAGAGTCCAGTTGCAGATAGTGCACTGCTTTGTAGTCAGATAAGAAAATCACCTGTCATTCACTCAGAATAAAAACACAGCTAAAATTCATTCAATTAGGGAAGGCAGGGAAAAAAATAGCCTCACTAGAAAACAACAAACACATTCCGTAAGGCAATGGACCAGAACCCTCAGATTCTGGAGCAAGTGGGTAAGACATAATTGCCCAAAATGTTACATTCCATTGCAGTTTACTCAGTCATTGAAAAGACAAAAAAAATGGTGTCAAGAGGGTTCAAGTCCATAGCTCCCTGAAAGAAAGCACGCAAATAGAGAGGGTTCAAAGAAGGCAAATGGCATGATTTTTTTTTTAATTTATTCATACAGCATGGTAATAGGCTCTTCCAGTCCACGAGCCTATGTTGCCCCAATTACACCCAATTGACCTACAACCCCATACATTTTGAAAGGTGTTAGAAAAGCAGAGCACCGACAGGAAATGCCATACAGACACAGGGAGAACGTACAAACTCCTTACAGACCGCGCCGGATTTGAACACCAGGTCGCTCGCACTGCAATAGCAATGCGCTAACTGCTATGCTAACTGTCCTGCCCATTGCTAACCCCCCACCCATGCTGGTCTTCAATGGTCAGGGTCTTGAGAATAAACTCAAGGAAGTCATGATTTACAAAATTTTAGGTTAGTCGCACGGAGCATTCTGTGCAATTCTGGTCACCCCATTACAGGATGTGGAGGCCTTGGTATAGAAAGGTACCAGGATGCTGCCTGGATTAGAAGATAGGATCTATGTGGAGACTTTGAACAAATGTGGATGGTTTTCACTGGAACATCAGTAGTTAAGGGAAGACCTGGTAGAACTTTATAAAATTACAAGAGACATAGTGTAAAAAGGTAGAATCAATTTTAGGGAAAAAATGTTAAGCACGAGAGAACATGAGAGAGGGAATGTTTAAAGGAGATGTGAAGGGCAAGATTTTTCAAAAGTGGAAAGTGCCTGGAATGCACTACTAGGGTTACAGATGAAAACAGGTCTAACAGTAGCATTTTAAGGAGCTTTTAGATAGACACATGGATGTGCAGGAAATGGAGAGGGCATGGCTATTGAGCAGTCATTATGTTCAGTGCAGTCATTACGGGCTGAAAAGTCTGTGGCGGTGCTGTAGTGTTCTACATGACCAGCATGAAAACATGCCCTTTAGCATCCATTTGTACCAGACCTTTTTTTTAAAAAAAATTCTCCCTACATTCCTAACAACTGCCTACATGATTCTACAACTCATCTGCATACTGGAGGAAATTTAGAGTGGCCAAAATACCGTAGGAGGAAATTCAAGCACCCGGAGGAAACCAATATGATCACAGGGAGAACATTCAAACTCCACAACAGATAGCAGCGGAGGCCAGAATTGAACCTAGGTCTCTGGATCTGTGAAGCAGCAGCCCTAACAGTTGGGTTACTGTGACACCCATCTTAGAGATAATGGGATAATCAACTGAGAAAAAAATGAGAAAACATAAATCAGGATGATTGATACATGGTGCGGTACAAACACTTATTGGAATGTTTGAGATAACAGTTGGACTATCTAAGGCTCTAATGATGTGATTATGAAACTTTTCATCTTATGGAAACACAAAAATGTTTCACCCATTTAATTGTAAATATACTTTTCTGAAGTTACTGTCACTCATTTTGTCATTTTAAAGTTCAAAGAGCAAAGTTCAGATTAATTGTTGAAGTACATACATGACATCACATACAACCCTAAGATTCTTTCCTTGCAGATGCAGCGGAGTTTCTGTTTTTTTGTAGTGCCAAAAAAAACTGTACTTAAGAAAAGATACACAAGAGAGAAAAGTAAACAAGGAAGTGCAAGCCAACAGTGCAATACTGAAAATAAATGTTCAATAATAGATAAATGGGCAAAGTAAGAGTCCTCATTTTGGAAAGACAAATCTAAATAGGTCATATACATTGAATGGTAGACAATTGAGGAGTGCAGAGCAACAAAGGGATTTAGGAGTTATGGTAAATAGTACCCTCAAAGTTGATACTCAGGTAGATAGAGTGATGAAGAAGGCATTTGGAATGTTGGCCTTCATAAATCTGAGTATTGAATTCAAGAGTTGGGATGTTATGATGAAATTGTACAAAGCATTGGTGAGGCCATATTTGGAATACTGTGTGCAGTTTTGGTCACCAAATTATAGGAAGGATATAAACAAAATAGAGAGAGTGTGAGAAGGTTCACAAGAATGCTGACAGAATGTCAGGGTTTGAGTTACAGAGAAAGGTTGAGCAGCCTGGGGCTTTTTTCTCTGGAGTGTAGAAGATTGAGGGGGGATTTGATGGAGGTGTTCAAGATTTTAAAAGGGACAGAGAGAGTCAATGTGGATAGGCTTTTTCAGTTAAGAATGGGGAATATTCAAACCAGAGGCCATGGTTTGAGATTGAAGAGGGAAAATTATAAGGGGAACATGAGGGGAAATTTCTTCACGCAAAGGGATGTGGGATGTGGAATAAGCTTCTGGTGGAGGTGGTTGAAGCAGGAACTTTATTTACATTTAAGGAACGACTGGATAATTACATGGAGGGGAGAGGATTAGAGGGGTATGGACCAGGTGCTGGTCAGTGGGACTAGGAGGGTGGGATTTGTTCTGGCATGGACTAGTAGGGCCAAACTGGTCTGTTCTGTGCTGTATATGGTTATATGGTTAAATGAGTCTCTGATTGTTGTTGAGGAGTCTGATGGTGGAGGGATATCAACTGTTCGTGAAATTGGTGGTACGAGTCTTGTGGCACTTGTATCTCCTTCCTGATTGCAGCAGCAAGAACAGAGCATGCCCTGGATGGCCTGGATCCTTGATGATTGCTGCTACTCTCCAACGGCAACATTCAATGTAGATTTTCTCTATGGTAGGGAGGCTTTTACTGAGCTGTTGCCCATTACCTTTTGCAGGGCTTTCCACCCACAACTATTGGTGCCATCATACCAAGCCATGATGCAGCCAGTCAGCACACTTTCCACTATACAAATGCAGAGGTTTGCCAAAGTTTTCGATGTCATACTGAACTTCTGCAAACTCCTGAGAAAGTAGAGGCACTGATATGCTTTCTTTATGATGACATTCATATGTTGGCTCCAGGAAAGGTCCTCCAAAATAGTTTAGTCATGGCATGGGAGGCATAAGCATCACCTTTACACTCCACACACCTACCTACTCATAATCTTCCACACTCCTCCAGAGGATTCCATCCTTAGCTGTTCAGCAGCACTCCATCCTCACACACTATTGTTTCAAGCCCCTTTTACACTTGCCAGTGATCCCAGGAATTAACCGCCAATTACCCTTTAAAGTGGCAAGTGTGAAAGCAAAATCTGCTCAACACCGGCCTCAGATGACGTCATCTCACTCCGGGGATTATTGGCCTCGACCCCTAGTAGAATCCCCAGCATCTGCTGACAGTTGAGATCAGGCAACGTTGCAGGCACAGCCGATTAAAGATCAAACACTGGGGATAAACCCTTGCAAGTGTGACAGTGTTCACTGTCCCAGTTAGGAGTGGTCTAGGCTAAACCCCCATTCCTATCCCGGGACACTGAATGGCTGATTTACTGGGATGCAAGTGTGAAAGGGACTTTAGACAGTCAGACAAAATTTCAGTTCACCCATCATAAATCATTTCCTCAGTGTGTCTTCACAAGCGTTGACCAACTTCTAGCCAAATGGTTTCAAAGTTTAATTGCTGTGAAGGTAATATAAACAGGAATGCCTTTCCAAACTCAAAATTAAACTGCAGCCTAGAGTCACCTTAAGCTGCCTTCACTGCTTTGCTTCTCCACCATCTAACAACCAACTCCAGATCCATTGGTATGGAATCACATCAGTTTAAGCAGGACCATGACCCTGACAGGCAGTTGAATCATCCTGGCCAATTACTGGCCACACTCACCTTGCTTAATTTGCATGTGATTCAGAACCACATTTCAATTATGCCTCAGGATAACATAAGCCCCTTTGACATTTGCATCCCATTAAAGTGGCTGTTCAGTGTCCTGGGATAGGAATGGGGGTTTGGCTCTTCACATTTGACCAGTCCTTACTGGAACACTAAATGTGTTCACACTTGCGAGGAGCCATCCACAGGATTAGGTCTATTCTTCCTTCTACCTTGACATCATGACACATCGAGTGATGATGAACCTGCCCTAAATCCTGATCAATGTATTATGATCTTATATTTGAACAAAATTAATCATGCATAATTATATCATAATTAAGCTTTATGTACAGCACAGTATGAGTCCTTCAGCTCCTGTTGTTGTTGTGCCAACTTATATAAACCTGTGGGAAAGTGCGAGCAATAAATTTGCATGGGAAAGTTGGTAGCGCTATCGCTTACAATTTATAAATATTGTGGGAAAAACCAATGGCAAATCTGCCCTCCCAAAATTCCATGCGGCAGAGAAAAGACTATATGCCCAGCTGAATACATGGAACATTCATAGAGGGGTTTCTCTGCCGCACAGCATTCTGGGAAGTCAGGTCGGCCATTGCTTTTTTCCCCAGTCTTTAAAAATTGTCCGCCATAGCACCACCAATTTTCCCACGCTGTTTAAAAATTGTCCGCTATTGCTGTTTATTGCTGCTAATTGCTATTTATTTCCTCTCTTTCTCTCTCCCTCTTCTATTGTGACTTTCCCATGACAAAGTTTATAACTTCATTTTAATCTTTTCTTCCTCCACTCACGCAAAAATTTGGGTAATTTCAATCCCACAATGCAATTACCCCTTTCACACTTGCCTGATTGCAATGCCGACAACTGCAGATGCTGGGAATTGTACTAGGAGTCGAGGCCGTCAATCCCTGGCATTAGATGATGTCATCTCTTGAGCTGAATTTGCTTTCACACTTTCCACTTTAAAGGGCGATTGGCGTTTGATTCCTGGGATCTCTTGCAAGTGTGAAAGGAGCTATAGACTGGCAAGCAAAACAATTATCTCAATAACATGTTACCTGTTTTGGCACAATTTCTTTATTATCACATTGGCAAGTTGCAATAGAGTGCTAACTGGTTTAAAGAGTGAGTAAAGCCATTGAGCAGGTGGGAACATGAAAAATTGATTAAATAATCTTTGGGTTGAAATCAATGTCCTGTGCGGATTTTTGAAAAAAAAAACAGTAGGACAGATTTTAGAGGTCAAGCATAATTTAAGTTCCTCTATGAGAACATGTAACATAGAACACAAGAACAATACAGCACAGTACAGGCTGACCCATATATTCCTTCCTTTCATCCATGTGCCTGTCCAAGATTCTCTTAAATGCCCCAAATATTTCAGCCTCCAGCACTTTCCCTGGCAAGGCATTCCAGGCACCCACAACTCTCTGTAAAAAACTTACTACTCATGTCTTCCCTAAACCTCCCTCCCTTAACTTTGTACATATGTCCTCTTGTGATTGCTGATTCTGCCCTGGGAAATAGGTGCTGGCTGCCCATCCTATCTATACCTAACATAATCTTATTCATCTCTATCAAGTCTCCTTTCATCCCTCCACACTCCAAAGGGAAAAGTTCCATTTCTGCTCACCTTTCCTCACAAGACTTGTTTCCCAATCCAGGCAACATCCTGGTAAATCTCCTCTGCATCCTCTCCATAGCTTCCACATCTTTCCTATAATGAGGTGACCAGAAATGAACACAATACTCTAACTGTGGTAGAGTTGCAACGTGACCTTTCTACTCCTGAATTCAATCTGGCTATTAATGAAGCCCAGCATTATATAGGCTTTATTAACTATCCTATCAACCTGTGTGGGGACCTTGAAGGATGTATGCATTTGAACCTCAAGGTCCCTCTATTCATCCACAGTCTTAGTAACCAACTATTTCAAACCTATGATTTGTTCTTCCAAATGCTTCCCCTCACACTTATCCCAACAGAAATCCATCTGCCACTTTTCTGTCCAACTCTTGTAACCTTTGACAATGTTCAGCTCTATCCACAACTCCTCCAACATTCATGTCATTCACAAACTTACTGACCCATCCTTCACCTCTTCATCCATGTCATCTATAAAAATCTCAAAGATCTGGGGTCCCAGAGAAGATCCTTGCTGCACTCCACCAGGCACTGAGGTCCAGGCAGAATACTTTCCTTCCACTAGTACTCTCTGTTTTCTTCCTACAAGGTTTCACTGATCCCATGCTTCATGACTTACTGGATGAGTCTCTCACAGGGGGAACCTTGCAAAATACCTTGCTAAAATCCATGTAGACTACATCTACCACCCTACCCTCATCAATTTCTTTTGTTACCTCCTCAAAAAACTCTATTAGATTCGTGAGGCACAACCTTCCCTTCAGACTATCCTTGAATAGACTGTACTTCTCCAAATGTTAATAGATCCTATCTTTAAAAATCCTCTCCATTAGTTTGCACACCACAGAAGTAAAAGTCACTGGCCTATAATTCTCAGGATTCTCCTTATTACCTTTTTTAAACAAGGAGACTACATTTTCCATTCTCCAATCCTCCTGCACCTCCCCTGCAGCAAAAGAAGATTCAAAGATCATTGCTACTGCCCCAGCTATCAATTCTCTCACTTCCCACAGCAACCTGGGGAATATCATGTCCAGCCCCGAGGATTTATCAATCTTGATGTTTTTAAGAAGATCCAACACTTCCACTTCCTTAATCTCCACATTGTCCAGCACACAGGCCTGTTTAATTTCAACCACACCATGATCAAAGTCCTTTTCTCTTGATTCAAAGTATTTATTTAGGACCTCCCCAAACTCCTCTGCCTCCAGGCACATGTTGCCTCCTTTATCCTTTAGCGTCCCCACTTTCATTCTCATCTCCTTCGGTTGTTCACATACATATAGAATTCCTTGGGGTCCTCCTTAATTCTACATGCCAAGGCCTTCCTTTTGAGGTCTCCTGAATCTTTTCTTAAGGTCCTTCCAGGCTACTATATACTTCTCATGAGCCCTTCCTGTTTCCTGCTTCCTATATCTAATGAAGGCTTCCTTCTTCCTCTTGACTAGTTTTCTGACCTGTTTCATCAGCCATGGTTCCCTTTTCCTTCCATCATTTCCTTGACCCAGTAGGAAAAACCTTTCTTGAACCCTACGCAAGTGGTCCCTGTTCTTCCTCAATGTTATTTCTGTGCTTTCACCTTAAACATCTGTTTCCAATTTATTCTCGCTAGTTCCTGCCTCATCCCTTCATAGTTATCCCTTCCCTAGTTAAGCACTTTCCCAGTTTAACTGTTTATATCCTTTTCCATAGCTATGTTGAAGCTCAGGGAGTTGTGATCACTCTCACCAAAATGCTCCCCCTCCAAAGGTCCGCCACCTGACCAGGTTCATTCCCCAGAACTAGATCCAGTATGGCCTTTCCTCTAGTTGGCTGGTCCACATACTGTGTCACACCGTTCCAAAATCTGCTTGCTCATCTACTCCGCGATATCCTGAGGGCTATTTGGGGGCCTATAGACTACTCCCAGCACAGTGATAGCTCCCTTACCATTTCTGACTTCCACTCACACTGACTCAGTGGACAATCCCTCTGCAGTGTCACGCCTTTCTATTGCTATGATACTATCCCTGACCATTAATATACTACCATCACCTCCTGCCCCCCCCCCCCACCTTTTCTATCTCCCATCCTATCCTTTTTAAAACAGCTAAACCCCTGTACCTGCATCAGCCAATCTTGCCCTTCCTCCAGCCAAGATTCAGTAATGGCCACAACATTGTACTTCCACATACTGATCAATGCTCTAAGTTCATCTCCTTTATTCGTAATACTTCTATCATTGAAATAGACACATTTCAAACCCTGTAACCCTGTAACTCTGAGCACCTAGCATCATGCTTTGGCCCTTCTACCCTAATCTCTACACTCACATTCTGATTCCTACCCCCTGCCAATCTAGTTTAAACTCTCCCCAACAGCTCTAGCAAACCTGCTGGCCAGGATATTGGTCCCCTTCCAGTCCAGGTGCTATGATGATACACTGCGATACATCACTCGGCCAACAGGCAGCCTAGAGACATGGAACCCGGCCTAATGACATCTGACCAACAGGTTGGCCCAGAGGGCCCATGGTATAAAGCTGACACTAGATATTTATGTGAATGGAATAAAGCTGTGTTGCCCCAAACGGTATTGCGCATGTGTTTTCCTTTGGTGCAGCCTGCCACAATTTATTCCACTCACATAAATATCTAGTTGGCTGCTAGCTGTGCTTACAGTGATCCTGGAGAGAGAGTACACAGTCGGGATCTCTGCTTTATACCCCGGGCCCTCTGGGCCCACCTAGTGGTTGGATGTCATTAGGCCCGGTGCTGTGTCTCTAGCCCACCTGTTGGCTGAGTGATGTACTGCAGCATATCATCATAGGTGCAACCTGTCCTTTTTGTATTGGTCAGACATTCCCCAGAAGAGATCTCAGTGATCCACAAATCTGAATCCCTGCCCCTGGCACCAACTCTTCAGCCATGCATTCATCTGCCACAACTTCCTGTTCCTACCCTCTCTGACGTACAGCACAGACAGCAATCCTGAGATTATTACCCTTGAGGTCCTGCTTTTTAACTTCTTTCCTAACTCCCTATATTCTCTCTTCAGGACCTCATCCCTACTCGTATCTATGTCATTAGTCCCACGTGGACTGCAACATCCGGCTGCTCACCCTCCCCCTCTAGAATGCTATGAACTCAATCAGAGACATTCCTGACCCTGGTACTTGGGAGCCAACATACCATCTGGGAGCCTCAATCTGAATTATTCTGAATAAGAGGGAGAATTAAGAAAATAGTGGCACTGCCAGAGCCACTGTAATGGCAGCACTGCTGCTAGTTCGGACCTGCAGGGGAGCAAGGAGTGGAGATGTAGCACATTCCATCGTGGTCCAACCGCCCAGTCAACTGCCATCACCTCCACACAGGCTTTGAGTGGCCCATTAAAGGACCCACAGCAGTTTTATTTAAAATCCTGCAACCACGGGGTCTGCACACAAGATGGTGGCTCCTCTAAACGGCAGCAGGCATGAGGGGTTTCAGACTCCAAGGAAGTGGAGGACTGGAGCAGAGCACCAGAAAATGGGGAGGCCATCCCTCATGTTTTTGAATGCTAATTAACTTGAACTCACTTTTCCAACTTGCATACTTATATGATTCATTGTCATAATCTCTACACTCACATTCTGATTCCTACCCCCTGCCAATCTAGTTTAAACTCTCCCCAACAGCTCTAGCAAACCTGGTGGCCAGGATATTGGTCCCCTTCCAGTCCAGGTGCTATGATGATACGCTGCGATACATCACTTGGCCAACAGGCCAGAAGCAGAGGAGATGACCCATGGGACGGTGACCACAATGAAGGGGGTCTGCGTCTGAAAGACCAATACATATGGCAGGCTGCTGGCAACTCAGGGCGAGGAACCCACAGATGCTGTAAGCTGCTGGAGTCTGGCTCAAAACTGGCTGGTGGAGTACCAGCTATCAGAATCAGGATGCAAGGGGATGCCGAAGGCGCTGAAGTGTTCCTGAACATGTCAGAGGTTCAGATTTGGAGCTTAGGTTGTCAATGCTTTTGACTGGGCTCTCTGTGGCTGCAGATGCTACAGAACCACTGGAGGTGAATCTACAGACACTTAGTGACTCTGCGAGGATTCTCTTTTGCTTCTCTTTCTCTGACTGTAAGAAGCACTTCAGGTAATCTCTGCCAGTGGTGAATCTGTCTGCCTTACAGCAGGTAAAATCAATTTCATGTAATATGACACTGTTTTATTACAATGACAATAAATTGAATCTTGATCTTGTTCACAGAACCTCCTATCTGCTCACCTAACCAATGAATCTCCAATTACCATAGATCTCCTTTCCTGCCCCCCTCCCTTCTGAGCCAGAAATGGGGGGCGGGGGGGGGGGTGGGGGAGGGCAGCCTCTGCACCTGAGACTTGACCCTGGTAGATCATCCCACCCAACAGTATCTAAAACAGTAGACTTGCTGAGGGGAACAGCCACAGGGGTACTCTGCTCTCTCCGCCTCTTCTCCTTCCCTCTCCTGACAATCACCCAGTTACCAGTCTCCTGATGTTTAGGGGTGCCTGCCTCCTGAAACTCCTATCTATCATTACCTCTGCCTTCCTTAAGATCCAAACTTCATCCAACTCCAGCTCCAGTTCCCTAACGGTTTGTCAGGAGCTTCAGCTGGATGCACCTTTTGCAGATGTAATCATCAGGGACAGCATGGCGGTCAATGAGAATTCATTCATTAACAATAGTACCAGCTGTAAAGACAGCAAGTGAGACATGAAGAATATCACATTCTGGTTAGCAACATTGATTATGACAATGAATCATATAGTATGCAAGTTGGAAAAGTGAGTTCAAGTTAATTAGCATTCAAAAACATGAAAATATACATGGAGACAACACACATACAGACAATCACATATGCATCACAGATACATATATAAAAATAAATAAATATTGTTAAATAAATAGCAGAGTCTCGGAGGGTTTGTTTGAGCAGTTCATCAGCCCTTCAGCAGTCCATGTATTTCTATGGATCGGGCTCTGATACACCTGTATCTCTTTCCTGATGGAAGTAGGTGAAAGTTGCTGCAAGTGGGGTGATAGGAATCCTCAACAATTTGGCAAGACTCTGTAGATCACATTGATGGGAGGGAAAAAGGAGACCACCAGGATGCAGGCCACCAGGATGCTCTTAACAGAGCTCCTGTAGAAAATTGGTGTCCATTAACCTTGCCCGCCTCTGTTATCTCAGGAAGTGCAGTCACTGATGCACCTTCTTGACAAGTGAGGTGATGTTGTGTGTTCAGGATAGGTCACTTCTTAAGTGGACTCAAAGCAATTTGGTGCTCTCTTCTCTTTCCACTACAGACCTATTTATGTCTAGTGGAGGGTGATCATTCCTGGTCTTCCAAAAGTCCACAAACATCTCCTTTGTTTTGGCCATGTTGAAACTCAGGTTGTTATACTCACACCATTTCATAAGAATTTCCACCTCCTCTCTGTTGTGTGACATATCATTGTTGCTGATGAGGCCAACTACTGTCGCATTCCTGTGATCCCATCCTCCTCCCCCATAGCCATGTCCCAATCTCCATCTGAATTGGGTTCATTCATTTGCCAACGGTCTGTATGCCAGGTGATCAGGATTGATAATATGATTCGAGCATCCAAGGTGGGAGCAAAGGGCAGCCTTGTGCACGTGTGCACCCTATCCAGGGTGTTCTCTTCACTGGTGGTAAAGGTGACATGTTTCTGAAACTGTGGTAGAACTGTTTTTAGGTTGGCATGATTGAAGTCGACAGCTACAAACATGCAACCATCAGGTGGGATACATGGGCTTCACAGATGGCACCATAAAATTCCTTCATTGCTTCACCTTCATTTGCCAAAGGCAAAACATAAACTGCAGTAATCAGCATGGCCGTAAATTCCCTGGGCAGGTCGAAGGGTCTGCATTTCACCATTAGGTACTCTGTTCCTGCTGAGCACAGGGTCTTTACGACAGCTTCATTTGTGCACCAGTTCTCATTGATGTAAATGCACAGACCTCCTCCTCAAATCTTGCCAGCGGCAACAGCATCTCTGTCTGCCCTGAGGGAAATAAGGCCATCAAACTGGATCGCTGAGCTTGGTATGAAGCCCTGGAGCTATGTTGCTGTAATCAACAGAGCATAGCAGCCCTGCAATTCTTTCTGGTTCATGTGCAGTCTCAGGTAATCCATTTTCTTCTCCAGTGGTCTTGCAAGTAAAGTATGAGATTATTCATTTGGATAGGATAAGCAGATAAAGTGAATAATATTTAACTAGTAAATTACATGAAGAAGGATCTAACTAACACACATAAACACTCAAAATAAACACCCAGTACAAATGAAGAGATATTGAGTTCCATTGCAAGAGAATTAGAGTCGGAGAATGAGCGAGTGTACAGAACTTTGTGGGGATCTCACCTGGAACACCCTGTGCCGTTTGATTATCTCACTGAAAAGAGAATCTACTTACCTTTTTGGCAGAGCTCTGTGATTTCTAGGATTGGATGAAGCATAGACAGAGTGGGTTATCCCATAAGCCAATAAATCCGAACTTTGTGGGAGCATATAAGAAACTTGACATTCTGGAACATTAACTGTGATGTTTCTCTTATTGTAATTAAGAAACTTGGGTTATTTTAAAACAACTATACTTTATTAGCTAAAGTGCACACACACACACACACACACACACACACACACAAACACACACACACACACACACACACACACACACACACACACACACACACACACACACACACACACACACATACACATGATTGTGTGGAGGCATCCATCTTGAATCAAACTGAAGCTGCCACAAACTAGTCACCAACTTCCTCGAGTGGTCAGGAGGATCTCTAGCCCTCTATCACTACAATTAACCATGGCATACAACAGTGGAACAGGGGTGAGGATGTTTACTATGATATCCCTGTTAAACAACAACATCTAGAGGTATGGATTATTGATCTGAGTCTAAATGGTGGTTCAGGAAATTAATTCAGATAATTAAATCAATCTGGTATTTAAAAAATTGCAATAGTGATCATGAAACTGCTGCTTTGTTGTAAAAACATATAATTTCCTGTGGTCTTTTAGGGAAAGAAATCTGTCATCTTTCCTCAGTGACTCTTTCCCTATCACAATGTGGTTAATATTTAGTTGCCCTCTAAATAATCTAGCAAACCACTCATTTTGGTCCAATAAGGGATGAGCAATAATTAGTCACCAAGCCAGTGAGATCACTTCCTAAAAGCAAAAAAATAAGATGCTACTATTATTTTATTATTATATACTTTGAAGAAGTTCCTCTGGCCAAAGAGTAGATCCAGCACAAAGAGTAGATCCTGCTCACCTGAACTTCTGCTTTGATTACATATGCCAGTTCCAATCAAGAGTCCTGGCTGTTGTGTTGCATTCACAGCTGAGTGCAAAGTTAAACCCACAGAATATCCTGAATGTTTTTGAATGAGCCATCATTATTAAAGACCATTTTAACTTGTTATTTTAAGATGATTCTGGTAATCAAAAAACTTACAACAAATTAATTAAACTTACTTTAACATGCTAGAAATTAATTCACTAATTAAGATGAAAAAATATTTGCATACCTTTTAAATCAACACAGAGTTCAGCCAAGTTAACTCACCAATCACCTTCTGGCGGTGTGAAGCAGCAACCAGTCATACCAGGTATGATTAGTGATGTTAGTGCCTGCGTGCTTGCGTCAGTCTGGCAGGTAAATTCACAGTACGGCTGGCCATGCTCTGACAAGCCCGGCAGCCTCATTCTGACACCACCCCACCCCACTGTCTGAGCCCCCCCACCCTGCTGCCCAACACCCACTCTGATAGCCCCTGCTGTCGCATTACCTGGGGGAATGGCGTGAGGGAACAGGCCAGAGGAAGTGGGTGCTGTTGAGGGAACAGGTGGCATGTGTGAGCAGGTAGCATGTCAGAGTGGGTGGCATGGGGGAGCAAGTGGATACATAATCATATTTTTTGTTAAGTGTACAGATGTTGTTAACATTTCAACAATAAATATTTGACAAATTAATCTGATTGTGATTTTGTATTTATGAAGATCATAATATCTAAAGCTCTGACAGCTGTGAAATGTCACTGTGCAGACAGCTGGCTGTCAGACTGCTGTATGTAATAAGTCACTGGTGAAGTCACCGCTGGAGGTGGGACCCCTCTTAAAATCCAAAATTCTCTGCAAATAATGGTGCAGTGTAAAACACTGCCAGGTTCAGCTTGCCCTGCCATTTTTCCCATTCCTTAGGGGGTCAGAAGTGAGAAAATGACTAAAGGCAGCCTGACCCATGTGTCAGTCATCACTGGTGGACTCATCTCAAAGATCACATCCCACCTTGCTACATTCTCTTCTCTTTCCTCTCATTGGGAAGATGACTGAGCAATGTGAAATCATGTATCACCAGATTCAAGAACATTTTCTCTCCAAATGTCATCAAACTCCTGAACAAACCTCAGATTAGTGAAATAACATTGCCCTTACTCTGGTCTACTCTGTAATCTTCCTTCTGCTCTGTGTTTTATTTGCTGAATTTATGTACGTGTTGACGTAGTGGAGAGCACGCAAAACAAAACCTTTCACTGTCGCTCGGTACACATGGCAAAAAACTTGAACTTGGCTCCTGATTTAACTGCCAGCCAGAGATAAGCACCTTAAGCCTACTGGTCAGTGATAGAATCTTATCATTCTTGTTCAATCATAATCTTATTCATTTTACTTGCACAGAATTAATTAAGATCAGAAAAGAATTTAACCTAGTTCTTCTCTTCACATATTCTGTACTATGAACTATTTTTTCCAGTCCTACTCTATCAATATGCTTGAATCATTTGCTTCCTTTAGGCTGCTAATGTCCAAGAGAGATAATCATTAAACAGTGGTAGAGTTCCTGTCTCCATTACAGGTAAAATGATAATTTCTATGATGTTATTTTGTATAATGAGGTCAGGCTCATTAGAGTGATAAAGCAGGTTGACTGGTAGTTCCTTTGCAGTAAGTACAATTGTCAGTTCCTTCAATTAAAAACTCCCTTTCTGCTATATTCGTGCCAATATCAAAATTATATTTTGTTAATCCCCTTTATATAGTAGTTCTTTTTTTACAGGACAAGTAAAACAACTTATTGATTGATAGGCGATTTTATATGTAATACATACCTGATACATTGTGTTTCTGTCAAACTTCATTCCAATTGATGTATGCACAGAGTACTTTGTACAGAGATATTAAGATAATAAAATGACTTTCATTAGAATTATTTGGCTTATTGGTCAATAAGGATTTATGATTTTGGCACACTAGATAACTAGACTTTTTTAGATAAGGTAGGCTCCATGAACTTCGGAGATCCAAGGGACAATGGTCATCAAATTTCTAACTAAGTGGGAGTTGCATATTCTTAGCTGGAACACTGTTAAATAGACAGATTAATCAGCATGTTTGGATATACAGTCTGAGTTCAAGTTCAAGTCAATGGTCATTGGCCTGAAACATTCATTCTCTTTCTATGAATGCTATCTGAATTACTGAGCAGCTTCAAGAATTCATGTTTTATTTCAAATTCCCAGCATATGCAATTTTGTTTTATTGTTTCAATCACACTGTTAGTGTTTTTTTCTCTGACTTGTCCCTATTTATTTTTATTTACTTGCATGCCTATTGTTGTGTTAATTTCACATGAAATAAAACTCCCAGAGTAAGCCATAAAGGTAGGCACTATTTCAATCTTTAAAAGACTTCTAGACTGGTATACAGTTATGAAAGGTTTTGAGGGTTATGTGTTAAACGCAGGAACAATTTAGACAGCATGGATGAGTTAGGCCTATTTCCATGGTGTATAACTCTATGACTCTATTTATTTGTTTCAGTTTCTTGTCCGCTTACTCTGACTCCACGTCTCTCCCAGAATTATATAATCTCCTGTGGAAGAAGTCCAATTCAAACTTCGAGGGAAAAATTAATTTTTGTGAACTTGTTGAATCTGTTGATTTTTTTTTCCAAATTAATTGGATTCAACAGCAGTTCGGTTCTTTTTTACCCAAAATACATGGGCCTGGGATTTTGATCGGGCAGTAATTCCCATTCCTGTTTGCCGTTTCTACACATCTTACATATGGATTCTCAAGCGGCAACTTGGCCCAATAACTTCTTTTCATCCAAGTTATTTAAGCCTTGTTCAGCAGAGGGCTACGTGGCCATGACTGGCATCATGAGCAAGCCTCAGAAATACTGTGATGGCAACATGAATCTCTGTAAATGTCCCTAGCTTTTATTTACATTCATGATTATTACATACCCATGACTATTAAATTCTTAACTATTAGAATTTCACCCATTTTAAAAATATTTAAAGCCTATGGAAAATACTTGGAATACAATTATTATATTTTTGTAAATTTCAAGGAAACAGGATTTGGTTGGTCTTCCTCTGTTTGTCTTCATGAGCTTACTGTTGGAGCATAATAATGAAGGTACCAGCTGGGAGGAAGTTCGGGACCTCTGCATCAGCACAAGCTTGTACAGAAGTCCTGAGCTTCCTGACTGTTCTAGATATTAATCAATTTCATGGAAAATATGGGTCATTATGCTTGTAAATTAAATACTTGGCTCAATTGTCATCTTCTTCCTCAAGAACTAAAACACTCATATCTAATTTATTGTTTACTACATCTTGTTTTAACATTTAAAAAGAAACATGCTCTTAGTCATGTTGTTCCTTCCTTCTATTTTTATATTCTCAGCTATCATGACATAGGCACCATTATGAAAATCTTTGCAAAATTGCATGAGCAGCCAAAGTGAAACGTGTCTGATTTAATTAAAGTACAAAACGATCCATCTGGAATAATTCTCTAAGGGAAAGGTCTGTATGTTGAGGTAATATATGTACTGCTTTGCACATATTGGCCCAGATTTTGCAATTGTAATCACGATGGAGCTGTCAGTGTTCACTGTCAACAATTTGCTGGAGTCTGCACACATGTAGACCTCCAAACCCAAAAGTTGTCAGTAATGTCATGCTCCTCCACAGAGTGCACTGATGAAATCTTTGCAGATGCAAATCTTGAAATCACTAAATTGGTAAGATCTTTACTATTTTATACACTACCACTCTCACTCAGATAAACTGTTAAAGTGTGTTGATTAAAGTGTAGTTGAGTATTTAACAGAACACTAAGGCAATAAAATTAAAACATAACTTCTATTTTACCTTTGTGAATGTTTTCTCATGTCTAATCTACTTTAATCTGATGTCAGTATCTCAATATTTTCAGATATTCAGATTTCAGATTTATTGTCAGAGTACATGCATGATATCACATACAACCCTGAGATTCCTTTTTCCTGCAGGCACAGCAGAATTACCATTAATTGGCAAAAACAATTACATAGTATAAACATGTAAGCAAAGAACTGTAAACAGATAACAAATGTTACAATACAGAGAGAACAAAAGAAAATCAATAAAGTGCAACAAGTAAGAGTCCTTAAATGAGACCCTGCTTGAGTTTGTCATTGAGGAATCTGATGGGGGAGGGGTAGCAGCTGTTCCTGAACCTGGTGGTGTGAGTCTTGTGGCACCTATACCTCTTTTCTGATGGCAGCAGCGAGAACAGTGCGTGTGCTGGGTGGTGTGGGTCTTTAATAATTGCTGCTGCTCTCTGACGACAGTGTTCCCTGTAGATGTACTCAATAGTGGGGAGGATTTTGTCTGGGATGTCCTGGACTGTGTGCACAACCTTTTGGAGGGCTTTACACTCAGAGGTATTGGTATCCCCATACCAGACTATGATGCAGCCAGTCAGCTCACTTTCCAGCACACATCTGTAGAAATTTGCCAGTGTTTCTGGTGTCATATAAAACCTCCTCAAACTCCTGAAGAACTAGTTTTTCAAAATACCATTGGTGTTTGAGTCCAGGAAAGATCCTCCAAGAACTTAATTTCTCACCTTCTCTAGCCTGATCCCCCAATGATCACTAGATTGCTTTCCCTTCCTGAAGTCAACAATCAGCTCTTTAGTTTTGGTGACATTGAGTGAAACATTGTTATTGGTGCACCATTCAGTCAAGTTTTTAATCACCATCCTGTATTGAACCCTTTTTTCATCAATGGTTGAATGCAAACATCATTCTTCCCTTCACGTTTCCCAATTTCAATTGGAAACGCATAAGTGCAATGGGGTTTAGATCAAAGCAATTCATACAATATAGTCAAGATGGCTTTTGAACCAGTGACTCCCTCTTGGGATGGGGTTGTACTTGATCTTACCTTAGTTTCTCTGCTGCATGGTTCAAAGATTCTAGTAGCGTGCTGGAACCCATAACACTGGACAATGAAGATTTTACTTCCTGAATACTTTTGGGTGTATCTTATGGATTTTGAGTTATTGATCATGAAAATCACTGTAAAATTTTAAATAACTTTTAATGTTTCATTATTTAAATCTGTTTCAAAGGTTTTGAAAAATCATTTATCATCAAAAGTAATATAGAAGCCATTGAAAACAACAAACACCATTAGGATGGTCTGCCAGACCTGGACAACTCAATTATATGACTTAGCTGTGAAACTGAGGCCCAAAGAATGCTTGGACCTGTTGGGCTCAAAGAAATAAATGCATCTGAAGGAACAGCATGGGGTTGTGAGCACAAGAAGCAAGCCTGGACAAGCATGAACAGCCCCAATATTTTGTTGCCCATAAAGGATATCAAGTATGAAATCTTGCAATAGTAGCTTAAAATTCAAAATATTCACTCTGCTTCCTTAAATTTCCCTTCTCAAAGGAGAATGTTCATCAATCATTTTATTTTTTAAAATAGCATTTGTACTAGAATTTTAATAAATTTTATAGCTCTTAAATTCAGATGTTCCTGCTCCTTTCCTACAGGTGACAGTAAATTTGTGCATTCGCACCAATTTAAAAGATGTGGCAGGGATTTGTTTCCACGGCCAAAGCATGTGGTTTGAATCACTAAGGACCAAGATGGGAGCAAAGTTTTAAAAGCTAATGGATAACTTTTTTACATACTGGTCCCTCTAAAAATAATCTGCTTTCCCTTTCAAAGTTCTGGTTCTACCTCAGACCATGTACCAGGTGGAAAAGAAATAGGCAACATTATGTCCAATAAAAATATAATGACAAATAGATAGTTGCTGTAAATTCTAACCCATTTTCGATAAAATCCATCTAGTTCAGGATTTTTTAAAACTTTCATTATCTTATCTTTTTAATCACATTTAAATGATGAGGATTAACACCCCCGTTAGGGAATTGGCAAAGAGAAATTATTGAGCTTAACAGTGTGATAGAGCTGAATTAATTACAGATAATATGCTCATTAATTTTGGATCTCTTCATGGTCCAGTGATATTTAGTATAGTAGAAAGAGACTCAAGAATGTTCCACTAATACAACTCAAAATATAAACTAAAATTTTTATGCAATTGTTAGATGAGCTTCTATTCTGGCAGTTGGATTAAAATTCAATTAAATCTAGCTGAACTAATATTCTTGTTTAATACTTCATCAGTCCTGAATCAAAATAATTTTATTTAAATAATCTAACAATTCTTAATATTGATGGGCCATAACACCATATTTCAATGAAACCAGAATGGTGCTAAACTGTAAAACTTAAGACAATCTAAGAGGATAGCAATAATGGAAGCAGAACTGGTCCTAAAATGTCAATGTCTGTGGAAAGGCAGCATCTGAGGAGGGGTCATCAACCTGAAACATTTACTCTGCTTCTCTGTCCACAGCTGCATGGCCTGTTGGTCATTTTGAGCTTCTTCCGCTTTTAGTAAGAAAATCAAATTTCTCTTTATCTCTCCCTTCTTTTAACATCCAGCTAAAGACACCAGAAACAGAGGCTGCTGCAGAGCACTTCATGCCTACTTTATCTTCCAATAAGATGCTATTGACTTGTTTTCATACTGGGCCATTTTCCTGAGTCAACCCCAAATTCAATGATTCCCTTGATATCTAATAATCCATCGATTTCTCTTTTAAATATTTTCAGAATCTGAACCTAGCCTTTTCAGGTAGTGAATTCCAAAAATTCACTGCCCTCTAGGGGAATAAATTTCTCTTCAGTTTTGTCCTGATGGTTGACTCCTTATTTTGAGACGGTGGCCAATCGCTGAGGACATACCAACTGGAGGAAACATCACCCCACATTTATTCTCGAAAGAAATCTGGGCATTTCAATGGGATCACCATCATGGTCCAGAACCTGTGAGAGTAAAGACCCATTCTCTCTCATCAAACTTTTCGTCCTCAACCCTACTTTATCAAATTTTATTTAAGAAAGCCTGTGATCTCAGGGGTTTCTTTCAGGTGTTCAGGTTTCCTCCAGCATTCTAAAAATGTACTGGGTTGGAAGGTTAATTGGTCACATGGGTGTATTTGTGTGGCATGGGCTCGTGGGCTGGAAGGGCTCATAATTGTGCTATATCTTTAAATTTAAATTAAAATTAAATTACATAAAGCTACTGTGAATTACAGTTTACCGTGTAAAAGAAAATGAATAAGCTTTCTGTTGTCAAGAAGCTTCTCGTGGCTAGACTCCTACACATTGATAACTTTAAATCAATATTTCAAAATATATTTAAATGGTGTTCAAAAACACTATATAAGAATTAAAGAACAGAACTTGAAAATTAACTACAATGGACTACAAGGGTGGCACAATTAACATTGCAATGAGCACAATGCTATTAGTGCCAGTGACCTGGGTATGAATCCAGCGCTGTCTATAAGAGGTTTGTACATTTTCCCCATATCTGCATGGATTTCCTCCCACTGTTTAAAACATACCAAGGTTCTAGGTCAATTGTATGTCTAAGTTAAATTACATTTTTCATTGCTCTTTTTATGGATCAAAATAAATTGCAGCAATAATCTCCAATGAAAATAAAAGACACTACTGGAATCAAAAACAAAAAGTAGAATGCTGAAAGAATTCAATGGATCAAGCATCATCAGTGGAGGAATTTTTGGTCAAGTTGCTGCATCAGGGCTGAGGGGGAAGAGGTGTTTGGATAGAAGTTGGTAGGTGACAGATCCAATCAAAAAGGAGGTAAGATGGGAAGATGGAAGCAAGTGAGAGATAGGGGCAAGAAAGAGACTGGTTGGTGATAGGTGGAACCAGATGCAGAGGCCATGATAAGCAGATTTAACCAGGAGGGAAGGTTTAGAAGTGTTGAACAAAGGGAGAAGAAAACTAGGTTGTACTAGTTATCAAGTCAAGCTTATTGTCATCTAACACACAACCAGACATGACACACATACTGACAAACAGTATATATGCAGGACAAGTATTCATATATACAAATAAATAAATAAATATTGTTTCAAGAATATGAGAGTCTTGGATGGTGAGCGAACAGTTCCTTTGGCTGTTCAACATTCTCACTGCCCATGGTTAGAGGCTGTTCCTCAGCCTGGTGGTTCTGGCTCTGATACTCTTGTATGTCTTTCTCAATGGGCGAAGCTAAAAGATGCTGTGTGGGGTGGAAGGGGTCCACAATGATTTGGCATGCCCTGTTCAGACAACAATCCAGGTAGATCATGTTGATGAGGTAGGAGGAGGGGGGATGAGGGAGACTCCATTTATCTTCTCTGCAACTCTTATGAACCTGTGGAAAGACCCCCAATCCAATTCTATGCAGCAACCATACAACATTGTGATGCAGTCAACCAGGACGCTCTCATTAGACCTCCTACAGAAGGTTGACATAATGGGGGTTGGTAGCCTTGCCCGCTTCAGTCTTCTCAGGATATGTAGTCACTGTTACATCTTCTTGACAAGTGAGAAGATGTTGGGTGTCCACAATAAGTCACTAGTAAAGTAAACTCCAAGGAACTTGGTGCTCTCCACTCTCTCCACTAGAGTTATTGATGTATAGTGAAGGGTAGTCATTCCTGGTCTTCTTGAAGTCCATGATCATCTCCTTCATCTTGTCCATGTTGAGACTCAGGTTGTTACGCTCGCACCATTTCACAAGATTTTCCACTTCTTCTCTGTAGTGCAGCTCATCATTGTTGGTAATGAGGCCGACTACTATTGCTATCAGCAAGCTGTATCTGGTGATGCAGTCGTGGGCCAGTAGTGTGAACAGGTGCAGGCTGAGAACACAGCCCGGAGGTGCTCCAGTGTTCAATATAATATAGTGCTCGATGTTCTGCTGCCAACACAGACATTCTGTTATCTTTCTATTAGGAGGTTCAGAATCTAGTTTCAGAGAGGAATGTTAAGTCGCAGTGAGGACAGCCTCTCCATTAGCTTCTGGGGAATTACTGTATTAAATGCTGAGCTGAAATCAATGAACAACAGCCTGGCATATGAGACATCTTTCTCCAAGTGGGTCAGGACAGAGTGAAGGAACAAGGCTATAGCATTGTCTTTGGAATAGATTCTTCTATAGGTGAATCAAGCATCTTCTGGGAGGCATACTTTGATGCACCACCCTATGTCCTCTTGAATCCCAATGATCAAGCAAAGATAACTAGCCTCAATGACTGTGTGGAGGACATAAAGTGCTGGTTGGTTCAAAGCCTCTTGCAGCTAAAAAAGGCAAATCCGAAATCATTCTATTTGCTCCCCTCAACTCCACCAAAATTATCTCTAATACCCTTGGTAACTTAGCCACCCTCATTAAACCACACATCAAATCCTTTGGTGTGATAGTCGATTCCAAGCTTCAAGTTTGACAAACAAGTCAATGCAGTAAAATGTGGTAAAAGCTAGCTTTTTCCAGCTCCACACTATTGCCAAAATTAAGTCATTCCTGTCACTGAAAGGCTCAAAAAAGTTATCCATGGCCTTCTTTTCTTCCGTTTAGACTACTCTAATTAGTCAGTCGTCATTATCTCGTCTGCACCTGGTTCAGAATGCTGCAGCAAGGCTCCTGACAGGAGCGAAGAAGTGGGATCATATCACTCCTATTCTAGCTTCCTTCCACTAGCTGCTAATATGGCTTTGATTTAATTTTAAAGTTTTCCAGTTAGCCCTTAATGGACTAGTCCCCTCTTACATCAACGATCTCCTAACTCCCTACTCCTCTTCAAGGCCCCTTAGATCGGCCAATTTAGGGCACTTGATTGTCAAATTGAAAACTTGGGGGAGATCGCACCTGCGCTATTGTAGCCCACAAACTGTGGAACCACATTCCTCCCTCCATCAAATCAGCCCCTTCCTTTAACTCTTTTAAATCCAGGTTGAAGTTTTTATTCACAAGCATTTTGTGGAAGTTGTTGATTGCTACCACGTTGTATGTACAATTCTGAACCTCAGGTGCCCATTTTATATTGCACTTTAAATAGCTGCTTAAGTTGAGATGTGATTATGATCTGTACAGCACTTTGGTCAAAATTAGTTATTTTAAATGTGCTATATAAATAAACTAAACTAAATTAAACCAGCCGCTCAAAGCATTTCATAATGGTGGAGGTCAGTGCCACGGGGTGGTAGTCATTGGGCCTGTTATTGTCACCATCTTGGTACTGAGATGATGGAAGCTAGCTTGAACCCTGCAGGAATAATGGACTGCTGTTGTGATGTGTTGAAAATATTTGTAAAGACCTCCGTCAATCAGTCTGCGCAGTCCTTCAATACCCAACCAGTTATGATATCTAGTCCCACTGCCTTGTGTGGGTTCACTTTGGATAGGGTTCTTCACATCTCGGCTGCAGCTGTGCAGAGGGCCTGTTCACTGGGGACATGGAGTTTTCTTCAGCGTCATCCTGTTCTTCTCACTAAACTATGCATATTCAGTCTGTCCGGATGCAAGGTGTCCTTGTCTGTAACTCACAAGGTTGACATCTGATCCATTATATTCTTGATCCCTTGCCACATGTGCTTCATGTTTCCAATGTCACTTAGCTGTGTGTGTGAGAGGAGGTGACCTGAAATTGGAAGATTCAATATTCCTACCATACAAGTTACCCAAGAGGGATGTAGAATGTTGTTCCTCCAATCTGCAGAGAAAGTTGAGACAGATCAGTTGGTAACATGCAACCGGAAGCTTGACATGGCTGTTGAATACAAAGCTGAGGAGTTCCACAAAATTATCACCAAGAATGCCTTGGTTTGTAGAGAAGCCACAACAACAAATGTAGTCAAGCGTCCACTCCTATGGTGATATTAAATGGCCTCATGTACTGTCAAACCAAGACCACCTCATTCTTCTTCATTCCAAGAAATAAAGTTTTAACCTGTTTAATTTTTCCCAGTAATTCAACTCCTGAAGATTCGGCAACATCTTAGTAAATTTTCTCTGAACTCTTACAATCTTATTGATATCCTTCCTGTATTTAGGTGACCAGAACTGCACACAATATTCCAAATTTGGCCTCACCGATATCTTAAACAACTTCAACATAACATCCCAAATCCTCAATACTTTGATTTATAAAGGCTAAGATGCCAAAATCTTTCTATACAACCCTGTCCACGTATGACACCACCTTTAGGGAACAATTCCCAGATCTCATTGCTCCTCAGTGCCCTACCATTTACTGTGCATGTCCTACCTTGGTCTTCTCCCATTCAGCCAATTTCGAATCCGGTTTACAACTCTCCATGGATACTTAGTGTCTGAACCTTCTGAACTAACCTCCCATGTGGGATCTAAGTCCATGTAGACAACATCCACAGCCTTTCCTTTTCTTTTCTTTTTAAAATATTCTTATTGAGTTTAGCAAAAACCCTTTACACATGGTATTCTAATGACAATATAAATCAAATCGTATCATATACATATCACATATCAATTGTAAATTAGAAGTGTAGCCATGATTACAACATAACTTATTTCATTCAGAACATCAAATCCTATAATTATAATAATTAAACAATTAAATCATAACTCGTACAATGTCCAAAAATAATACACGTAAGATTTATATAAGATTTTGTATGCTACCCTAATGTGATCACATTGTTCTGTGATATGCAGCCATTCGTTCATCTACCTTCTTGGTAACTTCCTCAAAAGACTCTAGAAGATTTGTTCAACAGGTCTACCATGCACAAACCCATACTGACTGTCCTTAATCAGCTGAAGTCTGTTCATATACCTATATATCCTATCTATCAGAACTCCTTTCAGTAATTTACCTATTACTGACATCAGGCTCACCAGTTTACTTTTGGAGCCTTTTTTAGACAACAGGACAACATGAGCTACTTTCCAATCCTCTAGCACTTCATATTTTGAATATATCTGCCAGATCCCATACAGTTTTTACACTTGTCTCCCTCAAGATCCAAGGGAATATCATTTCTGGTCCGAGGGATTTGACTACCTTAATTCTCTGTAAGACAGCAAGCACCTCCTCCTCCTTGATCTCCGTATATTCCATGACATTTTTGATTGTTTCCCTTCCTTCCTTATGAACTATGTCAGTTTCTTGAGTAGATATTGATGCAAAAACAACTGTTTAAGACCTCCACTATTTTGTGAGGCTCCACACATAGACGACAATTCCTTTTGAAAATTGTATTTAAAGATTTTATAAAACATTACAAAAAAAAACACACAACCTACAACAATTAAATAAACAATACAATACCCCCCTACCCCCTTCCCCCCTCTACTAGACTATCTCAGCCAAACCCTCCCCCCACCCCTCGGAGCCTTAAAAAAAATTTCGGATATTTAAAATGAATTGTACATATAATTTATTTAAGATCTATATCCATATGTTCTAAATATAAACTCCACATTTTAACAAAAAAAGAATAATTATTTTGCAAATTATAAGTTACTTTTTCCAAATATAAACATGATTGTAATGCATTATGCCATCTTTGTATATTCAACTCTACATTGTTTTTCCATGTAACAGCTATACATTTTCTTGCTACTGTTAACCCTAATTGCAAAAAAGCAAGTTCTGGTTTGTCTGCTCTCAACCTCACAATTACGACATTCATATAACCTAATAAACACATCATTGGATCTAGTTGAAAATCAGTTTTGAATAAATCTCTCAAAAATTTTATAACTTTTTCCCAAAAAGTTTTAACTTTCTTACATATCCAAATAGAATGCATAAAAGTACCTGACAGTTCCCCACATCTAAAACACAAATCTGATTAACTAAATCCATATTTCTTCAACTTCTCAGGAGTTAAATACCATTGATGAATAAAATTATAATTGACCATATTATATCTCACATTAAGTAATTTTGTAACATTAGCAATACATATTTTTGACCATTCCTCCCAAGACAGTTCAATATCTAAATCTTTCTCCCATTTCTCTTTTGTCTTATACATATCAACTTTGTCCATTTTTTCTTGCAACAACCTATACATATCTGATATAACCTCTTTCATTCCTTTATCTGCCATTTAAAATCTCAAACTTCATTTGACCTGGTAAAACTAAATCCCTACCAAATTGTGTTTGTAAAAAATCTCAAACTTGATGGTAAGCCAAAAAAGAATTTGATGAAATATCAAATTTCTCTTATAATCTATTAAATGTAGAAAATCTACCTTCCTCAAAACAATCTTGTATAGTACTTATTCCATTTATTTTCCAGTTTTTTAAATAAGGATTATTTAAAGAAAATGAATTAATTTAGTCTGATACAAAGGTGATTTTTTTGAAATTTTTTCTTTAGACCCTATAAGTTGATCTCGCTTGTACCAAATATCCATTATATGTCATAATACAGGTAATTTATATTTTTGTAACAATAAAGGATTCCATTTATATATAAAATCACTTGTTTCATTTTCAGAAATTTGATCCAATTCAACTTTTGCCAACATAGGTGGTTGTTGAGAGTCAAATAACCTATTGATAAATTTCAATTGTGCCCCCTCATAATAATTTTGAAAATGTAGTAATTGAAGTCCACCCCATTCATACCACCATGTTAATTTTTGCATAGAAACTCTTGACAATTTAACTTTCCACAAAAATAATCAAATTACTTTATTTAATTCATTAAAAAATTTATTTGGTATCACACTTGGAATAGATTAAAAAAGGTATTGTATACGAGGATATATATTCATTTTTATACAATTAACTCTCCCAATTAAAATCAATGGTAAATCTTTCTATCTATGTAAATCAACTTTAATCTTGATCAACAATGGTATATAATTTAAATTATATAAGTCCTGGTATTCTCTATTAACTATAACTCCTAAATATTTAATTTTATTAGACCATCTAAATTTAGTGATTTGTCTACAATCTGTATAATCTTCATCTGATATAGATAGTATTTCACTTTATTCCCAATTAACTTTGTAACCTGAAAATGTACCATATTGATTTAACAAATTCTGCAATGATTTTAAAGAATCATCAGCAAACAGATTAATTTTATACTCTTGTTCACTTAATGTAATGCCTTAAATACTAGAATCTTGTCTTATAGCTTGAGCCAGAGGTTCTATTACCAAAGTAAACAATGCTGGTGAAAGAGGACAACCCTGTCTAGTTGATCGAGATAATGTAAATGCCATTGAAATCTGTCCATTTGTCATTACTCTTGCAGAAGGACTAGTATACAGAGCTTTAACCCAACTGGTAAAAAGCGGTCCAAAATTAAATCTTTCTAAAACCTTATACAAAAAATTTCATTCAACCCTATCAAAAGCTTTTTCCACGTCTAATGCTGCTAGCATTGGTTGATCAACCTGTTCTCTTGCAGCATTAATTATTGAAATCAATTTAGTAATATTATCCATAGAATATCTACTTTTTATAAAACCAGCTTGATCAACATGTACTAATTTTGGCAAAAAATCAGCTAATCTATTAGCCAATACTTTCACCACAATCTTATCCACATTCAATAATGATATTAGTCAATAAGAAGCTACTTTTAAAGGATCCCTATCCTTCTTTGGAATAACAGTAATCAATGCCCTTGAAAAAGATTCTGGAAATAAACCAGTTTCAGTTACCTGCTTCAAAACTGCTATATATACCGGAAATAACAAATCATTAATTTTTTTATAAAATTCCGTTGTGAACCCATCCTCTCCAGGAGTCTTCCCTCCCGGCATCAATTGCCATACTTCCTTAAGTTCTAATGCCATTAAATAACTATCTAAATCCTTAATATCATCACACCCAATGATGGTAAATCTAAATTTGATAAAAATGAGTCAATTTGCTCAATATTTTGCATACCTTCCGATGTATAAAGACCACTATAAAAAAAATTAATTCCTCATCAATTTCCTGTGGTTTGTAAGTAATCTCTGAATTGTTCTTAATTGCATTAATCATTCTTGATGCTTGCTCAGTTTTCAATTGCCAAGCCAAAACTTTATGTGTTCTTGCACTTAACTCATAATAACGTTGCTTCGATCTTTGAATCAATTTTTTCATACTTTTAAGATTGCAAGGTATTACAACAAAGCTTTAATTTAAACAATTGCAACTTATTAACTTCAGCAGATTACTTCTGAAATTCTTTCTCTAACATTTCAATTTCTTTTTCCAAATTTTGAATCTCTACCAAATATTGTTTTTTAACTTTTGCTGTATAACTAATAATCTGATCTCTTAAATATGTTTTCAAAGCATCCCATAAAACAAATTTACTCTGCACTAAATCTTCATTCATTTATAAATAAAAAGCAATTTTATCTCTAATATATTTAACAAATTCAGGCTTTTTTAATAATGATTCATTAAATCTCCAACGATAAACATTTTCTACCATCTCAGTACCTAAACAAGAAGCCAACAACAGCGAGTGATCAGACAATGTTCTACTTTTATACTCTGCTTGTATAAATCTACCTTGCAACTATGCTGAAACTAAAAATAAATCAATTCTAAAAAATGGATTATGTCAAGCAGAATAGAAAGAAAAACCTTTTTTCAATAGGATTCAATTTCCTCCATATTTCTACCAAATTTAAATCTTTCATCACCTCATTTATTCTCTTTGCCATTTTAGTTCTCTTCACAACTTTTGGAGATTTATCCAGGCAACAATTAAAATCCCCTCCTATCAAAATATTTCCATTTGAATGGTTCAAATTTTAAAAAGTATCTGTAACAAATGCTTCCTCATTCTCATTCGGTGCATAAACATTCATCAATGTCCAGGTTTCAGAAAATATTTTACAATTCACCATTAAGACTCTACCAGCATTAGCAGAAAAAGAATCCAAAATAAATGGTACTTTTTTTATTTATCAAAATAGCAACTCCTCTGGCTTTCTAATTAAAAGAAGAAACAATCACATGTTCAACCCAATCTCTTTTCAGTTTCAAATATTCTTTCTCTGTCAAATGAGTTTCTTGCAAAAATGCAATATCCACCTTCAACTTTTTAATATAATCCAGTATACGTTTCCATTTTATCGGATGATTTAACCCCTTAACATTAAAAGTTGCCAAATTCAAATTACTCATTATCTCCTATAGAGTGGAACTTAACACAGTCAACCCTTACACGAAGTTTCAGCTCCTTATTACCCCCCCCCACTAAATCTACTAAAAAGGAAAATACACACAAAAAATCCCTCCCTTTCAAAAATCTAAACTTAAAATTCATATATATAAAAAAAACACACCATCCCCCCACAAAAACTGCAAAGATGTGCTTAATACCACTAGTGGCAGATGACTTTGAATTCAGCAGGGGTCATCTACCCCTCCCCAGCAGGACTTTCAAAATGATGTTCATCAATTTATTGTCCAGGATGAGTTGAAGTATCATCCATCACGTCAATTAGTTGTACTTTTTCCATCTTCTACAGTTCACCGCCATTTTCATTCTTAGCCTAAGCAATATTGATTATTGGCTTCTTGGAAAGATCGAAACTCAGCTTATTATCTGGTAAAGAATTAGCAAAAGTTAAAGCATCCTGAGTTTTCTCAAAAAACTGATGCTGAAATGGCCCATAAAACACTTTCAACAATATCTAAATGTTGATCTATAGCCTTTCTTCCACAGCATTGCCTTAGCCTGATTATGTCTCTGTATAACCTCCTGACTTAGATCTGCATAAAAGAAAACTCTGCTGCCCTGAACCATTATTGGGTTCTGATCAACATGGGCCTTCTGTATGGCAAGACATAAAATCGTCTCCCGATCCTGATATATTAAACATCTAATTAAAACCGCTCTCGGAGACTGCCCCAGAAAAGATTTCCTTCTTAATGCTCGATGAGCTCTGTTCAATTCCAATCTATCTGAAAATGATTCCATCCCCAATATTTCTGGAATCCATTTATGAAAAAAATTCATAGGGTCTTGTCTTTCAATATCTTCTGGAAGTCCAACTATTTTAACATAATTCCATTGACTTTGATTTTCCAGTGAATCAATATTTAACAAAAACATATTCTTCTGCATATCCCATCCAGTAACTGACTCTTCCACTTGATACATTCTTTCAACTTTCTTACATCTTTCTTGCACCTCATCCACTGCAATCAAACATTTATTAAGATCCCCTTTCATAGCAGCACTTTCTCCACACATATCAGACATTTTCCCTTTTAGTTCAACAAATTGTTCATGGGAAGAGTAACGTGATGGGGTAGTGGCCGGTAGGAGAATACCAGCCCTCTCCAGAAAAGAAGAAATAAAGTGAAGAAAACACAAAGTTCAAGAAACACAAAACACAACAAATAAAAGATAAAGTTGTGGAGAAAAGAAAGAAAATGGCACCTTAGAAGGAAAAAGTAAAAACAACAAGAAAAAAAAGAAGAAAAGACACTGGAAGAGAAAGGAGAAGGCCTTACCTGCATGAAGAAACAGGGAGCCATCGTGGAGAACAGAGCCCGGTCCCTAAGGTTGGTGACAACTCCACAGAGTTGCGACCTCCCGACCACTAGACTGCAAAAATGGCTCTCTCAGCCAAACAGAAGTGCGCAACTGCGCATGCACACACTAAGGAAAAAGAAAACAATGACAGGAGGGGGGCCAAGCTGAGGAGCAAACTAACAAAGCATGACCAGCTGAGAGATGCCCGACATCAGGGCTCTCAGCTGGAAGAGGAAAGCGACAGGAAAGGGAGTGATAGGAAAGAAGAACAGCAACAGGAGGCCCAACAGATAACTAGCCCAGAAGAACAGGACCAACTGCAAGATGCCATGCAAAAAAACACCCAGCAAAGTGAGGCAAGCAGCTCAACAAGAAAGTCAGAAGAGACCCAGATACAAGGAAGAGAAGTAGAAGACACAAGCACAGGTGCAGACACAGAAGAAGAGGAAGAAGAAGACCAAGCTCTGCACAGAGGAATATAAGGTAAAATAGATGGACAGTATATAGATTTTTTAAATTTTCAAGAACAGATGAGAGCATTAAAAGAATGGTTGACATTATAATTTAGTGAAATGAAAAGAAACATGAAAAGAACAGAAAAAAAAGTGAATAGATTAGAGCTGATCATGACAGAAATAGGGAAAAGATTAGAAAATGTGAAAGAATGAGAAATGGCTGTAGAAATGGAAGTGAATGACTTAAGAAGAAAGTTGGAAGACAGTGACAAAAAAGTTAGAGTTATAGGAGTTGTTAGCTCAGAAGATGGATATAATGGAAAACTATAGTAGGTGAAACAATATAAAGACAGTGGGCCTAAAGGAAGATGAAAAAGGCACAAATATGAAAGAATTCAAAAAAGAATGGATCCCAAAGGTCCTGGCAATGCCAGAAATACAGGAAGGAATGGAAATAGAAAGGGCACACAGAACACTAGCCCTGAAACCACAGACACAACAAAAAACAAGATCCGTTTTAGTAAAATTTCTGAGATACACCTCAAGAGAAAATATACTGGAGAGGGCAAGGAATAAAATTAGAGAAGACAAAAAACACCATTGGAATACAAGGGTCAAAAAATATTTTTTTACCCAGTCATAAGTTTTGAACTCCTAAAGAAGAGGAAGGAGTTTAACACAACAAAATCGATCCTATGGAAAAAAGGCTATAAATTTATGTTAAGATATCCAGCTGTGCTTAAAATATTTATCCCGGGGGAGCAAAACAGACTGTTCTCAGATCCGGAGAAAGCACAAGAATTTGCAGAATGCCTGCAGGACAGAAGGAGAGATGAAGAGATGTAACAAGAACAAAGAATGATGACAAACTACATATAAAGATGTAAAAATAATGTATAAGTAAGAACTAAAGAAGGGAAAGAAAAGGGAAGAAAGGAAGTAAGTGGGGGGGGGGAAGAAGGTGACCTTTGTTATATGTGAAGATAAAAGTCTTTTCTAGAGGGAGTTGGGTGGGAGAGAATAACAGTCACTGCGAAATCAGTTGACGCTTGTGAGCGGGTTCACAATCCAAATGGAGAGGGGACTTGTGGTTGCCTGGCAAGGGACAAGGGGTGACTCAGAGAGGGGGGGTTAAGTGAATTTTAGATGTGGGAGTTGTTGAAGTATTTTATGTTTTAGAAGTGTTGTCATACATTGAGTTATTAAAGGGAAAACTGAGAGATGAAAAGGGGGAAAAGGGGGAAAGTGGTGGTGAGGAAGCGGAAATGAAGTGTAAACAGAATATGAGATGGCCATGTTGAACTATATGACTATAAATATTAATGGAATACATAATCAAATTAAATGAAAAAGGCTATTAAATTTCCTGGAAAAAGAAAAAAATAGACATAGTATCTGTGCAGGAAATGCATCTAACTGAAGAGGAACATAATAAATTAAGGAGAGACTGGGTAGGGCATGTAGTGACAGCATCATATAATTCAAAAGCCAGAGGTGTAGCTTATAATAGGCGTATATTAATCAATAAAAATGTACCAATCAAAATAGAGGAGGAAATAATAGATCCAGCAGGGATGTATGTAATGATAAAGTGTCAGATATATTCAGAATTCTGGAATTTGATCAATTTATATGCACCTAATGAAGAGGATCAAAAGTTTATGCAAGATATGTTTTTGAAGATTGTAGATACGCAGGGGAATATATTGACAGGAGAGGATTTTAACCTTAATTTGTCCCAAAGTTGGATAAAACTGGACAAAAGACGAGCAAAAAGAATAAATTGGCCAAATTTATGGTTAAATCAATGCAGGAAATGAAACTTATGGATATATAAAGGAGGAAGCACCCAAGAGAGAAGGAATAGTCATATTATTTGAGTAGGCATAAAACATACTTAAGGATTGATATGTTTTTGTTGTCAGCCCATATTCAAGGGAGAGTTAGGAAAACTGAATATAAAGCTAGATTGCTATCTGATCACTCACCCCTGTTATTAGCAATAGAACTGGAGGACATCCCACCAAGAACATATAGGTGGAGATTAAAGTCCATGCTACTTAAAAGACAGGAATTTAGAGAATTTATTGAACACCAAATTAAAATGTACTTTGAAATAAATACGGAATCAGTGAAAGACAAATTTATATTATGGGATGCAATGAAAACCTTCATTAGAGGGTAGATAATAAGTTTTGTAACTAAGATGAAAAAGGACTACAATTGGGAAATAGAACAGTTGAAAAGAGAGATAGTAAGTAAAGAAAACGAACTAGCAACAAGGGAAGATATAACAAAAAGAAGAGAATTGGCGGACAAAAAAAATACGCAACATTACCAACATATAAGGTGGAGAAGAACATAATGAAAATAAAGCAAAAGTATTATGAGCTAGGAGAAAAAACACTCAAAATATTAGCCTGGCAACTTAAAACAGAACAAGCTAAAAGAACTGTATTGGCATCAAGGAAAAAGAACAAACAAATTACATATGGAAATTACATATGTTTTAGAAGTGTTGTCATACATTGAGTTATTAAAGGGAAAACTGAGAGATGAAAAGGGGGAAAAGGGGGAAAGTGGTGGTGAGGAGAACTTAACTAATGAGAACTTTAAGGAATTTTATACCAAACTCAGAATGAGGGGAAAGAAGACAAAATAGAAGAGTTTTTAGCTAAAAATTAACTGCCGAAATTGCAAGAAGAGGAGCAAAACAAGCTGATAAAACCATTTGAAATAGAGGAAATACAGGATATATTAAAAAACCTTTCGAACAATAAAATGCCTGGAGAGGATGGATTCCCAATAGAATTCTATAAAACATTTAAAGAGTTATTAATTCCTCCTCTCCTGGAAGTAATGAACCAGATAGAAGAAACACAAAACTTGCCAGATTCATGTAAGGATTACAGAAATAACAAAGATGGGGAAGGATCCATTAACACCAGCATCATATAGACCAATATCTCTACTTAACTCAGATTATAAGATAATAGCGAAATTATTAGCATACAGATTGGTCGACTGTGTACCAAAAATAGTAAAACAAGATCAAACTGGATATATTAAGAAAAGATGAACAGCGGATAATGTCTGTAAGTTTATTAATTTAATTCATGCAGTTTAAGGAAATAAGATACCAACAATGGCTGTTGCTTTAGACGCAGAAAAAGCCTTTGACAGGGTAGAATGGAATTATTTATTCAAAGTATTACAGAGGTTCAACCTACCAGAAAAAATATAGTAACTGGCGAAGGTGACAGTAAATGGATATGTATCAAACCAATTTAAATTAAGTAGGTCAACTAGGCAAGGATGTCCACTATCTCCCTCACTGTTTGCTTTAGCAATAGAACCTTTGGCAGAACTGATAAGAACAGAAAATACAATAAAATCAATTTATTTGCAGATGACATCATAGTATACTTAACAAAACCAGAAATATCAATAAAAGAACTATATAAGAAATTGAAGGAATATGGACAAATATCGGGATACAAGATCAATGCAAATAGAAGTGAAGCGATGCCAATGAGTAAAACGGATTACACAGAATTTAAAAAAGAAACACCATTTAAATGGCAAACACAACCAATCCGATACCTAGGTATTAGACTAGATAATAATTTAAGCCACCTATACAAATTAAATTATCAGCCATTAATGAAGAAATTACAGGAAGACTTAGAACATTGGAAAGAATTGCCACTAACATTGATAGGGAGGGTAAATTGCATTAAAATGAATGTCTTCCCAAGGATACAATACCTATTTCAATCGTTACCAATTCCCTTAACAGAGAAATTCTTCAATGAACTTAAATTCTTATGGAAAGGGGGGGAAACCAAGAATAGCATTAGATAAATTAACAGAGTGGTTCAAACAAGGTGGTTTGCAGTTACCAAACTTTAAAAATTATTATAGAGCAGCACAATTAAGGTATTTGTCAGATTTTTATCAGTCAAGGGCAAAACTAGATTGGACTAAGATAGAGCTAGATAAAATAGGAGAGAAGGTACCAGAACATATACTTTATAAGTGGGATGAAAAACTGGTGCAATATAGAAGTTCACCAGTACTACACCATTTACTCAACATATAGAAGAAGATTTACGGAGAAAGGAAAAAAACAAATTACCAACTACCAAAATTATTACTGACGCAAAATCAACTAATCCCTTTCACAATAGATAACCTTTCCTTAAGAGAATGGGAGAGAAAAGGAATTAAAAGAACAGAAATTTTTTTTTTGGGAAATAATTTATTATCATTTGAACAAATGAAGTACAAATATGGAATAACTCATGGTACAAAGCTTGCATACCATCAACTGAAAACCTACTTAAAGGACAAATTTGGAAGCAGACTGAAATTACCAGAAGGAAGCAGCTTTGAATATGTGATTACAGAAACAACGATAATAAAAAGATTTATAATGAACATGTGCATCAAGCTGCAAGAGAAGGAAAATGATGAAATAAGCTATAAACCCAAATAAAAGTGGGGAAAAGATTTCAACATAAAGATAAAAAATGAAATATGGGAAAAGTTATGCTCTGGAACTATAAAGAATATAATAAACACGAGGATACACATGATACAATACAATTGGTTACACAGGCTATATATCACACCCCAAAAGTTAAATAAATGGGACTCTACATTATTAGATAGATGTTTTCACTGTAAGAAGGAAACAGGAACAACAGGACATGCAATTTGGGCATGTGAGAAAGTGAAAAAGTTTTGGGAAGATCTAAATCAGGTATTAAATAAAATCACAAAAAGCAACATACCAAAAAATCCAGAGATCTTTCTTCTAAGTAATATAAGTAAATAATTAGGCCTCAAACTGGATGAAGCGCAAAAAAGATTTATTATGATAGCCGTAGCTGTAGCAAAAAAATGTATAATGTCAACCTGGAAATCAGAAGAGAGCCTGAGAGTACAGCAATGGTACATGGAAATTAATAAATGTATTCCATTGGAAAAAAATAACATATAATTTAAAAAATAAAGTCACATTATATGAACAAATTTGGGAACTGTACATGGAACACAACAGAGAGGGCTTGCCTTGGACCGCCACCCACTAAAATTATAAAATGATAAGAAGACAAAATGACTTGATCTAGTGTGTAAAAGTAGAAGACACAATTTTCTTGTTTATTTTCATTGTGTGATGACATTATTTAATGGTTTTATTGTATTGTATAGGTTGAAAGTTTAATGGGTTTGAAGGGGGTGGGAAGGGGGGGAGGGAAGGTAGGGGGGGGAGAAAGGGGAGAAAATGCCACTGTGTATATTTAAGAGGGAAATGTTTGTATGTATTTTGATTGATATGGTTCACAGTGTGAAAAATTTTAAAAAAATTAAAAAACAAATTGTTCATCTATGTTATGGAAATCAGTTATGGAAATATATAAGCCATAATATTTTCATTCTGCTTTGTTAACTCTTCAAACATTGTAACCACATCAGGTCCAGGTGAAGGATTTGTTAAAGTAGGTGAAGTGGCAGATTTAAAAGGAGAAGCCATTTTTGTAGTTCTGGGTCTACCTTCCGTTGCTTCAGCTGCCATCAGCAATAATTCTTGATCCTCTTCATCCAAATATTCAACATGCTCTTCTTCTTCTTCCTCTGGTACTAAAATTTCTTCTCTGACCACTCTGCTACGGATCTGAAACCCAGTCCACATTGGGTCGAACTCTTCAGCCCGATGTGGAGTGGGTCCCTCCGCAACACAGAATCGGTCCAGTACTTTGCAGAATTGTGACGTTGAGCGCATGCTCATAGGGCCCACCACGTGGTAACGTGCACCCATCGGCACGTCGGCATGCATCAGGACACTGCTGGTCACATTTCCCTGCTCGTATCCCTGCGCAGCCCTGCTCAGCTCACCACACTCGGCCATGCCACGGACGTCCTGGCCGACTGCCAGATTCCCTGCGTGGGTGCCATCTTTCATTGACTGCAGCTTCGATGAAGTCAATCCTCTTCCAGATTCCCCCGAAAATATCCTCCGTGGTTTTGGCTCCATAATTAATCAATCCCGGTGCTCCTTCTGCTCGGAAGGCCCAGATTTTTCATTTTTTTCCACAACTTTAATAACTAATTTCTCCTGTTTCTGACCTCTTCCTTTCTTCATTTCCTGCAGCCCCAACACTTGATACTTTGTCTAATAGACTTTTTTGAACTTTAAAGTCTTTGAAGTTTGGGCATTAATTAGTCCTGCCAGGGAGAAACAGATCCCATGTCTTTGTTCTATGCCATCTTACCACGCCCCATAGACAACAACTATGATCCTCTAGGGGACAAATTTTGTCCCTTACTATCCTTTTACTCTTAATATACTTGTCAAAATCCTTCGGATCTACCTTCACATTATCTGCTAAAGCAAATCCATGTCTCCTTTTTCTCCTTCTGATTTCCTTCTTTAGTATTTTCTTACATTTTCTGTACATTTGTTCCCGGTTGCCTGTACCTGTTATACACCTCTCTCTTCTTTTTAACCAGATTCCCAATATCCCTTGAAAACCTAGGTTCCCTGTGCCAGTTAACTTTGCCTTTTATCATGATAGGAACATGCAAACTTTTGCCTACTGTTAGGTCTGCTTTGTTCATGAATGAGTGAGTCAGACACCAGACTGAGTCGAAATCAAGGTTCTCTATTGCCGGATTGTAACACTTGCAACTAACAGTGTTAGTTGGAGAAGGCGCATTCTGCCGTTATCAGCAAGTGGTGTTTTTTATATACGTACTTAGTAAATTATCATACCATCACATTGTCCAATGAATAAACTGTTGCTATCCTTCTCTGCTAGCCTCCTGCACATCAATTTGTCATCCCCACTCTTATCTTGAGAGTACAAGGTCACAACTGCATCCTGTTACGGCCCAGCACTGGGTGACTCCCTCTACATTCCCAGCTCATGATGTTTTTACCTAACAACACTTAAAATTTTGCTTTTGAAGGCCTTCCATTTACTGGATGCATCCTTGCCAGAAAACAATTTATTCCAATTTGCTCTTCCTAGATCCTTTCTCATTTCCACAAAATTGGCCTTTCTCCAATTTACAACCTCAACTTGAGGACCAGACCTACCTTATTCATAATTAACTTGAAACTAATGACATTATGTCACTGGACCCAAAATATTCGCCAACATATACTTCCGTCACCTGACCTGACTGGTTCCCTAATAGATCAAATATTCCATCCTCTCTCTTTGGTACCTCTATATATTGATTTAGAAAACTTTCCTGAACACATTTGACAAACTCCAAACCATCCAGCCCTTTTATAGTATAGGAGACGCATTCAATATGTGGAAAGTTACAATCTCCTACTATCACAACTTATTCTTTCTTCCATCAGTCTGCTATCTCTCTGCAGATTTGATCCTCCATTTCTCTCTGACTATTGGGTGGTCTATAATTCAACCCAATCAGTGTGGCCACACATTTTCCATTTCTCAGCTCTACCCATATGGCCTCAGTAGACAAATCCTCCAGACAGTGCTGTCTATGTACAGCTGTGATAGTTTCCCTGACTAGCATTGCCAATCATCCCCTTCATCCCTCCCCCTCTATCATATCTGAAACAACGGAACACTGAGCTGCCAGTCCTACCCCTCCTGCAACACTAATACCAATAATCCCACAAGCCAATCCATGCCCTAACTTCATCTGCCTTTCTGACAATACACCTTGCATTAAAATAGATGCACCTGAGAACATTTCTATCATGTTTAAACCTTAGATTTCTGTCTATACCTGCAGTACTCGCATGATCTTTGTTCTCCTCCACCTCACTATCTATTATAACTCTCTGGTTCCCATCCCCCTGCCAATCTAGTTTAAACCCTCCAGAGCACCACTAGCAAACTGATCCACAAGGATATTAGTCCCACTCCAGTTCAGGTGCAAACCATCCCCTCAGAATAGGTCCCACCTTCCCTGGAACAGAGTCCAATTATCCAGAAACATGAAGCCCTCCCTCCTGCACCATCTCCTTTGCCACATATTTAGCTGCATTATCTTCCTATTTCTAGCCTCACTAGCACGTGACACAGGTAGCACTCCTGAGATCACAACTCTGGAGGTCCTGTCCTTCAACTTTGCACCTATCTCCCTAAACTCTCCCTGCAAAACCTCCTCACCCTTCCTACCCACATCATTGGTCCCCTACATGGATCACAGCATCTGGTTGCTCATCCTCCCCCCCCCCCCCCCCCGAGAATAGGAGAATTCGATCTGAGGTATTGCACATCCTGGCACCAGGGAGGCAACAGGCAATCAAGGAATCTTGACATCTCCCACAGAGCCTCTTATCTGTCCCCCTAAATTTAGAATCCCCTATCACTACTGCTCTCCTCTTTTCCCTCCTTCCTTTCTGAGCTGAGAGTCCAGTCTCGGTGCCAGAGACATGACCACTACAATTTATCCCTGGTAGGTGGCCCCCACCAACAGTATCCAAAACTGTATACTTATAGTTGATGGGACCACAGGGGTACTCTGCTTTCTCTGCCTCTTCCCCTTCCCTCTCCTAACAGTCACCCAGTTACCTGTTTCCTGGCTTTTAGGGGTGACTGCCTCCCTGAAACTCTTGTCTATAACTGCCTCTGCTTCCCTTATGATCCAAAGTTCAATCAGCTCCATCTCCAGTTCTCTAACTTGGTTTGTCAGGAGCTGCAGCTGGATGCAAAAGAGCAACGTATTCCCATTTACCTACATTCACCTGATTTATTGAACTCTGGATGCTGTAAATCTAAAGCAAAATTGGAAAATGCTGCAAAACTTCAGTAGGTCAGGAAGCATCTGTGGATAGACAAAAAAAAGTGACCATTTTAGGTTGAAAATTCTTCAAGTGAACTATCAACAATAATTTCTGGCAAAGGGTCTTCAGCCTGGAGCATTCATTCTGTTTCTCTTCCAGAGAATGCTACATGACCTGCTGAGAGTTTCCAACAGCTTCTGGAGCACAAAACGATCTGCTAGATGGACTCAGACAGTTAAGTAGAGCTGCATCAGTGGAGGAAAAAGAAATGTCGACGTTTTAACACTACATCAAGTCTGAGAGTGCAAAGGAGAGACATACTCTGTAAAGAGGACAAGGAGTGATGGGCTAGGCCAGGGCCAGGAAGGGATTGATGAACCAGGGAGGATGACCGATAGATGGGGAATCAAAGGTAGTTAAAAGGCAGGGCCAGACAAAGAGAGAGAGGGGCACGAGTCAAAAAGGGGCTCAGGTGGACCCCTGCGGGATCTGAGCATCGCAATGGACAGGCAGTCTGTCATCTTCAACAGATTGGTCACACGAATGGAGGCCTATCCATCCCCATTCCCACAGTCATATGGTCAGCCTCATCCCATGTACCTGGCCCCTCCAGCCAGCATGCCATTTCATTCCACACCAGTGCATCACGGTAGTGGATCCTTGGGCATGACTGAGATGCTGGGGTCCAGGACAGGTTCTTCAACCCCCCCCCCCCCCACCACCTACTTCCTCTCAATGCTGGTGTGTGTCTGACTAAACATCCTTAATGCTACTAATTCACTGTTCACTTTTGTTGATCATTAAGCCCTTTATATGTGCAATGTTCTGTGCAACACTTTAAGGATTGAAACACTCAGCAGTGAGATGCTATGATGCTGGGTGGAGGTGTTTGTTGTGTTGACCGTTTTTGTGTTTGTTCTGTGGTGTTCAAGTGTGGAGTGGATTTGCACTGTGATTTGTCCATTCCATGGTTTACATCTAGTTTAAGCATAATGTGAAATGTTTACGTCATGATATCTACCTCAGATATTTATGAAGCAATAAGATTTCTCAAAAAATTATTTTTATTAAATTTTTGACAAGCACACAAGTCTCATGTTTCATTTATATGCAACCATTCCTTCACGAGAACACATAACATGCCAGACAGCAGGCTCATGTCAACTCATTGGGGGTGGGGGAGGTGGAGGGGGGAACAAGTTGTGGAAATTGGGGAGCTGGGTGACAGGGACATACCCTTACAGGATGGACATCATGGCAGAATGGATGGCCTGGTGCCCATGGGCCTGCTGACCATGACAATCTTCGCTATTGGGTGCAGGACCATCTGCTTCAACCGAGGTCCACTCTGACGGGAAGTCTTCCTTGTTAATGTCACATATATTGTGCAGTACATAGCAGGCAAACACAACATCTGGGACTAAGGTGATAGAGATATCCAGACGCTCGGACAGGCACCACCAGCATCCTTTTAGAAGGCCAAACGCATGTTCCACCACTATCCTTGCAGAACTAAGGGCCTTGTTAAATCTTCGCTGATCCGGTTCCAGTACTCGGTGCTATGTGAACCCCTTCATCAGCCAGGTTCGTAGAGAGTATGCCACATCACCCACAAGATGCGCTGGAACTTCCACTCCATCAACATCCTTGGACACCTGCAGGCCCAACAATGCAGAAATGTAATTAATTCATACACCTGAACGTTGACACTATAAGCATGCATAATAACACGGAGATTTGAAGGGTGAATACTCATATCATGTGGGGAAGAGGTATCTGGTCTGGTCCTCTGCCTTTCTATACAGAGGAAAGTTGGCAAGCACTCAGGCATCATGCGTGCAGCCTGGCCAATCCACAAACACATCTGAGAAGCTGTAACATGAATGAAAAGCACAGTGAAGTTATAGACATTGAGATGTGATGTGATAAAGATCAATAAAGGCTTAACTCACCAGAACCTGTGGTTGACCACCGCTTGCAGAAACACTGAGTGCCACCCTTTGAGATTGCAGTAGGCTGCAGCATCCACGCTGGGGGCGATAATGGGAATATCTGTCCCATCAATGGCACCAGCACACATTGGGTATCCCCTTTGGGCAAAGCCATCAATGGTCTCCTGGAGACGTGTTCCACTTGGCAGGGAGATGAAACGTTTACCGAGGAACTTCCTCAAAGCTGCAGTCACCTTCTGCACCACCACCATCCTATTCCAAAGATGGTACTGATGGATCAATACTCACAAGGGGTGGCATACCACCACAGGGCCACAGCTAATTAAAGTCCAGGCTCCAATGGTCACTGCAAGTCTGGTCTATATGGTTTCAAGTGAGTTTCTAAGAGTTCCAGCACTAAGTGAAAGGTGCCTCGCAACATACGAAAGTGTCTCCTCCACTCAGCATCATCAAATTTGGTGAGGACATTACTCCAGAACACAGTGCCCTTGGATCAGTTCAACCTCCAGAGAGACCGATGTGTCACCATAGCTAATTGACTGACCAGCAGCATTCGCCTTCATCTGCAGTGCTTACACTCTGCGTGCCTTTCAACCTCTAACTGCTGCCTTCTTGCCCATAATCTTTGCAAAAACCTTCTCCTGATTGCACCTATAAGATTTTCAGATCTCAAGGATGTTTGAAGAGCTTCAACAGCAGAAATAGTCTTACCTGGGATCTGACGTATCTCGTTCTGAAGACTCAGAAAGGCTGAAATCATCATCATTATGACTCCTGCCTACACAGGGTCCACCATCACCCTGTGTTCCTTCTAGTCACACTCAAAATGACATTACATCAGTGGGCGGGAGTACAGCTGACACTGGGCAGGAGCCGGAGTGTGCTTAGGGGCACATCCGGTGCAGCTGTCTCTTCAGGTGGCCAGCGCTGGGTTTTTAGTACTGCCATCTGAATGGCAATCAAAGGGCCGCTTATGCCTCTTCAGGCACATTCTTAGCGGAGAATGCGCATGAAGAAGCCTACAGCCAACCTGAGGGAGTGGTGACCGGACAGGGGGCAGGGGGAGTAATGACAAGGAACCACAGTGAAAATGGAAAATTTATGTACAATATACAGTGATGGAAATATATGGATACATCACTAAGGGTGTGAAGAGACTTTATAGGTTTTCTTTTTGTAAATAATTTATTGTGAATAAATCTATTTTTGGTTTTGAAAAAAATAAGTGGAAACAAAAACTACCAGTGCTGGGAACTGATAAGTAGAGAAGGTGATAAATGTAATGGAATGGCAGCTGTTAAGGGGAGAGATGAAAACAAATCGAACCAACTGGAACCAAGGAGCAGGTGGGGATTCATGTGAATGAAATATAGGGAGGAGAATGAGTGTGTGCAAGGTTGAGTGAGGTGTTTAGGAAAGAGGCCAAAAGTAGGTTCAGCAGGAAGAGGGAAGAATGAAAGTAGCTAGGGAGTCTTGTCACCTGAAATTGGAAAAGACTGTCTTATTTCAACCCTGGCAGTTTTACCTGCCCAAACTTTAACTTCACTTTATGAGAAATAAACACAATTAATCAACTTCCAGCATCAGCTACAATCATTGTCGTGAACAAATCTGAAATTTGGTATTTTGCAAGTATACAATATTATAACCATCTTACGATATTACTATAAAAATAAAACAACAAAAATAGAGCACGAAAAGTAAGTCAGTGTTTTTGGTTCATTGATTATTCAGGAATGTAATGCCAGCGGGGAAGAAGCTGTCCTTGTGCCGCTGAGTGCTTGTCGTTAGGCTCCTGTACCTTTTCCCTGAGGGTAGCAAAGTAAAGAGGGCATGGCCTGGGTGGTGGGGGTCTTTGAGGATGGAGGCTGCTTTTTTAAGACAGCGCCTCATCTGGATGTCCTCGACGGAGTGAAGTCTGGTGCCTGTGATGTCGCAGCTGGAGTTTATTCTTGGCGCCTCCATACCAGGCAGTGATGCAACCAGCCAGAATGGTCTCCTCGGTATACCTGAAGGTTTATGAGTGTCTTGGGTGACATACCAAATCTCTTCAAACACTTCACAAAGTATAGCTGCAGGCGAGCCTTCTTTGTGATTGCATCACAAAGTCGCATTGTTATCAATGGTTTTTAATTAATTTTTATTTTAAAAATTTAACTGATACCTCAAACCTGAATACTTTGAGGGAAATAAATGCAGGTGAGGAATTGTTTCATCTCTTTTTTCTCTCTTTGTTGCTACATCAATATTTTTAGTCATGGTTAAAAAGTATTAACATAATAATTTGCAGTGATAATAAGTTTTACTCCAGCAATTCGGTTACTTTGAATTTTGTGGCTATTTTCTTGAATTTTTCTGTCTCATTTACTACACGAGATGGTTAAAGTTGACCTTTTACATTGCACTGATATTTCAGGAGATGTGAAATAAACCTGTGTGAATTAGAGGAAGCAAAGTACTACAGAGCCAATCTAAAATCCCCATTTGTTCATTAATATAGAAAGTCAAAGACAAGCCTATAAATCAACATGGGATGCAGGGGGAGTTTCACTGACGACAGTAATTAAATAATGACTCATGTTTCCTTCTTTCAGGGGGAATTAAATCCTTTTCACCTTTTCACTGCTGTGGCAGAGACATCCATTATCACAAGTGGCTGAAGTGCTTGTCAAATCCAATCAGCTCCAGTCAGCCTTAAATCACCTGACATCAATTCACTTCTGCCTCTTTTACTCCCTCCCATGTCCCACCATCCTTTCATATGTGTGTTACAGTCAGAACTAATCAAATCACTTGCCAACAATGCAAAATAACATATGGTGTGATGAGTCACTGCAGGTTATGGTTGAATAGCTGAACCATGCAGCTGAACAATTGACCAAATATATTTTTTGCATATATTAACCTGATTTTGCTAAAGTTATTGTGTATTGCTCTAGAAATACAAAGTAAGAATATGAAAAACTAAGAACATTATGTCCTCTGTATAAATCATTAAGATCCACTAATATCCAACTCAGCTACACAGGAACAATGTAAATAAATGCCTTGATTGTAACTCAAACTTCAAATCATTGCTTGGTTTACACTGTAACCACACAAAACAAAATCATTCAGCAGCCAATCGCTTAATGTCGTGGTTCTCAACATTTTTTTCACCCACAGCCTATTTTAAGCTTTCCTTTATTTACTACAGATTGCCTCTACCACAACTACGGACCACCAGTGGAAAGGGATGTGGATGGCAAGCTTGCATCCTTTCCCAGAATTTTTGTTTTGTTTAAGGAGGCACATTTTTGAGAATTTTTGTTTTATCCATCATCAAATTTACAACCTTGTTTTACATATTAACTTGGTTGCAATACATCATTAAAATATCTTTACTGATACCACTACAGACTGAGAAATACTGTTTTAATTAACTTTTCTGATTTTTGTTGTTGAATACTGATGTTCAAAGAGAACAAAAACAGAGAAACTCTAATTTGGGAGGTTTTGTGGAAAGATAAGAATTTCTAATGTAGTGGTTGGGTGTTTATCTCTGCTAATAATGGCCAGTCTTTGCATTCCCCTCAACTGGATTCAATTGGTCTGAATATTGTGGAGGGGGCAGGGCTCCAAGTGCTGCACAGGGTAATGGTCGTCCAATACTTGGACACTCATTCATCACTAGCAACATGGGACAAATTTCTATGCCAAGTCATAATAACAAACTTTCTCGTATCCATTTAGTTTTGCCGTTAAGGTCTATCTGAAAATGTGACAACTAGAGAAAAAATATGTTTCTATGAGCTTTTTTACCAAGTTGCAATTTTCCCATCAAATGGTACTTTTTACATCACTTGACCAACCCCATTATTAACCAGGACACTAGGAATATCAATGTCCAAAGACCAGACCATTATGAATAGTCAGGGATCATTTGAAATTCAGCACTGAATTTTGAGCACTTACTCTGTGACAGCAGGCATGCTGCTAAAATACAAGACATATTTTCACGGCCCTGTCAAAGTCCAATGAAAGGCTTTAATAGAGTCAGAGATGCAAAGGTTTCAAGGTATTTTAAAAAGAGGGAAAGTAGAACAGCTGAAATGGTTTGCAAGAGATTGAAAAGCATGTCCACCAACCAATCACCAATCATTTAAACCTCTCCACACCACAACACTGAGGTTTATGTTGCTTAAGATCTTGAGATGATTCTATTTCTCCCATAGCAGACAAAAATAATAACTGATGCCACAAAACATGGTGTGCGTGGAATAATGACAGGGGCATGATGGTGATTTTGTGGATAGTATCTCATTAAACTTATTAGGTTGGAAATAGTCAGCATTACCCATCGAATTTTGTTCCTGTCCTAACACTCCCCATTCCTATTTGCTTTTAAATTTCATGCTTCTTTTAGGTACATACTTCTGAATGATCATTCCAGTGGCCAGCTTAATAATACACATTGTCATATAGCTGATATTACATATGTCCTTCTTTTGCCTTAGGTTCATTAGATATCACAAATGCAGAAAACATGTAAATGAAGACAAAGAGCGTGGAATCTGAAACAAAAAAGCCGAATTCAGGAAGAACAGTCAGACACTGCTGAATGCTGAACTGTAGTGTTACAGGCCCAGAGGGCCCCAAAACCCAGCAGCAATAGAAATTCACCAAGACAAATGGTTACTTTAATAAAAGTTACTTTTAATTCTCTTTAAACATTAAAACAGGATCAAACTTTAACTTATTACTATTAACCTAACTTAATCCCCTTCTAATTCTAAGTGCACATGAATGTAATGTGTATAAGTTCAGAAAAGTTCTTTGATTCACAATCCAATCTCATTTCTCACTCCTCCAATTTCATCAGTATCAGGCAATTCTAATATTGTGCACAGAATTTAGCATTTATGAATTTTCACCAGGCTCTGGTGTTTAAAGGTAATTGGTTACCACTGAGGAAGGTTCTTGTTGGTTTCAAAGAGAGATTCATTGCCCGTTGGACACACACAAACTGATTCCCTCCGATCAGTCACTTCAATGCCTTGCTGAAGAAACCTGTCCCATCTGGGTTTTCCAAATGATAACCTCTTGTTTCAGATCACCACAAAGTTCCTCTAGTTTCCCTTATTTCAGGTGAAATACTCTATCCAGTCATTTCCTCTTGTATGGACCACAAGGGTTTTGAACAGGCTGAACTCAGAACTCAGAATCGGTCTTCAAAATGGGGTTTCAAAAAGCTGCTAGCTTGCCATAACTGCATAAACTAGTTCTCTCTCTTTCTCTCTCTCTCTTAGAGAAAGTCTGCGTGGACTCCTCTCTCTCTCTGTCTCTCTCTTTCTCTCTGCTTGCAAAACTACATGACTTTCTTAGAATAGCAAACTACAACCAGTCAGATTGCAGCACCGGACCCAAGGTTGAGCCAGTTCATCTGTTGCTTTCTAAACAATAATCCATTTATACCTGTATTTTAAGTTTCTTGAGCTCAGGTTCTTCTGTTTGCACCTCCTTATGAAAAGCTTTAGCAAAGCAGGTTTCATTGTCTTTACAAAGATACTTGGCCCAGCGTGACTGGTTGAGCAGAGTTCTTGCACTTTAAATAAGATCAATTTTGTGAAATGTTTGTTTGTGACCTATACTACCCCCACGATCTATCATTTCCAAAAACATATCTATACATAATATAAAATATAATATAATCTGTCACAGTTGTCACAGAAGAGCATCCTGAAGTTGACATTTTGAGTCAATACCCTGCCTCAGGACTCCAGATGCACAGTCACAAACCCAGATGCACACATGTGTAGTTCAAAAATTTCAAATTTATTGTCAGAGTAAATACATGACATCATATACAACCTTGAGATTTGATTTTCTGTGGGCCAGGCAGAATTTATAATTACCAGTAACTGTAAACAAAGAAATTAAATGTAAACAAACTGACTGTGCAAATACTAAAGTATAAATATCTGATAATAAATAATCTGAAAGAGTCTGATGGTTGGGGGACAGCAAGTGTTCCTGAAGGTGATAGTAGTCTTGTTGCACCTACACCTCCTTTCCAATGGTGACAGCGAGAACAGAGCATGAACTGGGTGATGTGGATTCACGATAATTGCTGCTGCCCTCCCATGGCAGCGTTCCATGTAGATGTTCTTGATAGTGGGGAGAGTTTTGCCTATGATGCACTGGGCTGAGTCAACCACTTTTTTGCAGGGTATTTTGCTCAGATGCAAAGCCCTAAGGAAGTAGAGGTTCTGACATGCTTCTTCATGAAGTCATTAGTATGATAGGTCCTGGAAAGGTCCTCCAAGAGAGTGACCCCAATCATTTAAATTTGCTCTTCCTCTCTATCTCTGATTCTTCCAATGTTCACTGGACCATATATCTCTGGATTTCCTTTATGACTAGCTCCTTGGTCTTGGTGATATTGTGTGAGAAGTTGTTGTTAGTACAGCATTCAGTTAAGTTTTTAATCTCCCTTCTGTATGTTGACTCATCACTCCCTTTTATGCAGGTCTCTATGATGGTATTGTCAGCAAACTTGTATGTGGTGTTGTCCTACTGAGCCATGCAGTCATAGGTGTAAAACAAGTAGAGCAGGGTGCTCACTATGTAGCCTTATGGTGCTTCAATACTAATGGAGATTGTGGCAGAGATGTTTTTGGCAATCTTCACTGACAGGGATCTAGAGGTGAGGAATGTAGGATCCAACTACACAGTGGAGTATTGAGGCCCAGGTCTTGGAGTTGCTGATTACTTTGGAGGGGATGATGATGTAGTTACTAAAGAGCATCCTGATGTATGCATCTTTGCTGTCCAAATGTTCCAGAGCTCTGTGCAGAGCCAGGGAGATGGCATCCACCATAGATCTGTTGCCTCAATAGGCAAATTGGAACAGATCCATGTCGCCACTCAGACAGGAGCTGATATGCTTCGACACCAGCTTCTTAAAACATTTCATTACTGTGGATGCGAGTGCCACTGGTCGGTAGTCATTTAGGCAGGTTACCACATTCTTCTTGGGCACCAGTACAATTGAAACCTGCTTGAAACAGATGGATATCACGCCCTGTGGGAGCAAGATGTTGAAGATATCTATGAATACACTAGCCAGTTGGTTGGCACAGATCTTCAGGTACTTTGTCTGGACCAGGTGCTTTCCTTGGATTTAGTCTCCTGAAGGTATCTTCGGACACAGACAGTAGAGAATCATCAGGAGATGTGGGGGTCCTCACCAGTTCTTCCTTGTTCTGGTGGTCAAATCGAGCATAAAGGCATTGAGCTCATCTTCAAGTGAAGCTTTGCTGTCTCCTATTGCATTGGATTTGTTTCTTTTGAAAGTTATGTCATTTTGACCTTGCTACATATGCTCTGTTTCGTTAGGAAACTGGTCCTTGTGTGCAGTGTGGTGGTAATATTCTACTCGATTTCCAAAGTTTCGTCATGGTATAGCTCCCTGAGAATCATGTGCACATCTGCACATACCTTTGCAACTTATTGGATAGAAACTCAAGCAAATCATTTTCATGGGTGGGTTATGGCAACATTTGTGTAGTCAATGGCAACGGGCATTGCAAGAAGGAAACTAGTCAGAGGAAGGACTCAGGACTCCCATGCAAAAACTGAAATATCCTTTTGCCTTGGCAAGTCTTCCACTAGTCACTTATTTCTTGTATTATTTAAATAAATGCAGTACATGTCCTGTGTCCCCTGTTGCCTGAAAGAATCCGGATGTGAATAAATTGAAGGTGACATTACTTTCCCTGCCATTTGGACCATCTCACGGGATAGGAGGAACCTGATCAGTTGACATTCCATACACGCTCCCTATTGTCAGGGCTGCCCCAAGCTGAATCTCCACCTGTTCTGGGGTGGAAATATTCTCATGTGACTCGCTGCTGACATGTATGCAGGCCCTAAGTGCATTAGCATCTGGCATTCTCAGCTTTCTTGTAATTCAGGTCAGCACAGAATATATACATCTCTTGCTTTCTGAGTGAAGATGGTCAGATAAATTCTCAAAACCTCTATTCAATGCTATATCCCATAAATTTCTGAGAAAGTTACAGTAGCTCAAGAGGAGTTTTTCACCTCAAGATTGTCTCAGTGAGATATTTAAAATAATTAAATATTTTGATAAAATGAATGGCGAAACCAGTTCCTCCACTGTGGAGTCAGGAATTTGACAAATAATATTTGAGTCATTAAGGAATATCAGAATGCATTCCCTCACACAATGGAAAGTGGAAATATGTGATCCCTCTCCTCCAAATAGCAATTAATGGAGGGGTAATTTCAAAATGTCCAAGTGACATACCATTCAATTTTCTCTTGGCAAGAGTACTGAGTATTAGAATCATAGAACCATAACATTCCACAGCACTGAAAATGGGCCATTCAGCCATTCTAGTCTGTGCTGACCATTATTCCACTCGTCCCATTTATCTGCTCCAATTTCATAACCCTCCATACCTCTCCCATCCATGTTTCTATCCAACTTATTCTTAAAGCTTATGATTGAGCCTGACTTCAACACACCAGATGGCAGCCCATTTCACATTCCCTCCATTATCTGAGATAAGAATATTCCCCCTAAACCATTGGTTCTCAACCTTTTTCTTGCCACTCACATACAACTTTAACTATTCCCTATGCCATCAGTGCTCTGTGATTAGTAAGGGATTGCTTAAGGTGGTATGTGGGTGGAAAGAAAAAGTTTGAAAACCACTGTTTTAATCGTACCGAATAGACTTGTTATGTGCATGGGTTCATAACTCCAAAGGAAATGGGCCAATTGCCATTTTTCTCAAGCAAAATATTTCAGTAACAATTGGGTCTAGTGCAGTTATTCTCAACCTCCCAAGATGAGGTTTTCCAGTCCAGACCATTCAAGATGTCTTCCTTCCAAAAGCATGGCTTTCCCGCTACCATCATCAATACCCCTTATCCACATCTCCTCCATTTCCTATTCATCTGCCTTGGCTCTCTATGCTCCTTGATGCAACAAAAACATTATTCTCCTTGTCCTCCCTTACTACCCCACTAGCCTCCACATCCAACATTATCTTCTGCAATTTCCATAACCTACAACATGATCCCACCATCAGACACATCTACCCCTCTCCTCCCTCTCTGCCTTCTGTAGGGACTGCTCCCTCTGTGACTCCCTCATCCCTTCCCACTAAATGCTCCCTTGGTACATTCTCCTGCAGGAAAATCACTGAAAATGCCACACTTGCATCCACACCTCCTCTTCCTCCTCCTCCTCACTATCCTTTCAGGGCCCCAAATAGTACTTCCAAGTGAAGCAACACTTCACTTGTGAATCTGCCAGAGACATCTACTGTAACTGGTGCTCAAGTTGCAGTCTTCTCTACATTGGAGAGGCAGAACGCAACCTGGGAGATCACTTTGCTTAGCACCTTCAATCTGTCTGCATCGATGGAAATCTCCCAGTGGCCAACCATTTCAATTCTGCACCTCACTCCCATGTCTGTCCATGGTCTCATGCACTGCCAAACAAGGCCAAACGTAAATTGGAGGAGCAACATCTAATATTCCATCTGGGCACTCTCCACCAGATGACGTTAACATCAACTTCTTCGACTTCAGGAAGCACAGGTCTGACCCGCTCCCCCTCTACATAGATGGTGACTGTGTGACGAGGGTCCACAGCTTCACCCTCCTGGACATCAATATCTCAGACGACCTCTCCTGGACTGTAAACACTTCAGCAGTCATCAAAAAGGCCCAGAGGCCCCTGTACTTCCTGAGAATGCTCAAAAAGAGCAAGGTGGGTCAGAAGCTGCTGATTACCTTCTACAGTTCCACCATACAGAGCATCCTGCTGTACTGCAGCACAGTATGGTTCTCCCATTGCACTGAAGAAGAGTGGCAAAGACTTCAACGGGTGGTGAGGACAGCAGAAAAGATAATTGGATGTCCCCTCCCCTCCCTGAAGGATCTCAACACCTCTCGTTGCCTCAGTAGAGCACAAGCAATAATAAAGGATCCCAGCTACACTGCCCTGCATCTGTTTGACCTACTACCCTCTGGCAGACACTACAGGTCAATCAAGACAATAACAAACAGATTCAGAAACAGCTTTTTCCCTCAGGCCGTCACTACACTGAACACACATATCCACAAATTCCCCTCTCTGTCCTCCTCATCTATTATACATACAGCCGACACCCCCCCCCCCCCCCATTCATATAAAGGACATATACGGCACTGTAAATTAAATTTTTTATTTAACTTCTATGGTGCTGCCTGTGGTTGCGTCGCTGCATTGGTAACCTTGTACTGCTGTCATAAATCTCGTTGTATAACTTGTACAATGACAATAAAAAGCTATTTGATTTGATTTGATTTGATTCTGCTAGCTTACTCGCTGTTCTCCCTTTCTTCCCTATCCCTCTGTCTTTTCTCCAGTTCTCCACCCCTCATTCACAGAATGCAAGCCCTTCCCAATTATACTTATCAATGCCTGGACTGGTCCCAATTTCCGAGGCGAGTCAACGACTGCACACTTGTAGTAGGTTGTCGGGGCACTGGTAGCAGCTTCTCCACCTCCCCCGACTGCAACATTGGTTGGACTCTAGAAGTTCTCCTTCTTGCTGAGAGATGTTGCCACCTCTCAGAGAGTCTGAAACTTCAGCAGTGGGACCATGGCTATTATTACCCAAAAACTGCTCACTCAAGCACCTATTCCCAGCACAGAAAAGAAAGATAAGCAAGCAAGCTAGCATGCCTAGGCTTCTATCGAATAACACAACTTTCAGCGTATCACTTTGAATACAATGGTTTATTTTGCGTCAAGGTTAGATCTCTGCCTGAAAGACTGTGACCAAAACAAGCAGGAAGATTAAATGTCTTTTTGTCAGATAACTGCATCTCTGGGCCCCATGGAGGAATTTAGCTTATGTCTGCTGTGTCTCAAGCAGGTTACTGATTCTCAGCCTTGCAGAAGCAAAAAACATGGTTTAAATCCTCCAATACAGTCGGCAGGATTGGTCTCGAGATGTTTCGCCAAAAGAAAGAGGTGAGCCCTGAGCAGTTCTTGATTCCGGGATGGACTTCCAAAGATGATGGGTTTGGCATGTTGGCCAATACCCTGTCTTTGTTGGGACCACCTATTAGTTGGGATGAGAGGTTAGATCCATCAAGTGCACCTCTGGGAGAGCGGGTTGGCACTCTCCTTCGAGAAAGTAAATTTCCTGTTAAAAAGGGGAAGCTGACGCCCGCCCCGTAAGGCAGCGGACTTTCCAAACAGGCGGAGACAGAAAAGGATATGATGTAATTGAAGAGATTGAAGGGATAGATGTCCCGGCCTCCCAAGCGGACACAGGGGAAGGTACCCAAACCCCTGCTTATGCTCTATAGCCCCCCCCTTCTATGGGATGGCCACGGCCTCCTCCTGTCCACTGGGTAGAGGACCTTAGGGGCCAAAGTGGGAACAGGGAGCGGGAGCAGTCAACAATTCATGACTACTCTATAAAAGAGCTGGCCGCCATTGGAGATCGATTTAGGCAAAGGACGGGAGAAACTCTGGCGGCCTGGCTCCTGCGTGTTTGGGAACAAGGAGGGGGTAATGTATATTTGACCCCTGAGGAATTTTTGGCATTAGGAACGTTGACTACTGATATCTGGGTCACTGCTGAGCTACGTGGTAGAAGGAGAGGGGTGGATTACTTACTTGCCACTCTAGGGGATGCCCTGTTACAAGTATACCCGTCACCACTAGATTGGGATTTACATTTGCAGAACAATTGGGGCACCCCAGAGGAGGGTATAGCAGTAATTTATCAACAGGCCCTGGTCTCTGCCTTGTATGAAGGGCGTTTGAGGCTGTGGGTACATGGGGGGAGCCCTGACGAAGAGATGTTCATTTCCGGAATGCATACCCGATTGGCTCGTTCCGCCCAACCCACTGTACAGGGACTGGTTCTGTCCATAACTAGTCTGCTAATTGGGCACCCTGTGTCTGAGGCGGTGCACGCCTTATCTGGGTTTCAAGAATTAGAGTTGGGAGGTAAAATCCACTTATGTACAGCCCAGGTTACATCAGACAAGCAGGATGAAAGGAGAGGGCCTGCTGCTAATAACGGACCGACAAGAAAGGACCTTTTTCTAACCTTGTTAAAGTTAGTTGTACCTAAAAGTGATATTGATGGGAAACCTACTGCAGTCCTTTGTGCCCTTTATAAGATGAAGGCAGAGGAACATCATCCCCAGCTGTTGAGTCCTCCTGGCTCAGCTGTGCCTTCTACTCCCATTGTTGCTCCTATCGAGCCAGCTTCTCTTGCTCCAGGTACCCATGATGAGATACAACAATTGGTTAAAAAGGCTCTTAAGGATAATAATAGCATGTGGTCCTGGAAGTCCCCAAACCCTACTAAGGCATAAGGGTGCGGGCGGGATTCCTGTGTCTACTTCATTGAGATATGGTGGATACACGGGGACCCGTGGCCCTACATACCGTTAACAATCCATTAGGGTGGGGCTAATGACCGCCAATATTTGGCCTTTGTCGATACCGGTGCAAAGCACTCGGTGATTCCAGGTAACCCTGACCTCTGGACTGGACCAACATTTCGAATAGAGGGGATGAGAGGAGCGATCACCCTGGTGAAGGAAATAAAAGTCCGCGTCATGGTGGGTGATGGCTGTCCCCCTGTATGTTTACATGTCCTGGTGGCTGCCACTGCTGAGTGTATCCTGGGTATCAATATGTTGGCCGGTACGGCCCTTAATACTAGCCAAGGGGGATTTGCATTTAGAATTCGGACTATTACAACAAGACTAGTGGTGGGTCAGGCTAAGTGGGATCCTGTGATGGTGCACCCCACCCACCTGAAACCAGTATGTATTCCACAGTATCGCCTCCCTGGAGGGCAGGAAGAGATTACTGCCACCATTGATCCTTTGCAAGAAGAAAGGGTAGTGAGACCCGCAACGTTGCCCTTTAATAGCCCTGTTTGGCCAGTCCAGAAGCCGGATGGCTCCTGGAGAATGACAGTTGATTATCGTTTTTTGAATAAACATGCCCTACCACTTGCTTAGCAAGTTCCTTAGCAAAGCTTCCAAAATGGTTTTTATTGTCTTTGCAAATGCACTCGTTGCCTCGATGTCTCACTTTCAACAAAGCTCTTGCATTTTAAATGAGATCTGTTTTGTGAAGTGTTTGTTAGTTTGCGACCTACACTCTAACCCCCACAATCTATCTCCTTTAAAACCTATTTATATATAATATAAAATATAATATATCCATCACAATGAAAGCAGAATCTTGCAATAGTTCTTTTTTTTTAAAATGGGGAAAATAACTACTTGATTAACATGGGACTGAAAGGTTATAGGAAGCAGATGGGAAAGTGGAGTTGAAGTTACAGTCATATCAGCCGTGATATGATTGTATCTGGTAACTGATGGAAGAGGCTTCAAGGGCTATGGTGTCTGCTCCTACTCCTAATTCTTATGTTCATTTGCTCTTATTAAGCAAAGACCAATGGGCTGATTGATCTATCTGTTTTGCTGAGTTCTTAATCTGTCCACCATATTCCTAGAAATTTGATCAAACAGTTGGAAAAGTACCGCAGTTGTTAAAATTGAAACTGATCTGTCTGTTATAAATACAGTGTCAGATAACACTTTGCTGGATCTTTCAGAATGCAGTGTAACACTCCTCTGAGATTTAGTTCTGACTGGCATAGTCATAGCTTTTCAGTTCTGTGCTCACAAACATTGAGACACTGGTTCTTTGCTTCCAAGATAGCAATCAGGAAACAAACATTGAAGGATTGAACAGAATCTGGCCATTATTTACAAAGTTTAAAAACAACAATAAGTCAAAGTATTTCCTCATTTGGATTGCAATACAGTGGCATAGTTCATTACATTAATTCTGTACGCAAGTATCAGGACATTCCCGAATTTTGGAGACTTGGCCATGTTTTCATTCACTTTTGTTAGTGCACATGGCTCTGAGACTGAACTGGAGGATCTACTGAAGCCCTGCATAGATGTCATTAAAACGTGGACAACCTACTGGTCACCTTTCCTACCTCAGCAGCCAGCAGATCCCACAACTGCACATTTCTATTGCAGGGTTAAAGATACCATGTAAGGTTGGGGGAGAATAATAGTGCGTGGGCATCCTCATCCGCTCTTCAAAAGGCACTGGTGAGGTTCATCTTTCCTATGGTGAAAATTAATAAAGCTAACACTATGGAATGTGAGAAGGATATTCACAGAGACAGGATAGTAACAAGCTCTTCCCGCCCACAAGTCTGCACTACCCAAATACACCAATGGAACCAATTAACCTAATACCCCATGTTGCTTTGGAAGGTGGGAGGAAACCAGAGGACCTGGGGAAAACACACAGGTGGTCATGGGAAGAACATACAAATTCCTTACAGACAGCATTGGATTCTAACCAGACCAGTTACACTATAATAGCAATGTAATTTTGCTAACCACTATGCTAACTGGGTCATCCTCCACAGACTGCTTTTTTTTTAATGCCTGAGATGCTACAATTTGCAGGATGCACCTCAGTCACATTAACTATTTCAGAATTATATCTCTTCAGTGTCAAAATGTTACCACATGAATGTTTACATAGGTTTTCTGAAAATGCCGATTAGTACAGGAGCATGTAAGGCTTGTCATCGCAATATGAATTAATAACTCTCCATGGCAAACTCAGGCAAATGTCTGCAGTAATTGTGTTCATTGAGTGAACTGGACAACAATCAGTGAGTGTTCTCTTTCTTTTTAAAGTTTTTTTATTGATTTGGTGGAGAGAAATAATACATGTTATATATTGTCTACATATGCGTTACCTCTTATGTAATGCAATTCAGAATATGGATCATAAGTGATTTATACATTGTCTTGTATACAGTGAAAATTTCCTGTGAAAACCTCACCTCATATTCTAATATTACAACATATTCATTGTTTGTTACTAATTAGACTAATCTCTTCTCCTTATAAAGGAAAACAGAAAAAAACCCTCCCCCCCCCCATTCTAATCCTACCCCTCCCACTAAACACTTTCACCAGAGAAAAATATGTAAAGAATCAAGTCTCGGCTCCCGGACATCAGATAGAAATCCCCCAGAGCACCCAGGCCTATGTATTCAAATTATGATAATAATCCATAAATGGGCCCCATATCTTCTCAAATACAATCTTGTTCTCTTTAATGTCATATCAGATTTTCTCCAAACTCAAGCAAGACGTAATATCTCATACCCATTGCATATGAGTTGGTGGTAAAATATCTTTCTATTTTAACAAAATTGCTAATCTGGCTATCAATGAAATAAAAACTACACCTATACTACTCTTTTGTTGAATTAAGTTCAAGGAAATATTTTCCTGTTGAGAATAACCAAACAAAGCAATAAAAAGGAGCAAGGTTCCACTTTAATCCTAAGGTTTGGAGGAATTGTTCTCAAAATTCTTTTAGTTTTGTACATTCCCAAAATATATGAATCAGAGAGACCTCAAAGGTTTTATATCTATTACATAGTGGATGAACATCAGAATAAAAATGAGATTGTTTAACTTTGGACATATGTATTCTATGTGACACTTAAAATTGTAATAAGCAATGTCGTGCACCAAATGAGGTACTATTAATCAGGTCAAGCGTGGTATCCCAATCTTCATCTAGAATCGATATATTCAAATCTCATTCCCAATCATTCTTGATTCTCCTCCCTAAACATATTCTTAGATCCATCAGGTTATTATAAATAGTTCCAATCAATCCACCATGATAAAACTTCAAATCAAAAAGTAAATCAAGGATATTGGTTTCAGGAATTCAAGGAAAATTACAAACTTTGGACTGAGCAAAATGCCTAATTTGTAGGTATCTAAAAAAAATGCCTATTAGGAAGATTAAATTTAACTGTTAATTGTTCAGATGAAGTGAACTTACCTCGAATATAGAGACCCCTACAACTTTTTATACTCAATCTGACCCACTCATTGAAGCCTACATCAAAAATGGAGGGTTGAAAAAGATGATAGGGCTAGAATAATCGGGCTAGAAACATTGAGAAAGCCAAAATATTTTCTAAATTGTGCCCATACTTTTAATATTCACTCTATAAGACCCTACTTTACCCACTCCACTATCCTACACCCAACGCTCCCTTCTTCACCCAGCAGCACATGACTGTTATGCATTCCTGGGTTAGTTCACACCATGCTCTGCCCATCCCTGTTAATAGTTCACCCAACTCAGTCCGCAGGAACTTCACCCTTTCAGGACCATTTGAGCAGCAGGTTGTGTCTTCCTTTCAGGTCCATTTGAGCTTGAGCTTGAAGACAGAGTATGTGGTTTGTTGCAGGATTCTTAGCAGTGGGAAGGAACACAGGGATCTTGGGATCCAAGTCCAGAGATCCCTCAAGTTTGCTGCACATTCACAGGGTGGTTAAGAAAGAATTTTGGTGTGCTGGCCTTTATTACTCAGGGGATTGAATTCAAGAGCCATGAGGTAATGTTGCAACTCTATAAAACTCTGTCTAGACTACACTTAAGAGTATTGTATTCAATCTGCCCACTTAATTACACAAAGAATGTGGATGTTTTAGAATGGGTTCAGATGAGATTAACCAGGATGTTGTCTGGATTGGAGAATGTGTTTTATGAAGCAAGGTTGACAGAACTAGGGCTTTTCGCTTTAGAATGTCAGAGGATGAGTGGTGACTTAATAGAGGTTTATAAAATTATGAGAGAAGCAGCCAGAAGACTTGGATGGACAATGAAACCCAGAACCTGCTGAGAGCCAGATCACAGGCATTTAAGTCTGAAGATCTAGATCAATACAGAAGGAGCAGGTAAGACTTGCGGAAAACTATTTCCCGGGTAGTGGAGATTCTGGATGAAAACGGAAACAACAAGTGACACCTGTGGCAGGACTGAAATGCCATAACCTGCTACAAAACCAAATCCGGTGAAGTAACAGATGGAAAAGCTTCTCTCCCAGAGGAACTCAATTCCTTCTACACCCAATTTGAAAAAACAGTGAAGAACCATCCCTCCACACCCCCTCATACCCTTATGATCCCATCCTGACTGTATCTGAGGATGATTATATGTGTTGACTTCAGGAGAGTGAATCTGAGGAAAGCATCTGACTGGACGGAGCACCTGGCCGAGTATTAAAATCAGTGCTGATGAACTTACCAATGTATTCACGGATATTTTGAATATCTCACTCCAGCAGGGTGTGGTACCCACCTATTTCAAACAGATGTCAATCACACCAGTTTGCAAGAAGAATGTAGTAACCTGCCTTAATTACTATCAGCCAGTAGCACTTACATCAACAGTGATGAAGTGTTTTGAAAGGCTGATGTTGAAGCATATCAGTTCTTGTCTGAGTGGTGACATGGATACCTTCCAGTTCGCCTGTTGTAGCAACAGTTCTACAGCGGATGCCATCTCACTGGCTCTATACAAAGCCCTGGAACACCTGGACAGTAAAGATGTATTCATCAGGATACAATTTGGTATTTAACACCTTCATCCCCTCAAAACTGATCAGCAAACTCCAAGACCTAGGACTCAACACCCCACTGTGTATTTGGATCATGGATTTCCTCACCTTCAGACCACATCAATGAGGATTGGCAAGAACATCTCCTCCACAATCTCCATCTACTGGAGCACCGCAGGGCTGCATTCTTAGCCCCCTGCTCTACTCACTTTAAACCTATGACTGTGTGGCTCAGTACGACAACAACATCAACAAATTTTCCCACTCTAATCACAATAGTGGGCTGTATAAAAGAAGGTGGTGAAAACTTAGCTGAATGGTACACCAACAACAATCTTGCACTCAATGTCACCAAATCTAATTGTTGACTTCTGGAAGGGAAAGGTAGAGGTATATAATTGGAGGATTAGAGGTGGAGAGGGTGAGCAATTTTAAGTTCTTGGGAGTCACTATCTCAGAGGATTTTTCCTGGACCAAACACACTAAAGGCATCATGAAGAAAGCACATCAGCACGTCTACTTCCTTGGGAGTTTGCAGAGGTTTGGTATGACACCATATTTCTACAGATGTGTGGTGGAAAGTGTGCCGAGCAGCTGCATTATGGTCTGCTTTGGGGACACCAATACCCTTGAATGTAAAGCCTGCCAAAGTTAGTGGACGCAGGCCAGGACATCACAGGCAAAACCCTCCCCACTAACGAGAACATCTACAGGGAACGCTACCATTAGAGAGCAGCAGCAATCATCAGAGATCCACACCACCCAGCACATGCTCTGTCCTCGCTGCTGCCATCAGGAAATAGACATAGGTGCCACAAGACTCGCACCACCAGATTCAGGAACAGCTGTTACCCTCCACCATCAGACTCCTCAACAACAAACTCAATCAGGAACTTATTTAGGGACTCTTACTTGGGCATTTTATTGATTTTTTTAAAACATTTTCTCTGTATTGCACAGTTGGTGTGTTCACATTTGTTATCTGTTTACAGTTTTTATTTGTTTACATGTATATGCCGTGTAGAGCTTTTTTTTTTGCACTACCAATAAGTGGTAATTCTCCCTCACTCGCAGATAAAGAATCTTAGAGTTGTATGTGATATCATGTATGTACTCTGACAATAAATCTGAAATCTTTTAACTGAAGTAGCAATGGCTGATACTAGAGGGCATCTAGTTAAGGTGAGTTTAAGGGAGATGTCAGAGATACTGTTTTTTTTTAACAAAGCATGGTGGGTGCCTGGAATGCATTTCCAGGAGTGGTGTTGGAGGATCCTGGAACAATTGGGACATTTAAAAGACTCTTAAATAGGCATATGGATGCAAGAAAAATAAAAAGTTATGGGCTATGGGCTGGAAAGGGTTAGATTAATGCTTAAATCGGTTTATAGAGGTCAGCAGAACATTGTGGGCTGAAGGGATCACATCATGTGGTACTGTTCTATGTTCTGAAACACTATTTCACTTTAGTCTTCTTTACACTAATAAATGTCAGTGCATTTTTATTAAATCATCCATGCACATTGTTTTAGAAGTACATCTTTTAAAATGTGGATATTGTGTACAATATGAAATCCAAAAGGCAGCAGATTGTGGAAATCTGAGAAAAACTGAAAATCTGGAAACACTAAGCCAGTTTGTGGAGAAAAAAAACAGTTAATTTTCAGGTCAATGATTTATCATCAGATTATGTTCAGACTATTGACCGATCAGCAATGTTTTGCAGGTAAAAATCCTGTACAAAGATAGCAAGCAATGACTTTCAGTGTGCAGTTATTATTTATTGCTATTACTAATTTAGTTGTGATTTATTATTGAAGTCATATGTTGATGTGTTGGATGAAAGTTTGTTTTTTAACAGCAAGTACCTAATCTTGGCCACAATTGAAATAAGAAGATCTCAAAATGAGCAAAAATAAAACACCAATTTTCTCCCTTGTTATACTGAAATATTTCTGTGATACAAAAATGATGCATTCTTGACCATTTAAACAGATGTACTTACCCACCTCTGATTTGTCCACTTTTTGCAATGGCTAATATACACCATTTGAATGATGAATTTTAAATCTAGCAGAAATTACTAAATGCTGCATCAGATAATGGAATAGAGCATATTTTCCACGTTTTTACAAATCTTTCTGGATACAAGCTGGCTGTAGCTTTCTGTAGCTGAATGATTGATTGCATGGTCAGTTTCATCTCCAGTCAAATTCACCACTATAAAGTCATTGCCATTTAAATTTCAGCAGGTATTGTCATGTGCTAGACACTTAGGACCTCCTGGAATAAGTCATAGAGAAATAATTGCACCTTCTTGACAGGCAACTCAAAATGCTTTCTCCTCTATCGCAGATTTGAGTATTGCAGGCCTGTTATCCTTACTTCAGTGCACTTTTTACATTTTAAGTGAAGGTGGTAAAGTACCTTTTTGAACTGCTTGTTTAAGAAGGTAGTTTACAGCAGATGTGTTTACACAACTGTAATTTGCCCGCTCTTTGCAATGGCTGATATACTATATTTGAATTAATTTCTCTCATTGCACAGTTAGATGTTCCAGTGATGATAAAGGATGAGCAATGTTTTTCCAGCTCAGATGATATGCAACATGATGGGGAAGCTGCAGCTCATGACATTCTGAAGTATACATCTTTACTGATAGTTTTGCAAGCTGTTGTAAAACCTACATGACTTCCTGTAGATGTGCATCCATGGAACAATAGTGCTAGAGGGTGTGAGTATTTAGAATGCTTGGTGTGTGGGATGCTGATCAAACAGAGAAGTCTGATGGTTTTGAGCTCCCTGTGTTGAAGCCATGCTCATCATAGGCATGTGGAGTGCATTCCAACACAATCTTATTTGTACTTTGAAAATAGTGAATGTGTGGGGAATTTAAGAAATAAGTCACTCACTTTAGAATACCTGCTTTTGTTCTGCTGTTATCGATATTTTTTTGGTGACTGGTCCAATTAAAGTTCTGATCAAAATTCCCAGGTTTTCAACAATATTATTCTATTGAATATTAATGAGAGGTGGCTTGATTCCCAAACAAATATTACTTGCCAGTGATTGGCCCAATTCTGAATAATGTTCAGGTCTTCCTGTAGGGGTGAATACAGGGTTTCATTTTCTAGAACAGTTATGAATGGAATTGAACACAGTGTGTACACCAGCAAACATCTGACTTTTGAAAAAGTAATTGATAGGCCTTCCAAAACATTCAACACAGTGTAAGCAGGGTCTCTGTGATAATGGAAACTGATGATCTGATTTAAGTATCCATTCAGGATAAATGGAGATGGAATAGAAACTACATGTGCACATTTCAATGCTCTTCTACAGCATACACAGGAAAATATTGGGATTTTTTTGTTATTTAAAATAAATTATATTGTGAAATTGAAAGTGGCTGAAATCTATTGCAATGTTCTGCATCATATTTGATATTCATGCTTCCAAATGAAGAAATATTTCATAAGTAGGCATTTGAAATGCTGGCAGTTAAAATATGATCAATGCAGAAATCTCCATTGAAAAAGAGAGAAGTTGAATGTGCAAATAAAGGATTAAATCATTTTACTGTCCCCTGAATGTACTTCATGGACTAGTGCATACCATCCTCTGTGTAAATGGTATGCTTATCTCCAGAGCTGCTGTATGTATCAGTGACATTGCTAGTGTATTTGATCAAACTGCTGAAACATTTTATCATGTATTTGTACAAACGCAGTGAGAGGATCAAATGCATGAACAATCTTTAATGAGACAAAGAAAGATAACGCCATCTTTACCATAGTTTATCATAGTTTACAGTCAGGAAACTATCAGTGATGTAAGTCATAGAATTCAAGCTCATGTCTTCTATGTCACAGTGAAGAAGCTCTTTATTTGAGAGCTCTTTATTTGCTCATCTCTGGGAGCATGATGCTACTTCATTGACTGTCACAGATGTATTGCGCCAGCTCCCATCTCCCACCTTAAGGGATGGTTGTGCCAAATGGGCAACCCAATGTGAAGCGGTGATTCCTCTTGAAGAATAGCTTTGAGAGCGCCAATGATCCAGATGAGAATCGAATCACCGGTGATCTCAGATGTAAAGGAAGGACCCTCAGCAATGCAATGTCTTATTGGAGGTGATCATTGCCTGGCATTTTTTATGTTGCCCCACTAATTCACAATAGTTATCAACTGTGCCTTCATGTCTCTAGGTTTAGTGGTGTGGTAGCATGGACCAGTTCATATCAGAAGAGTCATGAATGGGATTGAAGATTGTGCAAATAGTAGTCAGCTCTCCACTTGCAACTTTGATGACAGGTAGGTAATCAATTAAGTGGGTCTAATTAGAATTCCTGCAGTGTGGGTCAGGATCTGGAGTGATTGATTTCCAACAATAATATTTTCCATGTATGCAAGCCATAATTCCAGTCATTGACATACATTTCCTCTGAACGCAGTGGATCCGTTTTACCAGAGCTCCAAGGTGTAATGGTTTCCCTAGGACCATCTTAATGTCAAGAGTAATAATTCTCAAGTCACTTTACCAACAGCAGAAATATGATAAAATTATAGTGTTGTACAAAACATTTATCTAAATTCTCTCAGTTTTTAGAACAATGAAAACCAAAAATAAATGACAGTAATTAACTTCCAATTAACATTTCATCTTTCCAAAAGATTGATAAATGTAGACTGAACCTTAATGGAGGAACTAGAAAATAATTTAAGACTATTAAAATTAGATTTTATGCCTTGATAGGGGATCTGTATTTGCAAAATTTGTGCCAGTACAGCTTCCAGTAATTTGAGCATTTAAAGAGTGACATTTTTTTGTATTTGTCCACAAGAGTTTATTTCACCAACAGATTTAACTGATGCTCATGAATTCATAACGCAGTCATAGAAAGATGCAACAAGGAAACATGCCCTTCAGGGCACTGAGTCCGTCCCAACCATCAGGGTCATTTACACTATTCTACATTGTTTAATCTCCCCATTTTCAACTTCCCCGGGATCTGCCAAGCACCTACATAATAGAGACAATTATCCTATCACATCTTTGGGATGTGATCAGAAAATGGAGCATCCATGTAGTCACAGGGAGAGCATCCAAACTCCACACAGACAGCTCCCAAAATCAGGATTGAACCGAGGATTCTGGCCTTGTGAGGAGGTGTCCCCATGAGATTTGCAATTGTGCAACCTACTCTGTCACTGTGCTGCCGACGAAATTAAGTAGCTAATGCGGATCAGGCAACATCTGAGGAGAAACTAAGAGTGTTTTTTTTTTCAAATGACGGACAATTGAAGAACTAATTGAAGAAGAACTTGCATATTCTCCCTGTGACTATAAGAGTTTACTCCCACATTCAAAAAATGTTTTGGAAGGTGTATTTGCTATTGTAAATTACCCCTAGTGATTGCAGGGGCAAACAAATCAATGGTTAGTATATGGGCATGTGAAAAAAAATGAATTTCAGGCCTGTATGAAATTAAAAGGGAGAATGAGACTGATAGGTTTGCTCTGTTAGGAGCCAGCATAGCCTTGCTAGCCTGCATTTTTACTGTGTTGTAGTAAATACCATACATTTTGGCGTAAAAGTTGAGTCGTGAAACCCAAAAAAATCTCTCAAAGAAAATAGGATTCAACTTATACACTAGATGTACTTTTCATACCTTAAATTCAGTTCAAAATCTAATCCGCGCTGATTCGGCGTCTAAGTCGACCCTGAAAAATTTTTTTAATCCTGACTGTGATAGATTTTCTTTGAGATTTTTATTGAATACAACAACACAATCAGCACCCTTCAAAATTGATATCATTGTCTGAAAACAGCAATACATTTAGAACCCTTCAAAATCACTCTCCCTATCATCGGCTGAAGCAAAGATGGCAACAAGCACATCAATACTTGTACTGTTTAAACAGCCATCATAAGGGTCCCAGTCTGTATCTGATGAGGCGGATTCAGCTTCGTCATCAGTTTCCCACAATAAATCATCTTCCATGCCATCAACTGTACAAGAAATACTGCACTTTTTAAAAGATTTTCTCATAGTCTCTACTTTCATATAACCATGGAATGCAGATGGTGGATGGATTAATTATATAACCATATAACAGTTTACAGCGTGGAAACAGGCCATATCAGCCCTACATGTCCACGCTGGTTCACTTGAACATCTCCACTAGCTCCCCCCCTCCTACTCTCTGCCCATAACCCTCCAACCCCCACATATCCATGGACACATCCAACCTTCACTTAAATGACAGAAAGGACCCTACCACAACTATCTCCTCTGGAAGATCATTCCATCCTGCCACCACTCTCTGAGTGAAGAACTATCCTCTAACATTTCTCCTAAAGTTTTGCCCCCTCACCCTTAACTTATGCCCTCTTGTTCCAACCTCCCCTCCCCTCAGGGGAAAGAGTCTACTCACGTCTAGTCTATCTATTCCCTTCATAATTTTAAAAACCTGTATCAAATCCCCTCTCAACCGTCTATGTTCCATTGAATAAAGTCCCAGTCTCCTTAATCTTTCTCTGTACTCTAGATGTTGTAAGCCAGGCAATAGCCTTGAACATCTTCTCTGTACCCTCTCCACCTTATCTATATCCTTTCTATAATTTGGAGACCAAAACTGAACACAATACTCCAAACCTGGCCTCACCAATGCCTTAAACAGTTGCAGCATCACTTCCCAGCTCCTATACTCTATACTATGATTTATGAAGGCCAGCATACCATATGCCTTCTTAACCACCCTGTCTATATAAGAATCCACCTTCAAGGAACTCTGTACCATAACCCCAAGATCCCTCTGTTCCTCTGCATACTTCAATCCCCTCTCCTTAACTTCATATGTCCCATTCTGGTTATTTTTTTCTGAAATGCAGTACCTCACACTTGTCTACATTAAATTCCATCTGCCATCTTTCAGCCCACTTTTCCAAACAAACCAAATCCTTCTGTAATCCAAGAAAAACTTCCTCACTATCCACCACTCCCCCTATTTTCGTATCATCTGCATATTTGCTTACCCAGTTAACCACATTAATATAAATGATAAACAACAGGAGACCCAGCACAGATCCCTGAGGCACGCTGCTTGTCACAGGCTTCCATCCTGACAGACAGTTGTCCACTATGACTCTCTGCTGTCTATCTTCCAGCCACCTCTGAACCCATCTCACTATCCACAAACTCATGCTGGGTGCCTCTGATCAATCCCTGTCCATCCAGATATTTGTACATACTATCTCTAAGCATGCTCTTTGTCTCATGCCTTGAGCACAAACTTACACAGCATATCAAGTGAAATAGCACACATTGCCTTGCCTTTTGTAAATTCCTTTTCTGCACTCGATATCCACATATTCCATTCCTTGCGCACATGGTCTTTGAAAGGCTTGTTCAAGCAGACATCAAGAGGTTGCAATATAGACGTCAAACCACCTGGGATAACCGGCATGTAAATATAATATAGGGCTAATCTACTTTTAGTCTCATCAGTTAAGTGCCTGTGAAACATATCCCAGACCCACAAACTCTGTTCTTTATGTAAGCTGCCTGACCGCCTGTTCCACACGTTGTCTCTCCATAGTTTTACACCATTTTCGACCATCCATCCTTTTTCATTAAAATGTACAAAAATACCTAGAGAGAATTACATTTTTGGTTCAATTTTGCATTCGAAGATTACCATGGGTCATAACTTTGTCCCATTGGCCATGCATGATAAAATCACAGTAAACCTAGTCCTTTTATGGCCTGTACTTCTGGTTTACACAGTTTAAACACCTTTCCATTCCACTGTTCTATTGCCTATCATGTCAAAATTCATGGGGGTTTTGTCCATGTTTCTGATATTGGTGTTTCTGCTAGTTCCTTATAATAAACTGGTGAAAAATTACAAATTTATGATCAAGATCTTTTGGTAGTTTCTGAACAATTTTTGTTTTCTGGTGTAATTCCAGATTTTTACTCTTCATGAAACATTTGTACCAGCCAACTGTAGCCTCAAGATCATCACTGAGGTCTGGGTGCGACTTGCCTCAATGCAGTGCAAATGTTCTTATTTTATTTCGGGTAACTAGGTAGCCACCTTGCTTTTGTTCATGTTCCCTATCTGCAATGTGATTTTACAACTCTGGCCAACAAGGGATTTCTTTTCTCAAAGAACATTGCTTTTTTGGTATTTTTCTTAAAGTCTCTTCTTTCTTCCTCCAATCTCTTACCAACTTCTCATGCACATCAAATTTTCTTGCAGCAGCGCAGTTTTTGGTTCCCTTGGCCATTTCTGTCACTTTCAACTTAAGGCTCGCTTCATAATTTTGTCACATGCTGCGTTGTGTTGATGGACCCTCCATGCTAGCAATCACCTCCAGCCAATGCCCAGCAGATCATTCCATGTGATCTATGGGGGTTGATATATATGATGGTCAATGGTCCATCTCAGGCACTGCGAGCTTTGGGGGTCAACTTATAAGCCGGTCAATGGGGCACCTCAGGCAGCCAGAAAATGAGGATTGACTTATGTATTGGATATACACATGTGACTTTGACATTTATGCTTAAAAATTAGGCTTAAAAATGGGAGTCAACTTATACACTGGTTGACTTATACACCAAAATGTATGGTATACTATAGATAGGTAAATTTAAGGCAAAGGGCATGTACTGCCTGCAGGACATTTCGACTAACAGTCACTTCAATGTGACATTCAAAACCATGGTGGGAAGGCAGAGAATGCACTGGGACTTCTAGGAGAAGGGGAATGTTGCTCCACACTCACTATTCATCCTTCCAGCACAGAAGGAACAAATGATAACAGTTGCACATGTTCAATCCGCATGCTCTTGTAGTGTAAGTTCTAAACTTATATCGAGGGGAACAGGGATCTGCATAAACGTCAAAGTCACATTTGAAATCTGAACCAGAAAATTCCAAGTGTAGTTGAAGCTGGGAGAAGACACCAAAGGACCATCATCCACTGCCCCCCTCTATATTCACCAATGGAAAGAACCGTAGTATTTTGTCTACACTGGATGCAGGAACTGCAGTGGGTGCAGGAACTGTAACGAACCTGAGCATCTACAAAAACTGAAGATCTGCAAAGAAGATCTGTGCGTAGAGCCAGTGCTACAAATTGTGTAGGGAAGCAGGCTACCTGTCCAGACCTGACCAAAATGTGTAGCTACCTACGCCCAGGCATTACGAGGGGAAATCATCCCCAGTGAGATCAACAACGTCTCAACTTCAACTGAGACAGAGACCCCAGTAGAGACAGACACTAGGAGAGGTAAGGAGAACCAAAGAACATCCACTTGCAAATTTCAAACCCCAGCCGCAAGGCCAGATGGCCCTTCTGAGGAGGTAGAGTCAATGAAGGAGGGAGGTGCAGAGGAAGAAAATGTCAGATATTGAACAAAAAAAAGAAAGCCCAAAAAGCTCCACGGAAGAAACTGACAATCAACACTGCAAGCAAGAAGAGAAGAGTCAAGCTTCAAATGGAAACCAGCAGCCTCTCATCATCTGAGGATGAATGCCGGATGAAGGCAGAGGAAGTTCCAAGATGGAGGGGAAAGAAAGGAGAACAACAGTTTAGGAGTAATCCTGACTGTGGGATAGACAGCACTCAGTGACCCCCCCCAGCTTCAGGAGTCCAGGAGCAGTACAGAAGCCATTGATCACCCCTCCCCCCCCCCCACCCTTCACCACCCCAGCTTCAGGAGAGCAGAGCAGTGAAGAAGCATGTCTCCCAGCTACAAGAGAAGAATACAAGCCATTCAGGAGACAGAGAAACTGGAGCACATTCATATCTCCACTGATACCACCAGCTATTCCAAAGGAGACCCCACTCCCAGAGGAAGATCACTCCCTGTTCCTGAGCCTAAAATCAGTGTTGCAATTCACCAAAGTGATGGGCATGTGAGGTCAGGCTGATTGACACTGGACTGTAAGGATTTCGTACTGGAGACTCCAATAAACAACAATGGAGAAATTAAATTAGCATCCCTCAACATCACAGAGTCAAACACACTACGTGGCATGTAAACACCTTGCAATACCTTACTAAAGTCAAATGAAGTCAAGACAAGTTTATTGCCATCTGATTGCACAAGAACAACCCAATGAAACAGTGTTCTCCGGTCCTCGGTGCAAACCACACAGACGCACAACCAGGTAAAACACACATACATACAGACAAAAAATACATATGCAAGAGAAGTATTCATGTACATAAATAAATTATTAAAATTTTGTTTTGTAAATATGAATCTCAGATGGTTAGTGTAAGCATTTCCTTTGGACTTTCAGCATTCTGACTGCTTGTGGGAAAAAGCTGTTCCTCAGCCTGGTGGTGCAGGCCCTAATACTCCTGTACCTCTTTCCCGATGGGAGCAGATGAAATATGCTGTGATTGGGCTGGAAGGGGCCCTCAATGATTTTACATGGCCCCTTCAGACAACAATTCTGGTAGATCACGTCGAAGGGGAAGGTTGGAGACTCCCATCTTTCTCTGTGCCGCTCTTATGGTCCTGTGTATTGATCTCCAATCCATTTCTTTGCAACAACCTTACCACACTGTGATACAGTCAACCTGAACAGCATTCTCAATAGAGCTCCTATATTTGATATAATGGAAGTCAAGACAGATGTGGCTTTCATTCAGGCATGTGGACTGCCATCAGAGGTGGTTGCAATGGTGGGCCCATGCCTTGTCCATGTGGTTGTGGGGAATGGAACAATTGTTGCACATCTGGGGAGGCAACTTAGTAATCACCGAGATCAAGAAAGTGGTTAGGGGGTTTCTCCGCATGGTACAGCGACACCCTGCTCTGGCTGATCAATATATACATTTTCTCCATGCAGAGGGAGAGGCTGGACATCCTCCAGCTGCTCCTGCCATGCTGGCAATGTCCAGGCCAGTTGTTCTGGCTCGTGACTTTAACTGCATCATCAATGCAGCTGGATGACCCAGCCGGATCTAGAGCAGACTGGACAAATCCTCCATATTCCTAATGGAGATGCAAAAGGACCCACCTTGCAAATGGAGCACATACACAGTCTAACTCAGGCTTTATCTTTGTGTCAAAGGCCGTCACAGTCAGAACCACCTGCGTTACACCAGTGTTCTTCTCCAATCACTGCCTCCTTTGCACTTCTTGTCACCAACAAGAGAAGCAGAAACTAGGAAGGGGAATGTGAGAGCTGAACATGATGTTGCTGACTGCAGAGAACAAAGAGGTACTAAAGAAGCAGTAGCTTGTCAGAGAACTGTGGTGTCCTTCTTTGTCTCACACAGTCGGGCATAGAAAGGATTAGCAGATCCTTTCATGCCAAACTGTATGACATGAAGGCTACAGACATAACGGCCTCCCAGAACTTCCTGTCCTCTATCATGGAGTTCTTAGATGACAGCAGGGAGAAGAGTCTGGACCAACCAATTACCTTGGTGAACTAAAGGATTCCATCTTTTCTTTGTGGTCAAACAAAACTTCCAGAAATGACAGCTTACTGGTTGATTTGTACACCAATCTATGGGACTGGTGGGCCCGTACCTGCTGGAAATATACAGTGCTATGCTCCTGAGTAAGGGTATCATCACCCTCATCTTCAAACAGAAGAGGGAGAAAAAGGATGTCAGGAATTGGAAACAAATATCACTGTTAAAAGTTCACTACAAAATCCTGTCCAATGCTACTGCCATTTGAGTCAAGACTGCCCTGGGGCAGGTAATCCACCTAGACCAAACATGCATGGATCTGACAGCCTCAAGCTGCTCAGAGATACTATTACAAACATGCAGGACAGAGCAGTGGACACTGCCTGCTCAGCTTAGAACAGGAGAATGCTTTCAACAGGATATCGCACATGTACATGATGGACAAAAATAGCCTTTGGGGAGAAAATCTGAAATTGGATTTACCTGCTCTATATAGATAACTATAGCGCAGTCCAAGTCAATGGGTAGGAAACACATAGCTTCCCCATTAAGTCTGGAGTCAGACAGGGTTGCCCGCTCTCTCAAGACTTATTTGTGTGCTGCATAGAGCCCTTGCTGAATCCATCTGGAAAGATGAGGGCATTGCCAGGCAGTGGAGGCACTCTGGTCAAGGTCTCCCTGCATAGAGACAACGTTGTCATCTCCATTTGAAAACACAATCATTCTGTATCTGATCAGCATTTGTGACCATTTCGATTCTGCATCAGGTGCTAGGGTACACCAGAAGAAGAGTGAGGCAATGCTCTTCAGTCACTGGTCTGTCAAGTCCACCATTCCCTTTACAGTCAGATTTGATTAACTAAATGTATTGGGGATCTAGTTTTGAGGGGCCAAGGCATGACCTAAAATTAGTCAAAGTGGATCATAAAGTCCACCTGAAATTGGGTCTGTGAACTTGGCAACAACAGGGGAGAACATAGTTTTCAGGTGCAAGTGCTCTGGGTACTGTTGTACATGGCACAGGTGTGGCCCATCCTCCATACCACCAGAGAGGTCTTCTGGTTCATATGGGGATCTGGGATGAAAAGGGTCCAAATGGTTGTCATGTACAAGTCTCCAGACAATGAGGGCAAGGGCATTCCCAATGTGGCCCTCATCGTGATGACCATATTTGTGCATTGCTCCATCAGGCTGTGCTTGGAACCAAAGTATGAGGGCACCAAGTGCCCCTATGTACTGTCCCAGGTGTGGCAAAGGATGGGCTTGGCTCCATTGCTAAGCAACGTCCCACACTGTTGGACTTTGCAGCACCACATATCCTTCATGGAAAAGTTTTTCCAGACAAACACCTTGGACCATCAGGCCATCAAGCAGTGGTCAGCATGGAATATCCTGCAGACACTGAGAGACAAGGACTTAATAGACATGGGGAGGTGGCATCTGGTGTAATGCCTCATCAGCAGTGCTCACAAACAAGCACCAGGGCCTGACTGGCGGTGAGAGAAGCCCTCCCAGTCTGATCCTTCCTGTACAACCAGAACATCGCCCACAATACACACTTTCCCCACGATGACTGCAGTGGATTGGAGCCAGTTGCCCACCTCTTCGCAGAATGCAGATTCACCAAAAGTGTGCAGAGAAGGATGCAAGTGTTCTTGTCACCGTTCAGCACCTGCAGCAACATAATAGAGGACTCTCTGATTTACTGGTGTGGAACTGGAGCCATTGTCAGCCAGCAGATTCAGAAGCACACCCAAGCTATTCCCAGGGATGCACACAGAGTAAGTCATCTTGAACTGCTAGAGAACCATCAACTCAGTGATATATGCACTTTTGTCCACCAGAAATCTGTTGGTCTTTCAGCATATGGTAATGTCAGTGTAGAAATGCTGCTGACATTCACATTGTAGGCTGCAGGAGCACATGCTGTGGGATGTACTGAGGCTTGGTTCAACCAACGCAAGGGCACTGTGGGGAAGGACCTTAGAGTCCTTCCATTACTGGGCATTGAGGGGCTGAGATGTAGAGAAGCTTCTCAAACAACAGAGAGGGGAGTCATGACACGATGCCACAGTGGTGCCAATGGTGCAACTAGGAATGAATGTAACTATGTACAGTGATGGATATGTATGGATATGAAACTAAAGGTGGGAAGAGACTTTGAACAGTTTTTCTTTTGCAATAATTTATTGTGAATAAAGTCTATTTTTGGTCTAAATATTATACATAGGCATTGAAACAAACTGTAAATAACTGTCTTTGATGCCAGAAAAAAAAAATTAACACAAGAATTAAGGAACCTAATGACTATTATCAAATTTAACTGCTAGCCTGAATATCTAACACTGAATTATTTTCATACTTGATATTTTAGATGTTACTGTTGCCTTAAATACTATGTTAAAGTTGGTTATTTTATTTTTATTTTTATTCTTTTAATTATTTCTCTGTGATGAATTAGAGGTCAGTGAGTAAATTCAACACAGTCTAATTATTGAAGTTGATTCAAGAATGTTAAGCCAGAATCAAGTTGTTGTACTTGTGACCATAATGGAACTTAGTGCCAGAGTATTGTAATGGGGTGGTTTTAGCTACATAATCACACATACTTTCAGATATGTGTGTAATTTCTCTTACATTATTTCCTATCCTCATGGTGCTGAGATCAAAGTACTTACCAGATTGCAGCTGAGTTTCTATGAATTCTCCACTTTACAATTTCTGGGGCTTTAAGCCATCAGACTAAATGACTTGTCTTTTGTTGTGTTTCCTTCCTTCTCTGAAGCAAAGCTGCTCAATTGCACACAAACCCATTCATCATTTTGACCTTGGACCTCAATAAAATGTTAACATTTTTTTGAAGAACTAACTTACTCCAATGTCCATTGAAAAAGATAATATAAGGAAGAATCTACATTCCACCTGAACTCAGAAACATAATTTATCCAAGTAAAGTCAAATAACTTTTCTTCATTGCAAATTAAACATGAAGAGACTATTGAGCTGAATCTTGATAGTCCAGGCCCACTGCTCAGTCCCCACTTTTTCCCAGATGCTTACACTCACCTGACCCAAATTGTGTGAGCCATGCACACGTGAAGTTTGGGTCATGAGGCCTTTGTAGAAACCCTGCCCCAGAAATCCGCCCACACACCTTCACAGAAAACTGAGATAGAGGGGGTTTTGTCTCCAGTCAATGACTATAACTAATCTGAACAATATTTAAATATCTCTCATACACAGGCATATTTAAAATCCATTAAATTAACATAAACATCTATGTTGGGTTATAGAAACATACGAACATAGCCAAGCCTACACCGCCATTCAATATATGGCTGATCAGTACCTGGTTCCTGCCTTCTCCCCATACCCCCTGATCTCCTTAGCCACAAGGGCCAAATCTAACCTACTCTTAAATATTGACAAGGAACTGGCCTCAACAACTTCCTGTGGCAAAGAATTCCACAGATTCACCACCCTCTAAGAGAAGAAAATTTTCCTCATCTCAGTCCTAAAAATCCCTTATCCTTAAACTGTGAACCCTGGTTCTAGTTTTTCCCAGCATTGGAAACAACCTTCCTGCGTCCAGTCTGTCTAAACCCTTAAGAATTTTATAAGTTTCTATAAGATCCCCCTTCAATTTTCTAAATTCCAGAGAATACAAGCCTAGTCTATCCAACCTTTCTTCATATGCGAGTCCCTCCATCCCCGTTATCAGCCTAGTGGACCTTCTCTGCACCCCCTTCAAGGCAAGGATATCCTTCTTCAGATACAGTGACCAAAACTGCACGCAGTACTCCAGGTGTGGTCTCACCAAGGCCCTGTACAGCTGCAGCAGGATCTCCCTACTCCTGTACTCAAATCCTCTTGCCATGAACGCCAACATACCATTCGCCCTCCTCACCGCCTGCTGCACTTGCACGTCCACTTTCACCGACTGATGCACAGCAGCACCCAAGTCTCACTGCATCTCCCCTTTTCCTAAACAGATACCATTTAGATAGTAGTCCTCTTTCCTGTTCTTACCTCCAAAGTGGATAACCTTGCATTTATCCACATTATATTGCATCTGCCACGTCTTGGTCCACTCGCCTAACTTGTCCAAATCACTCTGCACCCTCCTAGCATCCTCTACACAGCTAACTCCGCTATTCATCTTCATGTCATCTGCAAATTTTGAGATACTGCTATCTATTCCCACATCTAAGTCGTTGATATAAATGTTGTAAATAACTGTGGCCCCAGCATGGAGCCCTGTGGTACCCCACTAGTCACTGACTGCCATTCTGAAAAGGACCCATTTATTCCTACTCTTTCCTTCCTGTCCATCAACCAATTCTCTATCCACCTTAATACCAGGTTTTTCAAGTTTGTGCATGGAAGCTTATCAAATGCCAGATATACCACATCCACTGATTCCCCCCTATCCACTCTACTGGTTACATCCTCAAAAAACTCTTTTAGATTCATCAGACGTGATTTTCTCTTCACAAAACCATGCTGACTCCATCCGATGATACCACTACATTCCAAATGTATTGCGATTGCGTCTTTATTAACTGGTTCTAGCACCTTCCCTATGACCGATGTCAAACTAACTAATCTTTAATTTCCCAGTTTCTCTCTCCCTCCCTTCTTAAAGAGTGGGATTACATTGGCCACCCTCCAATCCTCAGGAACTAATCCATTATCTAAGGAGGTTTGAAAAATTATCACTAATGCATCCACAATTTCCTGGGCTACTTCCTTCAGCACTCTTGGATGCAGATCATCCGGCCCTGGGGATTTATCTGCCTTTAATCTCTGCAATTTAACTAATTAAACCTCTCGATTAACAATTATAATTATTAAAGGTTTTTTTTTAAGTAACACAAATTAATCCAACACAGACATAATTAAAATAATTAAAACAGAGATTTTTAAAAAATAAACAACTATACCTTTGCTTCTGAATCTGCAAGCCGACAGTGGCACGAGGAGGATTAGAGTGACACTTTCCCTGCAGAAGGCTTATTGAGTTCTGATGAGTCCAAGTCTTATTTTGCCGGGAATGGCCTTAAAGATTGATGTTCCCTTTGAGATCATTGGCCACAACCAGGATGATCCCCCATCCCCCACCCTCCCTTCTCTTTGCTCTCCCACCTTCCCCCACCCCCCCCCCCTTTCCCTGCCCCTCCTTCAATGTCTCCAAGAATCACTGTCATCACTTGTTTGAGATTTTGAAAAAAGAGTTGTGCAAAGCATTTAATTGAAATATACATTCCAGTGCCTGGACATTTTATCATACAAGGCATTTTAATGAAGGCAAGCAAATGTTAGCTGAGCCCCGCCAGCATGGTATACTTCATGAAATTCTATCGCTTCTCCATGTATAAATTGAGGAAAAACAGAGGCCACTGGGCAAGTGCCATGCAGTACTGAGCTGATCTCATTGCACAATTGTTTCCCATGTTACACCATGAACCTCAAGAAGTGAAGATATCCTCTCACGGAGAGATCAGCACAGAAGCAATCCCTTGGGCCATCACAGCAACCCTTTATGCTAATCTTATATTGATTCCATTATTTTATTCTCCACTCCTCTTAGATTCTACCACTCACCTATACACTCGAGCAATTTAGAGTGCCCAATTAACCTCCCAACCTACATCTCCTTAGGAGGTGGGAGGAAACCTGAAGACTGGAGGAAACCCATGTGGTCAGAGGGAAAATGTGCTAATCCCAGGCAGGCAACAACTGAGATCAGGATGGAACCCAAGCCTTTGGCACCATTAGAGCATGGCTGCGCCACTGTGCTGTCCCCTCTCCCTAACTGCCACAGCTTCCCATCTTCACTGATCCCCTTCCCTTTATGATGTGGGAGGAAATTGAAAAGCAAGGCCAAGTGAGAAGGTCGAGCATGACCTGTGTTTAACAATTTGGCATGATGCATCTTAGAATAATCATTCCTTTGTGGCCCCAAACCAGTCGGCTGTAAATCTCCAACACAGTGGCTTTTCAGAACATCTTCATGCAGTGAAGAATCTTCAACCTGTAAATCTCTTACTTTTTGTAAAAAGAAAGAAAAAACTATTTTTCACAAGAACTCCATGTGAAGCAAATAATCCAAGAAAAATGAAATTTGACTTTAATACATATGGAAACAATTGTTTATTCATGTGAGAGTCAAAACCTAAAAGAAAATTCTGAAAAGGAAGATTTATATGGCAACAAGGACAAAGAGAACTCTTGTATTAGCAGTGGGTAAGATTTTAAGAGCAAATGGAAGTTTACCCAATAGATTAGGAAATGAAATGGTTTTCCTTCTACTTATATTCACAAGGGAAACAAATGCCATTTTGCCAGTAACCAAATTGTGTACAACCAGCAACAAAAAACCTAACTAAAAGGAGAGATTAGGAAGGAGGTGCCTATTATCAGACTAAAAACTTCTGAAAGCTGATGCAGCACTTTGCAGTGATAACATTTATCCCAGGATATTAAAGGAGGAAATCAGAGGAGCCTTGGCAGAAATTCATTACATTCAATTCAAACTGGAGAGCTGGTTCTGAATGAAGCAAAAACAATAAATGTTACAACAATTTCAAGACAAATTAGAGTTTTATGTACAGTACCAGCAATATGTCCAAATTGTTTCATGCCAATATCATTATCTTAACAAGACAAGTACACCTAAAATCAAATAAACACAAATCGGTTTTAACTGCCATAATTGGAGCTATTTTGGCAAACACCTACTTGTCTGCACCACGAGGCAGTACCGTTCAGCAAAAAAATACCCAGGTAAAGCCCATGCAGGTCACAGGGGAACGTAAAGATTCTGTACAGACACCGCCGGAAGTGAACCTGAGTCACTGACGCTGTAATAGCGTTGCGCGAACCACTTTGCTGACCATACTACCTGTTATTAATATGGGAAGACAGAGCATTCAATAATGGGAGCATCTTGGGAAATTCCCCATTCTTCATCAACTCATTCTTTGTACTCTCTTTTTTTTCCATATTTTATGTTTTTATTACGTGACAATAAAATAATCTTGAATCTTTATCTCACACGGATGGTGCTTGCCTGCAGAGTTCCTCTAGCAGATTGTGCTTAACTTCAGATTCCCACATCTGCAATCATCTGTGTGTCTCTTTTCCCCATTGATTCATACAGTATGTCACTCACAAAATATTTCTTCATCACGTCATGAATTCATTCTCCATACTCTCACTCCGAATTTGGCATGTCCAGTTTCTGTATAGATTTGTCACCAATATCTACATAGATATTTCCCTTATTACAAGTATTTTTTCATTTTCTGATTTATGCTCTGGCTTGCATTGCTGAATTTTGGGCCTTTGTGCAACCATGACCAATATTCGGTACACTTTGCTGTCTCTTTGGTCAACCTAAGAAATTGGAAGTAATTCTACTTCTCACTTTCTGATCTAAGGTGTTTCTCTTCTCTTATCTTTAGCTTGCTCTCATCACTTGACATATGTAATACCATAAGATCTAGGAGCAGAAATAGGCTATTCAGCCCATCAAGTCTGTCCCACCATTTAATCATGAGCTGATCCATTTTCTCACAGACCCATTGCCCGGCCTTCTCCTCATAACCTTTGATGCCCTGGCTAATCAAGAACCTGTCTGCCTTAAATACACCCAATGGCTCCACCTCCACAACCGCCTGTGGCAACAACTTCCACAGAGTCACAACCCTCTAGCTGAAGAAGTTCCTCCATATCTCTGTTCTTACTGGATGCCCTTCAATCCTCTTGTCCTAGATTCCCCGACCGTGGGAAACAACCTTTCTACATCTAATCTGTCCATGCCTTTCGACATTTGAAATGTTTAAATGAGATCTCCCCTCATGTTCCTAAATTCCAACGAGTACAGGCCAAATGCTGTCAAATGCTCCATATGTGATTAGCCTTCATTCCCGGAATCATCCTTGTGAACCTCCTCTGAACCCTCTCCAATGTCAGTGCATCCTTTCTTAAATGAAGAACCCAAAACTGCTCACAATACTCTGAGTGAGCTCTCCCCAGTGCCTTATAAGTCGGTTATAATATGAATGTTTGTGCTATAATGTTGCCTCAAAACACCGAATTTCATGACTTGTTCATGACAATAAATCCTGATCCGAGCATTGAATTTGCCTTCTTCACCACTGCCTCAACATGCAAGTTTACCTTCAGGCTACCCTATAGGAGGACTCCCAAGTGCCTTTGCATCTGGTATTTTCAATTTTCTCCCTATTTAAAAAATAGTCTGCCTGTTTATGTACATTGCCGTTCTTTCATGATCGTTACCAAGACAAACCCCTATATACTCTCTCTTGATAATATTACAGATTCATAGAAATTTACAGCAAATGAAAAGGTTTTTGATTTACATACAACGTGGACCAGCACAGAACAGGAACAGGCCCTTTTCCATAGCATTAGTGCCAACATCAGGCCAATTTAAACTAATCCCATCTGCCTACACAATGTCTGTCTCCCTCCATCCCCTGCCTGCTGCCTGTAGACATGCCTGTCCAAATGCTTTCATTTCTGTGTCCACCACTTCCCTTTGCAGCATGTTCTAGGTGCCCACCATTCTCTAGGTGAAAATATTGCCTTGACAATTTCCCATGCACTTTCCCCCTCCCACCTTGAATCTACTCTCCCCTAGTATTTGCATTCCCACAGAATTAAAAGATCCCAACAACCTTATCTATGCCTCTCATATTTCTATCGGTTCACCCCTCAGCCTCTGAAGAAGAAAACAATTCAAGTTTATGCAACTTCTCCTTTTTTCCATAATACCCAAAATGTTGTTCCTAAAATCTACGCTTCCTGGTTTTCATGCTCTCTACAAAGGGAAGTAACTGCCTCCTGCTTTCATAATTTTATACAACCTAATTAAATTTCCTCTTGGTCTCCTTTGTTACATTGAAAAGGAATACAGCCTAGTCAGTTTCTCCTCATAGTCTTTGCTGCACCCTCTCCAATGCTTTCACATCATTCCTGTCATGTCATGTTTGGAACAAGACACAATACTTCAGCTGTGACTGTTAAAATTAATCTGTTGCACTGTCCTCTCCCATTCACCTCCTTTTGATCCTCACTCCATTTAGCTAAGAAAACCTTTTTGAGATTAAAATCCCCACTTCCTTTCCCACAGTATAACATTGCATTTATAAGATTACTTTAAAGTATCTTTATGATTGCCAGCTATCTCTCATTTGTGCCAGGTGTCAGTGTTTTGTTGCTACATTTTCTGGGATGGAACATTTTAATATGGCTGTGCTTCTATATTTTATGAATAAGTCAGAGCTCTACATTTATTTGAAAATAGTGTCCATTATAAACTACTAACAAATTGATTGAAAGTCTAAAAGCAAAACTGCAGAAGCTGCAAATCTAAAATTAATACAAAAAATGCTGGAAATACTGAACGTCAGACCACATTTATAGAGAGAGAAAAACAGAGTTAATGTGTGAGGTCCAAGACCCTTTATGAGAACAGAGAATTGATTTTGACCTGAAACATTATTTCTGTCTGTCTTCTCAAAGATGTGGCCTGACCTGAATTGAATTGAATTGAATGTTTATTGTTACATGTACGAAGATACAGTGAAAAGCTTTGGGGTTTTTTGTGCTATCCAGGCTCAGCAAATGGCACAGGATCCATGGGGGGGGCACAATCTTGGGACTCAGGTTTACAGGCCAGCTGTTCATTATCACATCCAACAAGTGAGCCTACTACTGCTGCAGTCTCCCAGGAACACCCAAAGTGCTACTTCTGTGGCCAACTAAAGCCCCTGAAAATGCTGGTGAGATGTGCAACACGCTTGAAGGGCAGAAAGAAGGGACACTATGCAAAGATATGTCAATCACAGCTGCCTTCCAGTCCCAGCATTGTTGTGTGTGCAGCATGAGGGCCGCCATCTTGGCCATGATCATCTTCTGGAAATGGCCATGCAGTGACATGGGGTCTGACATCTTGAACAGTGCCAACTTTCGGGGATAACCATACCACCACATGAGTGCCACCATTATGCTCCAAGACTATGAGTCAGCACGGACCAGACCATCAACTGACACTGGCCTTCATGCTACCGGATCAGAACAGCCCTCATCAACTCTCCTGGTCTATGATGGACATCTCGATCAACAATCAGGTGGCAAGATGCCTTTTCAATAGTGGGAGCACTGAGAGTTTTATCCACTTGATACGGTGCAGCATACTCCCTTAAAGAAAGGCCAGTAAGCTATAAGGTCGCCTTGATCTCAAAGTCTCACTCAGCCAAGATCCACAGCTGCACCACCATGACACTGGACTGTGTGGGACACAACTTACAATGACTTTAAACTCTGCGTTCCAGTGCTGCTGAGGTTGGACTTTCAGTGCCACTTTAGGAGTGTTACGATTCAATTTGACAGTCCTCTCCCCCTCTTAGGGTCGGTAACCCACAGTTAGTCAGCGGGCTGCTTTGCTTCCCCCCACTGCCCCTACCAACCCTCCCCCCGGCTGGCCTAACTGGCACGCGGCCTCTCTACTCTCCATTTCGATCCGCCACCGCTGTTCATGAACTTCACCAAATGTAAACCAGTTGCTACAAAAAGCAGACGATACAGTGCAGGGAACAGGGTATTCATTAAAGCAGAAGTGCAATGACTTGAATGAGGGGATCATCGAGGCCAGTTCCAGCCTGTGGAGAGCTCAAGCAGTGGTGGTCAAGAATTAGGGCAAACACAGAATGGTGATTAATTATAGACAGACCATTAACCGTTATACACAGCTGGATGTGTACCCACTCCTTTACATTGCAGACATGGTCAATCAAATTGTCCAATATCATTTGTTCTTCACAATCGGCCTGAAATCCATATATCACCAGCTCCCCATCTGCCCGGAGGACCACCAACTTTGAGGCAGATGGCCACCTCTACTACTTCCTCAGGATATCCTTCGGTGTTACCAATGGTGTCTCCATCTTCCAGTAGGAGATGGACCAGATGGTGGACCAAAATGACCTGTGCACCATTTTCTCCTAGCTGGATAATGTCATAATCTGCGGCCACAACCTGCAAGACCATGACGCCAATCTCCAGAAATTCCTCATAACTGCCAAACACCTCAATGTAACCTGCAACAGGGATAAATGTGTTTTCTGCACTACCTGCCAAGCGATCCTTGCCTGTGTTGTGGAGAATGGAGTAATTGGCCCCGTCCCTGACTGCATGCACCCCCTGCTAGAGCTACCCTCCCTCATAGCCTCAAGGCCCTGAAAAGGTGCTGGGGTTCTTTCCTACTATTCCCAGTGAGTTCCTAATTATGCGGACAAAGCCCATCCCCTTAACATCCACATCCTTCCCCCTGACAAAAGTGGCCCCGGCAGCCTTCAGTTGCATAAAAGAAGACATTTCTAAGCCCATAACGTACATGGTAGATGAATCTTCCCCATTTCAGGTGGAGAGCAATATGTCTGATTTGCCCTGGCCACCACCCTTAATCAGGCAGGTCAGCTCGTGGCCTTCTTCTCCCACACCCTCCAAGGGCCCAAAATCCAACACTCCTCCATCGAATAGGAGCCTCAGGCAATAGTTGAGGTGGTGCGGCACTTGAGGCATTACCTGGCCAGCAGACGTTTTACCCTGCTTGCGGGCCAATGGGGTGTGGCATTCATGTTTAACAAGAAACTGCGGGGGAAGATAAAGAATGATACAATTTTGAGGTGAAGGATCAAACTCTCCACCTATAACTATGATATTCTGTATCGGCTAGGGAAGCATAACGAGCACCCAGATGCCCTGTCCTGAGGGACATGTGCCAGTGAACAGATAGACCACCTAAAAACCCACCACAATGACCTCTGTTGGTGTCACAGGTTCTTCTACTTCAAATCTTGTAACCTGCCGTACTCCATCAGGGATGTCAGAGACATGACCAGGGACTGTCGGGTCTGCACGGAGTGCAAACGCACTTCTACCCACCAGATAGGGTACACCTGGTGAAAGCCATGTGGTCTTTCAAATGCCTGAGTATGGAGTTCAAGGGTCCCCTTCCCTCCACTACCGCAACATGTATTTCGTCAATGAGTATTCACGTTTCCCCTTTATCATCCCCTGCCTGGACATGACCAGCACAAATCATCAGGGCACTGTACAACTTGTTCACCCTGTTTGGGTACCTGTCATACATCCACAGCAACCAGGGTCCTCATTCATGAGCAACAAGCTTTGCCAATACCTGCTGGCCAGAGATAGCGCCACCAACAGGATCACTAATTATAACCCCCCCCAAGGGAACGGCCAGTTGGAGAGGGAGAAAACCATCATGTGGAAGGCTATTCTCCTTGCCCTTATGTCCAGGGGGCTGCGAGACTCTCACTGGCAGGAGGCGCTCCATGCTCTCAGGTTGCTGTAATGTACTGCCACAAATGCTACCCCACATGAAGGAATTTTCTCCTTCCCCAGGAAGTCTATGTCAGGGACCACCCAGCCACCCTGGTTGGCATCCACAGGGCCAATCCTGCTGTGAAAGCATGTGAAGGGCCATAAAACTGACCAATTGTTCGAAAGGGTCCAGCTCCTCCATGCAAATCCCCAGTATGTGTATGTGGCCTACCCGACTCGGCATGAGGAAACTATCTCCATACAGGACCTCACATGCGCAGGGGCACCTGAGGAGTACACGCAGCAAACAGCAGCCCCCCACCTTCCACTTCATACTATCGATCCCTAACCCCAACCCTGGTCTAGTCACTCTGATTGAGTCACCACACCCTCACCAGGTCAACATTCTACAAAGGCCCCAGCTACAAGACAGCAAATGGCTCTCCGCTGGTGACAACATAAGACCAGACCACCTAACAGACTTAATCTGTAAGACTTTGTGCCCAACGTCATCCCACTGGACAATTTTTGTTTTTTAAAAGGGGTGAATGTGGTGAACTGCTGTACACGTATTTATCTGGCTCCGCTCCATTCTGTGACTGTACCCATGGCTCCTCCCACTTAACACTCTATAAAGGCTCCAAAACCATTTACCCTTCCCAGAAATCCTGTGTTACACCACAGGATGACTTTCAAGTTTATTGTAAATAAAAGCCTATTGTTCTGTTACTCCAGTCTTCTGAGTTATTGATAGCGCATCAGTGGTTATCCATCCTGACAGAATACCTTCAGTGTTGTACCTATAGAAGTTGTTAAGGGTTGCAGGTAACGTGCCAAATTTCCTCCGGTTTTTGAGGAATTAGAGGCACTGGTGTGCTTTCCTGGTCATTGCGCTGGAGCAGAACAGGTCACTGATGGTTACTTCTCTGAACCTAATGCCATCTGCTATCTCCATTTGGGGAGTGAGCTCCGCTCCTCCTCCAGAAGTCTTTGCTGAAATTGTCTTCTTTAATCTTGCTGAGGGGTAGGTCATTGTCTCAACATGAAGCCACCAAACCCTCTATCTCCCTTTGATACTCCAATGTTGTCATTAGAGATCCCACCCACGACAGAAATGTCATCCATGAATTTATGGATGGATTTGGAGTGGTGTTTGGCCACACGGACATGGGTGTACTGGGGATTCAGTACCCAGCCACGTGGGGCTCTGATGTTGAGGACATTTGTGGTGGAATTGCTGTCATCACCTTTCGTCAATGAGGGGACTTGATATAAAGAGTGCTGTAATTTCTACATGATCAAACCAAAATGTATACATATAACTTTGAATAAAATCTGGAAGGTGCTCTTTAATCTTATGTGAATTATTTGATTACAAATTTAAAACTGTGGAGCATGGGGCAAATAAAGATTTTTAAGAAGTGCCAACATTTCAAAGCATTGCCAGTTGCATAATCCAATTTTACTGTTGAAAAGCAACATGAAACAAAAGTGCCATATCATTCAATATGGCACTTCATTTTGACTTGTATTTTTTATGAAAATGCAAATCCACTCAGGAATCACATGAAAAGTTTACACATTGCATTATTGATCTGAAAACGTCAAGGCTCAGGGCCTTTTTTGGAAATTTCAACAAGCAGAAAAGACAGGGACAAAGCCTATTACTATATTTTTCAAAGCCTAGACAACATTGCTTTTTCAAACAGGTGAGCATGGTTTTGATAATGACAGATTTGCTTGTTGCTAGGACCTTTGCTATTTATCGGCAATGAGTTTCAGACTTGAACAGTGATGTCAGGAGTTCTCTATTTTAAAGACATGAATAACAATACTCACATCTGTTACCATCAAAATAAAATCATTCAAAGTAAAATAATGAACTTTGTTTTCTAGGGAGCTGTGCTGATTTTAGTTTGCTTTAAAAATAACAGGAGACATCAATGAGAGAACTAACGTAGGCCTCATTAAAATGTGAATGTGAGATTTTTTTTCTACAAATCTGACTGAAATCAAATGAACTACAGAAATAATATCCATTAAATTATGACTTATTAAAGAAGCTAAAAGAGAAAAAAAATCTTTATTAAATATTCTGAGCTTTGACAGATAAATACCCAACTGCACGCATATTTTGCAAACCCCATGCAATTTCAAAAGAAGTGGTATATTAAATTGTGTGCAATTTTTTTTAATGCTGATTTATTACCAACTGGAAAAGGAGAAATGTGACATGAAAATGTATTTAGAAACTGTTAAACACCATGGCTTTCTTGGCTTTTCTAGTGCACTCCCGTGTCGTCTCTGGAATGGAAACAAAGTAACAAGAATTGCCCCTTTAACTTCTCAGACCAACTCTTGCATTCAATCAAGTTATACCTGATCTACACATTAACATTATCTTTATTCCCATGATTGAATTTGATTGAAACATTTCCAAATCCCAAATCTTTTCATCTAAATTTTAGTGTTCAGTTGACCAAGTATCTATACCTTTTTGGGAGAAAACTGCTCCAAATCCCCAGTAAACTTTGAAAAAAAATGTTCCTCTAGGGTTTAGGGTTATGATTTCTTGTTTGGACTAGCTGATCAATGAAAATCACACATATAAATATTAATTACAAATAAAATACACATAATCTTAACACTTTTCTCCCAAAGTTAGGAAGTGTGATAAGATATTGACTGAAACATTTAAGATATAGAAAGTGTGACAGGGTAGATGTAGAGAGGAGTTTTCACATTTTCCTTTTAAGATGTAGATGAGGTGATTTTGTTTTTCTCTCAGAAGGTGTTGAAACTTTGGAACATCTTCGAAGTGTGATGCGTGCAGCATTTTTGAAAACTATTATGAAGGCAGAGGTATGTAGATTCGTCTGATAGGCAAAGAGCTAAAAAGTTACCATTGGTATAAAAGAATGCAGAGTTGAGATTATAATTCGATCAATCAATATATTTTTTAAAATAGAGGAGCAAGTTTGCAAGGACTACTCCTGCTCTTCCTTCATCTGTCAGCTTGTTTGTATGTTTTAATCTACAGGTCAAGAACTCTAACAAAAAAAGGAACTCCAATTCCCACATCAGATTTAGCTGATGTAAAAAGGATCATGGAGGTGGATTTCTTAGGATAATGCTGGGGAATTTCAGGAGGCAGGCCTCTCCCATGGAACATAAAGGATATGGGTCCCAATAATAGAGAGAAGCTGAACACTGTTGGTTTTCTTATGCTACAATTCAGGCCATAATCAGCTATTATAATTCAATTATAATTTCGCTATTATTAAATGGTAATACACTGTAGAAAAAATGTGATTTGTTTTGGAGAATGGTAATTAATTTGGAGGTGATTTAGGTTTACAGTCATGTTAGTAGTAGTTTTGCTGCTAAATATATCATTGGTGGGTGAAAATGTAGATTGGTGAAATGTTGTTGAGATACTGTATGCTCCGACTCAACAGTGCATGATTTCAAAACATGCAAAAAAAAACCATAGATAATCTTGCATTTGAATGGAAACATTTTCAGTAGAATCGCAAAGTACAGAGGGATTCCGCACGAAGCTTATGCTGGAGCCATAAGAAAGTACTGTCATCAATTGCAACTTGTAGAGTTTTCCCAATGCCAACAGACAAAAGTACATTTATAATTCTGAATTGCTGACCGAGAGACCACTTTATGCAGTATTTTTAGCAAATTGATCTGCTTTAGGAAGAACAGTGGTTATTTGATTTTAACCAAATTTGTGGCTAAGATTCAATCTGGAATTAACATGGAGTTTGATTATATCACAAGGCAGCAACCAGGAGTGCTTTTTTGTTGATGAAAATGCTTAAGTGGGATTTGCTCTAATCAGAATTAATCTTAAATGCTTTCCAAAATATGGGCTAAGGTCACTCTCCGATTGTTGTTGTAAATATGAAAGGTTCATCAATTCCTAATCCATCTACCAAAAAAGAAATACATTTTTGATTGATTTTCAGCTTTAACTTGTTCATCCTTTCAGCTGCTTTCAACAGATCCACAGCTGAACACTGATTAGACAGTGTTTGTTGCGTTCATCTGATACTGTTTTTGGGAAGAGAAATATAAATATTGCATTGAAATGGAGTCATTTGAACTTGCTTTGCAATATCGAGTTCATTTAAGTACCAGCAAAATTATTTTTTTTGTTGTAGATGAGGAAAAGGAACCCTGATATATTTCTGTATCCTTCCTGCAATATTCTATTTTGCAGTTTGTAACTATTTTCTAATTGCATTATCAAGATCATATGAATATTGTTATAAATGTTAATTAAAGAAATAAATGATGCAATATTTAGCCAACACATTTTTGCTTATGTTTCTATTAATTTATTGTTTATTTAAAATGCAGTTGAAAAGATTATGCCAAGTATTATCTGTCAAAAGGAAAGCTTTAATGGTGAAATACTATTCAAAAATTGTTACAGGATGATTTTACCTGACAGCTCCAGTCGCTATGTTTTACACTTGATTAGAAACGATGGTCATTAACGTGGATGTTGAAGCCAGTGTTTCCATGGAAATTCTAGACCACTATAGTGCACACTGGGACAATTTGCGCCATTTGTCCATTTGATTAATTATGCTTTTGTATTCAACATGGTTTGGCCTGATTGTCCCATTGAGTATAAGGGAAGCCGGCGGTGTGACAAATGCAGCCATTGTTTGGAGTCTATTCATCTCCGAGCATCCCTGAGAACTGACAGACACTAAATGAAATTACTGTCCATTAACAAAATGTTTGCTGTCAGTCATCTTTATCCTTTCCTGCAGAGCAAATGTCCATGTGATGCTTCATGGACAAATATTGGTATAATATTTATTGAAATGTGTTTTTAATTTTAATATTACCAGTACATAGTTTTAATAATAACCTTGTTTTATAAATATGAGGAGCAAGAACACAATTTTGAATAAATAATAAAGAATATAAATGTCAAAGATGGAAAACAATTTTGTAATACAAGATAAATTGAAAGCATTGTTCCGATTTCACTGATTTCATCCCTGCACAAAGGCACAAGCTTTCTACTTGATTCAGTTTGTTGTTTTCGTATAGCCCAACTTTTCGTATAGCTAAAGGGCCCAGTCCACTATTCAGATTATAATGATTTCCTGACAATATACATTTAATGCTTTCACACCCAAGAGCATAAAATTGGTTGGCTCAATTACTCCTCGCAATATATTTGGATGGGTTTTTTTAAGTTACATTTTTCCCATCAGCCTTTTTCTTTTGTCTGTCATATAATAGTGAATAGACAGTATTGTACAATGATTATAAACCTGCACTTTCAGTTATGTAAGAAAAAAGAATACAAATAATGATGCATATCCCCAAAGATTTCTCTTCTGTACTCATGATACACCCTTTGGCAGTGTGCTGTACCGTGTTATCCTTTGTCCTGCTTAGTAAAACCAATCTCCATTTGGTTGGTACACTGACTGCTGTGAAAAATCATTTGAGCACTGGTTCTTTTTTTATTTTTAATGTTAAAATTCTACATTTCGTGCATAGTAGAGGGGAAAAGAACAGATGAGAGATGGGGTTAAAAAAATTTGATGCAGACCTCAATGGATCAATTGCCAGTGGGCATTTTGGGGTCAAGTGACAAACTTGCTTTCCAAAGGTGAGTCTATAAATATTTTAATGAAGCAGTCTGTCTCACGTACCTGCTGAGCTTCAGATTTAATGCTGGCCGACCAAGCCTCAGGAAACCTGGTCAACAAAAGAACAGAATGGCTAAGTGGAACAAGGATTTTTTTTATTGCTCCTTAGTGCTACTGGCCCAACAAATAAACCTGCTCCCTTTCTGTGATCCCAGCAAGTAGACCTCCTGTCCATGACTAAAGCCCTCTGCCCAAAAATTGAAGCTTCTTCCCTTATCTACTTCTGATGTCTTTTCTGCATTCAATTGGTTATAGTCATTCAAATAAACATGGAAGCAGCGTAATCTAGATATAGAATAATGGTACCTGCTAACTATTCTCTTACTCGCAGAACAAACTAAGCAACAGGTCTGTTGTATTTGAACATTTTTTTAAATTGTGCTACAACTCCACTATTCATTTTAAATGTTCAGTATATTGCTTTATTCTTTTCGGCATGACAGCATATTTAGGAGAACAGAGTTATGGAATGTTTTCGACAAAATGGTGCTTGAAAATGTGCAAAAAAAACACAGAACACGATTTTCCTTGTTCTCAGCAACAGGCTGTATCTGAATAGATCTGGTACGTGTAGATCCAACTAGCTCTGTAGTTTGAAAATACAACTTGTATGCTGGATCTTGTTGTTATAGAATCATAGAACCATGGAACATTAAACACAGAAACAGGCCCTTTGGCCCTTCTAGTCTAGGCTGTACTATTTTTGTCTAGTCCCATTGACCTGCACCCAGTCTATAGCCCTCCATAACCCTCCCAACCATGTACCTGTCTAAATTCTTCTTATATGTTAAAATTGAGCCTGCATTCACTACTTCAGCTAACAGCTCATCTCACACTCCCACCACTCTCTGTGTGAAGTTCCCCCTAATGTTCCCCTAAACGTTTTCCCTTCACCCTTAACCCATGTCCTCTGTTTTTTTTTAAATCTCACCTACCCTCAGTGAAAAAAGCCGCCTACATTTACTCTGTCTATATGCCTCATAATTTAAAATACCTCTACCAAATCTCCACTCATTCGTTTATGCTCCAGGGGAAAAAAAGGTCCTAACCTGTTTAATCTTGCCATGCAACTCAGTTCCTGAAGTCCAGGCAACATCTTTGTAAATCTTCTCTGCATTCTTTCTTTCTTATTGATATTTTTCCTGTAGTTAGGTAACCAAAACTGCACACAATGCTCCAAATTTAGCCTCACTAATCAATGTCTTATACAACTTTACCATAACATCCCAACTCCTTCTACTCAATGCTTTTATTGAAGACCAATATGCCAAAAGCTCTCTTTACAACCCTATCCACCTGTGACGCCATTGTTTTACTACACTTTTCAGTGCCTGACCATTTACTGTGTATTGGTTTGTCCTTCCAAATGAAACACCACTCACTGTCTGCATCAAATTCCATCTGCCATTTTCCATTCCATTTTTCCAACTAGCCCAGATTCCTCTGCAATCTTTTAAAAACCTTCCTCACTGTCCACAACACTTTCAATCTTTGTGTCATCTGCAAACTTGCTGATCCAATTTACCATCTTATCATCCAGTTCATTGATATAGATGACAAACAACAATGGTCCCAGCACTTATCCCTGAGGCACACCACTAGTCACAGGCCTTCAGTCTGAGAAGCAATCATCCATCACTACTCCCTGACTTCTCCCATCTAGCCATTATCCAATCCAGTTCATTACTTCACCATAAACACCTAGCGCCTGAACATTCCTGACCGATCTTCCATGCGGGACGTTGTCAAAGGCTTTACTAAAGTCTATGTAGACAACATCCATAGCCCTTCCTTAATCAATTTTCCTGAAAACCTCCTCAACATATTCTATCAGATTGGCTAAACATGACCTATCACATACAAAGACATGTTGACTATCCCCAATCAGTCCCTGGCTATCAAATACTTGTAGTTTTTCTATTTGTAAGAAATGCAAATAAGACATTTGATTTTGGTTAATGTAGCTCTTAGACATTTATTGTCCACTTTACTCAATAATAATTGCATCTGCTCAAAATTAATAATAAACTTATATTCTGAGGAACGTTCAGAAAAAGTGAAAATGGCATTCATCTCAATTCCCCACCATCAACCCTGATCCTGGCTTCAGCCCAATTTCTCAGCAGATGGGTTTAGTGTACCTGCATAAAATCAAAATATTCAAACCTGGAATGGCTCAGGTTTGATTTGCAGTGGAGCAAGCAATGTTTGTTCTAAAATTGTCTCAGTTATTTAATCCTAATTAACCTTGTGCAGGTTCCCATTGAGTTGAGTTGAATTTTGACTGTCTGGAACCAATTAACTAGATTGGAAGAGTGTTAAAAAAAAACATTTCTGTAAGAGTTTCTGTTAAGATATCCCTGCTGTGAAAATTCTTACACAGACATCTGGTGAGTACATTGACTCCTCTTTTATGTTAAAGAATATTTATTTGTTCCAGTCATTTGATCCTCACTAGTAATGTTTGCAGATATACAACAAGGCTTAATATTTTCTTAATGTAACTTTTCAGTTGGAAGGCAGTGAGGGTTCAGGGAAAGGGAAGGGGAGTGGAGGTGGGGTGGGGGGGATTCTTGTGTAGTGTTAGGGAAAAAAGAAAAGTGGCTGGGTAGAGAGAAAAGAAATAATGAGTAAAGAATTGGTAGACCTGTGGGCAGAAAGATAGGGGGAGAGGAGAGTGAATGGGAAAGGAGGGGTAAGGGGAAATTGGGCAAGGATGAAGGGAGAAGTAGGCAGAGGGAGAGGAAAGGTCAGAATTTGTGGGGAAGGGGAAATAGAAGAGTGAATGGTGAAAAGAAATAGGTGAGTGGAGGTAAACGTGTGACTAGGTTGGGTAAGGTGTTTCTGATAATGTCAGATCTTCACGAGTCAGTCAAACTGTTACAGCCTTGTAGATTCTCAGGCGTGAGTTTGCAATGTAAGGAATTTTGCATGTGAAAAATATTTGAAAAATGGGGAAAAAGGTTTTTTTTAAGTACCCTGTATTAAAATGTGATCATTTATATAATATAATTAGATGTTTATCCTTTTATGAAGGCTATCAGACAATTGCTTTTTGCTATTTTGAACCTGTGGTTGACAAATTTGGTAAAGAGTCAGTATTTACAGTTTTTGCATGTGAGGGTCCACTCTTCATACTTAATTTCACACAAGTATATATTTGTCTTTTCTTTGGTCAAAGTTTGAAATAGAAACAGTATATTTATTAATGAAAATATCTAAATCAACAAAATCACTTGACACTAATGGTAAAAGAGTAACCAAGCCATTGTTGAGGACTGGTAGAACTATAAATTCAACTAGAATGCTGCAGAAACATTTAATCTACAACTGCAAAGGATTATAATTTGTATTAACCTTGTTGATATAGTTTTTGACTGGATTGCTTTCATTAATTTGCATGATGTCTAGACATGACATCACATTTCATTGTTGATTAAAACAATGTAATTAAAATAAAGTGGTTTTCACTGTAACTACTTTCACTCTATGTAAATAATACTATTGCTTCAGTCCACTGGCACCACTCTGTTTAATTACAACACTAAACCCTTAAAATGTGGGATTCTGAATTTTGATTTTGTTCTGTTTATATTGTCAGAGTGTATATTAATTTACACTGCTATATTTACCCTTCAAATTCAATTTGTGTCAATCCTTTTCTGGTTGTTCTCATTCACAAGCTTGTTTTTTTAAATATTTTTAACCTTATATATTCATAGCATTCATAGCTGTAATGCTATGAATATATAGAATGCATTTATCCACTCCACTTGCACTTGCACTCATCAGCACAAAAGCCTCCATTGAGTAATATTTCCTAGTGTTTTGTTTCTCTATGAATTGGGCAGCTATAAAGAAACCTGGATAATGAACACATTATTTGATGTTGATTTATACAGACTTGTGCTGGGAAGGTCTATAAAATCAGTATTTGATGTTCCAAATGGTGATACCATTTTTTTTAAATAATGAAATGACCACAAGATGAGGAAGAATTAACATTATTTTCAGAAATTAATGATATTTGAGCATCATTTTAAAACACCTCAGAAATGTAAAATCTTGTACAGTTTGTTCAATTTGTAATTGTATTTTGGGAGTCAGCTCTTGCACGTGAACCTGAAAATAGTTGAAACGCTGTTTGAAATTCTCATTCTCCTTGCAGTCATTGCATGCATATGGCAATGTGAAATAAGGATCAAGAAAATGGAATGAATTGGTGTTCAATTTCATTATTTTAAAGTGAAAAAAATTATCAATTTTCAATGGTAAAGGAATATTTCAATATTCACCACTCTGCTATTGATTAGTAACATCAACATGTGCTACCCCTATGATGGGTCAGACTGCAAATAGTTGAGCACCGAGGATTGACATATTATAGAAATGGAGAAGAGTATTTACTGGCAAATAAACTAATCAACTAAACTCGAAGTACTCCATTCTCAAGTACTATTTGTGAGGGATGTCAGTAATTCTGACCCAGCTGGAATGATTTAGAATTGGGGGAAGTGAAAATGCTTTTCAAAAGTTTACAAATTCATATGAATGTTTGTTTATTTATCAACAAAATTACTTACTGGCAGGTACAGAGTGAATGTAGATTCACCATAATAATAAAGCAGCGGTGCATTTAATTTCTGTGATAGAGAATGTAGCTGCATGAAATATGGTTGAATAAGGATATGAAATTCATACTGGTCAGCTTTTCAATATAATATGTGATGATCTGCAGATAACGGACAAAGCAGTGCATCTCTAATTGCACTGCTTAGTATACCATTTGTCCATTGATATTTGCACAGCATTCTAATAAAGGCTCTTGGATTTGAAAGGTTAAACCTTTTTCCTCTTCGAACTGATGCTGTCTGATCTGCTGAATGTTTCCAGCATTTCAAACATAGAACATTGCAGGATAGTAGAAGCCCTTCGACCCACGATGATGTGCCGACCTATACTTTTTAAAATCTACTTACCAATCTAAACTTTCCCTATCTCACACCCCTCACCCTGTCTAAGAGTCTTTGAAATGTCCCTATTGTTCAAGCCTCCATCACCATCCCTGCCACTGCATTCGAGGCACCTGCCCCTGATGTTGCCCTCACTTAAACAGATGCCCTCTGGTATTTGCTAGTGTTGCTCTGGGAAACATTAAAAGGTGCTGCCTGTCCATCATTTCTATGCCTCTCATAATTTTGTAGGCCTCTACTAAGTCACCTCTCATTCTTTTTTCACTCCTTAGAGAAAAGCTCTACTTCTGTGAACTTTATAAGACACATTATCCAATCCCAGAAGCATCCTGGCAAATCTCCTCTGAACCCTCTCCAAACTTTCCACTTTCTTCCTGTAATGAGGTGATCAGAAATTAACTCAATGTTTCAAGTGTGGTCCAGCCAGAGTTTATAGAGCTGAAAATTACCTCATGTCTCTTGAACTCAATCCCTTGACTAAGGAAGGCCAGCATACCATAATCCTTCTTAACTACCCTATCAACCTGTGCAACAACTTTGAGAGATTTAGTCATTTAGACCCCAAAGTCGCTCTGTTCTTCCACACTGTTAAGAATCATGCCATAAACCATGTTCTCCACCCTCAGGTTCAACCTTCCTAAATGCATCACTTCACACTTATCCGGATTAATCTGTCACTATTTCACCCATCTGTGCATCTTGACTATATCCTGTTGTAACCTATGACAATCTTCTACATATCTTTAATCTTCGTGCCATCTGCAAACTTATTAATCCATCCCTCTGCTTTTTAATCCAGGTCATTTATAAAAATAAGAATCACAAAGAGCAGGGATCCCAGAACAAATTCTCACAGAAATCCACTCATCACTGACCTCTATTTCTGAGAAAACCATGCTTCCCTAAATAATCATAAATACTGTCCCTACAAATCTCTCCAAAAGTTTCCCAACCACTGATTCATTGGTCTATAACTCCCAGGATTCTCCCTATTATCTTTTTTAAATGTGGATCGCATTTGCCATCTCCTGTGGTCAGAGAGGATGCAAAGACTATGGCCAACACTCCAACAATCTCTTTGCTCTCTTCCTTTAGTGCATTGTGGAATGTCTCATGCGATCCATGGGACTTTTCAATCCAAATGTTTTTTAAAAGATCTATCACTTCCTCTTTCTTATCCTAAATGCGCTCCAGCACATAAGCTTGTTTTATTCAGACCTCACCTTGACCAATGTCCCTACCTCTGGTGACCACTGAAGTATTTAGGACCTCCTCCTCCTCCAGACACATTTTCCCTCCTTTATTCTGAAGTAACCCTACCTTCATTCTCATCATCCTTCAGTTTTTCATGTACGAATAAAATAATGTAGGGTTTCCTTCATTTTACTTGCCCAGCCTTCTCATGCCCTCTTCTAGCACTTATAAATCCTTTCTTAAGGGCTTTCCTGGCTACAATATTATTCTCTTGAGCCTTCCTGGCCTTTGTTTCCCAAACCTTTTGTATGCTAGCTTCTTTTTCTTTTGTTGACCACTGTTCCCATAACCCAGCATCTTTTTCCCTGCAGCAGTGAGACAAGCCCATCCAGAAACCCATACAATTGTCCCTAAACATCTTCCAGATTACTCCTGTGCTTTTTTCTGAAGAATAGCTGTTTGGAATATACTCTCCATCATTGCTGCCTAATCCCATCATAATTAGCCCTTCCCCAAATAAACCTCTACAGTTTTGTCTACTCCTATCCTTGTCCATTGTGATGCTGAAGGTCATGGAGATGTAGTCACTACCAGCAAAATTTTCCTCCACTGAGAGGTCATCCACTTGACTAGGTTCATTATCCACTTCTAGATCCAGTATGGCCTCTCCTCTTGTCAGCTGGTCCACATAATGTGTCAGGAATCCTTCTTGGATGCACCTGACAAATTTTGCTAGCAGTAAGGAAGTGTCCGTCAATATTTTGGAAGTTGAAATCTCCCACAACGACAATTCTGTTATTTCTGCACTATTCCAAAATCTGCTTCCATATCTGCTTCTCAGTGTCCCAGGGGCTATAGACTTCTCCCAATAGAGTGATTGCTCCCTTCCTGTTTCTCAGTTGATGACCCTTCCACAACATCCTCCCTTTCTGCAGCTGTGTTACAGTCCTTAATTAGTAATGCTACTCCCCCTCCCCTTCTTTTACCTCCCTTCCTGTCCCTTTTGAAAAATCTAAACTCCAGTGCCTGCATCAGCTAATACTATCTATGCATCAGCCAAGACTATATAATAGCCACAACATCGTAATTCCACGTATTGATCTGTGCTAAATTTATCTCCCTTATTCCCAATACCTCTTGCATTGAAATAAACAAATTTCAATGCCTCCAGCTGACTAAATTTATGATCCCTCCACGGCCTGTCCTTTTCTCACAATCTCACTACACATCGCATCAACCTTTCCACCATCTGCTCTGTTCCCTGCCCGATCATTCTTTTTCCCATGATCCTGCCAAACTGGTTTAAACCTTGCACAACAGCTCCAGAAATCTCTCTGCCATGACATTGGTCTCCTTGTAGTTCAACTGTAACCCATCCATTTTGACCAGATAGTAATTTCCCCAAGAAACTATTTGTTTGTGATTTCCAATTTCTAACATCTGCATACTTAAAAAAAAAAAAAAAAAATTTGACAATGTTTTGTACCTGTGTGTATGAAATATGAACACAACATAATTTGCAGTTATATATTATGCCCTTGGACTGAAAAGCAAGGTCAAAAAATTGAATGTTTGATTAATGATCAGATAATGCTTTTGGTCTTTCTGTGAAGGATAAATGCTGCCTGAGAGAATTCTCCAATGCTTCTTCAAAGAAATCCAAAGAGGCAGGTAGTCATTAGTTTGTGTCTCATTTGAAACATGGTGCCTTTAAAAATACATGTGTGGAAGCTCTTATTATAGGATCATGGACTTAATGCTGAAGTACTAGAATGGCAATATAACCTGCTTTATCTTTCACACTCTGAATCACATTTGTTACAATAGAGCAGCAACAATAGAAATTCACCTAGACAATGGTATCTTCAAAACATTAATTTTTATTAATAACTATTAATAATATAAGATTTCTTATTTAACTCTAAACTTAACCCCACTATGCACAAGCCATTATAGTTCAGGCACGATTCTGAAAAGTCAATTTCAAAGTTCAGTCCTTATAAATCTTTTGTACTGAAACTCAGAATCTTTAAACTGTTGTTCAAAAGGAATATGGAGCAGGTGAGTTACCAAGTCATTAGACTTCTCAAAATTCACAAATTCTTATAGAGTTCCTTTCAGAGGAATGTTTCTTTTTAAATGAATGATTTTGTTTTTCCACAATTCCCTGCTCTTATGTGGAGGTTACAGAACTTTTCATTTCCACAATGATTCCACAAACCCAGGCAAGGGTTTTAGATGAAGTAACCATTAGAATGGTTATGATCCAACTGCAAGAATGATCTTGCTTTCTTTTACCCAGACATGGGTTAGTCAAAAGTGACCATTACAACAGCCACCACAGCACTGCTCTCTCTCTTGACAAAGAGAAGGAGTCGAGTGACCACCTTCTTCGAAGCACTGTGTCCAGACGATTCTCTGCTTTGATACTAAAGACTATTTTTCCACAATCACAGGACTTGCTTGAGTTTTTTAGGTTTCATTTTCACAAAAAGCATGGCTTGTCAAGCAAATGGACTCCTGTTTTACCAGATGCCTTTCTGGTTAAGCAGGTGTGGTTTTGAGCATCCATTGTTTTAAATTTTCAATGGGACAATCATTCTGATTTTTATGGCTTTCAACTGAACAACAATAATCTGCTCAAAGCTTCTACTTGACAGAGCCTTTGCATCTGCCAACATAAAGTGTTGTGTGTCCCTGTGTACAAACCCACAAAGTAACTTAACTCTATATAAAAAAAAAAATGAAGATACGTTTTCTATGAAGATTAAGAGAAAAAAGGATTTATATTTGGCTTTTAATTTGAGCAAATTAATATTGTTTCAATAAGATGAAACAATTTCCAATATAATCCCCTTAAATTAAATACTGTAAAATTCAAAAAATTGACCCTATTGCTGTTTTGGCAGAATGTATTGGATCTGTGATTTATTGTTGCTGGTGCTCATTAGGTCACCCAGTCATGTGGCTTCCATCTGTTAAATCTGTCTCAAACATAAAATTGATAATGCTTCAACTGACCTTTCCATAATAAGTAATAAGGTTCTTTCAGCAGACTGGCTCAGGATCTGCCAAGGTGCATTAACCTTGTGTTTTGAACTGTCTCGAGGCTCAAATATGAACTTCCCACTTCACTCCAGGCCCATTCTACACCATGAGAAAAGATGATGGCATCTGCCAAGCAGTAATTATTTCTGACAATACAATATCAGGAGAACTTCCAATTAGTTGACATTAACTTAGATTGGGGCAAGTATATTCTTCTAAACTGATAATAAAAAAAAACCTCCAGATTTCATTTCTTATTCCCAGTGAAGGATTTATGTCCACTGTGAAAAAGATTGAGTCCAAATTGGAATATGCCTGGTAATTTCAATGGATTGATAGATATTCTGCGATGCAAAATATTTAATATTGTTATTTGTGTTACTTTATTACTGCAATATATTTTCTCTTGTGACATTTAATCACCTTTTCCATATTAAAAGTTTTTATTTATGTTGTGAAGCTCCTCAGGCTTCAGTATCTACTAATAATCAAAGATCTGATCCTTTTAGATTGTTTTATGGTATGAGGGCAAGTTTGCCCACTTCACCCTTTATTTATTAGAACCATTGGCTATTGCATTTTGGGACTCAGTACATATTTCAGGCATTCAAAGGGGGGACAAAAATCATAAAAGTCTCACTTTATCCTGATGGTTTATTATATCTCTCTCATCCACAATGCTCCATACCTACTATTTTAAAATTGTTATCAAACTTCAGTATTTTTTCAGGTTACAAACTTAAGTGAACTTTTTTCCCTATTCCTATCTATGATAATATTCCATTTAAAGTAGTCAGGGGATCTTTCACCTATTTAAGTTACTAAGATATTTAAAGAAAAATTCAGTCCTCTGTTTAGACAGGTGAAAGTGACCCCCTTTCTATGCCACTTCATGGTTGAATTAACATCATCAAAATGAAGGTTCTATCTAAATTTTTATATTCATTCCAGGCAATTCTGATTTTTTTAATCAAAACATTTTTTGACTCGGTTAAATCTATTATCTCTTCATATGTTTGGAACAACAAAAGTCCAAGGTTGAATAAATCTAATTTACAAAAAAAAAATTATAATTGGGTTATTAATATTAAATAGATTATTTTCTGGATTCATTACATAGATAAACAGGACTTCCCAGAATGGACATCCATTGAAGCAGAAAGGTTTTTAACAAATTTGCCCTGGCTATGCTACCTGGTGCTTCTCTTATGCTTTCTTTGGTAAAGGTGAATAAACTAATCGGCAGTTCAGTGGTCAAAAATTAATTACAAATTTGGTTTTAATTCGGGTGCTGTTTTGAACTGAATTTTTTAAAATCCATTCCTATTTTTAATTTATTTTTTCTTCCATCTTGCCTTCATCATGTTTTTCATAAATGGAGAGAGAAGGGTAGCACTTCATTTCTTTATTTATTTGTAGATGGCTGTTTTATGAACATTTGTCACGTAAATTTAATCTTCCTAATTTCCATTTTTTTAGATATTTACAGGTTAGAGATTTTTCTGAGAAACTTTTGCCACTTTTCTGTTCTCCCATGATAGAAATTGTATTGACTTTTTTCAGTTAAATCCTTGTCAAGGGGGTTTAATAAGATTTATTTGTGGATTTAATTTTAAAATACGTTGTGTCTCTATGAATAAAATTAAGAGAGCAACTTACAAACTATTCTAAGGATACATAGGCCAAGTGTTTAAGATTGGTCCATTCCTCTTCCATTTGTGTATATCATTCACTTGTTCCATTCAAAATAGAGCACATTTATCCAAAGATTAAAGGTTGATAGTCAGAAAAATCTTAGATAATTTATGTGACTGATGTCATAATGGGATTGCTTCCTTATTTCGTATGTTTTGGTCCTGTTCAGCATTAGATCACTATTGGAAAGAAATTTTAATGCATTTTCCTGGTTACAATTCAACCTCATCCCATTACAGCTTTATTTGGTGTGGTGATAGAGAACAGTCAATTATCAGTGTCGGATTCCCATGTGATATCTTTTGCCATTTTAATGGCTAGAAGATGTATTTTGCTAAGATGGAAGGATTCTATTCCTCCCAGTTGTGCTCAATGGATGCCCCAAACCTTAACATGTTTGAACCTCGAAGATTAGATATAATGTTTATTAAACTCAAGTTTAATAAAATTTGGCACACTTCTATGGAATATTTTAATCTTTAATGAATAATACCATGGTTTACTACTTTTTATAACATACGAAACATTTATAATCTCTTCCTGAACTTACTTCTTTACACATAAGCGAATTCACCAACATACCGTTACTGTTAACCTTTTGTTGGTTTAAGGCATCCCTGCAGGTTTGTCTCTTTTTTTTGTTAGGCAGTAATTCTCAACCTTTTCCTTTCCACTCAGACCACTTTAAGTATTCCCTATGCCAGGGGTGCTCTGTGATTAGTAAGGGATTGCTTAAGGTGGCATGTGGATGGAAATAAAAAGACTGAACACCACTGTTTTAATCGTACCTAATTGACTCGTTATGTGCTTGGTTTCATAACTCCAAAGGAAATGAGCCAATGACAATTTTTCTCAAGCAAAGTATTTCAGTAACAATTGGGTCTAGAGCAGTGATTCTCAACCTTCCCTTCTCACTCACATACCACCTTAAGCAATCCCTTACTAATCACAGAGCACCAATGGCATAGGGAATACTTAAAGTGGTATGTGAGTGGAAAGAAAAAGGTTGAGATCGACTGTGCTAAATGAATAACGGGAGAATGACGAGGCTTAAGAATCCACCTCCTATTTTCTCCACCATTTCCACACTAGCTATGATTCCGTGCCCAAAACAAAATATAAAGCATTTTAAAAACAAGTTATTTCTTAGTTCACAACAACATAATTAAATATTTTTCATAACTGAAACCTATGATGTTAGACAATGATACAACATAGAAACATTTCAGTCCATTGAACCATTGAGTCTTCATAGAGATATGTGAATAATCCTACCCCCTTGATCTTTCTCCAGAGCCTGCTAATTTTTTTTTCATCAAATATTTATGCAGTTCCCTTTTAGAAAATCATCCATTAACTTTGTTCTACTTCACCACCCTTTCCGAAGCTGCATTCTAACAACTTGCTTGGTTTTTTTTTTAATCCTCTTGGCTGCCTGCTTTAAAATTGCTTATTTAGAGCATCTCTGTTTTTCTTAAAATTTAGATAAATCTATTTGTATTGCTGTAAGTCTACATAACTACTGAGTAGGATTCTTATTTTTAAGCCATCTAATATTCAATGGATGGTTTGAATTTAGTTAAATGTGGAACAAGCCCTTTGGCCCACATGTCTGTGCAAAACATAATGTCCAAATCAAAAGAACAATCTGCTTCTATCTGATCAATATCCTTCCTTTCACTTCAGAGGGGGTCATCCCTGAATGTTTCCTATATAGAATGCGTCTGAGATCATGTCTGAAGTATTGCAAACAGTTTTTTTTTTGTCAACAACAGAAAGATGATATATTTGCACAGGAGGCAATTCCAGAGAGGTTCACTGGGTTGAATCCTGGGATGAAACATTGGACAAGCTGACTCCAGACTCATTAGAGCTCACAAGAATGAGAAGTGACATTAGAACATGTAAAATTCTGAAGAATAAATGCTGGATGGGAATTACCCTCATGGGGGATGGGGGAGGAAAATCAAAAACCATGGTGTATTGTATCAGAATAAGGAGTGAACTATTTAAGATGGAGAAAGTGGACTTTTTTCCCGATAGAGGTTCTTGAGGACTTGAATCTTAAATTCTTTATACCAGGAAGCTACATTCAGAGAATAAGGTTCAGGCAGGAAACTGAAGCTGAACAATGCCCAAGCTGACATGTCCTAACTCTTAGTCTTCTTGTGAAACCTCACCATAGAGGGGAAAATTGAAAGGAAATAATTAAAATGAATAATTGAAAAAGGATAAATATGGTCAACTGTTCTTATTGACTGAGACTTATGGAATATTAATAAATGAAAACTATATTAACTATTTCCATTACCTTTCATGACGCAGATAAGGGAAACATCATAAAAATTAAATTTCCAGGGCAAGCGTCAGAAAATCATAGCCCCTATTCCATTTTATTTCAAACATTTACAATATCAGGCAAAACTATCAAATAATATGGGCCCATGAATCTGTAAGCATAAGTTCTTGTGAATACCTCTGCTCACCAATAGTACTGGGTACCAACAATTTTAAAATGAAACTGCTGAAATGCTTATAGAATGTGATTAGGTTGATACAAAAATAGTCAAAAACAAATGCATGCAATATTTGAAATGTTTAGGAAATCCAGAAGTAAAATTAAGCTTACTGTGTTGGAAATTTGGAACTCTTCCCTATTGATGCTTAATGCACAAATTAGAATAATCAAGATTGATTTTTTTTTTGATTAGGTGAAGCAAGTGTGTAGTAAAGGATTTTCAGATCTAGATCAACCATGGTTTAACTGAATGGACCAGGAAAATTTTGGCTCATATGTGCAAGTATTTATTTCATTCCTATCAGTTACTATCTTATGATGTCTGCAAGGAAGATGATCAATTTAATGCTGATGAGTGGTCATTAAGGATAGTTTTGTGCTTTAGGAGTATTTCTATTTGGATCTGGACTGAAACTGCCCAAGGTCATTTGTCAAGGAACCCTTGAAGCCTGCAGAAAGAGGAAGCTTTGATTAGCAGTTTGGCCTGAATCTGAACTAGATCTTCCATCTGACCATTATAAATGTTTTATCTGGATATTAGATGGGGAAAGATCAGAAAAATAAATATTGTTTTAATAACTAATTAAGGTACAAATCATTTCAGAACCATTTCTTTGCACATCACTAATGATGGATATATCTTCATAGCATTAACCATTATTGCAATTCCATTTAATAATTAATGAATCACAATGTGCAATTAAATCAACTATGAAAACCAGAAGCTGGACTTTTCCAGAAAACAAATAGAAGGCATGGTAATTTTTCATTCAATTTTTAACTTCAAAGTTAAAATGTCCTGTTCTGATTTGTATTATCTGAGAATTTGATTTCATTAGGCAGTTGGTCACAAATCTGAATTGACCTTCAACACATCTGAAAGGAAAATAGGCAACTTTACCACCATACATCTCCAAATATTATTATGGAATTATGATAATGACTTGATGCTAAATTAAAAATGGTCTGTGTTATCCAGAAGGCATTACACCCTTTGCAATGGAACATACGTTTAATTTTCTAAGTGTGGATATCACTTCAAAGCTTACTATTTATTGACCATCAGCGGTTCTCTGAATGCTGCAGAACTTCCAACAATTCTTGGGAAAGCATTTCCAGGAATTGGACCCAGTGAAGAGGAAGGAATGGACCCTCAGCACACAGTCCATGTTCTCTTCTCGCTGCTACCATCAGGAAGGCCGAACGGGAGCCTAAACACAAACATCCCATGGTACAAATCAGTTGTTTCATCCCAGATGGCGTCCACTCTTATTGTTATTCGATCTGTACTCAAGCAAAAGCTTTGGGCTATCAGAAAATTAGTCACAGGATACTTGACTCTGACTTGCCTTGGTAGTCAAAGTATTTATCTAGTTGGTCCAGTTATGTTTCTGGTCAATTGTGACCTCTGTAGTGTTGATAGCTGTACAGTATACGTCCAATATAGGTAGGTTGATTACTTTTGTCTGGGACATTGTATAGACGACACTTTCCAAGTTCTAATATTTCCCAATTTCAAAACATGTCATCTTCTAGGCAATTGAGTGATGATATTCTGAATTACTATTTTATTAATGCAATAAACCAATTTTTGTAAATGAAGCTTTGAGAAAGTTTAATTCATTGATAAAACAAATAAATATTTTGCATAACTTCGCATTAAGATTTTCATAATGAATAAACAAAGCATACATTTTAATGATAAAACAATATTCAACTTTAAACAGACATAAGAAGAAATAAACAAAATAAGATGAATTAAAAGAAAAGTATCTCAAGCTCACATCTCTGTCGTGATTCTTTGAATGATGAGATGCAAGCTCTCCGTCCACCCGGATATTATGAGATATGATGTCATTGTCACTATGGTAACACTCCAAACAATAATTTCTTAAAGGGATAGGCACAAAATTAACAAAAATCATAAACAAGGTTTTAACCTTTACATTCCAGCCCCTAATTATTATAATAGACATTAATTACTAATATATGATCATTACTATTACAGATACAAAGTAAATATGGTAAGTATCAGATTAGAAATCAAAACTTTCTGCTTCTTTAAAAGATAGATTTTAATTAATTGGTTGATTTAAGTAACCAGTCTTGGTTTTAATCCACACTTACTGAACGAAACCTTTTTTGTCCAGAACTGTTTCCATGATTCTCCCCAGCAATCAAGAATTTCTTGGTGCAGAATTGTCCCTGATAATTACAATGTCTCTGCATACAAAATTGTGTTTAGCTTTAGACCATTTTTGTCTTTCTTGTAATAATGAAAAGTATTCTTTAATCCATCTTTTCCAAAATAAATCTGCAATAAACTGCACTTGTCTCCATCTGCGTCTTGCATGAATATCTTCTTTCTGAAATTGACCTGAAGCCATTAAGAAGTAAGAGATGATTCGGTGTAAATGCCTCGATGTCATTTGAATTGACAGAAATTTTCGTTATTGGATGACTATTTAAAATAGTTTCAATTTCACACAATACTGTCTGAAGATTGTTATCATTCAGCATTTGATTATTCAAAATGGAATTAAGAATTTTCTTGATTGATTTAATCATTTTTTTCCCACACATCTCCATGATGTGATCCCGTGGGTGGGTTAAGTATCCAATTAATTTCCTTTTGAAGTAATGCATCATGAATTTGATGTTGATTCCAATTTTGAATTGCTTTCTGTAACTCTAGTTGAGATCCTGTCAAATTAGATCCATTATCAGAGCATAATTCTTTTACTTGACCACAGCTGGCAATAAAACATCCAAGAACATTGATTGAAGAGTCTGTATCAAGTGATGATCTACTTCAATATGAATATGTTCTCGTAGTCAAACAGGTAAAAATAGTTCAGTATCGTTTTTCAACACTTCTTCCTCGTTTTATTTGCAAAGGACCAAAATAATCAACTCCCACGTATGTAAATAAGGGTTCATCAGGTGAAACTCTGCCTTGTGGCAAATCCACCATTTGTTGTTGTCTAGGTTTAGCATTTGCACGTCAACAATTCATTTTGATATGATTCTTTTGATCAATGTTGAAGCACCAAGTATCCAATATTGCTGGCATAATTCTGACAACACGTGATTATAACCACCATGACCTAATTTTTCATGTATATGTCAAACAATCAATTCAAAGATAGGAAATTCCTTAGCTAATATAATTCCATGTTTCACTTCTTTTGGCATTATTGCTTTTTTAAATCTTCCTCCTACTCTCAATGCATCATTTACAAGAACAGGATTTAGCGTATAAACACGACTTGCTTTTGTAACATTTAAATTCTTCTTCAATTTTGATATCTCAATATCAAACACTTTTCTCTGACAAAAACGAATGATCTCCAATTCAGCATTTGCCAACACATCAACAGTTAGGTAACAGCTTTTTCGATAGTTCAGATTCTCTTTTTTGATATGATGTAAAAACATAGTTTTTAATCTAAGAATTCATGCTGCTGCCCTTTTCAAATGAAACCATGAAGAATGATAGCAAATTAATTGAATAATTGGATCATTCTTATTAGATACTTAGATAGTATTCACATTAGTGTTTTAGATTTCTGGATCCTTTATTGAAAATTCTTTTAATTCTTCTGGATTTTGAGGCCAATTTTCTTGAGATTGCAAAAGAAATTGAGGACCGAACAACAAGTGTTAGTTCTTTTCAGAAATGATGGAACTTTTGACCTATCAAATGGATTATCCACTGTTTTAACATATCTCCATTGATGAGCATGTGAAATCTTCTCAATCAATCTCATTAATTCTTTTAGTCACAAAGGTACAAAACCTCATGGTTCTGTTATTAATATATTTAAGCACTGATGTACTATCAGACCAAAACATAGAATCTTCTAACTCCATCTGTAATTCTCTTCATAACACAGTGTCCATTTTGCTCACCATAGTTGTGTCAGCATTTCAATTCAAGGTATGGTGACTGGCTTTAATGGAGCCACTATGGATTTTCCCATTCCACATCCACAATGTACTTGCTCTTGGTTATTTCATGGTACTAAATAACTGACAGTACCAAAACCACCTTTGCTTGCATCACCAAAGTGGTGTAACTGAGCAAATGTGACAATTCCAAAGTCTGTAGGTTTAAAACATCTGTTGACTTCAAAACTTTCTAACCTTTCAAGACTCCCAATCCAATCCATCCAATCGCATGCGATGGAATCTGGTACAGTGTAATCCCATCCAAATTTTCTTCTACACAATTCTTGCAGAATTTTCTTGGCTATTAATGCTACTGGTGCCAATATTCCAAAAGGATCATATATTGAGCTTACAATCAAAAGAATAGCTCTTCTTGTCAAAGGTCATTCTTTCAAAACAGTTTTGAATTTGAAAACAACAGATTGAACACACCATTGCACCCCTAAAATTCCTTCAACAGGTAGATATCACAATCCAAGTCAAGATGTTTTATCTCCTTTGATCATTCTTCCTCAGGAACAACCGCCAACAGATCTCGACTGTTGCTAATCCATTTAGTAAGGAAGAAATTTCCTTTATTACAGATCTCTTTTAACTCGTGATAAAGAATCTATTGCTTTTTTTTCTGAAACCACCGAAGTAAGACAATCATCAACATAGAAATTACTTCTGATTATGTTTATAGTTTGAGAACTAAATTGCTCTTCATTATCTTCAGCACATTTCCTCAGAGCAAAAATTGCACAACTCGGTGATGAATTTGCTCCAAATAAATGAACTGTCATTCTGCATTCAATCAAATCTTTACTGGAATTGCAATTAGGCCACCATAACAATCATAGAAAATCACAATCTTCTGGTCCCTATTAAAGTCTGGATCTTGTAAAGGTTGAGAATTCAATGAAACTCCTTGAAATGATGCTCAAGAATTAAATATTACACATTTTACTCCTTGTGAATGTAAAACTCCATGATGAGATAAATGCCATTTTCTACCATCTTGACATTCCAAGATATCTTCAGATACCTTTTCTACATAACCCTTGGTCATCATATCCAACATGACACTGGTATATTCCAAATGAAAGGAAGTATTTCTCTTGAATTTTCTCTTCAAATTCAGCATTCACTGTTCAGCTATTTTATTATCTGGCATACAAATTTCTCTTTTTTTCCAAAGGTAATGCTATATCAACATGTTTTAACAGAATTTGAAGCTAAATCCAGAAACTGTTTATCATCCTTCAAAGGTTCTTAAATAACTTTGAGACATTCAGGGGAATCAATTTTAAACAGTTGTTCCCATAGATCATTAAGTTTGACAACTGAAATTCTGTTGACATTTACATCCAATAACTCCTGAACATTATACATTTTTCCTTCTAATGGTCCATTAATTATCCATCCAAGCAACATTCACATGGCATAAGGTCTGTCATTTTGGCTCCTTATTACTTCTAGAGGTTTGAGAGCTTTTGGTACATCTAATCCAATTAACATCTTGATTTTAGCATCAATCTTGGATAAGCAAACTTCTTTTAGATAATCCTATTGTTTGATATCATCCTGATAGAGAATATTCTTATTCAAAGGCATAATATTCTGAGGATATACACTTTGAAGACCATAAAATTCATTGCTATTCAATCAAGCAATCTCTAAATCAGAAACTATATTAGTTTCAATGTTCATTTCATCATTCATTGTCTTCAACCAGATTTGTGACCTTTTACCATGAAGATTACATTTATTAATCTATTCAATAGTACAAAATGATGTGGTACTTCCTGAATCAAGAAATGCATAGGTCTTCAGTATGAAGTTTCCTTTTTTAGCTTTAACCTGCACAGGAACTATTGAGAGAGCTTTGCCACTGACCCCAGTAAGACTGTTTGTCTGAACCGAAGCTGAAGAATTCTCTTTCACTGTGTCTTTTAGTCTTGGATTTAGATTGTTTGACATCCTTCTCAACTTTATTTTGTTGAGTGTGCAGTAACTTGGGATGTTTTAAACTGCATATATCACAACTGAGTCATTTATTACAAGTTTTGCTGATGTGTCCTTTACACAAGCAGCCAAAACATATTCCATTCTTCTTTAAAAAGTTTAATTTCTCATCATATGACTTTTTTTTTCCCAATTGTGAACATTTTTCTAAAGCATGCTGTTCTTTGCAATACAAACAGCTTTCCTGAACAGTCCTCTTCTTTTTCCTTTGTGCCCTTGTTCTGACACAGCAGTAACAAAGGTACTTCCCTTTGGTTTCTGTTGAGACGATGATTTAGACTTCTTTACATCTTCAGGAACTATTGAAGTATCCTTAATATTTCCAAATACTGGTATGGTGTAAACATGCACATGCTATTCCAAAAATTGTACAACATCCACAAAAGTGATGTCCCTTTCAGGAAGAATCTTAAGCTCCACAGCTTATAAAGTCATTTATATGACAATAATTGACAAATTGGTTGTTTTTCCAGACTCTTTTGTGTAGTCTTCCAAAGGCGCTATTTGCCTTGGCGAGTCTGTTGTCTATCTCATTGTCGATCCTTGCATCTGATGAAATGGTGCAGCCGAGATAGGTAAACTGGTTGATAAGCGTATACAGAGCGTATACAGAGCCGTTGTCATACCCACACTCCTGTTCGGCTCCGAATCATGGGTCCTCTACCGGCACCACCTACGGCTCCTAGAACGCTTCCACCAGCGTTGTCTCCGCTCCATCCTCAACATCCATTGGAGCGCTTACACCCCTAACGTCGAAGTACTCGAGATGGCAGAGGTCAACAGCATCGAGTCCACGCTGCTGAAGATCCAGCTGCGCTGGATGGGTCACGTCTCCAGAATGGAGGACCATCGCCTTCCCAAGATCGTATTATATGGCGAGCTCTCCACTGGCCACCGTGACAGAGGTGCACCAAAGAAAAGGTACAAGGACTGCCTAAAGAAATCTCTTGGTGCCTGCCACATTGACCACCGCCAGTGGGCTGATAACGCCTCAAACCGTGCAACCTGGCGCCTCACAGTTTGGCGGGCAGCAACCTCCTTTGAAGAAGACCGCAGAGCCCGCCTCACTGACAAAAGGCAAAGGAGGAAAAACCCAACACCCAACCCCAACCAACCAATTTTCCCTTGCAACCGCTGCAATCGTGTCTGCCTGTCCCGCATCGGACTTGTCAGCCACAAACGAGCCTGCAGCTGACGTGGACTTTTTACCCCCTCCATAAATCTTCGTCCGCGAAGCCAAGCCAAAGAAAGAAGAAATTGACAAATTAGCAAGCAAATTTAGCTCTTGGAAATGTACACTACTTCCCATTGCATTACAACATCCTCTCAGAAAGAGTGTGTATGCTTGTAAAGCCATTGTGTTCTCTGATTTTATTACTGGCCAAGAAAGAATCTTGTCTCTGTGGCCCTTGCGATTTTATGTTCATCGCCCTAATAATGATGCAATAATTCTTTTGCCCTTTTAAAACCTTGTTCTGGATCCATATATTGGCCACTTTTGACCTACTCCTTCACCTGTCCTCCAGCTTACTGTTCCAGGTAATACAGACGATCTTTAATCCTTTTAGTATTACTTTCAACGTGCTGTTCAGAGGATTTCATGAACTTCAGATATTGTAATGGATCTTCATTAAAAACTGGAATTTCCTTCTGAGGTAAACCATAGGAACCTTGTTGCTGCTCTTCATTTTGTTTTGCTGTGAGTGGTAATATATTGTCTTGTCCACCATGGCTTGAGACTGGTTGTCTTGTTGTGAATGGAGCATACGGAACTCGAACTGGTGCCATACGTGTAGGACCTTGAGCTCTAATTGATGGCATCAATGGGGATCCTTGGTATGTAAGTGATGGCATTGGTGGAGATCCTTGACTTATCGTTGGTTTGTCAACAACATTAAGAGACATCAACTGTTGAGTGTGATCAACTCACAGGGTTGAACCTTTTTGAGATGCTCTCCTTTCTGGAAGATTCATATATTGTGTACTCATAAGAGATTGAATGCAGCTAGCCCTTTCCACTGGGTTAGTTATTGATATTTGAGCATTAGCAGTACCACCCGTGGCTCCTTGCTCGAGTATACTAATTTCTTGTAGCTGCTGTACCCATTGACCTGCTGGAATTTTGGGTGTGAGCTCTTTAGGTATTTCATTTTGAGTGATAGATCTTGCAGAAGCCTGAGCTAATGCTTTTACTTTGGCCATATTCAAGCATATTGTTCCTCAAGATCCAGTTTTTGTTTCTTTTCTTTCTTCAATTATCTTTTTATCTTCTTGCTGGAATTGTTGTTTCTTGATTTCAGCTTCCATATCTTCTAGAGCAGATCCTTTCTCCAACCACTCACGTTTTGTATGGATAGTAGCCAAATCTGCTTGTGCCTTAGCAAGCATAGGTGATATGCTTGAATCATACAAAACTATACTTGCTCTAGATGACTTTGAAGACTTTGAAGATCTTCCTATGCTCATAACCCCGATAATACTATCATCAGGATTCACATCTGAAATTTCAGATACCACTGATTGAGTCTCTGTCTTCAGCATTTTGCTCGGTTCTGCACCAGTGGCCCTTTGCAACGTACATTAATATGTTTCATTTCCACTAACCTTTAAGTCAGCTAATGAGGCCTGCAGTTCCTTATTGGAGTCTTCTTGCTTGGTAGTTGAAGCTGCTTCTTCAATGGTGGCTGGCTCCAATCTCCTGCTAAGTAATGTCGGTCCACTTTGCTGGCTCAACTCACGAGCAAACAGTTCTTTGAGAGGAGCTGTTTGGTTGAGGTCTTTAGGCCGATGAGACTTCTTATCAATCTTGGATTCTTCACACTGCAGCCCATCTTCCTCTGGCTTTCCTGGTTCCTGGGAACTGTAAACAAATTTGTATGTTTTTTGGTCCCTTTAAGAAGATTTCTCTGGCTGAATTAACTTTGTGTTCTGCACACAAACTCTCTAATCAGTTGTTTTTAGAACACATACTTCTAGGGTTCCTGCCAGATTCCGTGGTCCATTGCTCTTAACTCTACAAGGTTACAGATGTCTGCAGTTAGACAGGTATATTCTAACTGAGGCTTCTGGAATATTCTCACAGACAACTAAACTTCTTGTTAAAGCTTAAATGCTTCTTGCTTTTAACAAGCTGCGGTTCTTTCATACAAATTTTACGAGCCTTTCTTCCAAACAAAGTTCACAATCATAACTTTTCTTTGAATAAAAATATAGGTGTCACTTTCCAAGTTCTAATATTTCCCAATTTCGAAACATGTTATTTTCCAGGAAACGTGAGTGACAATATTCCAAATTACTACCCTACTAATCCAATAATCCAAACATAATAGTTGCAGCTTTAATTCATTGATAAAACAAATAAACACTTGGATAACTTCACATTAAGGTTTTCATAATGATGAGTAAACAAAGCATTCTGTAAAATGATATAACAATATTCAACTATTGACAGATAGAAGAAGAAATAAGACAAAATAAGATGATATAAGATGAATTCAAAGAAAAGTATCTTGAGCTTGCATCTCCTGCATAATTCTTCAAATAATGATATGCAACTCTCTACTGCTTGGATATTATGACATATGATGTCATAGTCACTATGGTAACACATAATTTCTTAAAGGGATAGGGACAAAATTAACAAAAATCAAAAACACAAGGTTTTAATCTTTACAGTCTGTACCTGATTATTAACCACCCCAATCTCTCCAAGGCTGTGCTGGTTTGCAGCTTTATATGTTAACTTTTAAAGTGACAGTCCCACTAAAATAAAAATGGGAGCTCGTAATAAATGCAGTAAATGCAAATCTGCTGGGACCTAACTGGGTAGACGAATTGCCATGGGTATTCTTGGGCATACAACCGGCATCTAAGGACAATATAGGTGCCTCATCGGTAGAGCTGGCCCATGGCACACCCCTGATAGATCCAGGAGAATTTGTATCAGACTCATGAGGACAGAAGGAGACACCTGCAGCGGTCCTAAGCAAGCTCCAAAGGAAGTTTGATTCTTTAGTGTGCATACCGACATCTTAATAGGGTCAGGCCATGTCCTATATACCCCAGAACTTGCAGGACTGCAAGGACGTTTTTCTACAGAAAATTGCACATTGAGCACCATTCCAGCGACCATATGAGGGTCCCTTTGAGGTAAGAAGATGTAATGGTTCGACAAACATTTTGGACATTGAAGGTAAAGAGGAAGCTTCTGCAATTGACCACCTCAAACTTGCCCATCTCTGGACAGACCAGTTGTGGTTCAGGTATCTTGGCGGAGAGGAAGGCCTCCCAAACAAAAAAATATACAGACTTTGGAGGTCTGCAGCAGGATTGCCAGTTCTGAGGTGGGTGGGGGAGGGGGAATCATGTGGCGACCCACTTATCAGCAAGTGAACTGGCTCCTGAAATGGCAGACATACTGTGGAAAATGCAGGAAATTGATCTGCATCCAACACACGTTTTTTTTCTGAACTGATGTCATCCCTGATTATGTCACTTCCTGTTCATGTAGCAGAAGCAGTGATGTATATAACCCCTGCATGCAAGCCTGGAGGTGTTAGCTTACACTAGACTCCAAAATGGACCTCCCCACATATACATCAACTCAACAACATGTGCAGTGATTCCACATGTACACTGATGTCTATAGTAGCTCAGTATAGAATATTTTGCTAGATGTCTATACATTCATGATACACGCTCTTCCCTACAAAGTTGTGGGATTTCAACAAGGAAGCTATTTATTCCTCTTGGCTAACTTTGAGCTGGGATTTTCTCAACTTCTTATCTGTCAGCAGGGTGACAAGGAGTGCTTTCACCATCCATCATCTGTTCTTTAGATAGCAGGTTTTCTGCTGCACCTCTGCCTTCAGGTGTCTGCAGGCGGTTTCTTTTTCTTTAAACTAACAGTAATCATCTCTTCAATTTTGTGTTCATTCTCACCAAGTCATTCTCCAATTCTTTCCATTAGAGAAGGAAAGAATCTCTTCCCATTTACCAATTCAATGCAGCCACAATGCCTCATGTGGCTAAGATTTGACAGGTTATCTGATGCAACTGTCAAGAAAGTAGACCAATGCCTCCTACTTTATCTGAAGACTAACGAAGTTTGGTATGTTCTCTCTCCCTTGTCCCTAGGTGCACCGTCAAAAGCATTCTTGCCGGATGCATCACGGTGTGGTACGGGACTTCTCTGCTCCAGATCCAAAGAAGCTACAGAAGGTCATGAAAACGGCTCAAAATGTAATGTAAACTTCCCTCCCCAACATGGACATCAACTACATCTCCCACCACATAGGAAAGATAGCCAACCTGCTGAAAGACCCATCACATTCTGGATGCACATTCATCTCCCTTCTCCCACCTTGAAGAAGGTTTAAGAGATCGTTCCTTAACTTATTTGTGACAGGCTGTTTTCATCACTGTACAGAGCTTTGAATTGTGTTCTATTGTTCCCAGTCCTTTCCTAGGATTGAAGGATAGGTAGTTTTTTATTGCCCTCTTTTTACCATTGGCAACATCAATAGCAAGCACCTTTCAAATGCTACTAAAGATAGTAAGTGTACCAAGAGCAAAAGCGCAAGCTCGTTCATTTATATTTCACTGACAATTTATCACACAAGAATGGTCTGCCTTGTGCAGGTTTGATCATGTGTATCCAAGCAGCATTCCATATCCACAGTGTTGAGGGAAAAATGAAGGAAAATCATTCTAAAGGATCATCCAGCCACTTAGTGCAGCATAAAATTTAATCTGGAAATGTAAGAGAGCAAGAGGTCAGTTTGGGCCGAGAATTGATGAAGATTATCTGATGATAGATTTCCTCCTGCAATCATTACCTTTATACAGCATCCCATTTTACATCTTGTTCAGAAATCAAATTACAATCTGTTGCTACATTACAGGATTCCAATTTTAAGGAGAAACAATGCAGAATCCCTTGAGCATCAACCACTGAATTATATAACACTGCAGGAGAACCTCCCTCAGACAGTGGCAGTGAAGGTGGCTGTCATTTCAACTACTTTTGCCTCAGGCTCTTCATGCAGAGTGTGAATGTATTTGACATTAGGAGTAGTGATGGGAAGTGAAGTTAGTTGCTGTTTGTGTTGTTATTGTCTGCGTGAAAATCATTACTTATGCTGTGTTTTTTGTATGAGCCAAATGACCCTTTACTAAATATTGCAAATGAGATGAAGTCCTGTGTTTTCCTCCCTGCGTTACATATATAAGCATCAAAGTACCCCAGCAAATGAGTTATGATCAAATCCTAATCAGTGTGTACTGATCACTGCATGAATAACTCTTGCCTTTTTCTCAGGTACGCTGACAGATCTTTGTACTGAGTTAAGATTTTGGCAAACTGTAATTTAATTTTCCCCCAGTGAATTGACCACTGGCACTTTTTAACTCACAGATAAGGAGTTCTGGAATTTCAGCTTTTGATCTTTTGATGGATGAGGAGGATGAAGGAATTGAAACAGGATAAAAGGACAATTAGAAGAAGTGAGTTGCAGCCTGAATCTGGCAGGAAGCAATAACTCTCAAGCAGAAATGAAGCATTCAGCAGGAGTACATCCCTATCTAGCAGTAAAGAATTGTCTCGTAATATACCAAGTCACAGAGAAATTTTTCTGCAGTTAAACCAGGAAGTCTGCAGATCAGAATAAGTGATGGGAGCGGTGAAGTCAAGACTGTTATTGTCTCAGCAGCAGTTAAAAAACTTTGTGTAGCTGACTTTCTCTCCTCTTCCTGGACCTCTGTCTCCATGACAGGAGACAAGCTATCCACAGACATCAAATTAAAACTCATTGACCACCCCAGGTACTTGGATTTGCACCCTTTTTTTTGCAGGAATTAATCTCTCCGACACTCCCTTATCTGCTCTTGGACACTTTCTGTTATAGTTACAGAAAGTGCAGAGCGTGTCCCTAAAGCTCCTCCCTCACTCACCTCCATCCAGAGCCACAAGCAGATTTTCCGGATGAAGCACAACTTTACATGCATAATTGTCCAATCTAATCTTTTTCATTCAAAGTAAACTATGTGGCATCATCTCCATTGGTGAGACTAACTGCTGGTTGGGTGACCACTCTGAGCTTTTGCCCTCTCTGTGGATCTGAGCTTATACTCTCAGTAGTCAACCATTTAAATTCCCTTCATCATTCCCACACAGTCATCTGTCCTTGGCCTCATCCATTGACAGGGTGAGGCAAAGCATAAACGTGAGGAATAGCACATATTCCTTCTGTCCAACTTTAAACCCAATGGCATGAACTTCAATTTTGTTTTCTCTCTAATTTTAGTCAGCCACTGCCACCACCTGGTTCCATTAATTCCAGCTCTCCTTTACCTAATCCTGTTCTTTCTTTTCTCTCTCCCCCTCCCAATGATCGCCCTCTCTTGACCTCTCCCACCTTCTATCTAATACCCTATCACCTCTTGCCCTCTTCCCCAGCTTCTTTCCCAGCATGATATCATCTCTTGCCATTTTAGTCTCAATAAAGAGTGCTGTCAAATCCTGAGGTCAAATAAAATCAACACTTTTAGTTTCAGTTCAAATATGCTTAGTCTTTATTCCACCATTACTGTTTTTTACTCCTTCATGGTCCTGTGCAACATGCCAGCCATTACAATTGATAACCAATCTATATTATCCTTCAAAGCATTACAGTCAATAACCAAACTATATTATTTATCACTACGACATCCTTCCATAATCAAATAAAAGGATCATCAAATAAATGAATGATGCTTAAACTACTTTTAAACCAGTCAACTTTCAATACTGATTATCTTCAATACCAATATCAACTTCAATTTTCAAATCGTATATTTTCCTGGACGATTTACAAAAAACAGATTTCCAAACCATAAAATACAAAGTTCTCCACACTATTACATCATGAAGTCTTGAAACCTCCTAGGTGGTCATCACTAATGTTGCGGTCTCTCTCTTCGTATTGTCTGGCCTGCTCCTGGACAACTGATCGCGATGTCCTACTCAGTTTGTCTACCACCTTAATGCTGGTTTCCAGTAGTTTCTCTTTCCAGGTGGTGCATTCCAGGTCCATCAAGCTGGTCATCTCGGCTCTGCTCTCTTACAATTTCGTCTGGTGTCGACATCACAGCAGCGTTGCAACAATAATACTTTTACACATGTGATGTGTTTCTGTCATAAGTAACACCTTCTGGTGACTGGACCGTCATCTGATTTCCTTCTCTGGACACCACAATATATGGTTGGGGAATAAACGGTGTGTCCATTTTATTCTGATTTTCTTTCCTCACCAGTACCTCATCCCCTGGAATTACATCTGAAGGTCTGGCATTCCTTTTCATGTCCCCATACAGTTTTGTTGCCCCTTTTCTTTCAGCATCATGGTCTTACACTTCCTGGTCATTCACTACATCAACAACCAGTGGTACTTTGGTTCTGATCTTTCTTTCAAACAAGAGTTCTGCTAGACTTTTTTCTGTGGTACTATATGGTGTTGTTCTGTGTAATGCGCATCGAAAGAACCAAAGACTTGTTGATCCAAACCAAGACTTTTATTAACTAAAAGACTGGAGCATATCACAAATAGGTCGACCAGTCCAGAATGACCTGGTCTGGCTAGGAGCAATCCTTTAAGACCTGCCAGTAGGTGTGGCTATACTCTCAGCCAATCACAGTCATCCTACACTACCATCTATTCATATGTACATATACACATTGGTGATAGAATCTGTACTATCACACTCTGTATGCTGCTACATGGGTCAAAAGAGCACATTTCCAGTCCTTGCATTCTGCTTGAGCGATTCTCATTCTTTTCTCCAATGACTGATTCTGACGTTCAACTTCTTCATTGGCCTGTGGCCACTTTGGTGTAACTTTGTGGTGGTGCACACCAATGGTTCTCATTAATTCTCGGAATATCTCTGATATGAATTGAGGTCCATTGTCTGAATGCAAAGTCACTGGTAAGCCATGTCTGGTGAAGATCTCCCTCAGTGCTGCGATAGTCTTTTCTGCTGTTGTTAATTTCATTATGGCATATTCATAATATCTGCCGTAATAGTCAACAACCATCATAATCGACTCTCCAGTTGGGAATGAGGCCAAGAAGTCTACTGCAATATCCTCTCATGGTCCTGCTGGTAGCAGTGTACTTCATATTGGTTCAGGTGGGTTAGGTCTGCTTGTCACCTGACATCCATGGCATGATCTCACATATTTTTCCACATCTTTTTCCATTCCTGGCCACCAAACATTTGTACAGAGATTTTGTTTTGTCCCAACAATTCCCAAATGATCCTTGTGAGCCAGTGCTACCATCCTCCCTCTCAATTTCTGTGGAATGACAAATCGGGTTCCCCATAGTACACATCTTCCAATTGTACACAGTTCATCTCTGATGGCCACATAGGTTTTGATTTGACAGCTGTTCCAGTCACTGCTGTTGATCCGATCCCTAATGTCCATCAGTTCTGGGTCCATGCACGATTTCTCCTCGATCTCCTTGGTTTGTTCTGTCCATGGTGTAGCATTCACCATAACGAATCTCACGAATGATTCAGCCTCCATCTCAAGTATTGAGTGCTTTACCCCATCGTCTTTCAGTAATCTTGATAGTGAATTGGCAATATTGTTTTTCCCCGCTATGTAAATCACCCTGTAGCGATATTGTTGTGGTCTCAGAATCCATTTTTCAATTCTAGCACACGGCTTCGATCTCGGAGAATAAATGGCTTCCAGTGGTCTGTGATCGGCTAAGAGCTGGAACTCTATGCCACATAAATAAGCATGGAAATGTTTGAAGGCCCATACAAGTTCTAGGGCCTCCTTCTCTGTCTGTGAATAACATCTTTCAACATCAGTAAGTGACTTGCTCACATATACAATCACCCTCCATTGTTCCCCTTGCTTCTGAACTAGGACTGCTCCTAGTCCCACTGGACTAGCATCAGCTATGATTCGTGTCTGAGCCTTTGGATCAAAATATCCTAATGTATGTGCACTCATCAGGCTTCTTTTCAATTTCTGAAATGCCTTCCTTTGGTCGGGTCCTAACACAAAATGAGCACTTCTCCTTGTTGGCCTCCTCAGTGGTTCTGCAATAGTTGCTAGATTTAGTATGAACCTTGCACAAAAGTTCACTAGGCCCAGGAAGCTCCTCACTTCTGTTGCATTCCTTGGTTCTCGAACCTCTGCAACTGCCTTGATTTTATCTTCAGTTGGATTGATACTTTCACTAGTCAGCTTGTGACCCATGACATCAGCTCAGATATACCCAGCAAACATTCACTGTCAATCCAGCATCTCTCAACCGGGCTAATGTCTGTCTAAGTCTCTCATCGTGTTACTCACATGTGGCACCATGGACAGTGATATCATCTGAGATGTTAGCTGTGCCTGGAACTCCTTGGATCACTTTGTGGTTTTCGTGTTGATAAATCTCTGGAGCAGCATTTACACCAAATAGTAAACTCTTGTATCTAAACAATCCACAATGTGTGACGAATATAGTGGTTTTTCTTGACTCTGGCTCTAATTCTAGCTGGTGGAAACCCCATCTCAAATCCAACTTTGAGAAGAGTTTGCTCGTCGATAGTTTCTGTAGGACTTCATCCAATGTAGGAATGGCGTACCTTTCCCTCACTACTGCTTCATTTGCTCTCCTCATATCAATACATAGTCTGATCTCTCCATTGGGTTTCGGGACTACAGCGACTGGACTGACCCAAGGTGTTAGATCCTCCACTGGTTCAATTATGTCTTATTGGATAAGTTCATGTATTTTTGCTTCTTCTTTCTCCCTCTTCCCAAACGGTGTCCTACTCATGGGTTGTGCTACTGGCCTGACCTCTGGATCTATTTTCAGTTTGATCTGCCTGTTCCTTAGTTTTCCAAATCCTTCAAAAACTGACTGGAATTCCACTGCAATCGTCCTCTTGGAGCGGGCTATGGTGCATTCAAGAGGTAAGTCTCCCGATGTAAGGGCAGAGAACCTTCTCCTTTCCTCCAGCTCCAGCTCACAGAGGCACCCCCTCCCTCATCAATTCTCACATTTTTTTCTCGTATCCTCCTATCCATGACCAATAATTGCCTTTTGTCTGTTGGTCTGTGCTCTTCCCTGGCTCTTTCATTTCTCTCCCCAGCCTTTCCATTCAGGCACCTGCTTGCTTTTTAATCATACCTTGAAGAAGGGCTCAGGCCCGAAATGTTGGATAGAAATCTTTACCTCCTGTAGATGCTACAAGTCCTGCTGAGTTGAACCTTGACCTCTTTCTACTTTCATCCAATTGTCAAGCCTTGTTTAATTCTCTACTCAACCCTATGTTGTAATTGGCTATAACCAGTAGAAACAGTAATAGAAAATCAGTCGTGCAAAATAACAGTGAATTTTCAGACAGCCTGTAATACACAGTGGTGCTCAACCTTTTTCTTTCCACTCACATACCAGTTTAAGTATTCCCTATGTCAGAGGTGCTCTGTGATTAATAAGGGATTGCTTAAGGTGGTGTGTGGGTGGAAAGAAAAAGTTTAAAAACCATTGTTTTAATCATACCTAATTGACTCATTATGTGCATGGTTTTATAACTCCAGAGGTAATGGGCCAATAACAATTTTTCTCAAGCAAAATATTTCAGTAACAATTGGGTCTAGAGCAGTGATTCTCAACCTTCCCTATCCTCTCACATACCACCTTAAGCAATCCCTTACTAATCACAGAGCATCGATGGCATAGGGATTACTTAGTTTTACTTAAAGATGCACAAGAGCAACTTGTCCATGAACTACTCTTTGCAGACGATGCTGCTTTAGTTGCCCATTCAGAGCCAGCTCTTCAGTGCTTGATGTCCTGTTTTGCGGAAACTGCCAAAATGTTTGGCCTGGAAGTCAGCCTGAAGAAAACTGAGGTCCTCAATCAGCCAGCACCCCACCATGACTACCAGCCTCCCCACATCTCCATCGGGCACACAAAACTCAAAACGGTCAACCAGTTTACCTATCTCGGCTGCACCATTTCATCGGATGCAAGGATCGACAACGAGATAGACAACAGACTCGCCAAGGCAAATAGTGCCTTTGGAAGACTACACAAAAGAGTCTAGAAAAACAACCAACTGAAAAACTGCACAAAGATAAGCGTATACAGAGCCGTTGTCATACCCACACTCCAGTTCGGCTCCGAATCATGGGTCCTCTACCGGCATCACCTACGGCTCCTAGAACGCTTCCACCAGCGTTGTTTCCGCTCCATCCTCAACATTCATTGGAGCGACTTCATCCCTAACATTGAAGTACTCGAGATGGCAGAGGCTGACAGCATCGAATCCATGCTGTTGAAGATCCAACTGCGCTGGGTAGGTCACGTCTCCAGAATGGAGGACCATCGCCTCCACAAGATCGTGTTATATGGTGAACTCTCCACTGGCCATCGTGTCAGAGGTGCACCAAAGAAGAGGTACAAGGACTGCCTAAAGAAATCTCTTGGTGCCTGCCACATTGACCACTGCCAGTGGGCTGATATCGCCTCAAACCGTGCATCTTGGCGCCTCACAGTTCGGCGGGCAGCAACCTCCTTTGAAGAAGACTGCAGAGCCCACCTCACTGACAAAAGACAAAGGAGGAAAAACCCAACACCCAACCCCAACCAACCAATTTTCCCCTGCAACCGCTGCAACCGTGTCTGCCTGTCCCTCATTGGACTTGTCAGCCACAAACGAGCCTGCAGCTGACGTGAACATTTACCCCTCCATAAATCTTCGTCCGCGAAGCCAAACCAAAGAAAAAAAATGTGAGTAGAGAGAAAAAAGTTGAGTGCCACTGCTGTAATAAAATGTTAATCTGAAATATTAAATTGGGTGTAATGAAATTCAGTTGATAAATTGGAAATTGTAAGCAGAAATGACCCTCTTTTGGAGTAGCAGATCAGACCCCTCTTGAGTAGTTGGCTCTTCATCTACGATACATAGGAAATAGAACAGTACAGCACAGTAGGGGCCCTTTGGCCCATGATGTTGTGCTGACACATATAAACCTACTCCACATCAATCTAGCCATTCCCTTAATCACAGCCATAGAACCATAGGACTCTTCAGCATAGAAACATGCCCTTCAGCTCATCTACCTAGACCCAATAACCTGACCTGGACAATAGCCCTCCATAACCCTCCCATCCATGTACCTTCAATGTCAATATTCAGCCTGCTTCAGCTGACAGCTCATTCCACACTCTCACCACTCTCCATGCCTAATGTTCTCTTTAAACATTTCCCCTTTCATCCTTAACCCATGTCCTCTGGTTCTTGTCTCACCTAACCTCAGTGGAAAAAGCCTTCTTTCATTTACTCTTCACCCCACACAATTTTGTATGCCTTTATTAAATCCCCCCTCATTCTTCTATGCTCTGGAGAATAAAGTCCTAACCTGTTTAACCTTGCTCTGTAACTCATTTCCTCAAATTCTGGCAACATCCTAGTAAACCTTATTTATACCTTTCCTGTAGTTAGGTAATCAAAACTCCATTCAATAATCCAAATTTGTATTCACCAATGTATTATACAACTTTACCATAACATCCAAATTCCTACACTCAACACTTCAATTTATGAAGTCCAATATGCCAAAATCTCTCTTTACGATTCTGACATCACTTTCAGGAAATTGTGTGTCTGTTTTCCCAGATCTCTCTGCACTTCTGCACTCCTCCATGCCCTACAGTTTACCATGTATATCCTATCTTGTTATATCCTCAAAGGGCAACACCTCACACTTGTCCACATTAAAGTCCTTCTGCCATTTTGCAGCCCATTTTTCCAGCTGGTCCAGATCCCACTGGAACCTTTGAAAGCTTTCCCTGCTGTCCACTACATATACAATCTTTGTGTTATCTGACCTAAGCATTATTCTTGCATCCATGTACCTATCTTAAGAATTATGTATCAGCCTCCACCCTCAACTCTAGCAATGCATTTCAGACACCTACCACTGCATGTGTGTGTGTGTTTCTGTGTGTGTGTTTGTGTAAACTACCTCTGATGTTTCCCCTAAACTTCCTCCAATTACCTTAAACAGATTTCCTCTGGTATTAGCCTCTGCTGCCTGGGTAAAAGGTGATGGTTGTCCACTCTTTCTATGTCTCTCATAAACTTGTACCCTATAGGTTGTTGCTCACCTTCATTCTCTCCAAAGTAAAAGGATCTAGTTCACGCCACCTTGCTTCATAAGTCATGATCTCCAATTCAGACAGCATCCTAGTAAATCTCTTCTTCAAACCTCTTTACATCTGCCATATCCTTCCTATAATGAAGTGACCAGAAATGAACATGATACGCTAAAAATGTGGACTAACTAGAATTTTATAGAGCTTCAAAATGACCTCACAACTCTTGAATGTAAACTTTCTACAAAATGAAGGCCAACTGAACTCCAAAACGCAAAGACACCGCGCATGCGCCAACTGACAACTCGCTCATGAGCACAGGAATCAAAATGGCTCTTGACACTTGCAGAACCTTTTACAGCCTCAGTATTTTCTCTTTGTTCTTTAAAATTGTTGAAACGGTGGAATGAGACAATCTATTGACAAGGTATAGATTTTTCCTCTTGCATGCCATCTTTCTAGCACGCCCCTACAGAACAGCGACTTCTCGCCAGGCACTATATATTGCACATCCGCATACGTGTTGTTTTTTTTTAATTTGGCCGTATGTGCGAATGGACACAAGTTGAATAGGTCGTAAATCAACCTGTCTGTCAGATAAATGTAGCCTCGGCAGAAAGTGAAAGAGGAAACCTGAGTTTTTTTTCCTGCAATATTCTCTTGCAGACAATTTCCTCCTTCAGTGATTATTATGTAATGGTAATCTTCTGACAAATGTTTTTTGTTCACATTCCATGTTTTTTTAATTAATTGTACTTGGTGGATTTTTGACTGGGAAGGTCCGAACCATCAGAGTATAAACTTTTCAACAATTCATTCATGAAACGCTTTTCAAATGATCAGAATTTTGTATTGTTTACTATGGTTGATGCCTTTGATAAATTCCAAAATCCATGGTGATAAAATAGTGCACTATTCCTGATCATATAAAACTATTAATATTTGCTTTATATTCACACTAAAGTTATTTTTTATTTATCTGGTGAGATGATTTTAAAATGATATGGAATAAATTATGTTCTTTTAGTCTGTTCCATTGTAATGAAAATAATTTGTTTGATAAAGCAATACCACAAGTTGGGACTGGCATCTGTAATATAAAAGACTTATGAACGCATTGATGATCAAATGCTGTTTGATCCTAATTCCAAAAATAATTTCCAAAACAAAATTGATAATCGCCAACATTTTGGAACTCTGATTCAATATAAATCAAGCTCTCTGAAGACTAAATGAAGATTCTCTCTTCTGTGCCTCCATCCCCACAGCTCACTTCAGAACTTGGCCAGATTTCATTGGTCTGCAACATTATCTCTTCTTGTCAAATTCCTCCTCGTCATCACTTTCCATTCTGGTATTGTGTTATGATGCCGCAAACAGGATCGCCTGTTACGTGATTGATTTTCCCAAATCTAATTTCCCACCTTCGGTCTTAATAGTCATTCTCGTCCATGAAATCCCCAGAAAATTGCACCTGATAGTGGATTATTACCAGGGTTAGGTCTGAAATTGTGAATATGAGCCTGCAAAACAGAGCAGAAGTGAATGTTATCTCAGTCTGGAATGAATTTCTGGATCCTGTACAAAATTACATTCATTATCTGATCAGTACGTTGTTAGGGTCCTTTTCAAGAAAAGATCTTTTTTACTCAATGTGGATTTCATTCTAAAAAGAATCTACTTTCAATTAGAATCATTGAATTGTGTTTAGTGCACAAAAGTTTTTTTTGGCTAACAACTAAAAGAAAGAAACAGAATTTGCTTGGGGGAACCTGTCATGGGGGAAAAAAAAATTTTTTTTTTTTTTTGGTACCTTGCTGTGAATGCGCACAAAATAAGGATTTGAAAGTGGCCATGTTACCAAGCCAACAGATTAACAAAGTCCCAGGTCTGATCCTTCATCTATGTGAGTTAATGATCTTTAACTGAGCTGACGGCCGTTGGGGGGGTGGGGGGTGGGGGGGTGCTGGTATAGAACAATTATCTATGGTATAGAAATCAAACCTGTTTCTCCTTGCTGATTGTTATCCAGTGACCTCTGCTGGAAAGTCATGGGAAGTCACTGTGTGGAGAATCGCAGGTGTGAGATCGACCCTATCCATTCTTCTGTATCCTTAATATTGAGGAGAAGTCATAATTCGACTTGTGATGATCTAGGTATAACTTGGTCAGAATACTTGATTGAAAAAAAAATCTATTGCTGATCCATGAAATATTAAATTTCTTCATAATATAATAAAATCATTGCTATTTGTTTTAATTTACATAGCAACAATGTAGACACCAGGGGTTTATGCATGGTTGATTGTGAGAGCTCCAAAAATTACAATGTGTGCATAAAACAGAGAAATATGTAAATCTGCGTAGTTTTGGGATGGCATGGTTAGTGTAATGGTTAGTACATTGTTATCACAGCACCAGTGACTGGGGTTCAAATCCAGTGCTGTCCATAAGGAGTTTGTACACACTCCTCGTGTCTGCATGGGTTTCCTCCAGATGCTCCGGTTTCCTTCAAAATATACCAGGGGTGTTGGTCAATTAGGGGTAATTGGGTGGCACAGACTCGTGCTGAATATCTAAGTTTTTTTTTAATCTTAAAATTCTTGAAGGTGGTCCAGCCAGGTAAAGAGATGCAGGAACTGTAAGAGGAGACTTTGTCAGATAATGGAGTAGAAATTGTAAAAATAAATTTGATAGTTTATGGTCAAACACATAAGTACAATATAGATATGAACCAAAATTCTTGCTTGCTGCAGTCAAGCAACTATTTTTTTTCACAAAGGTACATATTAAATTATCCCAGTTTGGCAAGAGATCAATTATGTTCAGTTGTGAACAATGCAAGAAAAGGTTCAGTAAATGCAGACAGGTCTTTTTGTGGTCCCAGAGTGGTGGGGTAGTGACGGAAGGTCCAAGATCGTAATAGCTGTTTGAGGGGGGGAAAGGTGCTGAACTTCAAGCTTTGCTACCTTCTTCTCAAAGGTAAATCAAGAAGAGGTTGTGATGAGGGTAAGGGTCCTTTATGGTACTATGTGCTTTGCAAAATGCCCACAGAAGTAAAATTTGCATTGATCTATTGTTTTAGGCAGGCCAGATTTGGCATCAAATTTGTCTGCTGGTTGCAATAGCCCTGTTTCTACTGCTTCTTGTAGCTGTTGACAGGAGGAACCAAGTGATAAAGACTTTGGGCTGTTATTAACAATGTGAGGAAGTTAAAAAGTACAGTGTTTCTCCCCACATGAAAATTATTGCATTTGAAAACTGAAGACTGTTATTTCCATCTGAATCAAACTGAAAACACTATTCATTCCATTGAAGAGAAGCAGGGTCTGGTGCCAAGGGGGGCATCCATGGGCATTGACCCCCCCAAATGAGGGCTGTGCCCCCCATACTATCACGGCCATCCCTGGCCTTCAAACCTGTCCCACTCCCTCCTGTATCAGAAGTGACTAGGTTGACGCACACTAGTGACTCTCCACCCATCCCAGGCCGTGTCACTAGTGTGCGTCGTGTCAATAGCATCCAGTGATCCTTGACGCAATAAAAAGAGTGTCCTTGTGCCCCACATCTGAGGGGCAGATGGCGTTAATGACAGGTAGGTCCCTGCCAATCACACCCCCTACCCCCGTGTCAACAAGTTCCTGAAGGCACCCCCTCCCCAACCGGTCAACAGGGGCCTTCCAGCACCCCTCCCCCCACCGCTGAATAAGCCCCCCTCAAATCGCTAATGCCATCCTCTAACATGCTTTCTGGCACTGACGCTGAAGAGAGGATTGCAGCTGGTGTAATTGATTCTGGATTTCCTCACCTCCAGACCACAATCAGTGAGGATTGGTAAGAATATCTCCTCCACAATTTCCATTTGTACCGGAGCACCACAGGGCTGCATTCTTAGCCCCCTACTCTTTTCCCTTTACACCTATGACTGCGTGTCTCAGTACGATGACAACACCACCAGCAAATTCACTGATGATCCCACAGTAGCAAGTTGTTTAAAAGGGATGATAAGTCAGTATACAGGAGGGCGATTGAAAACTTGGCCAAATGGTGCATCAACAACAACCTTGCACTCAATGTCACCAAAACCAAGGAACTGATTGTTGACTTCAGGAAGGGAAAACCTGAGGTGTATGGTCCAGTGATCATTGGGGGATCAGAGGTGGAGAAAGTGAGCAAATTTAGGTTCTTGGGAGTCACTACCTCAGAAGATCTTTCCTAGACCCAACACACCAATGGCATCATGAAGAAAAACATCAACATCTCTTCTTCCTCAGAAGTTTGCGGAGGTTTTGGTATGACAACAGCAACCCTGGCAAATTTCTACAGATGTTTGATGGAAAGTGTGCTGAACGGATGTATCATGGTCTGGTTTGAGGGCACCTACACCCCGAGCATAAAGCCCTCCAAAAGGTAATGGACACAGCCCAGGACATCGCAGGCAAATCCCTCCCCACTACTGAGTACATCTACAGAAAACACTGCTGTCAGAGAGCAGTAGCATTCATCAAAGATCCCCACCACCCAATACATGCTCTGTTCTCACTGCTGCCATCAAGAAAGTGGTATAGGTGCCAAAGAATTTCACCACCAGGTTCAGGAACTGCTACTACCCCTCCATCATCAGACTCCTCAATGACAAACTCATTCAGGGTCTCATTTAAGGACCTTACTTGTGCACTTTATTGTTTATTTTCTTTCCTCTCTGTATTCCACAGTCAGTTGTTTACATTTTTTTATTTGTTTAGATGTGTACATTGTGTGCATTTTTTTTCACCAATTAGTGGTAATTCTGCCTCACCCACAGGAAAAAGAATCTCTGGATTTTATGGGATGACATGCATGTACTCTGACAATAAATTTGAAATCTATTGTTATTGGAACTGGGGGAGTGGGGCAGTGGTGCAGCCATTAGTGCTGCCTTCACAGAACCTTAGCAACCCACATTTAATTCTGATCATGGGTGCTGTCTAGATCAGTGGTTCTCAACCTTTTTCTTTCCACCCAGATACCACTTTAAGTAATCCCTATGCCATCGATGCTCTGTGATTAGTAAAGGATAGCTTAGGTGATATGTGAGTGGGAAGGGAAAGGTTGAGAATCACTACTCTCGACCCAATTGTTACTGAAATATTTTTTTCTTATGAAAAATTGTCATTGGCCCATTTCCTTTGGAGATGTGAAACCATGCACATAACGAGTCAATTAGGTATGATTAAAACAGTGGTTTTCATACTTTTTCTTTCCACCCACATACCACTTTAAGCAATCCCTTACTAATTACAGAACACCTATGGCATAGGGAATACTTAAAGCAAGTGGAAAGAAAAAGCTTGAGAACCACTGGTCTATCTTGATCTTTCATTTTCTCCTTGCAATGGTGTGGGTTTCCACTCTCATTCCAAGGATAATCTGGCAAGTTAATTCGCTGTTGGAAATTGTGCTTTGTGTGGGTGAATGGCAAGAGAATCATAGGTAATTGAGGAGTAGATGGGCATTTGACAGAGAATTCTATTCTCTTCTTCTTCTTTGGCTTGGCTTCGCGGATGAAGATTTTTGGAGAGGTATGTCCACGTCTGCTGCAGGCTCGTTGGTGACTGACAAGTCCGATGCAGGACAGGCAGGCACGGTTGCAGCGGTTGCAAGGGAAAATTGGTTGGTTGGGGTTGGGTGTTGGGTTTTTCAAAGGAGGTTGCTGCCCACTGAACTGTGAGGTGCCAAGATGCACGGTTGGAGGCAATATCAGCCCACTGGCGGTGGTCAATGTGGCAGGCACCAAGAGATTTCTTTAAGCAGTCCCTGTACCTCTTCTTTGGTGCACCTCTGTCTCGGTGGCCAGTGGAGAGCTCACCATGTAACATGATCTTGGGAAGGCGATGGTCCTCCATTCTGGAGACGTGACCCACCCAGCACAGTTGGGTCTTCAGGAGTGTGGATTCGATGCTTGTGGACTCTACCAGCTCGAGTACTTCGATGTTGGTGAAAAAGTCACTCCAATGAATGTTGAGGATGGAGCGGAGACAGCGCTGATGTCATGCACTGGAGAACTGGCTCTGAATAGATTGTGAGGAAATGGGACTGATGGGAACTTTGAGAGCCACATCAGCTTGATGGGTCAAATGGCTTTCTTTTATGTTTTTTTTTTAACTGGTTAAGTTGGATTGATGAAGAAACAAGAAACTGTGGATGCTGGAATTTAGAGCTAAAAAACAAACTACTGAGGGAACTCTGCATTATAATTTATTTTTAATTTAGACATACAGCAAATTAATAGGCCCTTTTAGCCCACAAGACCATGCTGCCCAATTATATCCAAGTGGCCTACACCCCCATTACATTTTTTTGAACAGTGGGAGAAAACCAAAGTATCCAGAGGAAACACAGGGAGAATGTAAAAATTCCTTACAGACACCGTGGGATTAGAACCCTGGTCCCAGTCTCAAGCCCGCATCAGCATTGCACTAACAGCTAACTGTGCTGTTAACTGTATTGCATTTGTGAAGAGAAATGGACGTTGTTGTGTCAGATTGAAGCCCTGCTGCAGATCTGATGGTTGGTGGTTGGCACGGACCCATTGAGCCTGTTTCTAAGCTGTACAATTCTATGTCACACTTCACTGTTTGGCATGAGGGAGCAAAATGGAGAGGGCAACACATATAATCACAGGGAATATGTACAGATGTCACTCATGGCACCCAAGGGTAGACTTGAACCCAGGTCTCAAGGGTTGGGAGAAAGAAGCATTAACCATTGCACCACTGAGCTGTACAGCTCTTGTCAATGTCAGGATCACAGTTGAGAAGATACTTGAAATGTTCCTTTCAGCGGATGGTGACTCTACCTTTTCACCCCCAATGAGTTAATCCCTTCTTGCCTCTGTGGGATGAGGCTCTGGGCATTTGGGTCATAGATGGTTCTTGCAGTGCTGAAGAACTGAAGCATATTGTGCCTGTTAAGCAAGTTTCTGAGCATCCTATACACCCTCCAACCACTGCCTGCTCTTTAGATCAGCCATTCTCAACTGTTTGTTGGGGTGGGGGGGGTACAGCCCGCTAAATGAGCTGTGCTAAATGTTTATGGGCCCCCTTCCCTGTGAAGCAGTCAAGATTAGTTGGTTTCTTCTGTACTTCTCTCCTACTGACTACATTTTTAAAAATCATGATTTTAATCCATGCCCCCCCCCCCCTTAATTATGCTGTAGCTCCCAGAGGAGTGTGGTCCCAGTTAAGAATGGCTGCTCTAGATCATGTGTTTACTACTGAACTTCTGCTTCTGGAACTACTTTTCACTTAAATAATAGTGGACTTTCCAATCCAGGAACACTTAATATTTATAGTTGCTTTGCTTTTTGATTTTTTTTCATTCTTAGTTCTAGTTCTTGGTATCGAAGATAAGGGTGTCTGTATAAATAAATTTAAAAAAAAAAAATTATGGAGGACTTCAGCACAGCCCATAAATTGTGAAGTCACAACTCTTGTAGGTTGGGATTAGATGTGCTGTTTGTGAGGCGCTGTCTGAGAAGAGCTGGTTTTGTGGGATTCATGAGAGCTTCAACATTGATCTTCTTACAGAAGTGCTTCAGTTGTTGCTGATGTTTTGGGGCCAGGTTGATATTGATGGAGAGCCTTGAAAGGATTACTTAGTTAATAGTTAGTGGCTATTGGTGCTTGTTATGCACAGGTGATGGGAATATCCTTGCAGTCCCTCACTTGTTGCCTGTGATCAAATTAGGGTTGATTTAATAATGCCTTGTGCTTGTCCCTTTAGAGAAAAAAAAACAATGGTGTTTGTTAATTCAAGGCCATGCTTAAATATTTTGTCAAGAGCAGGATTCCAACAAAATTTGTGTTCCCCTAATCCTTCCTTGCCAATCACTCATTGGTAAAGGATTGTGTCCCCTCCAACTCCTGGGATTGAAGATGTCCAGGAGGGTCAGCTTGCCTCCTTGTGGGCAGCAATTTTACAAGGTAAGAGTAGAAATTATTTTTTCATCTCCTTTAAGGTCTCTGGGGTTGTAGACCCTGCACTAATTAATGTAACACATTCTTTCCTCATTGAAGTGAGGTCACTATCAATTCTGCTATGAGATTTGCTGGATTAATTCCTTTTTGATGGCAGAGCTCACTCCATGAAAATGTGCTTTGACTTCCAGTTATTCTTTCAGAGAAAGATGTACCCCTACTCTGCTCTGTAAACTGGCTATCTCTTGTCCAGACAGCAGTAATGTCAAAGCTTGAGACTTCCCTATCTATGATACCAGACTGCTTTTATTGTTGGCATAGTCCAGGAGGATATTGACTTTCCAAATCACAAACATTATATTTTGGAGTTGGAGTTGGAGCTGCCATGCAAATAATTTGTGTTGATGTGCAATGGTGATTGCACGCAAGCTGTTGCATGAGCTTCATGGAGTAAAGTTCTGATCCAGTGGTAAATGACTGGAGATAAGGTTCTGCTGCATTGGATAATGATGTTCACACATGCCACCTGCTATTTCCATGTGTCTATTCTTGCATTTCACTTGGTCACCGGATCCTAAACTCAGCCACAAAATAAGATGCTTTCCAGTGCTTATCTCTAGCTGCAACCAATCCTCTCTTCCCAACCTCCAAACCAATTATGCAGCTAAGTGTGTGCTGAAGCATAGATAACAGAATCAGTCAGTAGTGTGCCCTGAGCTTGGATTCTGATCTGTTTCTGCATGTGTGACAGCTTCAATAAAAAGAAAGATATTGAGCTTGAGATTGGGAGCACAGGCAAGTGTCCAAAGAAGGCTCGTAGTGGGTTTGTGGCTGAGCCAGGGCTGGGAAAGTGTGGGGGCGAGGAGTTTGGCATTTGCATATTGCAAGTAAATTTGTCATTTATTAACCTGAGTTGAAACAGTGGTATGTTTACACAGGTTACTTCATTTGATTCCTTTCTTCAATGTTTTTTTCATTTCTACTCAAGATGAATGAAGGTCCCTCATCTTGAGTAAGAATCTTCCCTTTTGTGCTATATTCAAGGCTAGAATATGTAGCATGTGACAACATCTGTCCAATGTGCACTAAGCACCAAACTTTACTGGAAGAGCAATTCAGGTGTTGCTCAATACTCTCATGCAATAATTACTGAATATCTGTTACCATTTCTTTGGGGGAAAAATTTACCTTCTGGAAGTGTTGCAACTGTGATCCGTGGAGATCAAAGATCTACCAAGTTTTGAAACACCTGCCCATATCCTTTCTCCATCCGCCAGCTCTGCTTGTGCTGAAGACTCAGAGTAGGCAATATTCAATCATCTATATTTTACAAATAGATGAATATTTTTATTGAGAAGTGATGAAAATATCTGCAATTCTTATATTACCAGCTTTTAATCTTGTAAATCATCATGTGGTCTCCCCCAAAAAATAATAAAGGGTCTCATTTTAAATGGCACAAGAGGCAGGTTTTCATGGTGTGGAGGCTTGTTATTTTAGTTTGGGGATTGACCATTTGACAGGGCTGGTTTTATAATGGTATTAAAAGGGAATGAATGTTGCTCATGTGCATAAACCTAGCATGTGCGTGCAATACCTACAACCCTCAATGCAACACTGCATGTAGTGTGATATCTGCTGTAATATTAAAATTATGGTTCATCAACCAAATTGTACGGAAGTAGACTTGTAACATGGAAATGCTGATTAGCTTTCCAGGCCAAAGAATCTCAGAGTTGTATTTGATGTCATGTATGTACTCTGACAATAAATCTGAACTATGAACTTTGAACTCCATTTATTGTATTGTACAGTAAATGTGTGTTACATTCAAATCATGGGTGAACGAACCTGCTAAGTTCTACCTCCAATTTCTACATTTGAAATAAAGACCTTTTATACTATTTTTCTATTTGGAGTTTTCAAAAGGAAAAGCAGGCTGAAACTGCAAGGGCTCAAAAAAAAATGTCATTATTGTGTAACTGTCGGATCATATTCTGAGTGATTTCTACTTCTAAATTGCCAGCTGTCATCATTGTTCCTTGGCTAGTCTCTACAGCCTTGGGCTGTCTGTGTTGGGCTTCATATAGTTTGGCAGACATCAAGCACACTTTGGCACTAAATCATTTGTACAGGCATCAGTGTGGACACATAAACATGAGCACAATTCTCATTAACTATTGCAGTTGGAGAGCAGTTTATTTGTTGTCTTGATTTATTAAGAATTTAGATTTTGGAATCTTAAGCATTCAACATCTTTCAAGATTTGACATCTCAAAATCAATTTGGTCTTTTGCTTTTTAAATTCACACACCACATAAATGTAAAATTTATGTAAGGTTGTTTTTCAATGTTATAACTTAGATTCAGAATAACAATGGGGGAAAAGTAATAAGAAAAAAATAAGGCAGAGGAGATAATTTATTAGATTTCTAACACCAATGGAAAGTGCCTTTTAATCATTTTTAGCAACATCTTCCCTGGTATGTCAAGCTAATTAGTCCATTGTATAAACAGTGTGTATCAAGGTGATTGAATAGGAAAGCCCATTTGAGGCTCAAAATTTATAAGGAAACCAGTTTTAAAAAACGTCTCACTATTATGAAATCTGTTGTAACCCTTCCAAGGCAATTATCTCTTCTCTTGAAAAAAGTTGACATTGCACACAGGTATTGTCTCAACAAGACTTACTTAAAATCCAACCACATTACAATAAATGTCAAATTTGTCCATTATTTGTTAAATTTAGAACCATTAGCAAATGGGTGTAATTGGGTAGCATGGGTTCATGGACTGAAATGGCTTTTTACCATGCTGTAGCTCTAAATTATTTTGTGTTTTGAGAGACCAAGATGACTGACTAATCTTAACTTTTCCATTCTTCTGCATTTCCCTTTTCGGTCTTGTTGTCCTCTGTGTAGATTACTTTCCTGCTTATTTCTGTATAATAGCAAATATATAGATCATGTCATTCAAAGCTCTGATCTGATTTATTTTCCACTCTGTCAGATGTCTGAATAGTAGTTGGGTAAACAGGAAATCCTGCAGATGCTGGGGTCCAGTGTAGTACACAAATGTGCTGGAGAAACTAGAGTTCAAAGCAAAGGCATAGATGTTTTAGGCCTGGGTCCTTTTTCAGGAGTGCTGGAAGATACCTGAAGAAGGTCTGGGGGGTGGGGGGGGGGGCGGGGGGGGGGGGAAAAAGGAAAGAGCACTGGCTACAGTGATAGATGGATACAGATGGAAGAAAAAGAAAAAGAAGCTAGGAGGTGTTAGGGAAAATGGCAGAGAGCTAAGATAACCCTCTGATAGGAGAAGGAAGGCAAGTGGCTAGGTAGCTGTAGGAAGAGAGACAGGGATGAGGGAAGGGGTGACAACAGGGGAAGGGGGTTAATGGAAATTGTAGAATTTGATAACACTCATCTGGTTGGAGATAGCCAAGACAGAATATAAACTGTTGTTCCTCCAATTTTAAAGATTCAATTTTTTATTTATTGTCATGTAATAAAAACAGAGCAATATTACACAAAATAAGGCAGAGATTCACCGTCAACAGAAATTGCCTGAAAGGCCTCTAACAGACAGAGCAAGTGAATTTATGAGTGGTCTTAACTTGGAAGTACATGAGACCATGGGCAGATATTTCAGTGTGGCTCTGGGGTGTGGAATTAAGTTGGTTGGGACTGGGAGGTCCTTTCTTTTTCAGCAGACAAAGAGAAGATCCTAAGTGAAATAATCTCTCTGTCTGAATTCAGTCTCCCCAGTGTAGAGGAGCCCATATCAGAGCAGTAGATTACCCCTACAGAGAAGGAATTTTTGGGGCCCCAAACAGAGGTGAAGGAGAAAGTGCGTGAGTAGCATTTCTTGGGGGATAACAGGGTTATTACCAAGGGGGTGATTGGTAGGAAACAATCAGTGAATGAGGGAGTGATACCTACTGAAAACTGGGAGAGAAGGTTAAGATGTGTCTGGTGATGGGATCCTGTTTTGGTGATGCAAATCGCAGAGAATTATATGGTGGAAGGTGATAGGTAAGGACTAGGTGAACTCTGTCCTTGTTACATCTGGTAGGAAGGAGGTTTAAGGGGCTAGGGCAGATGTGCAGGAAAGACAGAAGATGTGGCTAAGGGCTAAGTTAAATGCAATAGAGGAGAAGTCGCATTTTCTGAAGGAGGACATCTCAAATATCCTGGAATTGAGGACATAATCATGGGTGTAGATGCAGCAGGGTCAGGGGAATTAGAAAAGGGAATAGAATTTTTTCAGGGGACACAGTGAGAAGAGAGTAGTCAAGAAAGCTTAAAGTTGGTGGCTTTATAAAAAGTGCCTGGAGAGGCTTTGCATCCTGAAATGGAGACCAATTGAGAAAGGGGAGAGAATTACCAGGGATGGACTAAATGAATTTGTGGTTCAAGATCCACAAAGCCAATTTCCCCAGTAGACCCATTGTCTCCTCATGCTCCTGCCTACTGAATTTGTATAATTCCTGACTCCATTTTAACACCCCCCCCCTTCCATTGGTCCAGTCCCCTGTTGTCTACATCTAGGACACCTCATATACTCTCTATCTCAATGACAACTTTCAATTTCTTGTTGTGGACCACCTTATTTTCACTATGCACATCCAGTTCCTCTAGACTTCCATACACCACCCCCCCCCCCCCCCACCCACAGAAGATGGCCTCGAGGTTCTCTGTTTTTTCCTCGACAACAGGTCTGACTTCCACTTCCACCACCCTCTGCCTGGCAGAACTTGTACTCTCCTTCAATAACTTCTCCTTTGGCTCATTCCGCTTTTTCAAAATCAAAGCTGTGACCATGGGCAATCCTATGGGTCTCAGCTTTGCCGGTCTTTTCAATGGCTATGTGAAGCAATCCATGCTGCAAGCATACATGGGCAAGGCTCCTCAACTCTTCTTCCATTACACTGACAACTGCATTGATGCTCCCTCCTGCACCCATGATGAGCTTGTCAGCTTTATCCTCTTTGCTGCCAACTTCCATCTGAACCTGAAATTCAGTTGGTTCATCTCCAGTAACTTTTGTTTTTCCCAATCTCTCTTTCAATTGTTAATTAACATTTTATTTGACTTTTAGATGTATTATTTATTTATGTGGCTACATAAATCTGGATCTCATAGCTCATAGATATACAGTGTATGCTAGGGTTTTTTGGAAATTCTTGATGGATATTCTTGCTATTCCTCACGGCAATCACCATTTAAAATAATATTGCTAAACTCTTTATCACATTCTCTTACCATCAAAAAAACTTGCCAACTAGATAGGCCCATTTCCAAATTTGAATATACAACCCGATTCAGAAATGAATGTGTGATGAAACTGGCTTGAAGGTCAAGCATTCAATTTTTGTTGTCCCTCATCCAATTCAATGACAACGTATGGTGAAATACCAAGAATCCCTGAAGAGGTCCCTTGAGCTCAGCGACTGTCATATCCCACCAAACAGGAACTTTTTTTTTCCCTAATTGATCTACTTCCCAACCAGTTGCCAAGCCATGTCATGATCTTACCAAAAATGCAAGCTTTAATTCCTGCTAATTTTGTATAGCTAGCTATCAAATGGTGGCTGAAAATCATGTACACAATGCAATGAATATTCTTTATCCATCCACTCCACTAACCTATTTCAAAATATTCAACTAGATTGGTTAGGCATGACCTATCATTCACATCCTTGCTGACTCATTTTCATCAGGTTGGATTTGTCCAAATGTTCAGTCATTCCATCCAAGATGTTATACACTTGTGACTTACCAAAATCAATGTTAAATTGACATCTATTGTTACCTGATGTTTTGCACCTTTAAAGATAATAGTGATATTTGTAATTCTAAATCTAGAGACCATTAAATAATTTTGGCTCATTGGAGGTAAAATAATGGAGTGTGGATATTGTGCTATCCCAAGTTTATTATCCAAGGCCTAATCAATTTCTTATATCAAATTATTTCTGGGACTTGTGTCATTAAGCTTTGGGTTTAATTGTCTTTTATTTTCACTCAACATGTTATCATCTTGATTAGGTCATTCATTTCTGGTCTAATGTTCACATTGACTACAGTACTCTTTCTCTAGAAGGTTTGTAAAGTTTATAAAAATTTTTTAATATTGACCACGTTTATATCACTCCCAAGTTTTTATTTCTCCATGTTGATATTTGTGTACCTTTTGGTCACCTTGAAGGGTTCCAACCTGATGTAAATCATTCTTTTTCTCGACTGATACTGCTTGACCACTGCGTTCCTCCCAGCACATGATTTTTTTTTGCTCCAGATTCCAACACCTAAAGTTTAATGGTAAAGCGAATTGATGAAATCCTTTAAAATTAAAACTAATTTCCTTTCCAGTATTTGCAGAGCCTCCATTCACTGAGCAAAATGGTCAGCTTGATATTTATACCGACCCAGTAGTTTACTGTCAGACCTACCCACTAAAGATCCCATCATCGTTTACAGTAAACTTGGAGGAAGTATAAGTTATCCCTTATTCTGGCCTTTGACAAGATCCCACATGCAAGATTAGTTCAGAAGGTTAAGACACTGGGTATCCATGAAGAAGTTGTAAGCTGGATTCAAAATTAGCTGAATGGGGAGAAGACAGAGAGTGGTGGAGGATGACTGCTTCTCAGACTGGAGGTCTGTGATTAGAGGTGTGCCTCGGGAATCTGTGCTGGAACCATTGTTGCTTGTTGTCTATATCAATAATCTGGATTATAATGTGGTAAATTGGATCAGCAAATTTGCTGATGACACAAAGATAGGTGCTTTGGACAGTGAGGAAGATTTTCAAAGCTTCCAGAGGGATTTGGAGCAACTGGGAGAATGGGCCAAAACAAAAAAAGCAGATGGAGTTTAATGCAGACAAGTATGAGGTGTTGCAATTTGGAAGGGCAAACCAAGGTTACATTTATAATGTAACCAAGGTTACATTATTGGTTACATTTAAGGAAAGACTGTATAGTTACATGAATAGGAGAGGACTGGAGGGGTATGGACTGGGTGCTGGTCAGTGGGACTAGGAGAGTGGGGATTTGTTACGGCATGGACTAGTAAGGCCGAACTGACATGTTCTGTGCTGTAAGTGTGGTTATATGGTTATATATGGTAAGGTAGACAGTAAGTCTACATGCATTGAGGAATGCAGAGGAGCAAAATCTGGGAATACAGATAATTAGTTCCCTGAAGGTTGCTTTGCAGGTGGACAGGGTTGTAAAGAAAGATTTTTGGCATCTTAGCCTTTATAAATTGAAGAATTGAGTATAGAAGTTAGGATGTAATGTTGCAATTGTTTAGGAAAGGTGAGGCCAAATTTGGAATATTGTGTGCAGTTCCGGTCACCTAACTACAGGAAGGATATCAATAAGATTGAAAGAGTGCAGAGAAGATGTACTAGAATGTTGCCGGGTCTTCAGGAGTTGAGTTACAGGGGAAAATTAAACAGGTTATGACTTTATTTCTTGGAATGAAGAATGAGGGGAGATTTGATAAATGATTATAAGACTATGATGGGTAGAGACAGAATAAATGTGAGTATGCTCTTTCCACTAAGATTAGAAAGGATAAATATAAGAGGACATGGCTTTAGAGTGAAAAGGGAAAGGTTTAGGGGGAACATTGGGGGAAATTTCTTCACTCAGAGGGGCGGGAGTGTGGGATGAGCTGCAGTTGCTCATAAGTTTTAAGAATAAATTGGATAGATACATGGATGGGAGGTCTGGAGGCTTGTGGAATGGGAGCAGGTCAATGGGACTTATGGAATGGTGGTCAGCACAGACCAGAAAGGCCAAATGGCCTGTTTTCTGTGGTGTGGCATTCTATGGTTCCACAATAGAAATTAATTTCTAATGGTCCATCAATTCAAAATATCCAAGGTTAGACTGTTAGGTTTTTGTAATTGCACAAGATCTAAAATGAAACAAAATACTTGAATGTTTTGATTTTTAATTCTTTTGCTCGTAGAAAAAATATGAAGATTAGAATTTAATTATTAGCAATGATATTAAAGATGTATCAATTTAACACAATGTAATAATACTTGAGGAGTAACTATACAAAATATTCAAAATGTACTGCCAGTGAAAGAAATGTAGGTCCTGTACTTGTTGAATGCCTTGTGTTATTGGTAAATATATTATGACATTCTCATTTGGTTCAACAAACATAGTTATATACATGTGATGTTGCACTGCCAGTACAAAATTATAACTACAAATGAAAAATGACAAATATTTCATAATTATTTGCAAATGCTTAAATCCAACCGAATAACAAATTTCTAATTCTGTTGACATTTAAGCATTCATTAGAATTACTTGTGCATCAAATTAGTACTGGAAATTTAGTTATGTAATTCAATTGAAAACGAGTTATGTCATGTTTAATACATTAATGTATTTTCATTAAATTTTGTTAAATGATTTGAAACTGGAAAGGATTGGTGCAATTGCACCAATAACTTCATTAGTCATGTTACAGTGAATGATTTCTACTCTGTACAAGCATTTTCAACAGCAATCAGCCTTGATATTGTCAGGTTTAAGTCTTTTTTTAAACGTGTCAATTTCTGAATATTTGTTTTGTTATCTTGTCACTGGTTTTATTGTAAAATGATTGAAATTTTACAACGCCCTAAATAAAATGCTGATTTAGAAAAATGGGAAAACATTTCTATGGCTCCGATTTAGAAAAGAAATCCATTACATTCTCTTTTCTTGCCGATTCACGATCTTAATCCAATTCGTACAAACCCTTGAGGAAATATCTCGCCAAAGTTCTTTGTGTCTCCATGAGCAGTTGAGCAAAATTTCAGAATTTCTTTCTAAAATTAAAGCCTTTGTTATCCATCTTTGTCTGGTTGAGTTCTCTGGTATAATATTCCCATAATCCCAATAGCTCAGAATATTTCATCATCTTTTGTCAAGAATTCTGACAGACATGAGCTGCTCTGGAAAAATAAACGAGACAATAAAATTAAATTATGTATGTTGTAGAGAAAAATGCATCATGCACAAAAATATTTGTAACAAATCAGGAAAACTCAATTAGGACAGTCTGCCAACTGTTGATAAATCTGGAAAATGTGCTAAATCCCAAAGAAACTCCTGATAGACAGTAAGTTCCCCATTATTTGGAATTCAAGACACCATCAAAAAAAAACATGGAAAATAAATAGGTAAAAAGTTTAAAATTTAGCACCCCCTCACGGTTATTTTGCCAATCAAGCAACGCACAATCTTAAAATCTTAAACAATGAAAAAATCATGTATCCACCATTCACCAATCCCCATAGGTGCTGGATAATGGTTTTTACTGCATTGGTGGTGGGGGGGGGGGGGGGGGGGGTGGGAGAGAGAGAAAACTTTTTTTCTTCATTATACAAAAGAAGCCAAATATGCTGGGTTGGCTATTCACATTGGTGACCATATTTTCTGCTCCCATTCAGTCTGAACCTGAAAGAATAAAAATCTTAAGAACCTTCCATGATGTCAGGCCATAGTACGTTAGATAAAGAACTGACTTGGCCATTGAAGACAGAGCAGAATGATGGAGGGATATTTTTTGACTAGATGTCTATGATCAGTATTAGAGCGTCTGATTATATTTATATATACACACACACCTCCAATTCATGTGAATTGGATGAAAAAGTAGGTAGGATGATTAATAAATCTGCAGATAACATGATAATTGATGGGCTTGTGCAGAGTGAGGAAGGGAAGGGTCTCTAAAAGATGCAGCATAATACAGATCTGTTGGAAAATATAGTTGAGAAGTAGCAGATGGAGATTCATCAAGACAAGTGAGAGGTGAGTTATTTTTGGAAGCAAAGGCAAAATGTAGATTAATAAATGGAAGAACCTTTAAGACCAGTTGAGGTACAGAGGGATCTTGGGCATGTCCACAGCTTATAGAAAGTGGCAACACCAGTGGATAGGATGATAAAAAAGGTAGATGGCATAGATATCGATCAAGGCATTGAGTAGAAAAGTCATGCTGCCAGCTGCACAAAAAGTTTGGTTAAGCCACATTTGGAGTATGGTGGACTATTCTGATTGCTGCATTATATGAAGGCTGTGGAGACTTTGGAGAGGGTACAGAAGAATTTCACCAGGGTGTTGCTTGGATTTGAATACATGGGCTATCAGGAAAGATTGGACATGCGTAGATAGTCTGAGGTCTGACCTAATAGAAGTAGAAATGCATAAAGTTATGCTTTGTAAATATAGGGTAGGGAGTCAGTCTTTTTCCCAGGACATGAATTTCAGGCATGAGGGGAAAAGTTTAAGAGATGTGAGGCAAGTTTTTTTTTAATTTAAAAACGAAATGGTAGAGGTCTGGAGCTCACTGCCAGGGGAGGTGGTGTAACAGCACTGATTTACCACAACTTACAAACAAATAAAGAATACACTCACTCATTTCTTCCAGCACACCATGAAGTTGACTTTCTTTATTATTCACTAGACACAACATTGCATTCCTCAACTCCCCAAACACCACCCAGCCAAACTTCTCTAAACTTCCCATTGGCTCATTGACATATGGATGATCCTGACACTCTAACTCTCCTCCTCCTCCTGCATCTAAGATCCATCACTCATATACTGATGCTTAACACACTTGTGTATGCACGCTATTCCTCACGCATGTCTCATTGCTTACATCTCCAGCAGCAACCGGCACCGTTCCTGATGAAGGTAAGTCATGAAAGTGACAGCTCCCCATCTCAGCCTACAAGCCATGCAAAGAGGTAACTGATTGGAATTGTCTGCTACGTAACATTCCGGAGGGCTGACAGTTTGGCCCGACCTTGTTCAAGATGGGTGATGCACAGGGCAACTGGACCTCTGACTCTGACACAGAATGTGGGCCATCGGTATACGCCGGCTTAAATCTGCTGATGGAAACCATGTCAGCTCTTCCATTCCTGTCGATCACAAAAGTCCTCAGGTGGCATCGTAAGACCAGAAAAGGGCCATTGTAAATGGGTTGAAGTTGTTTGTGAACTGCATCATGCCAAAGGAATATGAACCAGCATTGCATATCATTCCACACATACGCTACAGGCAACACCTGCCACATTGGAGTAATCTCATGTTTTCCTGAAGATAATCAACATAACTAGTTGGATCATAGTGCGTTGTGCTTGGACTTGGATTCACAAACTCACCTGGCAAGGTTAACGTAGTGCCAGATACTAGGTCTGCTGTTGAACATACAAGATGTGCCTAAACAGCAGTATGTATGCCAAGGAGAACCAAGGGCAAACATTCATTCCAGGTAGATGCATCACCACCTGCAGTTAATGCTGCCTTCAACTTTCAATGGAAGTGTTGGCCTGCGGTTGGTAAGCAGTAGTGCAAATACAGGTAGTGTCCCGAAGGTCAATGAGAGTTTAGAACAACAGCGACTCGAGCAAAGACACTCGACCCATTGTAATAGTGACCAGAACACCAAAAGATGGAATCCTATGAGCCACGAAAGCCCTAGTGACCATTTCAACAGAGATGCCAGTTATAGGAATGGCCTTCTGCCACCTGATGAGCATATCCGTGAGATGACAGAAGCGGGCCTACCAAGTCCAGGCTCAGGTGCTGGAAATGGGAATCTGCAAAAACAAAATCCACCAGCTTGAATTTCATGTCTGAAGACTTTAGAGTTTTGACACAGCAAGCAGGTCCTTGCCCATAATCCAGCATCCCATTTGACAAGAGGCCAGGTAAAACATTCTGTAACGAGTGTGCTCGATGGTCATCTACCAGGATACAATAGATTGTGAAGAGACTCAAAAATCTCCCGCCTCAAAAGGTCATGCGGAAAAATCGCAATCTAACTTTTCACCCAATTCATCTAGGGTCACATCTTGAAGATGGAGACAAGAATTTTCATTATTGCCAACTATAACAGCACTGATTTATCATAGCTTACAAACAAATAAGGAATACACTTACTCATTTGTTTCGGCTCACCATGAAGTCGACTTTTGCATTTGTAAACTCCCCAAACAACACCCAGACAGACTCCTCTGACCTTCTCATTCACTCACCGCCACATGGGATATCCACACACTCTCACTCTCCTCCTCTTGCGTCTGAGAGCTATCACCTGTATACTGATGCTTAACACATCCATCCATGTTACTACTCACGTGCGTCTCATCACTTACATCATCAGTAGCAACTGGCATTGCTCCCGACTAAGGTTAGTACACGACAGTGACAGTGGTAAAAGTAGATAAGTTAGCAACTTGTAGGAGGCCTTCAGATAGACACATGAATGGGCAGGGCAAGGAGCGATAGAGATCATGTGTGGGCAGATGAGATTCATAGAAACATAGAAACATAGAAGATAGGAGCAGGAGTAGGTCATTCGACCCTTCGAGCCTGCTCCGCCATTCAACGAGATCATGGCTGATCTTAAAGTTCAGTACCCCGTCCCCGCCTTCTCTCCGTAACCTTTAATACCCTTATACTGAAGAAATAGATCTAATTCCCTCTTAAATATATTTAATGAACCTGCCTCTACTACCCTCTGTGGCAATGAATTCCACAGATTCACCACCCTCTGGGTAAAGAAATTCCTCCTCATCTCGGTCCTAAATGGTTTGCCTATTATCCTCAAACCATGGCCCCGGGTTTTGGATTTTCCCATCATTGGAAACATCCCATCTGCATCCACTCTGTCCAGTCCTTCCAGAATTTTATATGTCTCTATGAGATCCCCTCTCAATCTTCTAAACTCCAGCGAGTACAATCCCAATTGGCGCAATCTTTCCTCATAAGTCATTCCTGCCATTCCAGGTATCAGCCTGGTGAATCACCTCTGCACTCCCTCCATTGCAAGAACATCCTTCCTTAGATAAAGTGACCAAAACTGCACACAATACTCCAGGTGTGGTCTCACCAAGGCCCTGTATAGCTGCAGTAAGGTATCCTTGTTCCTATACTCAAACCCTCTTGATATGAAGGCCAACATACCATTTGCCTTTTTAACCGCCTGCTGTACCTGCATGCTCGCCTTCAGAGACTGGTGTACAAGTACCCCAAGGTCTCTCTGCACTTCCCCATCTCTTAATCTATTGCCATTCAAATAGTAATCTGCCCTCCGGTTTGTATTACCAAAATGGATATCCTCACATTTATCCACATTGTAGTGCATTTGGCATGTATCTGCCCAGTCCCTCAATTTATCCAAATCACACTGGAGCTTCCTGACCCCTTCTTCCGTGCACACAACCCCTCCTAACTTAGTGTCATCTGCAAATTTGAAGATATTACATCCAATCCCCTCATCCAGATCATTAATGTAAATTGTGAACAGCTGGGGTCCCAGTACAGATCCCTGTGGCACTCCACTGGTCACCGCCTGCCACTCAGAAAACGAGCCATTTATCCCAACTCTCTGTCTTCTACCTGCCAGCCAGTTCTCAATCCGCATCAATACTTTGCCCCCAATCCCATGAGCCTTGATTTTGTAAGCCAGTCGTTTATGCGGGACCTTATCGAAGGCCTTTTGGAAGTCCAGGTACACCACATCCACTGGCTCTCCCCCATCTATTTTACCTGTCACCATCTCAAAGAATTCCAATAGATTTGTCAAGCACGATTTACCTTTTGTAAATCCATGTTGACTCTGTCCGATCCCTTCTCTGCTAGTCATATGCTCCGCTATTACATCCTTAATAATGGATTCCATCATTTTGCCCACTACTGATGTAAGGCTCACCGGCCTATAATTCCCCGCTTTTTCTCTACCCCCCTTTTTAAATAATGGGGTAACATTAGCTACCCTCCAATCCATGGGTACTGATCCTGAGTCTATCGAGTTCTGGAAAATAATTCTTAAAGCATCTGCTATCTGAATGGCCACTTCCTTAAGTACCCTAGGATGTAGATTATCAGGCCCTTGGGATTTATCTGCCTTCAATCTCTTCAATTTCCCCAAGACCATGTCCTTAGAGATACTGATTTCTTTCAGTTCCTCCCTTGGATTAGTCTCTGTTTCCCAACATCCTTGGGAGGTTATTTGTATCCTCTCTTGTAAAAACAGAACTAAAGTAAGAATTTAATTGGTCTGCCATTTATTCCCCATTATATATTCCCCTGATTCTGACTGCAAAGGACCTACTCTGGATTTCAACAATCTTTTCCTCTTGACATATTTATAAAAGCTTTTGCAGTCGGTTTTTATATTTGCCGCAAGCTTACTTTCGTAATTTATTTTTGCTCTCTTGATTAATCCCTTTGTCCTCCTTTGGTGCACCTTGAACTGCTCCCAGTCTTCGGTTGTGGTACTTTTTTTGGCCAATTGATAATGCTCTCTCTTTGGACCTAATTTCCCTTGTTATCCACGGTTGGGTCACCTTTTTTGGTTTATTTTTATGTCAAACCGGTATAAACGATTTCTGCAATTTCTCCATTAGATCTGTGAATGCTTTCCATTGTCTATCCACTGTCAACTCCCCCATAAACACCACCCAATCAATCTTACTCAACTCCTGTGTCATACCATCATAATTCCCTTTATTTAAATTCAGGACCTTAGTCTCGGTTTTAATTTCATCACTCTCCATGTCGAGTGAGAATTCGATCATATTGTGATCGCTCCTACCCAAAGGGCCTCGTAAAACAAGATTGTTGATTAGCCCCTTATCATTGCATAATACCCAATCTAAAATGGCCTGCTCCCGAGTTGGTTCCTCGACATATTGGTCTAGATAACAGTCCCGTAAACATTCAAGGAATTCCTCCTCCTCAGTATTTTTACTAATTTGGCTAGTCCAATTTATATGCAAATTAAAGTCTCCCACGATGACAGCTGTTCCCTTATTGCACGCTTTTCTAATTTCTCTTTTAATGCCTTCCCTCACCTCTACACTACTATTTGGAGGACTGTATACCACCCCCACTAAAGTTTTCCGCCCCTTGCTATTCCTCAGTTCTACCCATATAGATTTTGCATCTTCCGAGTTGATATCCTTTCTGTCAATCGTGTCGGTCCCTTCTCTCACCATCAATACTACCCCAACCCTTTTCTTTCTTGCCGATATCTCCTAAATATCGTATACCCCGGGATGTTAAGTTCCCAGGCTTGCCCACCCTGCAACCATGTTTCTGTAATCCCAATCAAATCATATTTGTTTATCTCAATTTCCACAGCTAATTCATTTACCTTGTTCCGAATGCTTCTTGCAGCAAGATATAAAGCCTTCAGATTTGCTTTTTTCACCCTCCTTGCTCTTTCTGATTTTTTTACTTTCGCTGCCTAACCTAACTTTTACTGTTTTATCTTTTTTGTCCTTTGCCCAATCATACAGGTTTCCACCCCCCTGCCAAATTAGTTTAAACCACACCCGACGGTAGTACCAAACCTAGCTGCCAATATATTGACCCCTTTTGGGTTTAGGTGTAACCCATCCTTCTTGTAGAGGTCATGCCTTCCCCAAAAGAGATCCCAATGATCTAAACATGCACTATTATGTTGGTCTAATCAGACACATCCTCATCAGGGAAGTCATGGAAGTTCCTGATAGAACTCAACCAAAAAAAATGGTCTCTTGTGTTTTATTTCTTGAACTTTAAAGTAGATGGTGTGAAAGAGGAGGATTCAATACTCATTATTTTTAGAACTGGGAACACTGTGTACATTGCTGTCTAACAAAGCGAGTGTACAATGCTTATCCATTGCTACTTCAGAATGCTGATGAACCTGCTCATTACTCTCAATTAGGACTGTAGGATTTTGACCCAGTAATACTGAAAGTACATCAGCTTGTTAACTTTTCAGATTTAACAGGTTTTTCATTAGCGCTGTAGAATCATAGAACATTACAGAACAGAAACGAGCCCATTCAGGAGCCAAACCATTTTTTTTGACTAGTCAGTTCATAGCCCTCCATACCTCTCCCATCCATGTGTCCAGTTCATAGCCCTCCATACCTCTCCCATCCATGTGCCCACTTCATAGCCCTCCATACCTCTCCCATCCATGTGCCCAGTTCATAGCCCTCCATACCTCTCCCATCCATGTACCCAGTTCATAGCCCTCCATACCTCTCCCATCCATGTGGCCAGTTCATAGCCCTCCATACCTCTCCCATCCATGTGGCCAGTTCATAGCCCTCCAAACCTCTCCCATCCATGTGCCCAGTTCATAGCCTTCCATACCTCTCCCATCCATGTGCCCAGTTCATAGCCTTCCATACCTCTCCCATCCATGTGCCCAGTTCATAGCCCTCCATACCTCTCCCATCCATGTGCCCACTTCATAGCCCTCCATACCTCTCCCATCCATGTGCCCAATTCATAGCCCTCCATACCTCTCCCATCCATGTGCCCAGTTCATAGCCCTCCATACCTCTCCCATCCATGTGCCCAGTTCATAGCCCTCCATACCTCTCCCATCCATGTGCCCAGTTCATAGCCCTCCATACCTCTCCCATCCATGTGCCCAGTTCATAGCCCTCCATACCTCTCCCATCCATGTGGCCAGTTCATAGCCCTCCATACCTCTCCCATCCATGTGGCCAGTTCATAGCCCTCCATACCTCTCCCATCCATGTACCCAGTTCATAGCCCTCCATACCTCTCCCATCCATGTGCCCAGTTCATAGCCCTCCATAACTCTCCCATCCATGTGCCCAGTTCATAGCCCTCCATACCTCTCCCATCATGTGCCTGCCCAAATTCTTCCTAAATTTTAAAATTGAGCCTGCATTCACCACTTCAGCTGGCACACTCCCACCATTCTCTGTGTGAAGAAGATCCCCCTCATGTTTCCCTTTAATCTTTTCCATTTTCATTCTCTGGTTTGTATCTCACCTACCCTCAGTTGAAAAAAGCCTATCTACATTTAGTCTGTCCATCCCCCTCATAATTTTAAATACCTCAGCAAATCACCCCTCACTCCAGGGAATAAAGACCTATCCTGTTTAACCTTTAAAGTTTTATTTAAATTTAGACACAGAGCACAGTAACAGGCCATTTCGCCCCATGAGTCTGTGCTGCCCAATTTACACCCAATTAACCTACATCCCCGTTACGATTTGAATGGTGGGAGGAAACCAGAGCCCTCAGGGAAATCCCACGCAGACACTGGGAGAACATACAAACTCTTTACAGACAGTGCAGGATTTGAACCCCAATCCTGACTTCTGGTGCTATAAAAGTGTTGCATGCTGCCCTGAGTTACAAGGGAACCATGTTTTTCCACTAACTCAGACCTAAGTCCATGCAACATCCTAGTAAATCCTTTCTGCACTCTTTTTATCTTATTGATATCTTCCCTGTAGTTACATGACCCAGACTGGACAGAATACTCCAAATTTGGCCTCCCCAATGTCTTGTACAACTTGACCATAACATCCTAACTCCTATTCCCAAAACATTGATTTGTGAAGGCTAATATGCCAAAAGCTCTCTTTATGACCCAATCTTTCTGTGATGCTACTTTCAGGGAATTGTGTATCTGTATTCCCAGATCCCTCTGTTCTACCACACTCCTCAGTGCTCTACCATTTATTGTATATATCCTTTCTTGGTTTGTCCTTCCAAAATACAATACCTCACACTTGTCTGCATTAAATTCCATCTGCCATTTTTCAGCCCATTTCTCCAGCTGGTCCAAATCCCTCTGCAATCTTTGAAAACCTTCTTCATGTCCACAATGTCTCCAAACTTAGTGTTATCTGCAAACTTGTTGATCCAATTTACCACATTATCATCCAGATCATTGAAAACAAACAATAACTGGTCCCAGCCAAATCTCTGAGGCACACCATTAATCACAGGCTTCCAGTCTAAGAAGCAATCATCCACAACCACTCGCTGGCTTCTCCCATCCAGCCATTGTCGAATCCAGTTCACTACTTAAAAAAAAAAATTATAGGACACAACAGCACAAAACCAGGCCCTCCATCCCATCTAATACATGCAGACTATTTTCTGCCTAGTCCCATCAACCTGCACTCAGCCTATAGCCATTCATGTCTGCCCATATATTTATCTATCCAAATTTCTTTTAAATATTGACATCCACCAGTTGTGCTATCATCTTATTTCATCCTCTCACCACTATTTGAGTGAAGAAGTTCTTCCTAACCCTAAATCCATGTCTTCTAGTTCTTGTCTTTCCTAGCTTTAGTGGAAAAGCCTGTTTCCTATCTAAATCCGTCAAAATTTTGCATACCTCTATCAAATCTCCTCACATTCTCTGACACTCCAGGGAATAAAGACATTGTCTAAAATCAGCTCTTCAAATCTCAGAAACATCCTTGTAAATCTTTCTGCACTCTTTCAATCTTTTTGATATCTTTTCTAAAGGTAGGTGACCAAAACTGCTCACAATCCTCCAAAATTGGTCCAGGCAATGCCTTGTATAACTTCAGAATAACATCCCAAGTCTTGTAATCAATACTTTGTAAAGAGAGCTTTTGGTACATTGGGCTTCAAAAATCAATCCTATTTCCCTGCATTGCCACTTTCAAGGAATTGTATACCTGCAGTCGCTACTGTTCTACTGTATTCTGCAGTTCCTTGCTGTTTCATGTGCAAGTCCTCCCAAAGTGAAACACCTCGCCCTTGGCTGCATTAAGTTCCAGCTGCAATTTTGCAGCCCATTTTTCTAGCTGGTCCTGATCCAGCTGAAACCTTTGAAAGCCTTGCTGTCCATTATATTTCCAATCTTTGTGTATATGCTGATCTAATTTACCACATTATCATCTAAACCATTGATGTAGATGACAAATAACAATGGATCCAGCACCGATCCCTGAGGTGCATCACTCGTCACTGGCCTCTAGTCAGAGAGACAATCATCTACATTCTACAACCACTCCTTGGCTTCTACCTCAACATGAATACAGAACAACTGAACCTTCTTGACTAATCTCACTCATGACTAATGACTTTATAAATGCATCTGCTCAGGTCCCTGCAAATTCTGTAAATTTCTGTACTAGTCCCCCTCAAGGATCAAGAAAATATCTTGTCAGGACCTGAGGATTTTTCCACCTTTATCTGTCTCAAGACAGCAAGCATTTCCTCCTCTGCAATCTGTCTTGTTTATGTCCTGGTTTAATGCCTAAAACATCCAGCTGATTCTTTTTTGTGGGGGGTTGAAAAAACACAATTGGGTAGTATGGCAGCGTAGAAGTCAGCCCACAGCTATTGAAGCACCAGTGAACTGGGTTTGAATCCACCACTGTCTGTCAAGAGTTTGCACATTCTTCCCTTCATCACCTGCGTTTCCTTCGGATTGTTTGATTTCTCTCATATTCCAAAGACATACAGGTTAGTAGGTTAGTTGGTAACGAAGGTGCAATTGGCTGGAAGGGCCTGTTACTGGACTGTATCTCTAATTTTTTTTTTAATTAATGCAATGCTCTGAGGAAGTTTAGTTCGGAACTCAAAAAGTGTGGCAGAAATTGTTGAAACTCAATGTGAATTCTTAGTATTTTTACCAAAAACATTATAATCAGGTTGAATTTATTATTTGAAATGATGAAGTTGCTCCTCTTTTTTAAAATTTGGTGTTTCATTGACTAAAATTATTTTTTTTCAGTCAGGTTTACTTTTTCAACTTTCTTTTAAATGTCCTAGGATAGAATTAACTATTTATCTTGTGATCCCTGTGGATATTAAAAGCTGTCAATTTTAATCACTGAATCAAAAAAAAGCTTCCTTAAAGTTGGAATGTATTACTCTCTGTCTGGAGAAATACAAGTTTCATAAATTGCATTTCAACTAGATTAAGCATACCCATTTCTGATAAGATTCTTTAAAGAGATTAATCATCCATTGAATAAAATATTATGACAGGAAGAGGATGTAATAATGTTAATTAGTATCTATCAATTTTTCTTTGTGTGAAGTGCAATCACATTAATTTCATTTGCATACCACATTTTCTCAGTTCTATATAACTGGAAAAAAATCAATTTTTTTCTGGAGAAGGACCCAATTAAAAATAGCTATTGATTATTTAATTTATGTCCAGAAATTCAGCCACAGATTTCTGGACATGAATAATTTGAAGTCTGTGAAGAAATTTCCATGTCAAGGATGTTTCCCAGCACCCAGCTCCCTGCACCCCTTGGTTGATTAGAGGGAAACATGGACTGTGTTATCATAAAAGAACCCTGTGATTAAACATTTTGAAGATGATCTGGTTTATCTATTGCAGCTTCCAGTTTATGCCCCTAGCAGTGGCTCACTGATCTCAATAACATTCACCCATCCAACTTGCACCATCTGTTGCTTTGCAATTCTCTCCATGTTCTTTATAATTTGTCCTTCCCACTATCTTGTCTATCTATATCTCTAATACAGGTACACTATCCTTTATCCGGACATCTAAAATCCGGAAAGCTCCAAAATCTGGCAAATGGGGAGAGAGATGGCAGTGCTTCGGGGGGGGGGGGTGGGATGAGGGGGAGAGACTGGCAGCGCGAGTCACGGGTGAGGGGAAGACTGGCTGTGCAAGTCAGGAGAGTGAGGGGGAAGACTGGCTGTGCGAGTCAGGAGAGTGAGGGGGGAGACTGGCAGCGCGAGTCAGGTGGGTGAGGGGGAGACTGGCAGCGCGAGTTGGGCAGGTGAGGGGGAGATTGGCAGCGTGAATCTGGTGGGTGCAGATACGGCAGCACAATTCGGGTGGGCTTAAATCTGGCTTTCCAAAATCTGGAAAAATCTGAAATTAGGAACACGCTCTCCCTTAAGGGTTCCGGATAAAGGATCGTGTACCTGTATCCCCATTTATTTTGTATCCTCCCACTCTCCCATTGTTTTACTGATCATAGTTAACACCTTCCTAAGATTGTATAAGATGAGGGTGGGAAAGTTTAAGGGAGATGACGGGTAAGTTTTTTTTTTACACAAACAATAGTGGGTACCTAGAGTGTCTTGCCAGGGGTGGTGATTGAGGCTGGTACAATAGGAACATTTAAAAGACTCAGGCAGGCACATAAATGCAAGAAAAATAGAGGGTTATAGGTGTGAGGTAAAGAAGGTAGATTTTTGATTAGGATTATATAGGTTGGCACAACATCATGAGCCAAAGGTCTTGTACTGTGCTGTAATGTTCTATGTTCTACGTTAGGGTTCTGAGCAATAGAATTACAATCCCATATTGGTCACTCCTGAGCACTGAGCAAGGAATACACAAATTTGTGCTGTTCCCATTGTGGAAGCGTTTCAGAATGCACTAAAATTAGGGCTTGAACTTAAACAAGTTTGGATACAAATAATCGAGATTAAATAATGATTAAATAATGAACTCTCCAAATCTTATAGCTGTATGGATGTTTCGGGAAATCCTTTATGTGATGATTGCATGCTAAAATAACAAGACCACAAAAGTGAAAACAATTACAAAGTATTGAGAACAATTGGCAGTCAGATAGCGTCTGTGGAAAGTGAAATAATCTGTCAGTTTGAGAAATATCTTCAACCTGGAACAGTTACTTATTTTCTTGTTCCACAGATCCTGCCATGTTGAATGTTTGCAGCATTTTCTCTCTTTAAATTCCTGATTCTAGCATCTCTTCATTGTTAAATTTTTCAAAACTACCAATTTTATTGTGTCAATTTATATATTGGCAATAAAAACAATGTATAGTTTTGATGTCAAATCTGTACATTCAAAAGTAAAATTCCAAACTGAACCCCAGGCAAATTGACAACAATTTCTATTCATATTGCATGAATAAATATGAAACAGCTCTTCAAACTTTCCATTTTAACTTGTTCAAAGTTCAGATTTATTGTTAAGAGTACATGCTTAACATCACATACAACCCTGAGGATTCCTTTTTCCAGTGGATCCGGCAGAATTTCTACTTTTCTGCAAAAGTAAAACTCTACTCGAGAAAAGATTTGTATACAGAAGAGAGAAATGTAATCAAGAAGGAAGTCCAAACAAACAGTACAATACAGAAAATAAATATTCAATAATAAATAATTTGCAAAGAAAAAGTCCAAAATAAGTTCCTGGTTGAATTTGTTGTTTTGAAGTCTGATGGTGGAGGGGTAGCAACTGTTCCTGAACCTGGTGGTATAAGTCGTGTGGCACCTATCCCTCTTTGCTGATGGCAGCAGTGAGAACAGAGCATGGTCTGGTCTTTTACATGGGACTAAATGCACTTTATTTTTTTCTAAATATAAAATTTACAGTCATGGAAGAGAACATTTCATTTTACTGGAAATGTCATGCTTTAAGTTGATATACTTTCTGTGGGCAGTTTGCAAAAAATAAAGGTTGATTTAATATGAATCGGATGGTAACTCATGGAGGTGAGGAATAGACTACTCGATTCCATTATTACTGATCAGATTGGTAAATATCTACTAATTCCATTGTTATTGTTCCCTTGGGCTCATTACTGACTGCAATTTGATGAGAAAAAAAATTAAGGAAAACAAGGTTTTTTTTGGTTTATTTGGCCACCTGCACTGGAATCAAATGATACACCACACTTTAAGGAGGAAACTTTAAATTACATGTAACATTCCTTGCAAGTCTTGGGAGGGGGTTAAATTTTCTGGCCAGTCTGATTTGACTAATAAAGTCTGGTAACCCAGAAATAACAAAACACTCAAGGCAGATACTGGCCAAATTTGATTGCACTTAAAAAAAAAGTCATCAAAAGTCTAAGATTTCTTCATGATCAAAGAGCTCTGAAGTCTTCACTGATTGAGGAATATGCATCCAATTCATCATTTACGCTGTGGTCAAACAAGAATATATTCTTGCTCCAATTTCGTTTAACATTTGCCTAACAGTAATCTTAAGCCCCTTTTACACAGCTGTTAAAAGATAGGAATTATATCATGCGTAACCTTATGTTTATTGTATTTCTCATAGTTCCGGAGCATAGCTTTTCCCATGTTTCCTTCTTTATCTTTATCGGCAAGAAAGAAAAGGGGGTGGGGTAACATTGATGGTGAGAGAAGGGACCGACACGATTGACAGGAAGGTTATTAACTCGGAAGATGCGGATTCTATATGGGTAGAACTGAGGAATAGCAAGGGGTGGAAAACGTTAGTGGGGGTGGTATATAGGCCTCCAAATAGTAATATAGAGGTGAGGGAAGGCATAAAAAGAGAAATTAGAGAAGCGTGCAATAAGGGAATAGCTGTCATCATGGGAGACTTTAATTTACATATAGATCGGACTAGCCAAATTAGTAAAATTAGGACTGAGGAGGAGGAATTCCTTGAATGTTTACGGGACGGTTATCTAGACCAATATGTCGAGGAACCAACTCAGGAGCAGGCCATTTTAGACTGGGTATTATGCAATGAAAAGGGGCTAATCAGCAATCTTGTTCTACGAGGCCTTTTGGGTAGGAGCAATCACAATATGATCGAATTCTCACTCGACATGGAGAGTGATGAAATTAAAACCGAGACTAAGGTTCTGAATTTAAATAAAGGGAATTATGATGGTATGACACAGGAGTTGAGTAAGATTGATTGGGTGATGTTTATGGGGGGGGTTGATGGTGGATAGACAATGGAAAGCATTCACAGATCTAATGGAAGAATTGCAGAAATCGTTTATACCGGTTTGGCATAAAAATAAACTAAAAAAGGTGACTCAACCGTGGATAACAAGGGAAATTAGAGATAGCATTAGGTCCAAAGAGAGAGCATATCAATTGGCCAAAAAAAGTACCAAATCCAAAGTCTGGGAACAGTTCAAGATGCACCAAAGGAGGACAAAGGGATTAATCAAGAGGGCAAAAATAAATTACGAAAGTAAGCTTGCGGCAAACATAAAAACCAACTGCAAAAGCTTTTATAGATATGTCAAGAGGAAAAGATTGGTGAAATCCAGAGTGCAGTCAGAATAAGGGGAATATATAATGGGGAATAAGGAAATGACAGACCAATTAAATTCTTACTTTAGTTCTGTTTTCACAAGAGAGGATACAAATAAACCCCAAGGATGTTGGGAAACACAGAGTCTAATGCAAGGGAGGAGCTGAAAGAAATCAGTATCTCTAAGGACATGGTCTTGGGGAAATTGAAGGGATTGAAGGCCGATAAATCCCAAGGACCTGATAATCTACATCCTAGGGTACTTAAGGAAGTGGATATTCAGATAGCAGATGCTTTAAGAATTATTTTCCAGAACTCGATAGACTCAGGATCAGTACCCATGGATTGATATGCTCTCTCTTTGGACCTAATGCTGTCTCTAATTTCCCTTGTTATCCACGGTTGAGTCACCTTTTTTGGTTTATTTTTATGTCAAACCGTATAAACGATTTCTGCAATTCTTCCATTAGATCTGTGAATGCTTTCTATTGTCTATCCACCGTCAACCCCCCCCCCCCCCCCCATAAACATCACCCAATCAATCTTACTCAACTATTTAAAAGGGGGTAGAGAAAAAGCGGGGAATTATAGGCCGGTGAGCCTTACATCAGTAGTGGGCAAAATGATGGAATCCATTATTAAGGATGTAATAGCGGAGCATATGACTAGCAGAGAAGGGATCGGACAGAGTCAAAATGGATTTACAAAAGGTAAATTGTGCTTGACAAATCTATTGGAATTCTTTGAGTTGGTGACAGGTAAAATAGATGGGGGAGAGCCAGTGGATGTGGTGTACCTGGACTTCCAAAAGGCCTTCGATAAGGTCCCACATAAAAGATTGGCATGCAAAATCAAGGTATTGATGTGGATTGAGAACTGACTGGCAGATAGAAGACAGAGAGTTGGGATAAACGGCTTGTTTTCTGAGTGACAGGTGGTGACCAGTGCCACACGAGTCAGTACTGGGACCCCAGCTGTCACAATTTACATAAATGATCTAGATGAGGGGATTGGATGTAATATCTCCAAATTTGCAGACGACACTAAGCTAGGAGGGGTTGTGTGCACGGAAGAGGGGGTCAGGAAGCTCCAGTGTGATTTGGATAAATTGGGGGTCTTGGCAGATACATGGCAAATGCACTACAATGTCAATAAATGTGAGGTTATCCACTTTGGAAATACAAACCGGAGGGCAGATTACTATTTGAATGGCAATATATTGGGAGATGGGGAAGTGCAGAGAGACCTAGGGGTTCTTGTGCACCAGTCACTGAAGGTGAGCATGCAGGTACAGCAGGCGGTTAAAAAGGCAAATGGTATGTTGGCCTTCATATCAAGAGGGTTTGAGTATAGGAACAAGGATACCTTACTGCAGCTGTACAGGGCCTTGGTGAGACCCCACCTGGAGTATTGTGTGCAGTTTTGGTCACCTTATCTAAGGAAGGATGTTCTTGCAATGGAGGGAGTGCAGAGGCGATTCACCAGGCTGATACCTGGAATGGCAGGAATGACTTATGAGGAAAGATTGCGCAATTTAGGATTGTACTCGCTGGAGTTTAGAAGATTGAGAGGGGATCTCATAGAGACATATAAAATTCTGGCAGGACTGGATAGAATGGATGTGGAAGGGATGTTTCCAATGATGGGGGTGTCCAGAACCCGAGGCCATAGTTCGAGGATAATAGCCAATCCATTTAGGACCGAGATGAGGAGGAATTTCTTTACCCAGAGGGTGGTGAATCTGTGGAATTTATTGCCACAGAGGGCAGTAGAGGCAGGTTCATTGAATATATTTAAGAGGGAATTAGATATATTTCTTCAGTTTAAGGGAATTAGGGGTTACGGAGAGAAGGCGGGGATGGGGTACTGAACTTTAAGATATGCCATGATCTCATTGAATGGCGGAGCAGGCTCGAAGGGCCAAATGACCTACTCCTGCTCCTATCTTCTATGTTTCTATGTTTTATGTTTAGATCTTGTTCCCATTTTTGTTTGGTGAGACCACACAGGGAGTATTGTGTGCAGTTTTGTTTCCTCGTTCTCTTTCTCTTGCAGTTTGATGTACATGTTTGTTATAAATCTTTTAATTATCATTGTTACACAGGCTATATATCACACCCCAAAAGTTAAATAAATGGGACCCAACATTATCAGACAAATGTTTTCGCTGTAAGAAGGAAACGGGAACAACAGTACATGCAATTTGGGCATGTGAGAAAGTGAAAAAGTTTTGGGAAGATCTAAACCAGGTATTAAATAAAATCACAAAAAGCAAAATACCAAAAAGTCCAGAGATCTTTCTTCCAAGTAATATAAGAAGTAAAGAACTTGGACTCGATTTGGATGGAGCACAAAAAAGATTTATTATGATAGCCTTAGCTGTAGCAAAAAAATGTATTATGTCAACCTGGAAATTAGAAGATTGCCTGAGAATACAGCAATGGTACATAGAAATGAATAAATGTATTCCATTGGAAAAAATAACATACCATTTAAGAAATAACATCACAGTATTCGAACAAATTTGGGAACCATACATGGAACACAACAGAGAAATCCTACCATGGACCTCCACCACCTAAAATGACAGAAGGAGAAGAAGACGAAATGAACTGACCCAGTATGTAAAAGTAGATGACACAAGTTTATTTTCATTGTGTGATGACATTGTTTAATGTGTTTAATGTATCATGTATGTTGAACGTTGAATGGGTGGGGGGGGGTGAAGAAGGGAGGGGGGAAAAAGGGGAGAAAATGACACTATGTACATTCAAGAGGGAAATGTTTGTGTGTATTTTGGTCAGTATGATTCATAGTGTGAAAAATAAAAAACTTTTTTTTAAAAAAGATAGGAATTAACTGCTTTTTAATACTTCCCATATCTGTATACAAAGGTGAGATGGGGTCATTTTAATTCCATGTTTTAATTCCAATGCATTTTGCAATGGCTTTTGTCTAAAAGGATTACCAGGCTTGCCGGGTCCAGGACTGTCAAAAGCTGTGCGGCATTGATGACGTTGAATGCGTGCGACTTACCAATAAGAGATTCAAACTTGAGCCAGCAGCAATGAGGTTGCATAGGTTATACATCACATAGGATGCCAATGCGGTAATGCTGCAGTCCCGTTTCCTTTTGCTCCTGAATGGCGGCATGCTTGTATAGAAGGTCGCAATGACACAGCATTTCTTGGTTCAGTGTGAATGATTTGAGCTGCCTTTAAAGATGGGTCATTCACATGCCAATTAAGTAGGTTTTCTGGGAAAATGGCATTTAGTTGTTTTATATCACCTCCTATGAGCAATACTGGATAGGTCTTTGACCTCGAATATCTCCATCCAAAGATCATGGATTCTCACACGGAACAGTAAACCTTTGTCAGAAATAGGTGGCCTGTTGAGCAAATGACTGGGAAGAAAATTCTACTCCTAATCATTTAGTTTAAATTCAAGTTTGTTATCACATGTACAAAGATGGTGATAAATGATGGAAATATTGGAAACTAGGACTGTTTTTTTCAATTCTGTGTGTCCTGCTGTGTGCACTGGAGTAGGGGAGAATAATAAAATAAGGGGAATATGTGGTTGACCCTACATTTGTGAGCTGATTAAAATGGTACACTCACTTTTGCCACTTTAAGGTGAAAATGGAGTCTTGTTTCAGACTCAGCAACTCCTCTTGGTGATGTTCCCCTGTTATAACTGATCTGGCTGGTGTTATGTCAAGGGTTCATCTCAGAGAAGCTCTGAGGCAAATAATGAAGCAGGATGGTCTTAATTAATATCAGAGTCAGGAATACTTTGGTAGTGCACAAGTTTAGAACACACTAATCTTGTTAACGATTCTCATAAATTCTGATATTCTGAGCTCAAAGGAATTTTAATCGTTTGTCACTATCTCTGGCAATGCTAGTATCTCAATTTCAATTGGGGTTGGTCAAATTAAATTTGATTCCACAGTGAATTGCAAATATTTCAAGGTCATAAACTGACTGAGATATACAACCCAGTTTTTGGAGCACGCGAGTCAATTTTCTTTCTCTTTGGTACAAGGATTTCAGCATTGAATCAACCAGAACAGGTCTTCCAGTTCATGTTCTTAATTGCTCGTGGTACTTATTTGACCATTGGAGGTTTAAATGTCAATTAAAATACTGCCCATGGCCCTAATCACATTAGCAACTACTTATTTGAAAATGTAACTGATTTTAAAATTAGAAGTATTATTTTGTTCTATTAATATTTTTAAAAAATGTTTAAACTTATTTACATTTAGACATACAGTGCAGAAACAGGCCATTTTGGCACACAAGTCTGTGCCACCCAATTTACACCCAATTAACCTACATCCCAGGTACGTTTCAAATGGTGGGAGGAAATCAGAGCCTCCGAGGGGAAAACCCATGTAGACATGAGGAGAACATACAAACTCCTTACAACAACACAGAATTTGCTGTCTGTATGGAGTTGTTCCCTCTCCTCCAGTCTTGCCAGAAGCAATAGCATCTCTGCCTGCCCTGAATGAAATAAGGCCATCAAGCTCGATCGCTGATCTGGTATGGAGTCCAGAGCCATGATCTTCTAATCACCAGAGTTCTTTTTGGTTCAGATGCCTTCTCAGGTAATCCATTTTTCTTCTCTGATGATCTTACAGATCATTGGGAGCTCGGGTCTGAATGGGTTAACTGTCTGACCCAAATGGTGGCCTGCTCCTAATGCTTCTATCTTCTCCAACTGCCTCTTTCCCTATACTCAACCCCTCCAGTCCCAACAAGATCCTGGTGAATCTCCTCTGAACGCCTTTCAATTTGTTGATATCTTCCCTATAGCTGGGAAAATAAGAATAAATGGTGCAGAATTAATGCCACATTCCTACAACAGAATATAGTTTCTATGCAATACAAAGTACCAGAAAGAGTGTAAATGCCCATGGGATATCTAATGCTTGGTGCTAAGGATGTGACTCAGTAAAATTGTATGGAGAAGAGAATTCAATCCAGTGATTTTTTTTTTTCAAAATTGAAATCCTAACCAATCAGCAGGACCCTCATTTCACTGGTTGATGAGCAGACTATACTACATCTTAGCCCCCCATCTCTTCACCTCTGTCATGGGCGCACAAAATCAGTGAACCGGTGCGGACTCGAAAGGCCAACATGGCCTGTTTCCGCTCCGTAAATGGTTATATGGTTATGTGTTACATAACCTTTAACAATTTTTTTTTAAATGTAGATGCTGGAAAATGCAAAACTGAAACTACTGGAAGATCTCAGCTGGCCAAGCAGTATCTGAGGCAAGAGAATCGGGTCGACATTTTAGATCAAAGTTTTTTTTTACTACTACTGTGACCCATTAGGCCTGGGATACAGAAAAACAGATTAAAATTCTCACAAAATGCAGCATTTTATGGCCTATAATAACAAAAAAATTCTGACATTAATAACCCTGCTGTCATTTGGTCAACTGTTTTTAAACTGTTATCAATCACAATGCGCGTCTGTATTTGCTGGGGTGAAGCTCATAAAGCCACGGAACTTGGGGAAGAGAGTGGAGATGGTTTTAAAGTTGTTCACATTACGAGAGAGGAGCTGCTGGCAGTCTTAAAACACAAAGGTGAATTAATCCCTAGGGCCACACCAAATGTATCATCACACATTGTGAGAAGCAAGGGAAGAAATTGCTGAGGCTCCGGCAGAGATATTTGCCTCATCTTTAGCCATAGTTATGGTGCCGGGATACTAGAGGGTGGCTAATTCTGTACTTCCATTTAAGAAGGACTGCACATTCAAGCCAGGGAAGCAGAAGTGAGAAAATTACTGGAGGCAATACTAAAAGTTGAAATCTAACTGCTGTTACAGAGTCCAGAGGACCCCCAAAACCAGCAGCAATAGATATTCACCACAACACATTACTTAAACAAAAATAGTCTTTAATTATAATTGAACAAGAAAACAGAATTAAACTTTAACTTATTACTTAGCCTACCTAACTATTTAATCCCCCCTCTAATACTAAGCATAGGTGTGTGTAATATATATTTAAGATTAGAAAAGTTCTTTGGATCACAATCCAATCTCACTGGTAGCAGGCAATTCTTGTACTGTGCACAGAAGTTAACATTAACAAAGTTCACCAGTCTTTGGTGCTTAACAGGCAAATGGTTACCACTCAGGAGGGATTTTGCTGGTTTTCAGAGAGAGATTGCTTTTCCAGGACATCCATAACTGATTCCTTCTCAATCGGTCTTGATGAAGCTTGCCCCCTTTAGGGTTCTCCAGATTATCCTCTTTCTTTCAGGTCACCTTTCAGACAGCCAGTCTTATCCATTAACCAGGCAGCCTTCCAAAGTTTGCCAGCTTGTCCTTCAGGAACTGATTTCAGGTCTCCTCTCTCTGTTTCACTCCCTCCCTCTCTGAGAACAAAACTCTTCTCCTCTCTCCTACAAAGATCACATGCTCCCAGGCATGGGGTATGTTGCAACTTTGTTGCTCCTCTGCAAAAAGCATTCTGCAAATATTCTGTGTTTTAAATTGTGTGTGTGTGTGTGAGCTGCTCTAACAATTCCTCCCAAACCACCTCTAAATACTCTGTCACACTGAATTTCAAAAGGCTATGAATAACTAGGGATAGTCATCTTGGCTTTATGCCATGTCTCAGGAATTTAATTGAGTTTTAGAGAGCTAATCAAGATGATTACCTATTTGGACAAGGTTTATGTGGGCTTTAGGAAGGCCTTTGACAAGCTTACATATGGCTAGTCTGGAAGGTTAAATCCAAGGTGAGCCAGCCATTTGGATACAATTGGTGATAGGAGGCAGGTTGTTGTTTATCAGATTGGAGGCCTGTGATCATTGGTGCTCCACAGGGATCGGAGCTGGGTCCAAGATTGATCATCATCCATATTACTGTGGTTAGGAAGTTTAAGGATAATATCACCATTAGTAGTTCAGTAGACAATGAAGAAGATTATCTAAGACTTCAATAAGACCTACTGTGAGAATGGGCCTAGAAATGGCAGTTGGGTTTTAATTTGAAGAAGTGTGAGATGTGAATTTTGGAAAGTTAAACCAGGACAGAACTTCTATGGTAAATGGCAGGTCTCTGGAGAGAGAGATGTGGAACAATGAGACCAAGAGGAACAGGTACGTACATCCCTGCAAGTGGCAGCATAGACAGTCAGAGTGTGAAGAAGGCTCATCTTCATCAATCAGAACATTGCACACAAGAAATGAGGCATCATGTTACAACTATGCAAGACTTTGATGCGACTACTTTTTAAATATTGCTTATTGTTCTGGTCACGCACTTATAGGAAGGATATCATGCAGCTGGAAAGGGTCCAGAAAAGATTTACACAATTGCTGACCCATCCAGCCTTTTTTCCTGGAACACAGGAGGTTGAGGGGTGACATTATAAAGATCTATAAAATCATGAGGTGCCTTGCTAAAATAAAGAGCCAGTCTTTTTTCCAGAGCAGGGGAGTCCAAAATTAATGGGTTTAGATTCAAGATGAGCAAGGAAAGATTAAAAGGGGGCCTGAGAGGCAACTTGCACACACAGAGAATGGTGGTATGCCAAATAACCAAAATGGTAGAGGCAGGTACAAACAAGAACATGTATAAGAAAGATTCAGAGGGTGATGAGCCAAATTTGGGTAATTGAATAGGTAACTTGACCATGTGTTTGTGTTGCATAGCTCTATGACGCTGCAAATTTTGCATAGATATTTACAACAATGCCATCACAACTGACAGCCTGAACTGTTAACTTTGTCTTTCCAACTATTTTGATCACCTGATGAGTGTTTCCAGCAGATTCTGTTTTTGGTCCTACTACTGTTCAACACGTCTTTTGCAAAGTGATATTCGGTAGCATGATTCAAATTACAACTATTCCAAAGGCATTTGGAATTTATAACAGGGCTCCACCAAGATGTAAAATAAAATTAGGAGCTGGGAAAAAAGATGATGCACATTAATACCATTTCATCAGATGCTAAAGTGGGAATTTATAATGGCCAATATGCACATCTGGGAACTCTGTGTCTAGATAGCTCTCTTTTCGTTTGTTTGCAAGAAAGCATACAATTCTGACTGAAACTTAGTTGAGAAAGCACTTGATCATTTAGCAAATTTCACCCAGATGCTACCTGCCAAAATCTTGGCAGAAATATGGAAAAGTCTGATTCGCAAGTCTGTTTTCTTGACTACAAGTGGACTATGTCTTAAATCAGAAGTTGGCTGACTTCTCTGTTTCACTTTTCATTTAAGTTCATCATGGCCTATAATACTTCCAAATGTGTACATATGTATGCAGAAAGAGTTATGATATCTGACTGTATTACCAATGTATCCCCTCAGAAGCAATCATCTCTGTCTCCAAGAATTTAGAGGGATTCTCACTCAGCAATTTATCTGATCAACACAAAGCAATGTCTAAGGGAGTTCTGATTGGGCTTCTAACGATCCTAAAAGGATTGAATTTTCTATAACTCGGAAATCATATTAACTTTTAAGTGGCCACCTGTTTCAGTGTATGCTTGGAGTTATTTGAAGCAGGCTTGAGTGAAATTAGAATGAAAAGAGGAATAATTCCCTTTTTCTGGCTTGAAGTAGATTACGTCTTTACTGGGGAATGGGTTCTTTTGTGGATGATAATTAGAATGCAATATATTTGCAATATACTTGAGGCTAAAGTTTCAAAGAGCTCATTTTATTCCTTGTCATCAAGATGCGGCCAAATGTGTTATTTTACACTTCTCCAGTTTGCATGTTGTGCTTGAATACATACAGGCTGCTTCAAATCCTGACGTCCAGTGGCATTGTCCATCACAAAACAGAAAAAAAAAACTTCAAAACTGGCAAAACTCTGTTCCATTTTACTCAACTCTTTTAAACAGCTACCAATCACAATTGGGAAATTTTAAACAGAATGTTACAACAGTGGCTTCAGAACTGATAGGAACTGAGCTTATCTTTTAAAAAAAAGTTGCATTGAGATGAAAATTAATATGATAGACCATGTCTCTTATTAATCAGATTCCCCAAGAATACAATATCCTGAAGTAATGTCAGAGAACTCTGCTTTCATGCCTTGTCAAAAATGACATCAAAGGCCTAGGGAGGGTGGACTGCTGCAATATAATGAGCAGCAAAGGATTTGTGAATGCTGTGGTTTGTCATATAAATTGTGTTACATTTAAATCTCCAACTTCAAAAAAAAATCCGTGTATCAAAGACAAGGTCATTGAAGAAGGAAGATGTGCGAGCCTTGACATATTTCAAAGGAACTAGTTTGTGACAAAAGCTGCATTACAAATACCTGTATGAACCTACCAGCTTTGGAGTTGGAAACTCCAATGGTCTTGATGGCTCTTTTTCCAGTAACAAGTACTTGATGCGATTTTGCCGTAGTTGGATGGATGTTTGATTCTGTTAGAGTTTGTGGAAATTGCCTTTCTCAAAGTATAACGGTGAGAGCAGCATCTCCTCAAGTTGTCCGTCAGCTTTGAGAATAATGAGCTTACACCATGGATTTGTGGGTTTTGATAACTGATGAGGCCAGTGAGGTTACTGCAATCCTTCCACAGAAGGGGAAGGTGTAGTAGATGAGGTAGGCAGGCAGTGTTTCTCCTGCTGTTTATGCAGGACCATTGAGTGATCTGGTTGTGTAACATTAAAATTCTCAATACCATCCCAAATACTGCCCCTCCCTTTGAGCTGATAGAGCTTGGATTAGTGGCCCTTGTATAATCTTGTTTGTAGAACAACCCTTCCATTCTCTTTTGAGCCATCCACTTTGAAATGACTTCTACATCTCTTAAATGTGAATGCAAATAAATAAATGTCTCTACTGGTTCATTCCGCATCTGTCCACCAGTTATTCTGGCTTGCTAAATGGAATTATTGATCAATCAATCTAGTGCATGCTCATTAAAGAAATCATAATGCAGCTGGAATGGCCAAGTAGGAAACAAATTAATTTGATGTCTTTTATGTTCCTGCTTTACAACAATTCAATAATGTTATATATGCTATGAGTTGAACCTACCATAAGACACATCTTTCCCTCTCCTCCACCTTCCGTAGAGACCGCTCCCTCATGACTCCCTTGTCCACTCATCCATTCCTATTAATTGCTCAAGTGCCACACTTGAGCCCATACCTCCACCCTCACTACCATTCGGGGCCCTAAACAATCCTTTCAAATGAAGCAATACTTCACCTTTGTATCTCTGAGGAACATTTACTACATCCGGTGCTCCAGTGGTGGCCTTCTTGTGACAGAGTATATAGATATTCTTTTGGGAGATAAATTGGCAAAGGTTTTTTAGAGTATGTTACATAAAAAACTTTAAAAGCGATCTTATTTGAAATACTGGAGCTCTGCCCCATGCTAGACATATTGGCTCCACAGCTTTTGCAAATGCTTTGGAGAGTGCTCAAGAGACTTCACTCATGGACTGTTGCTTACAAAAGGCAACAGATGAAAGATCTTGTCAGAGCCGTCTTCAGTCTGGAGTAGGGCTTCCTGTTTTAAGGTGGTCATATGGTTTTGCAAGCAGAGAGAGTCAGTCTTTCTCTCTGAGAGAGAGTTATTTCTTCTACAGTGTTGCAGAAGCAGCTGGGACTGGAACAGGAACAGGACAAGTTGGCAAGCTTGTGGAGAGCCCCATTTGAAATACTGCCTGGTCAAAGCCATTGTGGTTCATGGAAGAGGAGAGGTCTGGCTGACTAATGTTTCACTTGGAATAAGTGTAACTAAAAGGAACTCTGTGGTGACCTGAAAGGAAGAGGTTATCATCTGGAGAACCTTGAAGGGGTAAGTTTTGTCAGCAAGACATTGAGGTGACTGATGGAAGTATATCAGTTGTGGATGTCCTGGAACAACAAAGTTCTCTCTGAAAACCAACAAGAACCTTCCTGAGCAGTAACCATTTACCTTTCAAGCACCAAAGCCTGGTAAACTTTATAAATGTTAAATTCTGTGCACTGTAAAGGAATTGCCTGCAACCAGTGAACTTGGAGGAATGAGAAGTGAGATTGGTCTGTGAACCAAAGAACTTTTCTGAACTTACACACAAATTACATAGATGAGTACTTAGAATTAGAAGACGGTTAATTAAATCAATAGTAATGTTAAAGTTTTCGGAGTGGCCTTCTCCTATGCAGGTTTCTTACCCGGGCTGGAGGGGCCTGCCTCCCCTCCTAGGTCGATCCATACTGCCCGGACCGGGGCCGAGGCCGCCGCAGCTCACCCTGTGCCTGGACTGGGGCCGCCGCCTCCCACTCTCTGCCCGGATCGGGGCCTCCCCCTGCCCCACTCGACCGAGGCCGGGGCCGCCGTCTCCCCCTTGCTCCTGCCCGGATCGAGGCCGCCGCCGTCTACCCTTCGCCCGGACTGGGGCCGGGGCCGCTGCTGCTCTCCCTGTGCCTGGACTGGGGCCGCCGCCTCCCACTCCCTGTCCGGACCGGGGCCTCCGCCTGTCTCACTCGACCGAGGCCGGGGCCGCCGTCTCCCCCTTGCTCCTGCCCGTATCGGGGCCGCCGCCGTCTACCCTTCGCCCGGACCGGGGCCGGGGCCGCTGCTGCTCTCCCTGTGCCCGGACTGGGGCCGCCGCCTCCGATATAAAACCTACGACCCAAGGACCTCGCTGCCACGTCCCAGCTTGCTTGGCCACGGCACACGAACCATGGGTGTAAAGGGTGGGGCCAGTACTGCGCGCACTGCACTCCACCTAAAAGCTCCTTTGCGCAGGCCCGAGGACAGGTCCACGTCCTCCCCCTCCACGTCCTCCCCCTCCACGTCCTCCCCCTCCACGTCCTCCCCCTCCACGTCCTCCCCCTCCACGTCCTCCCCCTCCACGTCCTCCCCCTCCACGTCCTCCCCCTCCACGTCCTCCCCCTCCACGTCCTCCCCCTCCACGTCCTCCCCCTCCACGTCCTCCCCCTCCACGTCCTCCCCCTCCACGTCCTCCCCCTCCACGTCCTCCCCCTCCACGTCCTCCCCTCCACGTCCTCCCCCTCCACGTCCTCCCCCTCCACGTCCTCCCCCTCCACGTCCTCCCCCTCCACGTCCTCCCCCTCCACGTCCTCCCCCTCCACGTCCTCCCCCTCCACGTCCTCCCCCTCCACGTCCTCCCCCTCCACGTCCTCCCCCTCCACGTCCTCCCCCTCCACGTCCTCCCCCTCCACGTCCTCCCCCTCCACGTCCTCCCCCTCCACGTCCTCCCCCTCCACGTCCTCCCCCTCCACGTCCTCCCCCTCCACGTCCTCCCCCTCCACGTCCTCCCCCTCCACGTCCTCCCCCTCCACGTCCTCCCCCTCCACGTCCTCTCCCTCCACGCCTTCCCCCTCAAAAGATGCTCACAAACTCAAGCTAGCATGCTGGAACATCAGAACCATGCTAGACAAGGCTGACAGCCACCGACCTGAACGTCGGTCTGCCCTCATTGCACATGAACTCCTCAGACTTGACATCGACATAGCCGCTCTCAGTGAAGTCCGCCTGGCAGATGTAGGCAGCCTCCAAGAACGCGGCGCGGGCTACACACTCTACTGGTCTGGCAAGCCTTCGGATGAACGACGCCTATCTGGTGTAGGCTTCATGGTCAAGAGCTTCATTGCCTCCAAACTCGAAAACCTTCCGACAGGCCTCTCGGACCGAATCATGTCCATGCGACTCCCCCTTCAGAACAAGCGTCACATCACCCTCATCAGTGTCTATGCTCCAACCCTCCAGGCGGAACCAGCAGAAAAGGACAAGTTCTACACCGACCTGCGCAACCTCATCCAACGCACCCCTACAGCCGACAAGGTTGTCATCCTGGGCGACTTCAACGCTCGTGTCGGCAAAGACTCAGAAACCTGGCCAGGAATCCTGGGCAAGCATGGCGTCGGCAAGTGCAACGACAATGGGCGCCTCCTGTTGGAGCTCTGCGCAGAACAGCGGCTTGTCATTACAAACACCCTTTTTCAGCAGAGGGACAGCCTTAAGACCACCTGGATGCATCCCCGATCCAAACACTGGCACCTCCTGGACTACATCCTGGTGCGAGAAAGTGACAAACGAGATGTGCTCCACACCAGGGTCAAGCCTAGTGCGGAATGCCACACTGACCACCGGCTGGTTCGCTGCAAGCTCAACCTTCACTTCAAACCAAAGCCCAGGAACAATAAAGCCCCCAGAAAGAGGTTCAATGTTGGAAACCTGCAGTCAGACGAAGCGAGAGGAAACTTCCAGGCAAACCTCAAAGCAAAGCTCGACGATGCAACCCGCCTCACGGACCCGTCCCCTGAAACCCTCTGGGATCAGTTGAAGACTACCATACTGCAATCCACTGAAGAGGTACTGGGCTTCTCCTCCAGGAAAAACAAGGACTGGTTTGACGAAAACAGCCAGGAAATCCAGGAGCTGCTGGCAAAGAAGCGAGCTGCCCACCAGGCTCACCTTACAAAGCCGTCCTGTCCAGAGAAGAAACAAGCCTTCCGTCGCGCATGCAGCCATCTTCAGCGCAAACTCCGGGAGATCCAAAATGAGTGGTGGACTAGCCTCGCCAAACGAACCCAGCTCAGCGCGGACGTTGGCGACTTCAGGGGTTTCTACGAGGCTCTAAAGGCTGTGTACGGCCCCTCACCCCAAGTCCAAAGCCCGCTGCGCAGCTCAGACGGCAAAGTCCTCCTCAGCGACAAGATCTCCATCCTCAACCGATGGTCAGAACACTTCCAATCTCTTTTCAGTGCCAACCGCTCAGTCCAAGATTCCGCCCTGCTCCAGCTCCCTCAACAGCCCCTAAGGCTAGAGCTGGATGAGGTTCCCACCCTGGATGAGACATATAAGGCAATCGAACAACTGAAAAGTGGCAAAGCAGCAGGTATGGATGGAATCCCCCCAGAAGTCTGGAAGGCTGGCGGCAAAACTCTGCATGCCAAACTGCATGAGTTTTTCAAGCTTTGTTGGGACCAAGGTAAACTGCCTCAGGATCTTCGTGATGCCACCATCATCACCCTGTACAAAAACAAAGGCGAGAAATCAGACTGCTCAAACTACAGGGGAATCACGTTGCTCTCCATTGCAGGCAAAATCTTCGCTAGGATTCTACTAAATAGAATAATACCTAGTGTCGCCGAGAATATTCTCCCAGAATCACAGTGCGGCTTTCGCGCAAACAGAGGAACTACTGACATGGTCTTTGCCCTCAGACAGCTCCAAGAAAAATGCAGAGAACAAAACAAAGGACTCTACATCACCTTTGTTGACCTCACCAAAGCCTTCAACACCGTGAGCAGGAAAGGGCTTTGGCAAATACTAGAGCGCATCGGATGTCCCCCAAAGTTTCTCAACATGATTATCCAACTGCACGAAAACCAACAAGGTCGGGTCAGATACAGCAATGAGCTCTCTGAACCCTTCTCCATTAACAATGGCGTGAAGCAAGGCTGTGTTCTGGCACCAACCCTCTTTTCAATCTTCTTCAGCATGATGCTGAACCAAGCCATGAAAGACCCCAACAATGAAGACGCTGTTTACATCCGGCACCGCACGGATGGCAGTCTCTTCAATCTGAGGCGCCTGCAAGCTCACACCAAGACACAAGAGAAACTTGTCCGTGAACTACTCTTTGCAGACGATGCCGCTTTAGTTGCCCATTCAGAGCCAGCACTTCAGCGCTTGATGTCCTGCTTTGCGGAAACTGCCAAAATGTTTGGCCTGGAAGTCAGCCTGAAGAAAACTGAGGTCCTCCATCAGCCAGCTCCCCACCATGATTACCAGCCCCCCCACATCTCCATCGGGCACACAAAACTCAAAACGGTCAACCAGTTTACCTATCTCGGCTGCACCATTTCATCAGATGCAAGGATCGACAATGAGATAGACAACAGACTCGCCAAGGCAAATAGTGCCTTTGGAAGACTACACAAAAGAGTCTGGAAAAACAACCAACTGAAAAACCTCACAAAGATAAGCGTATACAGAGCCGTTGTCATACCCACACTCCTGTTCGGCTCCGAATCATGGGTCCTCTACCGGCACCACCTACGGCTCCTAGAACGCTTCCACCAGCGTTGTCTCCGCTCCATCCTCAACATCCATTGGAGCGCTTACATCCCTAACGTTGAAGTACTCGAGATGGCAGAGGTCGACAGCATCGAGTCCACGCTGCTGAAGATCCAGCTGCGCTGGATGGGTCACGTCTCCAGAATGGAGGACCATCGCCTTCCCAAGATCGTGTTATATGGCGAGCTCTCCACTGGCCACCGTGACAGAGGTGCACCAAAGAAAAGGTACAAGGACTGCCTAAAGAAATCTCTTGGTGCCTGCCACATTGACCACCGCCAGTGGGCTGATATCGCCTCAAACCGTGCATCTTGGCGCCTCACAGTTTGGCGGGCAGCAACCTCCTTTGAAGAAGACCGCAGAGCCTACCTCACTGACAAAAGGCAAAGGAGGAAAAACCCAACACCCATCCCCAACCAACCAATTTTCCCCTGCAACCGCTGCAATCGTGTCTGCCTGTCCCGCATCGGACTTGTCAGCCACAAACGAGTCTGCAGCTGACGTGGACTTTTTACCCCCTCCATAAATCTTCGTCCGCGAAGCCAAGCCAAAGAGAATGTTAAAGTTTGATTCTGTTTTTATGTTTAAAGATAATTAAAAGCAACTTTTCTTTAAGTAACCATTTGTCTTAGTGAATATCTAATGCTGCTGGGTTTGGGGTTCACTGGTCTCATAACATTCTCTACATTGGAGACTGAACACAGTCTGGCTGATCACTTCGCTGAGCATCTTTGCTCTCTCTGCATCAGTGACCAGGATCTCACAGTGGCCAACCATTTTAAGTCTGCATTCTACTCTCATGCTGACAAGTCTGTCCAAGGCCTTGTATACTGTCATATCAAGACCACCCATGCATTGGAGGAGCAACTCTTGATTTTCCATCTGGGCACTCTCCAACTGAATGGCATTGACATCGATTTCTCTAGTTTCTGCTAGTTTACTCCCCATTCCCCCTTCCCTCTCCATTCATTGAGCAATACCACCTTCCTCTGCTTGCTGGTTTGATCTCTCTCCCTTATCCACCTATTACCTCTTGCCTGTGGGACTGTGCTCCTTCCCCTTCCCCACCCCCCCCCCCCACCATTTTGTTTAGGTGCCTGCCCACACTTTGTCTCACCTTTAAGAAGGGATCAAGTCCAAAATTTTATGTATCTTTGCTACATAAAGTTCACTCTTTGACCTGCTGAGTTTCCCAGCATTGTGTTTTTACTTTTATGCTATGAGTTAGTTATGTTTTGAGTTTGTTACCATTGATTTCAATTATTTACGGGTGAGGGTGATTTTTTGGTATAATTAGGTTGTGAATAACATCAGTTATCATGTGGCAATTTAAACATTGACTCAACATTTTTATAATTTATTATAATGTTTTCACCATCTTCTTGACACATCAGAATTTGTATTCAAGTTTATTTTCAAATATAATAATAAATAAAGATTGTTTTGCAAGCAGGTCGTCTGGACATCTCGTAAGCCCCTTTCATACTTGCAAGTGACCCCAGGAAGCAATTGGCCTTTAAAGTGGCAAGTGTGAAAGCAAAATCAGCTCAATGCTGGCATCAGATGACATCATCTCCCACTGGGGATTGACGGCCTCGACCCCCTAGTATAATCCCTGCATCTGCAGACACTGACGTTGCAATCAGGCAAATGTGAAACGGGCAATTTGAATTGTAGGATTGAAATGACCCAAGTTTTTGTGTGTGCAGGAAGAAAAGAATAAAATTAAGGTATAAACTTTGCCATGGGAAAGTTGCAGTGGAAGGGAGAGAGACAGAGAGTAAATAGCAATAGTGGACAATTTTTAAATAGCGTCGGAAAGTTGGTAGCACTATAATGTACAATTTATAAAGTCCATGGGGGGAAACAGCAATGGCGGACCTGACTTCCCAGAATGTCATGTGGCAGAGAAACCCCTCTATGAATGCTCCATGTATGCAGCCAGGTATATAGCCCTTTCTCTGCTGCATGGAATTCTGGGAGGACAGGTCTGCCATCACTTATTCCCATGGTCTTTATAAATTATACACAATAGTGCTACTAACTTTCCTACACTGTATAAATTGAGCGCTATAGCTTGCACTTTCTCATGGTCCCTTATAAAGGTTTATATAGTTCAGCACAACAACAGGGGCTAAAAGGCTCTTACTATGCTGTACATAAAGCTTAATTATGTTCAAATATAAGACCATAATACATTGATCAGGATTTAGGGCAAGTCCATCATCACTCGATGAGTCATGACATCACCGGTAGAAGGTAGAACAGTCCTAACTCCAGGGATGGCACCTTCCAAGTGTCAAAGCATTCAGTGTCCCAGTTAGGATCAAGTGTGAAAAGCCAAACCCCCATTTCTATCACAGGACACTGAACAGCCAATTTTGTAGGATGCCAAGTAAAACACAGCCCCTTCCATGTTTGCATCACGTTAACTGGGACACTGAACACTATCAGACTTGCAAGAAGCCATCCCAGGGGTTAGGACTGTTCAACTTTCTACCAGTGATATTATGACACATCGAGCGATGGTGGACCTGCCCTAAATCCTGATCAATGTATTATGATCTTGCATTGGGATAAAATTAATCATGCATAATTATAACAATTAAACTTTATGTACAGCACAGTATGAGCTCTTCAGCCCCTGTTGTTGTGCTGACCTATATAAACCCTTATAAAGGACTGTTGGAAAGTGCTAGCAATAAATAGTAATAGCAGAAAATGTTTAAACAGTGTGAGAAAGTTGGTAGTGCTTTAGCACACACCTTGTATAGCATGGGAAAGTTGGTAGCACGATCGCATACAAGTTATTGATACCCTGGGGGAAAAGTGATGGCAGGCCTTCCCTCCTAGAATTCCATGCAGCAGAGAAAGGGCTCTATGCCTGGTTGTATGCACGAAGCATTCATGGAGGATTTTCTCTGCCGCACAGCATTCTGGGAAGTAAAGTCTGACATTGCTTCCTCCCCCCCACAGTCTTTATAAATTGTGCGCTATAGCGCTACCCACTTTCCCATGCTGCTTAAAAATTGTCTGCTATTGCTATTTATTACTATTTATTTCCTCTCGCGCTCTCTCCCACTGTGACTTTCCCATGACAAAGTTTATACCTTCATTTTAATCTTCCTTCACATTCTTGCGCTCATGCAAAAACTTGGGTCATTTCAATCTCACAATGCAATTACCCATTTCACAATATTATAGTTCCACACAATAGTGCCAGATTGCACTGCAGGTGTCGGGAATTGTATTAGGGGTTGAGGCCATCAATCCCCGTCATGAGATTATGTCATCTGAGCCGATTTTTCTTTCACACTAGGCACTTACTATCCTTTTGCTTTTAATATACCTGTAGAAACCCTTAGGATTTTCCTTCACATTGTCCTCATGTCTTCCTGAAATCACTTGCAAGTGTGAAAGGGGATAGAGAGAGTTCAGTTGGTGTGTAACAAGACAGCATAGTTTTACTATTGCGAGATTCATTCAGGAGTCTCCTAATGGGAGGAAAATGGACTTGAATCTGGAGCTGCATTATTCAGTGTGAATTTTCCTCACAGGAGGGGGTAGGTGGTGAAGCGATTGTGGTTGGGGAGAGATGAGTCTTTTAGTACGTTGGCAGCTTTTCCAAGATAGTGTGAGGTATAGATAGAGTTGATGGAGAAGAGGGGAGATGTGCGAGATGGCCTTATGGCAGAGGGTTCACAATCTTCTTCAGTTCCTTGCGATCTTGGGAGGAGCAGTTCCATACGCCACATGGTGCTGCATCCTGACAGGACATTTTCATTGGAGTATCTGTAGATTTTAATTATTCTTTTTGGAACTTTGTTACAATCTCTACAATTTGAGCACACATTCATAAATATAACACTGGACATTTTTTTCCCCAAAAGGTTTACTTTCTGAAAAAAATTGGGATTTGCTGTATCATAGGAAGTTGGAGAAACATTAACTTTTATTGAATTTAGTATATTTAATTACATAATAATGCTAACTCATTGCATTAGTTTGATTGACCTAAAAGTTTTGTGGCTGATTTTCATGTGTACGCAGCATCTGATGTCTCTCATATCAGTGTCCCACATTAGTCGGTCAGAATTGATGAATTCCAGCTGCCCTGATGCCGCTTTTCCATGGTTGTCATGTCCTGGTGAAACCTTTCACCATGTTTGTCATTGAATGCACCAAGATGAGCAGGGAAGAAGTCCAAGTACAAATGCAGGAAATGAATTTTCAATGGCCTATGTGTTTGTCTATGTATATTGCACTTCATGGTTTTGTATGCTTGAAGTATACTTACAACTTATTTTTGTGATTTCCTGTCATATTTTATTTTTTTTTAAATAAAAGGTGTGTGATAGGAAACTGTCAGGTAATTTTTGTGATCAACAGCCAAAAATCTATAAAATACACCTGAAAGTATTCATGAAGTAAAATCTTCAATGTCCAGTATAATCAGAAGGGTGACTTGCTCGGTTCTGATAAGAAGAGTCCCCTCTTATTTTAACACCAGTTACATGCAAGACTGAGACTACAATCAGCCTCAAAGATCAGAAGTTTTTTTAGCATTGGAAAATTGTCTCTGGATACTTATGTAAGTGAGTACCATTTAAACTTTGTGTAGTGGATCATCCCCATTTATGAGGATAAAAGTTTGCTGAAGCTTTGCACTTCAACTTTGCTCTGCTTTCTTGATCTTTGGGAGCCTGAAAAATTCGTCATGATTTAAGGATGCGAAGAAGATTTATTTATAAAGATCAAATAAAATTGGAAGCAGGCACATAAAGTCCAACATCTGCGAACAACATAAGCTATAACTGAATGCATGTTGCTTTAATATTCTAAATCTAGCCAAAATGAGAGTTGTGGAAGTAGTAAGTAGTGTTACAACCATATGCTTGGAAAGCAGGATATTTGTAACATTAATAGATGCTAAATAAAGATACGGAAATTATTTTACTTGCGGGTATGGCTAAAATTCATACTGATGGCAATGTATGCCAATGCAATGCCATTCCTGCCCTTGATTCAATTGCATAATAGTAATCACTCTGAGACATTGAATCTATCACTATAAAAGATGAATGTCTATTTAGTTATCCATTTAATGTCTGTTGTCACTGGATGATTCAGTTTGTACTTTTAACTTGTCAAATGAAATCAAACCATGATCTTAATTGCCCAACATGCTTCTGAGACACCCATATCTAAACAGTTGTTCCACCATTTATCACTTGTGATTCTAGATAACAAAAAAATATTTGATTCACTAGATTACATTTAGGCTGAAAAGAAAGGAGGTGAAATAGGAGATACATCTGCAGTGTCCAACCTATAAGCTTTTAGGTATCATTGGATCTTATCACATTAGAAATGCATGGCAACCCTGTCCTCCACCTCTCCTGACAAATATCTTTTCATCAGCCAATCTGTTGATAATCAAGTATTTTAATATGATTATCAGCATTTGAGGAGAAATTTAGACATTTTAACTAGAATATTTCTTGTCCCCTATAGTATTTTTATGTTTAAGGTATATTTGTGGTATGGGCCCCAAGAAATTTGCCGGTACCAGTCTCAAGAAAGTTGAGACTCCATCCAGTGATACAGCCTTGCCGTCGAATGTTTTCATTCTTTTGTATCTCCTTTGGATTTTGTTCCAATTGGAAATTCAAACTGTGTGTAAATGTCATATTTGTACACCACTGCACTGTGAAAGTTTATGAATCTTGTAATCTTAGAGACAATTGTAAGCTTTCTGACAGTGGTGCTGGCACTAATGGGATGTTGAGGAGAAATTACATACAGGAATGTGGAAGTAAAGTTGGGGTGTTGAATTCTCCTTTTTTAACCTTCTGGAATTTAAACTTGAAGGCTCTGTTACAGCAGGTTGATATGATCTAATTTCCAAAAATTGAAGGATCAATTCAGAAGAGGATTTGAAGATGTTGATAGAGGATCTCTCTTGAGCAAGGACGACATCTAGATCAAACTGGGCTTCCCTAAAATTTACTCGTATGAAGATCAGGAGCTTCACGGTCATAATTTGATAGTGGGAGTAAAGCAGTGGTTCTCAACCTTTTTCTTTCCACTCACATACCCTAGGCCATCTGCACTCTCTGAGTAGTAAGGGATTGCTTAAGATGGTATGTGAGTGGGAAGGGAAGGTTGAGAATCACTGCTCTGAACCCAATTGTTTCTGAAATATTTTGCTTGAGAAAAATTGTCATTGGCCCATTTCCTTTGGAGTTATGAAACTGTGCACATCACATGTCAATTAGACATGATTAAAACCGTGGAAAGAAAAAGGTTGAGAACCACTGGAGTAAATAAACCTACTATGATCACAAAGGAAATTAAGTTGAAGAAAGCTGAGAATTGAGTATCAAGAAATAAGGATTATTGTATTGTAATGTTACAGTTTCTCCGCCCCATGATTTTATTTTTGTCTTCCCTCGTTTTTGTTCCCCCCCCCCCCCACCAATGTAAGATGAGGCATTATTTTATGGTCGCTTTCATTGAACACATTTCCCTCCTTTGGGGAAGGGATGATCTTTTCTGGTCGTCTTACTGTAATTTTTTTATTAACAGCCTGAAACTGGTATAGAAATGTAATGGGGAAAAACAAAAAAAAACAAAATAGATACATTAAATGAATTGTTGAACTTTGATGGAGGGATTGAGAATATGCAGAGGCATGGATTAAAATATTTGAGGTGATGGTTGTTACTTTTGGATGGATTTGGGTTGGTTATGATTAAATTAATTAAGCATTCATAATAATACTGTATAGAACAAATATAGTAAACCAGGAAGAGGGTTAACCTCACTGATTAAGAATACTGTTACAATGTTAGTAATGGAAAGACAAATGGAAATTCTGGTGCCAGGAATTGACCCATAGCTTGATTCAGAACTGTATCTTATGTTGTGTATTCAGAAATGTGGTAGGCAAGTTGTGGACAGGAAGCTCCCACTAATAGGAAAATGATGATGATTGGATTATCTTTTATTGAATGTTGATAATTGTACAAGAGTTAAACTATGTTCAGGGAATAACTTCCCTGTTCTTCAAAGTAGTGGAATGCAAGAGCATTGGTTTATCATGATTTTCCCCAGGATCTGATCTAAAAGCAAGTGAGCTTGGCAAGAAATGAGCCATGGATCTGTAGTTACAATGAAAGGACATAAAATACTTGTCTTTTAGTAGCTTTCATGGATGATTACTGTACATCTTCCATTAGACTAGGAAGAGCAGAATGGATTAGGTCAGAAAAGTAGAGAACTGATTAGTTATTTTCTGCCAGATTGGTTTGGATTTTGGTGCTTATCAGGGTAAGTTGAACAATTCTACATAGCCTTGCGTATGCCAGCATGCTCAGGAAAGCAGCATGAAAGTGTAAGTTTGAAACTTAGAAACCCAGCTCCACCAGTTATTTCCCCCACCAGGACTTTGGTTTTCCCTGAGATTTTATGCTCAGGGGTTTTGGTGTCCTCACACCAGACCATGCTGCAGCCGGTCACCACACATCAGTAGAAAATTGCCAGGCTTTCTGGTGTCATGCCAAACCTCCATAAACTCATGAGGAAGTAGATGCAATGATGTGCTTTCTTCTCTATGCCATTAGTGTCTTCGATGCATGAAAGATCCTCCAAGACTCCAAAAACAGACACCAATAAAATAATTATAAAGGGATTTACTGAGGGTATTTTAAAATATATAAATAAATACATTTTAGAGATGTAGCAAGCCACAGGCCCTTCTGGCCCACAAGACCATGCTCCCAAATGCACCATGTGACCAATTATTCTTGTAAACTCGTATGTCTTTGGAACATGGGAGGAAACCAGAACACCCAGAGGAAATCCACAAAGGTCACAGGGACAATGTACAAACACCTTAAAGACAGCAGTGGATTTAAACCTGGGCAGCTGTCCCTGTAATAGCATTGCATTAACATCTACACTATCCATGCCACATTTTCAAAGAAGATTGTGTCACCTTGTATGGTAAGGCAAATTTAGCAATGAAGCAAAAAAGAAAATTAAAGCATGATATTTTTAGAGCTACCTTTAGTTTAGCTTTGCTGCATGTCCAGTAGATCTAGAGTTAACTGTGCAGCCTGCCAAAGCCAAGTGATTATTCCCTCAGGTATGGAGAGGATTAAGATGCAATTTAATACAGGTTTCTGGAAATTTTGAAAGGTTTTGATCAGGTGATTAAAGAAAATTTATTTCCTCTAGTTGCCTAGTTTCTGACAAGGAGTAATCAATTTAAAATTGTTGCTGAGTCAGTGAGGAGGGAGAATAAAATTTCACAGAAAGCTTTTGGAGCATGGAATGATTTCTCAAACACAAAGGCAGAGACTAACACATCTTCAAAGAGAATCAATAAACATCTGGAGGAGGAAGAGATTCAGGGATATGGAAAGTGTGGCGGCCTGTGGGATTAGATTTAAATTGCTCTAACAGAAGTTAACGTGCAATAAAAGTGACTTGCTCTGTACTGTAAATACTGGCGTCTCTTCCAAAAATTTTCTTATAATCAAAATCCAAGCTAATGTTCCTGCCTATAATTAGAAAATCAAATCCAGTTGAGTCAACCACTCCTCATGGTGTGCAACCACAGAACGTTTTGTTTTGTAACCAGCATCAATCATCAGACAACTAATGAAATTTGCGTTAGTTGTGTAATCATTCAGCCCTAACCCATCACCTCACTATTGTTCAATGGACCTCATTAGAGCCCACAGCCTAAACACTGAGAAGAACTGAATTATAGAAATGAACTAAGAATGACTACTTGAGTGAATGCAATGCAAATGAATCACATTAAAACTCACCAAGCCCTCTCACATGACATAAATTTCAAAGTTTTAAAAAGGAACTTGCCACAAATAACAAATGCAAATAGAGATGGCAATATATGTTAGCATTACCTCTGTAAAATAGTGAAAAGAAAATGTACGTTCCATGGCAATATGGCCTCACAAAATCAAGACTAGTTTTCACAGATTCTAACTTTTAAATGTATTTCTTTCAAAGGTTGTTATATCGGAAATAAGTTGACTACACCTATTTACTTGCACCTAAAATATACTAAAGTAACCAGCATCAAATCTCTCAAGCAAAGTAAAATCAAGTAACAGAGCAAAGTCAGAGGATATAATTTTGAGACATTTGACAGCATTTTTAAGTGTTACTTTGACAAAAGCAGTTGTTTTACATTGATTAACCAAATTAAATGCAGATTTGCTAATACTATAAACAGTAAAGGCCTACAAACATTTAACCCAGGTTGCAGCTGATTAAACATTTTGCTTGCATGAAATATTGAAATGTAACAATTTTAAGTAGAAAAAAGTAAGATTTGGATCACTTGATTTTTATTCTATTAGTAGTAATCCTTATTTTCAGAAATATCCACATTCTTTTGCACTTTAATTTTGCATGGACTAAATGAAATTTTTAAAATAAATTACTTCAATAAGATGATCTTATCTGTAGTCTTTCTGAATTTCCATCTTCTATTGTTGCCCTATAGATCACAGTAAGCTTTCTTTTCTGAAATCTCAATGTGTGCTAAACATCTGGGAATAGAATGGTATTGTACAGTGAGAACCACCTTCATCAGATCATATTAAATATGTTTATAAACACTTGTTGTTGTGCAACTTAATTCCCAGAAACCTGATCGGCCTTCCAAGTGTAAAAGAAATTCAACAGCCAGGATCAAATTAAATATTAAATTCAATGTCAACAGAACTGGTGCAAGGGCTTGGTGACTAGATTATTTTCAATGAAAGAAGGAAGTTTGTTTCTGAAAGAATGAAAATGTCCAACATGTCATCCAAAGAATTTGTTGTAGCACCATTTACCTTTTATGTTGGTATTGGCACAAAATGCACATCTTCTCTTCTAGAGCACTTCTGTTAATGTTTGTTAACAATAATGACATTGTGGCTTGTACAGATGCAGCTGTTGCAAGAATGTATTACTTAATATAGGTGGATCAAATTCCTCGAACATTTGTCTCCCACGTTAAATCTTGGAGTCAGAAAATTACCTTTCACATAAACCTGTTTTGGTGGCATTTTTTGACTTGTTTCTTGCCTATTTATGAGAAATATTGTTAATGTATTTAATGTTGTATATCAGATTCCAGACTTTACAAATTGTGACAAATGTACAGTTTTATTTTAGTAGGGCGTAGGACTATAGTTTAAATCTGTTTCTAAATGCAATTCTTGAACTTTGTAACCTGATCTGAAATAGAATCTAGATGAGTACAGCACAGGAACAGGCCTATTGGCTCACAATATCTGCCAAATTAAACTATAGAACAGTACAAACTTTACATTATTCAATTCAATAGGAACTATAAATAGCTAGCAGATGGGAGAAATTTTGCTTTTTGTTCCACCAAGCCCAAGAATGTAATGACAAGCATTTACACTCTGCTGAGAAGACACAGGAGATGCAAGTTGAACTTTGGATTAATCTTTTGGAACCTATAGGTAGGTTATTGGGGCTGGAAGTCGACTGGCTTTTATCTTTGATAAGTAAACCCAAGACAATAGTTGGAAGCCTTGATTTTTTTTGAGATTTGTGGAGAAATATGGTGCCTATTAATTCTAAAATTATGGGTGACTTCACTGCCTCCTGAAATGGCCTTCAGTCTCGTTGTAACCTGGTCATGAATGACAAAGGAAAAGAATATAACTGGATAATCCACATAGCATTGACCTAGGCACTAATTCTCTCATGGAAATGTCCCTTCCAACCTGGTCAACCTTGAAAAGTTGTGACCATCCAGGGCTGCCTTCCAACAGATGGGAGACTAGCCAAGCACAGAATAGCATAGATGTACTCACAGAAACATGGCTCTTCCATCACAGAATCCTTGTGTACATTCTATCCAATTGAAAGACACACACACAGCACAAGTAGCAATACATAGTCAGAAAGGAGTACTGCTGTGTATCCTCAGCATTAATCCAAGACTCATGAGGTCTCATGGCATCAAGTCAAATATTGACAGGAAGCCTTCATCTACGGTTTTCTCTCAGCCTATGATTTGGTGCATCTTAACATTAATCAACAATTGGAAGAATGTCCAGAAGCAGCAAGTAAGTTGGAGACTTTGTGGACAATCATAAAAAGTGACCCTGACAGAGCTTCCTGTCAAATCGGTAGTGATAGCAGGCAGTGAGTGAAACAACACGAGGAATAAATTTACTGGATCTTGCTGTGAACAATCTACTTTATGCTGATGTATCTGTTTAAAGCTATATCCTTTGAAGCGACAATCACAGAATCCTTGATTATAGAGACAAAGTGCATTCTTCATGCGAAGGACATCTTTGTGTAGTATGAACCTAGTGCTAAATGGTATAGATGCCAAACAGTTCTGGCTGCTTAAAAGTGAGTCTCTGTGAGGAGATGGAGACCATATCTCTCAGTTGTGATTATATGGACCATATGGGGCGAGGAAGGAGGATTAATTGGTAATGTCTGTGAAAGGATGTAGTCCAAGAGAAAATGGATGCCACAATATGAGAGAGGTTTGTGAACACTGTTCCCTCTAAGCTGAGGCACTACGTGCTTGCAAACATGTTTCGCAACCAGTGCACAAAGGAAATTAATGTGCGCACAAAAGGTTAGTCACCTAAAATAATGTTGTAAGTAATAATTATACAATTTCAAATTTACACTCAAGCATTCAGTGTGCACTTACTTTTGTCACAGGAAAAAAAATTGCACAAGATAAGATTTTTGCGCACACTGCTAAAAATTAGAGGGAACTTTGTTTGCGAACTCTTAATAATGGTAACAAAACCACCTGGAGGAGGTGTAAATAAAGGATGAGAGGAAAAGGAGAAAAATGCCACAACTGTGATACAGGACGGCAGTGCTCGAAATCTGAACAAAGAGACAAACCTGGCAAAGTTCAGGTAGCATCACTGGGAAAGGACAATGAGTTGCATCAGAACTGCCCAAGGACTGAAAAGCAAAAATTAAAAGCTGAAAAATGCTGGATACCTGAAAATGAACGGAATGTTACTGAAAATGCTGAGCAAGCTGGACACGTGCAAAGGGAGAAACACAGTCAAACTCTCATTTTGATGAGATGTTCATCTAAAATTTCAGTCCAGCACCTCCCTCCATCAACCCCACATCAAATGCCAACCATTCTTCACTAAACCAGGGGATCATACACACTAAATGGCATGGTGTGCACTACCTGATAAAGCATATCTGAGGAAGTTGCAGGGAAACTAGGGAAGAAATTGCAGTAGCCCTAGTACAAATATTTATATCATCATTAAGCACATTCAGGTGTCTGAAGAATTAAGGTGGATAACGTTGTGGCTTTTTTAAAAAATCTGTAAGGATAAGCCAGGGAACTACAGGCCAGTGCACATACAGTCCATTGTGGGAAAGTTACTAGAGGGGACTCTAAGAGACAAGATTTACTTGCATTTGGAAATGTGAGGATGATACAGCATAGTCAGCATGGGCTTGTGTCCCAGTTCATTTTATGTGTAAGAATTTGGCCAGAGAACAATGAAGGAATGTTGTACTTGAGAACTTGTGGGCAATACTGAAGATCTTATTAATTGCAATTACCAGGTTAGAAGACAAATACTGCATATCCTAATGTAAAATGCTTTTGCTTCTAGCATTTGCAAGACAAGTACTTTGATCGCAAAACTTTGCCCATTGTTGTGAGGTACAGATTGTGTCTCCAGCCAAGATAAGAGAGCAAGGTCACCTGCATCCCATTGTGAACCACTGAGGGTGAAGTCAATGGCATTTAAGAGCAGTAATCCAGATCTCTGCAGGAAGTCCAGCTACGACCTATGGAAGGCTACCTTAGCAGCAAAGAGGCACTCCAAGTGAAGTTGGAAATTGAATCACATACTCGCTAGCAATTGCAGGGCTTTCAGGCCATTACATCCTACTCGGCAAAGACTCATCATAAATGGCTGTGAATCTTCACTCCCCAATGAGCTGAACACCTTTTATATGCACTTTAAAAAGGAGAATTTAACTATACCAATGTGAATCCCTGCAGAAGCTGGCAAACCCATGATACCTGTCTTTGAAGTCAAAGTCAGAACATCTTTCAAGATGGTGAACCATCAGGCTCTGATGGCATACTTGGCAGGGTACTAACAATCTGTGCCAGACAACTAACTGAAGTATTCATGGGCACTTTCAATTGTTCACTGCTGCAATCGAAGGTTCCCACCTGCCTCAATGACTATCACCCAGTAGCACTCACATCCACTGAAATTAAATGCTTTGAGAGGTTGGTCATTGCCATAATCAACTCATACTAAAGAAAAGACAGCAGATGCAAGCTCACTGGCTCTTTGTCTAGGATCACCAAGGCAACAGCAACCAGTAGATCAGTCTGTTTTTCATTGGTTACAGCTCTGCTTCCAATACCATCCTTAGTAGTGGTCAGCAAGCTTCAAAACCTGGTCCTCTGCAACCTTTCTCTGCAACTGGATCCTTGACTTCTTCATCGGAATACCACAGTCAGTGTGGATTGGTAACATCTCCTCACAGACAATCAAAACAGGCGTACCTCAAGGATGCATGCTTAGCCCAACACTCTACTCACACTTCACCCAAGACTGTGTGGATAGGCACACATCAAATTCCATCTACAAATTTGCTGATGTCACATGGTGGTTGGAAGAACCTCAGACAACAATGAGGTAGCATGCAGGAACAAGATAGTTCAGCTAGTTAAGTGGGGTCACAACACAACCTTGCACTCAATGTTAGCAAAACTAAGGAACTGATTGTGGACTTCAAGAGGGGGAAATCAAGAGAACACAAACTAGTCATCACCAAGGGGACTGCAGTGGAGAGGAAAAGAACTTAAAATTCCTGGGAATCAACATCTCTGAAGATCTATCCCGGGGCCATCCTGATGAATTAATCACTAAGAAGGCTGGCCAATAGCTATGCTTTGTTAAGAGTTTGAGGAGATTTGGTATTTCACCAAAGTTTCTTGCAAATTTCTACAGGTGTAATGTAAGAAAGCATTCTGACTGGCTGTATCACTGCCTGGTCTGGGGGTGCCAATGCACAGAACAGGAAAAGGCTACAAAGGTCTGTAAACCAGGCCAGCTCTATCAGAGCCATTGGTCTTTATTCAATTCAGGACATCTTTCAAGAAAACAGCCTCTATCTTCAAGGGCCCTCATCACTCAGGCCATGCCTTTTTCTCACTGCTACCAACAAAAAAGAGGACTTGAAGATGTGTTCCCAATGTTATAAAATAGATTCTTCCCCTCCATCATGAGTTTTGAAAGAACAATGAGCATATGGGCACTATTTCACTTTCTTCTCTCTTTTTGCTCTAATTACACTAGACAATGAAGATTTTGTTTCCTAAACACTTTTGGGTGTACGTTGTGGATTCTGGGTTGCTGATCACAAAAAGCACCTTAACATTTTCCTATCACGCACCTTTTTATTTTAGATACAACCTATTTTTGTGATTTCCTGTCATATTTTAAGTCTACTAGTATATTGCCTACAAAGCAAGCTGTTTTGGTCAGTCCAAGCATGCCTGGACACACTCAGCGCAAGTGCTATGCAAATATTGTCTTAGTCCTGGGCATACTTAGTCAGGATAGATGCAGACAGGGTCTAAAATCAGCTTACATATACAGGTGCTGTGCATTACATTGATATAGATTGAACTCGTGTTGATGCACATGCTCTTCAGGTGATAGCATAGTGAGTGTACTTAACAATAGCATTTATTGTTTTTAGAAAGATTCAATACAGCAGAAATGTATCACAGCTGTTGCAACATTGATAAGACATCTGTTACGTACATTTGTGGTCAATATACGCTTAAGGCACAAAGATGCAGCATGACTGCATTTATTAAGAGACCCTATGAGCTCTACTTCAGTTGTAAAATGGTGACCAAGACAAACCCTAGACTCCTCACATTTGTTGTGCCACATGTGCAGTCAACCTAAGAGCTTTTGTCAGCATCATTATGCAATTAAACATGCTAAATTCAATAAGCTAATTTAATGTTTTTTTCAACCTCCTATGTGATACTGGAAATCTAAAATTATCTTTTGTGTACAGCTCAAAGTTGTCTGTCATAATCCCCTTTTTTTTCAGGAAGCAAGCCTTTTGGGGAAAAAAAATGTATTTATGGAACTGTAATTTATAGCAATTTTGCATCTGTAATGCACAATAATGTTGCTGGAAAACAACAAATGTTGTGACAATGAACCTAATTCTGATTCTCATGAGAATCTCAGGAGGTAGTATTTGAGGCTAAAATGTGTCATGTAAAATGGGTGAACTTTTTTCAATCATATTTCTCAGCAAGGTCTCAGTTCCACAGTTTATTTAGAAGTGCAGACAGTTTGAAGTTTGGTGTATTGAAACTTAGTTTCATTATTTGTTTTTTCACTTACTTCATAACGTCGTGTAATCATTGTTATCCTATACTTGTAGACAAAATCAGATAAAGGCATTATCATTGAACTTGGTTTCTCAAAAGACAGGTAATAATAGTTGGAGCCTAAGATCATTCCGACAGAAATTCCCGGCTACTACATGAAGACTATTAGCTGCCTTTTTGCACACCTTCAGTGTTCAGCATGCTCATGAGAGTGCCACCAAAATGATCGAAGATTGCCAGTGGTGATTTTGATATTTTTTTTTTCTGTCCACACTGAAAATGTGAAGATTTAAATTACAATTTTCCATCCTCCAGCATTTGACCCAGGCAATAAAGACATTCTGTAAATAGAGGACCTGTACATAAGGACTAGGAAATCATTTATTGCTGTTTGCATTTTTGTATCTAGATAGTATACCTAGGTCACTCTTAGTCTGTCCAAAAATTCCATTTTTTTCTCATTACAACAAGGTAAAAGCTGATTTCGGCCATTGAAACTTATGCCACCCAATTACACCAAATTAACCTACCCACCTCTTACGTTTTTTGGAGCGTGGGAGGGACTTGGAGCACTCGAGGGAAAATTCACACAAGTTTAAGGGAAAATGAATAAACTCTTTATAGACCACAGCTGATTCGAACCTGGGTCATTGGCGCTGTAATAGTCATGTGCTAACTGAAATGGCCTCCAAACTGTGAATGATGGTTGCATCATCTGGCCATTTTTTTTCCAGGTTCAGCTAACTACTCTAGGCAGCTACCCAAGTCTCAAAATGGCTCGAGTCTCACATCGGAGTGGGGGGACAGGAAATGGCTTGTCTATTCCATCTTCTTGCAAATGAAAGGACATTTTGAGCAAAGCTGTGAAGAATATGCCTTGCTAGAATGAGCTCAAGGTAATCTTGAAACCACAATCTTCTGATTTACTGGCAAGAAATAATGATTTTAATTATGAAATAAATTTTGCTTGCTATTTTTCCAATTTAAAATCATTGTGAATAATATCAATTCTAAGGTTGATGGGAAGAAAATTATTTTGCTGTATGCATATTCTTCAATCTGATGAGTACAATCAGGGATATTTTAATGCTAAAAATAAAGAAATGAAGTACACAAAAATACTACCAATGCAATATAAATTTTTTTAAAAGACATAATCTAATTAAAAACAGTGAATGGCACCAATAGTAGAACCACCCTCTCACCACAACAGAATACTCCAGGGTCAATCCAGACCTCGGATTCTGTTAATTAGCAGTTCTTCCTGTGACCTCGTGGATTTTCTCTGAGTGTTCCCACAACTCAAAGATATAATGATTGGTACATTAATTGCCACAGTATATTCCCTCTTGAGTGTAGGGAAGTGGTGGTATAGGGAAGAGTTTATAAGAAAATAGGGATAATAAAATGGGATTAGTATTAGATTGGAGTACATGAAATTGTCAAAACAGATTAAATGGCCAAAGGGCATTTTTCTATGCTTTTTGGGATAATAGAAATGGCAAATCTTAAAAATTGTTGATTTAAATATCTTTTCTTAAAGATACTGGTGGAAATACATGAATTAGTGAGTTAGCTATAAACCACATTTGTTTCTACTTTCATTTGTCACCTTGGGACAATTAGTACATTAACAAAAAGTATATGAATACATAAAATAATTGTGTTGCAAGCTGCAAAATAGATTTTCCATTCAAAATAGCAATTTGTACTGGATAATTACTGTTGTCAAAGGCTTGGATTTGTTACTCCTCTTCATTTTCAATGCCAGAATGACACTATCACTAAATAACACTGCAGATGGTTCAATCTCGTAGATTGTAATAGTTTTATTCATGTATAAGAACATTAATACAGAAAATGTAACAAGCATTATAACCTTTTTTAAAACTCATTTATCGGTTATGCATGCTTTCAGCAAATCTTAACTTTGAAAATGCTTTAACCCTTTGCAAAATGTATAATTTGTATCGACTTGTCGTGAAATATGGGTTCTCTAAAACCTTAATGTGAAAGAGAAGAGGAAGAATTTGGGTGGCAAAGGCAAAAAGGGACAACCATCTTGTTAATATGAATACACTTGCACCTCAGTAAAGAAAATGGATTACAAAAAAAAGGTAAGATACTCAGCAAGTCAGACAGTTTCAGTAGAATGTTAAAGAATGTATGCTTTTGATCAATCGAGTCAATTCACTAGATCTGTGACCATTTTATGGAGATAGTTAAACAGGTAGTCAAAGATGGTGAAAATATGAGGGAGGAGAAAGATAAATGTAATTCCTTCATGTGGTGGATGGCTCAAAAATTTGTAGAATGAGGCAGCGAAAGCTGGTGAAATGGAAAATTTATCTGATGTTATCACAGGAATTTGGAAGAAATGGTGGAAACCTGAAATTAGCATGCTGGATTGTTGATTATCTGAAATAATTAAATGCAATGTCATGTTCCCAAGGATGTAATATGCTTAGTCATAAGGTGAGATACTGTCCCTTGAGCTTAAATTGATTTTGGTTGGAACAGAATAGAGCGACAGAGTTGGAATGAAATAAAGAATTAAAATAAATTACAGATGACTGGAAGCAGGGGCTCTGCAAAGTACTCACAAAATCTGCAGTCAATTTTCCATTGTAGAGAAGACTACCACATGAGCAGTTCATAAGTTACCCTAACTTGGAAAAAAATGTACAGTGCAAGGAATATACTGATCCACATGAGAATAATATTTAGGATCCTGAATAGTGTTACGAGCCCAGAGGACTCCAAAACCCAGCAGCATTAGACAAATGGTTACTTCAACAAAAATTGCTTTTAATTATCTTTAAACATGAAAACAGGATCAAACTTTATTTTATTACTATTGACTTAACTAACCTAACTTAACCCCCTTCTGATTCTAAGCGCAGGTATATGTGATGTGTGTGAGTTCAGAAAAGTTATTTGATTCACATTCCAATATCACTTCTCATTCCTCCAAGTTCACTGGTTGCAGGCAATTCCTATACTGTGCACAGAATTTAACATTTATAAAGTTCACCAGGCTTTGGTGCTTGAAAGGTTACCGCTCAGGAAGGTTCTTGTCAGTTTTCAAAGAGAGATTTGTTGTTCCAGGACACTCACAACTGATTTACTTCCATCAGCCACTTTAGTGTCTTGCTGACAAAACTTGCCCTTTCAGGGTTCTCCAGATGATAATCTCTTTCTTTCATGTCACCACAGAGTTCCTTTCAGTTACTCTTATTTCAAGTGAAATATTAGACAATCAGTCCTCTCCTTTTGCATGAACCACAAGGGCTTTGACCAGGCTGAACTAAGCACTCGCAACCCGACTTCCAAATGGGGTTTTCCACAAGCTTACCAGCTTGTCCTGTTCCAGTTGCTGCTTCTGACTGTAACATTGCAGAACTTCTCTCTCCGTCTCTCAGAGAAAGCCTATTTGACTCTCTCTGCTTGCAAAACCACATGACCCTCTTAGTTCCCCTCTAGACAGAATGCGGCTTCGACAAGCTCTTTCATCTGCTGCCTTTTTGTAAACAACAATCCATTAGTGAAGTGTCTTGGGCATTCTCCAAAGCTTTTGCAAAGGTTCTGAGGCCCTGACATGTCTAACATTAGCAGAGCTCCAGTATTTTAAATAAGATCTATTTTAAAGTTTTTGTATGTGACCTATACTAACAAACTTTGCCCCAATTTATCTCCCCAAAACATACCTATATTCTGTTGCAATAGAAGGAAAGAGATATAAGCAAAAATGTTGCATCTTTTCTGTTTTTCATTTCAGATTTCCAGCTTTGCAGGATTTTGATTTTGAAACCAGCTACAATTTACTATCTGGTCTTCTATGCACAGAAGATCAAAGCAAATATTCAACTGATATGATAAATTTATTAGTTATGGAAGTTTTGTATCAAAATTGTTTTAAACCAAGTAAGACTTGAAATAACATCACTTATTACAAGTTCTGTACAAGATTTTTCCTGAAGTATTAACAACTGATTTACATTATGTAACTTAATTAAGCTTGCACAATTCTCTGCAGATTTTATAAGAGTGTAATAAAATATGTTAAATGATTCATAAATTAGATTCACATATTCAGGACTAATAGATTTTTCTTTACTGTTACAGAGACTGTTAGCAATGAATCACTTACAGATTTTAATTTAAGTCAGGTGTTCAATGAGGTAAAAATAAAGAACCAACAACACAAAGTTTGCCATTTTTATTGTCTGACAATCTGATTTGGTGCTAAGGACTTGCAAATATGGTAGACTATCCAATTAGTTATTAAATAAGATTGTTCAGTGGTAGAAGTTTCCAAACAGTGATATCCATATTTTAAGTAAAAAGAAACAGGAGTTGTTTTGATTAGGTACTGAGAGATTCCAGTTAACTTGAGTTTAAAAACATCAAGTCATTTGTTGATGACTTGGTAGGCATTAGCTAAGAGGCAGGTGATAGAGTAGGATAATTAATATGCATTTCTATTGGAAGGATGCAACCAGTTATTTTCAATCTCAAATGGGAAAAATCCTGGAGCAACTTTTCACTATACTTGCAAGTTAGATCAGCCATTCTCAACGGAGGCCATACAGCACCATGGGGGGCACAGCTCATTCAAGGGGTGCCACGGACTGAAGTAACAAAATAATTTTTGTTTTTATGTAGTTGACAGAAGTATGGTAGAAACCAACTAAACTAAAGGAATAGAGAGCTCTAGGACTGTGTTTGCTAATGACACTAAATTTGTTAATTCATTGAATGGTGTCCATAAGAGGAGATGATAATGAGCATTAATTATTAAGTGAGTGGCTGAAGCCATGGAAAGATCATTCACTTTAATGCTAAGAAATATTCTAAATCATGAGGATTGGAACTTTGGAAGGTTAGAAAGACTGAGACAGACAGGTACTGAAAATAGCAAAGCATAATTTTGATTTGATTTTTTTTTCATCTAAAGAGTCCTAGAATATTAAAGTTACATACAGTTTGCATTGCAAAGAATAGTGATAATTTCTGGGCACATCATCAAAGACTGGGTAAATTGGCTTTGGACCAAGAACAGTACACATTCACCAGAATAAGACTAGTATGCAGAGTAGGTAGTGGAGATGGCAGCCAGGGCAGTGATATGCTCCATTTTCAGGATGTGTGAAATCTGGCACATCACAAGTGTCCCAGATGATGATAACTGAAAGAGGTGCATCCAACTTCAGTTCCTTACAGACCGTTTGAGGGAACTGGAACTGGATAAACTCCAGATCATTCAGGAGGCAGAGTGGTAATAGACAGAAGCTAAAAGTAGAAAGTCACACCCAAGAGGCAAATGACAGGTAACTGGATGACTGTTAGGAGAACAAATAGAATAGGCAGTCAGCACAGAGCACCCCTGTGATTGTTTCCTCAACAATAATATCTTTGGCTTGGCTTCGCTGACGAAGATTTATGGAGGGGGTAAAAGTCCACGTCAGCTGCAGGCTCGTTTGTGGCTGACAAGTCCGATGCGGGACAGGCAGACACAGTTGCAGCGGCTGCAGTGGAAAAATGGTTGGTTGGGGTTGGGTGTTGGGTTTTTCCTCCTTTGTCTTTTGTCAGTGAGGTGGGCTCTGCGGTCTTCTTCAAAGGAGGTTGCTGCCCGCCAAACTGTGAGGCGCCAAGATGCACGGTTTGAGGCGAGATCAGCCCACTGGCGGTGGTCAATGTGGCAGGCACCAAGAGATTTCTTTAGGCAGTCCTTGTACCTTTTCTTTGGTGCACCTCTGTCACGGTGGCCAGTGGAGAGCTCGCCATATAACACGATCTTGGGAAGGCGATGGTCCTCCATTCTGGAGACGTGACCTACCCAGCGCAGTTGGATCTTCAGCAGCGTGGATTCGATGCTGTTGGCCTCTGCCATCTCGAGTACTTCGATGTTGGAGATGAAGTCACTCCAATGAATATTGAGGATGGAGCGGAGACAACACTGGTGGAAGCGTTCTAGGAGCTGTAGGTGATACCGGTAGAGGACCCATGATTCGGAGCCGAACAGGAGTGTGGGTATGACAACGGCTCTGTATACGCTTATCTTTGTGAGGTTTTTCAGTTGGTTGTTTTTCCAGACTCTTTTGTGTAGTCTTCCAAAGGCGTTATTTGCCTTGGCGAGTCTGTTGTCTATCTCATTGTCGATCCTTGCATCTGATGATATGGTGCAGCCGAGATAGGTAAACTGGTTGACCGTTTTGAGTTTTGTGTGCCCGATGGAGATGTGGGGGGGCTGGTAGTCATGGTGGGGAGCTGGCTGATGGAGGACCTCAGTTTTCTTCAGGCTGACTTCCAGGCCAAACATTTTGGCAGTTTCCGCAAAGCAGGACGTCAAGCGCTGAAGAGCTACCCTTCGCCCGGACTGGGGCCGGGGCCGCTGCTGCTCTCCCTGTGCCCGGACTGGGGCCGCCGCCTCCCACTCTCTGCCCGGATCAGGGCCTCCGCCTGCCTCACTCGACCGAGGCCGAGGCCGGGGCCGCCGTCTCCCCCTTGCTCCTGCCAGTATCGGGGCCGCCGCCGCCTACCCTTCGCCCGGACCGGGGCCGGGGCCGCTGCTGCTCTCCCTGTGCCCGGACTGGGGCCGCTGCCTCCAACTCTCTGCCCGTATCGGGGCCTCCGCCTGCCTCACTCGACCGAGGTTGGGGCCGCCGTCTCCCCCTTGCTCCTGCCTGTGTCGGGGCCGCCGCCGCCTACCCTTCGCCCGGACCGGGGCCGGGGCCGCTGCTGCTCTCCCAGTGCCTGGACTGGGGCCGCCGCCTCCCACTCTCTGCCCGGATCGGGGCCTCAGCCTGCCTCCGTGAAGGCAGATTCAATAGGGGAACACTAAGGAGGGTCCAGGTGCCAGGGTCAGAGATGTCTCAGATCAAGTCTGCATCATTCTTAAGCAGAAGGTAAGCAACAAGGCGTCGTGGTCCATATTGGTACCGATGTCATAGATAGGAATCGGGATGAGATCCTAAAGAGGGAATATAGGGAGTTAGAAGGATGCTAAAAAGCAGGATCTCAAGGGTGGTAATCTCTAGGTTGCTGCCTGGCCATGCACCAATGAGGGCAGGAATAGGAAATTGTGGCACATGAATGTGTGACTGAAGATTTGGTTCAGGGAACAGAGGTTCAGATTTGTGGATCATTGGGATCTCTTTTGGGAAGGGTTTAAACTAATTTGGCAGGGGGATGGGAACCAGAATAGAGCAGATGGTGGAAAGGTTGATGAAATGTTTAGTGAATTTGTGAGGAAGGACAGGCAGTAAGAGGGAGCATAAATGTAGTCAGTTCGAGGGTTTGAAATGTCTATTTCAATACAAAGTATTATAAATAAAGCATGGATCAGTACATGGAATTATGATGTTGTTGGCATAGGAGAATTGGCTGATGCAGATACTGGGGTTCAGATGTTTACTAAGTGATAACATGGGAGGTAAAAAAGGGAGGGAGCAGCATTAATGGTCAGGGATAGTATCACAGCTGCAGAATGAGATGCCGTTGTGGAGCAAGTATTGACTAAGTCAGTGTGGGTCTGTCAGAAACAGGAAAGTAGCAATCATTGTACTGGAAGTAATCTATTGGACCCTAAATAGCCCTTGGGATACTGAGGATCTGATAAGTGAGATGATTTTGGAAAGATCCAGAAAAAAAAAGTTGTTGTGAAGGAATACTTCAAATTCCACACTTTATTGCAAGAGGGATAGGTGGGGCAGAATTTGTCCGTTATGTGGAAAAAAGGATTCCTGACACAGTAATGTGGACAAGCTAACTCTAGGAGAGACCATATTTGATCTAATGAACCTGGTCAGGTGACAGATCTCTCAGTGGGGAAGCATTTCAGTGAAAGTGACCACAGCTCCATGGCCTTGACATAGCTATGGACAAGGACAAGAGCAGACAAAATGATGGTGTTTAATTTGGAAAGAGCTAATTACAATGGGATTAGGCAGGAACGAGGGAGAATAAACTGGGAACAGATGTTATCGAGGAAAATCACAGAAGAAATGTGGAGGACTTTTAGGGACATTTTGAGTACTGTTCTGAATAAGTTTGTCCCAATGAGACAGGGAAAAGGTAGTAGCGTAAGGGAACCATGGTTGACAAAGCATGTGTGAGACAGCTAGTTAAGGGGAAGAAGGAAGCATACATAAGATTTAGGAAAAGCCTAAGGCATTCCATGCAGACCTGAAGAACATAAGGATGATAACAGTGAATGTAAAGCCACTTAAAGAAGGCAACATGTGCTTGGAGGCGGAGGAGATGGGGAAAGTCCTAAATGAATACTTTTGCTTCAGTGTTCATCAGAGAGAGAGACCTTGGTTAAGGTAAGGTCAGAATAGAATAATTTGGAACATGATGAGTTTAAGAAAGAAGTGCTGGATCTTCTTAAAAAAGGAGAGGTATTGGAGGATTGAAGAAAGGAAAATGTGGTTTCTTTGTTTAAAGAAGGTAATAGAGATTATCCTAGGAACTATAGACCAGTAGATCTTACATCAATGGTGTGCAAACCATTAGAGAGGATTCTTGGGGACAAGATTTACGAGCATTTCAAGAAGTATCGTCTGCTTAGGGATAGTCAGCATGGCTTTGCAAGGGGTAGGTTGTGCCTCACGAGCCTAATTGAGTTTTTTGAGGATGTGACAAAAGTTGATGAAGATAGGGAAGTAGTTGTTGTGAAATGCCTTACTAAATTCTATATACTCAAGGACCCACCATGGTAGACTCGTTCGGATAATCGTGAAGCATGGATTCTTGGTTGTGTGAATCAAGAATTGTCTTGCCTGCAGAAAGCAGAGGGTAGAAGTGGAAGGAATGTTTTCTATCTGGAGGTCAGTGACTAATGGACTTCCACAGGAATCTGTTCTGGGATCACTGCATGAAGAAGTAAAACAAAGAGTCAGTAAGTTTCAGATAATACAATGGTTGGAGGTGCTGTGGATAGTGTAGCTGGTTGTGGTAGGTTATAACAAGATATTGACAGGATGCAGATTTGGGTGAAAAGGTGGCAGATGGAATTCCATCTTGGTAAGTGTGATGTGATGCATTTTGAAGGTCAAACCTGAAGGCAAAGTATATGGTAAATGGCAGGATTCTTAACAGTGTGGAAAAACAGAGGAACCTTGGGGTCCAAATCTATAGATCCCTCAAATTTGCCATGTAGATTGATAGGTTAATTAAGAAGGCTTGTGGTAGGCTGGCCTTCATTAGTCAGGTGATTGAGCAGAAGCGTTGATGGGTAATGTTGCAGCTCTATAAAGCTCTGGTTAGACCATGCTTGGAATATTGTGTTCCATTCTGGTCACCTCATTATAGGAAAGATGTGGAAGCTATGGAGAGGGTGCAGAGATTTATCAGGATGTTTCCTGGATTGGAGAATGTGTATTATGAGGCAAGTTTAGCAGAGCAAGAACCTTTCATTTTGGGGTGAAGAAGGATGAGATGTGACTTAAGAGGTCTACAAGATTATGAGGCATAGATAAGGTAGTCAGTCAGCACCATTTTCGCAGGGTAAGAGTAGCGAATAGCAGAGGACATCTGTACAAATCGAAGGGAGGAATGTTTGGGGAGACTTTGGGATAAGATTTATTTTTTAAATAGAGTTGTGGGTGCCTAGAATGTGCATTGCCAGGGGTGATGGTGGAAGCACCTCTGGCAATATATTTCAAAACTATTTAAAAGACTCTTAGACCGACACATGGATGAAAGAAAATTAGAGGGTTATTGTGATGTTTCTTTTATTGTAATTAAGCATCTTGGGTTATTTTATATTAAGCATATTTTATTAACAACACCTGACCTTGTGTGACATCCATTTTGTATCTAGCCCAAGGTGGACTATTCATCTCCAATTCCTCTAGTGGTTATGGGGATCACCAACTCCAAATCACCACATCGTCTTTCCTTAAGATGTTCAATCTAGCAGCATTACATGGTAATATGGAATTAATTTCAATTTAAAGTTAAATACAAGCATAAATACAAAGATCAACAGCACAGACTTTGTGTACAGTTATTTCTCTTCTAGAGATTCAGCCTGTCATGTGCTTTGATAATGTGTGTAGATCTTCTTAACACAGATGCATGTGTTGGCTCTGCTGGTCCACTACTGTCTAGCACTGATGGTGTTTCCTCTGTTGCTGTATAGGCTGGATCTTCTGCATTTGTCCTTTCTTGCAGCATCATTTGTGTTTTCAGCAGGCTCTTTCAATTTTTTCCTCAGTGTTTGAACATCCTCTGTTCTGGCAATGTAGGACCTTGGATTTACAGCCTCCAGAACAGTGACCACCTTGTCCCAAGTGTTTGAGTCTCACTGTGGTTGTGCCAGTTTACTTTTTAACTCCTTTGCAAAAGCTTTAGTTTCTGCTTGACATGTCTGTCCTTATTTGGGTCTACAGAGTAGGCAATAGGAGTTCAACAGGTGACGTGCCATGTTCAAGAGATGAAGCTTGGTAACTCAACAGAGCGAGATAAGGATCTGATCCACTTTCTTGTGCAGCTATTTAAGTATGTGAACTACTTTCTTGGCTTTACCGTTTGATTGTGGATGCGGAAGACTTGAAGTCACATGTCAAAAATCGAACCCTTCTGCAATTTTCTACAACTGTTGCATGGTCCATTATCATCGTAGACAATTGGAGAAATTCCATGTCTCACAAAGATTGATTTCATATATTTGATCACGCAGGCAGCAGACATCTTGGGAAGCAGCGCAATCTCAGGATAGTTCGATAGTCAATAACAAGCAGGTAATTCTTTCCATCCAGGTAGAACAGATCAGTCCTAACTTTCTGCCATGATTACAGGTTCCTTTGGCTGCTTTGAGTGATGTTTCAGATGGGTCTCACAGCTGGAAATCATCCTATCAATGTCAGCATTTATCCTTGGCCAATAAACAGCAGACCTGGCCCACCTCTTGCAATTTTCCATTCCAAAGTGCCCTTCATGCACACTCTTCAGTATATCTTGTCACAGAGATTGAGGAATGACAATTCTGCTATGTGGTGGTACACCACCGGCCTACTGCAGGGGGCAACCTCTGTATCTGTACGAGTGTAAGGGGACAGGACAACACCTGGCCGGCTGTCAATCAGTCAGCCTGAATGAATCAAGCCCCACCCAGTCAGGTGTCATTCACCCTCCGGGATACAAGCCTGTGCCGGCCCCGAGCCTCACACTGAGTTACTGCAGCCACAGCCAGCCTTGCTCTGTGGAAGTCTTTGTGGATTAAAGCCTGTTGTTCAGTCTTTACCTTGTGTGTGTCTGATTCTATCTAACAGCGCACCACATGCTGTCTGAGTAGAAGCCCATTGGCAACACTCAACTCTGCTCTGATGTTGTGAGTATTGGTGGCATTCATCACTAGGCCATCCTTCATTCAGATTCTTGATTACCTTCTGATGAATCATATTCTTTTTTGTTTCAGCTGTGATCAGCTTGAATTTCATGTCAGATATGGGAAGAGATTCAATGATCAGGTTAACATGGAGATTCACATCTCTCTCTGGAACTCCCATTGTGTGCTTCACTCTGTGTCATTGACCTGGACAACACATCAGTCAGCACAATAAGATTCCCTGGTATGTACACCAGTTCAAGGTCATAATGTTGTAGCTTCATCATCAGTCTTTGGATTTGCGGTGACATCTCACTGAGATTTTTCTTGATTATGGCTATCAATGGCTTGTGGTATGTCTCTGTCATGAATCTTGGTAGACCATACACATAGCTGTGGAATTTCTTGAGTCCATAGACCAGACCTAGGTATTCTTTCACTATCTGTGCATATTGACATTCAGATGTGGTCATCATCCTTGATGTGTATGCAACTGTCCTCCAATCTTCTCCCACAGCCTAAAGTAGTACGACACCTATTCCATCTTTTGAAGCATCCATAGTTGGTTTTGTCCTCCTGGATGAATCAAAGAATACCAAAAGCACAGATTCTGTAGTTAGAAAGATTTTCAGATGTCCCCATTCTTCCTCGCGGTTGGCTGTCTGCTTGAATTCACATTTGTCATGTAACAACTTCCTCAGGTACATTGTTTTGGAAGACAGGTTTGGCATCAATTTACCAGTGAAATTGATCATTCCCAGCATTCTCAATATACCCTTTTTGTCAGTGGGTCTGGGCATCTCTAGAATTGCTTTCACCTTGCTCTTGTCTGGCTCCACTTGTCTCCAACAGCTTATCTCCTAGAAAGGTGATTCCCTTCACACCAAACTGACATTTTTCTCGGTTTAACTTTAATCCATACTTCTGGAAGCATTGTAGCACTTTGAGTCTTTTGTTGTGTTGCCCCTCTGTGGATTCCCATAGAATCATCTCGTCCATGTACATGCGTACCCCATTTATGGCTTCTATGCTTGATTGTCCTGTGGAACACTTGAGGAGCTGAGGAAATTCCAAAAGGCATCTTTAAACAGGAGTATCAGCCAAGAGGTGTATTGAATGTACAGTATTTTGTGCTATCTTCATGGAATTTTAATTGCCAGAAGCCCTGGGATGCATCCAATTTAGTGAAAAACTTTGCACCAGCCATTTCATTTGTAATTTCATCCCTGGTTAGAATCTGATAAGGTTCTCTTTTTTATATTGACATTCAAGTCTTTTGGGTCCATGCACACATGTAGGTCATCATTCTTCTTTTTGACACACGCCATTGAATTCACCCATTCTGTGGGCTCCTCCACTTTCTTTATGATTCTAGTGATGTCATTCAGTTGAGTTCCTACTTGAGCTTTTCTTTTAGTGGTGCTGGAACCCATCTTGGGGCATGCACTACTGGCTGTGTCTCCTCCTTTAACTGTATCTTATAGTTGAATGGTAGAACACTAAACCCCTTGAAGATGTCTGGAAATTGATCCAGTATTTCCTCTATGCTGTTCTGTACATTGGCACTGTTAATGCGGTACACTCTCTTGACTAGGCCTAAGTTTTCACATGCTTTGTCACCAAGTAGTGAGTCATGTCCATCTAAGACTATTTCAAACATGAAGTGGTGCTCTTTACTTTTAACTTTCACCCTGAGTCTATATGTACCTTTTGTGTCAATGTGCTGTCCATTGTAGGCCTTGAGCTGAACAGAATTTGGATTGATATGTGGATGGATGGCTTTATCTTCATTGCCCTGATGTTGTGCTCACAGATCAAATTGGCCTTTGCTCCTGTATCCAGCTTAAAGAATATTTGCTCCATTTTCATGCAATGGCACTGTCCACTTCTCCTACTCAGCTCTGTTCATGCTTGGCTGTTGGTTTGAAACCTTCCTGCCCTACCATGCCCACAAAGAATATATCACTGAGAGCAGTTTCTTCTATAGCATGCACCCTTTCACTTTAGTTTTGTTTCCCTTTGGAAAAACATTGCTTTTGCAGAGTGATTCTGTCTTTTGCACTTGTTACAGACTTTTTCAAAGGTTGGGCATTGTCTTGGTACACGTTGAGTGCTACATCGTTTACAATTGAATATCTCTCTGTCTTTTGTTTCCTCTATCTCATTTTCTGTTTATGCGAGCATCCAGACCCTATGCCACGGTTGTGCCTTTGTTTTCACTGGCCCTCTCTCTCACCAAACCTTTTTTGCATTCTGCAGAGCTAATTCATTGACGCGGCATATCTTCACAACTCCAGCTAAGGTAAGCTCCATCTCTTGTGGCAAACTCTCTCTCACTTTCTTGTCAATAGTTGCAAACACAATTTGGTCACAATCATTAAATCTTGTAGCAATCCAAAATTCCATATTCTTGCTTTCAATTTCAAGCCCTTTTTTTTAAAAAAAAAAGAGCATCAAAGATCTCTGCCTGGTACCAGGTGTGTGTGTGTGTGTGTGTGTGTGTGTGTGTGTGTGTGTGTGTGTGTGTGTGTGTGTGTGTGTGTGTGTGTGTGTGTGTGTGTGTGTGTGCGGGGGGGAGGGAAGGTAACAATATCTCTGAGCAATGCCCTGCAAAATATAATGGACACAGCCCAGTGCATCACAAGCAAAACTCTCCCTACCATCAAGAAAGTCTCTGTGGAATGCTGTCATCGGAGATCCACTCCATTCAGGATGTGTTCTATTCTCACCGCTACCATTAGGAGAGGCATAGGTGCCACAAGACTTGTACCATCATGTTCAGAGTTGCTACTCCTCCACTATCAGGACTCCTAAACAACACTCAATCTTGCTTTGAACATTACTTATTATTAAATATTTTTTAAGTATTGTACAGTGTTTATATTTCTTCATTTACATTTCTCTTTTATATATATAACATTTTCTTGAGTATACTGTACATTACTGATAAGTAGAAATTCTGCCTTGCCTATAGGATAAAAAAAATCTCAGGGTTGTATGTGATGTATGCACTCTTAATAATAAATATGAGCTTGAACTTGATCTGGCTTGTGTTCATTAAAGAATGGAAGTCAAATAAGTGATCTAATGGTTATGTAAAATATGATTCAAGGAATTAATACAGGAGAAGAAGAGAAACTATTTCTTCACATAGTACTGAGGAGCAGAGAGGAGACATTGACTCCATGGCTTGGTATAGAAAAAGATGTTAACCTGCTAATTGGAACCCATCTTTTCAGCGCGAAGTCAGGAAACACTTCTTCGTTTGAAACATGCTGGAACTGGAACACACAGAATCAAAACAACTGTGGAGGCTATATCAAATAAATTTCCAAATTGAAATCTCTTATCATTAGAACTGTATTTGGCAAGGATATTAAAGGTTATGGAATCAAAGTGAGTGGAGGGAGAAAAGATATTAATCAGCCGGAACTAGCTTGAGGTATTCAGTGTCTTGGTGCCTATATTCCTAACTTACAAAGCTTGTTTCTCAATTATCTGGCTGCCAACAAACAAAGTGATGTAAGACTATCTTGGACAGGTGTTCATCCAATACCTGCCAGATTTAAATATAATGACAGATCAGAGCTTCTCTTGCTAATTACACTGCACGTTATGCATGAATGTAACATGAATCCTGCAGTATAACTAGGCTGTTACATGAAACTATGATGTGAAAATTATAATTCAAACTCATGAATTGAGTATTGGTAAGTTCATTTTATTAACTATATTTGATGTCAAAAGACAAGGGAATATTTTTTGTTTGTCAGTGCTACTAGTAATACTCTTTAGGCTAAAATTTCATTGCATCCAAATCAGGTGCAAAGGAGTTGGCTATGTTCCTCTTCATGCAATTTCAAGTAACACCTTAGAATGATTAAGGCTTGTGGGCACACCTGATCATTGACTGTACTTTAGTTTAGGGGTCATGGAATCAATGTCTCCAGCACTTTTGAAAAGCACCTGGCACCTGTCAGACACAAGATGAACCCCTGCTGGAGCTAGCAGGAAATCTGCCCAGAGAGAAGATTACAAGATGAAGTTCACGCAGGGCACTGAAGTTCTCCTTCATGTGACTCAGCCAACAAAAGAACTGCTATAGCTTGTTTCTTGATGTATTTGGAGAATGTGCCTATCTCAGTGAAAGGATTAAAGAGGTATTTTGCCTCAAATTGTATTATCTGCTCACCAACCCTATAATGAGCAAATTAATTTTAAAAATATTTATATTACATACTTTTGTTTTGGTAATCTATCTTTATTAGTGGTTTGATTTATATAAAAAAAAAGTTTTTTTTTAGGATTCAGTACACACAATACCTGTGTGTACTGTTACGAAAGTGTGTGAGTTGCAGAAAAGCTAGAGGAGCAGGAGGTGCTACCTCAATTCAAGAGTTTCTCCCAAGGCAGCTCCAAGCAACATTCCTTTCATTGATTTATTATAAATCAAGGTCATGTTGTCCAGGATAGTTTGGTAATCTGGTCAGGCTTGTCAAATTATGAATACAGCTGTCTGCTCATCTCCCTCACCTGATTATTCTCAATGATTCCATCTTCGAATTCCCTACACCTATCATCATACCTCATTCCAACTTCTCCTTCTCTTCCTCCACAAGCACCACACTATTGCACCCCTGACCTCCCTAAACATCTTGCACATGAAGATGAACTATTTGAACAAATACAAACGTCTCGTTTCTGTGAGGGAGCTTGTGAAAGCTGCTATCAATCCTCTTTTCCCCAGAAGGAACTAAGCTATTGTGGGCAGAGGAAAGGCACATTTAGGGTGACTGGCAATGGCTTTAATGTTATAATTTCTTCACATATTCTTCTTTCCGCTCTTCTACATTGCAAAATTGGATGGTATTTTATCTGTCACTTTGCTAGTGTTTACTTTCATATTAAAGTCTCACCCTCCATCTTTCTTTTCACCTGGTAAAATTTGGAAATATTGTGCTGTATGATGATAAATTATCATTCAATCAGATGCCAAACAGCATAACCTCAAAGGGCAGCCCATGTGCATTTGAGTGTAATCTTGAGAGGATTGTTTCAGTATTTTGAAATATCGGTTGTGGTTGATTGAAAGATCACAGAAGGGATTCAAGGCCATAAATAAGAGGAGTGGTTCAAAAACACATTCCCAAATTCATTTATTGTCCTCCAACCAAGCCACTAGTTCTTCTATATTCCAACTCAATCTAGCCTCCAACAAATGATGTCATCTCTAAATTTATGGAGTTGGTTGTTGTAGTTGCGTTCATTTTGTGAGCAGTCCAGCTAGATAACTCATACCATGTACTTGATTCAGCAGTAAAAACACTATGTAGTTACAGAAGATATGTTAGAATGGAGCAAAGGCCACATTACTTTCCTTTGTGAGGTTAATTGAGGAGTTTGATAATGGCAGAAATTAAACTATTTTTGGATCTGGTGCTCACAGGAACTTGCACTGGTAAATCTTCTGAAGGGTGAAGAGTATGGCCAAGGATGGAATGAGTTTTGTAATAGGATGGTTGGTTTTTTTTTGAGGCCATGTAAATTGTAGATGGAGTACAAGAAAGTGAAGGATTTTTGTGATGGTCTGATCTGCATTCACTAATCTTTCTGGTTTCTTGTAGTCTCAGGTGGGGCAATTCCCATACCATGCAGTGATGTATCCTTGACAGGATGCTTTTGGTGCATCTGTACAAATTGTTGAGGGCTTTGGATGGCATGCCTAATATGTTGTCCTGCAACCAAGCCACTAGTTCTTCTGTATTCCATCTCATTCCAGCCTATGACAAATGGTGTCCTCTGCAAACTGATGTGTTTGGGAGTGGTTGTCACAGTCGCATCAGTATATGGGTGATGAATCTCGAATGCAGGAGGAGGAGAGGGAGAGTGTCAGGATCACCCATGTGGCAGTGAGCCAATGAGAAGGTCAGAATTTAGCTGGGTGGTGTTTGGGGAGTTGAAGAATGCAATATTGTGTCTAGTGAATAATAAAAGAAAGTCGACTTCATGGTGTGCTGGAAGAAACGAGTGTTTTCTTTGTAAGCTGTGGTAAATCAGTGTCGTTACATGGCATTTAGCCACACAAACATGGGTACACAAGGAATATAGTAAGGAGCTGACTACACAACCTTGCAGGTTGTACAAGTGGTGTTGAGGGTGATCATGGAGGTGGTGTTGTCATCAACCCTCACTGATTGTGGTCTGCAGGACAAGAAGTTGCTAATCTACTTGCTGGGGAAGTGAAGGTGTGGGAAGGCTGGATGTGGGCTGGCACTTAGTGTTGGAGTTGTAGTCAACAAATAGCAGTCTGATTTATAGATGCCCTTGTTCCAGAGATGGCACCTGATGTGGAACTGTTGAGGTGGTGGTGAAAATTATGCAAATTAAACATTACTTCCAGGTCTTGATACACAGAGATTCAAACTCAGAACAAACTGTGGATATCAGATTGAAGATCTAAATTTGTGATGGAACAAATCAGTTTGAATAAGATGACCTATTCCATTGAATAAGAAACCACAATTTGATCAATCTTACGGAGCAAATATTAGCCATGTCATTAACTGAGAAATAAATCCATGTTCTAATTGTTTTTGGATGCTATACTGTACTTTCTAATGTAATACTCTAGTCATTCTATTTCTACCTGACATTATAATTTTGGTATTAATTTTAATGTCCTCAATAGTTTCAGCTTTGTATAGAAGTGTTTTTTTTAATTCTATCCAAGCAGTAGCTGTCAGTGAACTCCATAGACTTGACATGTAACCATGTTGATTCTATAACAATCAGTTATAGAATAACAAACATGCAGATTTTCTGAAAAGTAATCTGAGATTGATTACAAGGAAATTTGTTACTATAGGTTAGAGAACATTGATAATCAGAGACTAAATAGAGGAGATTCATGGAATTAATGATAAACTATTTGATTCCAGAAAAAAAATATTTTTAATAATTTATAAATTATTAACATCTTATCTAGAAGTGAAATTGCAAAATTTAATAGGGATATGTGGAAGTAGAGAGACAACGGAGTTATCCACATACAATAATGTGAAATAAAACATTGAAAACTATTGCATAGAATAAATGGTCAGCATAAAAATTTACTGCAGTGTAATTATTTAAAAAAAATACAATCTGTACACCTTCACATGAAACAAGATAACAGACAAATCAAAACTACAGCACTTATTTAGCTAGTTTCAATGTTTGCATTTAATATTCATTTACTCTTGATGTTGAGTACAAGTTAACTAATCTTGCTAAATTTAGATCCAATGCATTAGTCATTTATTCTACATCTGTTCTTATTACTTTCCAGCCCACATCACGACCAATTTTTAAAAATATTTTATTTATGATTTTCATAAGACTCACAAAGCTTAACGAATCATCCAATTTTCCCAACATTCCTGCATACATACATAAATATAGACATATTTATCCCCTCACTTTCCCACGTACAATTTAATATACCATCAACTAAATTATGTTAATATGGTAAACACAAATCAATGGGGCCTCGACCCCTACAGACTCTAAAAAGAGAAGAGAAAAAAAGGCTCATGCCTGCATCATATCCTGTTTCATTAGTTACACTACTTTTTCTACTAGGGACTAATTATTATAGTATCTCTATTTCTAGAAAGGGAGGGATTAGTCCACCTGGGTGCTGATTATATCTCAAATAAGGTTGCCATACTCTAATGAATGTGTCATGTTTCTTCCTTTGGTTATATGTAATGTGATGGTTTTTTTTTCTATTTTCCTTCCCCCCCCCCCCCGCCCCCCCAACCTCCAATCAGGGAAAGTAACTCTGCAGTGCCACATTCCATCGTGTGGTACTTAGTTGGGAGTCAGACTTCCACAATACTGCTATACACTTCATGGTTACCACTTCGGCGACCTTCACAAACAAAATTTGGTGTTTAGTTAGTCTAAACTGACCAATGTCTCCCAGGAGGTGCAACTCTGGATCTCATGGAAAATCCACTTCTGTACTTTTTTTTCAGAATGTCCCCCAAGTTTCCTAGAAGGGTCTTAACCTTTGTACATAGTCAAGTGGAGTTGGGTGACTGTGCCCCATCTGAACTAATAGATGATGGCTGGATATGTTATTTGAAGAGCTCATCCTGGAGAGGATGCCAGAAGATGTTATTGCAGAGTTCTTTTGAAAATTCCAGGGCAGTAGTTGCAGAGGCAGAAGTCCTATTGCTGGCAAACAAAAGGTCTTCGGACAATGTCACTGCATCATAGCTGTCCGCATCCAGCACCTCAGTTGTTGACAGTACTTCCCAAGCCAATGCTCTCAACACACCAGGTCCTATAACGAGGCAATGTCTCAAGTCACGCAGACAGCCAGTCAACACTTCCACTTGGTGTTTTTACCACCCGCGTTGGGGAGTCGATGCCCGTAGGTGCCTGCTACCCTGTGTGTTCTTGGGAAATGCCCTGGCCGACCATCGTTAATAATTGTGACGGTTGGCTGAAAGTCTCTGAGCCTTCTATATATTTGGGATTAGCTATCCCAACATAAATTTTTGGTGCACACAGGATTGGCGGTTAGTGTTTTTCCACCAACCAGTTTTGATACGTTATCCTACCCCTAACCTCCAACTCACAGCAGTCAATAATTCCAATATACCCACATATGGCACCAAAAAAAATGAATGTTCAGTTTGAGGAAAACATTTACACATGGCCTTTTATTACAGCAGCAGTAATAATTACACCGACTGCTACTCAGTGCCGATTTCCTTCAAGTTAATTTGTTCAAGGTGGATTTAAAAGGGCATCAGAATCATGGTGCGGCTTTCGCGCAAACAGAGGAACTACTGACATGGTCTTTGCCCTCAGACAGCTCCAAGAAAAGTGCAGAGAACAAAACAAAGGACTCTACATCACCTTTGTTGACCTCACCAAAGCCTTCGACACCGTGAGCAGGAAAGGGCTTTGGCAAATACTAGAGCACATCGGATGTCCCCCAAAGTTCCTCAACATGATTATCCAACTGCACGAAAACCAACAAGGTCGGGTCAGATACAGCAATGAGCTCTCTGAACCCTTCTCCATTAACAATGGCGTGAAGCAAGGCTGTGTTCTCGCACCAACCCTCTTTTTAATCTTCTTCAGCATGATGCTGAACCAAGCCATGAAAGACCCCAACAATGAAGACGCTGTTTACATCCGGTACCGCACGGATGGCAGTCTCTTCAATCTGAGGCGCCTGCAAGCTCACACCAAGACACAAGAGAAACTTGTCCGTGAACTACTCTTTGCAGACGATGCCGCTTTAGTTGCCCATTCAGAGCCAGCTCTTCAGCCTTGACGTCCTGCTTTGCGGAAACTGCCAAAATGTTTGGCCTGGAAGTCAGCCTGAAGAAAACTGAGGTCCTCCATCAGCCAGCTCCCCACCATGACTACCAGCCCCCCCACATCTCCATTGGGCACACAAAACTCAAAACGGTCAACCAGTTTACCTATCTCGGCTGCACCATTTCATCAGATGCAAGGATCTACAATGAGATAGACAACAGACTCGCCAAGGCAAATAGCGCCTTTGGAAGACTACACAAAAGAGTCTGGAAAAACAACCAACTGAAAAACCTCACAAAGATAAGCGTATACAGAGCCGTTGTCATACCCACACTCCTGTTCGGCTCCGAATCATGGGTCCTCTACCGGCATCACCTACGGCTCCTAGAACGCTTCAACCAGCGTTGTCTCCGCTCCATCCTCAACATCCATTGGAGCGCTTTCATCCCTAACGTCGAAGTACTCGAGATGGCAGAGGTCGACAGCATCGAGTCCACGCTGCTGAAGATCCAGCTGCGTTGGGTGGGTCACGTCTCCAGAAAGGAGGACCATCGCCTTCCCAAGATCGTGTTATATGGCGAGCTCTCCACTGGCCACCGTGACAGAGGTGCACCAAAGAAAAGGTACAACGACTGCCTAAAGAAATCTCTTGGTGCCTGCCACATTGACCACCGCCAGTGGGCTGATATCGCCTCAAACCGTGCATCTTGGCGCCTCACAGTTTGGCGGGCAGCAACCTCCTTTGAAGAAGACCGCAGAGCCCACCTCACTGACAAAAGGCAAAGGAGGAAAAACCCAACACCCAACCCCAACCAACCAATTTTCCCCTGCAGCCGCTGCAACCATGTCTGCCTGTCCCACATCGGACTTGTCAGCCACAAACGAGCCTGCAGCTGACGTGGACTTTTACCCCCTCCATAAATCTTCGTCCGCGAAGCCAAGCCAAAGAAGAAGAAGAGATGGTGGATTGTACCACCTTTCAAACTATTCGACTGGCAAAATCACATGTTCCTGCACTATGCCTTCAAGCACTGCGTAAGACTGATGATAAGTTTTCCAGACTTGTAGAAGTTTCCCAAAATTACAACTCTGCAATTTTTGACCCCTGCCCCCCCCACTGAAAAACATGGGGTAACTCACCATATTTTTACCAAGGGTCTTCCCATTCATGCTAAAGCATGTTGCTTGCCTCCAGAAAAACTGCAAGAATTCCACAAAATGGTTGAGCTGGGGATAATTTGCAGGTCCAATAGTCCAAAAACATTTAGTCCAAAAACGCACCGGAGGAGATTATAGACACTCAACGACACCAGGATCGTTACTCTATTCCCCATATTCAATATTTTTCAGTGAATCTGCATGGGGTGAAAATCTTTTCAAAATTGGACTTGATGCACAGATATCTCCAGGTTACATTGGAATCAGATGACATCCCGAAAATGGCAATAATTACCCATTTCAGATTGTTTGAATTTTTACGTATGCCTTTTGGATTAAAAAAAATGCAGCTCAGACCTTTCAGCAAGTTATGGACACAGTAGGGTGTGGCATTGCCAATGTCTTCATTTATCTAGATGACATATTAGTCACCAGCAAAACTAAAGAAGAGCACATGGAACATCTGTGTTCACTCTTTAGATGCCTGAGAGAATTTGGACTGACCATCAATCCTGATAAATGTGTTTTCAGACAACACTCCATAGAATTCCTGGGGCATACAATCACCGACAAGGGTGTGGTTCCGCTGCCTTCCAAGATCAACGCCATTACTGAATATCCCAGACCAACCACTGTCAAAGGTCTGCAAGAGTTCTTGGGCATGGTTAATTTTTATCGTCAATTCCTTCTAGCTGCAGCTCATGTTATGAAGCCTTTGTTCAATCTGCTGTCTGGCAATGCCAAATCTATTCAGTGGACAGATGAAAGTCTAAATGCTTTCATAAAGACAAAGAACTATTATCTCAAGCAACCATGCTCAGTTATCTAGTCCTAAACGCAGCCACTGCCCTTTCAAAAGATGCATCTGATGTGGCCATAGGGGGCGCTCTGCAGCAGTATGTTGATGGATAATGGAAGCCATTGGCATTCTTTAGCTGCCACTTCCTTCATGTTTTCAAAGGTGTTGTAGCCCTGGTCAGCTCAACAATAGCAGCAGTTATCCTTCATTTGGGATTTTTCTAGCAGAATAATGTACATTTCTAGAAAAGACTACGTAGTGACTATGCACTTTCCCACTCAGTTACGCTCAAGGTCTCATCTACGGAATACTGACCAAGCACAAGATGGTGAGATGGAGTTGTATCGCACCTCGATAACCAACCTGCAATGGAAAGATGTGCAAATCAATGCCAATGGCAAGCTGCTCTTTTGCGACATGTCAACAGGACATTCACGGCCATGGTTCCAGCTTTTTGATTCTATCCATGGTCTTTCTCATTCATCCATCAGATCGACGTTCATTTGATTTCAGACATTTGTTTGGCATGGTCTGAAGGAAGACATCATGTAAATGGCCAAATCTTGTGTAGCTTCTCAAAAAGTCAAAATCCATCAACATAGCATCGCTATGATACTTCCTACTGATAACTCTAGGTTTCATCCTACAAGTCAAGACCCACAGTCCAACAGGATGGTTGAATGATTCCATTGTCACCTAAAATCAGTCTTAATGGCCTATTTGGACTGTTCCAGCTAAGCAGAAGAATTGCCATGGGCGTTGCTCGGCAAAAGAGGATCTTCACACTTCATCTGCGGAGCTTGTATACTGCACACCTTTTCAAAACTGAGCATTCCAAATGGACAAATATGCCTTTTCTCCATTACATTAAATAAATACTGGAGCATATATACAACTCATTACATATAGTGGTGATAATAAATGTGATTTTACATTTGGTTCAAGTTAAAATATATACTGTTTGAAAGTTAGAATCACAATTGATAGAATTCCCAATTTAATTTTTTATTATTAAATCTTCAAACTGTAAGACCACATGTTACCAAGGGTGGTGATGGGAGATTTAACTTTAAGGATTTATTGGATGGGTAGGAGAGAAAGAGAAAAAGCTTCAGATTTGCCTCATAACATTGGTTGGGCAATGAAATATGGGTTGGGAAGAGGACAGAAACAAAGTTGAATCTAGAAAGTAGAAGCTAGATATTCTTGATGAGCCCTGTGGACCATCAGTAAAACAGTTCAATTACTAAAAGTTCTGAATGACTGTAAGTGATCCTAAGTTCATCAAAGTGCTTCTTTACATGAATGAATGATGCCCTTGTCAAGAGTCAGATGACACATCAGTTTCCTAAAAAATAAAGGTCTGTGTTTACATTTAAAAAAGTTGGTACAGCCATTTTATCTACTGCCAACTTAGTTCTTACTGATGGTGAAAATTTATCCCACAGAATCTAATTGGTGTGTTTTCCACGACACCATGGTAAGTTTGTCGTGAGAGATCATTCATAGAATTCCCAGGTTTCTGAGATATTGTAAATTATTTTTACGTTATTGTTTGTGTGGTTTGGGTAGTATATCAGGTGGATTCAAAACATGGAGCAAGGCTAAACCTGACAGGAACAGAAAGATCCAAAAACTAGAAGGAAACCCAATCCTATCCACAAGTATTCCAGCTATGGCACTGAAACTGAGTTTCCCCAGGACTTCAAAACTCGCCAGAAATGTGTAATGGGTGGCCTGCAAAAGAGAAGTGATAAATATTAACAATTCTTCATCTGCCATAAAAATAATCGGTATTGTATATTGCAAGCATAAACAATGATTTTACAATCTTGAGAAAAAACTTTATATTTAAAGGTTATCATCCCATATCTAACTTGGTTTGTCATACATTTCCTGTTATCAAATTTTTATCAACATCTTTAACATTCAACCCAACTCCAAAGTGTACAGAATTACCACAACCAGTCAATGTCACCAGTTCTCATTGATCAATGTGGAGAACCAATTATTATTATCACAGATTATGCTCAAGGGCCAGTTTATTTTCTGATTTGTGCCATCAAGTTCCAGTTCAGTTTCAGTCCAATGAAAAAAGTACAGCAGCAAAAGTGCAAGGATAAAAGTGTGATAGTTAACTATAAAAGATTTTCTACTTCCTTCTAATTTACATTAGTTTCCAAAAATGAAGTGGCACAGTGGCGGCATGTTGTATTCTGCCAAGAATCTCCATGCCAATCCCAAGTTTGTTCCACCAACATATGATTTTCAGAGCAAAGAAATGAAAAGGAATGAGGACTCCACCCCAAATGTCAGTGGGATAATTGCAACGATGAGAAATATCACAAGATAAACAAACAGAAGCAGGCCACTAGGCCCATCGAGTCTGTTCCATGACTCTACACTACGCTGAACTATGCTCACACCGAGTTCCAATTTCCAGCCTTTTCCCACATCCCTTAATACCCTTATCCATTTCCTGTTTAAATACTCCCAGTGATCTGGCTTCCATTTGTGGCAGTGAGTTCCACAGATCCACGACCCTCTGATTAAAGAAGTTCTTCCTCCTCTCTGTTTTAATTGGATAACTTCTAATTTTAAGACTATGAGCCCTTGTCCTCGATTCACCCATCAAGGGAAACATCCGCATTCACTCTGTCAAAACCTTTCAATTTTTGAAATGTCTCTGAGATCCCCTTCATTCACCTATACACCAATGAATACAACCCAAGAGCTGTTAAATGTTCCCCATACACCAGCCCCTGCATTCTGAACAGTATTGATATGCGTAGGGATTTGGAGTTCAGCTTCCTTGCTCCTTAAAAGTGACCAAACTAGTAGATAGAGTGGTAAAGAAGATGTAAGGTATGCCAACCTTCATTGGACATGGCATTGAGTATTAATGTACAGAGATCCTTGCAGCTATATAAAACATTGGTCAGGCTGCACTTGAGAGCATTTAATGCAATTCTGGTTGTCCCATTAAGGAAGGACATGGAGGCCTTGGAAAGAGTACAGAAAGGAATTACCAGGATGTTGCGTATGAACTATGGGGAGAGGTTAAACAATTTTGGGTTGTTTTCTCTAAAGCATTGGCAGCTGAGGGTAAACCTGATGGAAGTTATAAACTTCTGAGGGACATGGATAGGGAAGGCAGTTAGAATCCTTTTCCCAGGGTAAACATATCACATGCAGTTGAAAGGAGATGTCCAGTTCAGTGTTGTTTCCCTCCTCCCCCTCCCTATATCAGGCATAGTGGTGAGGATAAAATATAAGAAATCAAGAGGCTTCTAGATAAATGTTTATGCAGAGAAGAAAGAATTATGTCTGATGTATAAAAGGCAGAAGTTTAGATTTGGCACAGACACATAGGCTGTGATGTACTGTTCAGTTCTACAAAATCGCACTCTCTCTCATTTAAGTCTTTACCCACATTCTTTCTTATAATCAATTTTTTGCAGGTAAAGCCATCAAAATTAGTCTTGCCCCAATTCAGGATTTTAACTTGTGGACAGTCCCATCTTTCTCCACAACTATTTTCAGGATATTTCCACTTGATCTCCTCCAGACCTGCCATCACATGGTAGGTGGCCCAGCAGCCTAAAGCACTGGATTAGGGCTCCAGTCTTTTAAGAGATGTGGATTTGTGAATCCTACCACAGCCATTGAGTGCACACCATTCCTATTTTTTGACACTGAGAAATTGCAATACAGTTCTAAAATAATCTGTGTGATTTAGTGAACTAATAAACAAGTGAATATCACCTTTTACTGCAGGCTTTCACATCTGCAATTATGTCATAAATGTTAATGTGTGGATTCACTAAAAGAAATATCAATTTGAATTTAGGTGATAAAACAAAGCATGAATGATCCCCATGCTGTAAATACTCCACTGTACTAGTTAATTATGCCTATAATCTAATAATAAAATAATACAATTTAAACTTAAAATAAATTGAGGTATTTTTTAGGTGTTCAATATCCCTGTGCTGAGCTGAGATTAAAAATAACTTGTGAGGTCCTTTCTGGAGCTTCTACGTCTCTGACACATCAAAGCCTTTAAAAGGGCAACCTGGATGGCATTTTCTGGGAGCTTGACAATCCTCATGGATGTCTCCTCCCCAACAGGACTGTGAATGATGTGATCTCCTCACAGAAGGAATCTGGTGGAAGTTGAGTCACGTCAATTTGAGGTCCATGCCAGGCAGCATGCCAGAAAAGCAGAGACTTAGGTTCTTTGGCTCAGTGCTGCTCCACATCATCTGTATATCTATCTATGGCTGTTTTCATAATTTACCAACCAAAAAGATGGAGAGAAGCATGGAATATGATATTGTGATTCAATAAAGTCTCAAGATAAATCTCATGTTAAAGTGAATAGCACATTTCAATAAATGGCTATCTCAGATCAGTCAGTTAATAGTTATGAAATATTATTTTAAGATGTAGATTTATCCAGTATTTATGTTTCAGGAATGTAAATGATTCATTTTTATAATCTTTTATTAACATTGGTGCAGAAATATTAAAGTTCCTTAATTAATAAAAGCTAAGCTTTCCGAACAAAGCACTGATCAATATGAATAATTTGTTCATCCACAAAATAATGTATCTCCATCTAGTGGTAATACCTCATAACATATTGCCATTAACTCAGTTCTCAAAACTAGACCAAGATCTTCCATGATGTTTTTTTTAGATACAGTATCTTGGCTAGAATCTCAACATTTGCCATCATCTTACTGATATGTGCCTGGTAGTTGTTGATCCAAAGCCTTGCTATTCCTGTGCAACTGTAACTGGACTTCAAAAGTTAATTGAATGATAAAAATTAATGTACAATGTAAATAATTTAAAGTTGAAAAAATTCCATTATTATATACTGCATACTGTTAAGAGAAGTAAGGAAAATAGTTCTGTGGTGTAACATTTTTCTTTTGCTAGAGAATCTGACATTCATTTTCTAAACCTTGCATTGTTCCATGCAGTGCCCAATATAAAATATAGTTTTACATAATTTAGGCCACAGGTGCAATCCTGGACTCATTTGGAGCTGGTAGATCTCAGCAGGGAGTTACTAGGGTACTACTAGAATATTAAATATGGAAAAAAATGCAATAATATTCCTGCTCATGATAATTATCCCATAACTCTTCCTGTAAAATGTAAAGGTGTAAATGTTAGCCAAGAGCAAAACTGTTTTGTCAATGGTGCTCCAGTCAAGATGGCTAAGGTCACACATAAAAATCCCTTAATCACAAAGAACTTAATCACTTTAGTTCAAAGAACAGTCCCTTCACCAACTACTGTACCACCATTCCAAAGCCACTAAATAAGGTTACTAATAAGAGTAAAACACTCAAGTCTGCAGACACCATGATTGAAGTAAAAACAGAGGTGGGGAAACTCAGTAGGTCAAAGAGTGTTATATAACAAAGATAAAGGTACATAACCAACATTTTGGGCTTGTGCCTTTCATCAAGGTAGGATCCAACTTGAAGGGCTCAAGCCCGAAATGTTGGTTATGTATCTATATGTTTGCTATATAAAGTACACTCTTTGTCCTGCTGAGTTTCCCCAGCTTTGTGTTTTTACTTAAGGTTAATAATATCTTTTATCAATGACGTCCTCATCTTTCAAAGCTTCAGTTTTAAAACAACGTTTATACTTCAATACCGATTACTGTCATCCTCTCAACCAACATTCTTGGAGGTAGCACCATCAATCAAATCAGGCAATTCAATAAGGACATAATTATCTGTACAAGTTTGTTGCTAATATTGTGGATCAAGGATGGCCATTTCAAGGACATGGTTATCTGTGTAAGCCTGCAACCAGATCACACATTTTTTAAAACTCCTGAAAATTCTACTTGAAGAATAAACAAAGCAAATAAAATTATTCTTTCAGTACAATTAACCCCCTGGTATCTGGACTTCAAGCAACCAGCAGAAAAAAAGGAAAATAAATAAGAATAAAATAAAAGGTCAAAAATAAGCAAGTTTGAAATTGTAAATGTTTTCTGAAGTAACGCATAAACCTTTGGTGAAGATGGAAGCAAATATTCAGCCAGCAGAGTGACTTCATCATGCTTTGCTTATAGCAACTATTTGAATAAAACTGTGAAGCAGCAATGGCATTGCCCAGGATGAAAAGCTCATTGATGCAACTCACCACTGGGATGACTCTCTGAAAGGGTCACCTTATCCCTGCTTAGTAAGTCTTTATTAGTATGTTATTAAGTATATTGGCAAGACTTGGGGGGGGAAGGAAATATTAATTATCTATAATGCTATTGTTCATCTTTCGGGCAACTCAATGAAGGGAGACCCTGCAGAGTTAGTGATGGTTAAATATTTTCAAAGAGTGTGACTGAAAATAAAGTAAAATGTTTTAAGGTATTCATGCAAGTGAATTTTGTTCAGTACAAGTACAGTAGAGTATATTTGTCTTAAACTGTTTATTCTTAATGCAGGTGTATTAATCAGGCATTATAAAGTACACTTATCCAGCATCTGCCAGCTGCCATACGTGCCAGATACCAGGGGTTTTACTGTATCTGCTTTCTCCTTAATGTTTAAAAACTATCCAAAGTGAACTTTTAAATAATGTAGTACCTGTATTTTTTTTAAATTTTGTAATCACAAATCTATTACTAAATTTTACATGATCATTTTTTGCCTTATTTAAATACTTGAAACCTCAGCAATGATTATGCCTTAGTTGATATATTCCTATGAAAATGGCTCAAAAATTTTCAAATATTTTAGAGCCTATGGATCAGCAATGTTCTTAAGAAATGTTCTTAACTCGCTCATGGTGCAACAAGCCATGCAAGTTTCTCAAACTGATCGAAATTATTTGAGAATTTGTTGGATTAGTCGCATTTACACCATTTTTCTTCTTCTTCAGCATCACCAGCTGTATGGTATAACTCGGCACAGTTGTACCATTTGTGGCTTCTTTGTCAGGCCATTATTTCAGGCTCCAATTTAGGAGCATAAGCTACAGTAACACCTCAATATGACATTGAATACTCCTGTGTAAGCAGTATCAGTTAATCTGTTAAAGTTGACTGCACCCTAAATTGTTTTCCTAGTGAATAATTTTCACTAGAGAGTTAGTTAAGACTCTAGTGGGCAAAGGAGTTCAGGGTTATGGGGATAAGGCTGGAAAGGGGTACTGATGGTAGTGATCAGCCATGATCTGTAAAATGGCGGTGCTGGCTCGACGGGCCGAAGGGCCTACTCCAGCTCCTATTGTCTATTGTCTATTGTCCTTACCATTACCAGGTTGTGGGATCTTGGTGCACACTTTCTGGTAACTAATTTTACCTAGCGGTTTATTAAAAATTATTAATTGGCTGCAAACTGCTTTATTTAAACTAAGAAAATGAAAGGTGAAACACACTGCAATTTTTTTTGATTAAAATCTGACAACTTTCATCTATGGACTGGCAAGAAATTGTCTGTTGACAACCAGCCTGAAGCAAGCTGAAAGATGAAGTTTAGACATTTTATTTTCCAGTAAAGAGCAAATGATTGACCACTTTTTGCTTTCCATTCTTAAAGCTATGAATTCTTTGCAGAAATTTTGTTCTTACTACTGAATACAAATGATGGATTTAGCCTTTGCTAAATGGACAAGAATTATCCAGATTATCTTTCTACATCAAAAGAAAACAGTTGAAATTATTGATAACTTCCATTTAATTTAATAGCAATTATTGACACATTTATAGAGAGAAGGCTGAGAATGACAAAAAGACAACCAAAAACCCCAAATTTAGAATATCTTTACAGTTTAATTTCGGAATTCCCAAATGTGTTTTTTTTTAAATAAATCAGATAGTTTTTAAACAACTATTTTACTGTTTAATCAAATTCCATAGTCTTGCCACTTTCCAGATTCATAAGTTCAATTTTCACCTGCTGCACCAATAAAACAGTTCATTTTATTGAGGAGTTTTCTGCATGTGGTTCATTGGCTTTTGCAAATGATAAATCCCCTTGATACAGCATTCATATTCTATAATATATTGATGCTCCATTTTTTTAGTAATGATCAACCTTGTTAAAAAAAAAGTAGCTATGAAAATGTCAAAATTAAAGTGATTTTCTCCCATTTGAAAATAAGTTTTGACAATTTTAACTCATTCATTTGGATGTATTTAGTTCAAGTTGTTTCCATTTATTAAGTTAATATACGTGAGTGTTGAATATTCCACACGTGTAAGATCAAAATTTTCATTCGTTTTATCGGATGAGAAACAATTTTGTATTTGAGACATAATGGGAGGGGGATAGAAGCAAGATGTTCATCGTGAGTTGAAGGAAGATGTGTAGTAGGTTGAAATTGGGGAGGGTAAGGAAGGGAGTAATTCTGCCACAATCATCAACTTAGATGGCAAAATGAAGCCTGTTGCTGTTCACGAAATATTACACCATATGTTAATAAATCAAAACAGAAAAATTGATATTTTAACTGTAATCACAAGTATTTTTAAATCAGCTCCAGAAAGAAAGCTACTTCCTCAAATGGTTAACAAAAATGTCACATTTTTTGGCAGAGTCTGTAAGCTTCAATTTAGCATCAATTTATTACAATAGTAATTTTACAAAAACATTTCTGATTTAAAGGTGAAATTCCCGTCAGCTTCAAAGCATGGCCCTGCAATATGAGCTGCAGTCTATTAAGACTACTGTACTCTTCAATATAGAGATAAGTTACAGAGTCTCGTATTTTTGCTATAGAGGTGCCTAACCTTTTACCCGGAATCATTGGGACCGGACACCTGCCATTGTTCAGAATCTTCTGAATTTCAGAATCATCTTAAAATGGTGGTCCCTTTAACCCCTCCCATCTTGCCCCCACACTGCTCAAGTCTGTGTCTCTCGCCTAAGTCGGGCTGCCGTCTCTCCTCCTCGCCCGCCTGAGTTGCAGTGCCATCTCTTTCCCCCCCCCCCCCCAACTGTTCTCCAACCCTGCTGTCTCTCTCTCCGCCCACTGCTGTACCGGTACCAGGGGAACAGTTCCCTTCTCGGTTCCCCTGCGCTGGCATGGCAGTTTCAGCTGCATGGGGGATTATGAGTACAAACAACGGATATTGAGCTGCCGCTGGGACAACTGAAAGTGCTGCGACACTGGACGTGCATCAGTATACGGTGATTCAGAATGCTTATAAAGTAGCAGAATGGCACGGGATATTCCAAAGTGAGTTTAGCGAGGGTCATGCTTGACCGGTAGGGTATTTATAATGTAATGATACCACTAATTAGGGATGTGGAACACAACGGGATATATGTGAGTTGAGCGAGGGTCGTGTCGGGTCATTTTTGGCACCAAATTCCAACTTTGATGAGATGTCATCTACCAAAAAAAGTGGGTAGGCATCTGTATTAATAAATGCTGATCTTTAAATGAAAATGTCATTGTGACAAATCACCACATAAAGGTGGCCATAGCTGAATAGAATGAAACCTGAGCATTTTATTGTGAATTTTAATGCTATTAAGATGGTTCAGAAGAATATGCCATCAAAACCTTTTAGTTTCTGTATTAATAACTTAATACCATGGACTGAAACATTCTTGATCCTATTTTTCCTCCATACATTAATCACCAGGAATAGAATTTTACAATAATTCAGAAAAAGTAATATGGTGCATATTTTTGAAAATATTCATAACACATCAACTGAAAGGATTTAGCAGGTCAAGCAGTAGCCACGGATAGTCAATCTTTCAGGTCGGGACCCTTTATCAAGACTAGTAAATATAACAACTAAAACGAGTGTTTGGTCTTCCATAAATTCATGTCTGAGGCATCAATGGGTGGATTTTTGAAGTGCCAATGCAGTCAGGAAATAATATTTCCATACCAATTCTCCACCAATTCAATTGATAGCAGATCTATCCATTAATTCGATAACTTTTGAAGCTTGTTTGAGCAAAAAAAGAAATAATTGTTGTTTTCTACTATTAATATGCACTCTAAACTTTGTTGACTGTAACTGATACCATCAATGTTAATCTAGATGAATTTGTGCTAAAATCTGAGAAACATGAGCTCTGGACTCTCCAGTCAGTTGCACAGTCTTAACCAATCTGAACTCCTTTACATCTGTAATTGAAAATCTACTTTGCAGACTGGTATTTTATAAGAATATCTCAAATCTTTGCTAATCACTCGAATCCAAATTTGTTAATTTTTGTTCCAAATAGCTTGAAGTACAGTCCTGATATTTTTTACAATTACCATCCATATGAAAAGGTTGTTCATGAAAAATGCTTTATTTAGTCTGATGTGGTATGCTGGAAATTACTGCCATTAATATGGAGTAATTCTGCCACAATCATCAACTTAGATGGCAAAATGAAGCCTGTTGCTGTTCACGAAATATTACACCATATGTTAATAAATCAAAACAGAAAAATTGATATTTTAACTGTAATCTGTGAGATTTGATTACAAGATATCACATTAATCTATCAACCAGATTACCTCTACCAACTGTGCAGTTACAGAGAAGCTCTTATCTTCTCAACTAAGACATGTAATAATGAGTAATCAGGTTACCCTATTCAACACTTGAATCTGAATCTGCATAAAAACACATTTCTTCAGTTCAACATTTTGTAAACCTTATTTTCCTACAACCTGCCAACATTTGCATTGATCACAATCTCAAAAAAATCTAAACAAAAAAGTAGGTACAAGATAGTGATTATAAAAATTTTAAACCTATTGATGGTCCTGTGGCAACCCACCACTGTGGGGATCGAGCCGGCACATTGTGCGGCGCGCATGGTAGTAAACACCAGTGTAACACACTGTAACACGTCCCTTAACACAGCAAACCGGCACGGTTGAAAGCTGGAGCAGTACAAGACCAGCAGCCCTAAAATGGCACTGGCCAAGCTGCCCAGCTAACAGATCAATAACAGGCTGGGGAAGAAGGGTATTCACATGCAAGAATGTCCCCGCCCGCTATTGTTATTCATGCGGCTGATGTTAGCCAATCCAACAAACGGCGGGAACTCCAACTGTATAAAAGGAGCTTTTCCAGCCTCAATAAATCTCAGAGCTTAACCTCCCAACACTGCGAGTGTGTGTGTTTCTTTATAGCAGTCGCCTACATTCCCATATTTCTGTTCTGATTTCAAAGATCAGTTTTGGTTTTGGGGTATGTCACGTGATGTAGAGGAGGAAAGAGGTGGCCTCGTAAAGCTCCCAGGTAATTATAAAAGAAAAATAAAATAATTTACAGTAATTCAAAGAGGAAAAAATGGAAGAATTTACATTTATGTTAAGCATGTTGAAGAAGAATCAGCAATTGTCGGAATCTCAAGCTCCCAGCAAGAAGTGGAGATGTTCAACAAAAGGGCCTATCTGCAGGAAGAAGCTGAGGGTTGTAGCTCATCCTGTAGACAGCCTGACGCCTGGGAGGAATGGTACCATTCTCAGCATTGGAGACAAAAGATGCTCTGGAAAAGGAAGAGAGGAGACTGAACATGCACACTACTGTGTGCATGCGCGATGTGAAGGAGTACCAGCAGAAAAAAGAAGGAGCTGTCTCCCAAAATGGCAACTCGGAGATTAACAAAAGTACAGAGGAAGAGGATGAATTGGTAAATGTTAAACCAGTGAGTGAAGTTATAGTACAAGATAAAGAAAAATATACTAATGAAGACATAATGAAAGTACTCTTATTGAAAGAACAAAACACAAATAAAAAAAACTGAATATTATTTTAAAAGTAGTGACGAGGTTAGAGGTAGAAATTGGGATCTTAAATGAAGGAGTTACGGAAGTGGAAGAGAAGTTGGATGAAACTACGGGAAGAGTGGTTAATGTGAAAAAATTAAATGAATGGGCTGTAGAGAAAGCAAAAATATGAAAAAGTTGGATTCTTTAGAAAATTTTAGTAGATGTAATAATGTTAACATAATGGGACTCAAAGAGGGAGAGGAGGGGGAATATCCCATCCGCTTCTTTCAAGAAGTGGCTACCAAAAGTCTTGGGACTACAAAATATCGGAGCAATGTAGAATTTGAGAAGGCATATAGATCCCCCCGTTCACATTCAGGAATGGATCAAAAACCACGTTCTACATTAATTAGATGCATGAAATTTAGGGATCATGAAAAAATATTAAGAGCTGCAATGAAAAAGATCAAGGAGAGAGAAGGAAAACCACAGGAAATTGAAGGTGAAAAACAGAAGTGCTGCACTATTAATGCACAGACAGGAATTTAATCCACTGAAGAGCACCGTTTGGGGAAAAGGTAACAAATCTGTGTTGCATCAACCAGCCAATTTGAAAATTATGATCCCAAATGGACAAATTAAGTTTTTTACTGATATTGAAGTAGTAAGGAACTTGGTGAACAAGCTACCAACTTTGAAGAAAACTGAAAGAGAATGAGAGAACTTCTTTGAACCTGATTTTTAAATTTGAATAATGATACTTTTACTTCTTGTATTTTGTATTTGTTTGATATTAATTCATTGGAGAAAAAAAATTTCTGAAATTGCTTTGCCTGGGAGTTCGGGAGGATAGCCTCCAGAATCTACATGCATGTAGTGGGTTTTCTCACTACCCAGACATTAGAGGGGGGTGGTGTTTCTTCTATTTTACACTAAAGGGAGGATTTTACCATTTAGTAATGGTACTTTTCTCTTTGTATCTCTTTCTTGGGAAGTGTCGTTGGTACTGGGTCCTACCTTTGAGGGAAAGGAAATTGGTCTCTGAGGGAGTATGGTGTAGAGGACAGGAGGAGAGATATAGAACAAGTATAATAATTAGAACAATAATAAGAGGTAATAATATTTTTGGAATGTGATAATTATAGATTTAAAATAATGTTGTAATGTTGTTATTTTCCTATATTCTTGAAACCCACGCTGATTATCTGGGATAGTCAGGAAAATTTGATCCCCCTGGTTTAGATTGTAGTCCTAAAATGTTTCTTTCTTTATTCCTTTTTTTAAGGATTGTTACTTTGCTTCTTTCTTTTCCTTGGGGAGAGGGGATAGGGGGGAGGTGGGTGGGGTAGATTAGATTTGGGTGTAAAGTCAACATGTAACATGGTTTATAATGTATAATTAATTTTGAATATGGATGCCTGTATGACGAAAAATTCATAAAATATTCAACAAAAAAGATCAGTTTTGATTTTCTGAAAACTTAATCGCTGATGTTGACCAGAGAGCATTAGGTATATTTTAAATTAAATGTAATCAAACACACAATATTGGAAGCCTTTAGTTTCAAAGAAAAACAAATTCTTAAGAAGAAGATGTGATGCAAGAAACAATATCTGCCATTGCACTGAGTTCACTTTCAAAAAGCACAATATCCTCTGTAACCATGACATCTGGTTTCTGCCCATCTTTTGCTCTGTCATCTTTTATATCACTGCTTATTCCAGCCTTCTCCATTATTTATTTCCTCCAACATTTGCCTTCCTGTTTTCATATTACTTTTCCCCTAATCTCCACTAAAATACTTTGAAGAACCTTTTGGACCTCTCTACTTTATTGACATTCTAAAACATTAGGATGGGTCCTGTGAGAGCATTTATTACATTGTTTTACCCTCTTTATTAGATCATATGATGTCATGATATTCTCCAACATTTTCTTTTAACTTTAGGACCTACATATTCCTCCCAATTAGCATCAGTAAAGCCTAGTCTATCTTCCTTGGCTCTGATCTATTGTCATCAGCTTCAAAAACATCTTTCTCACAAAATCTACTCTTTCACCTATATAGTTTTCTTCCAGTAATACTGCCCATGTCCATCACTGTTATGTCAAACTGCTTCAGTCCATCAGCGAAAGGTTGGATTCTGCAGTGCTATTCACCAGCCGCCTCCCTCAGTGTTGAATGTTGCAACTTATTCTCAATGCCAGCAGCTTGTATTTTCATGGCAAGCACAAATGAAGATATGCAGCAGGTCTTGGTGCCCGTTTAGTCAATAATCTGATGTGAATTTTATTCCACATGGTAAGAAAGTATCTGAAGTAGCAGGAGAGTGGGACTTTAGTTTTTAGGTAGTGCATTGTTCTAGTTTTTATGCAGGGCATCGGTGTTTTCCCAATACATGATTGAAGTTTCTTAATATTATGCTGAATTCTACTTTTCTGCTTGGAGCACTCAAGGGCTACATGTTCACAGAAATCAGCAGGGATGTTACTTAATTTCAAGGAGGTTTAAAGCGCAACCGTGTGCAAAATTCTTGTTTGAGCAAGTCTTTTTATCAAAAGCAGCCTGCTGTGGGCTTGTTGTAGTTTAAGGCATGATTTTTCCATTCATTCCCGCTCTCTATCTCTCTCACTCATCCTTCAAACATGCAAAGATAGGTGTGGGAGCAGGTAGTGTTGAGGAAACAGGGAGGCTGCAGAAGGACTTGGACAGTTTAGGAGAGAAATGGCAATGTCCGAAAGGTATGTTATGCACTTTGATGGAAAAAATAAACAGGCAGACTATTTTTTTTAAGTGGGGAGAAAATTTAAAATACCAGATGCAAAGAGACCTACGAGTCCTTGTGCAGGATAGTCTAAAGGTAAACTTGCATGTTGAGATGATGGTGAAAAGGCAAATGCAATGCTGGCATTCATTTCAAGAGGAATAGAATATAAAAGCAGGGTTGTGATGTTGAGTTGAAGCTTTATAAGGCACCGGTGAGACCTAACTTGGAGTACAGTAAGCAATTTTCAACTTCTCTCTGTCAGCACATCCTTTTCAAATGAGGATTCAGAGGAGATTCTCATGGATGATTCTAGGAATGAAAGGGTTATCCTATGATGAGCGTTTGACATCTCTTGGTCCGAACTCGTTTAAATTTAGGAGAATGAAGTGGATCTCATTGAAACATTTCAAATGTTGAAAAGAATGTAGAAAAGTTGTTTCCCATTGTGGGAGTCTAGAAGAAGAGGGAACTTCAGGATTGAAGAGTGACCACTTAGAACAGAGATGGAGAGGAATTTCTTTAGCCAGAGTGTGGTAACTCTGTGGAATTTGTTGTCAAAAGCAGTTGTGGAGGCCAAGTCATTGGGCTGTATTTAAGGCAGAGATTGATAGGTTCTTGATTAGCCAGGGAATCAAAGGTTCTGGGGAGAAGGCCAGGCAGTGACACTGAGTGGGAAAATTGATCAGCTCATGATTGATTGGTGGGTCATACTCAATGGGAGCCTATTTCTGCTCCTATGTCTTATTGTCGAAAAGGACATGGACTGGTTCTCATTGTTTGCCATGCAATCCTACTGCTTTATGTCTTGCAGTTAATTGAAGCCTTATTACACAGATATTATAGATATTTCTTTATTCTCTTTATTAAATTGGTACTTTACCACAGGCATTAATCAGAGGTATTTGGTAGTTTAAATTACCAACAAATTCATCCTGTGCATATTGGTAGTTATAAAATTGTAGTTTTATAACAGCATAAATATAAAATGTCAGGTCACTCATCTAAGTACTACTGGTACTATGTAACTTGTCATATGGTCAGGTGGTCGGTAACCAAACTGGCTCTCCCACCAGGCTTACCTGGTGCGGAGGGTGGCTAGATAACCTGCAGAATGAAAAACAAGACCTGTCAAAGCGGGGATGAAACCTCCCGTAGGGTCAATGGCCATCTAGTAAACACTTGCTATGAAGGGCAGAAAGGACACCCCTTGCATCGAAGCTTGGTCTAGCCATTCACTGCAAGAGAATTTCCCCCAGCCTTCTTGGACCTCATCATGCCACTGGATCCGGGAGGGGATGTTGAGAGGGTAGATCTGGATCTGTGCAAGCCCCTACTCACCTAAAATCCATTCACACACATGCTGTTCCTTTCTGAGGAGTGGGGTATAAGGTGTGGACTCTGCTGAGAACAAGCTCAAAGGGGCAACAGAGCTTCTGCCCCTCCACGTCCCATTTGCCAATTAAGTGCCTGCCAAGGATCGGCCTGTACAGCCACTCCAGGACACACATAACAAACCCCACAAACTGACTGAAAGGAACCATCATCATCCTACAGGATGGATAGCCAAAAAATGTGAAATGGGAGAATAACTTTGTATTCAATAAGCATATACGAGTGAAATACAGTGCTTGCCATGAGCATCAGTTGATCATATGCAAAGTCACAAAGTGAAAAGTGACCTGCAACTCTTTCTTTTCAGGGACCCTGAAAATCCCTGCAGCATTTAAACTAAAAATATCAGTCTACTAAAAGCCATCTTATAAAATTTCAGTTAACTGTCAGGTACAAAACAACAGGAATACATGTTATGCAATGAGTACATGTCTGTGTTCTTTACATTCATGAAGGTTGAGGGAATGAAATGAGAAACTCTTCCTTAAAAATCACAATTTCACCTTTTGCTAAAACTAAAAGTGGAACTGCTTTCAATGAAACTTTACAACTCATGGCAAAAGATTCCAGACAACATAGGAAAAGATTCATAGTTATACTCAAAAACACCTGGCAAAAATGCTTCATCCCTATTGACTACTGGGAATTTTTGGTGCATGATCACTCAAAGTGGGAAAGTCCATGCATGGGGCACATACATTTAGTGGAAATGGCAAAGGAGTACACTACCCATCTACTCAGTTACTCCATTGGGAACCTGACCAAGAATTCCAATTCCTGCAATGGTTGCATCAACTAGCTCAGAACCCTAAAATCAAAAGTTGATGCAAGTCATCCTTGATTCTGAGAAATGTCCACAAAGTTGAAAGCATTAAATGCTACATGTGGAGGGAATATTTATTTTTCCAGTCTTAATATTTTGTGTGTAAGCACTTATTGCAATCTATCTGATAACTCAAATCTTTTGGGGTCACACTGATGTGTATGACATCTGTTGCAACAGTTCACACTTTGAGGAAAATAAAATTGTATCAGATTCAGAAGAGATGGATGTGGGGACAATGCCCCTATCACTCTGGGAAAAACCCACAATTTATAACAAAGAAAAATTGTCAATTTCATAAGGTTGGACCTTCATAAAATAAAACAATATGCTTGGTTCTTAACTGAAAATTAGGCAGTAGAATGAAACTCAGCCTTTTTAAATTTAGCAAGCAACATTACAATGCTCATTGATTTTAAAAGAAACTTTGAATTTCCCATGTAGATAAGCAGTTTGAGAAAATTATTATATTATATTAAAACTGTTTCATAGCTTTATTTTTCAAGAGAATTAATCCCAAACAAACTAATGATTTAACTTGTTGTCTACCACAACCATTGTATTCATGCAGCCCAAGAGGAAAAAGACAACTGAAAAAAATCTAGTTCAATGCTACGTACATAAAAATATTTTTATGCTTAATTTACTCCCTGACTCATACTAACACAGAAAACAATTTACAAAAGTTGCTTTTCTACATCACCAAGAATCTTGCAAAATATCCAGACTCATTTTGCAGGATAGCTATCCAACAAAATTTGGTACCAAACCAATTAGGAAGATGTGGTCTTAAATCTTGATAAAGACTTTGGTTTTATGAGTATTTTAAATGGGAAAGAGAGAAAGAAAGGTTGAGATGAGGAAGTCTGATTCAGAGGAGACATTTCAACACATTCCTCCATGAAACATAGTTCTGAAATCGAAATCCCAATCTATGACTCTTACTGGGATTAGTTCTCAAAGGAGCAGTATCAACAAATTTAATACCAAACTCCAGAAAGATGGCATCAGGGCAATGCCTCAAACCTTGGTCAGATATGCATTTTAAGGAAAGACTTACAAGAAACATGAAGAAAGAAAAGAAAAACAGAAGGATGACAAGATTGAAGGTGGAGCTGCTAAAGGATAAAGGAGGCAACATGTGCCTGGAGGCAAAGACTGGAGACATCCTAAATGAATACTTCCTTCAGTATTTACAAGAGAAAAGGATCCTGATAAGGGTGAGGTCAAAATAGAACAGGTTTGTGTGCTGAACAATGTGGAGATTAAGGAAGAGAAAGTGTTGGGTCTTCTTAAAAACATCATGGTTGTTAAGTCCCTAGGGCCGGATGCAATATATCCCAGGCTGCTGTGGGAAGTGAGAGAAGAGATAGCTGGGGCAGTAGCTTTGATCTTTGAATCTATTTTGGCTGTAGGGGAGGTGATGGAGGATTGGAGAATGGCAAATGTAGTCCCCTTGTTTCAAAAAGGTAATAGGGAAAATCCTGGGAATTATAGACTGGTGAGTCTCACGCCAGTGGTGTGCAAACATTGGAGAGAATTCTTAAGGGTAGGATCTATGAGCATTTGGAGAAGTCCAGTCTACTCACGGATAATCAGAATCACTTTGTGAAGGGAAGGTTGTGCCTCACAAGCCTAATCGAGTCTTTTGAGGAGGTAACAAAAGAAATTAATGAGGGTAAAGCAGTATATGGTTGGTGCCAAAGTGAGGGGGGACATTTGCAGGATTGCCCCAAAATGAGGTGTTGTGACCCACCCCCCCCAACTCGCTCACGGTCATTAAACCCACCTCGCCCCCACCTGCAGCACTAGTGTAGCCACGAGCGTCTAGCGTCACTATCCACGCAATATAAGCAGTGCGTTTCTCTGCTATGTTGGAGGGTTTAGTACTATTTTTAAAGGAATATATCGAGGGCCTATACTGTGCAGTAGTGTGTATTCTATTTTCTATTTTTTTTTAAACCAATTTCTTCCCTTTGCTGTTTAGGGATAATTGTATCTTAAATGATAAATTTATTTTGACAGTTTCCAGTGTATTTTACATTGATCTATGGGAACCTTTGCAGGTTGTCAAAAACAATCTGTGCATTCAATTAGAGGAAGCCTTTCCTGTTATACTAGTTGAAAGGCTTTTATGTAGAAAATGACAATGCAATGCGAATATTACTTATTAGCAGTCTACATCTTAGGCCAATCTACATTCACCTAAAGTGCTCACCCTATCAGCTGCAGCCTACAATGGCAAATGTCACAAATGTTTTGGTTCTCCTGTAAAATGCAATGATCGTACAATGAATATATGCTCCTATGAGAATTTTGACATTGGACTTTGCTACTTGACTGTTTGACATGACCCTACCCTGTATAAGCTGACTGGGCTCACTATGAGAGAGTCAGCAATGCATCCAGATAGCTGCAGGTCAGTTTGCAGTAATTGGTAAAAGTATTCTTATTGCCTCTCTGGTGAAGGGTACCGTTCTCATTCAAATCTCCTTACTAATACATTCATTAATGTTTTGACTTGAAGGCTTCAACATTTACAGAAGCTTGGGCTTAGATTTTATATTTTTACCCAGAGCTGTGACATTGTGAACTGAATTTGAATTATGCAGTGAACATGTGCCATTTAATTTATTATCCTGGACACATGGGTACCATTCAGTCAGATGAGGGATATTTTTGATTAGCTTCGAGCTCAAATGCTTTTAAAAATTACTAAACAGCAGTTGTGTATGGGTTATGCAAGGAAAAATTAGAACTGACAGGCTGACAGAGGCTTTACTGCACAAGTTGCAGTCTTTGTTTTCGGTTTTCCAGTTTTAACAGACTGAAAAGCAGCAATGATAAGTGGGGAGGGGTTGTGAGAAAGTGTTTAATATTAATTTAAATATGAAACCAAGTGATTGCCAATTTTTTTTGTTGACAGTTAGAATAGGTCAATACCAATTGTGTATATTCAGGAGATATTTGCACTCAAAATCTTTCTCCCAACCCAGCCCCACGTGAACTAGTGTTCTACTAGTGTTGTGTGTGACAAAGACTTTGCTCAAGGCCTGAGATGAGACTTCACATTATGGGTACAGGGTACCTATGTGACTCCCAATTGTCTAATGAGCAGAAGGAGAAAAGAATACCTAGATCTCCGGGTTTGCTACAACATAGATGATCAATCACCAAATTGAATAGCTTTACCCTCTGTTCTGTAGAAGGTACAAAAGGGACATGGCAGGCTATGAATTTTTTGAGGCCTTGTCAAGCCAAAAGGCAAAATGTTCTCAAGGAAACCTGAGAATTTAGGGTGAGTACATCCTGTTAACATAGGGAGGGAAGGCAATCAGAAAGTCCTGGCTCTATTGGCATGTGGTGACACACTGGTAGAGTCTAGCTCTAAAATATACTTCCTGCCCCCTCTGAAGAATAAATAACTCTTTTCTTGTCCCAGGAATGTGACATAACTATTTTAAGCCAAATGACTATCTTGACAGCAACTTCACAAGGCTTCATGAAATGTTCATACGTCCTACATTTCCCTCAAAAAAGGCAAGAACTTTGAGAATGTCTATCAATCCATGAATATCCCACAGGATATTGCTTTCTGAGTTTTTTTTTTAAACAACTATCTCCTATCCCTCTGCCTGCCTGACGGTCCTGGTTATTTATTCAGAACTATCAGTTTCCAGGTTACACATCGTGTAAGAACAGCAGCTCCATTCATTTTAATGGACAACTGGATACAAGTTACACCACCAGTTCAAAATCTACCCATCAGTTTCAACTTACCTAGTCACAATCAACTAGCTTTACATTTCATTGCTTTTTATTAATTCATCTTTGAACAAAGTTCATCTAAGCTGTGGAGACCACAATGTTTTCCTTCCCGAAGCCAGATTTGGATTCCTTAATTCATAAATGTTTCTCTTATGGTTTCTTATAAGACAAAGGTGAAGTCTTACTTAATATTTCTAAATATAGGAACTTGGGCCTCTAACAATTGGAATTCCAGAAGATATAGGAACAAATGAAGTACAATAGATATTTTGTTTCCTTCACAATGGTCACCCACTTCTTTGATTTAGCATAGCTTGAATCCCTCAAAACTGGCAGTTGACTTTAACAGGGTTTATATCCATAGGGAAGGCACATTATTAATTCAGAGTTATGACACATATATCTGCCATATCAAGAAACTACATATGTACTCATTTTGTGCAATGTTTCAATGTCTTCCTTGCTTAAGGATACCTGAACAAGGCTTTTCATTATTAGACTAATTTAACATTACTTCCTATAAATCTAATGAGAAGTGCAAATGAATTAGGTTAGAGAATGAGACAGTATAGAATACAATCATTACAGCATGGGATGAGCAGACAACTTTAAAACATTTTTTTTTTATACAAAGAATTTAGCTTTAAGCAGCATCTCAAAGAATGAACAAGTTGAGAGGGTCAGCAAAGTAACTCCATGAGGCTAAGCTCTAGACTATAAAGGGAAAGATGCTACCAGTAGGGCAAAGGAATCTGAGCATGCTTAGGAAAATTGAAATGAAGCTAAATGATGGTCCTGGGATTCTTCAACCCGAAATGCTAACTATTTCTCTTTCTATAGATGCTGCCTCATCGGATCAAGGTTTCTTTTTATTTCAGAGATCCTAGAGAATTGGAAAGTTGAGAATACCAGAAGTTGCAAAGATGGACAAGTGAAAGAATGGAGAGATTTGAAACTATCGATGCAAAAAGTGGTAAACTGTGAGTCATGTAGATTAGCAAAAAAGGAGTGATGGGTGAATCTCAGTTATTTCACTGATTTACACCATGAGCCTTGGCATGTAATTGAAAGAATAGTTCTCACAATAAATGAAATATTGTAAAACTGCATTTTCACATACAGAATCCTAGTATCAGTCAAATTTAAAACACTTAATTCTTCATCACATTAAAAGGGATAGTTTTCTCTTCATTAAAAAAAAACTGGATTTGTTTACATCAGGAAATTTAATGTTCGCCATTCCGGCATCATGATTGCATTTTTGTCTTAATTTTCCTATAAAATGATTAAGGTCAATAAGGTGAGCTGCACAGAAACCCTAAGATTTCAAAATACAAGGAAAGCCAAAAAGTTAAAATGCCACAAACAGGAAAAATAGAAAAAAAATATATGGGCAAAGGGGTAAGGAAGTGTCTCCATTTAACATGGATACACAGGATGGGGAGCTCCACACCACAGCTTGACATGGGCCAAAGTTCGAACGGCGATGATAAAGCTCAAATCAACCTGCTAAAGCTCTTCCCTATCCCAAAGTGTTTTTTTTTAAATCATGAATTATTTGAAATTCAAATCCCACGAATTTAGGCCCTTGCCATATAGGATAATTCTGCATATTTAAAAAGATGTAGTTTTAGTTAACTTGGAACTGGACAAATTGCTTCATATCTTTGTGGCAGAAAAAATTGGAACAATAAAAAAGTTTGAACTCAATGACTCAATTAGCTGATGGAACAATGAGGAAATCTCAGATGTTAGAAAACCAAATCAACATGGAATTACTGTTCAAACTGATAGAATAAGGACTGCATATCTGTGACATTTTTTTTTACCTGTATTCTTTTGTCAGCTTCCCGAGTGCACAACATCATGATACTAAATGTCAATGCTGTTATCAATCCACTGAGAAAATGCTGTAAAATAATACTTAGCACAGCTGCACCTAGAACAAATGTAAAATAAATTGACATTGAAACCTTCTGACACTCTATTGATATGTTGTAACATAGCAAGGGGAATAAGCATGATAAGAAATCTCTTCTACTGTGACATATTAAAATATATACCACAATCAAGTACATTGCCTCAAAGCAAACACCTGGTTCTGCTTTGAACATAAATTCAAAAATATTTACATTTAGATGTTTTGTTGTTGATGCGGAGAAGACAGAGAACAGAAACCAGTAATTTCAAAACTGGGAAGTGATTCAGGAATTTATCCAATTAAATTCAAATTGAAGTGAAGGACTGAATAATATAGTTCTACAAAGGGAAGAGATTACCTTTCATGAAAACTTGAATATCTTTCTCCGTCACTTAAAACATTTTAGAGAGAATAGCACAAATACTTCCACTGTCATTGCCTTCGTCCACTGAGTGACAACATAATTTTGTATCAACATTACAATAAATACTTGTAATTTCCAATTAATGACAAATTTAGTCCATACGAGGGAAAACAGTTCCAAATCATTGATAATGGCAGCACAAATTAAAGTCGCAGGTTAGCAACAAAATCAGGAGAAATTTAATATAATGAAATTATTGTATCACCAGCAAGAGAATATATTAAGTTTTTCTGTATTGATTAAGCTCTTAATATTTCTAAACAATTCAGCACCTTTCTTCATTGAATGACCAGAATAAGAAATTTTAAATCAACCTTTAAATGCTAAAAAAAAATCATTAAATTAATTAATTTATTGAAACATATTTTCATATTTAGGAAATCTATGTATAGATGTTATTCAAGGAGAAAGAAGAACACACCATATGAAACAAACAAACTACCGTATTTGATGGCCTCTCGCTCACCGCCACCTGTCCCCACACATCATTCAATTTGCTTGGGGACATGCTCATCGAAAAAAAAAGCTCATCATGGTGCTTGATCATCAAGGCCCAGCACTCCTCTCAAAGCAGGCAATCAATTGTACCATTGGTGTAGACTATAAGCATGGTTGTTGCGCTGCTGACAGGGGCCGCTGTGGTCAGCCATTTCACTGCGATAAGTGAGTGGCAGTGGTAGCTCCGGAAAGCATGGGCCACCCGAGGGCAGGTGGTCCGTGAAGCTGTGGGCCTGCTTCCTGGACAGTGCAGCACCTCCGCAGGCTTCTTGAAGCTGGGTGAGTAGTTTCAGTGCTTTCCTCCTGTCACCATCTTGAGGATGAAAGCCTCCACTATATTTGTATTTCAATGCCCAAAATGGCGGCATCAAAATGTCACCATCACGTATGAGACCCGGGGTGGAGGAGGGAATTGGGGTGATTTTTGTGGAAAAAGAGGAGCATCTTATAAGCCATCAAATACAGTAGATACCAAATAATGCATTTTTAAAGACATTTAGACAGATACAGGAATAGAAAAGCTTTTAAGAGATATGGATCAAACACAGACAAATGAGATTAGCTTAGGTAGACATCTTAGTCAGCATAGACAAGGTTGATCAAATAGCCTGTTTCCATGGTGTAAAATGCAATCACTTTAACAGTTTCCCTTTGCTCCTTATTGTCTAAACCATGTTTTTCATAATAAATAGTTTCATGGTAGCAGGTACCCTTTAGATAGCTCAAGCATTGAAGTTCAAAACTCAGTGACCAAGAAATTCAACCTAGATATATGGCTTGTGAGATGAGGGGCTTCCACAGGGAATATTCTCTATGTTAGAAAGGTCTGGATCACACATAACGTTGCATTTGAGACCTCATTAGCATTGAGCTGGTCATCTCAGTGGTGGAGCAGATATTGGAAAAGACCCAAGACCCAAGAGTGAACAATGGGAATTTTTGTTTTCAAACTTGACCAGTAAATTCTATCAGTCTGGTTTTTTTTTTTTAAAAAGACTGCATTTAAGACTAGTTTTCTTGAGAATCTACTCACAATCTGCCTCAGACCAAATAAATATAGCATAATAGCCCTCAAACAGACCTTACTTACTCAGACCAAACATATTTTCTTTGTTTTGTATGACAATCATTTTCATTTTTATCAAAAATGGTAGTGCTTTTGTAGTGCTTTTGACCATGTAAAAAGTTGAGGATTCTGCATCCTGTATTCCCATGTACATTTTTGTTTAATGAATTAGGTACATTTTTTAAATTTAATTTCAAAAGTCAAATTTCTAGGCCAAAGCCTTGTTTAAACTGTGAGGCTGTATCAATTTGCACAGGCCTGGTGTGCGTGTGCATTGGGATACAGGATGTGAAGACGTTATCTATGTATTTCTAAGCATAATGCGTTGACCTAATTTTCTTGATGAACAAGCAACAAATGTAACATTACAATGATCTGAAAGTTTTATTTGAAAGTAGGTCTATTATCAAACACAAAGAATGGAAGGCTCTTTATCATGCAGCAGGATTTAGTGAGATTTGTATTCCGTTTCCAACTGTAACTGATATTTTAATCCACCATACTTAGGGTGTGAATCATTCTCCATACTTACCTCTTTTAAACAGTCCAGAATTTGTACAATTTGTTCAAATGATCTGGAGATTAAGTATTCATTTGATAAAGATGAAATCACAATAGCATATAGTTATGAGACAGGAAACTGGCTAGAGATCCCATCTCAGTAGCACCTGCTGGAGGTACAGTTCCATGGACCAAATGAGTAAAGATAATGCCTCTTGTCAGTTATCAGTACATTCTCAAGAGAAAAGGGCACACGAGCAAGATCCCAGACATCATTAGACCCCAGTGAATATAGCCTGCTGAGGGGACAGCATCTCACTATTTGGAGAGTTGAGAAATCCAGAGATGAGCAAGAATCAAGGCATTGTAGCAATACCTTGGGAAACAATTGGAAAGATCAGGCAGTCAATAAACAACTACATTTCAAAGTCTAAGGAGTGCAAAACAGTATCAAGCTTTTCAAAAAATAAGGAAGTTCCTTATAACAAAAATTAGACAACTACACACTTGCCTTTTGATCCTTTTTAAATAGTCTAATAGCTCTTCTTGCAGATGGTTTCCTGAATCGAAGCATCACAAAACCAATTGGAGACAAAGTCATCCTAGACTAGGTATTGTGTAATGAGAAAGGATTAACTAACATTCTTCTTATGCCTGACCATGTGAGGATCAGCAACCATCATATAATTCTTCATTATTCTGAAACCAGGATCCTAAATCTAAATAAAGGAAGCTACAATGGTATGAACAAGATCTGGCTAAGGAAGATTAGAGCATATTACTTGTGGAGTTGATGATAAACAGCAAACACTGAAAGCATGCATAGATGAAGTTCATTCTTGTCTGGCAATGAAAATAAAACAGGAAGTGTGGTTTTGAATGGGGAAAGGAAACCCATGCAGACATGGGGAGATCATACAAACACTTAGACAGCATGGGATTTGAATCTGGGTCTCAATTGCTGACGCTGCAAAGGTGTTGCACTAAGTGCTATGCCAACTGTGCTGCCCTCAACTTGTATCTGTACACACTGTCATTTGTAATCAAAGCACAGAAATGCTGGAGGAACTCAAGTTGGTCTCTCAGCATCCATAGGAGGTAAAGATATATTACCGGCAGTTCAGGCCTGAGTCCTTCCTCAAGGTATGAATGAAAAAAGTGTCAAAATTAAAGGCAGGGGGAAGAAAGAAGAATGGGAGAGGGAGGAGTACAGAACAACTGACAAAAAGTTGATTGGAGATGATGAGAGGAAGGATGCTGGGAGACTGGCTGAGTTCCTCCAAAACTTCTGTCTGCAGACTTTCATGTTTCATAGATTGAGGGTTCATTGGGATTGGAAATTTTGGGGAAAAATTTTGGTTTGGAATGCATTGTTAACATATCATCACACATTGCTATAGGGCAAAATTCCTGTGTGCTTTGAATAAAAGAACATCGCACTGTTAGAATTTTCATAAAGAATCAAGTGGAAAAGATGGAAATATAAAGATGAGCTGCAGTCAACATTTCCTTTAACATTTCAATCATCCAAAGCATCTTAAGCACTTGCTAACTTTCCATTTACCCACAGAGAATTTGAATAAAAGATAGTCAAACTAGGCAGCAGCTTTAAAAGGTGTCACATTTCTTTCAACAAAGCTCAGAAATAAATAGCACTTTTACAGGCAGTCAATGCCATGTAAGATCAAACAGTTTTCTGATCTTGTTTATCATCCTTGGCATCAACTTTGATGTACTGTATGATCTATTGGAGATGTCTGCAAATAAAAGCAGCTTCTTGATACTCTTACATTAAATCATTCTCCCAAGATAGATCCTAAGCATTTTTTGACATTCATTTTTCAAAGTTCTTTGCCTTATTTGCAGAAAAAATAGATAAAAAAAATCTTTCAACTGACTTTTTCTAGAGAAAAATGGCAGAAACAACAGAACAGCTCATCCGCAAGAAAGCAATAAATACATTCAATGCAAAATAGCACTTTAACGCACAACTTTACTTCTGCTTATAGTCACATAGATTTCTTGTTCATCAAAAGCTTACCGAGGTTTGTTAAAAGAGAAAATATCCTTTATTTCAAATAAAACTAAGCTGTTACTTTATGTACAAGTAAAAGGATTTCCAAACTTGTCTGTTTGCTGCCTCATGGGGCACATCCAGGAACTCTATGGAACAAGGTACTATCTTGTGATCTTTGTCCAATGCCAATAATTGTATACATAAGATGTCACACATCTTATAGCTTTACCAACCCCCACTATTCACCACCCCCCCCCCCACCAAAAGCCTTCATAACCTGCTTATTTTTAACATTTCCAGGTCCAATGAAAGGGCACTGATCTGAAATGCAAATTCTTCCCCTTTCTCTCTACGCATTTATATAGCTGATCCATTGAGCATTTCCAACACTTTGCGTTTATTTTAAATATAATGACTGCTCATCTAAACTTGTGCCAAAATCCATTTTGAATACTGAGAAATGTGAAAACTAATCACATTTCTATTTACTGTTAGCATGGGAAAATGTTCTATTTTAATAGTTTTCATCTAATCACATACAGTACATAAGCAATGATGTATATTCTTAGATATTGCTGGAATTGAACTGATCCAAGCAATTAGCATTGCTACAGGAGCCAGAATATTTTGTCTAACCTCACTTATCTGGTGTTTCTTTATCCACTGAAGTTACCTGAAGTGCACATTGTTTGTGGTACGATGAATTGTTACTTTGGTAAGCCTTAATGCTTTACAACTACCCCATTTTGAAGACAGGTTGTGAGTTCTGAGTTCAGCCTGTTGAAAACCCTTGTGGTCCGTACAAGAGGAAATGGCTGTCTAGAGTGTTTCACCTGAAATAAGGGAAGCAAAAGGAACTCTATGGTGACCTGCAGTTGAAGAGGTTATCATTTGAAAAACCCTGATGGGGCAAGTTTGTTCGACAAGTGGTTGATCGGAGGGAATCAGTTTGCATGTGTCCAACGAGCAACAAATCTCTCTCTGAAACCAACAAGAACCTTCCTGAGCAGTAACCAATTACCTTTAAGCACCAGAGCTTGGTGAAAATTCATAAATGTTAAATTCCGCTCACAGTATAAGAATTTCCTGATACAGGTGAACTTGGAGGGGTGAGATGTGAGATTGGACTGTGAATCAAAGAACTTTTCTTAACTTATACACATTACATACACAGGTGCTTAGAATTAGAAGGGGGTTAAGTTAGATTAAGTTAAGCTAATAGTAATAAGTTAAAGTTTGATCCTGTTTTTATGTTTAAAGAATGACTTTTGTTTAAGTAACTATTTGTCTTGGTGAATTTCTATTGCTGCTAGGTTTTGGGGTCCCCCGGGCCTGTAACAGTGATGCCATTAGTGTGTTGGGTCCAGGAAAGATCCTCTGAGAACTTAATGTGCTCACCTTCTCCATCTCTGATCTTCTAATGATCATTGGATTGTATTCCTCTGGCTTTCCCTTCCTGAAGTCAACATTAACTCCTTCGTTTTGGTGACATTGAGTGCACAGTTACTGTTAGTGCACCATTCAGCCAAGTTGTCAATCTCCCTCCTATATGCTCACACATCACTTTTCTTTATACAACCTATTACTGTGGTATTGTGGGCAAATTTGTCAGTGGTGTTCCTGTCGTACCAGGCCACACAGTTGTAAAGTAAGTAGAGCAAATGGTTAAGAATAGCCCTGTAGTGCTCCAGTACTGATGGAGATTCTGGAAGAGATGTTCTCACCAATCTTCACTGAATGTGGTCTGGAGGTGAGGAAATCCAGTTAAACAGTTGGGTGTGGAGTCCCAGGTCTTGAAATTTGCGGATCAATTTTGAATGGATGATGGTGATAAATGATGAACTGTCATCATAAAGAGCATTCTGATGAATCCATTTTAATGTCCGGGTGTTCCAGTGCTTTGCGTAGAGCCAGTGAGATGGCACCCACCATAGACCTGTTGATACGATAGGCAAACTGGAATGTATCCTGTCACTGCTCAGACAGGTGCTGATATGGTTCAACACCAGTCTTTCAAAAAACTTCATCACTGTTGATGTAAGTGTTACTGGCCAATAGTCCTAAAGGTAGGTTTACTACACTCTTCTTGGGCACTGGTATGATTGATGCCAGTTTGAAACAGGTGTCATCAAATTATGAGCAAAATGAAAGGAGTCACCCGAATAAAATGCTGGGGGGAGGGACAGGGGGTGGTGCACAGGCCCAAAAGGCAAGTGGCAATAAGTGGATAATGGAGGAAGGGCACAAGAGAAAATAGAGGGAGTGGGGGATAGCTCTGTCAATGAAGAGAGAAGGGGTTGGAGGGGTGGAGAAAAAAAAGAGATAGATAGATACAGAAGAGAGGGAAATAGGGGTGGTTTAGCACAAATCGGAGAAGTCGATGTTAATGTCATTTGGTTCGAGTGCCCAGATAGAATATTAGGTGTTACTCATACAATTTACAGGTGGCCCTGGTTTGGCAGTGGCCATGGACAGATATATCAGTGTGGGAATGGGCCACAGAATTGAAATGGTTGGCCACTGGGAGATCCCTGTCAATGATGTGGACAGAGCGAGGTGCTCAGTGAAGCAATCTCCCAGTCTGCGTTTATTCTCTCCAATGTTAAGAACGCTACAATGGGAGAACTGGATACAGTAGAGGACTCACGCAGATTCACAAGTGAAGTGTCGCTTCACTTGGAAGGACTGTTTATGGTCCCGAATGGTGGTGAGGAAGGAAGTATGTGCACAAGTGTGGCATGTTTTTTTCCAGACATATAGCATGGTAACAGGTTCTTTCAGCCTAGCAGCCCATGCCACCCAATTACACTCAATTGACCTAAAACACCGGTGGGAGGAAATCCATGCAGACTTGGGTGAAAAAGTACAAACTCCTTACAGACAGCACAGGACTAGAATCCTTGTTGCTCGTTGTAAAGGTTAAAACCTTGTGTTTTTGATTTGTAGTTAATTTTGTGCCTATCTCTTTAAGAAAGCATTGTTACCATAGTGACAATGACATCATATGTCATAATTTCTGTGCGGACCAAGAGCTTCCACCTCATTTTTTGAAGAATTATGAATGGGATACGAGCTCAAGATACTTTTTGAATTCATCTTAATTTTGTCTATTTCTTCTCAGCCACAAACGAGCCTGCAGCTGACGTGGACATTTACCCCCTCCATAAATCTTCGTCCGCAAAGCCAAGCCAAAGAAAAGAATGTTTAAAGTTGAATATAGTTATATCATTATACAGTATGCTTTGTTTATTCATCATTATGAAAACCTCAATGCAAAGTTATGCAAAATGTTTATCGTTTTATCAACAAATTAAAGCTACTTAAAGCTGCAACTACAAAACTTGGCTTATTGGATTAATAAGACAGTAATTCGGAATTTCATCGCTTGTGTTTCCTTTGAAGATGACACATTTTGGAATTGGGAAATACTAGAACTTGGAAAGTGTCGTCTACACTTAGATTCAAAGAAAAATAATAATTGTGAACTTTGGAAGAAAGGCTTGTAAAATTTGTCTGAAAGAACTCAACTTGTTAAAAGTATTTAAGCATTTAAGCTTTAATAAGAATTCCAGTTTTCTGTTAGAATATTCCAGAAGCCTCTATGGGAGCATGTCTGACTGCACAACCTATAACCTTGGAGAGATAAGATAGAGTTCTGGTTAGCAAAATCTGGCAAGAAGCCCAGAAGAATGTTTTCTTAAAAGTTATAAACATAAAAGAATGAGGTTTATGAGCAGAACAAAGAGGCAATTCAGCAGAGAAATCCTCTTAAAAGGACCAAGCAAGATACAAATATTTTACAGTTCCAAGGAACCAGGTTAAGCCAGGAGAAGACAGTGAAGAACCCAAGATGGAGAAAAATAAGTCTCATCGGGCTAAAGACATTGAACAAACAGCTCCTCTCAAAGAACTGTTTGGGTCGTGAGTTGAGCCAGCAAGCTGGACCGACAATGCTTGCCAGGAGATTGGAGCCAGTGAAGAAGCGGCTTCAACTACCAAGAAGAAGGCATTGCAGACCTCATTAGCTGACTTAAAGGTTAGTGGAAGAGATGAATCTACTTTACAAAGCCCCACTTGTGCTGTACTGAGCAAAATGCTGAAGGTAGAGACTCAATCAGCCGTATCTGAAAGTCCAGCTGATAGTATTTCCAAGATTATGAGTCTCAAAGTCTTCAAAGGCATCTAGAGCAAGTACAGCTTTGCGTGCTTCAAGGATATCAGCAATGCATCCTAAGGCTCAAGCAGACTTGGCTACTATTTGTACTCAACATGAGTGGTTGGAGAAAATATGTACTTTAGAAGATATGGAAGCTGCAATGAAGAATCAGCAACTAAGGAAAGAAGCAGAAATGAAGAATCAACAACTAAGTTACAAATGGCTCGTGAAGAATAAAAAAATTATTGAAGAGAGAAAAGGCTAGAGCTTGAAGAACAATATGCTATGTCTGTGAATAAGAAGTATATTCCCTATCAGGATGATATCAAACAGTGGGATCATCTAAAAGATGTTTGCTTACCCAAAATTTATGCTAAAATTGAGATGTTAATTGGATTAGATGTACCAATTGCTCTCGAAGGAGTCAAAATGATAGACCTTATGCCGTGCAAATGTTACTTGGATGGACAATTAATGGACCATTAGATGGAAAAATGAATAATGATCAGGAGTCATCAAATGTAAATGTCAACAGAATTTTAGTTGTCAAACATAATGATCTATGGCAGGGGTGTCAAACTCAAATTCACGGAGGGCCAAAATTAAAAACTTGGACTAAGTCGAGGGCCGAATTAAATATTTATTGAAAATTTTCAACAACACCTGCATGTTTTCTCTTATTTCAACATATGTAATGTTAAACTTTTTCTTATTAAAATAACTGTTTAATAATAGTTTTGGATAAACTCTTTCCAGAAGCATTAACAAATGAGAAATAAAATATTCAATAAATAATATTTCTCTATAGAGGATTTGTCAAATGTTGCTAGTGTGCTGTCGAATAGTAAAATCTGAGGGCTATTGAGAATGTGGGAGAATAACATTATTCCTGAAACAATCAAATGGGTGACTGATTGTGGGCATGAACTCTAGCAGGGTTATTTGCTATGCCCTTTTTCCATTGGTACAGATATCCTTTGATTTACACATTTTTCAAGTTTTATGCCTAATGAGCTTGTATCCAGGAGCAGGACCATTTTTAACCAGGAATATATTTATCACTGTGACATGAAACTATTGGAAGATCGTTTTATCCTGAGAATAAAGTTCATAATACTTACTCAGGCCTGTGTGCGGGAGGGCGGGGTTTGCGGGCGATTGGGTTGGACAACGACAGTGCAGGGGCATCGGCTCTCGCTCCATCTCGGCGGATCAGCGGCCCCATCACCGTGAGTCGCGGGTCAGCCTGCGGCAGGAAGGGGGAGTGGGCAACGGTCCTGGCGAGGTCAGGCCCCCCCTGAGTTTCTGCCAGACCCCCGTGACCTGCTGAGTTTCTCCTAGACCCCCCTTGACCTGCTGAGCTTCTGCCGGACCCCCCTTGACCTGCTGAGTTTCTCCCGGATCCCCCTTGACCTGCTGAGTTTCTCCCGGACCCCCTCCCCTTGACCTTCTGAGTTTCTCCCGGACCCCTCCCCCTCGACCTGCTGAGTTTCTCTCAGAACCCCCTTTGACCTGCTGAGTTTCTCCCGGATCCCCCTTTGACCTGCTGAGTTTCTCCCGGATCCCCCTTTGACCTGCTGAGTTTCTCCCGGACCCCCTTTGACCTGCTGAGTTTTTACGAGAACCACAGACTTTCGCTCATACATTGATGAGGGGGATCAAGGGCCAAACATTGTCAGGTACCTCTCTGCTGGATAAAGGATATGGTTTAACCCGCTGAGTTTCTCCAGTGTTGGGTTTTCACGAGGTAGAGTCAAAGGGCCGAAGGGCCTGTTTCTGATCTGTAATGTTCTACGGACCCTGCTCTTCTTTCCGTGCCGGTGTCCCAGGACCTTTCCATGGCAGTCTCCGCGCTCAGGACCGTGCTGGGATCCCGGTCAGCGGTGGAGGAGCAGGTGAGCGCGGCTAATCCCGATCCAGCCCACGCCACTCCCGAGATTGGCAGGGGGTTCCACCCTACCTGACCAACCAGCCTCGCTCTCCATGTGTACTCCGGGCACCCGCCGCTGGTCCGGTGGGAAGGCGCAGGGCGGCCGGTAGCCGGCGCCCCCATCGCCCGGCGGGGAGCCCCAATCTTCCCTCCGGCGTCCCGACTCCATCTGCAGCTCCAAGAAACGCTGTGCCACTGGGGTTCCGGGCGCTGGGAAGCGGCCTTGGCTTCCCCTGACACCGGCCAGGCCGCGCTGCGGTGGGGGGGTGGGCGGGGGGACACGACAGCGTGTTTATAAAACCACCCACCACTACTTTTCAAGGACCAGGATTTTTCTCTCTCTCTCTCACCCTGGGACACAGCAGTTACTGTGCATGCGCTATACTGGCGCGGCGGCCAGCGGGCCACCTCTAATACATTTTTTATATGATCTTGCGGGCCAAATATAATTATATCGCGGGCCAGAGTTTGACATGTGTGATCTATGGGAACAACAGCTTAAAATTGATTTCCCTGAATGTGTGAAAGATATTCAAGAACATTCAAAGGAGGATAAACAGTTTCTAGATTTAGTTTCAAATTCTGTTAAACATTTTGATGATCATTATTGTATAGCATTACCTTTGAAAAAAAGAGAAATTTGTATGCCAGACAATAAAATAATAGCAGAACAACGTATGCTGAATTTGAAGAGAAATTCTTTCTTCCATTTGGAATATACCAATGTTATTTGGACATGATAACCAAGGTTTATGTAGAAAAGGTATCTGAAGGTATCTTGAAACATACTTTAATAGATGTTTTGATAAGAGTTTGTTAAGAGCTTATTGTAATTGCTGCAGATATTGAAATGATATTTCATCAAGTGAAAGTACCATCAGAAGATCATGATTTTCTACGATTGTTATGGTGGCCTAATGGCGATTACAGTAAAGATATGATTGAATACAGAATGACAGTTCATTTATTTGGAGCAAATTTTGTTCTTAGGAAATGTGCTGAATATAATAAAGAGCAATTTAGTTCTCAAGCTATAAGCATCATCAGAAATAATTTCTATGTTGACGATTGTCTTACTTCAGTGGTTTCAGAAAAAGAAGCAATAGATCTTTATCATGAGTTAAAAGGGTCCTGTAATAAAGGAGGTTTATTCCTTTTGAAATGGATTAGCAACATTTGAGATGTGTTGTCTGTTATTCCTGAGGCAGAAAGAGCAAAGGAGATAAAACATCTTGACTTGGATTGTAACGATCTACCTGTTGAAGGAATTCTAGGAGTACAATGATGTGTTCAGTCTGTTGTTTTCAAATTCAAAATTGTTCTGAAAGAATGTCCTTTGACAAGAAGAAGTATTTTTTTGATCGTAAGCTCAAAATATGATCCTTTAGGAATATTGGCACCAGTTGTATTAATAGCCAAGAAAATTCTACAAGAATTGTGCAGAAGAAAATTTGGATGGGATTCCATCACACAAGATTGGATGAATTCAATTGAGAGTCTTGAAATGTTAGAAAGTTTTTAAGTCAACAGATGTTTTAAACCTACAGTCCTGTCCACATTTGCTCAGTTACACCATTTTGCTGACGAAAGCAGAGATGGTTTTGGTGCTGTCAGTTACTTAGTACTGCGAAATAACCAAGAGCGAGTACATTGTGGATTTGTAATGGGAAAAGCCAGAGTGGCTCCGTTAAAGCCAGTCCCCATACCTTGAAAGGAATTGCTGCTACTATGGCGAACAAAATGGACACTGTGTTCAGAAGAGAGTTACAGATGGAGTTAGCAGATTCTATGTTTTGGTCTGATAATGCATCAGTGCTTAAATACTCGAGAAAACAGGTCATGGTGGTAGTAATCACGTGTTATCAGAATTACACCAGAAATATTGGATAATTGCTGCTTCAACATTAATCAAAAGAATTATATCAAAATGTGTTAATTGTCGACGTACAAAGGCTAAACCTGGAGAACAACAAATAGCGGATTTACCACAAGACAGATTTTCACCTGATGAATCTCCATTTACACAAGTGGGTTTGATTACTTTGGTCCTTTGCAAGTAAAACGAGAAAGAAGTATTGAAAAACGATAAGGAACTATTTTTACCTGTCTGACTACAAGAGCAATTCATATTGAAGTAGTGTCATCGCTTGATACAGTCCCTTGTATCAATGTTCTTAATGTTTTCTCGCCAGACTTGGTCAAGTAAAAGAATTACGTTCTGATAATGGATCTAATTTTACAAGAGCTCAATTAGAGTTATGAAAAGCCATTCAAAAGTGGAATCATCATCAAATTTATGATGCATTACTTCAAAAGGAAATTAAATGGATATTTAGCCCACCCACAGGATCAAAATCATGGAGGTGTGTGGGAAAAAAAATGACTAAATCAATCAAGAAAATTCTCAATTCCATTTTGAATAGTCAAATATTGAATGATGACAATCTTCAGACAGTATTGTGTGAAATCAAAGCTATTTTAAATTGTCGTCCAATAACGAAAATTTCTGTAATCATCTCTTACTTCTTAAATCTAAACCTTTAATGCCTTCGGGTCAATTTCAGTAAGAAGATATTTATGCAAGACACAGATGGAGACAAGTGCAGTTTATTGCAGATTTATTTTGGAAAAATTGGATTAAAGGACATCTTTCTTCATTACAAGAAAGACAAAAATGGTCTAAAGCTAAATGCAATTTTGTATGCAGAGACATTGTAATTATAATGGATGATCCTGCACCGAGAAATTTTTGCTTGTTGGGGAAAATCATGGAAACAGTTCAGGACAAAAAAGGTTTCATTCGGCGAGTGCACATTAAAACCAAGATTGGTTACTTAAATCAACCTATTACTAAAATCAGTCTTTTACAAAAAGCAGGAAGTTTTGATTTATAATCTTATACTTTTGTATCTGTAATAGTAATTATTATGTTAGTCATTAATGTCTCTTATAATAAACAAGACGCCAACAGTGGCGGCTGCCTTAGACGCAGAGAAAGCCTTTGACAGAGTAGAATGGAATTATTTATTCAAAGTACTACAGAGGTTCAACCTACCAGAGAAATATATTAATTGGATTAAAGCATTATATAAGGGACCATTGGCAAAGGTGACAGTAAATGGATATATATCAAACTAATTTAAATTAAGCAGGTCAACTAGACAGGGATGTCCACTATCTCCCTCACTGTTCACGTTAGCTATAGAACCATTGGCAGAACTGATAAGAACAGAAAATAAAATAAGAGGGATAAAAAATAAAAGAGAAGGAATATAAAATCAGTCTATTTGCAGATGATGTCATAGTATACTTAACAGAACTAGAATTATCAATAAAAGAATTACATAAGAAATTGAAGGAATATGGAGAAATATTGGGGTACAAGATCAACGCAAATAAAAGTGAAGCGATGCCAATGAATAATGCGGATTTTACAAAGTTTAAGAAAAAAATCACCATTTAAATGGCAAACACAAGCAATACAATACCTAGGTATTTAACTAGATAATAATCTAGGCCATCTAAACAAATTAAATTATCAGCCATTAATGAAGAAATTACAAGACGACTTAGAATATTGGAAAGATTTACCACTAACACTGATAGGAAGGGTAAATTGCATTAAAATGAATATCTTCCCAAGGATACAATACCTATTCCAATCGTTACCAATTCACCTAACAGAGAAATTCTTCAGGAGCTAAAGAAAATAATAAGGAAATTCTTATGGAAAGGGGAGGAAACCGAGGATAGCGCTAGATAAATTAACAGAATGGTACAAACAAGGGGGCTTACAGCTACCAAACTAAGAATTATTATAGAGCAGCACAATTAAGATACCTATCAGATTTTTATCAAACAAGGGAAAAACCAGATTGGGCCAGATTAGAGCTAGATAAAATAGGGGAGAAGATAACTGAACATATACTATATATATATGGGATGAAAAGCTGGTGCAACATGGGAATTCACCACTACTGCACCATCTGCTCAACATTTGGAAGAAGATCCACGTAGAAAGGAAAAAAATAAATTATCAACTACCAAAATTAATATTGATGCAAAATCAACTAATCCCCTTCACAATAGATAACCTTTCCTTTAGAGAATGGGAGAGAAAAGCGTTCAAAAGAATAGAAAATTGCTTTTCATGAAATAAATTATTATCGTTTGAACAAATGAAGTGCAAATATGGTATAACTCACGGTACAATATTTGCATAACACCAACTGAAAACCTACTTGAAGGACAAATTAGGAACCAGGCTGAGGTTATCAGAAGGAAGCAATTTTGAATATGTGATTACAGACACAATGATAATTAAAAGATTTATAACAAACATGTACATCAAACTGCAAGAGAAAGAGAACGAGGAAACAAACTGTAAACCCAAAAAGTGGGAACAAGATCTAAACATAAAGATAAAGAATGAAACATGGGAAAAGCTATGCTCCAGAACTATGAGAAATATAATAAATACGAGGTTACGCATGATACAATATAATTGGTTACACAGGCTATACACCACGCTCCAAAAGTTAAATAAATGGGACCCAACATTATCAGATAGATGTTTTCGCTGTAAGAAGGAAACGGGAACAACAGTACATGCAATTTGGGCATGTGAGAAAGTGGAAAAGTTTTGGGAAGATCTAAATCAGGTATTAAATCACAAAAAGCAACATACCAAAAAATCCAGAGATCTTTCTTCTAAGTAATATAAGAAGTAAAGAACTTGGACTCGATTTGGATGGAGCACAAAAAAGATTTATTATGATAGCCTTAGCTGTAGCAAAAAAATGCATTATGTCAACCTGGAAATCAGAAGATAGCCTAAGAATACAGCAATGGTACATAGAATGAATAAATGTATTCCATTGGAAAAAATAACATATAATTTAATAAATAACATCACAATATTCAAACAAATTTGGGAACCGTACATGGAACACAACAGAGAAGTCCTACTGCAGACCTCCACCACCTAAAATGACAGAATGAGAAGACGATGAAATGAATTGACCCAGTATGTAAAAGTAGAAGACACAAATTTCTTGTTTATTTTCATTGTGTGATGACATTGTTTAATGGGTTTAATGTATCATATAGGTTGAATGTTGAGTGGGTGAGAGAGGGGGGTGAAAGAGGGAGGGAAGGGAGGGTGGAAAAGGGGAGAAAATGACATTGTATATTCAAGAGGGAAATGTTAGTGTGTATTTTGGTCAGTATGGTTCATAGTGTGAAAAATAAAAAAAAAATAAAAAATAAAATAAATTTTAAAAAATGTCTCTTATAATAATTAGGGGTTAGAATGTAAAGGTTAAAATCTTGTGTTTTTGATTCGTAGTTAATTTTGTGCCTATCCCTTTAAGAAAACATTGTTTGTAGTGTTACCATATTGACTATGATGTCATATGTTGTAATATCTGAGAGGACCAAGAGCTTGCATCTCATTCTTCGAAGAATTATGAACGGGATGTATGCTCTAGATACTTTTCTTTGAATTCATCTTAATTCCTCTTATTTTGTCTGTATCTTTTTATATCTGTTTAAAGTTGACTATCATATATCATTATGCAGTAGGCTTTGTTTATTCATCATTATGAAAATCTCAATGCTAAGTTATGCAAAATCTTTAACCGTTTTATCAATGAATTAAAACTACTTATAGTTGCAATTACAAAGTTTGTGTTTATTGGATGAATAAGATAGTAATTCGGAATACTATAGCTTACTTTTCTTTTGAAGATGACATTTTTTGAAATTGGGAAATACTTGAACTTGGAAAGTGCCATCTATACTTGTGCTGTAATAGTGCTGCACTAACCTCGCCATCCCTTCTACCCATCCTACTACATGGGTCCCACTATGCCTGCATTTTCATCGGCATTGTGAACAATCTGTGCTACAAGCTTACACGGCATAGCTCCTCAACTCTTTCTCCACTGCACTGCCGACTAGATCGGTGATGCCTCATGCACCCATGATAAGCTTGGCAACTTTATTCACTTTGCTGCTAACTTTCACCTCAACCTCAAATTCACGTGGTTCATCCTGACCTCTCTGCCTCCATCTCAGGAGACAAACTTTTTATAAACATTTTCTACAAACCTATCAACTCCCACAATTACCTCAACAACACTTCTTCACACCTTGTCACCTATAAGAATTCTATTCCTTTCTCTAAATTACATTTTCTCAGTACCAGAAAAGGTAAACGTTTCTGTGATAATTTCGAGCACTACTAGTAATGCTTCTGAGCGCAGCAAGCAATTTTCTCACAGACCACTCTCATTGCCATTCATTATGAATTACCAAATAATTCAGTCAGGATAGCCTTATTTCAGCTTAACTCCTCTCATATTTCGCTCTGAAAAATCAATTAGGCTTCAGTCAATCTCATAAAGTTCAATTTCGTGGGCTTGCATTCCACTAAATTTGCTTATCTACTGAAAGGCTTCAACACCAAAAATTGATGGATGCCACATCTAAATTTACAGACAAGATAGACATTTGAACATTTCAGTTTTAATCATAAGAGATTTACAGCAGGGAGACTAGCTCTTGGCTCAACTGCTCAATGCTAATCAAGTTGTCCTCCAACGCTTATCCTGTTTGCTTGGATTTTCCCATACCTCGCCAAATCTTTATCCACATATCTCTCCAAATTACCTTTGATTATTAAGATTGTACCCATCTCAAACAGTTCCACATACCAACTATACATATGGAAAAAGTGCCTCTCAGGTCCCTTTGAAATCTTTCCCCTCGCATCTTAAATCTATACCCCCAGTTTTAGATTCCCCTACCCTGGGAAAGAGATAAAGACTATTTACCTTATCTATGCTCCTGATGAATTTTGTACACCTCTGCAAGATCAGCCCTCAGATTCCTCCATGGAAAAAAGTCGCGTCTATCCAGTCTCTCCTTGGAATTCAAGCCCTCCAATTCAGCAAAATTGTGATTAATCTTTTCTGTACCTTTTTCACCTTGATGACATCCTATCTATGAATGGCTAATCAGAACTGCACACCATACTCCAAATGGGGTCTCAGCAACCTTTTGTATGGTGCAAGTACTGTACTCAATATCCTTTGTGATAAAGACATGTGTGCCACATTCTTTCTTCATTACCTCATCTAATTATGTAGTCTCTCTCTCTCTCTCTCTCAAAATCATGTTTTCCCCTCTTCCACCATCAACTTGGCCCTTTATTACCTGCAGATCTGCCATGGCCCCCTCCGCCCCATGGGCAAGAACGACAAGATTACCCCTTGTCCTCACCTACCATCTCCACATCGAACATATCATCCTCTACTATATCTACCATCAATTATGTGATCCCACAACAGACATATCTTCCCCTACTACCTTCTGCAGGGACTGCTCCCTCTGTAACTCCCTTGTCCAGTCAGGCCAGAAACATTAGTTATATATCTTTAACTTTATTGATGCTGCAAGACCTGCTGAGTTCCTCCAGTATTTCTGTGTTTTTACAATCACAGCATCTGTAGACTTTTCTGCTTCTCTTACTGTTCTGCCCTTGTTTGACTTGCCAAAATTCATCAACTCACACTTACCTAAATTAAAATCCAACTTATCCAAGTTAAATTCCAAAACTAAATGCCATCTGCTTGCACATTTCATGTCAAAACTTTGATCCATCACCAAAGTGAAATCCAAATTGTAGGTACATTCTGCTCACACCACCAATTGGTACCACATATTTTGCATGCACTAATATGGATTCACAACTCTAATGAAGAACCATTTTCTACAATCCTTAATCAATTATTTCTAAAGAAATGACCTTTAGTAGGGTATCACCAAAAATATACATTTTTGCTTTTGCAAATATACTTTTAATTAATTGTGGAGTTGGAAGGAGAATTACTGTCTTAGAGTAGGGCAAGAACATAGATAAGTAAAGCTGGGCCAAGTCAGCATACCTTACAGAATTTACTTTCCAATCACTTTAATGCTTAGAAACACTGTTGGGTCTTCCACAGTTAAATAACGAACAAGCATTCCCAGCTCTACTTCAGGAGCAGAAACTTGTCAAATATGTCATTATTGGTTCTGTGTCAAATCTATAACTCATTTATTACTCAAATAATAACATGCAAATCATCATAAATATGAATACTGTTAACAGACATTGGTTAATGCAGAACACATTCAATTTTTGTGTTTGTCCTGTGGTTTGAGACTTTGTTCTGATACAGCACAACAAAAACTCCTCTCCTCCCCTTCAGGGGCTTGTCTGCTTTTTGCTCACACCTTTGGTTACCCTTTATTTCCAATAGATGCTGCATGACCTGCTGAGTTTCTCCAGCACTTTTGGGTATTGCAGCATAGACGTGAAGTTATGTTCATTATAAATCTATTTCAACTTTTAATCATATTTTACCTCATATTTTTTGAGAGGAGATGTATTTAAAGAACGTTATGCACAAAATACATAGTCATAGTTTTTTTCCCCAGAATGGAGGTATCTAGTTTTACTGAGCCTAACTTAAGATGAAAATAAAGATTTAAAAGGGACCAGTGGAGCACATTTTTTTTTAAAAGGGTGGAAGGTAGGGAACAAACTGCCAGAGGCAATCTGAGAAGTGGGTACACAACTTGGTCAGCACGGATAAGTTGGGTTAAAAGCCTCTTTGACTCTAACTTACCCCATCCTGAAAAATTAAATATGAATGAACATATGAAATGTTACTGAAAACATGTTAAATTAAATTTATCCATTAAATATTAAATTTATTCACCATACCTTTCATTATGAATGATTCATCGTGAAACAAAAGTAGTAGCAATATCTGTAAACTTAAATTTCCAAGGCGCATCAAGAACAGGATCATTATAAGTGAAAACACACTGTAAAGAAAAGCAAAGTACTTTTAAAATAAATATATTTTGATGTCACATTTTAAAGGAAAGAAATTGAAAGAACATATTGTGTATAATGAATTCAAAGGTCATGTTGAAATGTACTGAGGTTGATAAAAAGAATAGATTTTTATATGCTAAGAAATGGAACAAATTGAACTTTCTATTTTTGAAATATGTTACTCATAACATTTAATGAGCTTCCATTATTATTGTATGCTTTTATACACACTACACAAGCCAAATATGAAAATGTTCAAGTGGTAATGGAAAAAAAATCATTTGTTTCTCAGTGGATGAAAAAATTGGATTTTTTTCTTCATCACTCAGCAATATTTGAAATAATCTTGAAATTTGTTACTGCCAGTTGGGACTTTAATGTTGCTGCATTTTATTTGAACCTGGAATAATCCCAAAATTTAAAAAAATGCAGCAATACAGATTGTACTGGGTTCCTCTTCATGGAACCATTGAAATCATAATAACATATGAATAAGCAAGAGTCTTCACACATTGTGCTCAACTGTAAAGAAACTTTAGAATTTGGGAAAAAAAAGTGTAACTACCGATAATATTTTATTTTGTCAGCAAAACTTCATATTGATGCTTTGAATATTGTAAAACAAACAGCAAAAAAGATCACCATTAAACTTTCTTGGAATAAAGCTACAAGTTTAGATAAAACACGCCAAACTAGAATTATTCCAACAAATTAACTCTCTGAAAGAGTTTAAGCCATTATACACTGTTATGGAATGGGTTAATAAAATGATGATAAAAATATATCTTAAAAAGTATAGATTGTGGAGTTTAGTTTAGGTAAACTAAACTTCACAAACAGACATTAACATTTCACAAAAGACATCTCATTTGAAATGCAAGAACTATCCATAAGCAGGGACTCCATGCGACTTTGAAGACTTCACAAGTAGGTGTTAATTGGACTGATATTGTGCAATCGAAATGGACTATTGCCTTTAAAGAAATAGATGTCCAGGCTCAGAAATTGATTAATCTTTTGCAGGTGCCAGTGATCGAAGTTTGGTTGAAGTTTGCTGTTCTAAGAGGGGTCATGTGCTTTTGCAAATTGAGAGAAAAAAAACATGCTATTCTCTTTGGAGAGAGAGAGAGAGAAAGTGAGAGGGAGAGACAATTAGTTTATAGCAAGAGTTAGTGTTGGAAATTGCATGTTTTGCAGACTTGCTATAAGACAGGTTTTTGAGTTTCAATTTCAGCCTATTCTAGACCCTTGTAGTCAATTACAAGAGGATGTGGCTGGTTAATGTGTTTCTCCTGAAAATAGGTTATCTTTCGGAAAAACCCATGAGAGGGTTTTTCTTCGGCAAGACACTGAAGTGGTTGATTGAAGCAGTCAGTTTGCGCGTGTCCAACGAACAACAAATATCTCTCTCTGAAATTAACAAAGACCTTCCTTTGCAGTAAGAATTTAAGTTAAAGCAACAGAGCCTGATGAAAATCACGTATGCTAAATTCTGTGCATAGTATGAAAATTGCCTGCTACCAGTGAACTTGAAGCAATGAAAAGTGAATGAATGGACAATGACACAAAGAACTTTCACATACAAACATACACATTACATACACCTGTGCTTAAAATCGGAAGGGAGTGAAGTTAGGTTAAGTTAATAGTAATAAATTAAATATCGATATTATGTTTTAAGACAATTAAAACATTTTTGTTTAAGTAACAATTGCTTTGGTGAAGTTCTGTGGCTGCTGGTTTTTGGAGTCCTCTGGGCTTGTAATAACATTTTCAGAAATAGGTTTCTTGGTAATCTGTTCCTCAATAAGGAACACGAGCGACATCAGACATAAAAATTTTGAAAAATTATACATGCACCTTAGAAGCAGCACCCGAGTTAAACTCTGATAGCTTTAAACAGGAAAAGCACCAGGGTATGCATACACGCCCTCAGCAGAATGCAAAGACCAGTTCAAGTTTAGAGGGTGCAAATTGAAAAACTAAAATATTTGGTTACACAAGGAATTCCGTAGAACAGGGAAGTTCAGTAGTTAATTGGTGAAGCATATCAAATTGTGCTGGAACTTTGTCCAAGTTTGCTTTTAGAAGCATGAAACCTAATGAATTTTTTTTAAAAGTAAGAAATTCTATCTATTAAAAGAATTAAACTAAGATGAATGGACTACGTAGCCCAAGAAACCATAAACCAAGATCTTCTGAGGAGTGTGCGATAAAAGTACAAAGAGTAGAATAAGGGGTCATTAATGTAATTAAATACATATTTCCAGGAAATGTTTAAAGATTAGACTGTTTTCTTCCTATTCCTGTGAGATTTGTTTTCGTTACTTCTCAGAAAGAGTTATACACTTTTAAAATTCATTCTCAGAATATGAGTACTTCTGGCGAGAGCCATAATCTGTCTATTTTACAAAATCACAACGCTGTGACCAGTAGAAATCAAGAATTAAAAGTAAAATTCTTTGGAAATATCACAGCATCTGTGGAGAGAAAAAACAAAATTAAAATTTTAGCTTAATGAATATAAAAACACAAGATAAAGAAGCAGGAATTGGGCATTTAGCCAATCATATATCCGCTTGCATTCATCAAGATTATGGCTGATCATTTACCACAGCACCACTTAACTGCATGAAAGAAAAGAAATAAGAGAATAGATAAATAAATATTAGCAGTTGCAGTTAGTGCAGAAAAAGTGGTCTCAACAGTGCAGGCAGATTCTTCTTGAACCTAGAGTGCCAAACTTCAGGCTTCTGTACCTTTTGCTAAAGAGAGCAGCAAGAAGAGATCATGGCCAGGATAATGGGGATTCATTATGATGTCGGCTATTCTTGATGCAGTGTCTCAAATAGGTGATTTCAATGGATGGGAGGTTGATACCAGTGATGAAATTGTCTAGGTTTGCCACTTTCTGCAGCCTTTCGATTTCCTCTGCAGCAGTAAATCTCCAGTTGAACATAGACAGAAACTTGCAACCTTCCAAATGTAGTCTCACCTGAGCCTATACAACCAGGGTTCTATATAACAGAGCAACACGTTTCTTTAAAAGGAAAACATGAGGTGAGGCATTTGTGGCAGTACATAGCAGAGTGGAGCACCTCTAGGAGAACCTCTTGCCAGGAAGGGTCTGGGAGGCCCTTAAACTGCAAAGCTAGGAGGTCTGCCTGCCAAACCTTAGCATTCTCCTTCTCCGCTTGCCCATTACCAGGGGGTTGTAACTAGTGGTCCTGCTCGTGGCAATATCTTTGGCCAACAGATACTAATGCAGATCATCACTCAAAAAAGGTCCCCGGTCACTGTGGATATAACTGGGGAAGCCAAACAGAATGAAGAGGCTGCGCAGGGCCTTGATGGCTGTGGCATCACATTGCAGTCAATGGAGGGCAGGAGTTGCTCAAAGGAACGGGTGGCTTTAATTAATTGTGCCCAGGGATGCAGTGCTAATTTTTTAGGTGCAGGAGCTTACCAAAAAACAGCAAAAAGGTCTTGCAAGAACTACTCTTGGATGTATTTGGCGTTGCATAATTGAGAGCATTGTATAATTTAATAATAAGTATTGCATTGTTGCACTCACTAATTATCATAAAATATAATTAGCAACAAAGAAATAGACAGTAACCATGTATTTTATCAATTTAAAACTAATTACCAGAAATAAAAAATACGTTTTTTTGCACTTTTAGCCACCTAAATTGGAACCAACTAATCAAGTATGAATACAGACTGTCTAATGAACTATTGCTGTTCCGGTTTCGACTTCCCCACCCTCCCTCCCCACCAGCTTCCCTAGCATCCCAGCCCTTGGGCTCCCCTGACACACCCCCTCCCCAGCCCCCAGCCCTTGCACCGCTCCTCCACCGGCTTCAGCTTCCCACCCCTTCCACCCGACTTAACCTTCCTCTGCAGCTTTCCCAGTCTCAGCCGCCTCGGCTTCCCTGCAACCCCCCGGCTCTCCCAGCCCCGACTCTTCTCACGTTCTCTCTTTCACTTTAGTGTTTTCATTGCTCATTTTTCCCTTTAGTTTCTTCCTTTTTCTTTTTCCCCAGCACGTGCTTTCGTCAGAGGAACTGAAGTGACGGCGCCAAACTCTCCGTAGAACAAAACTTGGTATATCTGACATCATGCATACATTACTCGCTCATGAACTTTCCCATAAGACTCCGCATCGCCACCCCAACAATTGCTTCCCTTAAATCCCTGCTGTGTTTAAAACTTCACCGCTGCTGCCACTGTTCAATCGCCACTACAGTAGTCTAAATTCTCCGCTTTTTGTTTTTTGCACTGCACTCTTGATTGTACCTTGCCTGGCCATAGAAGTGCGTCTTGCACTCAGTGCAGACCTGGCAGTTCTTTTTCATCGATGGAGTACAGCAGGTTATGTGCTTTGACAAAATGAAAAAAAACCTGTGGAAGTTTTGCAGTCAGTCGATCTGTGTGCTGGCACAAGTCCCACGGGACAGAGCAGCTGGTGGCTCATTAGGTTTCCCTGGCCAATACAGAATGTCATAATTATAGGTGGACAGTTCAATTCTCCACCTTAATATTTTGCCATTTTTGATTTTGCCTCACTGTTGATTATTAAACATGAACGTGACAGGATGTTGATCAGTCAGCAGGGTGAATCTCTTGCCGGCCAGGTAATAACGCCAGGGTCACACTGGCTCGACAATAGCTTGGGCCATTTTCTCAACCGAGGAGTGTCGAATCTCGTGGCCCTGCAGGGTAAGTGAGAAAGAAATGTGACTGGCCTGACTGCCTGGTTAAGGGTGGCTGCCAAAGTGAAGTCTGACGCATCGCTTTCCATCTAGAATGGGTTGGATTCATCCACAGAATGCATTGTGGCTTGGCGATGTCCGCCTTAATGTTGATTGAAGGCTGCACAAGCCTCCCCTGCCGGGGAGAAGAATATGGATTTGATGAGGGGGTGGACCTTGTCTGCATAATTGGGGACCCATTGTGTATAATAAAAGAACCCTAGGCACCTCTTCAGGGCCTTGAGGCTATGTGGAAGGAAAGCTCCAGGAGTGGTTGCATATGGTCTGGGTGACGCCATTCTCTAGAACACAGCCAAGGATGGCCAGATAGGTTATCCAGAACATGCATTTGGCTTTATTATATGTCAATTTAAGGAGCTTAACTGTTTTGAGAAATTTCTGGAGATTGGTGTTGTGGTCCTGCAGGTCGTGGCCGCAGATAGTGATGTTACTGAGGTACGGGAAAGTTACCTGCATCTCGTTCTAATCCACCATGTAGTCCATCTCCTGCTGGAAAACCAAAAACCATTCATGACACCAAAGGGGACCTGCAGTAAGTGCTAGAGGTGGCCATCTGCCTCAAACACCATATACTGGTGGTCCTCTGGGCAGATAGGGAGCTGGTGATATGCCAACTTCAGGTCAATGGTTGAAAAGACCCAATATTGGGCAATTTAGTTGACCATGTTGGTGATGCGTTGGAGGGGGTTATCTGTTGATGACCATCCTACTCTTTTCCCCATTCTGTACTACCACAATCTGCGCTCCCCAAGGGCTGGTGCTGGGTTCAATAATCGCCTCCTTGAGTAAGTGCGGTACCTCTGCCCGGATGAAGGCCTTATTCCTGGCATTGTACCCCCTACCTTTAGTAGCAATGGGTTTACAGTCAGGCGTGAGGTTGGGGAATAACGACAGTGGGGGGGAGGGAAATTTTAAGTGTGGATGGAGAACTGACAGGCCCTGCATGGTGAACAGGTGGATTGTTGGTTGTATGTGATGGGGGATTGCGGATAGCAGGAGGTGCACAATGGTTGGTTGGAAAATTGCCAGTTATACACAGTGAGGGGTGTTTGGGACCAATCAAACTCCATTGTCACGCTTTTAAGGTGACACTGAAAATCCAGTCCCAATAGCACAGCAGTGCAGAGCTGTGGCATTAACATTAGCCTAAAGTCCTTATAATCGGTACCCAGCACTATTAGAGTCACTATGCAGAACCCCTGGACGTCAGCTGTGTGCAATTTGGATGCCAATGAGACCTTCTGGTTCTCCAGCAACACTGTATGGGAAAGTTCAACACTATTTCCGGGTGTATAAAGCTATCCGTGCTCCCACTATAGAATAAGCAACTCATCTCGAGGCCCTTTACCTGAATGTCCATCATTGACCTGGCGAGTTGATGTGGGCTGTCTTGGTCGAGAGTGATGGAAGCCAGTATCAGGACATTGAACATCACTCCTGTGGAAGATGGTGGTGCCCAAGATGAAGGCCCCCAAAGCCCACATGCAATCCTGCTGGATCCAGAAGATGGCACCCAAGATGATGGGCTTCACAGCCCACACTCAACGCTGCTGGGTCCCAAAGATGCCGACCCCCATCACTGCTGACCCCAGTGATGACAGTGTCCAGGATGGCAGCCCCCACGATCTGCACATGGCGCTGCTAGGAAAGGGATTCGGCTTACTTTGGCATAGTGCCCCTTCTTCCTGGAGCTGGAACAAGTTAAATCCTTTACTGAGCAGTGTTTTTTCTGATGCTTGCACAGGTCACAGAATTTGTGTGCTCCTGTAGCACCACAGCTGTAGTCAGGTTGCCACCAGAGCCAGACAAGAATGATGGGAGGTGGTCATGGAGGACTGCTGCCATGGTCGAGTTGTTAGCAGACCGAAGGGTGGCAGCACATCCCAAGATGGGGAACCTGGGGTAACCACAAGGCAGCCACGTAATCGGTTGAGTAGGTCTCCATGTTCTGGAGAGCCACATCCAGCATACCTGCTAGTTCGACTGCTCTCCACGGACTGAGCTCCCTTGCCTCAAGAGTCTCTGTCGGATGTAGTTCGACCTAATCCTTGCGACGTAGGTGTTTGGATCAGGTCCTCTGTGTACTCCACAATGGACACAGCCTTGCATTTACAGGCCCTCCAAAGTGCTCACTGGGCCCGAAAACATTAGGCATTGCACTCACCAGGCCATTGTTTGCTAGTCACTAGAGGCATAGATGACATTGATCTTACACAGGTACTGTCTTTTGAGCATGTCCATGGCTTCCTGGTACGACGTAGCATCCTTGATCATGGAATACACCAGGGTGCCAACCTGGGAGTGCAGCACTTGTACCTTATCGATATCTGATCACACAATGGAAGAAGAAGCCTGCAGGAATGCTTGAAAACAGTTCAGCCAGAGCTCGAAGTTGGTGGATGCCTCAGGCGATTGATTTTTATTTTTTGAAAACTTTATTTAAGAAGATCGTTAATAGAAAAATATACAATCCAGTATAAGTAATTTTATAATTATATATATTTAAAAAATTAAAAGCATAAACACAAAAAAGAAAAATTATACCCTCCCACCCCATCAGCCAGCTCTCTTAAGTAGAACTAATAAAAAGGAAAAATATACAATACATCAAAGTACATCTAAATGCATATATTCCAAATACAGTAACCATTTAATGACAATAAAAAGAATCATTATCATGCAAATTATATGTAATTTTTTCCATCACAATACAAGTTTTCAATTCATTGTGCCATCGCGTTATATTAATCACTGTGTTATCTTTCCATGTACTTGCTACACATTTTCGAGCTAAAGACAGTACTAAACGTACAATGGCAATTTGAAATTTATCCAGCCCTAATCCCTTTAAAGGAACCATGTAACCCATTTAAAAAAATAGATGGATCTAATGGTAACTTAATGTTATATAATTTTTCCAAAATTAACCTAATTTCTTCCCAAAATGGTTGTACCCAAACACAAGACCAGACAGCATGTAAAAAAGTACTAATACATACACCACATCTAAAACAAGAATCCGAGTTACTGAAACCATATTTTTTCAATTTCTCTGGAGTTAAATATAACTGATGTAAAAAAATTATAATTAACCATTCCATACCATACATTCGTCAATTTAGTTACACTGTCGTAGCACATATCTGCCCAATAATCTTCAGGGAAAACAAAAGCTAAATCATTTTCCCACTTAAGTTTAGACTTCTCCCATTCCAGTTTATCCATATTGTCTTGTAACACTTGATACATAACAGAAATATATCACTTTTTTGGTATAGAAGAAATCAAAGATTCAAATACCGTCAATACAGGTAAAGTCATCTCTCTACTATACATGTCTTTCACCAAAGCTTGAAGTTGATAATAAACAAACAAAGAATTTTCAGCAATATTAAAACGTTTCCTCAATTAATTAAAGGAAATAAACTGTCCTTCTACAAAAGAATCCTGCAATGTCTTTATACCCTTAAAATCTTTAAATACTTATTAAATATTGAAAAGGGAATAAGCTGACTATTATATAATGGGGATAAAATTGACAATTTACCTTTTGATCCTAAAATCTTATTTCTTTTATTCCACACCTTTAAAAAATGTTTTAATATCGGCATATTATGTTCCCGCAACAAATTGATGCACTTCAATTTCAGAAATCCAAGCTATCTCAACTTTCGCCCAATTTGGGGGTTGATCCAAATCCATCAATCTACTAATAAATTTCAAATGGGCTGCTTCATGATAATTTTGAAAATGAGGTAATTGAAGCCCACCTAACTCATACTTCCAAGTAAGTTTATAATAATGCTACCTGCAATAATTTACCTTTCCTTAAAAATTCTCTCACAGCTTTATTTAAATCCTGAAAAAAATCCCTTTAAGAGGACATGGTATTGATTGAAATAAACATTGAATTCAAGGAAAAATATTCATCTTAATACAATTAACTCGACCAATTAAAGTTAATTGGAGATTTTTCCATTTAATTAAATCTGCTTTAATCTTTTTTAATAAAGGAACATAATTTAACTTATATAAATATTGATGATCAGCATTATTTAATTATATTTAATTTTATCAGACCATTTCAATTTTATAATATCTTTATATTCTGAATAACCTCCTTCTTCAACTGGCAAAATTTCACTCTTATCCCAGTTAAACTTATATCCAGATATTGTTCCATATTGCAATAAGCATTCCTGCAGATGCGGCAATGATCATTCTGGGTCTGTGAATTATATCAAAACATCATCTGCAAATAAATTAATCTTATAGTCTTCATCCACAACTCTCATCTATCTGTTCATTCTGTCTTATTGTTTGAGCTAACAGTTCAATAGCCAATGCAAACAAGGCGGGTGACAATGGATACCCTTGTTCAGTCGAACGTTAGGTGCATAAACATTAAGCAAAGTCCAAGATTCAGCAAAAAATTTATAATTTATAATTCACCCTTAAAACCATTCCAGCATTTCCTTCCATAGATTGTAATTCAAAAGGAAAATTCTTATGAATTAAAATCGCTACACCTCTTGCCTTGGAATTAAATGAAGAAGAAAAAAACCACATGCCCAACCCAATCTCTCTTCAATTTGAAATGTTCTTTTTCAGTCAAATGTGTTTCTTGCAAAAAAGCAATAACAATTTTCATTTTTTTAATTTAAGGCAAAACTCATTTTTGCTTAATTGGGTTATTTAATCCCTGAACATTAAAAGTTGCAAATTTCAGATTAGACATCCCTAAGAATTAACGATATGATCACTCACTACAAATTATAATATCTTAAAATCACTATCCCTCCCCTACATATTTTTTTTAAATTCCAAAACAAAATTTTTATTAACCATAAAAGAAACAACCCAAAGCTAGTAACGCCCTAAAAAAAAACTGGGTGTGGTAAACCCCACTAGTGGCAGATGACTATCAAAGATTTCAGTGCCATCCAACCCAACCCCCCCCCCCAGCCAGAAATACATTATTCACATCATCATAATCAAATATAATCAATATATTAATCCCAATCCCAATGATTGTTCCCGGTCTTCAATGTCAATAAGACTTTGAGTTAACACTTCTTTCTTTCCATTCTTCCCATTTCTCCCATTCTTCCCATTTCCATTTGTCTTCCTTTTTGGTGACGGGGGTGAAAATCAACCATTTCCTCGCAACTCTGGTAGTGAATTAGCAAAGATAAATGCATCATGGTCATTTTCAAAAAACTGAGATTGAAAATTACCATAAAAGACTTTTAACACTGCAGGATAATGAAAAGCACTTTTGAAATGCTTCCGCCACAACACTTCTTTAGTCGAATTGAATTCCCGACGTCGCCTAATAATCTCCTGACTCAGATCTGCGTAAAAAAATACTCTTATTTTGAATCATCGTTGGAGTTTGACTTTGTCATGCCTTCTGCACCGCCAACCATAGTATCATTTCTCTATCCTGATATTTCAGAAAACGGATTAAAACCACCCTTGGCGGTTGTCCCAGAAACGGTTTCTTCTGCAACGCTCTATGTGCCCGGTCTAGGCCTTACGAAAAAAACTCCTTGCCCAACATCTCGGGAATCCACTTCTTAAAAATTTTATTGGATTGGAACTTTCAATATCTTCTGGAAGACCCACAATCTTCACTTTATTTCTTCAACTTTGATTTTCCAATGAATCAAATTTTTTTAATAATTCCTTCTTCTGAATTCCCCAATCCACAAAAGAATCTTCCACTTTCTCCATTTTTTTCTTTTGACGTTCAACCTGATTTTTACATTCAAAAAAAGCTGTTTCAATTTTTAAAAAATTTTCTTGAACTGTGTCCATTGATTTGATATACTTATTATCATCACTTTTAACTGCAGTCATATCTTCAGACATAGTATTCAATTTAGTTGTCACTTCCAAAAATCCTTGAGTAATTTGTTTAAACATATTATCCATTTGATAAGCAATCCCTTCCAAAACAGCACACATCGACTCCATTCCAGATTCCAGTGCCTCTTTTTGAGGCCTACCTTCTCTAGTTTCCACTCCCAATTGCTCCTGCATGTTGCCCAATAAAGGTAAGTCTTCTTCCTCTTCAGATGTCATCGGTCCCTTTCTGGAGCGGCTGCGGGTCTGAACACCCGACAACGGCACCCCGACCACTTTGGGAAGTCGCCGCTCGGGCCCCCCCACAGCCCATACCCGATTCAGCAACTCCCGAACCCTAGAGCCGCCGCGCATGCCCGGTAAGGCCAGGGACTATGCAGATGCGGCTTCCAACGCCACTCTGCGCGTTCCTGGCCCACCCGACAGCAGCATGGGCTCACAGGATCCTCTCTTGGCCAAGTCGCCCGCCCGCCCGACATCATGGGCACCGACCGAGCTTGTCGTCGAGCCGGCACCATCTTGCAAAGGCAGGATCAGCGCCGGCGTCATACTCAGTTGGGCAAGGGTCCTCTGTGCCTTCATGCTTCATGCCTCCGTGGCTTCATTTAAGCAGGTAGGCCTCGATTCTTCAGCACTCTTAAAAGATAGTTTCTTCTGCAATTGAGTTTTCTTTTTTTTACAGTAGTAGCCTTTGTAACCAACTAATATTACAAAAAATAAAAATACAATTTTTAATCACTTTAAAAAACTTTAAAAATGGGTACTTAAAAAAACTAGCTGAGGAAGGGTGGGATCGCACATCTGTCCTCTACGCCATCTTGCCACATCCCCCCGATTGATGGTTGATCTCCAGCTTTTCTGGTTTCAGGATCTGCTCCATTGTGAAAAAAAATCTTTGAATAAAATTGATGCACTATCAATTACTCAAAAGATTTGTTGAGAAACCAATAGGCTTTTATTAATTTAAGAACAGCAAATTCATACTGTTCGACTATCGTGCACTGAGGAGAGGGCGGTGGAACAGCCACTTTTATACAGGAGCCTGTGGCGAGGGGCCACAGGTACAATCAGCCTGACCAGACAATTATACGTAATAGTGGCTTACCACATACTCAGCAGGTCAGACAGTGCCTGCAAGAAAAATAGAGTTTGCATTTCAGTTCATTCATGGTCCTTCATGAAACTTGTAAAAAATGCAGAAACAGGTGTGCCTACAAATAGGGGGTGAGATGAAGAGAAGTAAGGGAACATCTTTACAAAGATAGCCCAGGAGTCGCAATGTTTTAATGCCATCTAGTTGGCAGATGAATGAAGAACACTGAAGCAAAAAAATACTAAAAATGCTAGGATATAGGAAGAGAGGAAGTGGACATTAATGTTAAAACTGGATGACCTCAGAAATGGTCACAAATAGGAAAGACCATTTACTGTGCCCTCGATAATGTTTGGGACAGACATTTTTCCTTAATTTGTCCCTGTGCTCCACAGTTTTAAATTTGTAATCAAACAATTCACATGTGATTAAAGTGCACATTCCAGTTGTCACTTGCCTTCAAAAGAGTGTTTCTGATCAGTCGAACATACGTTTGGAGATTTGGAATAAAAATTCTTCTGACATCAGCAATGGAAGTCTTCTTTGGAATACCAATCCCTTTGCGATTACTGAGTTCCAATCTTTCCTCTTAATGATGTTCCAAACTGTTGATTTTAGTAAACCTGAGGTTTGGGTGATGTCTCTTACTGTTTTATTCTTATGTTTCATCATAAGTTCTTTGACTTTCATTGGCACATCCTCATGTTGAAAAATGGCATCTACAGACTCCAAAGGTGATCAAAGGCTTAGAAGCAAGTCTACCTCTCTCATACCTTCACCAGCAAAGCAATTAAACATACCCGAGTACTCACAAACACCTGTGAAGCCAAATACCCCAAACCTTATCGTACCCTGAAATGGGGGAAACTATATATAAAAAGTGACAATTTCTACATGGTTAAACCAAAAGGTATATAAATAACCTTGAATAAACTGAAATGTGCACGTTAATTACATGTGCATTGTTTGATTACAAATTTAAAACTGTGGAGCTCAGGGGCAAACAAAGGAAAAAAGTGTCTGTTACAAACATTATGGATAGTACTGCATCTGAAATTGCTGGATACAATATTGAGTCCAACATGTGCAGCGTATCTTGATGGAAGATGAGTTGCTATTCCTGGATCTAGGTTGATCTTCATCGGAACCAGTGTAGGGGGCCAAAGATGGAGAGGTCAGAGTGGGGTGAGATGAAGAATTAAGGTATCAGGAGACTGGAAGGACAGAGTTACTTATGGAAACTGAATAACTGTCAGCCAATTTGAGCACTGAATGTAATAAACAAGATTGTAAAAAAAATGCAAGCGAATAGTTATTACATCTGGAATGAATGTTTAAGTTCTTAGATGATGTAAAAGGACAAGGCAAAAAAAGGATTGCATTTTCTATGGATGAATGGGTAAATGCATTGATAAGAGGAGTATTCAATGGAAATAAAAGAACACATCATTACAGCAGATCTGTGACATACAGAAGTTTTTGATTTTCAAAATATCTTTACTATTGTAGCCAAGATACCACTTTTCTTTGTAACTGCAGTGAATCTTTCCTCCCTCTGGAACAATGCCAATGTGTGACGCAATGAGTTAATTAAATATATGCTTATAAAAGGAATAGGGTTAGCTGTTAGGATTATATGCATTTTACAGGCAGACAATGCCTTGCAAAATCCGAGGGCAGGTGCAAACAGAAGGTTCTGGCCTTTAGCAACATTTGCAAGCACACTCCAGAAAATGAAACATTTGAAGAGAGTAGTTTTTTGTAAAACCTGGCAATTGCAAAATTTACAAATTGAAACCAAAAACAATAACAGTGCCTGAAACATCAGGAGGGAAGGGGCAGAGAACGAGAGAGAAGGCAGTCTGAAAAAAGGCCAGACAGAAGAGGAGCCTGCTAAAAAGGCTTCCTTTTTCAAGACTGGGCAGAGTTCTAATATGGTAGCTTGTGTGTACTCTCTGTGGAAATCAGGAGTGGTGGCTAGTTTTCCCGGTGTGGCAAAGAACCAGGAAAGAAGATGTTTCTTCTGGAAGACACTCCTATTTGGGGTGTCCAACAACCATCTCTCTGAGGCCCTCCACAACTTTTCTGCCTGGTAATTCTAAGTAAAGCACTGAGGTTTGCTTGAATGTAGTGACTGTTTGATTCAGTGCACACAATTTAAGATTAATGGAAACTGTAGCCTTGAAAACGTGGACAGTGGAAGATTGGCCAGTAAAAAAGGACTTTCTTAAAAACACATTATACAATAAGCACTTAGATTACATTGGTGGGGGAGGGGGGGGGGTGGAGGGATTGTTTAAATAACAGTGTTGGTAGGTGTTGATCCTGTTTTATATTCAGAGAATTAAACTAATTTTGCTTAAGGAGCCATTGCTTTGGTGTATTTCCATTGCTGCTGGTATATGGGGTTCACTGAACTCATAACAAATTGAACCTCAGAACTCTGAGACAATCAAGATCATGACCTAAACAAGGAGCAAGATGCATGGTCTGACCCCAGAATAGTTTTCAGTTCAACATTTCAAACTTCATATCAAATTATGATTTAAGAATAAGACAGAAAGTCTCAATTTAACTCAAAATTTTTAAAAATGGAAAAATAATTGAGATTAATCAATTTATATACATTTCAAATTATGATACAAGGGGCTTGCAATAATAAAGAGTGTTTTAAGAATATCAACTATGTTTAAAATTTAGTCACTAATACATTAACTCAAAAACAGTAACATCTCGCAAAGTGCCACATTTTATGACATGCACAATGCATTTATAAACATTAGCATGACTTACTCTGCAAATGGAAAGTCAATAATATGATTGAGGTGTGCTACATTATTGAAAGCTTTTCTCATTTCAATTGATACAATGTTCTTCTCCTGTTCAAATTGTTTTCAATCGGAAACCCATATATTTTTCTAGTCTGGACTAACAAGTCATTGCTTACCTCCACGGCATGGTCCAATTTGAGTGCAGATAGCTTGCATTCTGTTGCTTGTATGAATTCAAAAACATGATGCAGTTGGGCATTGTAAGGTCATCAGGTCCTTGATGTGTCCAGCACGTGCACTGGACAAGTTCTCAGTACCACAGATGTATTCATGCAATAGCAAGCTATGAGAAACAAGTAGGGCACAGACATCATGTCTGTTGCTTGGTGATATAAATTACCTTTTGAATATCTGCAATGGTTGCAGAGTTACACAGAGAATACAATACAGAAACAGCCCATTTGGTCCTCCAGGAGTGAGAAACCTCAGACTATTCAACAATGCTGAAAGGAAGATCACGATATAACAAGGTAAGTTGAGGTTAAACAAGCAGAAACTGGAGAGCACTGCATGGGTGGACAGAAGTACAGAGCTGATCTGGGGAGGGAAAATAGGCTGTATGTAATGCTAGAGATAATCCGTTAGTCTATTTGCAGAAGAACCCCTCTCACAAGGTATTTTGTGACAAAATAAACTTTAAACAGAAGAGCAGCTTTGTAGCTGTCTGTAGTCAGTAGACTGGGCTGATTCAAGGACACAGCAGCAGACCTAAATGAGTACGCCACTGTTTTTACTAACCTTATCAAGAAATGCACAGATGTTCCAACTAAGACTATTCAAGTATGAACTAACCAGAAGTCATGGATGAACCAAGAGATCTGTAACCTGTTGAAGACCAGATCTGTGGTGTTCAGATCAGGCAATTCAGAAACATAAAGGAAGTACAGATGCAACCTCGAGAAAGCTATTACCAATGGAAAAAAAAAGACAATTCCAGACAAGGCATTGCTAATAGATGCTCAACAGCTGTAGCAAGACTTGCAGGCCATCATATCCAAAAAGGCGATATAAAGGCAGCACCATTAACTGCAAATCATCTAACCTATGCTCGCTGAAAAGGAAAACAATGATGCAGCCTCTCAATCCCCTGTGACACTGTGCTTTTAGTTTCTGAGGTGAACTTGAAAATAATCTTCAGATGGATGAATCTTCAGAAAGCATCTGGCCTTCATGACATACCTGGTTCCTTCCTTAAATTTGTGCTGAATAACTAGCTGGTGATTTTGCAAACATTTTCAACCTCTCACTGCTACAATCCTGTAAATACTGTTACATAGCTAAGTTCGGCTCCAATACAATACAATTAATTGTGACAGAGTATATAGAAATATTTTTGGGAGATAAAGTGGGAAAGGTTTGTTAGAGTAGGTCACTTTATAAAGTGTTACAAACACTTTATAACAGATCATATTTGAAATACTGGAGCTCTGCCCCATGCTAGACCTATCAGCTCCACAGCTTTTGCAAGAGCTTTGAAGAGTGCTCAAGAGACTTCTCTAATGGATTGTTGTTTACAAAAGGCAAAGGATGAAAGATCTTATTTGGAGCCACAGACTGTCTGGAAGAGAGCTTGTTGTTCTAAGAGGGTCATGTGGTTTTGCAAGCAGAGAGAGGCAAACAGGCTTTCTCTCAGAGGGAAAGAGAGACACACACAGAGATCACTTCTACAGTGTTACAGCCAGCAGAAGTAGTTGGGACTGGAGCAGGATAAGCTGGCAAGCTTATGGAAAGTCATTTGGAAAACAGCTTCCAAACCCTTGTGGGTCATGCAAGAGGAGAGGACTGGCTGTCTAATGTTTCACTTGGAATAAGAGAAACAAAGAGGCACTCTGTGGTGACCTGAAAGAAAGAGGTTATCATCTGGAGAACCCTGAAGGGGCAAGTTTCGTCAGCAAGACACTGAAGTGGCTGATTAAAAAGGAACAACAAATCTCGCTCTTAAAACCATCAAGAACCTTCCTGAGTGGTAACCATTTACCTTTCAAGCACCAAAGCCTGGTGAACTTCATAAATGTTAAATTCTGTGCACAGTATAAGAAATGTATGGAACCAGTGAACTTGGAGGAATGAGAAGTGAGATTGGACAGTAAACCAAAGAACTTTTCTGAACTTACACACGTGCGTTTAGAATTAGATGGGGGTTAAGTTAGGTTAGTTAAGTCAATAGTGATAAGTTAAAGTGTGATTCTGTTTTCATGTTTAAAGATAATTAAAAGCAACTTTTGTTTAAGTAACCATTTGTTTTGGTGAATATCTATTGCTGCTGGGTTTTGGGGTCCTCTGGGATCATAACACTATAAATTCACAAATGATACCACATTTGTGGGCCAAATAAATGGAAATAATGAGTTAGAATATAGGATGTCAATCAAGAATCCAATTGTGCGATGCCAGAATTGTTCTCAATGCCAACAAGACTAAGGACCTAATTGTTGATTTTAGGAAGGGGAAGCTGAGGGACTACAGACCTGTCTTCATTGACAAGCTGCTGGTGGAGTCAGTTCATATATTGGAGGCAACCATGAAGGTGGCACACTAATCCCACTATTTTCAAAGAAGTCAGAGGAGATTTGACATGTCATCAAATACTCTATTGAACTTCAACAGGTAAATTGTGAAAAGTATACAGACTGCTTGTATCATGGGCTTGTTTGTTCATCTGTGCCCAGGAACAAAGGGAGCAGAAAGTAGCAAACAGGTTTGGTAGGTCTCAAAGACAAGGACTCTGAACACAGTTCTGATATAGGGAAGGATTTTATTTACAGAAGGCAAGTGTAGGAAAATGGCAACTGATGCAGAACACACACACACACAATACACAACGAACTGGTATATATAATGATCAGGGAAAAATCACTACAATGCCCCACCACCCCTCAGTGCAGGCCCAGCTCTGTGTTACAAGGGACACTAATTAAACACTCCCAACCCTTTTAACAGGACATATCTTACCAACAGTTTCTCCAGCACCCTTCCACATTTCTCTTTTTTTTAACATCAGAAACAAAACCAGCATCACACACCCTTCCACATTTCTAAGCATGGAGTGAAGCAGGGTGGTCCCAAGCTGGCAAAGAGAGAACAAAGAGCACATACCTTTATTGTGCTGGAGGGACAAGCCCACATCATTTACTGGGGGCCAATAGCTTAGTGGCAGGAGGGTTAATCTAATTACAACAGCCAATGGCCCAAGGCCAAGTACAGGCAGGCTGGAGAGTGCAGTCCAGGTAATTAATTTACATGTGACCAACAGCAAGGTATGCACTAATGGGTGGGGCAGAACCAAACCTTGATTGGCAGCTGGTGTGTCCTCCAACAAGGTAGGGGGCAGTGCTGTTACATGACAGCCACAACCCTTCCCAATACAAACCACTCTGTCCATTGAAGACATCTATGTGAGGCACTGCCTCAAGGCAGCCAATATCATAAAGGACCCTGTAACCCTTCACAGAAGCCTGAAGTCCAGCATCACTAGGATCAATATCAGTTTTTATCCAACAGCTATCTTGAATCTCCTATACTACCCTTACCCTGACCTACTCCAGGTCCACCAGAGGATCTACCTAAAATGTTTACTTTTTCTTTCCCTGAATTAATTGCAAATGTGAATATTTATCTATCCATTAATATTTATCTTCTTCTGTTTTGACATATTGTCCTAATGTAATTTTTACCATTGTAACTTGCCTGTTTGTTGCAGCAAGAAAGAATTCCAGTAAATCTGTTTCTTTTCTTTTTTCTTTGGCTTGGCTTCACGGACAAAGATTTATGGAGGGGTAATGTCCATGTCAGCTGCAGGCTCGTTTGTGGCTGACAAGTCCGATGCGGGACAGGCAGACACGGTTGCAGCGGTTGCAAGGGAAAATTGGTTGGTTGGGGTTGGGTGTTGGGTTTTTCCTCCTTTGTCTTTTGTCAGTGAGGTGGGCTCTGCGGTCTGTACATTGTACTTAAATACATGAAAATAAACTCAAATTGACTTTGGTTATCTACATACTGTTTGTACCTGCTGAGTGCAGATTCTTAGACAATACAGCATTTCTATGCAGGTGTCTGGTGACACTAATCAGGAAATAGAGATGGTTGAGTGAGCCAGTAAAATAATTGGATCAGTTCATTCATTCATTCTTGGACCAAAATAGCAAAATGTGAGGGCATTATGTGTGTTAGCCTTATTGTCAATGTATTTTTGTGAATTTACATCGTAACTCATGGTACTTCTTCATGGGTATAGTTGGGTGGTACAGGCTCATGGGCCAAAAGGACATGCTCCATGATGTATTTATTCTACATTTAGAAAAGTTTAAATGAAACTCCATTTGTTTTAGTTCCAAAAGCAATGCAGTTCCTTTTGGACTCTTGCCTGGAGAGGATAATATCTATTACCCTAATTAGAGAATCCCTTCCACCATCATATTTCTAATCTTTTCTTGCTCGCTTCATTAGACTGCTGCAAATCTCGTATTCCAGGCACAGGGCCCAGGAGACTGTCAACAGTAGATCATTCAAAAGGTTGGGATTTAATAACCAATGCAGAATTTTGAAAGAAAAGAAACTAATGGATTTGGATGCCACAAGAAGTCAGATGGCCTTGCCCACGCTGTGATACAGAGCTTTAATAGGCAAATGACAAAAGACCAAGGAACCAATATTGAGGACTTGAATGAAGCTTGAAATGTCAAAATACCCAAAATTTTGAAGCACAGGCAGAGTGGATGGGGGTGAATGCAGCTTTTGAGGCTCCCCAGAGGCAACAGCAACTTGGAGCAAATAAAACAAGACCATTCCAACCTGGACAGAATCCTGAGCTACAGTCTGCACCATAGTCATATTACTTGTAGAGCTTCTCCCAACACTCATCTACAGCAAGCACTGTTTGGAACAATGTCCTTTAGTAACTTCTCAATATTTCCTAAATTCCTACTACCTGACTCTCGAAGACAGACCTTCCCTTCTTGAACCTGTGTTTTCCTCATGGTTGTGACTAACTTCTTGATAAAGTTATCCAAAAACTCCTGCTCATGGCTTTGAAGTGGCTTTAGTCGGTAAGAGTTATGGGGAGAGGTTGTACAAACTTGGCTTACTTTCTCCGGAGTGCAAGAGTCTTAAGGGAGACCTATAGTAGCAGTTTAAGAAATGAGAGGCATTAGTAGGGTGGACAGTCAGAATCTTTGCCCCATGGGAAAAAACATCACCCACTTGAACAGCCATTCTCAACCTTTTTTATGGATATGGCCCCCTTAGAACACTGCTCAAAGTTTATGGGCCCCTTTTCCTGAGAAGCAGTCAAGTTTATTTGGTTACATACATACTTCTCTCCTTCTAACTACATAAGAAACAAAAAAAAGATTTCAGTCCATGCTGTTTTTCCATAAATGTGCTGAGACTGTGGGGTAGCATATGACCTGCGTTGAGAATGGCTGCATGAGAGGATATGCATTTAAAGTGAGGGGGAGGAAGTTTAAGAGAGATGTTATTTATTTTTAAACAGTGGTGGATACCTGGAACAGACTGCCACATGTAATGGTGGAAGCAGATGCAATTTAGCATTTAAGAGGCTTCTCGATAGACACATGAATGTAAAACAGCATGAGGGGCCATGTATTAAGTGCAACAGCAGATTTTTCATTTCATTTGTACATCATGTTCGACATAGATACATGGACCAAAAGGTCTGTTCCTGTGCTGTATTCTTCTATATTCTGTTTATCTCACACTCCAACTCAATATCTGAACCAGAATGATGAATTTAAAGATCTATACAACTCGTATCAAAATCTGTCTGTCCATCGATGTATCAAAATATCAAATACGGCAATGTTATTTCTACCTTAGTCCCTATGCTATTCCTCCATTTCCCTTGTCAGTTTCTCCCCCTACTCAACTACTGTTTCCATCCCACAAAGGAGCTTGATGTTACAGGTTATCTCTGAATGTGATGCTCAGCTCAATCCTATCAATGTTTCATGCCCATTTACAGCCATCAAATACCAACTAACTAGCCCCTGTATTTATTTTCTTTTCATACCAAGTTCCAAGACCAATTCTAACACACCAACTGCAGCTCCAACTAATGCAGCAAATTCTGCAGAGAACCTGGAACTCCTTGGTCTGTTCAGCCCAATGACTTATGGTTTTAAGTAGCTGAGCTTTAGAGGATGATTTCTCTTCATTTGAATTTAATTCAAGAGGTCTACTAAAAAATAGCCTCCTATAAAATTAAAAAAAGGCACAGAAAACCCCATAGTGAAACTATTCTTGTCATTAGTTTGTGAGAGATTAGCCTCTTTCAGGTGGCCAGAATACCCGACTGTAAAGCTGCCTATTCTACCCCAATGCGGCTGTCGGGTGGTCACCTGAAAGTGGAGAATCGGCCAGGAGGAGCACTTACCTAACCTTCCTCACGTAGGTATATTCTTTGGCTCGGATAATCCCCTGTTGCACCTGAAAGCAGCAGTGGGACTACGGCCACACTCCACAGGAGCCAACATTCGCTCGGAAATGGTTCTCCTTCAGCCAGCATGTTCAGGTGACAAAAAGGCATCTTCTCCGCGGCCACCTGAACGTCCCAGCTGGACTCCCCTAGCCGCATCTGCCGGCGCATTATTTACGTCCAAGCACCTGTAAGTGGCTATTCTTAAAGACTCCAAATCGATTCAGCAGACGTAGATTGTTAAACCTTTAGAATCTATTTGGCAACCCCTAGCAGGATAAAGCAACAACTTCTTTCTGGTTACCCAATTTTCACAAGTGTACTGGTGTTCACTAGCAGTTAAAATAAAGAAACTCTCTTTTCAAATTTGTCAACCTTAATGTGTTGTTAATGATTAACATTCTTACAGAAACAGGTGAGGAGTAAAAAAAAATGGAAGTTACTAACAGAAGCCTAGATTTTTCAATTTCAATGTGAAATTCAATACATCTATTTAACAGCTGAAGTTCAGATATAACAGAATTATTCTTCATTCGTACAGCTCAAAATGAAAGCCATCTGTACACCATACCCCCCCTCCTCCCTCCACCATTACATGTTGGTGTGAAAAATGTTCAACTTTATTGTATCAATGTACATTCTGGGTACAAAACACAGTGCAATCTATTTAGAGTAACAAATCATTCTTTCTATTTATGTTTCTTTTCAGAACTGAAAAGGATGATGAAATATTTTTGATCTTACTTTATAAGGTAAGCAAAGCCTTTCATTTCAATTTACAGGGAAAGTGCTGAATCTAATGTTGCTGAGAAATACTGTATTTAGTTTGTGTCAATTATATTCTGCAGCCAGAAAAATTATAAAAATCAAATTCATCTTTACCAGAAATATATGAACACCAACATGAATAATGTAGGAAAGATGCAGCATGTTTTAGCTCTTCAACTGAGATGATAGCTAATAAAACAAGGCACTAGAGAAGTGCCATACAATGTATTGATCTGAAAAGGACACATATTGTGCAATCTGTGACCCACTTTTACAGGCACTCCCATCATCAGTTTGACACTCAATGTTACCTGACATGTCCCATGGGTTTGGAGGGGAGTGCTGGATGCCAAGTCTGTCCTTCGTTCTAATTTCAACATCAAATTGTAATAATATTTTTCCTATTTCAGTTGACTGTTCTAAAGTATTTTTATATTTTTCTTGCACAACTGTATAAAATATAAAAGTGCTACTGTAGCTGTTCATGAGTCTAAAGTCAATACAACAAATGGCTCAATGAAATGCATTCTTTACATTGGAATGCAAACATATAAAAACAAATGAAGGTGATGAAAATTACTCTGCAAACTTGTACCAACTATATTGGTACAAAGGATTAAATAATACTGTGAAAGATAAAAGAATATAAAATCATTTGGTGGCCATTATATCAACAGGAGGCCAATCCAGTTGTTGGTCATGTACAGGAAGTTTACAGATTTAAGAATTTTAAAATGATCTAACTAATAAAAATGCAATTTTCTCTCATTTATGATTTAATTTGGTAAAAATCATGGACTGAACATTATTACCTAAAATTATTTATTTCCACAACCAATATATTTGCATCTGTACAATTTCCTTTACTGAATATAGAGTTAAATTATAATAGTTGTGGGGAACCATGGAGGCAAAAAAAGCAATATTTCATATATTTTTCTATTTTACTCATATTGGATCCAACTTCAGATACATACATTTGATTTGTTTCTGTGAAACTGTAATTATATATTTCCCTGTTTAATTGTTCTGCTGAGATCAGTGTCATTAATTAATTTGATGAATGAGATTTTACAGTAAATTGATACTCAGGTCAATATTCCTATAATCATTAATTGCTCCTGTACCTATTCCTTGAAGGTAGTGTCTCAAAGATATGGCAGGCTGATTTGATAAGGGTCCTCCTGCAATGATTCTCATAGCCCTATTTAGACCATGTTCCAGGTAAATGTCATCTATCAGATGAAATAATGACCCCAGTGATTTACTCGGGTGTTTTGATTAACCTCTATTTTGACTTCCAGTCTGATGCTTGGCAGCAACTATACCAGCCAGACAGGACACTCTCAATTGTTCTCCTGTAAAAGGTCATCAAGTGGCCTTGTCCTCATCAGGAAGTGTAACATAGAAACACAGAAGATAGGAGCAGGAGTAGGTCATTCGACCCTTCGAGCCTGTTCCGCCATTCAACGAGATCATGGCTGATCTTAAAGTTCAGTACCCCATCCCCGCCTTCTCTCCGTAACCTTTAATACCCTTATACCGAAGAAATAGATCTAATTCCCTCTTAAATATATTTAATGAACCTGCCTCTACTGCCCTCTGTGGCAATGAATTCCACAGATTCACCACCCTCTGGGTAAAGAAATTCCTCCTCATCTCGGTCCTAAATGGTTTGCCTATTATCCTCAAACCATGGCCCCGGGTTCTGGATTTTCCCATCCTTGAAAACATCCCATCTGCATCCATTCTGTCCAGTCCTGCCAGAATTTTATATGTCTCTATGAGATCCCCTCTCAATCTTCTAAACTCCAGCGAGTACAATCCCAATTTGCGCAATCTTTCCTCATAAGTCATTCCTGCCATTCCAGGTATCAGCCTGGTGAATCGCCTCTGCACTCCCTCCATTGCAAGAACATCCTTCCTCAGATAAGGCGACCAAAACTGCACACAATACTCCAGGTGTGGTCTCACCAAGGCTCTGTACAGCTGCAGTAAGGTATCCTTATTCCTATACTCAAACCCTCTTGATATGAAGGCCAACATACCATTTGCTTTTTTAACTGCCTGCTGTACCTGCATGCTTGCCTTCAGTGACTGGTGCACAAGTACCCCAAGGTCTCTCTGCACTTCCCCATCTCCCAATCTATTGCCATTCAAATAGTAATCTGCCCTCCAATTTGTATTACCAAAGTGGATAACCTCACATTTATCCACATTGTAGTGCATTTGCCATGTATCTGCCCAGTCCCCCAATTTATCCAAATCACACTGGAGCTTCCTGACCCCCTCTTCCATGCACACAACCCCTCCTAGCTTAGTGTCATCTCCAAATTTGGAGATATTACATCCAATCCCCTCATCCAGATCATTAATGTAAATTGTGAACAGCTGGGGTCCCAGTACAGATCCCTGTGGCACCCCACTGGTCACCGCCTGCCACTCAGAAAAGAAGCCGTTTATCCCAACTCTCTGTCTTCTATCTGCCAGCCAGTTCTCAATCCACATCAATACCTTGCCCCCAATCCCATGAGCCTTGATTTTGCATGACAGTCGTTTATGTGGGACCTCACTGAAGGCCTTTTGGAAGTCCAGGTACACCACATCCACTGGCTCTCCCCCATCTATTTTACCTGTCACCATCTCAAAGAATTCCAATAGATTTATCAAGGATGATTTACCTTTTGTAAATCCATGTTGACTGTCCGCTATTACATCCTTAATAATGGATTCCATAATTTTGCCCACTACTGATGTAAGGCTCACCGGCCTATAATTCCCCGCTTTTTCTCTACCCCCCTTTTTAAATAATGGGGTAACATTAGCTACCCTCCAGTCCATGGGTACTGATCCTGAGTCTATCGAGTTCTGGAAAATAATTCTTAAAGCATCTGCTATCTGAATGGCCACTTCCTTAATTACCCTAGGATGTAGATTATCAGGCCCTTGGGATTTATCGGCCTTCAATCCCTTCAATTTCCCCAAGACCGTGTCCTTAGAGATACTGATTTCTTTCAGCTCCTCCCTTACATTTGTCTCTATGTTCCCCAACATCCTTGGGAGGTTATTTGTATCCTCTCTTGTGAAAATAGAACTAAAGAAAGAATTTAATTGGTCTGCCATTTCCTTATTCCCCATTATATATTCCCCTGATTTTGACTGCAAGGGACCTACTCTGGATTTCACCAATCTTTTCCTCTTGACATGTCTATAAAAGCTTTTGCAGTTGGTTTTTATGTTTGCCGCAAGCTTACTTTCATAATTTATTTTTGCCCTCTTGATTAATCCCTTTGTCCTCCTTTGCCGCATCTTGAACTGTTTCCAGACTTCGGATTTGGTACTTTCTTTGGCCAATTGATATGCTCTCTCTTTGGACCTAATGCTGTCTCTAATTTCCCTTGTTATCCACGGTTGAGTCACCTTTTTTGGTTTATTTTTATGTCAAACGATTTCTGCAATTCCTCCATTAGATCTGTGAATGCTTTCCATTGTCTATCCCGTCAACCCCCATAAACACCACCCAATCAATCTTACTCAACTCCCGTCTCATACCATCATGATTCCCTTTATTTAAATTCAGGACCTTAGTCTCGGTTTTAATTTCTTCACTCTCCATGTCGAGTGAGAATTCGATCATACTGTGATCACTCCTACCCAAAGGGCCTCGTACAACAAGATTGCTGATTAGCCCCTTTTCATTGCATAATACCCAGTCTAAAATGGCCTGCTCCCGAGTTGGTTCCTCAACATATTGGTCTAGATAACCGTCCCGTAAACATTCAAGGAATTCCTCCTCCTCGGTACTTATTTGGCTAGTCCAATCTATATGTAAATTAAAGTCTCCCATGATGACAACTGTTCCCTTATTGCACGCTTCTCTAATTTCTCTTTTTATGCCTTCCTTCACCTCTACTTTACTATTTGGAGGCCTATATACCACCCCCCACTAACGTTTTCCGCCCCTTACTATTCCTCAGTTCTACCTATATAGATTCCGCATCATCCGAGTTAATATCCTTCCTGTCAATCGTGTCGGTCCCTTCTCTCACCATCAATGCTACCCCACCCCCTTTTCTTTCTTGCCTACCCCTCCTAAATATTGTATACCCCGGGATGTTAAGTTCCCAGGCTTGCCCACCTTGCAGTCATGTTTCTGTAATCCCATTCAAATCGAATTGTTTGTCTCAATTTCCACAGCCAATTCATCTACCTTGTTCCAAATGCTTCTTTCATTAAGATATAAAGCCTTCAGATTTACTTTTTTCCTCCCTGTGGATCCAGGATAGATCAACCTTTAAATGGATGCCAAGGAACTTTGTGCCCCCCACTCTCTATAACAGTTATTGATATGTAGTGACGAGTGGTCCTTCATCTCCTAAATCCTCAAGCATCTTTGTCTTGTCCACATTGCTCTTGCACTACAGTACAGGCCTTTCACCTCCTTTCTGCAAGATTAATCATCATCGTTGCCAAGAAGGCCAATTACTATTATGTCCTCCACAAACTTAATGACTCTGTGGGAGCTGATCCTGGCAGTACAGATGCGAGTTAGCAGTGCGAACTGTAGTGGGTTGTAATGTGACGGATTATGCTCCAAAACAAAATCCAGACCGATCCATCCTACAGGTAACCACACAAGCAGATAAATGAAAAAATTAACTACTTACAAACATTACAAGCAAATTGGATGGACCCCAAGGCTAGTCATAACCACACTAGAAAATAACTATGTCTCACTACCATCCTTTCAAATAACTTTTAATTTGAGATATACCATGTTCTTTAACACAATAACACAGGGCAGTGCAATGACATAAATTCCATGACCAAGGGATCTGTACTGGGACCCCAGCTGTTCACAATTTACATTAATGATCTGGATGAGGGGATTGGATGTAATATCTCCAAATTTGCAGATGACACTAAGCTAAGAGGGGTTGTGTGCACGAAAGAGGGGGTCAGGAAGCTCCAGTGTGATTTGGATAAATTGAGGGACTGGGCAGATACATGGCAAATGCACTACAATGTGGATAAATGTGAGGTTATCCACTTTGGTAATACAAACCGGAGGGCAGATTACTATTTGAATGGCAATAGATTAAGAGATAGGGAAGTGCAGAGAGACCTAGGGGTACTTGTACACCAGTCTCTGAAGGCGAGCATGTAGGTACAGCAGGCGGTTAAAAAGGCAAATGGTATGTTGGCCTTCATATCAAGAGGTTTGAGTATAGGAACAAGGATACCTTACTGCAGCTGTACAGGGCCTTGGTGAGACCCCACCTGGAGTATTGTGTGCAGTTTGGGTCACCTTATCTAAGGAAGGATGTTCTTGCAATGGAGGGAGTGCAGAGGCGATTCACCAGGCTGATACCTGGAATGGCAGGAATGACTTATGAGGAAAGATTGCGCAAATTTGAATTGTACTCGCTGGAGTTTAGAAAATTGAGAGGGGATCTCATAGAGACATAAAATTCTGGTAGGACTGGACAGAGTGGATGCAGATGGGATGTTTCCAATGATGGGAAAATCCAGAACCCGGGGCCATGGTTTGAGGATAATAGGCAAACCACTTAGGACCGAGATGAGGAGGAATTTCTTTACTCAGAGGGTGGTGAATCTGTGGAATTCATTGCCACAGAGGGCAGTAGAGGCAGGTTCATTAAATATACTTAAGAGGGAATTAGATCTATTTCTTCAGTATAAGGGTATTAAAGGTTACGGAGAGAAGGCGGGGATGGGGTTCTGAACTTTAAGATCAGCCATGATCTCGTTGAATGGAGAAGCAGGCTCGAAGGGTCAAATGACCTATTTCTGCTCCTATCTTCTACATTTCTATGACCCAAGATTCAAGATTCCTTTATTGTCATGTAATAATAGAGAACATACAATATGACACCAAATTGCCTTCTGTAAGTCAGGCAAAGCATTGCCATTAGTGTCATCCAGTGCCCCTTGAAGTAAGAGAGATAGAGAAACAAAATTGACAACCTTCAGAGTCACTGAATGTCCGTGGAGTCACTTCCAGCACTCCCACAACTTCTGTGGCCGTACAGACCCCTGTTCGATCAGCATCCCAATTTCCATCCAAACCATTAGTGAGTAGTTTGCACATTCTCCCTGTGACTCTTGGGTTTCTTCTCACCTCCCAAAAACATGTGGGCTGATAGGTAAATTGGCCACTGTAAATTCCCCCTGGTGTGTAGATGAATGGTAGAATTTGGGAAGGGGATCAGGGAGTAATTAGGGGAAATTATGACAATGTGGAAATAATATAGATGCAAAAATGTGTAAAAATGGTGTTTAATGGCCTACAAAGACTCGATGACCTAAATGTCTTGTTTCCTTACTGTATCTCTCAATTACTTTATGACTGTAGAAATCTTAGATTAATTCTCTTTGTATTTATGTTTCAAAATAAAACACAATGCTTCATTGATATGTACATTTAGCTTTTTATGTCTATTTATGTATAAAATCATTCAATCTTTGAACTTACTTGTATGTAGGCATTAGTATACCACCAAAGCATGATCCAAAAATGGAAAATCCTGTTGCAACTATCCCATTCCAGAAGCCCAGTTCTGCCTGAGAGAAACCATGCTCCAGTAAAAACATTGGAAACATTCCTATGGCACCCTGTTCTCCTGAAAACAGAACAAAATGGGTACATGTCAATATAATAGCAAAGTACTTTTGCAACAATATGGGAATCTGTTCTGGCTGAGGGAGAATTCCCAGAAACAATAAATGTATCCAGAAACTAAGTTAATTAATGTTTTCAGACTGTAATCATACAGTATTTTTAAATTAGATATTTGAGTCACCTTTGTTCAATCTGTGATGGTGATAAATTAAGCTCCATACCGTCTGCTTTCCTAATCCAACAATAAAATTGTAGCATGTACCTCTACTTCATCAGTATCTCTTTATATAATAAAATGTGCTAAATTTTCATGGATTACTTACTGGCTCACTCATCTCATCAAATGTAAATGCCAACTGAACTTCATTCAAACACTGCAAATTTTTCTCACAGATTTAAAATAATTATCTGCACACAAAAGGCTGAGGTTCAGAGACAACTGACCAGTGAACCTGTTATCCCTACAGGTCAAGTGCACAATTTCTTATCTTGGGCTTTTTTTGTGTGTGTCTATGATGTAAACAGGATAATAGATCATACTACAGTGGAATAAATCAAAATCATCTTTTAGGAACCCAGTGGCTGCATGAAGTACCCACACAAAAAATTCTCCATAACTCATCATGCCCTTAAATAAAAAGAACCTTAACTCAGTGACAGTTTCTATTTAAATGAGTTTCCCGATTATGGAATAAGATGGCAGCAATCAGGCCGATTCCAGAGATTAATAACAATAACCTCTCATTGTGGCAATCAGAAATTCCCACCAGCTTCAAAAGGGTATCAATCATTCTGGTACCCCAAGAAGAGTAATGTGGGCTGCCTCAACGACCACTGCCCAGTAGCACTAACTTCTACTGCTTTGTGAGACTGGTCATGCCCAGAATTCAGAATTAACATGTACCCAAGTAAAGATCTGAACTCACTGCAATTCACCTATCGTCACAATCGCTCCACAGCAGATGCAATATCGCTGGCTCTCCACTCAGCTCTGGATTGCCTCGAAAACAACAATTCATACATAGGGCTGCTCTTCATCGACTACAGCTCAGCCTTCAATACCATTATTCCTTCAGTGCTGGCCAAGAAGCTACAAACTCTAGGCCACTGTACCCCACTCTGCAACTGGATCCTTGACTTTCTCATTGGAAGTCCATAGTCAGTACGAATTGGAAACAACATTTCCTCACTAATCATCCACACAGGTGCACTCCAAGAATGTGTCCTCTGCCCACTGTTCTACTCATTATATACCCACGACTGGGTGGCCAGGCACAATCCCATCTACAAGTTTGCCGACGACACCACAGTGTCAGCAGAATCACAAACATCAATGAGGAAACGTACAGGAGGGAGATTGACCAACTCGTTGAATGGTGTAACGACAACAACCTTGTCATCAACGTCAACAAAACTAAGGAGATGGTTGTGGACTTCAGAAGGAATTCAGATGAACACCACCCAATCTTCATCGAGGGGTTACTAGTGGAAAAGGTCAAGAACTTCAAATTCCTGGGTGTCAACATCTGTCCTGGAACATCCATGTTAATGTAATCATCGCAGGCGGTGAGGTGTCTGAGGTGGTTCAGTATGTCGCTGAAGACTCTCGTAAACCTCTACAGGTGTACCGTGGAGAGCATTCTGGCTGGCTGCATCACTGTTTGGTATGGAGGCACCAACTCTCAGGATAAGTATAAACTCCAGAGGCTTGTTAACTTACCCTGTGATATCACAGGCACCAGACTTCACTTAATTGAGGTCATCTACATGAGGCAGTGTCTTAAAAAAGCAGACTCTATCCTCAAAGACTCCCATCATATCCTCTTCACTCTGCCTATCAGGGCAAAGGTACAGGAGCCTAAAGACAAGCATTCAGTGGCACGAGGACAACCTCTTCCCCGCTGCCATCATATTCCTGAATAATCAATGAACCAAAGACACTGCCTTACTTTTCGTGAACTATAATTGTTATTTTTTTTATTGTAATGTCGTAAGATGGTTATAATATGAATGTTTGCACTAAGATGCTGCTGCAAACACTGAATTTCATGACTCGTTCATGACAATAAATCCTGATTCTAATTTCTGTTGAAACTATCAACATATAATAATACACACTCAATTATCGAATTATAATCATAAACATCATTGATAATTCACTTATTTTTTAATGGAAAACACAAAATCTATCAAATTGGAAATTTAGTTACTATAAGAGAAGAAAGGAGAAAAGTTTTAAATATCCAAGTTTGTCAATGACAAAAAAATAAGTGCAATTCCACAGCCTAGATCAGCCAGGATCATACTGAATGATGGAACAGGCATGAGGGGCCTGATGACTTACTTCTGCGCCTATACTGTGTTTTCATGCTCTTATGTTTATTTGCATTGCGTTATGAAATTAGAATTATGAGAAATAGATAGTGGTAGATTAAAATGTTGTGAGAGTGATATAATACAGTACAACTCCGATTATCCAAAATGGTCGGGACCACTCTTTTTTGGAAAATTGGTCTTTATTTTAAAAAAAACAGCTCAGTAGCAACAGCAAATCACTTATAACAGTGTTTAAAATACAACAAACATCAAGGGAAGGGTATTTAAGCATTAAAATAATGTTTAATTTTCACCAAAAAATGCCGGCCACCCTCGATCACTGACTCCTTCCTACCAAGGCCCCACTCCAGCTGGGAGCCTGAGGTTCCCACTCTTGCCCTGAGCCTGAGGCCTGCAATGCCCCGCCAGCAGCCCGACGTCCCCGCTGGCAGCCTGACATCCCCAGTCAGTTCGGCTCCAAAAAAATTTCAGATAAATGAGGTTTCTGATTTTTTTCGGATATCCTCATTTATCCAAAATATTTAAATATTTTTGTATAAATGAGGATTTCAGAGAATCCGATTTTGGATAATCGGTGTTGTACTGTATAAACTTTCTATTACAGTAGATAGGATAAAATTACCACTTTTTCACAGATTAACCTATTTTCCTCGCAATATCTTCAGTCAGTCATTTCCAGCAAGTCACATTTTCTTCCTGTACTCATTTATATCATGCAAATTTTCATGTTCAATTAGTCCCCAGTATTGAGTATTTCATATTTGTGAATTCTAAATTTCCTTCAGGTGCTATAGATTTTCTAATTACTATGTAATCACATTATCAAATTGAAATATTGTACGTTTACTGTTAAATGGAAGCAGCACTGAATTCAGTATGGTGTGTTTTGAATATATTCTACTGAATCAGCTCCAGGTCAAAATAAATTACTGTCATTTTCACTATTACATCCTGAAGGCAAATACAACAAATGTGGATCCAAACATATTGCCCCACTTTATTTGATAGAGAGATCACAAGTTTACACTGAAGATGGAATAAAGACCAACTTCATAAATGTAGGCAATTTTGTAAATGTAATAATCCACACAGATTACCTGCTGGTAGACTAATTTTGGCAACCCGTCTAGTGTTGTTGTAATTGTGGATTTTTGGATTACTATTACATGCTGACTCCATTGACCCACAGAAGCTGCAGTTGGAATTCACAACATTGAATTATGATGCAGGGTATTGACTGCAATGGACATAAAGAAAAAGTAATCCCTGCACAGTAATCTCCCTCTTCTTATGGTCTAATAATGGAAAATTACTCCATTCAACAAAGATTTACTAATCAGTTTCTGTGTATTTTACTGCTACACATTCTTAAAAGCAGAGTAGCTAGTCATACCTCTTCAAATTGTTTATCAATGTTATTAATACCAAGGCAGATTACTTTTTCAGTGTCGTCATAGCTTCATCTAGTGGAACTTCCATGAACTTCATGACTGAGAATTAACTTCCTATATTATGCTTTACTTCATCTCATATGGAAATATTAGCCATATCATTTTAATAATGTTTTAGCAACTTTTTTTAATGTGGCTATTGCTTTATAAGGGAAATGTATATCCAAGTTGCTTTTGAAAGCTAAGTCAGTTAATTTTTTGTATACTTTGCAGCGTTCTGTCCTAAAATTCTTGAGTTGCATAGCCCTCGAATCTGCAGCATCTCCATTTCCACCAAGTTATAAATGTGAATCAGTTTTACCATGTGGATTATATGCCAGTAGGCAAATATAAAATTGTCTGACTGGCTACAAACACATTGTACTCAAGCTCAGCTTTGAATGCTCAGAGCGCAAAGGATTTCAAATAAATGCAGGATCAAAGAGCTTTGGAGGAATGATAATCTTTCAGTCACATCAACTTAGGCAGTTCAATATATTTTTAAAACATCACATTGCCAGCCTTACCAAGACTGAGAGTCAAACTACATTAAAATATTATCGTATCAATCTAGATTTACCAGGAACATGGCATTTTGCGAGTTGCCACACGAGTTAGCCACTCTCTAGCATCCTATGTTATTATCTTCCTTCTTTGGCTTGGCTTCGCGGACGAAGATTTATGGAGGGGTAATATAGGGCCTTATTATAAGGCGTACACCCCAGACCTATTTGCGTGACGACGACGGTGGTTGACAAGCTGTTGGGAGTACACTGTCAACGATGAGGTTACAGGATACCAGGAGATGCATGAAAAGGTAGCCCCAAGTCAGCATGGTTTCCTTAAAGGAAAACTATGCCTGACAAACCTATTGCAATTTTTTTAAGAGATCAGAAGTAAGATAGACAGGAGAGATGCCGTGTAAATGGACTTTCAAAATTTAACAAACGAGACTGCTAAATAAGATGAGAGCCCATGGAATTACAGGAAGAATTCTTTCATGGGTAGAGCATTGGCAGGAAGCAGAGAGTAGGGATAAAGGGATCCTATTCTGGTTGGCTACCAGTTACCAGTGGTGATCTGCAGGGTAAGTGTTGGGCTGCTTCTTTTTATATTGTATATAAATTATTTAGATTATAGAATAGATGGCTTTGTAGCTAAATTTGCAGTTGGTGGTAGGGCAGGTGGTGCTGAGGATACTGAAAGGTTGCAGAAAGACTTGGATAGATTAGGAGAATGGGCAAAGAAGTGGCCGATGAGATACAATGTGAGAAGAAATAGACAGACAGACTATTATTTAAATGGGGAGAAAATTCAAAATTCCAAGGTGCAAAGGAATTTGGGAGTCCTCGTGTTAATCTCCAGGTTAAGTCAGGTGATTGCAATATTGGCATTCATTTCTAGAGGAATAGCAGATAACAGAAGGGGTGTAATGTTGAGACTCTATAAAGCACTGGTGACACCTCACTTGGGAGTACTATGTACAGTTTTGAGCACCTTATTTAAGACAAGGTGTCCTGCATTGGAGAGGGATTACAGAGAAGATTTACTAGAATGACACCAGGAATGAAAGGCTAGCAATATGATAAACAATTGTCCGCTCTTGGACTATACTTATTGGAGTACAGAAGTTTTGTGGGGGGGGGGGAACCTCATAGAGGCATTTCAAAAGTTGAAAGACCTGGACAGAGTAGACATGGCATGGATCTTTTGGGGATTCTAGGGCAAGAGGGCATAACTTCAGAACAAAAGGATATCAATTCAAAACAGAGACGTAGATAAATTTCTTTAGAGGATCGTGGGTCTGTGGAACTTGTTGCCATAGGCAGCTGTGGAAGTGAGGTTGTTGGGTGTATTTAAAGGCAGAGATTGGGAGGTATTGATTAGTCAGGACATCGAGGATTACAGGGATTACAGGCAGCAGATTGGGACTAAGTGCGAGGATTGATCATCTTCTGATTAGGATGGTAGAACAAAGTTGATGGACCAATGAGCCTACTTCTGCTCTTATATCTTGTGATCTTCTAAAAGCCATGAAAAAAAAATCCACCCAAAAAAACCTTCCAATTTTGATTCAGAAAGTCTTCCTTGCAGCATTTCCCTGCAATGATGAGTTTGACCAACAATCACTACAGCCCAATTAATTTAGAGGTCCAGCGCCATAATAGGGCCCTTGAACCTGCACCACCCAATTATACCAATGTGACCAATTAACCTACTAACCCAATGCATCTTTGGAACGTGGGGGTAAACCCATACAAACACAGGAAGAATGTAAAAACTCCTTACTTCGGATTTCATAGCAATTTTAGAAGTTTGCTCAAATTGCCTCCAGTTAAATTGTAAGAATGTTATGGATTTATAGCTTCATATCAACTACAAAAAAAAATCAAAGTAGCTATTGTAAGAGGTTCTCTTTCTAAAGTTAATATTTCATCTTTTCAGTTAATCCTTTGTTGCTCCCCTAATAGCTCAAGCCATTAGTCTCCCTCCGAAAATGATAACCTCAATTTCTTTATACTATTACAGATTTGATTACCTATCCATAGCTTTTCCAAGTACAGTATATAGATATTAAAACACAAAATTTACTGAGAACATGGTGCTGATCAAGTTCAGTATTGGATATTTTCAGAATATAACTTTTAAAGTTATTTTGTTGATGATAGGGTGTTAGGTATGATTAGGTTAACTTCGAGTCACATTTTAAAAAAATTATGTTTTAGCCTTTTTAAACAGGACAAGAATGACATCAGACAAATGTTGGAGCATCGAAAGGCCAACATGCCCTGTTTCTGCTCCGTAAATGGTTATATGGTTATACAGAAGACAAGTAATAGAGGCAGGAATAGACCACTGGCCTGTCAAGCCAGCTCTGCCATTTACCTAGCTCCACCTACCCACCTGTTCCCCATAACACTTAACTGCCTATTCAAAATTCCATTTGTGTTCAAATACCTCTAATTTCTTTCGGCAGCCTACACTGCTTCAGAGATTTACACAGATTGACTTCTGAAATAAGCTGTTCCTCCTCACTCTATAGAAGATGACAGCACAGAAACAGGCCCATCAGCCCACTGACTCCATGCCAAACTAGTTTTCAACCTAGACTCATCAACCTGAAACCTGACCCTAGTCCTCCATAACCCTCCCATTCATGTGCCTATTCAAATTTCTCCTGCATGTTGTGAACAAACCTGCATCCACCACTTCCATGCAGCTCGTTCCACACTCTCACCATCCTACAAAGAAGTTCCCCTTAAATACTTCTCTTTTCAACCATAACCCAGGTTTTTTTCATTCTCGTATCACCCAACCTTGGTGGAAAAAGCCTAATCTATACCCCTAATAATTTTAGATATCTCTAACAAATCTCCCCTCGTTCCCTGACATTCCAGGGAATAAGGTCCTTTTGGCTTTTGTGTGCTTGCACGCGTAAGCACCACAGGTGCACAGCAGCAGGATGCAACCACATAGAAGTCAAGGAAATGTAAAAAAATATTCATTTATTTTTGTACTTTGTATTTTATATGGAAAAAAGTTTGTTTTGTAAACTATTAAAATTGACCTGTTGTATTGAGAGAGGTTGTGGCTGTCACATGAAGGCACTCCTCCCTACTAGTCGGAGGACACACCAGCTATTAGCACACACCTTGCTGTTATCCCGTGTTAATTACCTGCACTACACTCTCCAGCCTGCCTGTACTTGACCTCAGGTCATTGGCTGCCATAATTAGATTAGCCTGCCTGTCCCCCAGTCAATCACCTGGGTTGGACTCCCCAGCTCTCCAGCACTATAAAGGTGGCATGCGCCTTTCATTCGCTCTCTTGCCATCTTCAAGGGATCCCCTGCTCCACTCTGGGCTGAGAAACTTGGACCTGCGCTGGAGAAGCTGCTGGTGAGATAAGGGTACCATTTAATAGGGGTTAATGGTGCTGATCAGTGTCCCTAGATTAGCACAGAGACGTGTTCGCCTAGAGTCAAGGGGTGGCAGGACACAAATTAACTTTTCCCTTGATTGTATGCACGTATGTATCTTTTTTCTCACGCCTGTTTATTAGCTGTGTGCATATTTCATTGCTGTTGTTATTTTTCCCATACTATCAAATTCTTATTCCCAACCAAGTGCGATTCCCATGCTAACTAATAAACTGTATGTGTTTGTTCACCATTATTCCGCCCTTCCCACACTGTTTTATATAGTGTGTGTGTGTGTGTGTGTGTGTGTGTGTGTGTGTGTGTGTGTGTGTGTGTGTGGGGTGTGGTGTGTGTTGTGTGTGTGTTGTGTGTGTGTTGTGTGTGTGTGGTGTGTGTGGTGTGTGTGGTGTGTGTGTGTTGTGGGTGTGTGTGGTGTGTGTGTGTGTGTGGTGTGTGTGAGGTGCATAACCTCATTTTCCCACAGCTTTGCCACTAGCAAATAAAGCTTTTTGCTATCAAAACCTGTGTCTAGATCCTTGCCTTTGAGACCGACCAAACTTGTTTCCTCACTCATAATACCTGTTTATTCTCCTTAAATTTGAATTTTAAAAGTACTACCCAAGAATCCAGAAAATTCAAAAATCTGGACCGACCCAATCCCCAAGCAGTTTGGACTTGTTCTCTGATCCCTGTGTTCTACCACACAGTGGTCCTACCATTTACGGTGAAGTACTACCCTGGTTTGTCCTTCCTCAGTGCAACACCTCACACTTGTCTGCATTAAATTCCATTTGTCTTTTTGTAACCCACTTTTGAAGCTGGTCCAGATCCTGCTGCAAGCTTTGAGAGCCTTCCTCACTGTCCAGTATATCCCCAATTTTAGTGTCATCTGCAAATTTGCTGATCTGATTTATCAAGTAATGCTCCAGAATGTTGACATGGATGCCAAAGAACAATTGGACCAGCACATCACTCGTCATAAGCCTCCAGCTAGAGAGACAATTATCTATTACCTCTCTTTGGCTTCTAACACAAAGCCAAATTTAATACCTCATCCTAAATACTGGTACTCCATCTCAAAGCTTCTTCCCCAAATCCTGAGGCTATGTCTCCTATTTTTTGCCTCACCTGCCAGATAAAACAATCCCTCTGCTTCTATTTTAGCAACTTTCAGAATTTTATTTGTTTGCATAAAATTCCCCACCCCATCCTTCAAGTCTCCAATGAATATAGACCCAGTAACTCAATATCTCATGAGCAAAATACCTACTTACTGGAATGAACCAGGTGAACCTCCTCTGCACTCCCTCCAAAACCAGTATATCCTTTCTCAAGTAAAGAGACAAGAACTACGGTTCTCCCAGTGCAGCATTACCAGTACACTCTATAGTTGCTGAAGAACCTCCCTGCACTTAAATTTAATGAACCATAGAAAAAGAGACTACAGCACCTGAACAGGCCCTTATAATCTGTGCCAAATTATTTTTCTGCCTAATCCCACTTACTTTCACCTGAACCACATTCCTCCATACTCCTTCACCAATGTATCTGTTCTAATTTTTCTTAAGTGTTAGAATTGAGCCTGCATTTACAAATTGAGCTGGCAGTTGCTTTCACACTCCTATCATTTTCTGCATGAAGAAATTCCCCCTAATGTTCCCTTTAAACATTTCTCCTTTCACTGTTAACACATGCCCTCTAATTTTTTCTCAGCTGACCTCAGTGGAAAAGCCCCACATGCATTTACTCTATCTGTATCCATCGTAATTTTGTAAAGCTCTGTCAAATCTCCCCTCATTCTTTTGCACCCCAAGGAATAAAGTCCTAACCTGTTTAACCTTTCCCTGTAACTCAGTTATTCAACCCCTGGCAACATCCTTGTAAATCGTCTCTGCACTTTTTCAGTCTTATTGATATCCTTCCTGTAGTTAGGTAACCAAAACTTCACTTAATACTCCAAGTTTGTTCTCACCAATGCCTTGTACAACTTCACCATAACATTCCAACTCCTATACTCAATGCTTTGATTTATTAAGGCCAATGTTCCAAAGCTCTCATTAGGACCCTATCGACCTGTGACACCACTTTCAAGGAATTATGTATCTGTATTTCCAGATCGCTCTCTTCTAATGCACTCATCAATGCCCTATCCTTTACAGTTTACCTTGTTTTGTCCTTCCAAAGTGCAACACCTTACATTTGTCTGCTTTAAATTCCATCTGACATTTTGGCAGCCCATTTTTCCAGCTGATTCAGACCCATCTGCAAGCTTTTAAAGCTTTCATCAATGCCACAATATTTCCAACCTTTGTGTCATCTGCAAACTTGCTGCTCTAGTTTACTTTGTCATCCAAATCATTGATATGAGTATAGATCACAAACAACAGCACTGATCCTCGAGGCACATCACCTCCCATCCAAGAGACAATCATCCACTACCACTCTCTGGCTTCTCCTATAAAGCTAATATTTAATCCAATTTACTACCTCACCATGAACACCGAGCAACTGAACCTTCCTGACTAACCCCTCATGTGAGACCTTGTCAAAAGCCTCACTAAAGTCCATGTAGAGAACATTCATAGGAACGTAGGAAGTAGGAACAGGAGTAGGCCAAAAATAGCCCATCGAGTCTGCTCCGCCATTCAATACGATCATGGCTGATCTAATTTATGACCTAACTCCATCTACCTGCCTTCTCCCCATATCCCCTAATTCCTCTATCATGTAAAAATTTATCTAACTGAATTTTAAATATGTTTAATGAGGCAGCCTCAAGCACTTCCCTGGTTAGAGAATTCCAAACATTCATTACTCTCTGGGAAAAACTATTTTTCCTCATCTCTGTCCTAAATCTACTTCCCTGAATCTTGAGACTGTGTCCTCTCGTTTTAGTTTCCCCGGCCAGCTCAAAAAAACCTTCCTACATCTATCCTATCCATACCCTTCATAATCCTATATGTTTCTCTAAGATCTCCTCTCATTCTTCTGAACTCGAGCGAATACACTCCTAGATGATTTAATCTTTCATCATAAGTCAACCCCTTCATCCCAGGGATCAACCTAGTAAACCTCCTCTGGACCGTCTCCAAAGCCAGTATATCCTTCCTCAAATATGGAGACCAGAACTGGACACAGTACTCCAGGTGCGGACTCACCAGTACCTTATACAGTTGCAACATTACCTCCCTACTCCTGAATTCAATTCCTCTAGCGATGAAGGCCAACATTCCATTTGCCTTCTTAATAACCTGCTGCACCTGCAACCTAACTTTTTGCGATTCATGCACATGCACTCCCAAGTCCCTCTGCACCACAGCATGCTGTAGTTTTTCACCCTTTAAATAATATTCAGCTCTTTTATTTTTCTTGCCAAAGTGGATTACCTCACACTTACTAACATTGTACTCCATCTGCCAGACCTTTGCCCACTCATCCAGCTTAACTATATCCCTCTGCAGACTCTCCACATCCTCACTACAATTTGCTCTTCCACTCAATTTGGTGTCATCCGCAAACTTGGCTACACCACATTTTGTCCCCTCCTCCAAGTCATCAATGTAAATGATGAACAGTTGTGGGCCTGACACTGACCCCTGCGGCACCCCACTTACCACTCTCTGCCAACCTGAAAAACTCCCACTTATCCCGACTCTCTGCCTCCTGTCAGACAACCAATTTTCAATCCATGCCAATATACTTCCCCGGACTCCACTTTCCTGTAACTTACTGATAAGTCTCTTTCCTTCTTCAGCATTTCTGATAATCTCCTTGAAAAACTATCAGATTGGTTAAAGCACACACAAAGCCATAATGACTGTCACTAATCATTTCCTGTCAATCCAAATACTTGTAATATTCAATCACTTAGAACACCTTCCAATAACATACCCACTAGATTATTTTTAGAGCATTTTTTTTAATGGAATAATGAGCTCCCTTCCAATTCTCAGGTACCTCCTCCTTGGCTGAGAACGTGTTAAATATATCTGTCAAGTCCCCTGCAATTTCTACTCTAGCCTCCCTCAAGGTACAAGGGAATACCTTGTCAGAGCCTGGGGATTTATCTTTTTATTTGCCTTAAAACAGTAGGCAGCTTCTCCTCTTTAATGTGAAGCAGTTCTAAACATTAAATTTTCAGATTTCATTCAACTCACGATTCTCTTGTCTGGAACTGTATCCACGATTTTACTCAGCTATCAAGAATGGCTGGCCTATCTTTAATGTGGTCATACCTTTCTCAGTCCTCAATTCCACCTAAATTGCTTCAGTCCCCTCTAATGCGTCTGAAACACTGGAACCCTGGAACATTGAGTTTCCAGTCCTACCCCTCCTGCAACCAAGTTTCATGCATGGCTACAGTCATAATTGCACATGACAATCTATAGTCAAAACTCATCTGCCTTTCCTACAATACTTCTTGCATTCAAATAGACAGAACATTAGAACATTATTAATGCTCTCAGAACATTACTCTCACCATTCACAACCTGTTGATTGCTGTCTTTGTAAGCAGTCTTAATATAATATACCCCCCACCCCCACTCTATGATCTGCTCTGGCACTCTGGTCCATATCCCCCCTGCAATTCTAGTTCAAATCCCCCAGAGCAGCACTAGCAAACCTTCCCACAAAGACAGTAGTCCCTCTCTGGTTCAGATGCAAAGCCTTCTCAGATTTAATGTCAGAGTACATACATGACACCATATACAATGTTGAGATTCATTTTTCCTGCAGGCATGGTAGAATTACCACTAATTAGTAGTGCAAAAAAATAATTGTTCACAGCATAAATATGTAAACAAATAAAAGAACTTAAACAGATAACGAATGTAAATAAACTGACTATGCAACACAGAGAAAACAAAACAAAATCAATAAAATCCACAAGTGTCTTTAACTGAGTGTCTGATTGTCATTGAGGAGTCTGACAATGGAGACGTGGCAGCTGTTCCTGAACCTGATAGTGCGAGTGCTGTGGCACCTAAACCTCTTTCCTGATAGCAGCAGCAAGAACAGAGTATGTGGTGGGTGAAGTAAGTCTTTGTTGATTGCTGCTGCCCTCCAATGACAGCGTTCCCTATAGATGTCCTCAATAGTGGGGAAGGTTTTGCCTGTTGTATCCTGGGCTGTGTCCACTACCTTTTGGAGGGCTTTACACTCAGGGGTATTGGTGTTCCCATACCTGACTGTGATGCAGCCAGTCAACACACTTTCCACCACACCTCTGTAGAAATTTGCCAGGGTTTCTGGAATCAAACCAAACCTCTGCAAACCCCTGAGGAAGTCAAGGCACTGATGTGCTTTCTTCATGATGCCATTGGTGTGTCTTGGGTCCAGGAAAGATCCTCTGAGATAGTAAATCCCAAGAACCTAAATGTGCTCACCCTCTCCACCTCTGATCCCCCAATGATCACTGGATTGTAGACTTCTGGCTTTCCTTTCCTGAGCTCAACAATCAGGTCCTTAGTTTTGGTGACATTGAGTGCAAGGTTGTTGTTGGTGCACCATTCAGCCAGGCTTTCAATCTCCCTCCTGTACGCTGACTCATCCCCTTCCTTTCTACAACCCACTACCGTGGTATCATCGGCAAATTTGTAGATGGTGTTACAAGCTACACAGATGTAGGTGTAAAGTGAGTAAAGCAGGGGGCTTAGAACACAGCCCTGTCCTGATGGAGATTGTGGAGGACAAGTTCTTACCAACCTTCACTAATTGTGGTCTGGAGGTGAGGAAATCTATGATCCAATTTCCAATTGCACAGTGCAGTGTTAACTCCCAAGTCATGGAGTTTTCTGATCAATTCTGAGGAGATGATGGTGTTAAATTCCAAACTGTAATCAATAAAGAGCATCCTGATGTATGCATTTTTGCTGTCCAGGTGTTCCAAGGCTTTGCCAGTGAGGTGGCATCCGCTGTAGACCTGTACAGTACAGGTTTTGCCAATAATCTAGAAATCTGAAGCCCTTCCTCCTGCACCATCTCTTTAGCCACATATTAAGCTGCTTTATCCTCCTACTTCTCACCTCACAGCAGTGAAAGCCAACATCCTATATGCCTTCTTGAATACCTGCTGCTATTGAAACCAACTTTGGGCAATTCCTGCACAATGTGCTGCAATTTTTCATCTTTAAATCATTGTCCAATTTACTATTTTTCCTTCTATTGTGGGTGACTTCACATTTACCACACTATACATCATCTGTCAGACACTTAACCACTCAGTTCATCTATCTTTTTGTAGACCCTCTACATCCACTACACTATTTGCTTTTCAAATCAATTTAGGATCATCAGAAAACCAAGATATTCTATACTCAGTCCCCTCCTCCAAATCATTTATATTTATTGTGAACAGTTGTGGGTCTGGTATGTCACTAACCTCTGACTGGCAACCAGAGAAACACCCTAACTCTCTGCCTTCTATTGGTTAATCAATACTCTTTCCATCCTAATACATTACCTCCAACTGTGTATCCTTTTCTTATGCAGATTCTTATACTTATTGAATTCCTTCTGGAAATTCAAAGATAGCATTGGAAAGCAGATTCTTTGCTCTGAAAGTAATCATGCAATCATCAGAGAGAAATTAATCATGAGAAACCAAATGGTGCAGAATTTATAGGACAAAGTCAGGCAAAAATAGAACATGTTGCTTGAGGAAAAAAAAGTTCATATACCACAGAATTATGCAACAACAGAAGAGCTTGTGTTATCATTGGCAAAAAGCAATTCTTTTTTAAGAATAATTTTAGGAAAGTTCATAATATGAGTAGCAAACAAAGAGAGAGCAGGGACTGCACATGCTCAGCTTTTTCAATGCAAGATCCATCCACATGACCTGTGAGGACCAATCCTGTATCAGCTTTACTTATGGGCAGATCTTACCCATGACTGGCAAGTGAGGTGACTTCATTTGAGGCTCGAGCCAGAGAGGTCACATGACTCTCCACAAACCAGATTTCAGACAGAGGCATTATCTTCGCAATCCACACTCCCACCAGGTTCCAGACGGAGAGGCCACATGACCCTCCACAATCCACACTGCAATGATGTCTTCACTTAATGGAAATTCACGATACATAACGTTTTCTAGAACAGAAACTAATGTAACACAATAATCACATATACTGAAAAAAATTGTGTTTTAAATACTGAACAGTGTTTCATCGCACTGATGCATTTACAATCTGTTTAAAACTACATCTAAAATAAAAAGTAAACCAATAGCAATACATCAATGGTCCTGTATAACATGAGAACCGTGGCACAAACATTCGTCCTCACCTCATTTTATCATATTTAGACAAAGCTAGAATTTTTTATTGCACTAATTTCTATGTTTCATTAAATTGTCAGCTTGGTTCTATTGACAGCGCTCTCACATTCAGTTGCAAGGTTGATGGTTCAGATCGACCACTGGATTTTTAACAAAACTCAGTTGATAATCCAACATAGTAAAAGTGAAACATTACATTTTAAGTGTCTAGTCCTTCAGAAAAATGAGGACGATGGCTCCAGTCACTGTTAGATATTCATTATTTGAATCATCCCACAACCTAATTTTGTATTTATGTGGAATCTTCCTCTGTGCTAAATGTCTGTAGACTTTGCCCCACAATAAATTAAGTAATTACATTGAAGTAGTACAATAATTAATTAAATAAATAGTGGCTCTACAGATATTTGTATTTCTTTTTCTATTGTTAAGGTTAATAACATTTCACTCAGTAATCTGAAAATATCGAACTATGCATCTCTTGACACTTGACCAAAAAAACTGATAAATAAATGTACTCACCAGACAGTAAAATTGAACAGTATGGCTTTTAATTGAACTTGTCATGTTCTGTTATTTTAACTATGCCACATCAATATACTTTGAAACTATCTATTGATTCATTCTGGATCAGAATGAAATAGTTCTTCCAGTTGTTTATCTTTTGATCCAGATTTCAACAACTACAGTTTCTTGTTGAAATCATGGTTCTCGACTAGAGTACTATATTTATAATGTTGATTGATTAAAACTTTCTTAATGAAGCAAATCTACAACAGTACATTTCATAATGCAACATTGAAGCCACTATGCAATGCATACTTTGGATCTTGGGCAGTTCCTTTACACCTCCACACTTTGCTCTCGCCATCACTCTGATACAGGTTAATCTTGGTCTCTTCTGTCCACAAGGTCTTTTTCTAGAATTCTGCAGGCTCTTTTAAATACTTTTAAGCAAACTGTAATCTAGCCATCCTTTCTGTGGCTAACTAGTGGTTTGCATCTTTCAGTGTAACCTCTGTATTTCTTTTCATGAAGCCATCTGCGCTCAGTAGTCATTGACACCTCCTCACCTACCTCCGGAAGAGTGTTTTTGATCTGTCAAACATTCGTTTGCGGATTTTTCTTCATTACGATGAGAATTTTTCTGTCATCTGCAGTGGAGGTCTTCCTTGGAATACCAGTTTCTTTGCAATAACTGAGCTCACCTGTACACTCTTTCTTCTTAATGATGTTCCAAACTGTTGAATGTGGTCATCTTAAGGTTTGGGTGATGTCTCTTATTGTTTTATTCTAGTTTTTCAGCCTCATAATGGCTTATTTCACTTGCATTGGCACAACTCTGGCCCTCATGTGGAAAAATGGCAACTATAGATACCAAAGGTGAGAACCAAGCCTACCTCTCTCATGCCTGCACCAATGAAACAATTAAACATACCCGAGTACTCTCAAACACCTGCGAATCCAAATGTCCCAAACATTATGGTGTCCTGAAATGAGGGGACTCTTTATAAAAAGTGCTATAATTTCTACAGGGTCAAACCAAAATTTATACAAATAATCTGGAATAAAATCTGGAATGTGAACTTCAATTGCATGTGAATTGTTTGATTACCAATTTAAAACAGGCAAATAAAGGAAAAAAATTTGTCTTTGTCCCAAAAATTATAGAGGGCACTGGATATTTAATAATACAGTCGACACAGTCAAATTGCCTTGTTAAATGGGGAAATTTTCTAGGGTGAAGACCCAGATACAGGCTACTTAAAAGGCCGAAATGGGTCAGAAAACCCAGTAAAACTTATTCGAGTGTCCTCCTCTGCCTATTTGATAGGGGAAATGGCACACCTGGTTACTCTGGGTCTTTAAACAGAAAGAACACACGTCACTCACCACATTCATTGCAGGGGCAGGATTCCCCTTAAATTGCCGGGTTGGCGATATAACAGGTTAGGCTGCTATTTGAAAGGTGCAGAAGGCACACACGACCCAGTAATATCACCCAGGTCCCAGGAGAGTTACCAGAGTGTTGCAATTTGAAAGCGCCTAATGACTTCGATCACTTTGAGAGTAGACCGACCAAGAATAGTTTGCTTTGCCTTTCATAGTAACAGCCTGTTTTGAGGCACAGGTTCTTATGGAGTGCAGGTCTTCAGTATTCCAGCCAGGATATTTGTAATAACCAAAACTCTCAGCCTCTTCTTGGGGTAACAAGGATTGATTCAAACTGACATTTGTGATGGTGTGAATATCAGAAGGAAGCTGATGATTGGCAGCAAGTCCGGTACTTCAGGGCTTCCTGTTCTTGCCGACTCAAACCTCCATGAGCCGCTTCATTGTATAGTATGGTTCAGCCTACTACAGGACTCCCCCCCCCCCCGCCCCACCCCCTCCACCCCAAGAACCTGTGTTAGGAGGTGATGACCCATTGTATATACCCCGTTTAGGTGGGAAACCTTTCCATGGTGGGCATGCAACTATCACGTGTGTGGCTTGAGGCGGTCTCTTGCTTGCCTGCCTCCAATGTCCAATACACACATTACACCATTGTGCCGAATCACTTTGAACTGACCCTCGTATGGGTGCTGAAGAGGAGTGTAATGCATCCTTCATTGTACGAATACATATTCACAGTCCTTTTGTTAAATAATTTTATTTAGTACTTCACAGTGAACCACGTCAATAATAATATATACAAATATTCAGCATTAAAATATACAGTGACATTTTCATTTTCCCCCCTTCCCCCCACCCCACCCCCTATAACTTAAAGCAAGAAATGAAAGAAGGAAGAAATAAATAAACAACAGAAGAACACAAAAGAGAATAAAAAGAAATCGTGTCATCCAATATTTCATATTTAATTATTTTTATACTTGTAACTTATCACTGCAAGAGATGGAGGTCTGAAATTGGTGGTTTCTTATATGCTCTATGTATGGTTTCCAAATTTGTTCAAATAGAGCATAATTGTCTCCTAGATTGTAGGTATTTTTTTCTAATGGAATACACTTGTTCATTTCTATGTACCATTGTTGTATTTTAAAGGCTGTTTCCGTTTTCCAAGTTATCATTATGCACTTTTTTGTGGCTGCAAGCGCAATCATAATAAATCTTTTTTGAACCGTCTAATTTTAGACCTAATTCTTTATCTTTTATGTTGTTTTACAGAAAGATTTTTGGGTATCCTATTTTTTGTAATTCTATTTAATATTAGGTTTAAATCCTCCCAAAAGGTTTTTACTTTTGTACATGTCCAAATTGCGGGTATTGTTTTTCCAATTTCTTGTTTTCAATGGAAACATTTGTCCGATATTGTTGGATTCCATTCTTCTAACTTTTGAAGTGTAACATGTAGCCACTTTTATTGTACCATACGAAACTGAGAATTTATTGTATTAATCATGGTACCTGCACATAGTTCCTTCCATGTTTCATTCTTTATTCGTATATTTAAATCTTTTTCCCAACCTTCATCATTTTCCTTGTATTAACATTTGCTATATATTTTGTGATCTTTATTTTTACTATCTCAGTGTTTGCAATTAAATACTCATAGCAGCTACTCTCAGGTAATCTTAATCTAGTTCCCAGCTTTTCTTTTAAATAAGTTTTCAACTGATAGCATAAAAATATTGTACCATGTGATATTCCGTATTTATTTTTAACTATTCAAATGTCAATAAATTATTTTCCAAAAAGCAATCTTTTATTCTTTTAATTTCTTTTCTTGCCCATTCCTTAAAAAATAAATTGTCTATTGTAAAAGGAATTTGCATTAGTAATATTTTTGGTATTTGATCATTTATCATCTTTCGCCCTAGATGTATTCTCTTCCCTATTTTTAGTACATGATGTAGTATAAGTAGATTGTTATGTTGCACCAGTTTCTCATCCCATTTATAGAGCAAGTATTCTCGGACCTTTTCTCCTAATTTATATATTTCTATCTTGAGACAAGCCAGCTTTTCTCCTGTCTGATAAAAATCTGATAGATATCTTAACTGTGCTGCCCTGTAATAGTTTTTGAAATTTAGTAGCTGTAATCCTCCTTGTTTATACATCCATGTTAATTTTTCCAAAGCCACTCTTAATTTTTTACCCTTCCATAGAAAATTTCTGATTAATTTATTTAATTTCATTAAAAAATTCCCCTGTCAAGGGAATCAGTAGCATTTGGAACAGATATTGTAGCCGTGGAAATACATTCAACTTGATGCAGATTACTCTCCCTATTGGAGTTAGTGGTAAATCTTTCCATTTCTCTGTCTTCCTGTATTTTCTTTATTAATGGTTGGTAATTTAATTTATACAAATGATTTAAATTATTATATATCTTGATACCTAGGTAACGTATGGCCTGTAATTGCCATTTAAAAGGGGATTCCCTTTTACATTTTGTATAATTTACTTTGTTCATTGGCATCACTTCACGTTTATCAATATTAACCTTGTATCCTGATATTGCCCCATATTCTTTCAATTTTGTATATAACCTTTTTAGTGATTTATCTGGGTCTTTTAAATATTCTATAATATAATCCACAAATAAGCTAATTTTAAATTCTTCCTCTTTTACTTTTATTCCCTTTATCGTAGGTTCTTTTCTTATCAGCTCTGCCAATGGTTCCATGGCCAAAGGAAACAGGGAAAGTGATAATGGTCATGTTGACCTACTCAATTTAAAGTAGACTGAAATATATCCATTTGTTACCACTTTTGCCAAAGGACCATTATACAGTGCTCTAATCCAATTAATAAAATTTTCCGGTAATTTGAATTTCAGTAGTACTTTAAAAAGGTAATTCCATTCCACCCTATCAAAAGCTTTCTCTACGTCAAGAGTCACTGCCACAGTTGGTGTTTTATTTATTTGTGCTGTATGGATTAAATTAATAAATTTATAGACATTATCTTCCACTCTTCTATTTTTCACAAATCCTGTCTGATCTAGTGTCACTAATTTAGTACACAATCTGTTAATCTATTTGCTCGTAATTTTGCAATTAATTTATAATCTGCATTTAGTAAAGATATTGATCTATATGAAGCCACTAACAATGAGTCTTTTCATGTTTTGGGAATTACTGTGATTATTGTGATTTTACGAGTCAGGAAAATTCTGGGTCTCTTCCACCTGTTTCATTACATCTAAGAGGGGCAGAGTTAATAGATTATTGAATACCTTATGAAACTCTGTAGGGAATTCATCTTCACCTGGTGCTTTAGTGTATCACAAAACTCAAAACGGTCAACCAGTTTACCTATCTCGGCTGCACCATTTCATCGGATGCAAGGATCGACAACAAGATAGACAACAGACTCGCCAAGGCAAATAGTGCCTTTGGAAGACTATACAAAAGAGTCTGGAAAAACAACCAACTGAAAATCCTCACAAAGATTAGCATATACAGAGCCGTTGTCAAACCCACACTCCTGTTCGGCTCCGAATCATGGGTCCTCTACCGGCATCACCTACGGCTCCTAGAACACTTCCACCAGCGTTGTCTCCGCTCCATCCTCAACATTCATTGGAGCGACTTCATCCCTAACATCGAAGTACTCGAGATGGCAGAGGCCGACAGCATCGAATCCACGCTGTTGAAGATCCAACTGCGCTGGGTAGGTCACGTCTCCAGAATGGAGGACCATCGCCTTCCCAAGATCGTGTTATATGGCGAGCTCTCCACTAGCCACCGTGACAGAGGTGCACCAAAGAAGAGGTACAAGGACTGCCTAAAGAAATCTCTTGGTGCCTGCCACATTGACCACCGCCAGTGGGCTGATAACGCCTCAAACCGTGCATCTTGGCGCCTCACAGTTCAGCGGACAGCAACCTCCTTTGAAGAAGACCACAGAGCCCACCTCACTGACAAAAGACAAAGGAGGAAAAACCCAACACCCAACCCCAACCAACCAATTTTCCCTTGCAACCACTGCAACCGTGTCTGCCTGTCCCGCATCGGACTTGTCAGCCACAAACGAGCCTGCACCTGACATGGACATTACCCCTCCATAAATCTTCATCCGCGAAGCCAAGCCAAAGAGAGAAGAGAGATTTCTGTAATTGTCAGGGGTTTTAGTAATTTATTTAATCTTCCAATTATAATTGGGGTAATTCAATGTTTGACATAAACTCATTTATTTTGTCATTCTTCCCTGGGTTTTCGGTTTGATACAATTGCTTATAAAAAAAGGTTAAAATTTCCATTAATCTCCAATTGGTTGTCTGAGATCTGTTTAACCTCCTTCCTTGTTGCTATGATAGTTCTTGTTGCTTGTTCTGTTTTTAGTTGCCAAGCCAACATTTTGTGGGTTTTCTCTCCTAATTCATAATTTCTTTGCTTTGTTTTCATAATGTTTTTCTCCACTTTCTATGTTTGCAATGCATCATATTTCAATTTTTTCTCTGTCAATTCTCCTTTTCTTTATATCTTTCCTTCTCATTAAATCTTTCTCTATAGTTAAATATCTCTTTTTTCAACTGTTCTATTTCCCGACCATATTCTTTTTTAATCTTGGTCATATAACTAATTATTTGTCTCCTAATAAAGACCTTCATTGCATCCCATAATATAAATTTGTCTGTTGCAGAATTTGCATTTGTCTCGAAGTATATTTTAATTTGTTGTTCTATTTATTCCCAAAAGTCTTGCCTTTTTAATAATATGGGGTTTATCCTCCATCTATATGTTTTCGAAAGAATATCCTACAAAGCAATTGTCAATAACAAGGGTGATAAAAGTCTTGGCTCATATTCGGTCTTTCAAACTCCCTTGAATCTATGCCGACAACAAGAACATATCAATCCTAGAATAAGTTTTAAGTCTGTTTGAATAATATGAATAATCTCTTTCTTTTGGATGTTGTTTTCTCCATATATCAATTATCTTCATCTCATGCATTGAGTTTAATATAAATTTAGCTGCTTTATTTTTTATAGTAATCTTCCCAGTTTTATCTATTGATGGGTCAAGCTTAAAATTAAAGTCTCCCCCTAGTAAAATGTGTCCCTATGTGTCTGCTATCTTTAAAAAAATGTCCTGCATAAATTCCTGGTTATCTTCATTAGGTGTAAAATGTTCAACAAATTCCAAGATTCTGAATGAATCTGGCACTTCATCATTATGAATCTACCTGCTAGGTCTGTTATTACTTTCTTCATCTTCATTAGCAGATTCTTATCAACTAATACAGAAAGTCCCCTGGCTTTTGAATTGTACGATGATACCATTACATTACCTACCCAGTCTCTCTTCAGTTTGCAATGTTAAGTGTGGTTTTTGTATAAATCATGTCTATTTTCTCCTTTTTAAGTAGTGTTAGTAACTTTTTAAATCTTAATTTGATTGTGAATTCTATTAATATTATCATCATATATTTCAATGTATCAATTTTATCCATCCATTTTCACCTCTATCCCACCTCTTCAACCTCTCCATCTCCCTTCTTCTAAAATCACTCTTTAGATTGTTCTTACTCTTTACTGTGACACAACTAGTAGGAAAATAACAAAAACCATAAGAAAACCAAAGAATAATATTAAAGAAAACCACATTAAATCCCCCTTTAATGAGTTGTCCTTACCACCTTGCAAGACAACCACACCTACCTTTTCTATGTGGGTTGCGGTGTATACTGCAAAGGTCAACAGATTTTGCAGTGGGCAGACACCCTCCCCAGACCTTCGCAAGAGAAATCACTATATATTATTCTTAAAAATATAACAAAGCCTTTTTTTTTTAAACCTCTTTTTTCTTAAATGTCTGTAATCAAACTTGTTTATTTTGTAATTGGTCTGCAAAGCAATGAGCTTCTTCTGGATCTGAAAAGTCTATTTTGCCCACTTGGGGTGAATATCCTTAACACTGCTGGATGCCGTAACACAAAGTTATAATCTTTTTTCCATAGTACAGTTTTTGTTAAACTCCTTTCACTTCTTTAAAAGTTCGAAGCTTATATCTGGATTTTCTTTTCCATTGTACTCCAATGGTTCATTGTTTTCTTTCACTCTTTTAGTAGCCAGTTCCAATATTTTCTCTCCTGTATATCGTAGTAATTTTATTAGTATGGAATATGGTTTCTGCTGTGGCTGCGGTTTTGGCGCCAATGCTCTGTGGGCTCTTTCAATTTCTATTTCTTTTTGGAGTTCTTCTACTCCCAAGATCTGTGGGATTCATCTTTTTATAAATCCTTTTATATCTGCCCCTTCTTCACCTTCTTTCAGGCCCATTATTTTTATATTATTATGTCTGCTGAAACTTTTGGGGCCAATAAGTCATGTGTCATCTTAATCTCCTTATCTCTATCTTCCAATTTTTCTCTTAATTCATTCACTTCCATTTCCACACCTATCCTTCCATTTCATAACTTAGCTTTCTCATTTCTGCCATAACATTCTCCATTCATTGTATTTTTACATCTGTCTCTTGCATGTTTTTTTTTAATAGTACAGAACTCGGCCATTATTATTTCCATTAGAAATTTATTTGACCATCAAAGTATTTCTTATTTAATAGCAAAACTATTAGTTAACAGATTGGCCGACTGTGTACCAAAAATAGTAAAACAAGATCAAACTGGATTTATTAAGAAAAGACGAACAACGGACAATGTCTGTAAGTTCATTAACTTAATCCATGCAGTACAAGGAAACAAGATACCAACAGTGGCTGTTGCTTTAGATGCAGAGAAAGCCTTTGACAAGGTAGAATGGAATTATTTATTCAAAGTATTACAGAGGTTCAACCTACCAGAAAACTACATTAATTGGATTAAAGCATTATAGAAGAGACCATTGGCGAAGGTGACAGTAAATGGATATGTATTGAACCAATTTAAATTAAGTAGGTCAACTAGGCAGGGATGCCCACTATCTCCCTCACTGTTCGCATTACCAATAGAACCATTGGCAGAACTGATAAGAACAGAAAATAAAATAAAAGGGATAAAAATAAAGGAGAAGGAATATAAAATCAGTTTATTTGCAGATGACATCATAGTATATTTAACAGAACCAGAAATATAAATAAAAAAACTACATAAGAAATTGAAGGAATATGGAGAAATATCGGGGTACAAGATCAACACAAATAAAAGTGAAGCGATGCCCATGAATAATGCGGATTACAAAGAGTTTAAAAAAGAATCACCATTTAAATGGCAAACACAAGCAATCCAATACCTAGGTATTAGATTAGATAATAATTTAGGCCACCTATACAAATTAAATTATTAGCCATTAATGAAGAAATTACAGGTTGACTTAGAACATTGGAAAGAATTGCCAATAACATTGATAGGGAGGGTAAATTGCATTAAAATGAATGTCTTCCCAAGGATATAATACCTATTTCAATCGTTACCAATTCCTTTAACAGAGAAATTCTTCCATGAATTAAAGAGAATAATAAGGAAATTCTTATGGAAAGGGGGGAAACCGAGTATATCACTAGCTAAATTAACAGAATGGTACAAATAAGGTGGTTTGCAGCTATCAAACTTTAAAAGTGGGATGAAAAACTGGTGCAATATAGATGTTCACCACAACTGCACCATTTACTCAACATATGGAAGAAGATTCACATAGAAAGGAAAAAAACAAATTACCAACTACCAAAATTATTATTGACGCAAAATCAACTAATTCCTTTCACAATAGATAACCTTTCCTTTAGAGAATGAGAGAGAAAAGGAATTAAAAGAATAGAAAATTGTTTTTTGGGAAATAATTTATTATTATTTGAACAAATTAAGTACAAATATGGAATAACTCATGGAACAATGTTTGAATACCACCAACTGAAAACCTACCTAAAGGACAAATTGGGAAGCAGACTGAGATTACCAGAAGGAAGCAGCTTTGAACATGTGATTACAGAAACAACGATAATAAAAAGATTTATAACAAACATGTACATCAAGCTGCAAGAGAAGGAAAATGATGAAATAAGCTATAAACCCAAACAGAAGTGGGAAAACAGATTTAAACATAAACATAAATGAAATATGGGAAAAGTTATGCTCTGGAACTATGAAAAATATAATAAACACGAGGTTACGCATGATACAATATAATTGATTACACAGGCTATATATCACGCCCAAAAAGTTAAATAAATGGGACCCAACATTATCAGATAGATGTTTTCACCTGTAAGAAGGAAATGAGAACAACAGTACATGCAATTTGGGCATGTGAGAAAGTGGAAAAGTTTTGGGAAGATCTAAATCAGGTATTAAATCACAAAAAGCAACATACCAAAAAATCCAGAGATCTTTCTTCTAAGTAATATAAGAAGTAAAGAATTAGGCCTCAAACTGGATGAAGCGCAAAAAAGATTTATTATGAGAGCCTTAGCTGTAGCAAAAAATGTATAATGTCAACTTGGAAATCAGAAGAGATCCTGAGAGTACAGCAATGGTACATAGAAATGAATAAATGTATTCCATTGGAAAAAAACAACATATAATTTTTAAAATAAAGTCACATTATTTGAACAAATTTGGGAACCGTACATGGAACACAACAGAGAGGGCCTACTGCAGACCTCCACCCCCTAAAATTATAAAATGAAAAGGAGACAAAATGACCTGATCCAGTGTGTAAAAGTAGATGACACATTTTCTTGTTTATTTTCATTGGGTGATGATATTGTTTAATGGTTTTATTGTATTGTATATGTTGAACGTTTAATGGGTTTGGAGGGGGGTGGTAAGGAGAGAGGGAAGGTAGGGGGAAAAAATGCCATTGTGTATATTCAAGAGGGAAATGTTTGTGTGTATTTTGATTGATATAGTTCAAAGTGTGAAAAATAAAAAAAGATTTAAAAATAAGTATTTCTTATCTACCATCTGCGTCTATTTTTTTATCTTGTATTTTTTTCTTGTATGTCTTTATCTTCTTCTTGATCTTCTTTCTCTTGCTCCATTTCTTGGCTCCGTGTTCTTGCTTCTATCATTGTTTTCTCCTTGGCTTCTCCCATTATAGAGTCAGTGTCTTGCTGTCAGCGTCCTCTTTACTATGTGTACCACGCATGCGCGACTCCTTGCATGTGTGCTGGTACTTCTTTTTCAGGCTTTGCAAGCCAATGTTCCAGACCGCCCTGGGGGATGTCATCCCTGAGCTGTCTGCTTACCAGTATTACAGCTTAGGTCACCCTCTTTGGGAGAGCTCCCTGTTCACGGACTCCATCCAGTAAGACCTTCCTCTTCTTTTCCTGCTGATTTCTTCACCTCTTCTTTGCTTGCCATTGTAGTATTTTCCTTCTTTGGAGCCATCCTCAGGTACTTATACTTTATATCTTGCAACTTTTTTTATGTTTTACTTCTCTGCCTTGTTTTTCTATGTTTTTTTTCAAATTTCTCTGTGGAGTGCTCGTTTTCCCTAACCAGCCACTACTCTATCATGTGACCACTCCCCACATATTCACAGTCCTTGAGGTCCTTTGGAATATATGAAGTGGTTGAACCATGCCTTGAGGTAGAAACAGGTGCCAACTTTCTCATGCAGCCGTGTTAGGAGTGCTGTGGGTGAATCCGTCTGTCCTCTTGCCGTTGGCGCGAACTCCCCTGGAACAGTGAATGATGTGCCATCTCAGCAGAGTGGCCAGATCCTCTTTTGGTGCTGGACGAATGCCTAGCATCACCCAAGGCAACTCATCCATCCAATCAGAACCTTTGAAGCGCATCATGAGGGCTGACTTCAAATGGCGGTGGAATCTCTCCACAAGGCTGCTGCATTGTGGATGATGTGTCATGGTGTGATGCAACTGCGTGGTGAGCAGCCAGTCTAGTGCCGTCCACAATGTCAATGGGCATTGTATCCCTGTCTGAGATCATGCCCACTGGCAACCCAAAATAAGCCACCCAGTTCATAATAAATGCTCTGGCACACAACATGTGAAGGGGTCTGACAGTTTCTGGCCACCTTATAAGCCTATCGACCATTTTCAGAAGATACCTGGCGCCTCGCAATGGTAGCAGTGGTCTCACAATGTCAATATGTACGTGGTAAAATGCTTGTGTACCAGGGGAAAAGATTGGAGCGGTGCTTTTACATGCTGCTGTGTTTTTGAGGTCTCACATTGTATAAAAGTTCTAGCCCAGTATTCAACTTGTTTCTGTAGGCCGCGCCAACAAATTTTCCTGCTACTAGCTGCTTGGTGACTCGAATGGAAGAGTGCACCAGGCCATGAATCACATCGAATTCTTGGCGTCTCCAAGCAACAGGAATAATTGGTTGGGGTTGCCCTGTGAACACATCGCATAGCCACTAAAAGTCCGAATCTCAAGTCCTCCATCTTAAGACCAGATACTGCAGTACAGTAGGTCACAATGTAATCAACCTCATACTGTGCTGCCACAAGAGCTGCATAGTCCATACCCAAAGACCATGCGGGAACTGAATGGAACTGATGTGTGGATAGCACATCCACTACGTGATTCTTTTTTCCCGCAATATGCCGAATGGATGTAGTATATTCTGAAATAAAAGAGAAGTGCTTCTGTTGCCTTGCTGACCACGGGTCCAAAACCTTAGCGGAGGCACATGTCAGGGGCTTGTGGCCTGTGAAAATGACAAAATCTCTTCCTGTGAGAAAATACCTGAAATGGCATATGGCCAGGTAAAGAGCCAGGAGCTCCCTGTCAAACACACTGTAATTTTGCTCAGGAGGTTTTAAGTGCTTGATGAAATAGGTCAACAGCTTCCAACTGCCCTCAATCAGTTGTTCCAGCATGCCTCCAATAGCCTTGCTGGATGCATCAACTGTAAGAGCTGGGGCACATTGGGTCAAGGGAGCACCAACATGGTCACATTGGCTAGGCTTCCTTGGTTTTGTCGACAGCAGCTGTCATTTCCTCATCCCAGTTCAGGTCTTTGGGCTGCCTGGAAAGAAGTCGGAAAAGGAGTCGCATTATTCAGGTCTCCAATGGCAAAAACTGATGGTAAAAATTTGCCATAGAGTCCTTTTATCATGTTTGGCTTGGAAAACTTTCTTATTGCCTCCACCTTGGCAGGAAGCGGCACCGCTTCGTGCCAATCAATCCAGTGGCCAAGGAAAGTGGATGGGAGAAGTATGGAGGGCTATAGACTGGGTGTAGATCAGTGGCACTAGGCAAATTAAAAAATGGTTTGCCACAGACTAGAAGGCTGAAGGGTCCTGTTTCTGTGCTGCAGTGTTCTATGTCTCTATGTGAACCACAATCTGGCTGAATATTATTGTGAATGTTGTTGCCTTTTCTATAGTACTCACTGAAAGGCCCCAGCCTCACAGAGGAGAATTGTACAGGAGCTGCCTCCTCCCATAAACTATTTAATTGTCCATCATAACTTGTGACTGATGTTGCAAGACTACTGAGTTAGACATGGGAAATTCATGGAAAAGCAGGCTATCAACACAATACAGGCCAAATTTCACATAAAGTATGCCCCTGCCCATTTAGTGCAGGAGATTACATCAGAAAAATCTGCAATGTGACCCAACCATATCTCTGCCCCATCTCCTCAACACTCAATCCCATAGTCACTGCAAACACCATTGCTAGCTCAACAATCCATGAAGTGAAGATCCTATCACCTTGTGTCCTTACCCCTTCCGTCTTCCCCCCACCCCCCACAGCACACAACATTGTGACCTCATTGTTTTCCTTCCCAGGTTAAGCATGGGTGCCCTGTTTTGCAAATAATTTAGGCATGTTACAAATGTGGGCCCTTGAACAAAAACATGCATTGGCTTTCTGCTCAATACACTTCAAAAATGCTTTCTCAGGTGTCAGAAAACAAACAGTTTGAAAATTTTCAAAGTAATTTCAAAGGAAATTTTGAAAGAAAGTGCTCACTTTTGCTAGATCAATGACTACTTCAGTGGGCACCATGAAAGCTTCTCACTTCATTAGAGTTCAAAACAATTTGAAAAAGCTCATTCATTCAGCTTGAGACCATTTAACATCTCCACAATGATAATGGTGTTGTTACAAGGCAAGGTCTCAAGCACCTGTTAACAATATTAATTCCTAGTAAGTTGTCAGTCAACAGAGAAGTTTTAGATTTACATCCAGCCATAATTATTGAAACAGGACTGGAACCTTGAAATATTATGGAATTAGAATCTGTGACTATTTTTTTCTTAATACCAAATGCCATCTTCCTACATGTAGTTCTCGTGCATCCCACCAGAGGGTACAACCGAACCACTTACTGGCAAAATGAAGTTCTGGAAGAGAATTTTTGCACTTAGCTTCTCTACACTTCAAGCATTTGATTGGAAGAGCAGTTAGACACGGTTAGGGAACAAAGCAAAAATTTGCTCCTAACTGCAGCCCGATCTACATATTATACAGTTTTCCCTGGAGTCAAGTTCTACAGCACAGAAACCAGGCTTATGGTCCAAATCGTCCATGCTGACAAAGCTGGAAACATCGAAAATAGGAGCAGAAGGCATTTGACAAAGTCCCACCATTTAATACTATCGAGAATGATCATCATTCTCCCTGAGCATCTTATTCCCTATTTCTGCTTAACTTCCACCCCCCTTGATGACTTTAGGGACACACACACACACACACACACACACACACACACACACACACACACACACACACACACACACACACACACACACACCATCCTGCCCCCTCCCCCAGCCTCAACCTGATCTTAGCTTTGCGTGGGAATAAGTTCTACAAGTTCACAACTCTTGAAATGAAGAAGGTTAATGCAATGTTATTACAGCACAAACTGGTGTTAGAAAGAGTTTGCACTTCTCTCACCAGCCCCACCCCCCGCCACCCGCCCCCCCCCCCCCCCCCCCAATCTGTAATGGTTTCCTCCAAGCTTTCCAATTTCTTCCCATCCTCCAAATAAAAGTACAAGGTTTGTAGATTAATCAACATATTTGGGCTCGAGGGCTGGATTTTTTTTAAAATTTGGAGCTAGAACTCAGTAACAGACCCTCCTAATTGGTCACATAGGGTGTATTTGCTGCCCAAATACACTCCATGTAACCAATTAGGAGGGGCTTGTTACAATGCTGTTACTCCAAAATTAAAATTAAATATCATCTCAGTCCTAAATGGCTTTCCCGTTTTCCTTAGACTGTGGCTCCTTGTTCTGGACATCCCAACATGCATTTTTATGCATCTAACCTGTTTAGTCCTGTCAGAATTATGTCTCAATGGGATTTCTTCTCATTCTTCTAAATTCCCCTTTTCCTTAGACTGTGGCTCCTTGTTCTGGACATCCCAACATGCATTTTTATGCATCTAACCTGTTTAGTCCTGTCAGAATTATGTCTCAATGGGATTTCTTCTCATTCTTCTAAATTCCAATGAGTATAACACTAGCTATCCATACAGCATGTCTTCATACATCAGACCTGCCATCTATCTGGTGAACCTTCACTGCACATCCTCAACAGCAAGAATGTCCTTCTTCAGATTACAAGATCAAAAGTGCAAACAATACTCGACGTGTTGTGATAGAATATTTGGAAATATATTTGGGAGATAAATTGGTAAAATTAGAGTAGGTTACATACATACACATACTTTAAAACAGATTTTATTTGAAATACTGAAGAATTCATATTAAGTGACTTTACAGAAACTATGGAGAATGTTATGCACATTTCACAAGTAGGTGCTAATTGAAATGATGTCATGAAATGAATGGACTGGAGACAGATCATCTGTGTTGAATATTTTTACAAGACTTCTGACCTTTCTGCAAAGTGCTCACACTCAAAGGTCACACCTGGGTTCTTGTTTACCTAAAAACAACAGATAGGAGCAGAAGACTAACTCCAATTGTTTGCTGGAGAAGGAGGGGGGTTTTGCAAGTGAGAGAGAGAGAGAGAGATGGAGAGAGACTGAACAGTCACAGCTGAAACAAGCAGGAGAAGTTATTGGAACTGAAACAGAAACTCCAGAGTGGCAGATGGCTGGATAGCTATCTGTCTGATGTTTATCTTGGAATAAGGGGAACAGAAAGGAACTCTGTGGTGGTAGCCTGAAAGAAAGAGGTCATCATCTGGAGAACCCTGATGGGGCAAGTTTCATCAACAAGACATTGAGGTGACTAATGGTGGTACCTCAGTTGTGGAAATCCTGAAACAACAAATCTCTCTCTGCAAACCCTACGAGAACCTTCCTGAGCAGTAAACATTTACCTTTCAAGCACCAAAGCCTGGTGAACTTTATACATGTTAAATACTGTGCACAGTATAAGAATTGCCTGCAACCAGTGAACTTGGAAGAATGAGAACTGAGATTGAACTGTGAACCAAAGAACTTTTCTTAAATTTACACACACATTACATACACGTGCGCTTAGAATTAGAAGGGGATTAAGTTAATTAAGTTAATAGTGATAACAAAGTTTGATTCTGTTTTCATGGTGAATGTCCATTACTGCTGGGTTTTGGGGTCCTTGGAGCTCATAACAGTGTGATCTTATCAAGAACCTATAAAACTACAGTAAGGCCTTCCTGCTTCAATATTCAAAACTTCTTTCAATAAAGACCAATGTCCCGATTGCCTTCTCACCACCTGCTATGTCTGCATTCCAACCTTCAATAACTAATGAACCATGACACTCACATTATATTTATGTACATTATACAGCATTTACTATACACTTTCCCATTGTCCTAATCTATCTAAGTTACACTGCAGCTTCTAGGAATCTTCCACGCACCTTACATTTGTAACCAGCTCAGTGTCATCTGCAAATGTCGAGATATTACAAACAATTCCTTCACCAATATAACCTTGTAATATTTCAAAGTTCTTCTTAATTGTTCTAAATAATATTAAATTCTAACTGTAACTATACAATAAAGTTGAGTAAAGTTTGAAAAGCAGCCTCCAAGTTTTTCATCCTCACAATTTACTCAACTTATTTGTCAAGCATGGAGACAGCGTGGAGGCCCAAGCTCACTGACAGCTGTCACGGAGTGGTGACACTGGCATTCGATTTTCATGAACTACGTCGACAATCACTGATGGCATCGGGATTACTTAAAGTAGTATGTGAGTGGAAAGAAAAAGGTTGAGCCCTACTGCTCTAGCCAATCGTTTCAATTCCATCAACCACTCCTATATTAACATGTCTGCCCTTGGGCTCATCCAATGACAGGGTAAGAACAACTTCTACAGGCGTTATGAGTGAAAAACGACATGGCAGCGAAGAAGATCACCTCTCTTCCAAATGATCAGGTGCTGTGTCATGCAGTGACTGATGTGAAAAGAGAGTTAGGCAAAGTTAACCCACAGAAACCTGTTGCACTGGATAAGATCCCCAGCAGAGGGCTCACCAACATCTTTAACATCCCCTAAGAAGTGCTGTGGTAACGTGCATCAAAGTCTCCACCATTGTCCCCATGCCGCATAAGTCATCCGTGTCCTGCCTCCTGCTGCCCCCCCCCCACCACCCCATTCTCTGGACCCTGTGCAGTTCACATGCAGATCGCATGGATTGAGAATTGGTTAACTGACTGAAGGCAGAGAGTCAGGATAAATGGGTGTTTTTCTGATTGGCCACAGGGGTCGGTGTTGGACCCGCAGCTCTTCACCGTTTACACTGATGATTTGGAGGAGGGGACAGAGTGTAGTGTAGCCAAGTTTGTGGATGATACTAAATTGAGTAGAAAAGCAAAATGTACATAGGATATGGAGAGGCTGCAGAAGGATATAGTTTAAGTTAGGTGAGTGGACAAAGGCCTGGCAGATGGAGTACAACGTTAGTAAATGTGAGATCATCCACTTTGGAAGGAAACATAGAAGAGCAGATTATTATTTAAATGGTGAAAAACTGCAGCCTGCTGTAGTGCAGAAGGATTTGGGCATGAATCGAAAAAGTTGGGTTGCAGGTACAACAGGTTATTAAGAAGGCAAATGGAATGTTGGTCTTCATCGCGAGAGGAATTGAATTCAGGAGCAGGGAGGTCATGCTGCAACAATACAAAGTACTAGTGAGACTGCACCTGAGTACTGTGTGCAGTTCTCATCTCTGTACTTGAAAAAGGATATACTGGCCTTGGAGGCGGACCAGAGGAGGTTCACAAAGTTGATCCCGGAGATGAGGGGTTGACCTACAAGGAGAAACTAAATCATCTGGGATTATACTCAGTCAAATTCAGAAGAATGAGAGGAGATCTTATAGTTGCATATAAAATTATAAAAGGAATAGAAAAGATAGAGGCCGGAAAATTGTTTTCACTGGTAGGTGAGACCAGAACTAGGGAACACAGCCTCAAGATTCAAGGGAATAGATTTAAGATAGAGATGAAGGAAAACTGTTCTTCCCAGAGGGTAGTGAATCCATGGAATACTCTGCCCAGGGAAGCAGTTGAAGCTACTTCATTAAACATATTTAAAGTTCAGTTAAATAGATTTTTTTCATAAAAAAGGAATTAAGGAATATGGGGAAAAGGCAGATAGGTGGATTTGAGTCAATGATCAGATCAGCCATGATCTTATTGAATGGCAGAACAGACTCAATGGGCCAGATGGCCGACTCCTGCTCCTATTTCTTAAGTTCTATATTATGTTCAACCACTCTACAGATGATGCCATCACCACCACCCTGACCCACCTGGAAAATAAGGACTCATATGTTCGAATGCTGTTTATCAACTTCAACACAATCATACCTCAGTACCTGATAAGGAAGTTGAGCTTGCTGGGTCTAAACATCTCCCTTTACAATTGGAGTCTTGACTTCCTGTCAGGAGACCTCAAGCAGTCCAGATTGGTAACAGCACATCCAAGACCATCACACTGAGCATGGAGGCCCTCCAGAGCTGTGCACTTAGACCACTGCTGACCCGCAGCTGTGCTGCTAAACACAACTCGAATAAAGGTCTCTGTGCTCCCACTGTCAAACAGGCAGTTCGTTCTTTTCCCATTTACCTCGATCTCCATCATCAAGTGGGCGATCGGATAGAGCTGCCTGGTTCAGAGTCACGGAGGCCAGGAATGGATCATCGTCATTGATATCGGACGGGAGGCCTGACTGGTAAGATGGCAACCTCCATGTTGACCCACTGTCGGATCGGTGGGAGAAATAGGAAGCTACGTCATCCGGGCAGCAGAAGGCGGAGGTGACATGATCCAGGAGGGTGGAGGAGATTCTAATTAAGATGACGACTCCCAGGTCGCGATGTCAGCGCCGCGCTGCTCGCTCAGGAGGGTTTGGTCTTGAAGACACGTTGGTAATGTCCCTTCTTCCCGCATCCCGAACAGATCGCCTCCTTGGCCAGGCAGTTCTCCAGGCTCCAGGAACTGGGAATCATCCAGCGCTCGGACAATACCTAGGCATCACCACTCCATATGGTCCGGAAGTCATCCTGGGGCTGGAGACCGTGCGGGGTCTACCGTCAGTTGAACGCTGCAACCACCTTCGACATGTACCCAGTGCCCCACATACAGGACTTCTCCGCCAACCTCCACGGTGCCCAGGTCTTCTCCAAAGTGGACCTCATGCGGGGATACCATCAGATCCCGGTGCATCCAGACGACATGGGTAAGGCGGCCATTATCACCCCTTTCGGCCTCTTTGAGTTCCTGCATATGCCCTTCGATCTAAAGAACGCGGCCCAAACGTTCCAGCACCTCATGAATGCGGTTGGAAAAGACCTGGACTTTGTGTTCATTTACCTGGACGATATTCTCATCACCAGTCACAACTGCGATGAATACAAAGCCCACCTCCGCACACTTTTTGCCCGACTGGTGGACTTCAGCCTCACTGTCAACGTGGCCAAATGCCAGTTCGGCGAGGAGTCCCTGCAGTTCCTGGGGCACACCATTTCGACGGCTGGGGTCGTGCCAGCATCGGAGAAGGTAGCAGCTTTTCAACGATTCCCCAAACCCTCCACCCTGAAAGGCCTCCAAGGGTTCGCGGGGATGGTGAACTTTTACCATCGTTTCATCCCCGGAGCTGCATGCACCATGCGCCCATTGTTCACGCTCATGGCCACCAAAGACTTTATCGTGGTCAGAAGAAGTGGACAGGGCTTTCATCACAGCAAAGGAGGCTCTACCAGTGCCACGCTGCTGGTGCACCAGCGGCCGGAGGCGCAAACAGCACTCTCCGTGGATGCCTCAGCTACAGCAGTGGGGGGGTTCTGGAACAGTGGCTCAATAGACAATGGTGCTCGCTGGCCTTTTTCAGCAAGCAGCTGCCCCCTCCAGAGCTCAAATACAGCACCTTTGATCAGGAGCTCCTGGCACTGTATTTGGCCATCCGCCATTTCCGCTACTTCCTAGAGAACAGGCTGTTAACTGCCTTCACAGATCACAAGCCTCTCACTCAAGCACTGGTGATGGCCAAGGATCCGTGTTCTGCCAGACAGCAGTGCCACCTCTCATACGTGTCTGAGTTCACAACTTACACCTGACACAGAGACAGCAAGGACAATGTAGTGGCGGATGCGCTCTCCCGTCCAGCCATCAACACTCTCGCACCTGTGTTTTGGTTCGTTGCTTGAATTATTATGACAGAGAAATAATTTTACGAGTGGCTATTAGAAATGCACAACAGAGAAAATCACCCTTGATGATTCAAAATAATCGAGTTTTCTTCTATGCGGATTTGAGTCAAGAGGTTATGTTCCAATGACGGGAATTCAACCCTGCTAAAGAGTTGTTGTGGAAGAAAGGTTATAAGGCAACCTTTAGATATCCAGCTGTTTTGAAGGTTTTTCAAGATGGTTACCAACCAAAGTTCTTTGATTCTCCAAAGGAAGCTATAGCATTTGCTCAAGAGCTGCCAATCACTCAGTTTCAACAGAGATATAGTCCGCTGCGATCTCCAAGGAGACAAGAGATGGAAGAGAAGAGCCGTGCTCCAAGAAGGAATGGTCGTAATGGTGACTCGGCAGTTGGAGCTGATTAAAAGAAGAGTTGTCCTTTTTTTTTTCTAATGCTTTTTTTCAAAAAAAATGGATATTAAATAATGATGATGTTAGTTTAAGATGAAGTGAGAGTTGGGGGAGAGAACTGGATAGGCACTATTTTCTGAAAGTCATCTGCTACATGTGAGTTATCTCACACCCATTTTTTTTTGGGAGTTACCGCATTGCGCGGTTTAGACGGGAGGGGGTATTTTTAACCTCCTACCCGGTTTTTTTTCTTTTTTTTTGTATTATTAGATTAAAGAGTGAAGGGTTTTTTTTGTTTAAATAATTTTTTAAAAAAAATTTTTTTCATTTTTTTTCTCTTCTTTCTTTTTTTTTGATCGTATTAAGAGAGGGTAAGTGGGTAAGAGTTTTTTTTTCTAACTGTTGTAAGACATGTCGAAATTTAAATTTGCTTCTCTTAATGTTCAGGGTTTGAATAATCCTATAAAGCGTAAGAAAGTACTTGCTTATTTAAAAAAATTTAAAGTAGATGTGGCCTTTTTACAGGAAACTCATTTGACAGATAAAGAACATTTGAAACTTAAGCGGGACTGGGTTGGACAAGTCTTCTATTCTTCATTTAATTCAAAGGCAAAAGGAGTTGCGGTTTTGGTACATAAGAATTTACCGTTTCAATTGCAAGACGAGGAGAAAAATGGAGGAAGACTATTTAAGTTGAATTGTATGATCTCTAATGAAGCCTGGACTTTGATTGATGTTTATGCTCCAAATGTTGAAGACACTGCTTTTATTACAGAAATATCTTTATTATTAGGACAAGCTAATTCCAATGTGATGATTGGGGGGATTTAAATATGGTATTAGAACCGTTATTGGATAAGTATCCAAAGGTAATTAAGAGATCTAAGATGGCGATACATATGGCTAATATGATGAAAGATTTGAATTTAGTTGATATTTGGCATAGATTTAATCCTACACAGAAAGACTTTTCTTTTTATTCTTCTCGACATAATTCTTTTTCAAGACTTGATTATTTTTTAATTTCGGCACATTTACAGGATAAGGTTATATCTGTGGATTATAAGGCAAGGTTAGTCTCGGACCATTCATTGTTATTACTGGAATATCAAAGTTCTCAAGTTACACAACATACTTTAAGATGGAGTTTTAATACTATGTTACTACAAAAGCCAGAATTTATTGTTTATTTGAGAAAACAAATTGGATTTCATTGCTAATAATGTTCACTCTGTTTCTGATCAGTTTGTTTTGTGGGACGCAATGAAAGCTTTTTTTACGAGGTCAAATTATCAGTTATGCATCCAAACTGAAGAAAGAGAGAGTTAGAGAAACTGAGGATTTGGAGAAGAAAATAACAATCTGTGAAAAAGAATTTCAAAAGAAAGCTACTGAATTCCAAAAGATCCAATTAACTAATTTAAAGTTGAGGAGGGTTACGGCTACCTAACTTTCAATTTTATTATGAAGCAGCTCAATTTAGATTTCTTAGCGCATTAATGGCCACACAAGATACGCCTAGTTGGGCACAGATAGAATTGGCAGTTATTTCTGAAAAATTTTCGAATGAATTTTTATTTCGATGGAATAAAAATGTTACGAACTTATGATGTACCAATATTGAAACATTTAATGAATTTATGGACAAGTAAATTACATAAAATGGGATTGAAAAATAAGTGGTCGGGAAGATTACCATTATATAATAATCAACTTGTTCCTTTCACGGTATCTAATACTATTTTGAAACAATGGGAGGAGAAAAGAATACATAATTTATCTGACTGTTTTTTTAGAAGGTCATTTTTGTTCTTTTGTAGAATTGCAAAAGAGATTTGATATAAGTGGTTATTCTATATTTGTGTATTATCAGTTAAGATCTTTTGTAAAACAGGTATGCGGTCGTCAAATGAATTTACTGTCTGAAACTGATTTTGAGAAATATGTGCTTTCATTTCCAAAAAAAGGTTATATATCAGGTTTGTATTGTATTTTGTTGGAAAGTGAAAGTAAAATAGATTGGGATAAAGATAAAATGAAATGGGAAAAAGATTTAAGCTTAACAATAACTGAAGAAGATTGGTCTGAAATTTGTCGTAACAGTGTTCGAAAATTGATCAATGCTAGATTGGCGATGATCAATTATAGTTTTATACATCAATTATATTTAACACCCGAAAAATTAAAAAAATTTGGTTTTAGTAAGTCAGATCTTTGTTTTCGTTGTGATCAGGTTTCTGGTACTTTTTTACATGCTGTTTGGTTGTGTGATCGGTTACAACAATTTTGGAAAGGTATTCAATCTGTATTTAATAATCTATATAATCTTCATATTGTATTAGACCCTGATATATTTTTATTAGGGAATATGCAACCGTTGATTGCTTTAGAATTAGATAATTACCAGATCTCTTTTATTTACTTAGCGCTGGCAGTGGCCAAGAAATGTATAGCGATTACCTGGAAGAATAGAAATGTATTGACTTTAGATAGGTGGTATTCAGAGATGAAGTTTTGTTTGGTTAGGGAAAGAATATCTTTTTCTATACAAGATAAGATGTCTTTTTATGAGTTAAAGTCGACTCCATTTATTGATTATATACAATTTAAATAAGTTTGAATTAATCATTCTTTTTTCTTTAAAAAAACTTTTTTTATTATATATTTTTTCTATATATATGTTTTCTTTTTTTCTTTCTTTTCTTTTTTTTTAGTTTTTAATTATTAGTTGGATTTTTTTTCGTTTGTTCTTTTTGTTTTTGTTTTTTCATATATATTCTTATAATAAAAATGTTTTGGATTAATAATTAATAATTAATTTTTTTTGTTTTTTTTATATATATCGATCTTTTTTTTAAGATATATATTTTTTATTTTTTTTATTATACTAATAGTATTAATTCTTTACTCTTTATCGTGGGGGTGGGGAAGGGGGGTTTAGGGGTTAAAAATAGTTTTTTTTTTAGTCTTAGTTTTTAGTTGTTAGGGGGAGATGCCGAGATTGGTATTGTATTAACTATGTTACTTTGTACTTGTATTACTTTATTTTGTATTTTTTCTGTACGTGAATTACTTACTTTCTTCATATGTTAAAATTAATAAATAAAGTTTCGAAAAAAAAACACTCTCGCACCTGGCCTGGTTTACGAGCAACTGGCTCAGGCATAGAGGAACGTTGCGGAGACGCAGGCCTTGCAGACTGCCATCTCGGCCCTCAAACTCAAGGATGTCCGGGTGCCCAGCAGCCTGGACACATTGCTGTGCGACGTCTCAACAGGCATGCCGCACCCGGTGGTCCCGCTGCACCGGAGGGTGAAGGTCTTCAGTCTGATCCATGACCTCACTCACCCAGCAGTAAAGACAACTGTGCGGTGCGGAGCAGTTTGTGTGACAACGGGCTGAAGAAGGAGGTGGAGGAACTGGCCAGGAACAGGTGCCAGACTTCCAAGGTCCAGTGACACACGCGAGCCCCCTTCCAGAATTTTGACCTGGCAGTTCGCAGTTTCCAACACATCCACGTTGATGTCGTCAGGCCCCTGCCGGTGTCCAAGGAGGCTCGTTACCTCTTCACGGTGGTGGACCGGGCCACGAGGCGGCTGGAGGCTATCCCGATCAAAGAGGCCTCTGCAGAGGCATGCACCAGGACTCTGGTCAGCCAAGGGATCGCCCGTTTTGGAGTTCCGGCGCACATCACTAGCAATGTGCCCTGTGGACTCAGATGCCGAAGCTCCTATGGGTCAAGCTCCACCACACCACAGCATACCACCCGCAGTCCAACGGGTTGGTGGAGAGGTTCCATAGGCACCTGAAGGCATCACTTATGGCCATGTTCTCTGGACCAGACTGGGCTGACGAACTACCCTGGGTCCTCCTCGGGATTAGGACGGCACCCAAAAAGGATCTGCAGGCTTCAGCAGCGGAGATGGTCTATGGCGCACCACTTTCCCTGTCGGGTGAGTTTTTCGCCCCAGACCCTGACACCACGGCCAATGACAAAAACCTGCAGGCGGACCTATGCAGGCGACTGGCCTCCCTAGCTCCCTCACCACTGGCACGCCACGGCACCCGGCCGTTTCATCTCCCCTAAGAGCTCGACTCGGCCCAGTTTGTTTTCATGCAGAGGGGACCACAAGGTGCACCGACTGCTACAGCGACCATATGTGGAGCCATACAAAGTCTTGCAGCAGAACCTTCACCCTGGACGTTGGGGAGAGAGAGGAACTTTTTACGGTGGACCGCCTGAAGGTGGCCCATCTGGACATGTCACAGCCGGTGCAGACAGCAGCGCCCAAGCACCGGGGCTGGCCGCCAAAGCGACAGGACATGTAGCCGTTTCTGGGTGTGGGGGGGGGGGGGTTGTGTGGCGGCACACATCCTCATGGCGAACCGGCCCCGCTTGTATCGCCATGTGGCGGGGCAGCCATTGGGAAATGGAGTCATCAGAGGTTTCTCTCTGACTCCAACATCCCTTCCAGCGCGCACCCTGGGCAGCGATTATGACATCACAATACACCAGGTGACTGAGCTCATCCTGCCCTTAAAGGGGCGTGCTGAATTTGAGTAAAAACAGTCGTTTACGACCCTGAGCATGGTGGCTGCGTTTCTCACACCGCCACAGGATCAACTTAAAACTGGGGCGAGTGTTTACAACAATGGAATAATTCACATGTACATTCTCATTAGTTTTAGTTAATGGAATTAGGTGAATAGGGAATTAGTGCACTTGCTCCATCACACATGACAGCTGATTTGTTTGTAATCATCAAACTTTGAGGAGTTTTTTTGTAGAATATTTCAAACACTAAATTTTTTTTTAATGTTGTGTGATTCATGACCAACAAAGATTTAAAAAAATTACCATTATAAAACAGTATGAAAACACAAGGGCTAAATATAACAGATTGATGAAGTAGAACTTTGATAAACCTTTTACAAGAATTTTATACATTAAGAAAGCAGAAACATTAATCCATTAATCTCTCTACATTCATCCCAACGAATATGATTTAGTACCATTGAGTTAAAAATTAAAATTCTTAGCATACACTTACTTAATGTATTAGATGCACACAGGGACTCAGACCTCATGTAATATTGAGGTGAACTGTGTATGAAAAACCATTTAAATAAAGTTTCAAAAAAAAAGAAAAACCATCATGTCAAGTCTAATTTATCAAATTAAAAATCATAGCTATCCTTTTCTTATTTCAAATACAGTACATCCACATTAAAAATTGATTGAATGAGTCACCAAAAAGAAAGGGCGTACTTAAAATAAAAAGTTTGTATGGATTGCATATTAGATTGATGAGGGTAAGGGTTGCACGCGGCCTTGCATAATTTTCCATTTTTCCAGATCAACAGAAGAAGAGTAGAGAATGGTAAATGTAACAACCTTCTTCAAAAAAGAGTTCAAGGACTTGCCCAGTAACTGGACAAGTCAAATTTTGGTGAGGAAGCTTTTAGAAACAATATCAGGGAAAACATTTTTTATAAATTTAGATGTACAGCACAGGAACAAGCCCTTCTGGTCCAGGAGCTAATAGCCCTAATATACACCAATTAACCTACAACCCCCCGCATACATTTTGAAAGATGGGAGGAAACTGGAGTGCCTGGAGGAAACCCACACAGACACAGGAAGAAAAAACAAACTCCTTAATGGCAGTACTGGATTTGAACCTGGGTCACTAGTGCCGTAATAATGTTGCGCTAATAGCTACATTAACCATGCTGCCCATAGACACTTGGAAAGTAAATGGGAATAAAGAGCAGCCATTCAGTTAAAGGCAATAATCAAATTGTTTTGATGAGGCAAAGAAAATGAACAAATAGTGGACATGACGACAAGGCTGATAGAAAATAACGTGGGAAAATGTGGATGTAATGTTTTCTATTTTGATAGACACAAAGTTGTTTTTATATTATTCAGAGTAATTTTGTTGTCTTTATACAAAAACCATTGAAAGTTAATGTGCATAGCAAACAATTAGTAAGGCGAATAACATGTTGGTCATCCTTCAGTCAGGTAGCCTTATTAGATTTGAGAAGACAGCATTAGGAATATTGTGCATTGTTTCATTGTTTAAATCTGATTTCTATCAGAGGGGCATGTGGCTGGTGGGGATGGGGTGGGGGGGGGGGGGGGTCCCTTTGGGTGTGGAATACAGAAGAACCAAGGAGAGTTGATATGGATATGAAAGAGAACAAATTGCAGAGAAATAATGGGATTGAGTGAGAGCCAGCATTGATTTATGGGCTGTGAGCCAATAGGCTCCTTCTGTCATGAGAAACTACGGGATCACATTGAAATACACAAAATTCTTCCAGGACTGGTCAGAGAAAAATAGCTCACTCTGAACAAACCTTGGGGTAAAGAGGCTTTATTTGGTGATATCAAAAAGAGTCCAATAGGCTGAAATCAATTGCCCAAGGACTCCAAGCAGCTCTCAGAGCCTCCCTTCCATTGTGGTCACAAAGACAGTTAAAACAAACTAACTGTACAACTGTCAGCTTAGTCTCAATAATACTAGGCAATGTTTATAGTATCTTTGTTGGTACAATCAAATTTATACAGAACTACAAATTCCAGACAGGCAGATATGGCCCCAGTCTGGCCTTGGGATGCAGCTGCTAATTTTAGTTCCCTTGCTTTTTATTCTTGCTTAGGCTTTAACTCTTTAAGTACCAAATTCTTCCACCTGCCTTGACTAGGCTAATGCAGAAATGATGCCTTCTCTGGATAAGGTGTATGGAATCTGGGGTCATATAGAGGTATATAAAATCAAAAGAAGCAGAGATAAGGTCATTTTTCCCAGGGTAGGAGAATTTAAAACCAGAGGCATACATTTAAAGTAAGAGGTAAAAGATTTTAAAGAGACCCTGAGGGGCGGATTAAGCTGCAATAGGAAGTGGTGGAGGTGGGTAAAATTTGAGTTTCAAGGAGATTTAGACAGGTAATGTTTAGATGGATACGAGCCAAACACGGACAAATGGGATTAGCTCAGTTAAGATAACTTGAATGGTAAGGACAAGATACACTGAGAGGCCTACTTCTATGACTGCCACTCTCAAAATAAGGGGACAACCACTCAGAATTGAGAGGATAAGTAATTTCTTTACCCAGAGAATAGTGCATTTCTGAAATTCGCTACCCAAAACAGGGATGGAGAGTCTGTAGTTGTGAATATTCAAGACAGGAATCAACCTATTTTTCAATTTTATGGGAATCAGGTGACATGAGGTCAATAAAAATGTAAAAGCACAGCAGAGATTTAATGCCCAGTGTACATGCAGAGCTGAACAACCTATTTCTATATATTACATTTCTGGAAGAAATTTAAAATGGTGTGGTGATACATTTGTCAGATAAAATAAAAGGTAACACAATGTCATTGTGGTTAAAATACTAGACTATCAGAGTTCTGAATCATTAATACAGAAAACAAGTTAAAATCCCAACTTGTTGTCGAGTGGATTGTAGAGTCATGTTAAGGTAACCCCTCCTGGAATCTAGTGGGAATATGGATGCAGAGGGGAATGTTGCCTTTCCATTTGTAACCTGGTGAGAATGTGGATTGCGGAGGGGCATGTAGCCTCTCCATCTGGATCCTGGTGGGAATGTGGATTGCGGAGGGGCATTTAGCCTCTCTATCTGGAATCTGGTGGGAATATGGATTGTGATGAGGCATTATAATGCAGAGGCCGCGTACACCACATGGTGGTGCTGCTGCTCTCCTATTCGGAGGACACATCGCATGCCAATCAAGGTCAGATGCACCCCAAGCCATCAAGGTGACCCTTGCAATTGGCCCATCTAAATTACCAGGTGCTGGAGACCAGGCTGCCTGCCTGGAATCAGCCCTGACATTCCCCCACTTGGCCCGGTGAATCACCTAGGCTGGCTGTTGCTGAGCCCCTACACTTGGCTCTGAGCCATTGGCCACAGCAGCCGAGGCCCAGCCTGCCCCAAGTGATTGACTCCCCCAATACCTGCTGCAGAGCTATAAAAGACTGTATTCCCCCTTGTTCTGACTCTTTTTGACCCTTCGTGGCAGGTAAGTATCATCTTTCACACTGGGCTGGGGGAAGTCCCGAGGTTAGGTAGCTAGAGCCATGCCTGTACCAATCAAGGGGTGGGGGCACATAGTATCATCTTGATTCTGTTGATTGTACTTGAGTCATTTCCCCAGTTCTGTCGATTCCTCTCTCGTTATCTGAAGTGTATATTCACCCCTTGCGTACTGTGTGTGTGTGTTTAGTTTCATTTAGCATTTCTACCCTGTTGCTCCATCTGCATCCCCAAAATAAACTTGTGCTTTGACCCTCGATCTTGGTCTGGTTCTTAACCTGTGGGACTCACACGAACCCTTACAATAAGCATGTAGCCCCTCCATCTGGAATCTGGAGGAAACATGGATTGCAGAGGAGCATGTGTCCTCTCCAGCTGGAACCTGATCAGAAGTCACCTCACCTGCCAATCAAGGTCAAGCCTGCCCATAAGTCAGCCCACACCTGGTCATTGGCGCTGACTAAAATCACTGATCCTGCCCTTCCTGGAACCAGCAACCAGGAAGACTTTTCAGGAAGCCATCAGATTATTAGAAGGGCTTAAATATATGGAGCAGGGGGAATCTTGTCATCCACAAGGCCGAGGTGAGGATGGGCGACAAGGGCCCCCAATTTACCTGAAAATAGTTGTTTAAGGCATTGGTGCATGTTGGCTTGGAGCACTATGGCATCCCCACTTCCATTTTGTACATACTCTGGAAAGAGCATTGCTGGGGTGGGGGGGAGCAGCTTTGAAGTCCCTACCCACAACTTGGAACAACCCTCCCTCAGTTCTTGCCCATTTCCAGCAGCAGGATACATCACCCATGGGGTGGAAAACATTCACGCCCCTCACATAGAAGTGCCTGGTAGATGTGCTCAGATGCCCTCCCCCAACCGGTGACGTGAGGCCATACATCCCAGCAGCTGTACACTGGGGCAAAGAAAATACACAGCATTGGATGACCCTAGTAGACACTGGGGCCGAGCACACCATCATCCTCAGCAATCCTGCATTTGGGGAGGACTGCAGGCTCATTAATCCCAGCCAGAGAAGTTACCCTCCACCTATCTATAGGCAGTACCCTGCTCCATCCCCGTTTTGGTTGCTGGCTCACAGTGTATCTTGTACATGAACGTGCTGAAGGGGCAATCCCTATGCAAACAAGGGGAAGTTCACTTTTGGGGTCGCCAGCTTAACCATAGTAATTGGGATGGTCAAACGGGAGCCCATAGTCATTCCCCCTACTCCAGCCGTCCACATGGTTACCTTGCAGAACTGGATAGCCCTGGACTTCCTACTCGCTGCTGAAGGTGATACCTGTGCAGTGATTGGTAGGGTGCTGCACTTATATTCCGTTTGAATTGGGGAACATTACTCATCTGGCTGTGCATATCTGAAAAATCAAGGGTCCAGCTCCTGCATCATGACTCCTCTTGGGGAAGGAGATGGCCCTTTGGAGTTCTGGGGAGTTGGTAGGCTATTGCCCTTCACTAGGCCACTACTATCACTCTCGTGGTGTTCAGGGTTTTATCTTTTATGATGTCATTGTAAATTTATCCAGAAGGCTCCTAGTCTATATTAATGTATGTGATGATTGGCAAATGATGTGATTTCTGAGGGGTGGAATGTCATGTGGATTGTGGAGGGTCATGCAAACCCTCCATCTCGAATCTGAAGGGAATGTAGATTGCAGAGTAGCATGTAGCTTCTCCATCTGGAACCTGGTAAGAATGTGGATTAAGGAGGACATTTGTCCTCTCCACCTGGAACCTGATTGGAGGTCCTCACCTGCCAATCAAGGTCAAGCCTTGCCCACAGGTCAGCACACACCTGGTCCTTGGCCCCTTGATACCTGGGCCAGAACCTCCAGTTGATGACACTAATAAAGCCCACTGCACATGAGCCATCTTCCTCTTTAGATATGAACCTGAGCTCCACTCCAGGTTGGGAACCTTAAGAAATGCTGATGGATCACTGGTAAAGTGTGCGCAGACAAAAGGTTGGAAGCTGTAGTATTGTGTACCTAGGAGTGATGGGTATCGTATGTGATAACTTAATTGTAAAGCCTTCTACCTGCGAGTGGTTGTGAGTGTATCGTTTAATCCGGCGAGTGTTTGTACATGTGTCTTTTACCCTGTTGCAACTCCCCTACACGTGTAAATAAAACACTGCTTGGGATCAGCTTGGGACCCACAGAACACGCATGCTAGGAAAATTAAATAAATCTGGAATTTAAAGAAAAAAAGCTTTTCTCGGTAACAGAAGCAGTGAGGTAGAGGACAGGGTTTAGAGCTAAATCTAGAATGCCAAGAAGGGAAACATAAGAGAGGCAGTGCAGGAAAATGACTGAGATAAGAAAAACAGAGCATTCAAATAAACGAGTGTGCAAACAAATAAGGTTCGGGTAAGAAAAATGCTTTTAAGACAAACAGTGCAGTAGTGAAATAAGACATTGAAGAGGCAAATATGGTTAATTTGAAAGCACATTTGGAAACAGAATAATGGCAAACAAGGATCGAGCGGAGTAATTAAACAGATTAGGTCTTCACCAACCAAAACATAAATGACAAGTTAGAGATACAGTAGTCACAAGCCCTTCCGGCCCACGAGCCCGCGCCGCCCAATATGCCCATGTGGCCAATTCACCTACTAGCCTTGCACATCTTTGGAATGTGGGAGGAAACTGCAGCACCCAGAAAACCCATGCTACTGACAGCACCAGATTCAAACCTGAGTCACTGGCGCAGTTTTAGCGTTGTGCTAACAACTACACCAACTGTGCCACCTAACACAACTGGGGAAGCCAATGGCACTAAAAGCCAATAAATCCCCAGTTTAATAATCTGCATCCAGAAATAGACACAGAAATAGATGTCATTTTCCAAAATTCTGTAAATAATTGATCAGTTCCAGCAATCAGAAAGTGAAAAATGTCACCTCACAACCAAGGCAGAGTAAAACCAAAGAATTATCAGCCTAATGTCAGATATAGTGAAAACGCCAATGCCTATAAATACACCACCAAAAATGCAACAGTAGACAAAGTCAACATCAATTTACGTTAAACACCTTGTAGCTTGTCTTGTTCGATTAAACATTTCAATGAGCTAGTTTTATGATACTTTGGACGAACAAGTTACAAATAACAAATTCATGTAAAAATTATCTCATTTTGTTATTGTCTGTTATAATGTATATGTAATACTCTACCCTGAACCATATAAAACTTGTAATCTTAAGTACATTTAAATTAATTTCTTTAGAATTCTGGAGAAAGTGCAGAAGAGATCCAGAAAGATAGGGCTTGGATTGGAGGAATTTAGTTACAAGGAGAGATTGGATGGGCTACGATTATTCTCACTGGAGCACAGGAGGCTGAGGGGTGAAAAAATATGGTTTAATAAATGGTGAAGTGTCAGAGGGTTTGTATGAGCAGTTCATTCAGTTGTTCAGCAGTGTCACTGCCTGTGGGAAGAAGGTGCTTCTCAGCCTGGCATCTGTATCTTTTCTGACGGGAGTAACAGAGATGCTCTGGGGTCCTCAAAGGTCAAACAATGATCCCGGTAGGTTATGTTTGGGGGTGGGAGGGGGAGGGTGACGGCAGTGATCCTCCCTGCTGCTCTTGTGGTCTGTGGATTGACTTTCCATCCAATGCTCCACACCAACTGTACCATACTGTGATGAAGCCAGCCAGGACATTCTTGAAAGTTGACAGGATTTTAGCCAGTAACCTTGCCGACCTCAGACTTCTCAGGAAGTGCAGTCGCTGTTATGCTTTCCTAACAAATGAGGGGATGTTATGTGTCCAGGATAGCTGACTTGTTATGTGTCCAGGATAGCTGGAGTTTAAGGAACATGGTGCCCTCTACTCTGTCCACTACAGAGCTATTAATGTGTAGTGGAGGGTGGTCGTCCCTGGTCTTCCTGAAGTCCACAATCATCTCCTTTGTCTTGGCCACATTGAGAATCAGATTGTTATTTCCCACACCATATCACAAGGTTTTTCGCCTCTTCGCTGTTGTGTGACGTCGTTGTTGCTGATGAGGCCAACTGCTGTCATGTCATCTGCAAATGTGATAACTTTGTTGGAACTGGATCTGACATTGCAGTTGTAGATGAGTAGAATAAACGGGGACAGGCAGAGTGCACAGCCCTGAGGTACAACAGTTTCCCAATCCAAAGTTCCGTCAAACAAAATAATCCATTAACTGAACATTTTTGCGGCGGCGAATGACATCACAAGTTGAAAAAAATTTTTGAAAAAGCTTTTGATGAGAATTTCTCCTGTTTTAGTGCTGCATTTCTCTTATTTTGTAAGCAGAGACCAAGTTGTTTCTTGGTACATATTAAACATTATTTCATGGTCAAAACGCCTGCCGTTGTTTAACCACTGATACAAGTATTCTGCTGTTGGTACAGAGCTGAAAATAACAATAACCAAAATACATCCAGTCCCAAGCTTTTCAGGTATGGGGAAACATACTGTTTTAGCTATTTCTGAATGCTGACAGGTGTCCAAAAAAAAGAGTAAGGGGGGGTGGGGTGATCGCGAAGGCAGGAGGGGATAGGTGGAGAAGGAAGGAAGGGAGGGAGGGAAAGCAGCGATCAAGGGGAGTTGGGAAGGCTAGGTGAAGGTGAGGAGAGAGGAGGAAGAGATCAGGTTAGCAGAAACGGGAAAAGTCGATGTTAATGCCATCTGGTTGGAGAGTGCCCAGGTGTTGATCCTCCAATTTGCAGATGGTCTTGGTGGGATAATACATAAGGGCCATGGACAGACATGTGAGGAGGACACAGAACTGAAATGGTTAGCTACTGGAAGGTCACTGCCACTGGTGCGGACGGAGCAAAGGTGCTCAGCGAAGCAATCTTCCAATCTGCACCCAGTCTCTCCAATGTAGAGAAGACCACCAAGGGAGCACCGGATGCAGAAAATTAGTCCTGCAGATACACAAGTGTTGCTTCACTTGAAAGGCCTGTTTGGAGCCCCTGGACCATGGTGAGGGGGAGGTGTGGGTGCAAGTGTGGCACTTCCTGCAGCCACAGGGGAAGGTGCCGGGGGGAGATTGGTGGGGAGGGATGAGTGCATGAGGAAGTCTTGGAAGGAACAGTCCGTACGGAAGGCAGAGAAAGGAGAAAAGGGGAAGGATGTGACTAGTAGTGGGATCCTGTTGTAAGTATCGGATATTTTGGAGGACAATGTGTTGGATGCGGAGACGGATGTTGCGTCTGAGGGCAGGGAGTTCCAGGGCAGGTGATGCGGGTGAGGGCTGAGTTGATGGTGGTGGAGGGGAAGCCAAGTTTATGGAAGAAGGCAGACATTGCAAAAGATCTGGACTGGAAGACCTCAACTTGGGAACAGATGCAGCAGAGATGGAGAAATTGAGCGAAGGGGAAGAAATCTATGCAGGGGACAGGGTGTGAGAAAGTGTAGTCAAGGTAGTTGTGGGAGTTAGTGGGCTTGTAATATATGTCAGTGGAAAGCTTGTCTCCTGAGATAGAGAGATCCAGGAAGGGGAAAGTGTTGTCAGAGATGGACCAGGTGGGTTTGAGATTGGGGTGGAAGTTGGCCATGAAGTGGATGAAGTTAACAAGCTCATCACAAGCGCATGACACAGCCCTGATATAGTCATCGACATACTGGTGGAAAAGTTGAGCGGTCTTGCCTGTGTAGGCTTGCAGCATAGATTGATCCACAAAGCCAACAAACAACCAGGCGTAGCTGGGACCCATGCAAGTAACTATGGCTACACCTTTGATTTGGAGGAAGTGAGTCAAGTTAAGAGAGAAGTTGTTTAAAATGAGCTCAAGTTCTGCCAAGCAGAGGAGGAGGGTGGTGGTAGAGGGTGACTGGTCGGGTCTCTGGTCTAGAAAGAAGCCAAGTGCTTTAAGGCCTTTTGTATGGGGGATGGAAGTATAAAAGGATTGGACATCCATCGTGAAGATGAAGTGACCCAGTTCGGGGAATCTGAAGAGATGGAGGGCATGTGAGGTATCGTGGATGTAGGTGGGAAGTGATTGGACCAGGGAGAAAAGATAGTCATGGTACGATGAAAGATAAGAACAGATGAAGAGCATTTTTTGTTAATGTTGCATCACTCCCCACATTGATTTCTGCTTTAAAAATTATATGAAGTCAATTAAATAAATTTTGAAAGCAAGGGCAATGTGATGACTACATAACCCAGACATGGATTGTATTTCTAAGCAAGAATTTTTGTTAAATTGAAAAACAATAATCATTTATAATATACAGGATACTCTTACCCAATTTGTAGAGGATAAGATAAATTAGGTTCCAAACTGTTCCAGGCACTTTGAGAATCTCTCCTAGTATTTCACAAGGATTTAGCACAGGCAATCTGTCTTTTATTTCAGAAGCATTTTCAGGTTCAGGTGTAAAATAGGAAAAAATCATAGCTACAGCATAGATGATACAGAATGTGATGAAAAGTATATTCCAGCTGATGTAGTTCATCACTGTTAGAAGCCCTGCCCCTGCCAGAAGAGAGCCCATCTTATAAGCCACAACTTGAATGGTATTACCATAGCCCACATCCTCATTGCTCAGCAAATGAACTGCAATGCCATCGACAGCGATATCTTGAACTGAAGCAAAAAGGTTCATCAACAGCAGGACGAAGGCTATTGCTGAGAAATCTGTATCTGGAGCCAGTCCAGACATTGTTAAACAACATAAAAATAGTCCCAACATGCTACACAGCATCCATTTCCATTTTGTTCCATATTGATCCACAAATGGAGCCCAGAGTATCTTAAGTAACCATGGAAAATACAACAATTTGGTCAAGCTGATTTTGGTAAATGAAAGTCCAAATGTTCTCAGGTATATTGGTAATAAACTAGATTGTAATCCATAGGGCATTCCCTGCACAAAGTACAGTAAACCAAATAATTTCAGTTTGAAGAGCTCCATTTCAAACAGTTGTCATCTTGGGTAAAACAAGCTGTTTCTTGTAGATCATTGCTGAATTCAATATCTGCAACACAAATAGTATGATTTGTTAAAACCTCCACAAATATTTGTTATACTTAAAAGCACAAATATCTTTATACATTTTAGCACTCTGGAATTGTCATGTGGCGGCCCGCCACAGCAGCAATCGACCCGGCGCTCTGGGTGGCGAGCACAAGCAAAGGCCAGCGGTCCACAAAGCGGCACTAGCCCCAACAAGCGAACCAGTGGGTGAACGGCAAGGGCAACTTAAAGACCAGCGACCCCAAAATTGAGTCATCCGCGCAGCCAACATAGGGGCGGTGCGTGGCGAAGGACATTGTTATGCAGGAAAGTACCCGCGCATGGAAAACCCACTTTTTTTCAATGCATGTTGTGACATTAGACCAGGCGGACCGTGGCAGGAACAGAACAAGTCTAAAAGCCGGGCCTGAGTTCAAATAAAACTCAGAACCTAACCTGATTACACTGTGTGTGTGTCTTCTTTCGAGTAGCGCGCAGCTACAGTTGCTACCTATTAAACTTTCATTTCTTGAGAAAGCTGTTGATTTAGATAGAAATGCAGGAAATTAATTTTGCATGGAAAGTTGCCTTCCTTTTTGTTTAATTGGGATCAATGAAAATAGGGTAAATTTAGAAACCAGCAAACTAAGGAATTCTAAATAATAACCTTGTCATGCAAATACACCTAAAACAAATGTTTTTCACTGCTTTTCCCTCCCTCTTAACTTCATTGAGAAACAACATCTATTTAGTCAAGTAAACACTCTTAACTAGTATTTAAAATGGAGTTGATATTTTAAGGAGGGTTCAGACTTTCATTTATCACCTAGCTGAAAAATTCTACAATGGTTAGAGATGGAAGAATGCACTGAAAGAGGACAGATAGGGTTGAGTTTGCAGAGGAAATGTGGTTTGGGGGCAAGGCCTTTGATATGTTTGGAGAGAGGGTGTGCAAATCAACTGCTGGAGCCTCACAGATGCAGTGACCCAGATTCAATGTTGGCCTCTCTTGCAGCATTTACACATTCTCGCCCTGACCACGAGTTTCACCCTGGGTCCTCCCATTTTCACCCTCATCCCAAGAACATGCTGATCTATGAATTGGCATGTCGATGACCCTTCAGGAGGGAGTGGCTGGGAGGAGAATTGGAAATGGTTAATAGGCTTAGATGAGAAAATAGAGTAGAGATAAAGGTGGGGAAATAGGACAATAGGCTAAATTACACATGAAAGAAAATATTGTTGTCATACTGCTGTTTGCAAGAATCTGGGAAGCTGGAAATTATAGACGGCAATATGGCAGCAGATGAGTTTAGAAGCTGCGTTTGACTCCCAAATTGCAGTTGGGTTCATTGTGCACTGAGGAAAGAAGTCACTTCATAGATACTGAAAGACAATGGACAACGAAAAAGTTTCCCAAGTCCCAATAGTTTTGAGAATGTTGTGAACAACTTCGAACTGAAATGTGGGTGGTTCTATGCACCAGTTGGAACTCTCCAAAACTGGGGTCACCCCAGGACTTGAGCAAGAGGCGACCAGACATGAGCAGTAACATTGTGAGAACAGCGCTGCCCACTGACTTGGAGGTGAACCTCAACTGAAGTGATGAGGCGTCCATGGGTGGAGGTTCTGGGAGCCACTGCTCCGGGGAACTTTAACTCTCCTGTTGAACACATGGGTTCTGTTCAGATTTCACTCCTACCCAATTCTTCTTTTCGTCGCTGATGTTCTCGGGTCTCCCTGGGCCACGATAAATATCCATCCACTCTATCTTCACCAGGCTGGCGCAAGGGAAGAGGCCCGGGCGCCCACCTGCTCCCGGATCTCGGGCCCGGGGGGGTGCGCGCGCAGGCTGCAGCGCCTCCCTGTGGCCACAAGGGCTCACTCCGAGCACGCCCGCGTTTCTCCCCCACCGCCACGAGGCGCCATCCTGCTGCAGGAATTGTGCGCTGGCACCACGTGGTCGGCAGCTCGCAATGACTTCGAGGTCGTGGCTTTTTTTTAAAGCTGTCCCTTGCAGATGCTTCGCATGTGGTTCATCTTCAATGCACCAATCCACCCTCACTGAACGGTTTCTGCCCCCGTTCAACAGTCATGCAGCGGGCTGATTATTCCGGTGTTATGTCATCCTTTAGGAATAACTGACAGACCGGAAACTGACGGCTAAAGGTCGTGCAACAATGAAAGAGAATCTTTGGAGCATATGTTGTCTGCATCGCTCCCACCCCTCGAGGGGGCGGCCTCCATCGCTCCCCTCCATGACATGGGAGGGCGGCTGGCTCGTCACTTCAAATGAGGTTCACCTCCAAGTCACTGCATCCCTCCGCCCAGGGGTGGGGCCCCGCTCCACGCGTGGGGGGGGGGAACTGGCCGCCTCCCCGCTCCACGCATGGGGGGGGGGATACTGGCCGCCTCCCCGCTCCACGCATGGGGGGGGGGGACTGGCCGCCTCCCCGCTCCACGCATGGGGGAGGGAACTGGCCGCCTCCACGCTCCACGCATGGGGGGGGGGGAGGAACTGGCCGCCTCCACGCTCCACGCATGGGGGGGGGGGAACTGGCCGCCTCCCAGCTCCATACGTGGGGGGGGGGGGGGGAACTGGCCGCCTCCCAGCTCCATACGTGGGGGGGGGGAGGGATGGAACTGGCCGCCTCCCGGCTCCACGCGTGGGACTGGGGGGGAAATGGCCGCCTCCCCGCTCCACGTGTGGGGGGGAACTGGCAGCACCCCGATGCCCTGCCAACGTAAGGCAGAAGTCAGTATTTGTCCAACGAAAAAAAACGTCATTTGCAAATTGCCAAGTGAAAGTTTGTGCGACGTGGAAGTCTCCTGGTGACCGAGTTTCTACCAGTGACAGCGTGAACGTTCACTCTGCCCTGTCCAATCCCCCACTGAACAGCAGTGGTTTTCATCTTTCCAAGCTCAGCCCCTTTCACATCATTATTGACCCTAAAAACTCAGGCATGCATGAAGAATTCAGCTGATCCTCAGCCTTCAGAGGAGGAGAACTATATTACCGAAGTTTCCAGCCTGAGCCCTTCTTCAGGGTAGGAGGAAACAGCATAGGTGCCCGAGCAAAAGAAACAGCAGAGGGAGGAGACAAGACCAAGGTGGTAGATATGGAGAAGAGCCCGGAAAAAGGAAAGGTGAGAATTAATCGGGGGGGGGGGGGTTGCTTTTGTAAATGCAGAGCTAAGGTAGACACAGGGAAAGATGGTGGGGCTAATGTAAACCAGAGAAGTCTGTGACAATGCCACCAGTTTGAAGAGTGGCCAGATGGAAGATGAGGTGTTGTTCCTTCAATTTGCAGGTGGTCTCAGTCTGGCAGTGCATGAGCCCATGGACAGACATGTCAGCAAGGCAATAGGGCATTACTACAATCAGCATCTGCAGACTCTTATTTCACTCAAATGGGGCAGGGAATTGAATCAGGTGTTGTCATGAAGAAGTGGCATGAAATTCCGTTTTATGGTAGCATTCTACGTACTAAATTGCTATAAATTATATTTTTGTAAATACACTATTCAAAAAAATTATAGCAAAAGGAAAAAGTTAGGGGATGTCTGCACTCCACTGTCCATTCAGAAACCTGATGACAGAGAGGAAAAAGCTGTTATACTGTTGGTTTTTAGTCTTCAGGCACCTGTACCTCCTTCCTGTGGTGACAGTGCGAAGAGGGCATGGCTTGGGTGGTGAGGGTCCTTGATGAGAGGCTTCTTTCTTGAGACACTGCCTCTTGTAGTTCACATCTGTCCCCTCTTCAGTCCATTGGCACTTGAAATCTCTGCAAAGATAGTCAAAGATGTTGGTACTCAAGTATTTGACGTTCTTTACCCTTAACACTGCTGACCCCTTTATGAGGCCTGGTTTGTGTTTCCCCTTCTTGAAGTCCACCATCATTTCCTTAATTTGTAGAGACCACAATGGGAGCACTGGATGTAATAGATTACTCCTGCAGAGTCACAAGTGTGAATGGACTATTTGGGGCCCCAAATTCTCACCTTCCCAATCAATTCTCACCTTTCCTCTCCAGCATTTGAATTCAGGCACGTGCCTGCTTTTTATTCATACCTTGAAGGGCTTAAACCCAAAACTTATAAATCTTTACCCCCCTTGGATGCTGTGTTACTTGCCGAGATCCCCCAGCACTTCTGTATTTTTATTACAAATATAGCATCTGCAGTCTTTGATTGACTATCAATTTCTGAACTCCTCTACCTGCTGTTGTGTTCAGAATAGTTTCAACAGATTCAAAGAGAATCAAGGCTGGACACGTGTTATCAACAAATACTGGTCTTCACACACAGGCAACTCAACTCAGATGAATATACAGTACAGTACTGAAAAACAAGGGTTGAACTTGTTCAGCACCTACCACCACAGGTGTGGTATACCCAGAAACAAGGATTTCTGTTCAGCAACCACTCGCACGGTATACTAAGAAATGAGGGTTTAATCTACCAGCCACAGGCACAGAACACCAATAATAATAACAAATAAATGAGTATATAGACATAAACCAGGTCTCCAGTGTAGCCCCTGCTCAGGATCCAGGACAGGTACAGTACATTGCAGTCACCCCTCCAGAACTGGCTGCAGCACCTACATATAAACCTAGTTTACACCATCGACCATGGCTTGTGATCCAGTACTGCCCTATTGCTATCGAACTTCCGGAGCTGCCTGCAGCCTGGCCTCAGGGATGTTTTAAAGGCAGTAGCAAAAAGAGAGAGACAACACATGCTTCATTTTCAATGAAGGACCCATTTGCATTACCTGTCAGGGCCAATCATGCATCAACCTCAACTGTGGGTAGAACTCACAATTGAGTATCACCTAGAGGACCGATTGCACATCAACTGCAAGGGCCAATCATCCATCAGCATCACAGGTGGGCAGATCTAACCCTTGATTGACAAGTGAGGAAATTTCCAACTAGGATCCAGCCAGAGAGGTCACATGACCCTGCAATCCACACCATTAAAGCCCTTGTTGTGAGTGAGGAAGGAGGTTTGGTAGGTCTCAAAGGCAAGGATTTTTAGACACAGTTTTGGTAGTCAAGGATTTTATTTACAGAAGGCAAAACACAAGAGAATGGCAACACACGGCAGCCGTGGGAAAACAGTAGTCGCGATGGAACAACACGCACAGTTTAATAGTGATTGTGGGGAAAGTTGGGACAGCAATAACCCATACAGTTTAATAGCAATTGTGGGAAAAAGTAAAAGCAGCTCTAAAACATGTACAATTAATAATGAACATGGGAAACTAGCATGGGCACAAAGCACACACATACAACAAACTGGGTACATCCAATAATCAAGTAAAAATCTCTATGATGCTCCACCACCCCTTGACTCAGTGCAGACACAGCTCTATGCTACAAGGAACACTTTAAATGCTCCCAACCCTTTTAACAGTACATTTTTACCAACAGTTTCTCCAGCGCCATTCTACAGTTCTCGGTCTGAAGTAAAGCAGGGTGGTCCCAAACTGGCAAAGAGGGAAAACAAAGAACACATGGCACCTTTAATGTGCTGGAGAATCCAGCCCAGATCATTAAAAGGGCCCAATGGCTTGGTGTCAGGAAGGTTAATCCAATTACAACAGCCATTGCCCCAAGGTCAAGTACAAGCAGGCTGGAGAGTTTAGTCCAGTTAATTTACATGTGTTCAACTGCAAGGTGTTGACTAATGGCTGGAAGGGGACCAAACCTTGATTGGCAGCTAGTGTGTCCTCGACTAGGTAGTCACACGACAGCCACAACCTTTCCTCCTTGAGTACAGAGGAAGGGGATAGTCAGGCTAAGGCAGGCAGAGGTGTAGGGTCAGACTCTGTAGCCCTGAAAAGAAGTAATAGGAAGAATAGGGCAATAGTTATAGGGGACTCATAAGTGAGGCAGATGGAGAGAGGTTTTTGTGGAGGAGATAAAGAAAACCTGATGATGGTTTGCCTCCCTGGTTGTAGCTACACGAGTCCAGAACATCCTAAAGGAGGAAGGAAAAGTGCCTGAGGTCGGTACCAACGAGATTGGTAGGAAGGAAGAAGTGGTCCTGCAAAATGAATATAAGAAGTTAGGCAGGGAGCTCAGAAGGACCACTAAGGGTGTAGTCTCCGGATTACTTCCTGTGCCACACGATAGTGAGGGCAAAAATAGAGTCAGGTCGAGACTGAATGTATGGCTGAAGGGGTGTGATAGTACAGATTCTATCACCAATGTGTATATGTAGTGTACTAAGAAATGAGGCTTTAATCTACCAGCCACAGGCACAGAACACCAATAATAATAATAACAGATGGTAGTGTGGAATGACTGTGATTGGCTGAGAGTGTAGCCACACCTACTGGCAGGTCTTAAAGGATTGCTCCTAGCCAGACCAGGTTATTCTGGACTGGTCGACCTACTTAGTTAATAAAAGCCTTGGTTTGGATCAACAAGTCTTTGGTTTTTTTCAACGCGCATTACAAGGGGTGGAGTAAAAGACAGGGTTTCAAGTTCTTGGACTACTGGGACCATTTCTGGGGGAGATTGGGCCTATACTGTAAGGATGGGTTACATCTAAATCCCAGAGGTACCAGTCTCCTGGCATGGGCATTTGCTAGGGCTTTAAACTAGTAAGGTTGGGGATAAGGGTTCATGTCAGGGAGGAGAGCAAGAACTGAGTCTTTAGGAAAAGAAAAAAGGCTTTTTCCACACAATCTGGAGGTGGAACAGGGACAGGTAATAAATAGTGGTCATAGAAACAATTGTAGAGAGGGTGAGAGGCAGAATGTTAAAGGTGGAAGATCTCTGAGATGCATTTATTTCAATGCAAGGAGTGTGGTTAAAAAAAAGGTGGATGAACTAATGGTGTGGATTGACACATGGTGTTATGATGTGATAGCAATTTGTGAGACATGGTTGAAGGAAGATTGTGACTGGAAGCTAAATATTCCAGGATTTTTCTGCTTTAGATGTGACAGAATTGGCGGGGTACGAGGGGGAGGTGTGGCGTTGCTTGTCAGGGAAGATATTACAGTGCTGCTGAGGCAAGATAGACTGGAAGGCTCGTCACGCGAGGCTCTGTGGGTTGAACTAAAAAATAAGAAAGGTGAGGCTACAGATATAGGGATATATTATAGGCCACCAAAAGAGGATAAGGAACTGGAAGAGCAAATGTGCAGGGAAATTATTGAGATGTGTAATAGAAACAGGGTTGTGATAGTTGGGGATTTCAATTTTCCTAACATTGATTGGGAAACACAATCTATCCATTCCAGATAGATCCTTGTCCCTTTGTCTCATGTTCCTATACCTCCTTTGCCGCTTCCCTCTCGGCTTCTCCCAAGTACATTACAAGCCGGATCTTTTCAAACCCTAGCGGTACCTTCCCCTGATGCTGCAGCTCTTTCCATATCTGTTCGTACCGTTTCATAGCTTGTACCTCCTCTCCCTTCGGTAATCCTCCCAGTAATTGATTCCTTGTTCTTTCCCACTGTTGGTTTACAGATGGGGGGAACCCATCTGTCTTCCCCAAACTTTTGCCATACATCCCCACTTACTCCTTCCATCTTACGTTCTGATTTTTAACCCTTCAGACTTCGTACTTCAATGGGTCTCTCCCCTGGTAGGATTTTGCCACCCTGCAATCTACTTTGACCCTTCACACATTATTATAAACACCTGCGGCATACTGTACACATTACTTAACAAATAACTATTACCCAAGATATACAATCCTTAAACAAATACTTATTATACACTACTATGGTACACGATCCTTAAACAAATACTTATTATACACTACTATGATACACGATCCTTAAACAAATACTTTTTATACACTACTAAACCAAATAATTATAACACAATGTACCTTATTCTATTTGGCCAAGTGTCTAAACTTATATCTCGAGATCTCTACTAGGGGCCTCTAACCCCGTTTTCTACAGGGGACTCTAACCCCCGTTCCTTACAGGGGACTCTAACCCCCCATTACCTACAGGGGACTCTAACCCCCCATTACCTACAGGGGCCTCTAACCCCTGAAGCTTTATTCCTTGGCTTCTTCTAGGACTTTTGCAGAGTAGTGACAACACACAATTTTATCGTTGCCAATAGCAGAACTTCGTTTAAACAGGCGTCTACTTACCTTCTTTTGTTGAGTGGCCACTTGTTGTTATCACCACACCACAATCGACTGTTGTGTCGTCTTTTTCTCTTCCATCACTTCTCCATCTTCATCACGTCGGGGTCACCAAATTGTCGGACTCTGGCTTTACCCTACCCTCAATTTAGTTTATGTGTTGTCTGAGTCCAGCGTGCTCGTTGAATGAAGTGATAGGAGAAGGTATTCGGTTCAACAATCAGTTTATTATACAGCACAAGAATAAAGCTCAACAGAGCTCTGGGTCAGTCGTTAGTTCATAGGTCACCTGCACAGTGAGCTATTCCCCAAGACTGACCCCTATTGTCCAGTCTGCTCAGTTTATATAGATCCAAATTACGATACAGAACAAAAGTTGGCTTCCTTTGCTAGATTTTTTTTTTTACATAAAGTATATCCAGCAATTTCCTATTCTACAGTTTATCTCGGGTGTAGACCTCTTATCTTAAATCTTCCAGATCAGACCATCCTATTGTTTTGACCAGAAATCAATTCCTGCCCCAGATATTTCCAATCATCGTTATGTTCCTGTCTGGCCAATGTCTTCTGTTCTCCTTAACACCTCCTCATGCCTTAATCTTCTTCCTAGACTGGCTTTCCATTCCCTTTGTTTCTTACAGGATATTCTTTGTTCTGGTCTGCCCTGTGTCTCCTGCGCTACTCACCACCTCCTTCAGTTGAGCATTCCTCCTAAATCGTTTCATCCATTTCCTCTCCCTTGTTTTTTCGGAGCAGACAATTCTGCCCCTACTGTACTCAGCCAACTTTGCTCCATGCTGTGATTGCCACTTAATCACATTACTCTTTTCCCTTAACCATGAAGTAAATATAATATTGTTATATAGTCATATATATTGTAAACATGAAGTAAATATAAGATTGTTAAATAGTCATATATTCCATGATGTTTTAACTAAATGTCAGTTCTTTCATTTAAGAGGAGGCTGGATATATACATGGATAAGAGGGGGTTAGAGGATTATGGGCGGAGAATAGGCAGGGGGAGCTGGCGGAGTTGTTTGAGTAAACTGGCGTGGACTTGTAGGGCCGAGATGGCCTGTTTCCATGCCATGAACTGTTATATGGTTAATACAATCCACCCCTATTCCAATTATTGAGACAATCAATAACTGAAAGTAAAAACAAAAGACATTTTTTAAAAAATGATACTAATCAAGCAGATCAATATATTCACCAGTACCTTCTGTATGCTGGACAAGGAACAATCAAATTCAATGACAATGCCTCACTAGCGCCCCCCACCCCCTGAGAAAACAGGGTCGCTGTGTTTCTGATGGGGCAGGGTGCTGCTCCCCAATGTCAGAGGGGTGGGAGAATAAAATAATTTATTTGGTCACTGACTCGTATGCAGTTTGGCTGGCAAATGTGAGCACTCTTACCACCAATGTCTGCGAGCAGGCAGCGCAAGGTTATCAGGTGCCAGAGCCCTCTTGGCTTGTGCATCCCAAGCCTTGGGCCCTCCCTAAGCACAGATCGCAGATGTCTGTTGTTGTGCTATCCTGTGGTGAGACAGGCCAGCAGGTATGCATCCAGGGTGTACCTGGGGACCTCATTTCCTGGGCTGACATTTGACACTAGGATACTGTTCCTGCTCGTGTCTCTTTCAACGGTTACATTAAGTGCCTATGCTGGACCCCTGCAATGATAGCCAGGAGAAGTCAGGACCAAAATCCAGCCAATTTAGTGTTTTTAAATAAACACTCCCGAAATGGCAGTGGTTGTTTTTTTTAAAAAAGGGATGGCAAAATTCAAAGTTTTGTTCTTAGCAGTATTCAGAGAAACAGGATATTCTGGCTAGGGCATTCCCCCTTTCAATATTAATCAGAAGCCCAGTTTCCTGAGGTTAGCATGTGAAGGGCCTGTGAGACAATGGTATAATGGCAAATTGACACATTGGGCAGCAGATTAAACTGGCTGGTAGAGGGATTATGGAATGAGTCTTGTCTCTTGTCTGAAGTAACTGCAAATTGCACTTGGTTGTTGAAATGGTGAGAAATTAAGGGGCCTGTACTGTGGGCTGCAAACAACCTGTGGGGGGGGGGGGTGGTGGGAAAGAAAGACAACTGGTTGTCCCATTTACAATTGGCCCCATGTGACCTTGAATGTTAACTTGCCCCTTTTAGTATCAGGAGACTTTCCCCTTTAAATCATTGATCCGAGAATGCATTTCAGAGGAAGACACAAATGTAGCCTCACTTGGGAAGGAGAGGGCAATGGAACAAATGCACTGGGTTCCATGGCCCTCATCCTATGAGAGAGGGGGGGGGGGGTTCCTGCTAGTGCAAATGGGTCATTTTGTGTCTCAGCAGGTCTGAACTCAGCCTGGAGGGCAAGAGAGACTGTTTCAATTTGGGGGGGAAAAGAGAGAAAGGAAGCAAGACTAAGTGGGGGCGTCCCTGGGCTTGATCCTGGAATGGTTGAGTTTTCCCTGGCCAGATTTCCCCCGCAAAGCTCTTTCCACAGCATGTAAATGGCAGAGGTCAGGTTCCCATTTTTTGCTGGAGTGGTCCACCCTAGGCACAGCAGATCAAAGTACAGCTACATGTGTATGAAACAGGGAAGGATTGTGTTTCTAGCCTTTGCCCTATGGAAGTGGATGGGTGCACCCCCACTGCATGTATTCTAGCCTTTCCAGGAAGGTGATGGCATCCCAGTCTTCCCATTAGACAGGACCATGAGCACCAGGACCACTGACCAAGTCAGGACATATGGTGGTGGCCAGGTATCCTGCTAGGGCAGTGGTCACCTCGGTATTTTCCAAAAGATTAGTCACAGGCTAGATACCATTGACCAGCACCCACTAATAACCCAAGTGCCCTTATTGACATTGCCCCATTGCACATGTCCATGAAGATCCCACTGCAGGAGGGTGGGGTACTCTACCTTCACCAGGGTCATTAACTTCTCCCAGGGTAGTGGCTTCCCAGGTCTGGCTGTGGTGCCTTAGGGCATTGTTGATGCTTTGCTGGTCAGTGGTTCACAGGGCAATTGCCTCTTGAGAGTGGCTCAAGTTAGAGCCCTCTCATCCCACATTTGGAGCAGCCTTGTGCTCACCTGGCCATTCATGACCAATCCACCAGCTGGGCCAATTCCTTTAGTGAGCAATCCCAGATCTGTGGTATAAGAATGGCCACAGGCAGGCCCCCAGGACTTTATCATCCAGGTCTCCCTCCTCTCTGCAGTGGACCTCTGCATGGTGATGGGTTGAGTGTGCAGGGATAACAGTGGTTGTGGGACTTAGGCTCATCAGGCACCCCATCACTGTTTAGTCATACATCCCTGTCACCCATCCACAAACAACTTGTTACTGCACTGGACCAGGTCCAAATTTTTAAGCAGGTCAAGCTGCGTGCCAGATATGTGTGCCCATGCCTGCTGCAGCTGAATGAGCCAGTAGGCAACTACCATGCCCCTGACTGAGCTTATTGGCTCGAGTCTGGGCAGCTTGTACCGCCTCCTGCAGTAGCACTGCCAGAGCTTTTCCAACTCCATCCTTCTGGCTGCATGCTTGCTATCTCAGGAGAGACAAACAGTTAAAAGGCACTCCTCTGGCTTTAGGGCACCATGACTTCTTGAAGGAGACCACATGGTGCTCTAGTTTCTCACTAGATGGGTCCAACTGCTCAGACCAGTCCACTTGTTTACCATGGTCCACCAGCATGCTGGCCAAGCACTCAAATCCCTCCCTCTTGGCTATCCACCCAGGAATCATTTTTTGGTCCTTGACCCAGAACATTTCCCCCACACTTGTGTCTAGCCAAGACCAGAGATCCTGGTCACCATGCCAATTGTTGAGTGAGGAAATAGGTTTGGCAGGTCTCAAAGGCCAGGTCTCGAAACAGTTTTGGTAAAGGATTTTTTAATTTACAGAAGGCAAAACATGGGAGAATGGCAATAGACAATACAACTTACAGCAATCATGGGAAAATAGTAGCAGCAATGGAACAATGGAGTTTAATAGTGATTGTGGGAAAAGACAGTTAAGTAATAAACAGCATGCAGTTTAATAGTGGTCATGGGAAGAATAGCAGCACTGAAACATGTATACAATAATGAACATGGGAAAATAGTGTGGGAACAAAGTGCACAGAAATAGGTACATTGAATAATTAAGGAAAAAATTACAACAATGCCCACCCCTCGACAGTGCAGGCACAGCTCAATGCTACTTAGGAACACTAATTAAACACTTCCAACCAGTGCACATTCTTACCAACAATTTCGCCAGGACCCTTGCATAGTTCTAGGTCTGCAGTTAAGCAGTGTGGTCCAAAGATGGCAAACAAACATGGCACCTTTATAGTGCTGGAGGGTGCAGTCCAGGTCATTATCAATACTTCAGTGACAGGTTAATCCAATTACAACAGCCAATGGCCCAAGGCCAAATACAGGCAAACTGGAGCATCCAGTCCAGATCATTTGGAACCAACCACAAGGTGTACACTAATGGGTGGGGCAGGACCAAACCTTGATTGGCAGTTGGTACCTCCAATGAGGTAGGGGCAGTTCTGTCACATGACAGCCACAACCCTTTCCAATCCAGGTCTGCAGTTATCTATTGAGAAATTAGAAGCTTGGCCAAGAAGCATTTTAAGCCAATAGAATCAATTCACATTTTATTTGCAAGTACAGACTTGATAGGCAGTTACAATTTCAAAATCCTACATTAGTTAACTTCATTGCATTTTCTTTTTTTACAATTTCACCAAAATGGCTGATGCACTGAATCAGCATTATTCATCTCCACAGAGAGCAAGCAAGATTTTCTCATAGTCACCCTTGGTTTCATCCTGTAAAGAGAAAAGCCCATTTCATCATGTTTATCATCATTTTCCATCTGAATCAGAAACCCCAAGTCCATTTCATGAACAGCATGACACTATTAGAAATCACTTGAAACATTGTTTATTGAACATTGTGTAATGCAGGCTTGCTAGGAATAGGCAAATATTGTTAATTCCTTTACAAATAATGACCTGCACATTGCAGAGAAATGTCTGCATTAATTTAACCCAATTTTTTTGTAATTACACTCACTCAAAGGACAAAATTCTGAAGTTTGGCATCAATGCTCAAGATATTAATACCTGTAACTTGTTTTGATAATTACATGCCATTTAGACAAATATAGCATTAACAGATTTCTAATCTGGCACTATTTAAGGAGTTTGTACTTTCTCCCTGTGACCCATAAGGGTTTTCCCTGGTGCTCTGGTTTCCTCCCACCCTCCCAAACACATGGGGTTGTAGGTTAATTGTGTAAATTGGCCCCATGGGTTTCAATGGCCAGCATCAGCTTCTATACCATTGTAACTAAAAAAAGTGTTATCGACCTCTTTAGCTTTAAAAGACTTGAAGTGTTGAACTCAAATATTTCATTTATCATTTAAGTTACTGGCATCATGAAGTCACCACACTCCAAACCATTATGGATTCAAAATAGCAAGATTTATTTCTAACATAACAGGCAAATCAAATTCAGTGGCTTCTTGCCATTCTAAGAACCACTCAGCACCAACAATTGCTCCAATTAGTCCTGATACAAATAGCATCCAGATCCACAATGATTGCTCCAATTTCAATACCCTCCCATGTTGGACTCTCCCTGGTTGAGCCAACATCCATCATTATACTCACTCATTCTCTCAATAAGCCCTTTTACCACTGGAACCCCAGGATAGGAAGCCATTTGTGCTGTTTCCACTGGACCACCTTTAATCAGGACACTGACTGGTTTTCCAATGAACAACTCATCCCCAGGGAAATTGGAAAGTCTACCTTCAAACAATGGATGGATGGAAGTTGTCTTCTGTACAGTGAGCAATTAATTCTACCACCAAATCTTGAGATAAAAGACATCTGCAGAACATTAGCAAGAGTGAAGCCAATATCTCACCTTGATGGCACTGTTAAGAGTTTTTCCATATTTAGCTTTGTATTCCATTTTAATATCCATCAAATCCACTTCAGAACGGGAACATATAATTCTAATCAACCTCTCATCACAAGTACCATGGCCCTGCAGGTATAAAAACAGTTTCCAAGGTGATGGATCATAGTTCATATAAATTTTTGAAGGAGATTGTGGGGTACTGTAGGTCACAAACTTCTCAAAACTGATCTCATTTAAAATGCCAGAGCTGTGCTCAAGCCAGACAGTCCAGGTTCCAAGTGCTTTTGCAAAACTTTGAATTCTAGTAGAAACTTAAGTAGGTGTTAATTGGACATGCTCTGGAGCAATGGATTATAGCTTTAAAAGCAACAGATGAACAAATACAGATGTTTGTCTGTTGCTTCAATCTGTCTGAAGGGAGAGGAGAAGAGAAAAAGTTTCTGCAGTCATGGCAAGCTGGCAGGTTGTTGAAACCTCATTTTGAAGACCAGTTACTAGTTCAGCTTGTTGAAGTCCCTTGTGGTCCATACAAGAGGAAATGGTGGCTAGAGTGTTACTCCTGAAATTAAGGAAACTAAAGGGACTCTGGTGACCTTCAAAGAGGTTATCATTTGGAAAACCCTGAAGTGGCTGATCAGAGGGAATCAGTGTGTGTGTCCAATGAGCAACAAATCTCTGAAACCAAGAACCTTCCTGAGCAGTAACCAATGACCTTTAAGCACCAGCACTTAGTGAAAATTCATAAATGTTAAATTCTGTGCATAGTACAAAAATTGCCTGATACCAGTGAACTTGGAGAAGTGAGATGGGACTGAATCAAAGAACTTTCCTGAACTTGTACACATGTGCTTAGAATTAGAGCAGTAATAAGTTAATAGTTCAATTTTTTTATGTTTAAAGAAAATTAAAGGAATTTTAAGTAACTATTTGTCTTGGTGAATTTCTACTGCTGCTGGGTTTTGAGATCCTCTGGGCCTGTAAGAATACTTAATATCAAGTTAAAGAAAGTCAATTTGATTGGCAAACTAAATTTGATACTTCTATTCCTTAAACTGGTTTGTTTCAAGTTACTGCCAAATCATTTATTGATGAACAAGTGATTTTAGTGAATCCTAAACATTTCTCCACATTCTGGAGAAACACATTATATCTACTTTCAATCATGTTGGAGAAACCAAATGTCGACAGGGTGACCACTCTGCACAACACCTTTCTCCAACAAAGATGACGATGCTTTTCTTGCCAGTCATCAGTTCTTCATTCTTTCATCAGGGCAATGCAGCCTTTTAGATTAAACTTAATTTCAGGGAACACATTTGCATCATAATGAATACTTCTGCATTTTATCTAATATTTATTTAGTTTATCCTCTCCATTTTCACTCCCCAATCTGCATTTGACAACAGTTATATTTTCTCTAATTGCCCTTGATCTAAATGAAGGGTTTCAGAAATTCTTGCCCCATTTTATCCAGTGTTTGGAAAGGGGTGGGTGGCCTTTGCCTTAGGCATTCATCCTTTTCACCCATCTTTAACTATCTTTATCAGTTCTGATAAAATGCATTCAACTTGAAATTGCCATCCTTTCCACAGATGCTGGCCAACTGGTGGGATTTTTCTAGCATGGTTTTCAAAGTTTCTAAGGTCTGCAGTTCTTATTAATGATTCATTTTTACAGCCACGATGCTACAGGGCTTTATCTTGTGGTCTTAAAGTGATTACTTTTCAAACATTTGGGACACTCACCTCCATGGAAAGATGCAACTTCTCAGCAAAGTAGGCTGGTGTGTTAACAATGCATTTCACTGTACAAAAAAAGTCATGTTACTACAAAATTCAAGTTTCTTTGATACAAATTGTTAAGAATGATCTTAACTAACAAGTAAATTTCTTCAATGGGGCTAAATTCCACAAGTGTATGCAACTATCATTTGTTTTAACAAGATGCAAAAATTGGGTCAAGCAGCATCATGAAGCAAGAGGGCAAGTTGATATTACATATCAGGAACCTGCATTAGAACTGCAAGTGGAGATGGTCACAGAGGTGAGGGGCAAGGCAGGACCTGGCAGGCAATGGGACCAGGTAAAGAGAGTTGAAACCTGACCCAGCTCCATGTGCCCATCATCTTCCTCACCTGGTTCAATCCATCAACTATTACCTCACCTCTATAGTCCAAAAATGTTCAGAATTTGTCATGAACGAGACACGAAATTCAGTTTTGCAGCAGTATCATTAGTGAACATATTTCATATTATGACCAGTTTACACATAAATAGTGCACAAAAAGTAAGGCAGGGTCTTTGGTTCATTGGTAATTCAGGAATCTGATGGCAGTGGGAAGAAACTGTCTTTGTGCCATTGAGTGTTCATCTTTAGGCTCCTGTACCTTTTCCCGATGGTAGCAGAGTGAAGAGGGCATGGCCTTGGTGGTGGTCTTTGAGGATAGAGGCTGCTTTTTTCCCCCCAAAAAGACTGCCTCATGTAGATGTTCTCTATGGAGTGAAGTCTGATGCCTGTGATGTAAGCAGAGTTAACAACCCTAGAGTTTATTCTTGTCCAGAGTTGGTGCCTCCATACCAGGCAGTGATGTAACCAGCCAGCCAGAATGCTCTATATTGTACACCTGTAGAAGTTTACATGACATAATAAATCTCCTCAGACACTGAAAAGTATAGCCTCTGATGAGCCACCTTTGTTATTGGATCAGTATGGAGGCTCCAGACAGATGTTTATATCAAAGGATTTGAAGTTTTTGACCCTCTCCACTACTGAGCCCTCCAAAGACTGGGTTATGTTCCGACTTCCTCCTGGTCCACAATCTCCTTGGTTTTGCTAACATTTGAGCACAAGGTCATAATTCCACCATTCAATTAGCTGGTCCATCTCCCTCCTGTAGCTTCCTCATTGCAGTTTCATTCTGCTGACAACTGTGTTGTCATCAGCAAACTTGTAGATGGCATTGAAATTGTGTGATCACAGTCATGGATGGACAATGAGTAGAGGAGTGGGCTAAGCACACATCCTTAGGGTGTGCCTGTCTTTATGATCAGCAAGGAGATGTTTCCAATTCATACTGACTGGTCTTCTGATGAGAAAGTCAAGGATCCAGTTTCAGAGTGGAGTATAGAAGCCAAGAGTTCTTGATCAGCACTGAGGGAATAATGGTATTGAAGGCCAAGCTGCAATCTATGAAGAACATATGAATTGCTACTTTCAAGGTGATCCAGAGCTGAGTGGAGAGCCAGCGATAATTGCATCTGCTGTGGAGCGATTGTGACAATAGATGAATTGCAGCAGGTCCAGATCTTTGCCAAGTGTTAATTCTGGCCATGACCAGCCTCTCAAAGCATTTCACCACAGTAAAGGTTAGTGCTACTGGGCAGTAGTTGAGGCAGCTCACACTACTCTTGGGTACCAGGATTATGGATGCCTTTTTGGGAACCTGACTGCAGCAATGAGGGGTTGAAAGTTTCTGTGAACACTCCAGCTGGTTGGTTGGTACAGTACCTTGCAGGCAAGCTGTCAGGGCTGGATGGTTTGAGGGCTCACCTTGAATGATGTTCTGACATCATCCTCAGACACACAGGGTCTTCAGCCTTTTCAGAGATTCTAGAAGGCACTCTGGTTCTTAAAACTGGCATAGGTGTCAGCCCATTAGATAATGAAACATCACAGCCATCTCTAGTGTTCACCCTCACTTTGTAGGCTGTAATGGCCTGCACTTCCTGCCATAGCTGGTGTGCATCTGTCGGTTTCTAGTTTCCTCCAGAATTGAAATGGCCTTCCATAGGCCATACCTGGATGTTGTCAAGATCCTGATCCTTGCTTTAAACAACCTTGTCTCGTCCCCAGCATGTTGCAAATTCTGATTCATCCAGGGCTTCTGGTTGGGGAATGCCCAGTATGTGCATGGGCACACACTCATCCATGCATCCCTCTGCCTCGTTATTTTGCATCATATCCATCTGGATAGATCTTACAGATTTATTGAACTAGTCATGCCAATTTAATACACAAATTATTTCACAAGTTATCCAACTCAGTGAAAAAGTAGACTTCCTTCCCCAACCCAATGCTACTTTTACAATCTTGTTCAAATTTGAGCTGCAAAGCATCTTTCTTCCTGAAACAATATCAGTTCATTCTACGGACTTCATTGGAAGTGGTTGCATTTCAAACATTTCTTTACAGACTACTGACCTCAAATCCATGTTGTTTATGTGAGCCATTGCACATTAGCAATACAAATATATTTTCAATTCAGAATTGGTGCTCAGAGTCAGCTTGGTTCCGACCAAGTATCAAGAAAGCAGATTTCACCCCAATTCAGTACTCATTTGTCTCTACCAACAATAAATGTGTGAATCCTTGCTTTTAATTTATTAATGATTGGATTTTAATTTTTACAATTAGTATACAAGAAGAATGCATTGTTAGAAACAAGTTTGCTCATCATTAGTGCACTGCTACCTTAGACCAAGGTACAAATTAGACAAGTTGCTAATTCCAGATTAGACAATTAAATTGCCCATTATTGTAACCAACATTTAGTTAAGTCACTTTAAAAAAATTCAAAACTGATGGGAACTTCAGTCATTCCAGCTTCCACAGAGGTAGAGATATGCATAGATTAATGCCCTGAAACTCAATCCTCTAGCAAGGGTTGATAAACTGGCAAGATCATACAAGACTGACTACCTCACTTATCACACAAGTCAAACTACATTCCAAATATTTTGATTAAGGAAAATATTAAGTACCACATTCTGCCAACAGAATTAGTTCATTCTGAACATCAGTTCTAAATTAGCACTCATCTTCCATTAATATAGTTTTATTAAACTAAAAATTTTCAAAACAGTATTTGAGATGGCTGTAATGCAATTTTTTTTGACCCAAAATAATGTAAAAGTGTCACAACTGCCCTGCAGTTATATTGACTTGGATAACAAAGCCCCGAGATGTTACTTACCCAAAGTTATCAATAGATTTTCTATGTCCCCCTTCAGCTCAAGTTCCAAGGCCTTGTCCACTTCATGTGGACTGTACTTTGTGTACCTCTCAAACACTAAGATGAGAAGATTAGGCAGTGACAAGGATTTTGTTGATGCAAAAAAACCCACTAAACAAATCAATGTCTAGAATTGCTATTTTTAAACAGTTAAAATCTGAGAATAACCTTTAAAATCAATTTCAAATTGAATGCCATATCCAATTTTTCCATGGCAAATGGTTTTAAAATATTTTAATGATTGGGTCACTTCAGGTATCACTACACAAAAAGGTTGCATGACTTATTTAATTGTAGGGTTAGGCAAATTGTTCAGCCAAGCAAATCCTTCAATTCAAGTCTTTGTAGTATTAAGAAAACAAGCTACCACAGAATTATTTTTGTTTTGCATGCACTTTAATCTTTCAAGCAGAATCATGAAGACTTGTCACTTCCACAAATTCTAATAATCATTCATATTTAACTTGCCTTTCTTCATTTGTTGTCACTGTCTTCTCTTCCTCCCCCAAACTGATATTATGTGAATAAGTGATTCTGACATTTTCCCCATGTTGATTGTTACCATTTGATCTAATATCAAAAGACCCTATCTGCAGAAGGTAGAATTTCAGATGCCACTCAAAATTTTAGCATACAAATTACATTCATTATACCCATGAAATATGTTGGAATTACCTTTTGGAATTAAAATTTAATAGATCTTAAATGAACAGCATTTTTATATTGGGACAAAAATTATAGTTCACTCAAGTAGAACTTTAATACATTCCAACTGCCACAAAACATCTTAATAGATTTTAATTACAAGCCATAAATTGGACGACTCCACATCACTTGAACATGGGTTAATAAATCAAATTTTAAGCCCCAACATTCAATAGAACTTGGCCATTGTATAATTGAGCAAATCCATTGCTGCTTTAATGAATCTTACCTATATTCAGATGTGCAAAATTCCTGCTAGAGAGTATTTTAATGAATGTGTCAATATCGGTCCCTTCCTTTTTTTCACCAGCATGATACAAAGCCTAAATAAAGGATACAATTTAGTTCTTACTAAAAAGATTTTTCCAAGTTCAAAATTTGAGAGGAGCATTCAACTCACCCTTGCGTCATCATCAGCAAGGTCGTAATCCACCACATCTCCTTCGTCTCTGGATGCCTGAGTTTCAAATATTTTCAAGTAAGATGAGTGCAATCAAAATTAAAGCATTGAGTTTAATGGGAAGCATAACCAATTCAAATTGACATCTTTTAAAGGACCACATGTTAGAAGAATTTTGCCATAATTTTCATTGCAAAACAAATTGTAACAACTACATTGCTGTTTCAAGTTAACAGTAGATGCAGTTTTAGAGTAATTATGCATTCTGGATTGGAAATAAAAGTTTAATCAATTGCCATCACCTTTCTTCCTTCCCCCAAGGTTTTCCCCAAGTACCTCTATAATTACACTTCCCCAGCAGAATCCATGTTCAGCTATCATTTAAAACAGTTAATTCAAAAATATTTCTTATTGAAATTGCAGGGTTGCCATGCAACACATTTTGCTCATCCAGGTACATGTACTTTAATTTCCAATTAAAGTTCACAACTGTTCCACACCCCATTATAATTAAGTTTACTTGTAGATCTGAACAAACCCAAAAACTTAGACCTGAAACTATTGAACTGCAACACTAATGAGCAGGAAACCTTCTGGTAACAAAAAGGAATGTTGGAAGCATCAAGATTAGTCAATAGTGAGGGGAAAAATTGGGGGCAGAACTAGGAAAATGCAAAGAAATTGTACTGTTGAATGATGGGAAGTAAAGGAATATCTGATTGGTGCCTAATGAAGGGCTCAAGTCCAAAATGTTGGCATCTTGGCTACATAAAGTACACTATTTGACCAGGCAAGTTTCTCCAGCGTTAGTTTTTACATGCACTGCGCATCAACTGTCATTAATGCTCTAAATTGACAGATCAGAGTAGAAATAGAATATTAAAGTGTTCCCTGGAGAAAAAGGGAATTTCCTAGAAAGGGACCAACCCATTCATCAATCTAGAAGAGATCAGACACCCAAATCTAATACACAAAATGTGGGACAGTGCCAAGGGGAGTTGTTAGATGTGGAGACCAGAGGTTCATGGGTAAAATCCCTTTGGAATGCAGAAGGGGAAGCAACATCTTGAAGTGGTGGAAGTTATGAAACAGAACACTAGAGCACAGGCCCTTTGGCACCCAATTTTGTGCTGACCCATGTTTCCATGAAAAAAAATGAAAAGCGAAGCCCTTTCTAGCTCAACATTTTTTCATTCATGTGGCTGTTCTCAACCTTTTTCTTTTCACTCACACTATCCTTTATCCAAAACCATTGGGGACAGTGTTCCAAATTTCGGAAAGCCTACCCAAATTGTGTTGCCATATCCACCCCCATCCCCTTCCAGTCCCTCGGCCACCACCCCCGACTACTAGTCCCCACCTGCCAGATTTTGGAGCTTTCTGGATTTTAGATGTCCAGATAAAGAAAAGTGTACCTGTACCATTTTAACTGTTCCCTATGCCATCAGTGCTCTGTGATTGGTAAAGGATTGCTCAAGGTGGTATGTGAGTGGGAAGGGAAGGTGAGAATCATTGCTCAATATAATTTCAGCTTGGAAGGAGAGACCAAGGGGAACTATCGTGTTGTCTGGGAAGTGGGACTGAGCAATGAAGAAAATAGCTGCCATTGACTACGACCTATTAAAAGGCAGTCTCAACACAGACTGAGACAACATGCCATTCAACCCAATAACCTCCACATTCAAGGAAACTTCTACAATTTGACTTCTCTAATGGGATTCACAAAAATCTTCTCTTGGGATTTTTGTTTGAGAACAACTTCAGCAAATTGTTAATCCACCATCTCCATCTTCCCACCATCAGGAGGGGAAGAAGCCCCTTCATGTGATGCATCACTTCATGCAAGCCACTTGAAATAATCTTCCCTGCATTGAAGAAGCCAACCTATACAACATGGCTGCTTTTCTAAGCACGTACAATTTGCAAGGCTGATCCTGAGCTTCAAGTTGCCAGTCACTATTTTGATTCCTGGTTCTCCAGTGATAAAGAGTTCAAGCTTGAATACATCATGCTCACTTTGAAAAGGAGCATGAAAAATTAAATAGTACCAATGAGAATTTCTGCAGAAGTGTCAAACCTGTGATATCCATTTGAGCCCAATGTCAGAACATCTTTCAAGAGGGTGAACCTTCACGATACATTAGGCCCTGATGGCATATCTGACAGGATAGTGAAAATTTGGCAACCAACTATTTTCAATCTCACTGCTACATTTGAAGGTTCCCACCTGCTTCAAAAAGTCATCATACCAGTTCCAAGAGTAGAGTGAGGGCCTCAATGACCCACATCTACTATGATGAAATGGTTTGAGGTTGGTCATGGGCAGAATCAACTTATACCCAAAGAACAGAACTCACTACCACAATTGCTCCACAGAAAATACAATTTACTGGCTCTCCATTTAGCCTTGTATCTTGTGGTAATGAACTCACTGATTCAAAATCTTACATTACCTTCAAAGCACAAATTAGAAGCACCAGGACACCACTTGCCTAGATGACTGCAGATAGACAGAGCATTTTATCTAGTAGCAAATATCAACTCTTTACACTGTGTTCACCACAAGCACTTTATAACTGCAGTTACCCCAAAAGTACTTGCATCAAAGACAAGGGTAGTGGGGAAAATAGGACTCCATTTCACCAAGTTACATACAAATCAACTTGGAAATATCAGTGTTTACCATAGCAAACCAAATATTGGAACATCCACAATTTGAAAAAAGTTCAAGGCACATCACTAACTTTCAGACAATTTTAAGTGCCCTTTTCCTGAAAAAGGTAAAATATTAATGCCTTCCTTCTTATTTGAAGATCATCCCCACTAGAGAAATTTGTTTTGGGTACTTGCATAACAGTGGTCCATCAAAGCATTGAAAGTTGTTGAATAAAAAGTATGTAGTTTACTTTACCTCAAGTAGCACAAGTAAAGCTTTTAGAAATGCCCCACTCGTATCACCTTTGATGGTTTCTGCCAGATCCTTGCCAAATTCTAAAAACAAATTTTTGAAAATTAAGGAGTGAAATGTCTTCACTACACATGGCACAAATAGGTTAAAAAGGTTACCTTCTCTGAAGGCTTTAATTATCTCCTTTATCTCTTTGTTTTTCCTAGTTACCAGTATTTCTATCAGACAGTCTTCATCAGTACCAAAACCCTATCAAAAGTATTTGAAAATTAATACAACATGCATAACTTACATGGCAAATAAACTAAAATTGGATTTTTATTCATGGTCTAACAAAGAAAAATGAAATTTCATTCCAAATCCATTTACCCAATTACACTTTAAGATGTTCTATTTCTTATCTGGACATCTCATGCCATTTCTAAAATACTAATCTACAATTCAGTTTGCTCCAAACTATTAGTTTTCTGACTGCCCTCCCAAATTCCATGAGAAAACTTATTAGAGTTCTGTGTTGTGTATTGGCCTATGTGTTGTGAGGTTTTATGTTAAAAAGTGACAGTTTGCCTTTGAGAGCCAAGGTGAAGGTGGACTGCTGAGAGTGGGAGACAGACTGAGCATGTGCAGAAAATGATCTAAAAATTTCTGGACTTGGACGATAAACCGCCACTGGAGTGGAAAGCGGCCCAGAGCATGAGCCATGGTCTGGAGGACAGTTTAGAATGTTGGGATTTCAAAAAGGGATGAACATTCCAAAGGCAGCCAGAAGGATCCAGATCAAGCCAGTGGTTCCTCTCTGCAAGCAACACAAGACGACAACTTCTAATTTTGTGTGCTCTCTCTCAGATCTTTTGGCTTCAGTTTACCAAGCAAACTGAATTTTGTTGATGACTTTTGCTTCAGTTGAGATCAGAGTCTTGTGTGTTGTGTCTAAGTTTTTCTGTGGGCTGGTTGGAAATAGACTTTAATTACACATGTTATATTTAGGCTGGGGAATTTATTAGTTTTACACTGTTATAGAAATTTGTATAGTAACCAGTGGGCATTGTTATAAAAGGGGGATTTTGAATTGAAGTTTGAAGGTGAATTTTTTGTTAAAGTAATTGTTCATCTTTACTCCTGTGTGATGTGCCTTCTTTGTGGTTGCTGGTTTGATCTTGTAACATTATTCATTCCCTAACATACCAAGTTCAATTCAATTTTACATTTCCATCCATATCTGCCAATTCCCTCTGCACACCAAGGAGAACATTTCTTTAGCATCCTTATAAATGTCAAATTATTTTAAAGCATAGAGACTCAAACTTAACCATACTGTTGAATGATTAGTCCACCTTAAACCACTCTTCCTCCTCTCCCCAAAAAGAGGATGGACACATTTAATGCAACTCTTCAAAAAGTGGCAAAATTAGAATTCTTATTTCAGACTTGGCCAGCAGATCTATATCAAAGAACAAGAAAGCAAGGCATTCTAATCTTCAAAGTATAAAATGTTTAAATAGTCATCCTGGGATGAGCATAATTAGTAATATAAACAAAAAGTTTTGTGCAAAACAGATCATGAAGTTCTCCAAGTTTAAAGCACATGCATCTCAACTCCAAATTCGAGGAAGTGTCCACAACAGCATGAGCTCAGGCAAAATGTCCCATTGTAGTGAAAACTGGCCAGTGAAATGGAGGACAATTAATGTTATTGTCCATCTTTCAGCCTTGGTTCTAAACCTTGAAGATGTAGTAATACAATGTTTTTCAGATCAAATGGTTGTATAAATTACCTTCATAGCTTTAGACAGCTGATGTGCATCAAACTGAGCAGGAGTTTTGAGCAGATAAAGGACCACCATCTTCAGCTTCGTGGACAGGTTGCTTTTCACAACATCTTTGAGTGACTGGCAAGAAAATGTTCAAAAACATCAACCTCTGTTTTAAAGTCAGCAGGTGGTTAATGCAATCCAAAGTTAAAATTTATGGAATATATGGGTTAATTAATCATAGAAAATATGTAGAATATATGCTTATGTACTATTCAGTTTGTATACACGAATCCAGTTCTATGTAACAATTTAATATTAAGGGGCAGCCACAGTATGTAGAAAAGTTGGCTGATTACAGTAGGTTTAGAATTGTCTGCTTGCAAAATACAAAAGAGAGAATATGTATGAAACAATTTAGTAGGAATGTTAAGGCAAAAGGAGGTGTTGATGAGCAGATGATGGCCAGACAAGAACAAAGAGAATCCTGATAGAGACTGTCAGAAACAAAGAGAATGGAAACTAACTCAGTAAGAAGGCCAAGACAGAAGGTGGTGTTGAGTAGAACAGAAGAATATGGCCAGATGAGAACAAAGAAATAATTAGAAATATCTGGGGTATGAATTGATTTCTGATCAAAACAGGATATTCTGGCCTTGAGGATTAAGATGGGAGCTCTACACCCCAGATATCTGCAGAGCAGGAAATTACTTGTGATAAATCTTGTGCAAGAAATCTAGCAAAGAAAGCCAACTTTTGTTCTGTACAAGGTTCAGCTATATAAACTGTAGAAACTGGACAGTAGAGATCAGTTTTGGGGAATAGCTCACTGTGCAGGTGACCTATGAACTAACAACTGAACCAAGCTCTGTTAAGCTTTATTCTTGTGCTGTGTAATAAACTGATTGTTGAACCGAATACCTTCTCCTATCACTTCATTTAACAAACACGCTGGACTCAGACGACACATAGACTAAATTAAGGGTAGGGTAAAACCAGAGTCCGACAATATACAGCACAGTAACAGACCATTTCAGTCCACGAGTTTGTGCCACCCAACCTATATCCCCAAAATGTTTTGAACAGCGGGAGAATAGAGTCCCTGGGGAAAACCCAGTCTTAGGGAGAACAAAGCCCCGTCCTGATCGCTGGTGCTGTAAAGAAGTTGTGTTAACCACTAAGCCAGTCATGCTGATCCAATTATTATTCAGTTCTGTGCAAGTTTAATGAAATATTCCTTCAAACAAGATTTTAAACAACTGACCTTTCCAACATCCTGTTGATAAACTGCTGCTATTTGTTGTCGCTGATCATTGGTCCGTGTTGTCAAAATACTAATGATGGTATCTTCATCCACACCTTAAATTAAAATACTATTAGTCAAATTCAAGAACAAAGTTTATTCACATCAAGTACCTGAAAGAAATCCAAAAGTTATTAGCAAAACAAGGTTTTTGGAAAAGTTCCAATCTTTGTTTGAAAAGTTAACCCATGGGACAGTGTCCCCGTTTTCAAGGGCTACCAATAAGTGCATATACTCCATGTCCTGGACTGATTTTATACCCAACCAACAGTTGGTTTGAATTGGTTGGTGTACTACAGTTTACCCATGGTACCAGTCTGGAGTATATTATGTAGGATGAAAATGGTTAATGCAAATGTTTAGGAGACTTGGGTTACTGGACAATATTGGTATCATACATTTGAAATAATCCTATAATGCAGTTTAAAGACCAACAATGAGGATACATAGAATGAAAGACAAGGATTTGAAGAATGCTGAGAACAGAGGGTCTTCAGTATCTAAAGGCCCTTTTATGAAGCAAAAAATCCAAAAGTAAAGACAGATTCTTCACCCTCACAGTAGAAAACTTACTTTCATAGTTGGTCTGTGAGTGGCTGCAAGGTGGCAACTCCAATCTATCTCCAAGGTAGTGCTGGAGGTAGAGCCACCAGGGGCAGTTGGGCTATATCACAGCAGCAGTCACCCCATCTACAGCAGATCCAGACAGTGCACCGAGGCTCCTCTCCACAAAAGCAGCAATGGAGCAGTCTTCTAGGACTGCTCCATAAAAAGGAAAGTTTAACATTTTTATTCATGTTTGAAACCAGCCTCAAAGCAGAGGCCCAGCATAAAAACATCAAAAGTACTGGTCACTATAGGAAGGAATGCAATTGCACTACATTTCAATTGTGAAGAATAGGCAAATAGATTGGGTTTTACTTGCAATGGCTTTGACTGAGAGTACCCAAAGTTAATACAAAATTGAGGGGCATAGATAAAGGCAGACAATAGGAAACAATTTTTCTCTTTTCCCTCCCCATCCCAATGCATATCTAATACTAGAAGGAATCATTTAGATGAAGTTTGGAGGGGATCCAAGCAAGATGCTTCTATTCAAGTGGTCAGAATCCAAAAATATTTTAGGAGGAAAGAATTTTTGACAGAAGCATTTGAATCACCAAGGCATAAAAGGTTATGAACCAAATACTGGTAGATGGAATTATCAATAATGAATACTTGACACTTAGTACAGACATGGTCAGAAAAGCATCTATTACTGTTAGACAGTCTTCAAGGTGGAGAAAATTTTGTAGTTGATCTTTTGAAAAATTCAGTTAACAACTTCTGCATTAATGCCATTAAGTTATAAATATTACATTTACCAAGCCACTGGAAGAATAATTAAATCAACTCAGATCAATTTGTGAAACTAGTAGCATTAACTACTCAGACATTTCAGATTAGATTTCTCATTTAGGAAATCAGCTCACCTTTTGCATTGAGTGCATAATTTAATGCACTTGCATCTGCCTGTGGGTCAAAGCTAGGAAACGGACAAACAGATGGTCCACCAGGGGAAGGACACTATATTTGAGTGAGGGAAGAAAGTAATTATTGTAACACTTTCCAATTTAATCAGTGCATTGTCTTCTATACAGTTGAATGTTATTTTTCTGTATCAAGTATCCCTTCATCACCAAGTATTGTTTGATTTCTACATCTTTATTGGTATGTTCCCAGACTTAATTATAGTCAATCTTGCCCCCCACCCCTCTCACGTCATCTCCCTTTTACAGTAACTGGAAACCACAAATGCTATCTGCAAACACAATTGGACGTGGCATTTAATCAACCAATGAACACTTATTGATTAGTGATCTGCTTCAGTGATGACATTGATACAAATATCTCAAATGTTCTGGAGTAGCCTCATTGTACTGCAAACATAAGCATGCAATCAAGGATACAATTCCTTCAATTCTGATTTCATAATTAATCTGTTGTTGATTTTCACTCCCAGTTAGCTATCTGAACACCACAAAACCATTGTCATGTGAATTAAGGTTCAATTTCAAAACACCACATCCCCCCCAAAAAAAAATCACTTCTCTATTCTGGACATTTCTTCCACAACCGGTCGTCCTACTCTGTAATCCTAAAGTAGGCTGTCAATTATACCACACCAAATACAACATGGTGGGCACCGAGGCTAGATCTCACGAGACCTCCTTGTTGCCATTTTGGTGACCTCTGGCACCCAAACAATTAGCCCTACTCCCCTGAAAAAACAGTGATTGGCCAATCCATGTACTTCATGTGGCCAATTCATAAATACACTATGAAATGGTCAATTAAGTCACACAAGTAAATTTTTATGATTTCAGAGCTCTTGTAACTAAATAGCACAAAGTCTGAAAAGTACCAATTTAAAAAAACTATTTAGTTGGAGTGCATCAAATGGATCCAAAAGGGGCTAGTTTCAATATTTTGGACCTGGTCACATTGCAAAAACATTTACAATAAAATAACTTTTGCAATGTATCTTATTCCCCCAAAAATTGTAGACATTGTTCTGCCTTAAGCTCTAGAAAAAGATGGTGTGTAGAAAAGCAGGAGAAAGCTTAATTGGCAGAAGTCTAGTGAGTAAAACCAACAAAATTTATTTCACTTGGATTCAAAACATGAATAACAGTAAATTAAATACTTGTCCAGGAAATGTTCTTACTGACCAATTGAGAGAATTGGGAGAATTTTGTAGAGATAGGAATTATTTTGCATTCCCAGGGCTTGTGCTGGTAGTTCAGGTCTCAGAGGTTATACAAAGCCAGGCACAGGTCATCCACAATGCAGATTTTATGTGAAGGTTATGAATGGCTTCAAGGAAATTATACTCAAATGAATCATTTTATACTCACAAGCAAACATGAAAATATGTTAATTACAGCATTGTTTCAGAGTTCTTTGAGAGTACCCCAAAAATAACATCAATTTAATTTCCCTTCCCTACCCAGGCACCCTCAAATGTTGAAGTCTTGCTGTTTAAAATGCAAAAACTTTAATTAACCATCTGTTCAAAGAGTAAGTTTGCAAATTATAAATGCTCACATTAGATCTGTATGCAGATTGTTTAAGTAACTGGCTGACAAGTCCAGATGCCATTATATTTGTTGATGCCCTGTTGAAGATAAAATACCCATTAGATCTTTTGATAAATGTCTCAGAATTGTAACTGTAGATTTCACTATCAGGATTTTTTTTGGTTTATCAACCAAAATATTCCATGTGAAAAATCTTTGTTCAATATATTTGTACATTTAAATAATGCTGCACTAGTCTGATAACTTTTTTTTAAAAAAGTCTTGAAAAAGCCATTCCAGGAATAATCAAACTTCACTCATTTAGTACTAAAAACAGAATCAAGTTATTTAGGAGGATTATAAGTTTATCATCAAGAATTTTTAAAATATTATACCAGCTAATTATCAGTTTAGAATTAGCAAGATATCTTGCAGGTGACAGATGAAATGTCTGTACAAATCAACAAAAATTGGTGCTTAAAAAATCTTAACTTACCAAAAACAAGTTAGTAATTTGAAGGCACACAAAGTTTAGAATTTGAACTTTTGCCTGCAAGTTGTAAGCCTCAATCAGGTTTTCCTTATTTTATTACTGTTAAAATAAAATAAGAGTCCTCAAGTAACTTTACATTGTAGGAAGAAAGCACCACACCCATGGGAAGAGATTTCAGAAGCCACTGGTAGCAATGTAAACATCTGTAGGTTGAAATGAGTTGATTTTTCTCTTATTCAAAGCTTATAAATTGCCCATTCAAAAAGAGTCTAGACCATCATTAAACAAAGTCCCAATGAACCAAATACAAACTCAAGCAACTACTTTAGTAATTCCAGCCAGTATAGCAGTTTAGCAAGGCAAAATGTAACTTGCAGCCTGATGTTCAAAATGTACATTTATATTTTTCTTCCTTTTTTTAGGCATAAGAAATTAAGTCAAGCATTTCCCTGGTTGTCATCTATGGCCTTGAACCACTACAGTCCATTCAGAGACAGTACTACAGACTGGTATGGGCAGTTCACAATTCTATCAAAGAGCAATATACCAAGACAGAGTTTGATACATTTAATCATTAAAATATAAATAGCCAGGTTATTTTTCTAAAAGAAAAACAAGCTCCAAGTGTTCACTAAAGAAAATCATTTTACCCCAAATTAAACTTCACTTGGTCAAATGAGATAAAGTTACTTTTTGTCACAAGTAGACAGTAAAATAAAAAAAATTCTGTGTACATACTTATAGATGATAAAATAGCTTAAGTTGCAAAGAGTGAGTTAACATACTGGTCAGTTTCTCCTGCCAAGATTCCTATCACACAAGATATTTTTTCTTTTAAGTCAGTTGCCAAAAATCCTGATCATAAACTCAATTTTTAATAGAAAAATTCTAAAACATACAACTCAGTTCTCCAGAATAAACTTAAAACCAATTAGTTATACAAAACACATCAGAAGTTATTTTAAAAGGCTTTAACTTCTCAGTGAGCTTGAATCAAAAGAAAATATTGTTCAGCAAACGTCCACATTCTTCCAAAACATTACTTGTGAATTGTTTTAGCCCCACATTTAATCAAAACAAAGTTTAAAAAGAAAAGAAACTTACCAAATGTTTGTGCTAACAAATGACCTTTCTACACTAGAGAAATTCTCAAAATCTGCCACCCAGCTCTTTGAGCTGGAATATATACTAATGCCACTCCCAATGAGGTCATCAGTTACGGGCCTACAATCTGATTGACTGAACATTGCAGATTATAATGGACCAATCAAATACCAGATACTGAATACGAGTATTCAGCTGCAGTGAACAAATTGAAGGTCACTATAACAACTTCTTGCAAACAAAATCACTTGGGAATTAAATAATGTTAACTTCTGTTTCAATTACAATTACATGATTTTTCATAATTTAGTAATTTTATAGAAAACAGGGAAATAATGAATCAAAATTGTATATATTTTATATATACATTAAGTATTTTGATTTGCTAAATCAAAATTCAGAAGATTTATCTTTCACACAATTTGGAAAGTATCTGTTATAGCACAGTAGGCATTATTCTTGTCCCAAGGTAAAATTTGTAAATTCCAGACACTCCAGAACCTGATGGAGCAAATCTTAATTGATTGAGTTTGATGTTAAAATCTATGACCCCATTATTCAGGAAAGACTATGAATTACCCATTTCAAATTTAGCTGTCCACAGAATGGACATTCAGGCCTGCAGAAGCTGAAAACAATCTGCTGGAGGAACTCAATGGGTTGTGCAACGATAGTGGGAGAAATAGAATGTAACCCTTTATTCAGACCTTCAAAGAGAAATCAAATACAGATTGGACGACTGCTTTGTAGAACACCTGCACGCATTCTGCAGGGGACATGGCAACCTTCCTGTTGCCTGCCACTTGAATTCTTCATTCGATTCCCACTGATATATTGGGCTGTGGCCTCCTCTGTTACAATGGGGCCCAGTGCAACTTTCTGGACCTTGTTAAATCAATGAAGCCACTTCAGTGTTGCATCTATCACAAGTAGAGCTCATATTAGGAATGACGTGAACTTGTTTATCTTAATCCTCCCAAAGTGCATCTCCTCACAATGATCAGGATCAAATTCCCTCCAACATTGCTCTGCTCTTTTTGCCAACATTGTGGTGTAGCTCCTCGAGCTGCGGACATAGGTCCAGCCACTTAAGTTTACATTTTCCCTCTGACCAAGTGAACTTCCCCTGAATGCTCCAGTTTCTTCCCATTTTGCAAATACATGCGCTTGGTAAGCCAATTGCTACTTTAAATTGCTCCTAATGTGTAGGCAAATGTTGGGAGTTAAGGGGCGCAGATTGGAATGTGGAAATGTATAATAAAATGGGATTAGTGTAAATAGGTGGTCACTGATCAGCATGGATACAGTAGGCCAAAGGGCCAGTTTCTGTGCAGTATGGCTTCATGATCCTATGATGCTACTACCTTAACCTATCCTTTTCACTGTTAATAACATGGCTGATTCTTGTGTCATGGGGAAAGTTGCTAATCATACCTCCTAATTTATATCCAAATCATCAATGTATAATAATAAATAATAAGGGTCGCTGCAGTGATCCCTGTGCTACCCCACTGATTACAGGCCTCCGATCACAAAATCAACACTCCATCACACTCCACCTCTGTTAACAATTCAGTTTTGGATTCAATTTGCCAATTTACTTTGGAACCCTGAACCAGTCTCCAATGTGAGATTTTATCAAAGGCCTTAATGAAATTCGTAGATTCCATTAACTGCACCAATTTCATCAATACATTTTGTTACCTCTTCGAAAAATCCAGTCAAATTGGTCAGACAAGATCTCCACCTAACCAAACAATCCTGGCTATAGTCATAAAAGTTTGATATGACATAAATATGCTCTTTGGCTCAACTTGCCCATTGAGTCTTATTCACCTGCAGTTGGCCCACATCCCTTTAAACCCACTAAACTCATCAGTAGGACAAAAAAAAACTATTTAAGGAAATATACATATTAAAAAAAAGAGACAAATGTAAACCACAAGAAAGTGCAAACAACAGAAAATAAAAATTCAATAATAAATATGCAAAATTAGAGACCTCAAATTAGAATCTTCTTTTTTAAAAATGATTTATTAGTTTAAAACCACACAATAAATAACATAATTAAAGATCATTCAAAACAATACAAATACATGTGGTATATAAAAGAAAAAGAAAGATAAGAAACCCCCCCCCCACACCCCCCTACAAAATAAGAAAAAAAAGAAGAGTAAGAACGGGACAAGAGATCCTCAACAGGGATGCCTATTACTTTAAAGTCTCTTGTAATATACTGAGACCTTAAGGATAGGGGAATGTCCCAGCTACATTTAAACATTAACACCCATATTTTATAAATAAGGGCTCCATATCTTCCAAAATATAAATGAGAATCTGACTGAGTTGTTGTTTAGGAGTCTGATGATGGAGGGGTAACAACTGTTCCTGAACCTAACAGTACAAGCCTTGTGGTACCTTTACCTTTTTCCTGATGGCAGCAGCAAGAACAGAGCATGTTTTGGGTGGTGTGGATCCTTGATGATTGCTGCTGCTCTCCACAATGGTGGGGAGAGTTTTGCCTGTGATGTACTAGGCTGAGTCCAAATTTTGCAGGGCTTTTCGGTCATAGGTATTGGTGTGCCCATACCAGACCTTGATGCAACCAGATTACACACATCAAATTACACATCTGTAGAAGTTTGCCAAGGTTTTCAATATCATACCAACCTTTGCAAGTTCCTGGTGCTTTCTTCATGATGACATGTGAGTGTTGGGTCCAGGAAAGATCCTCTGAGATAGTATCTCCCATGAATTTAAATTTGCTCATTCATCCATCTTGAATCTCCAAACTCTGGATCATACCCCTCTGACTTTCCCCTCCTGAAGTCCACAATCGGCTCCTTGGTTCAGTGACATTGAATGTGAGGTTGTTGTTAGTGCGTCATTCAACCAAGTTTTCAATCTCTCTCCTGTATGCTGACTCATTGCCCCATTGTATATAACCCATTGCTGTGGTATCGTCAGCAAATTTGTAGATGGTATAAAATGTGTAAAGTGAGTAGAGTAGAATATGGACTTCTGGTACTCCAGCACTGATGGAGATTGTAGAGGAGATGTTCTTACCAATCCTCACTGATAGTGGTCTGTGATAGTACAGGTTCTATCACCAATGTATATATGTACAGACTATAGTGTAGGATGACTGTGATTGGCTGAGAGCGTAGCCACACCTACTGGCAGGTCTTAAAGGATTGCTCCTAGTCAGACCAGGTCATTCTGGACTGGTCGACCTACATGTGATATGCTCCAGTCTTCTAGTTAATAAAAGCCTTAGTTTGGATCAACAAGTCTTTGGTTATTTCGACGCACTCTACATGGTCTTGAAGGAAATCTAGGATCAAAATAAACAGTGGGGTATTGAGGCCCAGGTCTTGGAGTTTGCTGATCAGTTTGAGGGAATGATAATTCTGAATGCTGAACTGTAGTCGATAAAGAGCATCCTGATGTGTGTCTTTGCTGTCCAGGTGTTCCAGTACTTTGTAAGATGGCATCTGCCATAGATGTGTTCCTGTGGTAGGCAAATTGGAAGGGATCCATGTCACCACTCAGAAAGTGCTGATATGCTTCAACACTAGCCTCTCAAAACATTTATCACTCTGGATGTAAGTGCCACTGAGCATTGGATTTGATGACTGCCTAGTGCCCCACATCTGGTAGGAGATCAAAGTATGGCCAGTCCTGCCAGTCCCTCCCACAACCTGAAAAAGCTTCCTACAAAGACTCTTCAGTTTGCTGATCACCTGGTGCTTGTTGTTGGCAAACCCCATGTCTCTGAGCCTGGAGGCAATCTTCTCATAAAAGGCCATCTTTAATCGTGCCCGATACATACACATCTATGGCAGATGCCATCTTACAAAGTACTGGAACACCTGGACAGCAAAGACACACATCAGGATGCTCTTTATCGACTACAGTTCACCATTCAGAATTATCATTCCCTCAAACTGATCATTCAGGCAGGTTATCACACTCTTCTGCGGACAGGTACAATTGAAGTCTATCTGAAGTATGTAGGAAACATGCCCTGCGGAAACGAGATGTTGAAGATTTCTGCAAATAAATTGGCGTTGGTCAGCACAGGTTTTCAATACTTAGCCGGGTATGCCATCTGAACCGGATGCTTTCCTTGGATTCACTCTCCTGAAGGCAGTCCATATGTTATCCCCAGGTACCAACAGTAGAGGATCATCAGGGGACATGGGGTGCACAGTGTCTCTTCCTTGTTCTGGTGGTCAAATCTGGTGTAGAAGCCCTTTCCCACTAGCACTCGAATCCAGTAATTAACCACCAATCAACTGGTTCACCTGCCACTGTGAACACTCCTGAACTGGTGAGGGGGAGGGCTAAATCATCCTAGGGATGAATCACCTAGGTAGGGTGTATCATTGCCGAAGCATTTTGAATCAGTGTACCGGTTTGTCCAATGGGAACAGGACACCTGGTATGCCAGGTCCAATTAGTGAGGCATGGATGGCGTGTGTGATAACGTGTGGTGAGGAGTTGAGAGGCAGGGTAGAAGGTGGAAGCCATCTCTTAGTGCTGTAAAGAAAATGAGTAAAATGGCCTCAAACTGGGGGATCGGGAGCTCCTCTCTTTAAGGGCTGAGGAGGCGGCTTCTCATTATGTATCGGGCACAATTAAAGATGGCCTTTTATGAGAAGATTGCCTCCAGGCTCAGAGACATGGGGTTTGCCAACGACAAGCACCAGGTGATCAGCAAACTGAAGAGTCTTTGTAGGAAGCTTTTTCAGGTTGTGGGAGGGACCGGCAGGACTGGCCATACTTTGATCTCCTACCAGATGTGGGGCACTAGGCAGTCATCAAATCCAATGTCCCTGATCGCCAACCTACAGCCTGAGGGGACTCCCGTATGCTCACTGGTACCTTCATCCAGTTTGAGACCAGAGAAGGGGGAGACCAATGACTCCTCTACCTCATCTGTCCCAGTACCTCATCTGCTCTCAGTAACTCAACTGCCCTTTTGCCTCAACTCCCCCCCAGTATCTCTTTCTCTCTTTTTCAATCTTTTTATTATTATTATAATTTATAAACACATACAGTTCAAAGAGATATAAAAAATACATAGTAAGTAATGAATTAATACAGAGATATTAAACAATAATATTACAGAATAAAAATATATCATAAAAAAAAATTTTTTAGATCAGTTTAGGGTGTGAACTATCTCTAAAAAAAAAGATATAATTAATAACAATATATGAAAAAAGAGAACCCCCCCCCCAGTATCTCAATTGCTCCAATTGAGGACCTCATTTGGCCCCAGCACCTCATCTGCTTTTGCGCCACAGCCAGATAAGTGCTGCTTTTGATTCTGTACAAATTTTTTAATGTGTTTTGTGAGTGCCTGCCCATGAAGTTCTGTCTGTCTAATCTCTGATGTGTTTCATTGCTCTGCAGGAACCGAGGGGAGGAGGAAGAGGAGGAAGCCCACCTGAATGCAGGAGATCACCACCAAAATCTGAGGAATGTTATGTGAGATAATCATGAAGATCGGGACCATATCTGCCTGTGTCAGGAGAGGCAGAAGGAGCAGGTGGAGATGAGGTGCAGCACCACCACAAGGTGGAGAGGCATGAACAAGAGGTTGACCAGCAGGAGCACTGGCAAAATGCCGCCGGTTTTGCCAGGATTATGGTTGACATCCATCAGGAACTTGCATAAATTACGTCACTCAGGATGTCACTGCTGGAGGATAGTTGCCTCTTTGCTCTGTTCTACCAGGTAGGCAGTGTGAAAGGGTGCACAGAACCATTTTTCCTTAGACCGGTGTGAACAGCACTACCAGTTTTTCTAAATGGTTCATTCACCTGCCAATTTAGTGGTTTTCCAATGTGAAAGGGGCTATTGAGTTCATCTGAGAGTAAAGGTTTACTGTCTCCTACTGCACTCGATTAGGTTTTGTGGCAGGTTATATCATTTAGGCCCTGACACAGCTGTTGGGAATCCTTTGTTGTTTCCATTTTCATTTGGAATCTTAACTTCAGCTCAAAGATAGCTTTCGTAGGTTGTATCTGCTCCTTCTTTAGTGGTCTGGATCTCCGGACTTGTATGCCTGTGATCTGGCTTTCATCAGGTTCTGTATTTTGTGGTTCATCATGGGCTTCTGGTTTGGGAAAACCCTGAACAATTTGGTGTGGACACACTCGTCAACAGCTGTTTTGATAAAATCTGTAACGACCCTGGTGTAATCATTCAGATCTTCAGCTGAGTTCTTGAACAGACTCAAAACAGTCCAGTACCATCTGACCCTGACCCTTACCCTTAATCCTGAGTGTTATTTTATTCTAATTTCCCTCTGTTCTACTTCATAGAAATGAAGATGACCAAGATCAACATTGGAAATGAACTTGTGACTTAATCTGCCAGGGGACTGAAATTCAACTGACTTTGCAACACACTGCTATCATCTTTTCTTGGAACTTGTCTATTTTGTTTGGAGGAGCCTTGTCCCAACCCAAACATGATAGGAATGTGGGAAAAGGCCTGTTTGAAGCAAAGATTCCTCTCCAAAGCCTAGTTTTGGGAAGGTGATGCACTAAACGAGGGGAGGTGTTATACCCACCTGCCCTGCAGCTGACGTGGACATTACCCCTCCATAAATCTTCGTCCGCGAAGCCAAGCCAAAGAAGAAGAAAGTGCTTGCTTTCTTAAAGAATTAAGTACTTCAAATTAAGCTCTGCCTTGTCATATTGACTAAATTCTGCTGAAAGTAACTATTTCTATCTAGAATTTTGTACTAACGACAAGAATAGAAGAGTGGGAAGAGTCTGAAACCATTACAAAAGTCCACCTGTTACCAACTGTTAACTTGCCTATGACTATATCATGTGACTGTACCATGTATCTCACTCTAAACTGATGGTAAAAAAAAAGCCCAAATTTGTGGTGGGTAGAGATCTGCACTATCTCTCCTTGGTATCACATATAATAAAGTACCCGGAATGAGAAATGGAGTCAATACTTTATTAGCATTAGATGTTTGGAGTTCTCCACAACAACAACTAGCTCGTAATCTGGGCATGCAGTGAAAAGGATATTTCTATTTCTTGGCAGAGATTGCCTAAAGTGGCTGACTTCTCAATGAACCCGCAGATGCGAACAGCATAAAGGTGAAAATTACTAGCATGGATGGATCTCAAGGGCAGGAGTTGAACTTGATAGTTTAAGCTGTAGGTTTCTGTCAAATACATGAAAAACCACTCAGAAAAATTAATTGTAAGAACATTTTAAGTTTAACTGCAACTTGATCCATTTTTGTGTTTATTGGGTTATACTAATACATTAACGCCGGGTAAATTTCAAATAGCATTTATACGTCTGAGGTTTGCTGTAGCTAGAAAATGTATTGCTGTTATGTGGAAGAATGATGTTGAATTGAATATACAAAGATGGCACAATGAACTAAAATCGTGTATTTATTTGAGAAGATAACTTATAACTTATGAAATAATTATCCTTTTTTTGTTAAAATGTGGAGTTTATATTTGAACATATAGGTTTAGATAAAAGATAACATAACATAAAAATAACATAACAATTTACAGCACGGAAACAGGCCATTAGGCCCTTCTAGTCCGCACCGAACCAAACACCCCTCTCTAGTCCCACCTCCCTGCACAATGCCCATAACCCTCCATCTTCTTCTCATCCATATACCTGTCCAACCTTTTCTTAAATAATACAATTGACTCCGCCACCACTATTTCTCCCGGAAGCTCATTCCACACGGCTACCACTCTCTGAGTAAAGAAGTTCCCCCTCATGTTACCTCTAAACCTCTGCCCCTTAATTCTTAACTCATGTCCTCTTGTTTTAATCTCTCTTCCTCTTAACGGAAATAGTCTATCCACATCCACTCTGTCTATCCCTTTCATAATCTTAAATACTTCTATCAAATCCCCTCTCAACCTTCTACGCTCCAAAGAATAAAGACCTAATCTGTCCAATCTCTCCCTATACTCTAGATGCTTAAACCAGGGTAACATTCTGGTAAACCTTCTCTGCACTCTCTCCACTCTGTTTATATCCTTCCTATAATTAGGCGACCAGAACTGCACACAGAACTCCAAATTAGGCCGCACCAACATCTTATACAGTCTCAACATCACCTCCCAACTCCTATATTCCATGCAATGATTGATAAAGGCCAGCATACTAAAAGCCTTCTTCACCACCCTATTCACGTGAGTTTCTACCTTCAGGGAACGATGTACCGTTACTCCTAAATCTTTCTGCTCTTCTGTATTCATCAATGCTCTCCCATTTACCACATATGTCCTGTTCTGATTCTTCTCACCAAAATGAAGCACCTCACACTTATCAGCATTAAATTCCATCTGCCATTTTTCAGCCCACTTTTTTAAGCAGCCCAAATCCCTCTGCAATCCTTGAAAACCTTCTTCATTATCCACTATTCCACCTATCTTAGTATCGTCTGCATATTTACTAATCCAATTTACCACCCCATCATCTAGATCATTAATGTATATAACGAACAACAATGGGCCCAATACAGATCCTTGAGGCACACCACTGGTCACCGGCCTCCAACCTGACAGACAATTATCCACTACCACTCTCTGGCCTCTCCCTTTCAGCCATTGTTCAATCCATTTGACTATCTCAAAATTTATACCTAAAGACTGCACCTTCTTAACTAACCTTCCATGTGGTACCTTATCGATGTTTTTTTAACAATGTAAAGGGTTGGCCTTTACCCTCACCCCAAGTCCAAAGCCCGCTGCGCAGCTCAGACGGCAAAGTCCTCCTCAGCGACAAGATCTCCATCCTCAACCGATGGTCAGAACACTTCCAATCTCTTTTCAGTGCCAACCGCTCAGTCCAAGATTCCGCCCTGCTCCAGCTCCCTCAACAGCCCCTAAGGCTAGAGCTGGATGAGGTTCCCACCCTGGATGAGACATATAAGGCAATCGAACAACTGAAAAGTGGCAAAGCAGCAGGTATGGATGGAATCCCCCCAGAAGTCTGGAAGGCTGGCAGCAAAACTCTGCATGCCAAACTGCATGAGTTTTTCAAGCTTTGTTGGGACCAAGGTAAACTGCCTCAGGATCTTCGTGATGCCACCATCATCACCCTGTACAAAAACAAAGGCAAGAAATCAGACTGCTCAAACTACAGGGGAATCACGTTGCTCTCCATTGCAGGCAAAATCTTCGCTAGGATTCTACTAAATAGAATAATACCTAGTGTCACCGAGAATATTCTCCCAGAATCACAGTGCGGCTTTCGCGCAAACAGAGGAACGACTGACATGGTCTTTGCCCTCAGACAGCTCCAAGAAAAGTGCAGAGAACAAAACAAAGGACTCTACATCACCTTTGTTGACCTCACCAAAGCCTTCGACACCGTGAGCAGGAAAGGGCTTTGGCAAATACTAGAGCGCATCGGATGTCCCCCAAAGTTCCTCAACATGATTATCCAACTGCACGAAAACCAACAAGGTCGGGTCAGATACAGCAATGAGCTCTCTGAACCCTTCTCCATTAACAATGGCGTGAAGCAAGGCTGTGTTCTCGCACCAACCCTCTTTTCAATCTTCATCAGCATGATGCTGAACCAAGCCATGAAAGACCCCAACAATGAAGACGCTGTTTACATCCGGAACCGCACGGATGGCAGTCTCTTCAATCTGAGGCGCCTGCAAGCTCACACCAAGACACAAGAGAAACTTGTCCGTGAACTACTCTTTGCAGATGATGCCGCTTTAGTTGCCCATTCAGAGCCAGCTCTTCAGCGTTTGACGTCCTGCTTTGCGGAAACTGCCAAAATGTTTGGCCTGGAAGTCAGCCTGAAGAAAACTGAGGTCCTCCATCAGCCAGCTCCCCACCATGACTACCAGCCCCCCCACATCTCCATCGGGCACACAAAACTCAAAACGGTCAACCAGTTTACCTATCTCGGCTGCACCATTTCATCAGATGCAAGGATCAACAATGAGATAGACAACAGACTCGCCAAGGCAAATAGCGCCTTTGGAAGACTACACAAAAGAGTCTGGAAAAACAACCAACTGAAAAACCTCACAAAGATAAGCGTATACAGAGCCGTTGTCATACCCACACTCCTGTTCGGCTCCGAATCATGGGTCCTCTACCGGCACCACCTACGGCTCCTAGAACGCTTCCACCAGCGTTGTCTCCGCTCCATCCTCAACATCCATTGGACCGCTCACACCCCTAACGTCAAAGTACTCGAGATGGCAGAGGTCGACAGCATCGAGTCCACGCTGCTGAAGATCCAGCTGCGCTGGATGGGTCACGTCTCCAGAATGGAGGACCATCGCCTTCCCAAGATCGTGTTATATGGCGAGCTCTCCACTGGCCACCGTGACAGAGGTGCACCAAAGAAAAGGTACAAGGACTGCCTAAAGAAATCTCTTGGTGCCTGCCACATTGACCACCGCCAGTGGGCTGATAACGCCTCAAACCGTGCATCTTGGCGCCTCACAGTTTGGCGGGCAGCAACCTCCTTTGAAGAAGACCGCAGAGCCCACCTCACTGACAAAAGGCAAAGGAGGAAAAACCCAACACCCAACCCCAACCAACCAATTTTCCCCTGCAACCGCTGCAATCGTGTCTGCCTGTCCCGCATCGGACTTGTCAGCCACAAACGAGCCTGCAGCTGACGTGGACTTTTTACCCCCTCCATAAATCATCGTCCGCGAAGCCAAGCCAAAGAAGAAGAAGAGAAAGGGTTGGCAGACTACATAGCAACCGATAAATACCCAAAATATGTATTTTGCTCCAACTCGGGGGGAGGGATGTAGAGGGTAGGGGGAGGGGGGTAGTAGGGGTATAGTTTTTTAATGTAAATTGTTTTGTATGCATTCTATAAAATTTATAATTTTTTTTTAAAAGAGCATTTTAAGTTTGCAGTTTGGGTCTTTCAGAAGCTCACTCTTCAGTTTGTGTACATGCCACGTTCACTTAGAGCTGGAGTTTAATTACTTACAAATGTCTGGTGTGTTCCAGCCTTTTCAGGCTTTCTTGAAATAAAGTTCACCGAATGAACAAAATTCCAAGTAGATGGCTCATTAAAGGAGAATAGTTGGCCCTAAAGCACATAAAAGCATGTAATTTTGGATCAACTCCTGGAAATTCCAAGCAGCATAGTGAGTGTACCTTCACCATAAGCACATCAGCGATTCAATAAGATGGCTCAATATCTTCTCAAGGCCAGATGGGGATGGACAATAAATGCTGTTCTTCCCATTGGGGCCCATTCCCACAAATGAGATAAAAAATGGAAAAGCTGGTTTAAAAAACCTATATAATTTCCACTTGTGAGGAACAAATAGAATAAATATTAATATAGACATTTTGTGATGCGGAGGAGAGAATAGACGTGGAAACCAGAGCTTCAGGAAAAGTAGCAGTAAAAGCAGATAAATACAGTCAGGAAAGTAACAAAAACAAGCAGTAACAGAAAGGGTCATAGGTAAGAAAGAAAATCTACCTTGGCGGTCCCGATGTTCTGCGACAACTAGGAGAGGTGGCATCATAGTGATGCATCATAGTCCAGGGAAGGCGTCTCACCAAGATCAGTGAGGGATGGCCATGATGGTGGTTGTGGCGGCGGGACCCACCCACAGGAGAGACACTGCCTGCAGTGCGAGGAGAGTCCTGTGAGCAGTAGGAGCAGAGTGCTGGCCGTGGCGCTTGTGTCAGGTTGCAGGCAATCCCGGCCCCGCATTGATGGCCGGGGGAAAACTACAGGCAGCGCTGTGAAAGCGATGCTGCCTACAACTTGAGAGACCCACAAGCAGCAGGGATGGTGCGACGGTGGAAAGGGTGAACTCAGTCGTGAGTTGGAGGCCTCAGGGAGCGGTCCAGACAAACGCCGTTTGCAGAGCAAGATGAGCCCCATGGGCGGCGGGAGCAAAGTGCAGGTAGCGTGGGTGAGTCAGACCTCATTTTGGAGATGTCGGGCATTGGCACGGATGACAAGGAGGAGGTTGACAGGCATGGAGGCCCAATGTTTCAGGCAGGGAGATGAAAGAAGATACATCAAGGGGAGAGGGAGGGCTCAGAGCCCTCCATATGAGACTGGAGGGAGGCTGTGGTGGGGGCCTCAGAAAAGATAATTTAAAATTATTAAAAGAACTGCCAATGTGGATGGGAGAGATTAGGAAGGTTATTGGGGATAAATTAATTCCTATGACCAAGGGTAATAAGATCCTGGCCAGAAAGGGATCAGATATACCAAGGACTTTTATGAGAAGGGGCAGCTCATGTCATTAGAGCCATTAAAAAACAAATTAGATATATCAAATAAGACCTTCTGCTATTTTCAATTAACATCTTTTTTGAGAGACAAATTAGGCCCATTTATGGCCCTGCTGTTGTGTAGTGACATGGAGGGTCCAGTTTGAAAGGAGATCACATGTAAATTCATCTCTGCTATGTATCTACTGTACCAAAATGAGGGCCTGAAACCAGGGCCATAAACTGAAGCAAAGATAGGAGTCAGACTTATGAACAATTACTGAATGATGCTGGTCCAACTTCTGTCGGGATAGCATGAAAGCAGTTATTAATGCCAGATATAGACTGGTGCAATAGGTGGGAAGTCAGTTAATTTAAAAATCTGCCATTTTCAGTGTGCGCATGTTAATGCTAATTCTTGTTACTGCCAGGGTGCTGTACCCCTCATATGGTTGCGGCCATCACTCGCCATCAGACCTGTCACCCCATCCCTTCCGGCGTCACTAGCGTGCATCAAGTGTCACTAGCAGTGCTTGATGCCATAAAAGCAGCACTCTTGCCACCTACCCCCCACTGCTGAGTGAGTTTACGAGCGTTGCATCGTAGCCCCCCCCCCCCCCCACCCCCAACCCGCTAATGTCCCCCTCTAAAATTCGTTTTGGCACTGATGCTGGTTACAGCAAAATGATTCATTTTTATGTGAGTGCTGGATTGGTGCAGGAAAGTGTTACTGAGGTGAGGGATTAGCCATGATCTTAGATTGAATTTCAATGAGTGGTGAGGCAGTTGCAAGGAGCTGAATTTCCTATTCTTGCTTTTATCTTGTGATTAACATGCTGATGAGTCACTTGATATAATGGAAACATCAGGCTGATTTAAATCTGGATCCTAGAGTGACTCATCTCACTATTGCAAAACAGAACGTGGAAACAAAGGCATATGGGACAGTATTTTAATTTCAGTTGTCTAGAACTGTTCAGGAATATTTAGAAAATATATCATAATGAGCAGCGATTCATAATTCTAGATAAACAATTTGAGTCCCAACCTTCATGTTGATATTACTGAATCAGAAAGTAAAAGGATTAGGCTTTGTTCATGAGTGGAGATTAGAAATGAAGAATTAGATGCTGCTCAGAAATTGCATCATCAGGAGTAATGGTCTCTTTAAGTTGTTTGAAACAACATGAATCGTTTGTTGTGCTAAGATCTATTAAATATGGAAAGGCATGCAACTAGGATGTGCTCTAATATTTGTTGGCTGAAAGCCTGCTTTGGGAAGGTGGAAATGAAATTTCCCTGATGATGTTATCGATTTGTGATTTAGTAATACATTAGCACACAGAAACATGAAGCTCCTTTCATGGTTTAATACAAGTTAAAGATGGTTCCCCAGTACACAGTATATATGAGTGACATCTTCATGCTCTGTGTGATAATGTCACACACACACAGCTGTATATACATAACACTCTTCCTCACCCCACCCCCCCCTCCACCTCACAAGAAATAAATGCTTGTAATAACATACAGGCAACACTTAAACTAAACTACGATAACTACATGGTGCCCCTAGACTAATGGTGAGGATTAAATTTACAGTATCACATAAGTATGAGAGATAGACCACTGTACTTAGGCCTTCAGTCATTCACAAGGATGTTTCTCCCTTCTGGATTGTCTTAGAGAGGTAGAAGCCCATAGGTTATATTCTGACTTTTCCGGGCTCTTTGCTTTCTGGGATAGCACCTCAGTTGGAGGTATGGACTGTGCACTTGTCTTTGGCAAACCCTATTGGGACTTTACATAGGACTGTATGATTGGGTAGGATGTAGTGTAGGACTGCTCCGTGGAGCCATAGGGCTGCTCGGTTGAGGGCTGCTTGGTTGAGGGCTGCTCGGTCGAGCAGTCAACATTGAAGGGGAATCGCTTTCCGAAGATGTTTCTGGAACATTGACGTAGGTCCTGGAATCTCGTCTGGAACCTCATCAGCGTCGTGAACGGTGGGCGTGGTGATAGGATCATCCCTTGCTTTCAAATGGTCGATGTGCCATTTCCATATTTTAGTCCCCAATAGCATGGAGTAAGAACAAAGACTCAATTTTTTAAGGACATCTCCTCTCACCCATGGCCCCCTGTTTCATACCAGTACTGGTTCTCCCACTTCTAGACACCTGGTAGGTTTACTGGGAGACATTGATTGTTCCATTCGAAGGCCAATGTTTGGTTGTACTGTAGAAAGTCTTGTTCTTAAGTTATATCCAAACTGTCATCTCAGTATTATGACATAAACCATTACCCATGAGGCAAATCCAAGGCTGTTTTGTCAGCTGCATTTTGAGAACCTGCATTGAATGCAAATGACACATACAAATGAAAAGCAAAGTCACAGTTATTAAGGTAAATAGTTGATTTTTTTTAGGAAATTGTGAATGTAAAATTTAGTTCTGTAGCCCCTACTGCTTGGTGTAAGTTATGGGAGGTGCCATTTGATGAAACCATTAATCTGTGCACTGTTGTGTTAAAAGCCCATTAGAAGCAGACAGAATACTTTCTGCAGGGTACTGAAAATCTGCACCAACCAACTAGCTGGAGTGTTCGCAGACATTTTCAACCTCTTATTGCTGCAATCGGAGGTTCTTACCTGCTTCAAAAGGGCATCAATCATCCCAGTACCCTAGAAGAGTAGAGTGAGCTGCCTCAACAACTACCACCTAGTAGCACTAACTTTTTGTGGTGATATGTAATTACACTATCAGGGGTCATCCCGGTGACCTTGTATATAAAACAGTCCAGAGCTAGTCTAGCCTTCCAGGTTTGTTTTGCAGAGAGACAAGACCTCTCAGTGTACATATTAGTTTATTAAAGCTGTCTTATACTGACAAAAGACGAAGGAGGAAAAACCCAACCCCAACCAACCAATTTTCCCCTGCAACCGCTGCAACCATGTCTGCCTGTCCCACATCAGACTTGTCAGCCACAAATGAGCCTGCAGCTGACGTGGACATTTACCTCTCCATAAATCTTCGTCCGCGAAGCCAAGCCAAAGAAAAGAAAGAAGAATACTCGCACTGATGTTGTGGTTATTGTCAGCACAATTTAATAAACTAATATATACACTAAGAGATCTTGTCTCTCTGCAAGACAAACCTGGAAGGCTAGACTGTAGCTCTGGACTGCTTTATATACAAGGTCACTGGGATGGCCCCTGGTGACCTAGTGATGTAATTACATATTGCCACACTTCTACTATGATGAAATGCTTTGAGAGGCTGGTCATGGCCAGAATTAACACGTATCTAAGCAAAGATCTGGTCCACTGCAATTTGCCTATTATCACAATCATTCCACAGCAGATACAATATCGCTGGGTCTCCACTCAGTTCTGAATCACCTTGAAAACAACAATTCATTCATATGGCTGCTCTTCATTGACTACAGCTTAGCCTTCAATACCATTATTCCCTCAGTGCTGGTCAAGAAGCTACAAGCTCTAGGCCTCTGTACTCCATATTGCAACTGGATCTTCGACTTTCTCATTGGAAGACCACGGTCAGTATGAATCGGAAACAACGTCTCCTCCTCACTGATCATCAACACAGATGCACCGCAAGGATGCTTAACCCACTGCTATACTCATGACTATGTAACCAAGCACAATTCCAAAGCCATCTACATGTTTTCCGATTAAACCACAGTTGTCACCAGAATCACAAATGGCAATGAGGAAGTGTACAGGAGGGAGATAGATCAGCTCGTTGAATGGTGTAACAACAAAAACCTTGCGCTCAATGTCAGCAAAACCAAGGAAATGATTGTGGACTTCAGGAGGAAGTCAGGGGAACACAACCCAGTCCTCATTGAGGGCTTGGTAGTGGAGAGGGTCAATAACTTCAAATTCCTGGGTGTCAACATCTCCAAGGATCTGTTCTAGAGCCTCCACATTGGTGCAATCACAAAGAAGGCTCACCAGCAGCTATACTTTGTGAGGTGTCTGAGGAGATTCAGTATTTCACTGAAGACTCTCATAAACTTCTACAGGTGTACCGTGGAGAGTGTTCTGGCTGGTTACATCACTGCCTGGTATGGATATGCCAACTATCAGGATACGAATAAACTCCAGAGGGTTGTTAACTCAGCCTGTGACATCACAGGCACCAAACCTCACTCCATTGAGGCCATCTACATGAGGCGGTGTCTTAAAAAAGCAGCATCTATCCTCAAATGCCCCTGCCACCCAGGCCATGCCCTCGTCACTCTGCTACCATCGGGGAAAGTTACAGGAGCCTAAAGTTGAGCACTCAACAGCACAAGGGCAGCTTCTTCTCCACTGCCATCCAATTCCTGAATAATCAATGAACCAAAGACGCTATCTTACTTTTTGTGCACTATTATTTTTATTTTCTTTTATATAGTAATTTTGTAAAATGGTCATAATATGAATGTTTGGTCTATGATGCTGCCACAAAACACCAAATTTCATGAGTTGTTCATGACAATAAATTCTGATTCTGAAGCAGATCAAAACATCAATCATTTTAATGCTGATTTGATGCCAAAGGTGACATTATGGTGTGTGGCTGCGGTTATAAATCTGGGTTAGAGCTCAAGAGAAGACACGCACACTCGAGAGTACAAACAGTACTGATTTATTGGGTCATTCACTCTGCCTTTTATAGGCCGGCTGTGCCTTGCTGTTACATCATCAGCGATTGGTGGCTTTATGATCCGCTGATTGCTGATTGGTCCATTTCCTCCATTGCCATTGTGACCAATGGAAGCAGGCTGTCTAGGCCTGTGCTGCCTGCTCGGTCATCAGGGTTGGACATCGCTACTTTTGTAGGCCGTGGGTTGCTACTACGTCTAAGTCCTCAGCCTTCAACTAATGCATCTCTTCAACTCAAATGGGCGGCCACTCATTAGCAACAGGAAAGAACTCCAACAGCACAACCTAATATTACTTACAGATAAATTGTTAAATAGTTTATCATGTCTGCAATAGACAGAGTCTGGAATGCCAAACACAATTGTCTATTTTTAAAGTTTGTATTTAAACAAATGTTGGTCAAGCTATTTCAATTTGTGGGTAATGTCACTTAGATTAACTTCTGATCCTGTTCCTATCAAGCATCCTGGATTGCTTTTAAGAACACCATCACATTATCTGATCCCATTCAGCTGGCATCATTTTCATTTTATTTTAACAGTGAATGAATCTTTTATACCCTGGGTGTATCTCAGTCAAATTGACTCAACGAATGGCCAAATCTACAGCAGATGCAATACAGGGACCCCCAGAAAAAAATGAAATGTTGTTTTCTTAATGATAGATTAGGAGCTTTGAATCTGTGTTCGTAAATTGCGAGAAAAGATGACAGATTAAAGAAAAGCTAAACTGCGAAAGAACATTGCCCTTTATTTCTAGAGGGCTGGAATTCAAAAGTGGAAAATTGATGTTGCCATTTTACAGAGCCTTGGGAAACCCTCAGGTTAAATGCAAAAGTCAATGTTATCGAGCTTACCTTAGGAAAGATATATTGGATTTGGAAGTAGTACAGGGAATGATATTGCTCCACCTACTCACGCTTAATGGTTACCTGATGTTTTGTCATGTTTAAATGTAGTTCAATATCTTGCTTGAATTTAAATTTTCAAAGACTGTGGGAACCTTTTTTGAATTTCTTTGATTTGGTATTAATGCAGAGCTGTTGGCCAATAAGGTAACTTATTACGGCGACAGGGAATTTTTTTTTTCTTTCTTTGCCAAGCAGCTTTGGTTTTGGTAGTGGGATTAGATTTTTTTTATAATAAAATATTACCTAATATAATTTGTTTGATGAAGAATGTGGATGTAATAATATGATCTGAGTGTAGTGTATTCTGTACTTTTTTTATATTTTGATTTTTAATATGTATTCTTATGTAGTGTGTATTTTTATTATTGATGTGGAATTTCAATCAAAATGTTGAAAAAGAATTTTTGTCCATCTCCCATTTTTCAAGAGCATAATCCTTTTTTAACAGTTACAAAGGTCAGCAGTATTAATCCTTACAATTGTCACCTTCACCAAGGAAGATGTTCATTGGAGGAATGATTTTGGCACTGCTTCCTGCTTCATTTCCTTTTTCAAATAGCGGCAGGTTTCGCTGCCCCAACATAGCACCCCATCCCAAATCAAATCAAAGAAATCTAACATCACATTCCCCAATCTCTCCATAACACAATCATCCTAGAAATAGATGGAAATTCAGAGGTTCACATAATTTGGAAGATTATGATTAATGCTACAGAGAAGAGGAATTGTAAAAATAAACAAATAAGCTTCAGAATTGTTGACTTCAATATAAATTAATTATGAAGAATGGGGTCAAATGAGTGAAATGTTTAAAAGTATTTCAAAGAAATGCACTAAATATGTTTTAGAATGTCAGAGAAAGAATGCTTTGGTTATGTCGCCCATGTATTCATTCCACACAAATTCCTCTGGAAAACATATTTAGATTTTTTTTAAATGAAGAAGGCTGTCATGTTCAGGAGAGGAATTTAACCATCAAGGATGGGTAGATTTATTTGAGGTAAAAAAATCCTAATGTCCTGAAGCAGGAAGCAAGGTCACGTGTTATGAAACTATCTATAGTTTAAATGACTGGAGGAGGAACAGGTGACAAGTCACTGCTTGGTGCTGGATAGTTGTTATGACCTTGTAATCATTCCCAAAGGAACGTCAAAGTAAGTTAAGATGCAGGACATTATGACCTTGCCTGTGGACCAGGAAGAACAGGCCCAACAAGCTGTATGCTGAACAGCTTCTCTGTAACATTCTTTCTGATTTTTAATGTGCTAAATCAAAAATAAAGGCATGTTGTTCATTATCAGGATGAACATATTGGATATTTGAAAATATAGATAATACTAGGATATAATGAGCTTTATCCAAGTTGATGCACAAGAAGGGCCTCACCTTAGTGCATGGCCAGACAGAATGTAAAAAGGAACCAACCTCTACTCCACTCCTAAAACACAGCTCTGATAATTCATATTTATATTGGTGTAATATCTGTGGGGTGAAATACAGTTGATGGAGAAAATTAATATAGACCAATCTATACCTGGCATTGAAAGTAGCCAACATACTTCCCTGACATAGATCTGACCAGAGTTGTTTGTCAATTGTTGTGTCTAGGTCTGACTCCCATCTCATCCTAGATTTATGCAAATCTGGCTTTAGGCTCCCACTCATCAATAAAAAAAATGAATTCTAGAAATAAACATAATCATCTCCTTCATGGAGTAGCTTCTTCTTTTTAGTGAGTCCTGGTAAAGTCATTTCAGGGCCCAAATTGGCCCCAAAGAAGGATCATAACTAAAGGTAACAAAAAAAGGTCTTATTGAACAAGTCATATTTCTTTGTCAGCTGTTCAAATGACATGAAAAGTCCTTTTTTTCATAACAATCTTCCAGACGTTGTATCCCCTTAAGATACCAGGATTCCAAAATGTTATTGTTCAAAGTCATGGGTATACGTTCCTTCTATCTTAAAGGTGTCTTTGGTGACAATCCTCTTTTCAGTGTAGAACCTCCACAACCATGTGTTTTAAAATACAGTTGTCTGTCCTGCTGGCTATAATCCTGGAATTCCATTTACTACATGAAATCATTATACACATTCTCTTTTAGAGAGTGCAATCCATTTTGTACCTAGGAAGGGATATCATTACTCTCAAAAAATGAAGAAATTAATCTCATTTCAGCTGCCAAATAATACTTTTGGAAACTAGGCAACTGGATGTCTCCTAACCTGTAATCCCATGTTAATTTTTCAATGGATAGTCTAGGTGCTTTACAGTTCCAAATAAATTGCTCAACATGCTTATTAAGGGTTTTAAAAAGGTTTGAGGTAGTGGAATTGGAAAAGTCTGGAAAAGGTACTACAATCTTGGTAATATATTCATCTTTACATAGTTGACCCTGCCAATTGGAGTGATGGGCAAATTCATCCACCCACTCAAATCTTCTATTTTACTAAGTTGTGGGAAAAAAATTGAGTTTGTATAAATTCTGAAGATCATCATCCACCATTATTTGATGCCACCCAAGGGCCATTTTAATGGACTTGTTCCCTGGTACTCATGTGATCAAAATTTTTTAGTGGGATGATTTCACTTTTTCCCCAGTTTACCTCGTATCCTGAAACTTCGCTGTAAGCTTTTAATGGAATCTGTAATTTTGTAAGGGAATTAATCAGATCTGTTAAATGCATCACCTGCCATAAGATTAATTTTGTGGTTTGTCTGACCCACCATAAAACCCTTTGTCTCAGGGTCTTATCTAAATGCCTCTGCCAAGGACTCAATAGCCAAGACAAAAAATCCTGGAGACAAAGGAAAACCTGGTCAGCTCGATCTGCTCAAAGGGAACACTGGTGAGATTTGTCCTTTAAAGGGTCTGTAATAAAGAGTTTTAACTCAATTAGTGAACAGTTGCCAAAATCCGAGCTTGCCCAAGACTAATAAATACAGCCATTCCAGCTTTCTCAGCATCAAGAGCCACAGCAACACTTGATTCAGCCTTAGACTTTGCAAAGTGCATAATATTGAAAAGCCTACAGAGGTTGTTGACTGACCGACATTTCAAAATAAAGCTGCTCTGGCCTGGATTTATTAATTTCAGCAAATATTGGCCAAGCCTGCTAGCCAGGGCCTTAGAAATCAATTTGTAATGTGACAGAATATAGATATGTTTTGGGGAGATAAATTGAAGCAGGGATTGTTAGTGTAGTCACATACAAACACTTTAAAACAGATCTTATTTAAAATATAAGAGCTCAGAGCCTTTTCAAAAGCTTTGGAGAGTGCCCAAGAGACTTCACTAATGGATTGTTGTTTACAAAAAGGCAACAGATGAAAGAATTTGTCAGAGCCAAGATAGTCTGGAGGGGAACTTGCTGTTCTAGGAGGGTCATATGGTTTTGCAAGCAGAGAGAGTAAAACAGGTTTTTTTTCTCTCAGGGAGAGAGAGAGAGAGGGAGAGAGGAGAGAGAGAGAGAGAGAGAGAGAGAGAGAGAGAGAGAGAGAGAGAGAGAGAGAGAGAGAGATCTTCTACAGTTTTACAGTCAGCCGCAGCAGCTGGAACTGGAACAGGACAAGCTGGCAAGCTTGTGGAAAACCCCATTTGGAAGATGGGTTGTGAGTGCTTAGTTCAGCCTGGTCAAAGCCCTTGTGGTTCATGGAAGAGGCGAGGACTGACTGTCTAATGTTTCACTTGGAATAAGAGAAAAGAAAGGCACTCTGTGGTGACATGAAAGAAAGAGGTAATCATCTGAGAACCCTGAGGGGGCAAGTTTCTTTGGCAAGACCTTGGAGTGGCTGATTAAAAAGGAATCAGTTGTGGGTGTCCTGGAACAACAAATCTCTCTCTGAAAACCAACTAGAACCTTCCTGAGCAGGAAATATTTACCTATCAAGCACCAAAGCCTGGTGAACTTTATAAATGTTAAATTCTGTACACACCATAAGAATTGACTGAAACCAGTGAACTTGGAGGAATGAGAAGTGAGATTGGATTGTGAATCAAAGAACTTTTTTGAACTTACACACACATCACATACACGTGCGCTTAGAATTAGAAGGGAGTTAAGTTAGGTTAGTTAAGTCAATAGTGATAACCATAACCATATAACAATTTACTGTACGGAAGCAGGCCATATCGGCCCTTCTAGTCTGCACCAATTTATGTGAAACTCCACTAGTTGTTGGCAGTGCAAAATAAATTACCAATGTACACAACATTTAAACAAACTGACTGTGCACTGCAAAGAGAAAAAAAAAGTAAGAATCCTTAAATGGACACCTCATGGTTCAAGTCTTGTGGCATCTATAACTCTTTCCAAATGGCAGCAGTGAGAACAGAGCGTAGTTAAAGTGTGATTCCGTTTTCATGTTTAGAGATAATTAAAAGCAACTTTTGTTTAAGTAACCATTTGTCTTTGTGAATATCTATGGCTCCTGGGTTTTGGGGTCCTCTAGGCTCGTAACAGTAATCTAAGTTTAGTAATGAAATGAGTTGTAATGATGAGTTTTTTTTAAATGAATCGCAGTAATTATGGCAGTAGAAAATTATTCAGGGGTGTTTGGATTTTAGATGCTAAGCAATTATATCCATGATGAGGGGTATAAATTCTCTATAAAATTCTGGTGGGAAATCGTCCTCTCCTGGTGATTTTTTGAACTGTATTGAGCTCAAGGCTTTTTCAATTTCTTTTGAAGTAAAGGGGAGGTCCAAATTTGCTTGATCTTCTTGGTCAAATGGGATAGCTCAACGGGGATAATAGAATAGCCATTCTTAACTTTATTTTGGCTATGGCTCCTTTAGGACTCTGCTCAAAGTTTATGGGCCACCTTTCCTGTGAAGCAGTCATGTTTAATTGGTTTCTTCCCTACTTCTCTCCTACCACTACATTAAAAAAAATCATGATTTCAATCCGTGACTCCCATTAAATGGCTGATTATAGAAGATTATTGTAAGTTACAACAGGATATGGACAGAATGCAGAGTTGGGCAGAAAAGTGGCAGATGGAGTTCAATCCAAATAAGTGTGAAGTTATGCATTTTGTGAGGTCAATTTTGAAGGCAGAATACATATTAATGGCAGGATTCTTGCAGTGTAGAACAAAGGGATCCTGCAGAGCATAATTGTCATTCCTCAATCACTAGGAGAAGAAATGCAGTGGAGGGAGCTGTCTGGGTTGGGGTGATGCTTGAGGGCTCCTGGGAAGAAGGGGGATCTGATGCCTCCTGAACAACCGACTCTCAGTGGCTTGGCTTCCAGTATTGCACTCACGTGTAGGGAAGTCTGCTCCACGGGATGGACTGTGGTCAGCAGGGAGGTTTCGGGATCCCCAGCCCTCGCCAGGTCTCGGATAGGCATAGTGTCCTCGTGGCCATCAGGGTACCTCACAAATGCGTATTGTGGGTTGGCGTGTATGAGGTGTACCGCTTCCACCAGTGCATCTCTCTTATGGCCCCTCGCGTGTTTCTGTAGCAGGACCGGCCCCAGGGATGCCAACCAAGGAGGAATGGAGGCACCATTCGCCGATCTCCTAGGGAAAGCAAACAAACGTTCATGAGGAGTGGTGTTAGTTGTGGTGCATAGGAACGATCAGATGGTGTAAAGCGCTTCGGGCAAAACGTCCTGCCAGCGGGACAGCTGCATGTTTTTGGACCTAAGGGCCAGGAGCACCGCCTTCAAGACGGTGGCATTCTCCCTTTCCACCTGGCCATTACCCCTGGGGTTATAGCTGATGGTCCTACTGGTGGCTATGCCTCTGGCCAGAAAGTACTGTCGCAGCTCCTCACTCATGAACAAGGTTCCCCGATCGCTGTGGATGTACTTGGGGTACCCGAACAGGGTGAAGATAATGCGCAGCGCCTTGATGACCATCACCGAGGTCATAACCTGGCAGGAAATCGCAAAGTGGAACCTGAAAAACTCATCCACCACCGTCAGGAAGTAGGCGTTCCTATTTGTAGTGGGTAGGGAGTCCTTGAAATCAACACTGAGCCGTTCAAAGGTGCATGTGGCCTCGATGAGGTGTCAATCACCATTCGGGGCTTGCCCACCCCTCTGTCCACGAGAACCTGCGCCTTTCAGGGGCTAGAACGAGGGGCTATGATCCCCTCCGCCAAGAGTTGCTGAACCTCGGCCCGGATGAATGCCATATCTTCAGTGCTATAGCGCTTACTCTTGGTGGTGATCCGTTTACAGTCCGGGATGAGGTTTGCAAAAAGTGACGGAGGGGCCACCCGCAGGGTGGTGAGACTACAGGACGGTGCAGAAGGCTGGGCACTCGATTGGGGGGGGGGGGTGTAAGCTGTGGAATATACACAATGAGCAGAGGTTGGGTCCCCCAAACGGCATCGTCACACTCCTGAACTGACTCTGGAAGTCGAGGCCCAGGAGGATCAGCGCACAGAGCTGGGGCATGACCAACAATAAGTCTTTGTAAAACTCCCCCCCCCTCCACCGTCAGCGACGCGACACAGTACCCCTGGATACAAGTCCGCTGGTCTTTCACCACCATCGATACAGACCTGGTCATCGGCCAAATTGGGATCAAGAGTCTACGGGCCATGTTGGGGTGGATAAAACTTTTAGTTCTGCCACTATCGAAGAGGAAGTTCGATTTGTGCCCATTCACCTCAATTTGCATCATTGAGTTCGTGATCGGGTGAGGGCTGGCTTGCTCCAAAATAATTGATGCCAGGATAGGTGCGTCATCTTCGTCATCGGTGGGGAAGCCCAATGCCCAAGATGGCGGCCTCCATGTTGATCACGCTGCCAACACCGGTGAAGAAGGTGGAAATGACATCATTGGAGGGTGGAAGTGATGTCACTAGTGAGGGTTGCTGCTGCACAGAGGATGATAGTGGGAGCGGGTAAAATGCCTTACCACGCACACGGCCGGCACCGGAAGATCCTCGGCCATACACACTGCGCTGCTCTGAGACAGGGCTCTGGACCTGCAGACACGTTGATAGTGGCCCTTTTTCCCATAGCCCGAGCAGGTAGCTCCTTTCCCGGGACAGAGATGTCATGGATGTCTTGCCTGGTCACAGAAGTTCCACCTTGACGATCCCAGTGCTACCGCAGCTGCAGTCGGGTCGGCCGTCCCCGATGCCGACTCCCAGGATGGCAACCCTCATGGTGGCACATACTGGGTAGGCCCGCTTCTGCCCACGATCGACTCTGCGTGGCGCTGGGCCGAGTCTAAGGTTCTGGCCAGTTGGATCGTCCATTTTAACGGGAGTTGATCCTCCTCAAGGAGACGTCGGATATAATCTGACCTCAACCCTGACACACAAGCGTCCCGGACCAGGTCTTCCACGCACTGGGCCCCTGACACTGAAACCATGGGGTTCCCCAAAGAGTCTTTTCCCAGTGTGATCAGGGCTCAAATGAACTCTTCCACCAACTCACCAGGCTGCTGTTTTTTGGACACCAGGAGATAACGGGTGAAGATCTCGTTGATCTTGGGCTTGTATAGCATCTGTAGTTCAGCCATCGCCTCATGGTAGGCTGTGCAGCTTCAGATGGCCTGGAAAGCCCTCTGGCCGACTCTTGCCAGTAGGACCTTTAGCCTCTTTTCATCCAAATCGACCACTCCAGCAGTGGCCTCCAGAAAGTTGTTAAAGCATTTGACCCACTGCTTGAAGAGCTCCGATGAACCTGGGACTTGGGGATCTATTTCTAGCGAATCGGGTGCAGCAACTTCTCCATTACTGGAGACATTAAAATTTTTGTGCAATAAATTGTTGGGCACTATCAGTTTCCCCAATAATTGCAATGACAAAGACTTGGGGAGAACAATAGGCTTTATTGCACAAAAGACTTGAACTGGCCTGGATCCAGATAATGGGAAGTGCAGGAAAGGGAAAGGTGGCCTGACCTTTATGGCCTGGGTCCCAGGGGAGGAGTCCAGGTAAGAGAATCATCAGGGGTCGGGCCAGCCCGAGCCAATTAGGATATACAATCCATACCATTACATCCATCGTGTGATTTTTCCACTCGTACCCCTATACATTTTTATGGAGCAGCTGCAGTGTAAATTGACCGTAGCCACTCTGTAAGAAACAGGCCTAATGAATATGAAGTTCCTTCTACGACAAACTCCAAAACACAGGAAGACTGTGTAAAAGTGCCCTAAAAGTGCCCCTGTGTAAACGACCACATTGGGACGCAACGGAGGTAAGTATGTTAATTTTTTTTCAGAATAATTCTGAAGTTTCTGTGTAAAAATGCCAATTCTTTTAACAATCACATACATGTCTATCACTATTAGTGACATATATTAAGTCATTTTGTCCATCTGTCTAATTTACAGCATTCAATGTTAATAGATTATTTGATTTGCATTAGCTAAATACTTTAAATCTAAGAATAAAACATCAATATTATCTTTTCAAAAGACAAATTTTTGCACTCTTGAAATAGACAATTGGCAGTGATGGAGATAATCGATCATTCCTGATCTCAAGGATCAATGTCAGGTCAGATACAGTCCATTCTGCCATGTAGTATAATTTTTTAAAACTCACTATTATTTTCTGGATTGTGAATTTAACAAATTTAAGAAATGTTCTCCAGGCCTAAAATTATTTCACCATTTCTATAACTTGGTAAACCTCAGCATCACCATTTTCCTGTCCTTAGCCAATATTGCATAACTCCTGCATCTTCATTTATATTGAAATGGCTTTGGTAATGTATAATCTGAAAGTGCACCCTTCTTGAATTCTGGATTCACTTGCTTGATGCATCTGTCTCTGAACTCGAAATCACCCTATCTTCATCAATTGTCTTGCCAAGGGATCTTTGTTTAAATCTGGGCTCTTTCATGTTGTCTTCCCTCTGTTCTGTTTACAACAGTCAACCTCACTTTGTTTTGGGTCATGGTCCTTATACTTATTACTAACTGTGTGGCAAAATGAAAAGAGAAAAGGTTCTCTGTGGTGGTGCACCACTGGCCTATTGCAGGGTGCAATCTCTGTACCTGCAGAAAAGCATAGGGACAAGACAGCACCTGGGTGAGTGTCAATCAGCTGACCTGAATGGACCAAGCCCCACCCGGTCGGATGTCAATCACCCTCCGGGATATAAGCCTGAGCTGGCCCTTCGAAGTCACTCTCAGAGTTCACAGCAGCAAAATCTCACAGCTGGTTCTGTGGAGTTTTACGTCGAATAAAGCCTGTTGCAGTCTTTTGGTTTTTGTGTGCTTGCTTCTGACCAACAGCACACCACAATTTATTTGACATAAAATTTTTACAAGCTGCTATGGAAAAGCTCATGAGCGCTGGGAGCCTCAAAATCGACCCACGCCACCCGGATGTACAAACACGCTTCGAGATCTGGAGGTACACGGTCGAAGCGATCATTGAGGCTCACATCCTGGACTCCGATCGAAAGAGACTCATCTTACTCTTATCAAAGCTGGGTCCCCAAGCCTTCCAGGCTCTTAAAGACTGCACCAGGTACTTTGAAGCGATGAGCACCCTCGAGGCCACGTACCAACCTCCCACAAACGTGGTCTTTGCAAGATACCTCCTAAGTATCCAAGCCCAACAACCCAGGGAGGTGGCCAAGTCCTACCTGCGAGCCCTGAATGAGTTGGGCCCACCTTGTCTGGCTGAACCCGGGGTAAGCGAAAGGGAGGTCAAGAGACTGATCAGAGGCGCCTACGTTCGAGGGCTATGCACAAGGTCCACCAGGCAGAAGCTGTTGGAAGAAAATATCTACTTGATGGCCAAAACAGTGGAGGTAGTCCGAACTCTGGAGGCAGCAGCCCTGCACATTGAAGCCTTTGATTCCAGGTTCCTTCAGGCTTCCTCATGGTCAGCACAATCAGCTGCTGTGCCCCTGGATCAAGCTGGGGAAGAAAATTTCGCCCTGTGACCCTGTAAGTACTGTGGGTCCTGGTGTGGGTCCGATCACCGATCTCACCAAAACTGCCTGGCCAAATCCCAGTATTGCTCGAGGTGCGGCAAGAAAGGCCACTTCGTCAAAGTATGCCTCACAAAGCCTGCCGGCAGTTCAGCAGCCCACTATGATCTTCCCTCTTCCCTCACAGCCCCCACCACGTGCGATTGCTGGGTGATGCCATTGCCCCCACAGCCACTTCTGGCCTACCCAGCCCAGGCGACCCAACTTCCGGCCTCGTCGCCAACGATCGCTGCGTGCGCACCATGCATCCGGCCTAGCCCTTGCTCTCGCCAGCGCCACCCACCGAAGACTACAACGACATCACTTCTGGTCTATGGAATGACATCACTTCCACCGGCCATGATGATGTCACCCTCCCCGACAGCCAGCGGAATGATGACACTTCCCCTGACGCACTGAGTGAAGCTGGAGAAGATGGCCGGCCATGCCACACCCTCCCGTGCAGCGCCACCATCTTGGACCAGACTGATATGGATGCCGCCTTCACTGAGGCCACCCCAGGCTTCCAGCAATGACGATGTGGTCAACACGGGTGCTGACCAGGCTGCCCTATCGATGCACCCAATGCCCCTGGTCGCCGCCAATAGCCGCACATCACACCCCATGACTATGGAGAGCACAATCGGTCAACATTCATCTCTCATGATGTCTGCAGTAGACACCGACGACCACACCTCACCTCCACTGTCGGGAAATGACAAATCGGGCCCCGAGATGGTCCTAGCAACCACCACCCTGACCAGGAACGTCCCTCACGACCTTGGGCACTCCATGATGGACATTAAAATCAATGGACAGGTTACAAAGTGCCTAATCGACAGTGACAGCACCGAGAGTTTCATTCACCCGAGCATGGCCCACTCATTAAAGCTAAAAATCCACCCCACCACCTTCTCTATCGCCTTCGCCGCCAAGGACCGGACTAACAATACCCTCGGGCGCTGCTCGGCTGATCTGACTGTGGGAGGGGGGGAGACATACACTGGGTTCAGGCTCCTGGTAATGCCCAAACTCTGCACACCCGTCCTCCTGGGCTTAGACTTCCAATGCCACCTGCAGAGCGTCACCCTCACTTTCAGGGGGCCCTACCCCCCACTCATACTCCACAGCGCTCCTTCCAACCAGCCCTGGTCAACCTGTGGATTCTCCACGCTGCGCATCACCCCTCCCGCGCTCTTCTCACACCTCACACCAGACTGCAAGCTGATAGACACCAGAAGTAGGCGCTATTGCGCAGCGGACAGAGAGATCATCAGTGTAGCAGCTTCTGGCGGAAGGTGTCATAGAGCCCAGCAACAGCCCTTGGAGAACCCAAGTCCTCGTGGTTAAAGGGGGAAGCAAACCGAGGTTGGTCATTGACAACAGCCAGACCATCAACTGGTACACCCAGCTGGACACCTACCCCCGAACAAGGATAGCTGACATAGTCAACGAGATAGCCCATTACCAGGTCTTCTCCACAATTTTCCTGAAGTAGGCCTATAACCAACTCCCCATCCACCCATGGGACAACCCCTATACCGCCTTTGAGGCAGATGGTCATCTGTACCAGTTTCACCAGGTTCCATTTGGGGTCATGAATGGGGTCTCCATCTTCCAGCAGGAGATGGATCGAATGGTAAACCGGCACAAGCTGAAGGCGACTTTCCCGTACCTGGATAACGTCACCATCTGCGGCCACGACCAGCAAGACCCCAATGTCAACCTGGAGAAATTTCTCCGGACGGCTGCGGAGCTGAACCTAAAGTACAACAAAAGAGAAGTGTGTGTTTAGCACCACCCACCTCGCCATCCTGGGGTACATCGTAGCACATGGTGTCATCGGCCCAAATTCAGAACGGATGCCCCCATTAATGGAGCTGCCCCTCCCCACCATGGTCAAAGCCCTCAGCAGGTGCCTTGCCTTGTTCTCTTATTACTCCCAGTGAGTTCCCCGCTTCTCGGACAAGGTCCGGCCACTGGCCCAAGCTACAACTTTTCCCCTCCCACACGAGGCGCAGGCAGCCTTCATACGCATCAGGCAGGACATCGCAGATGCCATTGAAAAGGCGATTGTGAAAGCAGTCCGTCACTGGCACCACTACCTAGCCAGCAGGAGGTTCAGCCTCCTCACCAACCAGTGGGCAGTGGCATTCATGTTCAACACCACACACAGGGGCAACAATAAGAACAACAAGGTCTTGCGCTGAAGAGTCGAGCTGGCAACATACAGCTACGACATCCAGTATCATCCTGGGAAGTTTAACAACTCCCTCGATGCCCTCTCCATGATAACCAGCTGCAGGCACTGCATGAGTCCCTCTGCCACTTGGGCGTCACCCATTTATACCATTTTATCAAGTTCTGGAACCTCCCGTACACCGCAGGGATGTCAGGAACATGACCGAGGCATGCCGGGTCTGCGTGGAATGTAAACTTAGATATTACCGCCCACCCCAGGCTCATGTTATGAAGGCCAGTCGGCCCTTCAAGTGCCTCAGCATGGATTTCAAGGAGCCCCTGCCTTCCATGAATCGCAACGTCTATTTCTTCATGGTCATAGATGAGTACACACGCTTCCCTTTTGCCATCCCTTGCCCAGATACCTCCATCGTCATTGGGGCACTGACACGGATTTTCACCATGTTTGGCTATCCCACATCTATCCACAGGAACCGGGTGTCTAGCTTCATGAGTGAGGAACTGTGCCAGTACCTGACATCAAGGGGCATCACGACTAGTCGCACGATTAGTTACAACCCAAGAGGTAATGGGCAAGTGGAACATGAGAACAGGGTGATCTGGAAGGCAGTTCTTTTGGCTCTTAAGTCAAAAGGGTGGTCCATAGAGTATTGGCAGGACGCTCTTCCGGAGTTGCTCCATGCCATTTGGTCACTTCTATGCATGGCTACCAACGTGACCCTTCACGTATGCCTGTTTTCATTTCCCAGGAGATCAGCGACAGAAACGTCCCTCCCAGCAAGGCTCGTGTCCCTGGGACCAGTGCTCCTGCGTAGACACGTGCGGGTGCACAAGGCCGAACCCCTGGTCGAGCAGGTATTCCTCCTACACACGAACCACAACTATGCCTACGTTAGCGGTAGGGAGGACACCATCTCAAATAAGGACCTGGCACCGGTAGGAGCACCCACTACAACACAGCATCCTCCAGCCCAGGACCCTGCTGGCCTGACACACACCCCTGACCCCAAACAGCTATGGGGCACTCAAGACCTATTTGGGCACCAAGGACTTGCTACAACCGTGGGGGGAAAACCCACCCCCTCCTGCACATCTGATGTGATGCACATGACTCGCCCTCGGCCTCCCCAGCCATCTCTCCATGCTGCACCATGCCAGCTGCTCCAGCCCCTGCCCCCAGCCCTCCAACACCCTCACCGACCAGTGACCAGGAGCCAGTCCTGCGACAGTTGCAGAGACTCTGACAGCCGCTGGACCATCTTAATCTGTAAATACTGTATATGTTGGGGCTTTTACTGCAACACCTCCTCCCGGGTCAATTTTAAAGAAGGGGGTGAATGTAGTGGTACACCACTGGCCTACTGCAGGGGGAAACCTCTGTACCTGGAGTAGGGCATGGGGACAAGACAACACCTCTCTGGCTATCAATCAGATGACCTGAATGGACCAAGCCCCACCTGGTCGGGTGTCAATCATCCTCCGGGATATAAGCCTGAGCCGGCCCTTCAAAGTCACTCTCAGAGCTCACAGCAGCACTACTCACAGCTGGCTCTGTGGAGTTTTACGTCGAATAAAGTCCGTTGTACAGTATTTTGGTTTTTGTGTGTTTGCTTCTGACCGACAGCGCACCCATCCTCACTTGTTTTGGGTCATGGTCCTTATACTTATTACTAACTGTGCGGCAAAGTGAAAAGAGAAAAGATTCACTTGGATTAATGAGAAGCAGGGAAGAAGGGCACTTTTCCTTCATGATTGAAGCAATCCTGATTCAATCATTTTCCTGTTTGCCTTAGAAAATGTGCTAAGAGGAAGTGAGGTAATATGTGACATTTAGCTCCTCTTGATTTAGTTAGCCCAAAATCTGTGAATATCTCACTTCAATCCATAATGGTGATGTGGCTGGGTTGAATTAGTTGCTGTGGATTGGAATTAAGAGCATTCATGTCAAAGACAGGGTGGTGGTTGAGGAAGTCTTCGACGTGCTACTTCTGGCAGCTAATGATTGTCTCTCTGTCTTTAATCATTCCTGCCTGTTTCAAACAGGGGTCAATTGTACTGGTTCCCAAGAAGAGCGTGGTCAATGGCACTCACATCAACAGTGATAAAGTGTTTTGCAAGGCTGGTGATTAAGTATATCAGATCTTGTCTGACCAGCGACATGGATCCATTATAATTCACCAATTGTAGCAACAGATCTATGGCAGATGCCATTTCTCTGGCTCTGCACAAAACCCTAGATCACCTGGACAGCAAAGATGCATTCATCAGGATGCTCTTTATCGACTACCATTCAGCCTTTAACATCATCAACCCCTCAAACCTGATCAGCAAACTCCAAGACCTGGGACTCAACATCCCATGGTGTAATTGGTTCCATGATTTCATCACCTCCAGACCACAATCAGTGAGGATTGGTAAGAACATCTCCACAATCTCCATCAGTAACAGAGCACCACAGTGTTGCTTCCTTAGACCTTGGTCTACTCACTTTACACCTATGAATGTGTGGCTTGCTATGACAACAACAATGCCATCTACAAATTCGCTGACAATACTGTAGTAGTGTGTTGTATAAAAATAGGAGATGATTGAAAACTTGGCTGAATGGTGCACCAACAATGTTGATTTCAGGAAGTGAAAACCAGATGTATGCAATCCAGTGATTATTGGTGGATCAGAGGTAGGGAGGATGAGAAAATTCAAGTTCTTGAAAGTCACTCTCTAGAAGGATCTTTCCTGGAGCAAACACATTAATGGCATCATGAAGAAAGCACATCAGCACCTCTACTTCATCAGGAGTTTGTGGAGGTTTGGTATGACATCAGAAACCCTGGCAAATTTCTACAGATGTGTGGTGGAATGTGTGCTGACCAGCACCAATACCCCTAAGTGTAAAGCCCTCCAAAATGAAATGGACACAGCCCAGGATATTACAGGCAAACCCCTTCCAACCAGCAAGAACATCTATGATGAATGCTTATGTCAGAGAACAGCAGCAATCATCTAGGAAGCACATCACCCAGCACATGCTCTGTTCTCACTGATTCCATCAGACAAAAAGGTACAGGTGCCATAAGACTCACACTACCAGGTTCAGAAACAGCTGCTGCCCCTCCACCATCAGACTCCTCAACAACAAACTCAATCAGGGACTCATTTAAGGATTCTTACTTTTGCACTTTATTGGGTTTTTTTTCTCCTCTCTGTAATGCAGTCAGTTGTTTACATGTGCACATTGTGTACAATTACTTTTTTCACTACCAATAGTGATAATTCTGCCTGGACTGCAGGACAAAGAATCTCAGTGTTGTATGTGTTATCATATATGTACTCTGACAATAAATCTGAAATCTGAATAAATTCATCCATGTTCTTGTGTTGGAAAGGCCATATCCCTACTAAATAACAAGGCCTCAAAGACAAATGGCACCACTGCTGTCCAATATGGCAGTGAAAATCCTTAAGCATGAATCCACAAACTCATCAGAGAAACGAAGGATATACCAGATGACCTCTGAGATACATAATTATGACCATTCTACCACAGGTGAGTCATCTTGATGGTCTCTAATTGGCATGAACTTCAAGGAAGAAGTTTATAAAGCTACCAGATATGCAGTGAACTTTAAGAATGCGAGCACATTAGAATGGAGCAAAAGAGGACAAAGAAATTGATAAGTAATGACAAGATAGATGATGAGTTTGAATTTGAAAAAGGAAAGCAGACCAGAGCAGCTTCTTTGTGAATGTAAGAGGCAAAATCCCCTTGCATTCATAGATGGGAAAAATCATCATGGGAAATTAAAAAAAAAGGCTAAGAAATTAAAGGGCTGCATTATGTCTGTCTTCACAGAATCTAGCCAGAAATACCAGAGAACCTGTCATCTAGTGGGAATGAAGAAAATAAATATTCATAAAACAAGGTGAGTACAGATTAGGATGTAAAGAGACAATTAATGGAAGCTAAGAGAGTGGACAAGAACAGGGAAAATGGAACATAATGTGGAAAATTTGAAGTTACCTGTTTTGGCGCATGAAACAGAAAAAGAGTAGATTTTAAATGATGAGAGAATGAGTAATGTTAATGTTCAAATGAATCAAGTCATCCTTGTGCAAAAGTCAAAGCCAACATGTGGATGTGACAAATGGTTATGGTGCAGTGGGAAAACCAGATGTATGGAATCCAGTGATTGTTGGTGGATCAAAGGTAGGGAGGATGAGAAAATTCAAGTTCTTGAAAGTCAATCTCTAGAAGGATCTTTCCTGGAGCAAACACATTAATGGCATCATGAAGAAAGCACATCAGCAATTATGAGAAAATTGTATTGGAGTAAAGGTGCCTGACTGCAAATAATATAGGCCCATAATGAGATTACAGCTGGAAGAATGTGTACACTTTTGATGAAGTTTCTTGCGAAAGAATATATTTGCTCCAAAAGCACAAGAATGACTCCTGACAGAGCAGGTTTGCATTGGGTGGAGAGATTATGCACATTTTGCCTATATACTCAGTTCAAAAGAATTAGATTTACAGTACAATGTTCAGATTTATTGTCAGAATACATAAAAGACATACAACCCTGAGATTCTGTTTTCTGCAAGTCAGACAGAAAAATCTATTTAACGGTAGTGCAAAAAACTGAACTCAAGGAAAGATAAGTATACAAAAGAGAGAAATGTAAACAAATAAATAAATGCACATAAATAAATAAAATATATATAAATAAATTAAATATAAATAAATATTCAATAATATATAATGTGCAAAGTAAGAGTCCGCAAATGGGTCTCTGACTGAGCATTTTATGTAGGAGTCTGATGGTGGGGGTGCAGCAACTGTTCTTCAATCTGGTCGGATGAGATTTATGGCACTATACCTCTTTCTTGATGGCAGCAGCAAGAACAGAGCATGTCCTGGGTGGCATGCATCCTTTTTTTTTAAATTTTTTTATTTTTCACACCATAAATCACATTAGCCATGATATACACTTTTTCTTTTTCACACATATACAGTGACTTTTTCTCCCCCTCCCCTCCCTCCTCCCAAGCCACCCCCCCCACCCCCCCCTCTCATCCATTTTAGGTATACAATCTAGGTTGCATTAAACCCGTCAGACAATGTTGTCATTCAACAAAAATACACCAGAAATTCTACTGAGTCCATTCTTTTCTTTCCTTCTCCTTCCATCAACTTAGGTAATGTTTGTCCCCGGTAGGTTTTCGCTATTGTATTTAATGTAAGGCTCCCATACTTGTTCGAATATTTCAATATTATTTCTTAAACTATATGTTATTTTTTCTAATGGAATACATTTATACATTTCTATATACCATTGTTGTATTTTCAAATGGTGGCATGCATCCTTGATGATTGCTGCTGCTCTCTAACAGCCACGTTCCATGTAGATTTTCTCGATGGTGGGAAGACTTTTGCCTGTGATGCGCTGGGCTATGACCACTACGTTTTGTAGGGTTTTCTGCTCAAAGGTATCATACCAGGCCATGATGCAGCCAATCAGCGCACATTCTATGACACATCTGTAGAATTTTGCAAAGGTTTTTGATGTCATACCAACCTCCACAAACTCTTGAGAAAGTAGAGATGCTGACATGTTTTCTTTATGACATTTGTGTGTTGGGTCCAGGAATGATTCTCCAAGATAGTCTCTCCCAGGAATTTAAATTTTTTCACCCTCTCCACATCTGATCCCCCAATGCTCGCTGAATCATACACCTCTGATTTTCTCCTCCTGAAATCCACAATCAACTCATTGGTTTTGGTGACTGAATGTGAATTTGTTATTGGTGCACCATTCATCTGAGGTTTCAATCTCCCTCCTGTGTGCTGACTTATTGTCCCCTTTTATCCCTTTTATACAACCCATTACCATGGTGTCATCAGCAGATTTGTAGAGGGTGTCCATTGTCGTACCGAGCCTCGTCATCACAGGTATAAAGTGAGTAAAGAAGGGGGCCAAAAAAGCACCCCTGTGGTGCTCCAGTACTGATGGAGATGTGGAGATGCTGATTGCATTCATGAGGTGAGGAAATCCAGGATCCAATTACACAGTAGGGTATTGAGGCCCAGGTCCTGAAATTTGCTGATCCATTTTAAGGGGATGACGGTGCTAATTGGTGGATTGTAGTGTGGTGGTGATACGAATATGTGAATATGTGACTGTCAATGGATAGCTGGCCTTTCCCCCACTGGTGACTCGCTCCCTGTTAACTCCTCCACTTATGACCCTGGAATAAAGGTCGACTTCCCTCTCCCTGTCCTCAGTCGAACGCATGAAATCGGGCCAGCTACAAGTCTAAAGTTTAATAAAGCCTTCCGTTCATCACTCTACAGCTTTGGAGTTATTGATAGAGCCTATCAAGTTATTATACTTTAAATCTTCCACACGAGATGGAGAAACTGTTGCGACATGACAGACTAGACCTCAACCCACAGATGCCCAGAGCCTCAGAGCTGTACGACGAGTGGATCGAGTGGACTGGAAGCTTCTGAGGACCTCGTGGACTCTGATGAGAAGAGACTCAAATTACTGCGAGTGAGAGTTGGCTGCTGTGCGTACTTGGCGATTAGGGGCTGCATGACTTACCCCGCAGCCATGACTGAGCTATGCATCCTCTACAGACCGCAAATAAATGAAGTCTACTCACGGTACCTTCTGGCCTCAAGAAAACAGCAACCCGGTGAGACTCTGGATGATTTCTTTTGGGTCCAACACGACCTGTGGTGAGAATGCAGGGGCAATATCCCTGCCCCAGTATTGGCAGACCAGTATGTGGAAGAGCTGATCTGGGACACCTCCGCCAGTGACTGTTAGAGGAAGTCAAGTTGCAGTTGCAGAGAGCCCTCCTGCTCGCTAAGACTAGATTCAGCCCACCTCAACACTGAATCCACCGTGGCTGGCAATGGGCCCTCCATGTGCAGCCATTTTGGGACACAACATCACAGACTACCTCAGTACAGGGAGACCCTGACCCCATTGCTGCAGTTGCTGCCACAGCCGAGCACCCAAAGTGCTACTTCTTTGGCCAGCAGAAGCACCCTGGTGACGCTGCCCAGCGAGCGAAGCCACAGCTTGGAATATGGGAAGAAAGGACCCTACGGGAGTGTGTAAGTCCAAGCTTTCCCTACCGAGCAGCAGCGCGAGGCACCCCCACGGGTAGGCCATCGAACCCAACTTCACTTCCTCCTGCAGTGACAATGTCACTTTGGGCTTCGAATGGCTTGAACCCAACTCCACCCACTGTCATGTACGACGACACTTGTGCCTTCTTCATCCACTTCTCCCTGTACAACTGCATGGTCGACATGGAGGCCACCATCTTACCAAACCGGTTCCTCCTCTGACAGCAATGGCGATCCAGTACTGACATCTATCAACTTGGATCAGGGCAGCCCTCACCTGATCACCCACTCAATGATGAAGAGTGATATAAATGAGAAATTAACTAACTAACTGTTCGACAGTGGAAGCTTTGAAAGCTTCATCTACCCAGGACACTGCTCACAAACTCTTTCTCCCCGTCGGACCAATGAGCGGCACGATATCATTGGTTGCAAAGAACGAATCTGCTGACATCCGGGGATACTGGTTTGTGCTGTTAACAGTGCATGGTAAACGTTATGACAATTTCCATTTACTGTTAATGCCTCAGCTCTGCGCACCAATCCTTCTGGGACTGGACTTCCAAAGTCAGTTCAGGAGTGTCATGATGGCGTTCAGGGGGCCCCAACCACCTATCACTGTATACAACCCCCAACTCATGCAGCCGGCCCCTGCCTGCGGTCTGTCTACCCTCCGTATAGCCCCACAATCACTGTTTGAGAACCTGACCCCAGATCGTAAGCCCATAGTGACTAGGAGCAGACGCTACAGCGCTGAGGAGAGGGCATTCAGAAAGTCCGATGTGCAGCGACTCCTGGCGGAGTGAGTCATAGCGCACAGGCCTAGCCCATGGAGTACCCAAGTCATGGTGGTCAAGGGTGGAAGTAAATGCCACATGGTGATTGACTATAGTCAGATGATCAACCACTTCATGCAGCTGGATGCTTACACCCTCCGCCGGATCGCTGACATGGTCAACAAGATCACCCAGTATAGGGTGTTCTCCAACATTAACTTAAAGTCGACATACTACCAACTCTCCCTATGCCCAGGATTCCACCAGTATACTGCATTTGAAGTGGATGGCAGGCTCCACCACTTCCTCTGGGTACCCTTCAGAGTCACCAATGGAGACTCCATATTTCAGAGAGAAGCACAAACTGATGGCCATATTCCCCTACCTAGATAATGTCACCATCTGCGGCCACAACCAGAGGACCATGACGCAAACCTTGCTAAATTCTTCCACACTGCTTAGTCCCTCAATGTGACCTGCAACAGGGACAAGTGTGTGTTCAGCACAACATGCTTGGCTCTCCATAAATGCATTGTGGCACATGGTGTCATTGCCCCCAACCCCAACTACTTGCTTCCCTTTATGGAACTCCCGATCCCACACAACCTCAAGGCTTTAAAAAGATGCCTGGGGTTCTTTTCCTACTATGACCAAAGTGTGCCCAACTATGCTGATAAAGCCTACCCCTGGTAAGATATACAACCTTTCTCTTATCAGCAAAAGACTGGGCAGCCTTTAATCAGATCAAGGGAGACATTGCCAAAGCCATGACATATGCTGTGGACGAATCCATCTCATTTCAGGTAGAAAGCGATGCCTCCGATTTTGCGTTGGCTGCCACACTCAACCAGGCAGGAAGGCCAGTAGCAATTTTTTCCAGTACCCTACACAGTCATGAGACATGGTACTCCTTGCGGTGAATCTCTGCCAAGCTGTCTGTCTCCCTTCTGGCAAGACTTGCTGTACTAACATTGGCTGTGCATTATCTCTACTGTTAAGGACACTCCCCTTGGGTATAACTGTGTATGCACCTCTTGTCTTTCATTATTGTACCATGAGTTTCTGCTAATAAAACCATGATTATTGTTTGACCACATCGTCTTTGTGTACTTCATCAACTGGCACTTCACTTCTCTATCGAGAAGTAGGCACAGGCCATCGTTTAGGCAGTACACCACTGGCATCATTACCTGGCCGGGAAATGATTTACCCCGCTAACGGACCAATGGGCCATTGCATTCATGTTCAATACCAAATTGCAGGGAAAGATAAAAAATTACAAAATTCTGAGATGGAGAATTGAGCTCTCAACCTACAACTACAGCAAGCTCAACGACTCCTTATCCTGGGGGACATGCGCCTGCGCGTATCTCGGCTGCCTCCAATTCCTCCACGATGACCTTTGCCACCCCAGAGTCACGAGATTGTTCCACTTGGTGAAAGCTTGGAACCTTCCCTACTCCATTGAGGATGTCAGGTCATTGACCAGACATTGTCAGTTTTGGGGAGAGAGCAAACCAGCCTGACAAATCACAACTCATAAAGGCCACAGACCCCTTTGAACAACTCAGCATTGATTTCAAGGGACCCTGCCCTCGTCCAACTGGAATGTATACTTTTTCGACGTTATTGACGAGTACTCCAGGTTCCCTTTTGCCATCCCCTGTCCCTGAATACCTGAATTACATCCACAGTGATCGGGGGTCCTCTTTTATGAGTGATGAACTATGCCAGTAACTCTTAGCTAGAGGCATTGCCACTAGCAGGACGAGCAGTTACAATCCCCGGTAGAACGGCCAGGTGGAGAGAGAAAACGCCACAGCTTGGAAAGCTGTACTCCTGGCTTTTAAATCAAAAGGCCTGGCAGTGTCCCAATGGCAGGAAGCCCTGTTGGAAGCACTCCATGCCATCTGATCTCTGTTATGCGCCGCTACCAATGCAACCCAACACGAAAGTATGTTTTCCTTCCGCAGGAAGTCAGTTACCAGAACCACACTGCCACACTGGCTCTCATCCATGGGACTCATCTGCTGCAGAAACATGCGAGGGTCACAAGTCTGACCCGTGGTCAAAGAGGAGCAACTCCTGTACACCAACTCTCAGTGTGCCTACATGGTGTACCCAGACAGCCATGAGGACACGATCCCAGTTTGGGACCTGGTGCGTGCCCACTCCCCACCATCTTCAACCCAGGTCCTACCTACATCCATACTACCCCCCCTCCCTGAGGGACTTGATGCAGGTCAGTGACCCACCCCTAACCACCACACCATACACCCAGGACCTTGCTCCTTGCTGCTCCGACTACCATGACTGTCCCACATACAACCAGTCCTCCCTCCCCAGCCTCAGGACACATGACCAGCAATGGAGCCAACCATTATACCACAACAGAACTGTGCTAGTCACAGAGGCAAAATAGACCATCCGACCGGCTGAGCTTCTAGGATTTTTAACCCGATGGGGTTTTGTTTTAAAAGAGGGGGTGAATATGGTGATACGAATATGAGAATATGTGACTGTCAATGGACAGCTGGCCCTTCCCCCACTGGTGACTCGCTCCCTGGTAACTCCTCACCTTGTGACCATGGAATAAAGGTCGACCTCCCTTTCCCTGTCCTCAGTCAAACACTTGGAATCAGGCAAACTGCAAGTCTAAAGTATTATAAAGCCTATCATTCCTCACTCTATGGCTTTGGAGTTATAGATAGAGCCTATCATGTAGTCAATAAAGCGCATCCTGATATATGGATCTTTGCTGTCCTGATGTTCCAGGGCTTTGTGTAGAGCTAGTGAGATGATAGCTGCCACAGGCCTGTTGCTGCAGTACGCAAATTGGAACAGATCCAATGTCACCACTCGGACAGGAGCTGATATGCTTCAACACCAGCCTCTCAAAACATTTAATCACTGGGGATGTGAGTGCCACTGATCAATAGACATTTAGGCAGATTACCACACTCTCCTTGACAGTTCTTCGAAACACCCTGTCAGAGTAAGATATTGAAGGTATCCATGAAAATATTGGCCAGTTGGTCAGCTTAGGTTTTCAATTTTCAGCCAAATCCTCCATCCAGACTGAATGATTTCCTTTAATTAACTTCCCTCAAGGCAGACGGCATATTATCCTTGGATACTGATAGTAGAGGATCATCAGGAGACACAGGGGTCCGCAGTGGCTGTTCCTTGTTCTAGTGGTCAAATTGGGTGTCAAAAGCATTGAGTTCATCTGAGAGTGTAGCTTTACTGTGTCCTTCCGCACCTGATTTGTTTTTACAGCAGGCTATGCCATTTAGGCCCTGCCACAAATGTCGGCTATCCTTTGTTGTTTCCATTTTCTCTGGAATCTCCACCTCACTGGAAGATGGCTTTCCATAGGTTGTATCTGCTTCTTGGGAAGTGTTCTGGATCTCTGAACTTAAATACCTGTGATCTTCCTCTCAGCAGTTTCTGGATTTATTTCATTGTTCATCCAGAGCTTCTCATTGGCGAAAACCCTGAACAGTTTGGTGAGAACAGACTCATTCATAACTGTTTTGAGAACGTTTGTAATGGTCCTGGTGTAATCATTCAGATCCTCAGCTGAGTCCTTGAAGATCACCCATTCCATTGACTGACTCAAGGTAGTTCTGTACTATTCTTCAGCCTCTTGCAATCATCTTCTGACTGTCCTGATCTCTGGAACATCTCTTTTTAGGCTTTGTCTGAAGGAAGGAAGAAGGAGCACAGAAAGGTGATCTGACTGGACAAAATGCAGTATCAGGCCTTTCTTATCCTGGTGTAGCAATGATCAAATGTGCTGGGATCTCTGGTACAGCAGATAAGGAGAAAGCAGATAATGGGCTCATCAGAACTAATACATTTTGTAAAAAAACTTGACAGGCTGGATGCAGGGAAGTTTTCCCAAATCTCATTGAAATGTCAAACATTGTTTCATGGCACAACAAGCTGGAGTCAAATAGATTACCTATGAGGCAAATAATGATGACAAGATAAAAAGTTACAGGAGAGGTAAAGAGAAAAAAGAAACACAAGGAGAAATAAATTGCATCAAGATTTTATCCTTCATGGAGACTTTCTGATTCTTCATCACAGCCATTCCCTTAAATCTTCAGCTCTGTATTCTCATTGTGTGAAGCCAATAACACTGGACCACACAGTTTTTCAAAAGGTTTGCTTCCTGAACAAAAACTTCAAGCTGAACACAAAAATAATTTCAGATTTGCTGTATCACATCGTAAGTTGGAGAAACATTAAATTAACTTTTATTGAATTGAGCATATTTAATCGCATAATAAAAAATAATAAAAAAAGTGGCAAAGCAGCAGGTATGGATGGAATCCCCCCAGAAGTCTGGAAGGCTGGCGGCAAAACTCTGCATGCCAAACTGCATGAGTTTTTCAAGCTTTGTTGGGACCAAGGTAAACTGCCTCAGGATCTTCGTGATGCCACCATCATCACCCTGTACAAAAACAAAGGCGAGAAATCAGACTGCTCAAACTACAGGGGAATCACGTTGCTCTCCATTGCAGGCAAAATCTTCGCTAGGATTCTACTAAATAGAATAATACCTAGTGTCGCCGAGAATATTCTCCCAGAATCACAGTGCGGCTTTCGCGCAAACAGAGGAACTACTGACATGGTCTTTGCCCTCAGACAGCTCCAAGAAAAGTGCAGAGAACAAAACAAAGGACTCTACATCACCTTTGTTGACCTCACCAAAGCCTTCGACACCGTGAGCAGGAAAGGGCTTTGGCAAATACTAGAGCGCATCGGATGTCCCCCAAAGTTCCTCAACATGATTATCCAACTGCACGAAAACCAACAAGGTCGGGTCAGATACAGCAATGAGCTCTCTGAACCCTTCTCCATTAACAATGGCATGAAGCAAGGCTGTGTTCTCGCACCAACCCTCTTTTCAATCTTCTTCAGCATGATGCTGAACCAAGCCATGAAAGACCCCAACAATGAAGACGCTGTTTACATCCGGAACCGCACGGATGGCAGTCTCTTCAATCTGAGGCGCCTGCAAGCTCACACCAAGACACAAGAGAAACTTGTCCGTGAACTACTCTTTGCAGACGATGCCGCTTTAGTTGCCCATTCAGAGCCAGCTCTTCAGCGCTTGACGTCCTGCTTTGCGGAAACTGCCAAAATGTGTGGCCTGGAAGTCAGCCTGAAGAAAACTGAGGTCCTCCATCAGCCAGCTCCCCACCATGACTACCAGACCCCCCACATCTCCATCGGGCACACAAAACTCAAAACGGTCAACCAGTTTACCTATCTCGGCTGCACCATTTCATCATATGCAAGGATCGACAATGAGATAGACAACAGACTCACCAAGGCAAATAGCGCCTTTGGAAGACTACACAAAAGAGTTTGGAAAAACAACCAACTGAAAAACCTCACAAAGATAAGCGTATACAGAGCCGTTGTCATACCCACACTCCTGTTCGGCTCCGAATCATGGGTCCTCTACCGGCACCACCTACGGCTCCTAGAACGCTTCCACCAGCGTTGTCTCCGCTCCATCCTCAACATCCATTGGAGCGCTTACATCCCTAACGTCGAAGTACTCGAGATGGCAGAGGTCGACAGCATCGAGTCCACGCTGCTGAAGATCCAGCTGCGCTGGATGGGTCATGTCTCCAGAATGGAGGACCATCGCCTTCCCAAGATCGTGTTATATGGCGAGCTCTCCACTGGCCACTGTGACAGAGGTGCACCAAAGAAAAGGTACAAGGACTGCCTAAAGAAATCTCTTGGTGCCTGCCACATTGACCACCGCCAGTGGGCTGATAACGCCTCAAACCGTGCATCTTGGCGCCTCACAGTTTGGCAGGCAGCAACCTCCTTTGAAGAAGACCGCAGAGCCTACCTCACTGACAAAAGGCAAAGGAGGAAAAACCCAACACCCAACCCCAACCAACCAATTTTCCCCTGCAACCGCTGCAATCGTGTCTGCCTGTCCCGCATCGGACTTGTCAGCCACAAACGAGCCTGCAGCTGACGTGGACTTTTTACCCCCTCCGTAAATCTTCGTCCGCGAAGCCAAGCCAAAAGAAAAAAAGAATGCTGACACATTGCGTTAGTTCAACTGACCTAAAAATGTTTTGCCACTGATTTTCATCTGCACTCTTCATCTGATGCCTCTTGTGTCAGTGTCCAACAATAGTCGGCCAGCATTGATGGATTCTAGTTGCCCTGATACCGCTTTTTCGTGGTCACATGACCTGATGAAGCCTTTCAATGTGTTCATCACTGACTGCACCAAGATCAGCATGGAAGAAGTCCAATTGTGGATGCAAAAAATGAATTTTCAAGACATGTGGCACTTTATAGTTCTGCAGGCTTGAAGGAGACTTAAAATATGGCAGGAAATCACAAAAATAGGTTATGTCTAAAAAACACTATGTGATAGGAAAAAAATTAAGGTGCTTTTTTTTTGTGATCAGCAGCCGAAAAATCCATAAAATGCACCCATCAGTTTTCAGGAAACAAAATCTTCATTGTCCAGTGTAATGATCTCTTCCTGCATTGTCCAGTGTAATGATCTCTTCCTGCACTGTCCAGTGTAATGATCTCTTCCTGCATTGTCCAGTGTAATGATCTCTTCCTGCATTGTCCAGTGTAATGATCTCTTCCTGCATTGTCCAGTGTAATGATCTCTTCCTGCATTGTCCAGTGTAATGATCTCTTCCTGCATTGTCCAGTGTAATGATCTCTTCCTGCATTGTCCAGTGTAATGATCTCTTCCTGCATTGTCCAATGTAATGATCTATTTCTGCATTGTTGATGGTGGGTGAGGCAGCAAGAATCAATGACATTAATATTCATTTGTTTCCATTTTATAAAAGGCAATAAAGAAATGAAAGAAGAAATCCACATCAAATTATGCTTGTTGAAAAATTACTATGAATCTGCTTTCCAATATTTACCCCCAAAACTGCATCATTAAAATAATTTATTTGCTCATTATGTTCTTATTGTTGAAAGTCCTTGCACAAGCTGGTTTCTAAATTTCTCACAGTGAATTATTCCAATAATTGGCTGCATTTCTTGAATATAAATTGGCTGCAAAGAAACTTAAGGCACGCAGAAACTGTGTAAGATACTGTGTGGCCTGACGCAGCAGCGATCGGGCCGGTGCTCAAGGCGGCGAGCGCAACCAAAGGCCAGAGGCCCATGAAGCAGCACTGGCCCCAACAAGCAAACTGGCGGGTGAACGGCAAGGGCAGCTTAAATACCAGCGACCCCAAAATGACTCTGGTCTTGGTGCGCAGGGGAAGCGTGCGGGGACGAAGGGCGTTGTTTATCCAGGAAAGTACCTGCATGCGGGAAACCCGCTTTTGTTATGGAGGTTGTGATGTCAGCCAAGGGAGGCCACAGCGGGAATGTGTGTGTGTGTGTGTGTGTGTGTGTGTGTGTGTGTGTGTGTGTGTGTGTGTGTGTGTGTGTGTGTGTGTGTGTGTGTGTGTGTGTGTGTGTGTGTGTGTGTGTGTGTGTGTGTGTGTGTGTGTGCGAGCGAGTATGTTCTTTTGAGTAGCGCGAGGCTACAATTGGTGATCCTGATGGTTTAGATGGCACCTAAAACCAGCAATGAGCAAACAAACAGGCAGCAGTCTACACGGTTGCTCTCAAGCTGCCGACTTTCTGGATGAATCAACCACGTGTGTGGTTTGACCAGGTTGAGGCACAGTTCCAGATCTGGCAGACCAAAATAGAATCCACTCAGTGTTACCACGTGGTGAGCGCCTGGACCGGGACACAGCAGGCCGGGTGGCCAACTTCATCCAGGAGCCCCCATCGGAAGGCGCATACACTGCCTTCAAGGACTTGCTGATCGAGATCTTTGGGCTCTCACGGTGTAAGAGAGGGGCATGTCTGCTCCACTTGGACAGGCTAGGGCATAGGTCCCCATCAGCCCACATGAATGAGATGCTGGCCCTCCTCGGCAAACATGAGCCCTGCATCATGTTCGAGCAGACGTTCCTGGAGCAACTGCACAAGGACATCCAACTGCACCCTGACTCACTCGGATTTCAGAGATCCTGGGAAAGTCGCAGCATGAACAGACATTCTGTGGAAACAGAAAAGAGAGTGCTCAGCATCCATGGGGGCTCATCACTGAACCCCGAAGCCAAACCTGAGAGAACAGCAGCACCAGAGCCCGCCGGTGCCGTCTACCATGCATGCTGCAGGGAAATGCTAGGGCCTGCCATCGCTAATGGCCATGATGGCTGGCCACCAAGACAGCTTACTGTATGTTTGGGACTGCCAGTCTGGATGACGCTTCTTCGTGGAAACAGGAGCAGAGGTTAGCAATCTGCCCCCATCGGGACAGGACACCTGGATCAGGCAGTCAAGCCCCACGCTGAGGGCTGCCAACAACAGCATGATTCGGACCTATGGTAGCCACAAAGTCCAACTGCAGTTAGGATACAGCCTCTTCTCATGGGTGTTCAAGCTGGCTGCAGTGAAACATCCGCTCCTTGGGGCAGACTTCCTGCACGCCCACAGCCTGCTCGTGGACCTCAAGGGAACTATATTGGTCCATGCCAAGACTTTTCAAACCTTTCCCCTCAAAAATGCCAGGCTCTAGGCACTCCACCTAGACTCTGTACAGAGATCGAACAACGAGTACGCCAGGGTCCTGGCCGAGTTCCCTGCAGTGCTCACCCCCCATTTCACCACAGTAATGCCCAGACATGGAGTACAGCACCACATCCTGACCCAGGGCCCGCCGCTCCACACAAGGGCAAGATGCCTTCCTCTGGAGAAGCTCCAGGTGACGAAGGAGGAATTCAGGAAACTGGAGGAGCTTGGCATCGTATGGTGGTCGGTCAGCAAAAGGGGTGCTCCCCTGATCAATATCTATCACAAATTCATCCTCAAAGCAACTTGAGGCTGGAGAGCATGTGGCAACTAGCGCCGGCTCAATGAGGCCACAGCACCGGGTTGGTACCCTGTGCCGCAAATTCAGAACTTCGTGGCTAACCTGCATGGGGCAAGGATCTTCTCTAAGGTGGACTTCATGCGGGGATACCATCAGATTCCTGGTACACCCTGATTATATCCCCAAGACAGCCATCATCACCCTGCTGATCTGGTGCAGCTCCCCACTCATGTTCGGACTCTTCAAATTCCTCTGAATCCCATTCGGGATCATGGACGCAGTGGGCCAAGACCTAGATGGCACCTTCGTGTAACATCCTGGTGGCAAGCAAGAACCAATAGGATGATATGGCACACCTCCATAACCTCTACACCCGACTGAGCAAGTTTGGCCTGATGATCAACCCAACCAAAGGCACTGTCTTTATAGTCCATGAGTTGCAGAGCAGTGTTCACAGGTTTAGTCTCTGCAGTGGTTTTACACATTATTAGGACCTCTGCAGTTCCGCTGGCTGTGTTTCTTGCTCCAGCGGCCCAATGGCTTGGTCACTGGGCTGGTTGGTGGGGTCAGTGTCTCCCAGGTCCGTGGGAGTGGGGAGTTAGTCAGTAACCGAGGAGGGGAACCCTCCAGTGGAGGGAAACATTCAAGGACCGTGCTGGGGGTAGGATCTCAAAGACCTCAACCCAGGTGGTCTCTGGAGCCATTTGGCCGCTGCCCAAGGGTATCAGATACACTGCCCATGCTGGAATTCTCTCATGCGCCAGGCCCTGGATGGACACTGTGTTGTCCCGTCCGTCTGAGTACTTTATCAGTGCATTTCCTCCACCAGCAGGTCCGCCTTGTGGGTCCTAACATGCTTCCAGAGGAACACCGGCCCAGGGGCCGTCAGCCAGACTGGCAGTGTGGTTCCTGATGCTGACCTCCTAGGGAAGGAGAACAATCTTTCATGGGGCGTTGCTTTCGTAGCAGTACTGAATAGGGCCTGGTGGCATGCAGCATTTTCGGAAGCACCTCTTGCCACTGGGACACAGTCATCCCTTTTGCCTTTAGGGCTAAGAGGACTGCCCTCCCTCTCTACCTGGCCATTCCCTCGAGGGATGTAGCTGGTGGTTCTACTCATTACTATGCCCCTGGAGAGGAAGTAACGTCGCAGCTCCCCACTCATGAACGCTGAACCCCAGTTGCTATGCACATATGTGGGGCACCCGAACAGTGTGAATATGATGCTGAGGGCTTTAATGACCATCGCTGTGGTTATGTCTAGGCAGGGAATGCCGAATAGGAAGCATGAGTATTCATCCACAATGTTTAGGAAATAGCTGTTCTGATTTGTGGACGGGAGGGGCCCCTTGAAGTTTATGCTGAGACATTCAAAGGGGCAATTGGCCTTGATGAGGTGGTTCTTTCTGGCCTGTAAAACATTCTGCACAGACTGGGCAATTGTGTGTCAGGTCTCTGACTTCCTCCATCGAGTAGGGAATGTTATGTGCCCTCACAAAGTGATAGAGTTTTGTGACCCCGAGGTGGCAGAGGCTATTGTGGAGGGCATGGATGCGATCTACCTGCACCCTGGCACAGGTTCCCTTGGACAGGCCATCGGGTGGCTCATTGACCTTACCCGGCCGGTACAAGATCACATAATTATAGGTGGACAGCTCAATTCTCCCACACACAATCTTGTCATTCTTAATTTTGCCCCGCTGTTATTAAATATAAAGGCGACAACTCTCTGGTCCTTCAGCAGGATGAATGGCTTGCCGGCTAAATAGTGCCTCCAGTGGTGGAGTCCCTGCATTCAGGGCCTGCAGGATTCGCAAAAAAAATGCCACAGGCCTACCTGACTTGTTCACCATGGCGGCCATGGTGAAGTTGGAAGCATCACTCTCCACTTGGAACGGGACGGACTCATCGATGGCATGCATTCTTGCCTTGACAATCTCGTCCCTGATGCTCTTGAAAGCTTTACGGGCCTCCACCGATTGGGGAAAAGTCGTGGTTTTGACCAGAGGTTGGGCTTTGTCAACATAGTTGGGGACTCATTGTGCGTCATACAAAAAGAGCTCCAGGCACCTTTTTAAAGCCTTGGGGTTCTGTGGTAGAGGTAATTCTAGGAGGGGGCGCATGCACTCAGGGTTAATGTGGCTCCACCACATACCCCAGGATCGCCAGCTGCTCCATGCCGAACACACACTTCTTTTGGTTTTATGTTAGGTTGAGGGTTTTCACAGTGGTCAGGAATCTCTGCAGGTTGTCGACGTGTTCTTTCAGGTCACGGTCGCATATGATGACATTAACTAAGTATGGGTAAGCGGCTTTTAACCAATTGTAATCCACCATACGGTCCATTTCCCTTTGGAATACTGACACCGTTTGTGAGGCTGAAAGGGACCCATAAGAATTGATACAGTCGATCATTAGCCTTAATTGCTGTGTAGGGCTGGTCCTTTGGGCGAATAGGGATCAGATGGAACACTGACTTGAGATCTATGGTCGAGAAAACCCTGTATTTTGCAATCTCATTCACCATGTCATCAATTCGAGGCAGGGAATAGGCATCCAATAGCGTGAACTGGTTGATGGTTTGACTGTAGTTAATCACCATCTGGTTCTTCTCTGCCCCCTTTACCACCAGCATCTGTGCCTTCCATGGGCTATTACTGGGCTCTATTATGCCTTCCCTCAGCAACTGTTCCACCTTGGACTTAATGAATCCCCTGCCTTCTGGGCTGTACCATCTACTCTTAGTAGCCACCAGCCTAGAGTCTGGGGTGAGATTTTTGAACAGCATAGGAGGAGGGACCCGTAGGGTGACCAGACTGTAGGTTGATAGCGCCAGGTCGCAGGTTGGTAGTGCTGCCCAGCCTTCCAGTGTATGATTGAGCCAATCCAAAAAGGGGAGAGGAGGGCGGGATCTCCCGGAACTGGTCGTTCCTGACTGTGAGCAGGGATAGGGGCTGTAAAACTGCATCAGTACCCTTTTAGCTGGTGGTGGAAATCCAGTCCCAAAATGACAGGGGCACAGAGATGGGCATCATCAGTAGTCTGAAATTTTTGTATTTGATCTCGCCCCACAATTAGGTTCACAGAGCACTTCCCACAGATTTATGTCGAGAGGCACTTGAAGGCTAGTGCTACCCGACATTTCGCAGGGGACATGGTCAGAAAGTAGCATTTGGCAGTGCCCGGAGTATGAAACTCTTGGTGATCCCCGTGTCTTACAGGCAACCTATGGTGTAACTGTTTACCTCTATGTCCATCATGGTACGTCCCAGTTGGTGTGGTTCGCTCTTGTCCAAGATGATCAAGTCTAATGACAGTTAACTGTCTGACCCGCTGCTGCCATGTCATTGAGTCAGCGGCCGCCAAGATGACCACCTGGGAGATCGTGAAGATGGCTGCCCCCACGGATCGCACACAGTGGGGCCTGGAAGTAAAGCCAGCAGTGATGTCCCTCATTGTCGTGACTTGGGTCCAGAAGTTCGGTTCTCTGCAACTCAAAGTGACGACTGGAGCTACTCAATCCAAACTAGTGACACGGGTCGCGGGCCACACACAGTGCTGCTAGCAGGGGCCTTAGATAATCATTATCTTGTGTAGTGCCCTTTTTGCCAGCAGTTCGAACAGGTCACGCTACATGTAAGACAGTACTTTTGTGGATGTTTGCTCTGGCCATAGCAGTTGCACCTCGTGTGCTCAGCAGTTGCTGTGATAGTCAGGGGCAGGGGCCCCGAATCCCAAGATGGCTATGTATCTGGGGGCCATGTGGCCCACAGCATAAGCCTCCATGTTCTTCTGGGGCGTCTCCCTCGGCTGAGCCATCTGCACGACCTCCTGTAGGGACCGATCGCCCTTCTCCAGGAGTTGTTCGTGGATCTGTTAAGAGTGGAAAGCAGCGACCAGCCGTCGTGGATGAGCTCCTCCTGGTACTCCGCTGCTGTCATGTCCCAGCACCCGCAGTCTCGCCCCAGCTCCCGCATGGCCCGCACGAACTTGTTGACTGACTCACCTGGGCCTTAGCGTCGGGAGCCAAGCTGGAAGCATGCGTACATGGTGTTCCTCGGCACCCAATACTGCTGCCAGAGCAGGGCCGTTGCCTCTTCATACCCTGTGCAATCGCGGATCAATTGGTATGCGCGATGGTCGACTGCTGCGAATAGTAAGTGATACTCTTCGCTGTCTGGTGTGATTTTGTGGCGCCTCAGGTAGGCCTTCAAGCAGTGTAGCCATATTTCGAATTTCACGGAGGGCTCTGGGTCTTTCAGGTCGATCTTCAGCTTCTCCAACCGAATCGCCATGTCCATTTAGATCAATAAATTGTAGAGCGATCAATGACCACTCACAGACACCAAGTAAAGGCCAAAGACTTTATTGATCTAAAGATCCAAGCATGCCTCAGCATGCTGCTGGCTCAAGTCCAAGGGCATGTATGAAGGAGGAGACTAGGGCTCTCGGCCTTTATTAGGGGTTTTTAAGGGGAGGGGCTACCAGTTCAGCAGGTGGGCCAGCCTGCCTAGTTCATTGGGGAATGTGCCCTCAATACCATGTTCCATCACAAGATGTAAGGCACGTCTCCAGCAAGGACAACATTGTGGCTGATACACTGTCGAGGTGAAGTATCCACGCACCATTGAGGAGAGTGGACTTTATGGAGGCACAACAGAAAGACGAGGAGATGCTCCAATACAGGACTGCCATATCAGGACTGCAGCTCCAGGACATCCCAGTCAGCACAGGTAACACCACCCTCCTGTGTGATGTGGTCACCGGTTAGGTCAGACCCATCATCCCGGCAGCTTGGAGACGACAGGTTTTTGACTCCATCCATGGATTGGCTCACCAAGTGTAAAACAACTAATGTACAGCAGCACACCAAGACCCCACCTTAGCACTTCGAGCCCACAGAATGAAGGTTCAACCACATCCACGTGGACGTAGTAGGACACTTGCCGGTTTCTGCTATCTGTTCATGATGGCCGACTGCTTCACCAGGTGGCCAGAAGCAGTCCTGCTGGCAGACACGTTCATAACCTTGTATGCCAGGGCCCTCATCTCACCCTGGGTGGCACGGATCTACTGGTGGTCCTGGGAGAATTTGTATCATCCCCAGGTGGACAGCAGGACGACTTGGCAGTGTTCCTCAGCAGGCTAAGGGAAAGAGTCAGCAACCCGATCCCGATTCCATCTTCCAGGCAGGGACACGTGAGGACCAACATACCTAAAGACCTGCAGGACTGTGAGTATGTCCACATCGTGCACCACTTCAGAGGCCATAGGAGGGTCTGTTCTGGGTTATCTGTTACAATGAGGCCACATTCGAGCTGGAGGTCAGAGGCAAGATGGAGGTCTTCATCACAGACAGGCTGAAGCTGGCACACCTGAACCCGACATGCCCGGTCGAGACACCAGCATGACGCCAAAGTTGCAGGCCACCAAAGGCTCCAGAGACTTTGCCTCGAGCGCCAAGACAATAACACAGACAATACCGCCGGTTCTGTGAGGGGTCATATGGTAGCCGACCATGGCAGTGATGGAGCCGGTGCTCCGGGCAGTGAGCGCAACCAAATGCCAGCACTCCTCACAGTGGCACTGGCCCCAACAAGCGAACAGGCAGGTGAATGGTAAGGGCAGCTTAAAGGGCAGCGACACCAAAATAGCGCTGGCCTTGCTGTGCAGCCAACAGACAGACAGCGCGCAGGGAAGAAGGGCATTGTTATGCTGGAAATTACCTGTGCGCGAGAAACCTGCTTTTGTTATGCATGTTGTGACGTCAGCCAAGGAGGGCCACGGTAGGAACAGGGCTAGTATAAAAGTTAGGCCTGAGCCTTAATAAAACTCAGAGCTTAACTTAACTACACTACGTGTGTGTGTTGTGACAGATTATGTTTTATTTTAGATAGAATGCTTTAAAGGAGATAAATTGTGGTAGGTTTTTTTTTTAAGCATAGGTCACATACAGACACTTCAAAACAGATCTCATTTGAAATGCAAGAGCTTGGCTCAAGCCAGACAGTCCATCCTCTGGGTGCCTTCATGTTGTGTCCTCTTTGTACTATCGGAGGTCTTAATAAACACTAAGAAAGCTTGTAAATTTAACTGCACAATTCTCTACTCACTTTAGGTTACTGATCATGTATTGATACAATGTCGCACTGAGCATGCTCTCCTCTCAAGTGTGATGCGGCTCTTATAGTCTTGCAGTGTTCCTGCTCCAGAATAAAATAATCCCAAGTTTCCTCAGTATATAACACTTTGCAAAAACTTTGAAGAATGCCTATAGAGACTTTACAAGTAGGTATTAATTGGACATGCTGTGGAGTAATGGATTATTGTTTTGGAAAGCAACAGATGAACAAACTCAGAAGATTGGGTCCAGTGCCACAGTCTGAGTTCAGTTTGCTGTTCTAAGAGGGTCATGTGGTTTTCTCTGAGTGAGTGTGAGAGAAAGGAAGAGAGAATTCACTTCTACAGTTCTACAGTTCAGCAGTAGCAGATGGGACTGGAACATGACAAGCTGGTAAGCTTGTGGAAAACCCCATTTTGTAGATGGGTTGTGAGTTCTTAGTTCAGCCTGGTCAAAGCCCTTGTGGTCCATACAAGAGGAGATGGCTGGCTGTATAATGTTTTACTTGAAATAAGGGAAACAAAAAGGAACTCTGTGATGACATGAAAGAAAACCCTGATGAGGCAAGTTTCTTCGGCAAGACACTGAAGTGGCTGATCAGAAGGAATCAGTTGTGGGCATCCAACGAGCAACAAATCTCTCTCTGAAAACCGACAAGAACCTTCCTGAGCGGTAACCATTTACCTTTCAAGCCCCAAAGCCTGATGAACTGTATAAATGTTAAATTTTGTGCCCAGCATAAGAATTGGCTGATACCGTTGAACTTGGAGGAGTGAGAAGTGAGATTGGAATGTGAATTAAAGAACTTTTCTGAACTTATATACACATTACATGCTTAGAGTTAGAAGGGGTTGTTAGGTTAAGATAAATTAATAATAATAAGTTAAAGTTTGATTCTGTTTTCATGTTTAAAGATCATTAAAAGCAACTTTTGTTTAAGTAACCATTTGTCTTGGTGAATTTCTATTACTGCTGGGTTTTGGGGTCCTCTGGGCTCGTACCATTGCGGCTACAGTACTGTATAATTTTAAATTTTTTTAAATAATATTCGGGTACAAAGAAAATAATATGGAAAAAGCTATTTTAGTTTAAAAGAAATATAGATGGGCTGGAAATTATATGAGATGGAGCAGTATTTTAAGCACTATCCAACAGATACAATCAGTCATCATGAGCTTTGAGAAGAAAGGTAGAATATTTGGAAAGCAGTCACTTGTTTGAAAGATAAATTAACACTAAAAGTTCACCAGCTATCCTGATATGATGACATCAATGTCCAATAAAAGCAAATCTGCCCAAAAGCAGGTCTATGATTTGAAATGTCAGTTCCTTTTGTGATTTGGAATTAATGCAGGGTTTCACATTTATATGTCCGTTTGACACGAGAGAAAGCCATTTGCCCCATTGACTCTATGCCAGCTTTTGGAGATATATCGGTCCCATTTACCTTGAACTTTTTCTCCTTCACATACCTATCAACTCCCTCCTAAGCCTCCTGTCACCCATCCACACCAGGGGGCATTTAGCCTACCAACATGTACTTGGGATGTGGAAGTAACCCAAAGCACCCAGGAAAAACACAAAGATCAAGGAGAATGTGCAAATTCCACACAGTCAGCAACCAAGGTCGGGATCAAACCCAGTTGCATGAATTGCTACAGTGCACCACTGTGTACAATTGCATATAGAAGGCCAAGGTCTGTGTTACAAAAGAGCATTATGGATGCAAGTTGTGTGCTTTGAATATCAATTAGCACAGGGAATCCACAAGATGATCACATGCTCATACTGTACTGTCTTTAACGTATGTTTTACATTGTACTCTAAGGGCAAAAAGCATGTATTAGGGGTCCTCTCAGAGATATAAACACCTCACTTATGGACACCCCTATATTTCAAACAATCTCCCAGAATACTATTAAATTCAAATGTTCAAATGTTCAATTGCTTCCTACAAATGGCAGATCTACTTTCCTCTCTCCATTTTTGGCAAAAATTCTTTGTCATCAGTCTTATGCTGTTCATTACAATATGCTGTGATTACTATATTGGGTGATTTTTTTTTACAAATTTACAGAAAAATTAACTTGTGGATATCTATTAAAATGTAACCTGTTTCTTTCTCAGGGATGGCCTGTACTTTTCATTTTCCTGTGCTGAAAGCATGAGACAACTGCAAGAAATAATGGAAGAACCAAGAGTATAAGTTTCACAATGCTATTGAAAATTAATTTTGAAAATGGTGAATAGCTTGCAACAAAAGTTCTAGGTTGTAAATGAAATGTTAAATAATTGTTAAAGAACAAAAATTTCCTCACAAGAAAAATTCCTTTAGCTATCTTGATAACCTTTCACTTCCAAAATCCTTAGAAAATGTGTACTATTTGTGGTAATGGTGTGCAATTTCTACAAAAGTTTCCATGTCCGCTCTATTCACATTATGGATGAGAATGTAGGTGGCAGTATTAGTAAGATTGCAGATGACACCAAAATTAGTGACATAGTGGATTGGGAAGAGTGAGAAGATACATTTTAGGAAATTACATCAGGCCAGGACATAGTGAATGGCAGGATCCCTGAGGCGTGTTATGGAAGAGAGAGATCTCAGGGAACCTAGTCCCCTGAAAGTGGCAACACAATTAGACAGGGTGGTGAAAAATGCAGATGGCAAGCTTACTTTCCTCGGTTGGGACATTGAGGACAAGATTTGGAATGTCATGTTATAGTTGGTGAGAGCACACTTGGAATACTGTAAGGAATTCTGTTCAGCATACCAGACACAAGACATGATTAAGATAGTGAGGGTGCATTGTTGATTCACTAAGATCTTGCCAGAACTGGAAGGGTTGCATTATAATGGAAGACTAGAAAGGCTTTTGGAGTGAAGGAGGCTGAAGGGTTACCTTGTAGAGATATATAACATCATGAGAGGCACAAATAAGGTCAATGGTCACAGTGTTTTTCACAGGGAAGTCAAAACCAGTATGCAAAGCTTTATGGTGAGATGGGAATGATTTAAGGGAGACCTTGGTGATGTTCTTTCACACATTGGGTGGTGGTTGCATGGAACAAGATGCCAGAGGAAATGGTAAAAGTGAGTACAATTACATTATTAAAAATAAACATTTGAACAGGTTCATGGATAGGAAAGGTTTTGAGGGATATGGGCCAGATGCAGACAGACAGATCAACTCAGGTAGGCACATTGCTCAGCATGGATGAATTGGGCCAAAGGGCTTGTTTCTGTGCAATATAATTCAATGGCTATGTCCCTCACTTCATCCACAAAGACAACAAAACACCAATGGTAAATATTCATCGGCATAATAATGAAGATAATGTGTGTATTGTCAAAAGCATAAGCGCAATGTACAGATGCGCCAAAATTCTTACTTGTTGCAGCTACACTCTTCCATATAGTTCACCAACTATTGGTGAAAAGTTACATTAATTAAGACGTTTTAAATCTCCGAAGGTTGCTTGTCACATAAGAAAGTGAAATTGAAGCTCTGTTAGAAGCTGTTATCACCTTTCCATGTGAATTAATATTGCAAAACCTCAACAAAAGCAGGAGAGGAGCATACTCCATTGCATAGTTACTCCCAAAAATAGTCTCCAACCTGCAGAGGATCATCACCTGATGTTTCTTTGAATCTGCTGTGATGCAAAACAGGTGAAAAATGTAAGTAGCAGAATTTTTAATGGAAAATACTCTGAAGTCATTTAAGCTAACTGGAAAAGGGAAAGAGAAAAGAAAAAGTACTAGAAAGATGAAGGAATAGGAAACTAGATAGAGATGAGACAATAGTGCAGAGGTAAGAAGGTAGTATCAAGAAAATAGAAAAAAAAGTGGAATAAAGGCCAAAATTTAAAAAAAAACTGGTTAGCTTTAATTAAAAATATCAAATGAAAATGAAAGCAAATGTAAACCAGTGCACGTCTTACAAGCACCTGCTTTGGAGCTGTTTCTGATCATAAAAGATTGAGACATGGAGCTGGAAGGAGTAGAATTCAATTTGCAGTGAGGCAAAAACTTTGACCTTTACTGCACTTCGAGTGAAGTACTGTAAGGCCACTTGGGTCAAACATGCTCAGTAGATCTTGTGATGAATGTGAGTTATTCTGGTCATCAGTGGGATCTACAAAGAGAAAACTGATGAGAATTAGAATAGGGATAAAAGCAAATAAAGTTGAATGTCAATGAATGTGAGATGGCAAAAACACAAAGCGTGGGACAAGATAGAAACAGCAAGAGCCCTTTAAGGTCTCAAATTCTCACCTGAATGATTTCATCACTTAATGGAAATATGGATAGGTATGTGATTGGGAGGGTTATGGGGGGCTATGGTCTGGGTGCAGGTTGATGGGACTAGGTGAAATAATAGGACCAACCAGATGGGCTCAAAGGCCTCTTTCAGTTCTTCAGTTCTATAGACATCAGTGAAAGTAGAATGCAATGTTAAGGCTTTACATTTATTTATGTCTTCCTAAGTGTTTTTTAATAATAGTAATGAAGTTTCTTTAAAAGATATATCGAGTATTGTTTAATATGTACATAATTTTTCAATTTATTGTTTTAAATTTCAAGATTATAACAAAAGTCTGATCCTTTGATCAGCTAAAACATTTTTTTCCATAAGACATAGGAGCTGAAATAGGCTATTCAGTCATTTGACTCTCCCCCGCCATTTAATCACGAGCTGATCCATTTTCTCACATCCCACTGCACGGCCTTCTCGCCATAACCTTTGATGTCCTGGCTAAGCAAGAGCCTATCGATCTCTGTCTTAAATGCGCCCAATGGCTTGGTCACCACAATCGCCTGTGACAACAAATTCCACAAATTCACTACCTTCTAAGTGAAGAAATATTTCCGTTCTAAGTGGCTGCCCTTCAATCCTGAAGTTTTGCCCTCTTGTCCTAGGTTCTCCCTCTTGTAATTTGTTGTCCATATCCCGGCTACAGTTTGGATGTCTGTATAAAAGTCCCAATAGTGACCTTCAACTCTTGCCATTTCTTCACTCAACCCACAATAATTCTATATCTTCTGATCATATATCACCTCTTTCTAAAGATTTAGTTATTCCTTACTAACAGAGCCACACCATCTCCTCTGCCTACCTGCCTATCCTTTTGCTACACTGTGTATCCTCGGATTTTCAACTCCCAATGATATCCATCCTTTAGCCTCTACTCCATGATGGCCACAATGTTTAGCTGTACTATAAGGCTACTCATTTATTTCTTATGTTGCATGCATTAAATATTAAAGCTTGGGCATTTGTTATTTTTTTGACTCTGTGTCCCCGTTGCATTGTGACTCATCCCAAAGGCACTAATTTTGCCCTATCTGCCTGTCCATCTACACAAACTCCCTGGAGCTGTCTCGACTTGTGCACCAACCATCTGTTCCTCTGCTTCTTCACTTTAGTTCCCAGTACCTTCAAATCTAATTTAAACCCACCCACCTCCCTACCCCAACACCATTAGAAAAACCTCCCTGCCAGGATATTGGTTCCCCTCCAGTTCAGGTGCTCCCTGTCCCACTTGTACAGGTTACCCCTTCGCCAGAAAAGGTTCCAGTGATTTATGAACTTGAAACCCTGCTGCCTGTAGTATTTCCTCAGCCACTCATTTGTCTGCACTGTCTTCCTGTTCTGACTTTCCCTTGCTTGTAGCATTGGGAGCAATCCAGAGATTACCACCTTGGAGGTCCTGCTCTGCAGCCTCTTTCCTAACTCCCTAAACTTACTTTGCAGGACTTTACTTTCCATCCTAATAAAGCCAAAGGTAAGGACTTTGGTCATAATATCACTGAGTTTTAATGACAAATTTTAATTTCATCTTCCTCTGGCAGAAAATTAATTTCTGCAATTATTTTGCACTTATTGTGTTATAGGTGAAGCAGGTACCATGCACATAGGATAATTAGGGACCCTGTGGAAATTTTGATCATTGCAAACCTTTGAATTTTTTTTTGGGTGGGGGTGACAAGGACATCAACAGGAACATTTTAAAATGGCATTGATGCGAATTTGCAAAAGGAAATAATCTCACAACATGCATTTTGGAAACAGAAAATTCTGAGAAAATGCTGTAGGCCCGGCAGCATCCCTGGAGGCAGAAAATGAGTTAATGATTCAGGTTGATCAACTTTCATCAAAATTCTACATAAAATCTGCTGGACCTGGTGTGTATTCCTAGCATTTTCTGTTCCAAATTAATTTTCAGGACATGATCTACCACATTAATGCATTGTTATGGAACATTTTGCATTGCCAATTCCAGGTAAATTCCTCGGCTATGGCTTCTCCAGTGTTTGGATATCACAGAATCGGGGAAATATGCTTGGTCAGGCATTACAGGATGCTAAACTAACATGGCCGTAAACTAACATTTTGATGATATTATGGTGCACTGGACTGATGGTTAAAGACCTCTAAAACTAAATCATGTGTTTATTTTTTCTTAGGAGTTGCGAGAGAAACTGTAACTGAAAAAAAGAAACTATAATGAAGAAATTTTCTAAAATGAGTGCAAATGAAAGTAAGGTTGATATTAAACTCCTTGCATAAAAATATACTTATGCATAATAGCAAAGTATTTCATCAACTTAAAATATGGATAAAAGCTGTGTGATACTTGATAACTGTTCACATTTTGTACTTTTCCTTATTGGCATTGTTCAAACACAGTGTCACATACAACTCCGATTATCCAAAATGGTCAGGACCGGGCCTATTTTGGATAAACGTCTTTTTTTTTGGAGAACTGGTCATTTTTTTAGAAACAGCCCAGTAACAACAGCAAATCACTTGTAACAATGTATAAAATACAACAACAAACATGTGAAGGCATTTTAAGCATTAAAATAATGTTTAATTTTCATCAAAAAATTGCTGACCACTGCCAATCACCGACACCTCCCCACCGAGGCCCCGCTTGTGCCAGGCCAGGAGCCCAAGGTCTGCTGTTGCCATGCCAGCAGGACCACTAGGCCTGTTGCTGCCGCCACTGGTCCCAGTAAGTTTGGCTCTGAAAAAAATTCAGATAATTGAGGATTTCTGATTTGTTTTGCGTATCCTCATTTATCTGATTTTTTTTAATTGGATAACTGAGGATTTCATAGAATCCAATTTTGGATAATTGGAGTTGTACTGTACTTTAATCTAGAATTATAACTTGTGTAAGTCATTCTTCTTGTTGCCAATGAAGAGTGAATGGAACCTGAATGCATGTTTAAAGTACTCCCATCAGAATGTTAAACTCAATTTTCCAGGTCAAATATAATTGCATGCAAACCTAATTGATCAAATTTGGCATTAAGAAATACTTTCAAAATACAATTGATCTAATTCAGGTTAACTTCATATGTCCATGTTGCTCATTTATACATGACCTCTATTACTACATCTAATCATTCTGTGGTTCTTGCTTCCATCATTTGGCTCAGAAACCAATTCAACTTTCTGCACAAAGTAGAACATCCTTAACTTCTTCAAACAGGTTATTTGAAAGGATTAACCTTTTCCAACCCAATTACTTTCTGAGGATGGAAGTGAAGTGATCTTTTCATTTTGAGTCCTAAGCGAAAAGCTGAAATATTTCCAGCCATTCTTCGCAATGTTAACTCTGAAGGACAACCCTATTGTTTTTCACAACACTGCTTCTCGTACTTGTCAGTGAACATACCCAGAGTATAGTCAGACCAAAATGTTTGTTGAAGCAGTTTGATCATGACTTCTAGTACTGGTTGAAACATTTTGATCATGACTTGTTCTGACTTTGGTTTCCTGTATACCTACACAGTTTACACTTGTTGACCTTTGTTAACTGTTGCTCTATATTGATTGCACATACATATAGCATTTATTGGTTTTCTGAGGCCAAATATTATTTGAAAGAATGAGATAGCAATGGTAGGACTTGGGAGTTGGGTAACTGAAGTTCCCAGGGATGGAAATGTTCTGCTAAACTCAACAGCAGAACCTAGGTGCAGGCAGGCAGGCAGGTAGAGGAGCAGGAGGTTTGGCTGTCAGGTGGGAAACCTGTCTGGGAAAATCTGGAGATTGATGGGAATGCTTGGAGTTAAAGGGTGGTTACACCAAGGCTACTCTAAGGGAAGAAGGGAAAATACAGGATTTGAAGAGATGACTAATAGAATAGTCATCAAGATGGAAGATAGAGAAGGGAATGAGTGCAGCTGCCATCATTAAATATTACATAGAAGCTGGGCAGTATTCATGCTCCAATTAGTCTACGAGATGTATTATTAAAAATCACCTACTCTCATGATTTACCAGAGATTTTCTCTTTCATGACCATGGTATCTTAGAATGGTTTTGCTTTCAAGCTAAGGAAGCAAATTATAGCTGAGCTACTTTTCTATGAAATAAAAAGATCATTTGCTCATAGTTGGAAGTGTGAAGGAAAATAATTGGTTAAAGAAACAAAAGAATGTCTTAGTAGCTTAATCAAAAGGAAACACCAAAAATCGCAAGAAAGTTAGAAAAATCTAATATATATATATATATATATATATATATATATATTCTTTGGCTTGGCTTCGCGGACGAAGATTTATGGAGGGGGTAAAAAGTCCACGTCAGCTGCAGGCTCGTTTGTGGCTGACCAGTCCGATGCGGGACAGGCAGACACGATTGCAGCGGTTGCAAGGGAAAATTGGTTGGTTGGGGTTGGGTGTTGGGTTTTTCCTCCTTTGCCTTTTGTCAGTGAGGTGGGCTCTGCGGTCTTCTTCAAAGGAGGCTGCTGCCCGCCAAACTGTGAGGCGCCAAGATGCACGGTTTGAGGCGTTATCAGCCCACTGGTGGTGGTCAATGTGGCAGGCACCAAGAGATTTCTTTAGGCAGTCCTTGTACCTTTTCTTTGGTGCACCTCTGTCACGGTGGCCAGTGGAGAGCTCGCCATATAATACGATCTTGGGAAGGCGATGGTCCTCCATTCTGGAGACGTGACCCATCCAGCGCAGCTGGATCTTCAGCAGCGTGGACTCGATGCTGTCGACCTCTGCCATCTCGAGTACCTCGACGTTAGGGGTGTGAGCGCTCCAATGGATGTTGAGGATGGAGCGGAGACAACGCTGGTGGAAGCGTTCTAGGAGCCGTAGGTGGTGCCGGTAGAGGACCCATGATTCGGAGCCGAACAGGAGTGTGGGTATGACAACGGCTCTGTATACGCTTATCTTTGTGAGGTTTTTCAGTTGGTTGTTTTTCCAGACTCTTTTGTGTAGTCTTCCAAAGGCGCTATTTGCCTTGGCGAGTCTGTTGTCTATCTCATTGTCGATCCTTGCATCTGATGAAATGGTGCAGCCGAGATAGGTAAACTGGTTGACCGTTTTGAGTTTTGTGTGCCCGATGGAGATGTGGGGGGGCTGGTAGTCATGGTGGGGAGCTGGCTGATGGAGGACCTCAGTTTTCTTCAGGCTGACTTATATATATATAATATATATATATATATATATATATATATATATATAATATATATATTATATTATATATATAATAATATATATAATATATATAATATATATATATATATATATATATATATATATATAATATATAACAATTACAGCATGGAAACAGGCCATTAGGCCCTTCTAGTCTACACCAAACCAAACACTCCTCTCTAGTCCCACCTACCTGCACAATGACCATAACCCTCCTCCTTCTTCTCATCCATATACCTGTCCAACCTTTTCTTAAATAATAAAATTGTCTCTGCCGCCACTATTTCTCCCGGAAGCTCATTCCACACCGCTACCACTCTCTGAGTAAAGAAGTTCCCCCTCGTGTTACCTCTAAACCTCTGTCCCTTAACTCTTAACTCATGTCCTCTTGTTTCAATCTCTCCTACTCTTCACAGAAATAGTCTATCCACATCCACTCTGTCTATCCCTTTCATAATCTTAAATACCTCTATCAAATCCCCTCTCAACCTTCTATGCTCAAAAGACTAAAGACCTAATCTGCCCAATCTCTCCCTGTACTCAAGATGCTTAAACCCAGGTAACATTCTGGTAAATCTTCTCTGCACTCTCTCCACTCTGTTTATATCCTTCCTATAATTAGGCGACCAGAACTGCACACAGAACTCTAAATTAGGCCGCACCAACGTCTTATACAATCTCAACATCACTTCCCAACTCCTATATTCCATGCAATGATTGATAAAGGCCAGCATACTAAAAGCCTTCTTCACCACCCTATTCACGTGAGTTTCTACCTTCAGGGAACGATGTACCGTTACTCCTAAATCTTTCTGCTCTTCTGTATTCATCAATGCTCTCCCATTTACTACGTATGTCCTGTTCTGATTCTTCTTACCAATCAATAAAACTGTATTTCTAACAATTAATAAAACTGCAAAAATGGGCTCTCTCAGATTTTTGCCCTTCAAATCACTGCACGTGAAGGAAGGGTGAGCAGCGGTTATCAGAATCACTTCATCATAACATTATTATGTATAGAGGCAAGGATGGCAGAATCAACAGTATGATAATTATTTGTGTTACCTTCTCACGAAAGCATTTTTATTTGCAGATTTCTTAGAAAGAAATGTTCCAGGACTGGGCCGTTCAGTATCCATGAATGATTTCCAACCTAAAAGTATTTCACACTTGGAAGACTGTATCTCTGAAAGTATTGATCTTCCTGGAAGTGTATTGGACACAAAGGAGGAATTTAATAATGACTCAATATGCAATGTTAAAAGCACAAAAATCGATGAAGAATCTGATCAGTGTAAGTTCAGTTTACGATATGTATAAATCCATTATGGATTATCTTTTAGAGACATGACGTTGAAATGAAATGACTAACCAGAAAACTAAAATAAAATAAATTTTCAAGTTCACCACCTGGTTAGAAATCTGGCAGAACCATGTCTGTAACATGTAGCATGTGCATCTTGTGGTGGGCAATTCAATATTATAGCCACAGCTTTTAACATTGACTTGATACTGATTCATCTTTTACTGATAGTCTGGAAGAGAACTGCTAATAGTGTACTGCTTGTGGGTCCGTTCATGCTTGTATTCAGTATCAGCATATTGATACGTGGAATGGGCTGAAGCTCAGGTGATTTGCACATCCTCACTCAATTCCTACTCAGTGGTGATTTCCGATTATCTTGAACTGAGGAACTGGATGCACTTTGCATCTCTGTGCTCAACTAAACTACACCCATTCAACTGAATGGTGTCACCAACCTAGAAAATATAAATTTGTTGCTTTGTTTCTTTTTTCTTTAATTAAATTAAGATTAGTACTCTGAATGAATTTACACTTTCTGATGTTTTCGTTTTTAAAATTGTTGAAATATATTTTAGTGGCTTATATTTGAGAGCATTGAAAATAACTTAATCATCAAAAACCATCAGAACAGTCCAAAGTCTAAGCTTCAGGATCCACCACCTGAGGCCAAATCATCACCACTGGATTGGCGTAGTTCAAGGGATGGTCTTGGCCTATGTACCCTATGGCTACATGTTAAATACTGGCTGGTTGCATCGCAGCCCGATTTGGAGTGCCTGGAATTTGATATCTATGAGAAGTGTTGCTTCAAGATGGCAGTCAACTCGTAAAGGACCTCTATCTCCCTGGTCACAACCTTCTCACTGCTACCTTTGGGTAGAAGGTACAGAAACCGGAAGACCAGCACCTCCAGGTTCAAAAATAATTTATTTTCAGTGGGTATCAGACCCTTGAACCAAATGATTACAACATTAATTATAAACTACTTCAACATCACAAAAAGGCCTGACTGCAATATTGTAACACCAATTTCTTTGCACATTGGTAACTGTGAATATTTATCATCTCTTTTTAATTTACATTATTGTAGTTTTTTTTTGACAACCTGCCTGGCTTCAACAGGTAAAAATTTTGGTGCATATGTTTATTTTAAAATGGATATGAAAATAAACTTATTATCCTTATCAATAACAATGGAGGTATACAAGGATGAAGCAGTCTATCAAATCCTACAAGGTGTTTTAATACAGAAATTTCTTTCAATATTAGAGCTAGCCCAGGAACCAACTGGTTATTCATTTGTTTTTGTTGGTAATGACAGGGATTGCAGTTTCATGGTCTTTAATCATATAAGTACCTAAATAGTATCATAAAATGTGAAATAATAGAAAGAAAATAAGCCATCAACTACTATTAAGAAATAAATATGAAATGAGCCCCTCCCCACATCCTTTATCGCTCAAGTATCCTATTACCTCTTAACTGCTTCCTGGCCCTTTATTTCACCTTTTTTGCTTTGCTGTCTCTCTTTCCCACTTTAGTCTCAAAAATGGGATGTGACTTGAAACATTGACATTTCTCTTCATGTTTGCCTTCTGACCCACTGAGTGCCTCCAGCTTACTATTAAATAATATTGAGTCTGAACCTCTGGTCTCCTTGAGCTTCAAATATGCCTTTATGTTGAATTAATCATTCTGGAATGAGATGGTAACATGATAAAGTAAAACATGAAAAATTAAGCAAGGACAATAATGTAAAGGAAGCAAAAACCACTGTTGCAGGAAGCAACAGCGATCCATCAGGTGGTGGAGAAGAACCCTTTCAATGTCTCCTCTCTTGACATTTATTTTGTGTTCAGGGACATGGTTAAGTACAGAGAATGTTCCTTAGACAATGAAGAAATGTTATTGATGATAAAACATTTGAAGTGATTTTTAAACAGTAATTATGATTTATTATCACATCAAAACATTTGTTTTTATTTCAGTTACTCAAGTCACTCCTGCTAAAGAATCATTTATGAAGAGATTGAGTGTGAGAATAAAACAGTTGTCACTCTATAAACAATTTACTGGGCAAAATAGAAATGATACTGCTACAAATGAAGGTACCTGAAAACAGTAAATGAGGGGCATATCATTTTAATTATCCGCATGCTTAAGTTATCATTCATTCAATTAAAGTTTAAAAACATTAAAATTAATGGTAAGAATTTCTCGAGCAGAATAACTAATTGAATATATTTAGACTTCCTCATGCAACATCCAGATCAGTGTATATTTGATTAAAGTTGCTGACAGCTGATGATGGCACAAGAAGAAAAGCAGGAGAGCTGGAATGTGGACCAAACAATTAAACATGACACATCATATTTTCAAAAGGATGGCTACAGTGTGAATGGCAGAATAACTTTTGGTGGCATTTGAATTGGAAGTCCTAAGATAGCTAAGGTCGAGAATGTGGTGCCTTCTTGAATTGATTATTTTTGAAGCAGTACAACTAGATTAAAAGCTGTTGGATTCAGACTGCTTGCCTGAGCAGTAATAAATTAACCCATTAGTAATGGTGAGTGCCATTTGTTCTGACTGAAAGGATATTTTGGCAAAGTTATCCAGACATACTTAATTAAAGTGCTGTTTCCTGGGATGGCAGAAGAGTTAGCTTGATATCTTCATTAGAATTTGGTACATTCTGAGCCAGGCAAGAGTAAAGGGAAGAATTAGAACTTTTATTTCCCAGATTTTATACCCAATATTATGCTCCTCAATTTACGTGTTCATAAATTTAATTTGACAATTATAATTTTCATTTAACATGTGTCATTTGAACGTTGCCTTGTTGGCAATGACATTGTAGCACGGAAACAGGTCCTTAGACCCATCGAGTCCACACTGACGTCAACTATTCAGTTGTACTAATCTTAATCCCATCCCTCCTACATTCTCTCAACTGCCCTCAGATTCTACCGCTCATCTACACACTAGGGATAATTACAGAATGACCTACACATTTTTAGGATTTGGGAAGAAACCAGAGCATCTAAAGGAAACCCAAGCAGTCATAAGGAGTGCGTGCTAACACCACACAGACAGTCAGTATTGAACCCAGGACTGTGAGCCAGTTTATAACCGATATTTTAGTCAGATTGCACTCTCACCTCAGAATCCTGCTAGATATGAATGTAAGTGAAAAATCAGCTTGTGTTGAAAATTGACCCGAACTAAATTTACTTTTAAAATTTCATCTCGATTAGGAATTGAAAGTGGAATACATTCACATTTTTAATATAAAAGGAGACATAGAAGTATCATTGCACAAAGGTTGTTTGGCCCAAAATATCATGCCAGCCTAGCTCCTTATCAAATCTATGTAGCACTGAAATCCAATTTTCCTGTTCATTCCCTACATATTTTAAATGTTTCTTCAATTGCTTATTTCATTTCATCATTTCTAATTTATCCTTAAGAATAAACCACACCCACACTATCCTGCAGAATAATATTTTATTACTAGACGTTTGCAATTTCTCCCTTTTATTTGTTCTGACAGCTTAGTTCTTATCATGTTATCCACAGTCCAGCTATTCTTTCAATAAGCAGCAGGAACATTAATGAGAGCACTTCACCTCTAAATGATTTAGACAATCTACATTATTCATTTGCTATTCAAGTGTGCATTTAAGCTTTCCTTTGACTCTATATCCTACAACTTGTTGCTTTAGGACAGAGAACAATACACCAGAAGATCAGGTCCTTCAGCCAATTATATCTGTGCTGACACCATAGTTTATTTCCAGGAATTCACCACAGAGGCTACTTTCATGGGATATAAATGGAATCTAATACTGCATCCAGTGGACAACAGTGTGTATGTTTCCTCTTCTTCTACCATCTTCTGTGTTGTTGCATATGGCAAACTGGAAATTATTGTATTTTTCTACTTCTAAATCTCTTGTCTTTGCATCGCTCTTAACAACCATTTCTGTTAAACTCCTGGAAGATACTTGAAATAACTTACAATATCAGAGGAATTATACAAATGAAAAATATTACCATTGTTGTTTTCCATCGTGTCTTTGCTACAACATGTCTTTCTCTCTTTCTCCTCATCTGCTTTCTGGTTGTCAATTTATTTTGTTTTCTTTCTATTTTCTCTCCTTTTTTTGTGTGTTTCTACTTGGGTGGGTAATGGGAGCTACTGGCTCATGGTCTGGAAAGTTCAGCAGCTTCTGATAGCATTCTTCAGGGAAGTGTGATTTTCAATTACCCCCCACCCCCCACCCTTCTAGTTCCTGTCCTAGTCATACTTTTATGTTCTTAATCTTCCATCCCATATTGACTATCATGCCTTCACTTCTCACACATCTCTTACCAACACATATTCTCGTTGCTATTATCACTTTTCCCATGTGACTTGGTCAACAATCTCATCATTTTCTACTCTTTGCACTCACGTCATTTATTGATAAGAGAAATTTGGCTGCAAGATAGAAATGGTAAAGAATATTTTGAAACACACATGCATAAAAAAACGAATCTGCCTAACATTTGCCCAGATGATGGACAGGAGCTGCTTCAGATCAATAAGGAGGGAATAAAGCAGCTATTAGTGAGTTAAACAGGCTAGGACTTTTTTCCCCGAAGCATAGAGGAATGAAGGGAGATTTGTTAGAGATACAGGTATACATATTGTGATGGCTATAGATAGAGTAAATGCAAGTAGGCTTTTTTTTCCCCCACTGAGATTGGGTGAGGTACAAACCAGAGGACTTGGGTTCAGGATAAAATGGGGAAAGTTTAGGGGAAACACCAGTGGGAATTTTGTCACATAGAGAGTGGGGGAGTGTGTGGAATGAGTTGCCAGCTGAAGTGGTGAATGTATGCCCAATTTTAACAATTGTTGTGTTCTCCACTATAATGTTGAAACACTTGCCAATTATGTTGAATTTAATTGTTTATTGTTACTGAGTTACAGTGAAAAAAATGTTTTGCACGCTGTCCAGAAGATCAGCTTATACTTACGTACAAGAGGTAGCACAAACTAGCTGTTTGAGGTTGTAACATTAATGACATGGGCTACTTTGCAACTTATAATCATAATTAAATAGAAATCAATGTTATTGAAAGAGCAAAGAAGGGCAGATGTATATGGATGAATGGATTTTATTTTATTTTTGTTACTACTGACGTTGGTTCACTATACTTGATCCAAAGTCATCCTCACCTCTTTTACACCATGGAAGAAAAATGAAAGGATTGAAGTAACTTCTGAGGATCTTACATCAGACACAAAAACTTACATTCCATATGAATGTGCCAAGTTTCATATTATCAAGGTAAAAAAGCATACTTTCTTTAATCTTTATTACATTTTATTTGGAAATCAATAATACATTGAGAAGTATTGGCATTGTTAAAATGGATGTTGATTTGAACACTGAAATCTTCTCAAGTCAAAATTATTAATGATTTAAGGAAGTTTTTTTTATTAAATTGTAACTTGAAATAATCTGTCATTATCTCATGACCTTTAAGTTACTACTACCCAGCTGTTAAATACTGTTCTATAATTTGCCGTGCTTTATTTATGATGTGAATAGCAAGAGGCTCATCTGCATTTTTCTTATCTCTAGATAGTAGAAGATATGCATGAAATGAGAAATAAACATATCAAGCATATCCGTGAAATTGAAGCAAGTTTACACGCTCACGGAAAGGAAAATAAGGTACATATCACCAAGCTGTTGTTGCCCTTTTGATTAAGGTGAATTGATATAACTAACATATAATGCAGAATCACTATGATGGGTGCAACATTTTAACCAGAGTATTCATTTGTAGCAGCCCGCAGCCCACTCCGTGGGCTGACACAGGAAATGGTTGTCAAATGCAGTGATTGAACAAGCAGCACGTGGGATGGGAGAACCGCTCCCATAGACCACAGTAATAGTGGTTGAATCAACCGATCACTGTCAGTGGATCACAAGAGGTCCAATCTGGGCCTGCGGATCTGAGGCGGCCAATCAGCAGACAGCTCTGCTCAAGTCACACCCTGGTGGTGACACGCCCGGCTGCCTATAAAAGGGAGAGCTGCGTCTCAATAAACTCAGCGTTGATTACACTCCCTTCCTGTGTGAGTCTTCTTTCTATAACCTCCAGCTATAACCCTATTATATCTCGAACTATAACCGTAGCGACTCTCTACAGTGGTGACCCTGATTGGGCCAAATAGCTTTGGACCCAATGATGAAGCAGCCAGGCTTCTGGACATCACAATCATGGGTGTGGTTCCAGCAGTCTGAGGCTCAGTTCGTTATTCGCCAGATCTCCGCCGACAACTATTACCTCATAGTCAGTGCCCTCAATCAGGACACCGCAGCCCACATCATTGACTTCCTCCAGCAGCCCCTGGAGCAAGGGAAGCATGTGGCCATCAAGGAGCTATTAACCCGCATTTTCAGGCTCTCAAAGCGTGAGCGCAAAGCCCGACTGCTGCACATTGACGGTTTGGGGCCCTCATGAGCGACATGGTTGCTCTCAACGATGGCCACACCATTTTCCTGCTGTTCCAGCAGATCGATGACCCCAGGAAGGTGGCTGCCTGAGCAGACGTACTATGGCTGGTGAAGAGGGACGTCTGCACTACACTCGAACAGGTGACAGCACCTCATAAACAACGCCCAACCAAGAAGCCCACGGACTGACCAGCCGACTGACCACCTGAACGATGAACCCCACAGGGATTCATGTTTCTATCATCAATGGTGGGATTCTGAGACCCGGTGATGTCACTCCCCCTGCACATTCCAGGGAAACGCTAAGGTCGGTCGTTGTTGATGGCTGTGACAACTGGTCAATTGCATAGCCTGCTACACATCCAAGACTCCCTGTCAGGTCAATGTTGACACCGGGGCACAGTACAGCGTCCTTCCCCCCTCCAGCCTTGAGGCATGCAGCAGTAAGGTGGGCCGAGAACTTCAAGCATCAAACAGCTCCAACATTTGGGCATTTGACTCCCGTACAAATCCCCTCTGCTTTGGAGAAAGACAATTCACTTGAAAGGTGGCTGTACATCAACCATCACTGGGTGCCGATTTCCTAAGGGCCAATTCGCTACTGGTGGACATTAAGTGGCGTCGGCTGGTACACACCTGGACATTTCAGTCACTCTCGCTCAATGGCATTGAACTTACTAACCCCCACCTGTACTCAGTGAGTACTGCCAACAATGAATTTGTTCAGGTCTTAGTGGAATTTTCCTCTATCACTACACCCCATTTCAACTTGGTGGAGCCTAAACACAGGGTGAGACACCTGATCATTATTGAAGGTTCTCCCCTCCATGCCAGAGTGTGGCATCTTCCCCACCCTCCCTCCAAGAAACTTAACCTGGCCAGAGAAGAATTTTGAAAGATGGAGGAAATTGACATTGTGCAGCACTCTGATAGCCCATGGGCCTCCCTTCTCCATATGGTACCTAAGGCAGCAGGAGGTTGGAGGCCGTGCGGAGACTACCGCTGCCTTAATGAGGCCACCACATCTGACAGGTATCCCATGCCCCATATCCAGGACTTCACCGCTAATCTGCAAGGGGCATGGATATTCTCTGAGGTGGACCTCATCAGGGGTTATCCCCGATGACATTCCCAAAACTGCCAGTATAACCCCCTTTAGATTGCTTGAATTCCTCCAGATCCCATTTGGGCTGAAAAACGCAGCTCAGATTTTCCAGAGGATGATGGACACAGTGGGCCAGGATCTGCAGATTGCTTTTGTCTACCTCGATGACATTTTAATACCCAGGCAGACCTGTACTGAGGACACCGCTCACTTAAGACTATTGTTCTCCAGGCTAAGTGAGTTTGGTTTAACCATCAATCTGGCCAAGTGCCAGTTTGGCCAAGAAACTGTTGATTTCTTGTGTTATTGTATTGACATACATGGGGCCAGGCCATTGCATGCAAAAGTGTTTGCTATTCGTTCCTTCCCCAGACCAACAATCATGAAGGGACTGCAAGAGTTTGCAGGTATGGTCAATTTTTATTATCGCTTTATACTGGCAGCAGACCACATCACAAGCCCTTTATTCCCCCTCATGGCAGGGCCCAAGAAGGACACTTAATGGACACAGGGGGCGATCAAGGCTTTCCAAGCAACTAAAGGCGCCACCCTCCTTGTGTATCCAAGGACAGCACTCCAACTGCCCTCACAGTAGACACCTCCAGCACAGCAGTTAGGGTTGTACTTTAGCAACTGGTTAACGGACAGTGGCAACTGGTGGCCTTTTTCAGTAAACACCTCAGGCCACCAGAGCTCGTACAATGCCTTTGATAGGGAGCTGTTAGCCTTATACTTGGCAATTCGGCATTTCTGTTACTTCCTGGAGGGCAGGAAGTTCAAAATCTACACAAACTATAAGCCACCTACCTTTGCTTTCAGCAAGGTGTCAAACCCATGGTCAGCTAGACAACAGTGGCACCTGTCCTATATATCTGAATTTTTGACAAATATTGAGCATATCGCTGGCTAGTCCAATGTGGTAGCCGGTGCCCTATGCCATCCAGCTATCCTAGCAGTGCATGACCTCGCCCTGGGTATCAACTATGCAGTCATGGCAGATGCGCAGCAAGCAGACCCTGACATACCGGTGTACAGGACAGTACCCACTGGCCTCCATCTAGAGGACATCCAGATTTCCCCAGGTAGCCTATGCAGCTCTGCAATACCTCAACTTGTAAACCGTACCCCGTCATTCCGGCCGCATGGAGGAGGTGAGTTTTTGATTCAGTCCACAATTTGTCTCACCCTGCTATCAGGACTACAGTGTGTCTGACACGGCCTCTGTAAAGAGGTCACTCAGTAGGCCAAAGCATGTACTCAGTGCCAAGCTATCAAGGTCCAGACCCCCATTAAGGCCCCTCCACAGCCCTTCGAACCAGCACGCCATCGTTTCAGCCACATGCACATAGACATTGTGGGCCCCTTACCTATATCTGCGCGTTATCTGTTGACTATGGTTGATACGCTGACCAGATGGCCCAATTCACTTCCAGCCTGTGGACCACCTGAGCAAATGCCCTGGAGACCCAACTCCACCACACCACAGCATACCACCCGCAGGCCAACGGGTTGGAGGAGAGGTTTCACAAGCACCTGAAGACAGCATTATTGGCCCGACTCACTGGAATAAACTGGGCAGATGAACTCCCTTGGGTCCTTCTTGGCATCCATGCTGCCCTAAAGGAGGATCTCGAGGCATCCTCTGCTAAGTTGGTCTATGGCATGCCACCTAGACATCCCAGGTGAATTCATGGCTACTTCCAAAGATATGGGGGAGCTCCCGGCAGCCATTTTGTCTCAACTGTATGGGCACCTGGGCACACTGGCCCCAGTTCAGCCTGGGGTGCACGGCCAAGCCAGCACCTTTGTTCCAAAGAACTTTGCAGGCTGTCACTACGTATTTGTCCAACGCAGGGCTCACCGGCCACTTATCCAGTGGCCTTATAAAGGGCCATACCACATTGTCAGATACAACAGCTCCACCTGCATTTTGGACACTGGTGGACACGGTCAACCAGCTGAAAAGGCTCATTTGGACTTTAACCAGCCAGTCACTCTCCCAACCACACAGCACAGGGGTTGGCCTCCAAAAGACAGCATTCCGCTCGCTGGTTCTTGGGGGGGGGGGGGAGGGTCATGTAGTGGCCCGCAGCCAACTTCATGGGCCGACACAGGAAATGGCCATCAACATGGCGATCGAGCAAGCAGCATAGGCCACAGTAACGGTGGCTGAATCAACCAATCACTGTCAGCAGATCACAGGGGGTCCGTTATATAGTCAGGATAATGAGAACTATATTGTAACCGTGTAAGAATACATCCTTCTTACTGTAGTAACTGTAGTGCATCACTGTGGGGCGTATGTATATAAACAGCTTCCTTAGATGGTGGAAGGCATCAGTAATTAATGATTCTTTTGATATTTGAATCTTGCTTCTCTCAGTTATCTAAGAAGCCTCCTAAGTAACTTCAGAGACATAACATGGTGGCAGTGGTATGAGAGAACAAGAATAAACCCATACAATTGATTGTAAGTCACTGAAATATGAAGGGGAAAAAGAGAAAACACATTCCTGAAAAAAAAATGGCTGGAGCAACAGCAGTTCACTGAGTGATGGTCTGGGCGGCTGAAGACATTGTTGAATCATTTAAAAGGTTTCAGCAGAAGTGCAATTTAGCTTTCAAAAGCCATTTTAAAAATGCAACAGCAGAAGAGAAGATCAGTTATTTACTTCTCTGGACAGGGAAGCGAGGCCTTGACTTATTTAATAGCTGGGAGTTGACAGAGGTGGAGAAACATGATCCAGAGCAGATATTTGCAAAGTTTGCTTCTCACCTTGAATTTCAAAGTTTAATATAAGAGACTGATGAAACTGTGGATAACTTCCTCACTAGACTAAAAATTGTTGCTGAAAAATGCAGATTTAAGGATATAGAGGAAAGATTAGTTGATCAACTAATATGGGGGAGTGCCCATCCCGAAGTGCAAAAGTCTCTTATAGGGAAGGATAGCTTGAAGCTGGCCAAAGCGATAGACACAGCCAGAGCCTTCGAAGCCATGAGAATGCAAATGAAATCCCTATCTATGCAGACCCACCCACATCAAAGAGAGGGAAGGGTTGATGCTATAAAGAACACAATCAGAAAAGTGCAAACCCCCAAGGCCTGCATGAAGTGTGGCAGACAACACCCCTTCAATGACCAAAACAAATGCCCCGTATACGGTTCTGAATGTAGAGCCTGTGGTAAAGCAAACTACTGGGCGAAGATGTGCAAGTCTGGTATGAAGAAAACAGTAATACTGGTGAGGAAAAATGACAAAAAGAAGATCCACCACATAAAAGGAAATAACAATGAGAATTCAGATAGCCAGATACTGGACATAGAATCCATACACCTTCACGAGATGTTAAGTGAGTTGAAAGAAGGAAGTGAGTTGTACTCAAGGATCCAAATACAGAGAACAATCCAGAACAAGCCTGCGATATTTAACCTAAAGGTGAAGCTGGATACTGGATCACAAAGCAATGTCCTTCCACTCAGACTCTACTGTCAGATGTTCCCAGAAAACATAATAAAAGGGTATCCAAAAGACAGTGGATTAGAAACAGCAAATGTCACATTAATGGCCTATGGTGGACCCATGATCGAGTAGCTAGGGAGAGCTAAGATCAATGGCTGCTATAAGGGAAAAAACATTCTCTGTTCGTTCTATGTGGTAGATGCAGATGGACCAGCAATTCTAGGTCTGGATAGCTGCGGGAGTTTCAGTTGATTTCTGTCAATTATGAGATTCAGACATAGAAGATATCCAAAAGCATCTACAGAAACACACCTCAAAAAGAGGAAATGATTTCCACAGAAGTGTCTGCCAGGCCATGGCTCACAGTGGGAGCAGACTTATTCACTGAGCATCAAGAGTGGTATTTAATAGTAGCCTGTTGCTACTCTATGTTTCCATTCGTCAAAAGGCTGAAAGACCTGAGGGTGTCAACTATCACCTCAGAAATGAGAGTACTCCTTGCTGAACACAGAATACCCAACCAAGTAATATGTGACAATGGAACACAGTTCACATCAAAAGAATTCAGAAAGCCGGCTGCAGAGTATAGATTTGTTATCACTACATCATCCCCATACTACCCCAAAGGTCATGGGTTCATTGAAAGACAAGTCCAAACTGTGAAATGCACACTAGTTAAGTGTCACAAAACAAAAGAAGACCCATACCTAGCTCTTATCTCATTATGACCAACACCTTTAAGGGCTGACATGAAGTCCCCGGCAGAACTTCTAAATGGCAGGAGATACAAAACAACTCTGCCAAGCAAAATACACCCTCCAGAAGACCAGGAGGAAACCAGAAGAAGATTGGCTGACACACAAGAAGAAGGACGCCAGCATTATAACGAACATGCACAAACATTGCCCAAACTCTTCAGAGGGCAGCATTTGCATATTCAAGAGCTGATGTTGAAAACATGGACCCCAGCAAAGCTCATCAGAGAAGCTGAGACACCAAGATAATACATTGTCAAGACAGACTCTGGCAATCAGCTGAGGAGGAACAGAATTCACATCCGGCCAGCACAGGATGTGATGAAGCAGATAGCTTCAAAGCCTGCAATGCCAATATCAAGTGAAGTATCAAGTGAAGAGACCACAACCACTAATACTGAAACGTCAACACAGCAGTTACTAGGTGAAGCACAACGAGCTACATCACCGACATGTGTACCAGGAACACAGAGCCCAATGGTTGCAGCCATATCCACAAGATGGTGAAGGAACATACTGCCGCCAATACGATATCAACAAGAACTATTTAAAAATAGTTCTTTAAATAAACTAGTTTACACAGTCAGTTCTTAAGTTGCACTAGAATGAAAGTGAGAAAAAACACTAAATTTTTCTTTATCTTGAGAAGGAGAGATATTACATAGTCAGGATAATGTGAACTATTTTGTAACTGCATAAGAATACACCCTTTTCACTGTAGTAACTGTAGTGCAACACTGTGGAGCCTGCATATATGATTGTGTGAACAGTTTCCTGAGATGGTGGAAGACATCAGTAAGTAAAGTCTCTTTTGTTATTTGAATCTTGCATCTCTAAGTTATTTAAGCAACCTCCCAAGTAACTCCAGAGACATAACTGGGTCCAATCTTGGCCTGTGGATTCAAGATGGCCGATCGGCAGCCAGCTCCACTCGAGCCACACCCCTGTAAAAGGCAGAGCTGCATCTCAATGAACTCAGTGTCAACGACACTCCCTTCATGTGTACCTTCTTTCTATAACCTCGAACTATAACTGTAGCGACCCGCAACAAATTATCATTATCAAAATTCATTATCGGAACCATTCCTGAAGCAGCCCAAGTGTTTATTTTTGCATTGGTGCAATGATTTCATACAGTATTCCATTTTTTTTACAGACTGGCTCAGAGTTAAAAATTAAATATTTTGCTAATGTTGTTTTCCTTAATTCATAGGAACAATGTATCCAAATGCTGAAAAAACAACATAGAGATATGCTGGCCTTTTTTAAAGAAGTACTACAAGTTTATCAAGAGAACAACAAAAAGAATAACAAATGTTGGGAAGATCTAGTACAGGTAGAATATTGGAAAAATGTGAATGTGTAAACTGATCCATAAAATGTAATTGCATTGCATAAGGCTTTTGTGCATTACGCAACTAACTTTAATTAAAAAGCAATCATAGAATTTAACTGTATTTCACACACTGATACCGAGTTTTAAAAAAATTTGGTCCAGGATTTCCACGTGGTTACAGGAGACAACTAAGCACATCCAGTGACATCATTTAGCCTGCAATGAATAGTTAGTATTCCTTTTACATAGCCGTTAAAAGACAGGAATTAATTGCCTTTTTACCACTTACCTATATAAATGCAACAAAGGCGGTTTTGGAGGGGTGTAATTTTCATTACCCGCCAAGGTAAGTAGTATCAGAGCCGATGCATTTTGCATTGGCTCCTGCCTAAGAGGCGCACTGACCTGGCTTTTCTTGGGTCCGTGTGAACAACCCGAGCTGACTTTAAAGGCAGGTTATTCACATGCCAATTAAGTGGGATTACTGTGTAAAAAGTGTAAAAAGAAAATATTGGCATAGTCCTTGAACACTGATGCTGATCTGAATTGCTGTTTTACCAATCCCCAATATTCAAACCTAAATAATTCACCTCGCTACCTTAACTGTCCTTTTCTGATCCTCAAGCACTTGCCTACCCAATCTCATCTACCCAATCCATAATTTTTCTAAAATTTACCTAACCCCTGACCTCAACACAATCCTTTTGCTGCCAAACTTAGCCCAGACCACTCTTCAAACTATCTTGACCATTTTACATCCTAAGTCAGGCCACTTTATGGCTGTTGCCATTCTGTCTTGACTAATTTCACTGATGTCTCTACCATGGCCTGATAGTTTCTGTTCCACTTCACACAGTCTCCAGCTCCACTGAGTTTTGTCCCGTGGCAGCACGATAGCCTCAGCAGAATTGTGTGTGATATAATTTTGCTTCAAGTTGGCCTCACACAATAGTGGCATGGGGACTACACCAGACTATAGGCCATTTCATGTCAGGCCTCTGCCTGGAGGCCGGTTACAAGAGTGAATCTAAAACGTAAAACTTACCTTTCAGACAGAAACTCTAAAAGGCTACTCCAGCATCCCATTCATATCCCAGCACCTCGTAGTGCCCTCCAGAGCCATTGGTGCCATAGCACCACCCATTCTAAATCGTGGCAAACCAATGGTTGTCTTTCCTACTGTGATGATGTAATGGGTGGTGTATTATACTGACTGCTATTCATGTATGGAGTTGCTTGCTATTGGCTATGACTATAAAGATGCTCCGCCCTACTGGTCTAACAGATGGAGATGCTTTCCCACTGGCTAGAATAATGGTGCCTGAGAGTTTGTTAATAAATGTCATGTCATAACACTTGTCTGGTCCATGTCTATGGCATATCAATTCTATTAACAGACTCTCAATCATGGATACTTCCCTGAAACCTGGAAGACTCAAGATAGATCAAGATGCCACTCGAGCTGGAGAAATCTTTCACCACTGGCTCCAGTGTTTTGAAGCATATGTGCGAGGGAACAATGTTGTGCAAGATGCTGTGCAGATGGACAATCTTGTGGCTCTCCTCAGAGAAGTACCTCACTCCGTGGAATACCACAATGCACCAAATCTCCTAGGAACCTATTATAATAAGCAACAAAATACTTTGTTTTCAAGACATCAACTTCACACTTGAAGACAACAAGCCGGAGAGAGCGAAGATGCTTTAGCATTCACACTAAAAGTGCTATCCAGAGCCTGTGCCTGCTTTGCTGTCACAGCTGAAATCCACCGAGAATCCTTAATGTTGGACACATTCATAAGCAGATTGGCGTCGGGGTCCATCAGACAATGCTTACTGGAGACCCCAGGCCTAACCTTCAATGCTGCTCTATAAAGTATTGTACTGGCATTTAACAGCCCACTTCCATCAATCACGGTACCCCAAGAGGACAAACTCTTTATCAAGAACGAGGTTAGTCGTTTATTGAGAGAAAAAAAATCATCAAACTCACAAGTCCTTGGTGCACACAAGTAATAGTTGTCAAAAATGGCGCAAAACCTAGAATGGTCGTGGACTACAGCCAAACTATAACCAGGTTTACGCAACTGGATGCCATGCATCTCAGACATGGTAAACCAGACTGCACTGTACAAAATATACTCCACAAATGATTTCCACAAATCCATTCACAAGGATGAAAGGCAGCTTATTGCTTTTGAGGCAGATGGCAGACTATTTCAATTTAAAAGGGTCCCTTTTGGAGTTACCATTGGTGTTTAGGTTTTCCAAAGAGAAAGGGATAAGCTAGTAGATGCTCACAACTTGCAAGCCACCTACCCTTATCTGGACAATGTCACTACATGTGTCAAGGACTTAAATGATCACGATCGTAACTTCGAGAAGTTCCTTCAGGTGGCCAAGGATCTGAATTTGACCCTTAACAATGACAAGTACGTATACAGTACTAAAGATCTGGCTATACTGGGCTATGTTGTGAGTAAAGGCGAAATCAGTCCTGACCCAGAGAGAATGAGACCACTCATGGATCTACCCCCACCTGCAATGCGAAAGTCCCTTAAGCGCTGCCTGGGTTTTTTCTCCTATTACACTCATTGGGTGCCGATGAGACATGGCCACTATTTAAAACAACTAGTTTTCAACTGTCTGAAGAAGCCCTCTGTGCTTTTGAACACATCAAATAGGATATAGCCAAGGCGACAATGTCAGCTATTGATGAGGATTTACCATTCCAAGTGGAGCCTGACGCATCTGATTGGGATTTAACAGCAGCACTAAATCAAGCTGGTAGACCTGTGGCCTTTTTCACTCGGTCATTACATGGGCCGGAGGTCAGGCAATCCTCTATTGAAAAGGAAGCACGAGCTATTGTAGAATCCATTCGCTATTAGAGACACTTTTTAGCTGGAAAGAAATTCACTTTTCTGACTGATTAAAATCTGTTACATACATGTTCAACACCAAATTGAAGAGCAAGATTAAAAATGATAAGATCATGTGTTGGCAAACTGAGCTTTCTACTTATGATTACGATATAGTCTATTGCCCGGAAAAGTTCAATGACCCTCCTCGGATGCTCTTTCTCGCATGACCTGTGCAAGTCTGCATCTGGACCATTTGAAAGGCCTTCATGATGAATTATGTCACCCAGGGGTCCCTAGATTTTATCATTATATTAAGTCCTTCAATTTGATGTACTCACTCGAAGACATCAAAAAATTGACTAGCGAGTGTCCAGTCTGTGCGGAGTGTAAACCACACTATTACAAACCTTCCATTTCTATGCTGATTAAGACATCTTCGACGACGAGTACTCGAGATGGCAGAGGTCGACAGCATCGAGTCCACGCTTATGAAGATCCAGCTGCGCTGGATGGGTCACGTCTCCAGAATGGAGGACCATCGCCTTCCCAAGATCGTATTATATGGCGAGCTCTCCACTGGCCACCGTGACAGAGGTGCACCAAAGAAAAGGTACAAGGACTGCCTAAAGAAATCTCTTGGTGCCTGCCACATTGACCACCGCCAGTGGGCTGATAACGCCTCAAACCGTGCATCTTGGCGCCTCACAGTTTGGCGGGCAGCAACCTCCTTTGAAGAAGACCGCAGAGCCCACCTCACTGACAAAAGGCAAAGGAGGAAAAACCCAACACCCAACCCCAACCAACCAATTTTCCCTTGCAACCGCTGCAATCGTGTCTGCCTGTCCCGCATCGGACTTGTCAGCCACAAACGAGCCTGCAGCTGACGTGGACTTTTTACCCCCTCCATAAATCTTCGTCCGCGAAGCCAAGCCAAAGAAAGAAAAAGACATCTAGACCCTTCTAACACCTCGGCGTGGATTTTAAAGGACTGCTACCCTCAAACAATAAGTATGTCTTCTTCCTTAACATCATTGATGAGTTCTCTCATTTTCCCTTCATTATACCATGAGCTGATGTTTCTGCTAGTACTGATATTAAATGTATTGATATGAATTTTCAGTATTTTCAGTTATCCTAACTTCATTCATAGTGACAGAGGGTTAGCTTTAATGAGTACAGAACTTAGGCAAATCCTTCTTGAAAGGGGAATCGCTATTAGTTGTACTACAAGCTAAAAACCATGAGGTAATGGTCAGGTGGAGCGTGGTAATGGTACAATCTGGAAAGCTCTCACTCTTGCACTGAAGTGTAAAGGTTTCCCCACCAGCCACTGGCAAGATGTGCTGCCAGGGGCATTACACTCTATTCGTACATTGCTTTGTAGAGCTACTAATGAAAGTCCTCACCAACGTGTTTTTACTTTCTCTGGAAAATCGAAGGTTGGATCGACCTTGCTGACTTGGCTATCTGAGCTCGGAGAAGTCTTATTAAGAACACATGTTAGACTCAGCAAATCTGTCCCGCTTGTAGAACATGTTCAACTGCTTCATGTTAACCCGCAGTATGCTCATATTGCTTTTCCTGATGGGAGAGAGGACACTCTTTACCTTAGTGACCTGGCTTCACCTGGTCTGCAGTCTGCTAGCCCTTCCACTATTCTAACACACTCGTTGCCCTCCCCACCATGAGAAAATCAATTACTTGATACATTGCCCAAGGAACAAAACTCTCCACTTGAGAATGTTGCCTCTTGCTCTCCACTCCATTCCACAACTGGTACGAAAAGTCCTTCATTTGGAGATAAAGCTCTGCTCCCACCAGTGCCTTTGTGCAGATTTGCTCGTATTTCTAAACCTCCCCAGAGACTGTTATGACCATTTCTAGTTTTAGACATAATTACCAAGGCTGCTGACTGGTTATCTCTGTAGCCTGTTTTCTGGTATGCATTCCAATTAATTCTGGTTTTGTATTATCCTGCTGCTACCCTTTATCTCTGAAATTTTTAACATGTTTGCTTTTCCAGCTTCTGCTTTGGTTAGTATAATATTTTATTAAAATTGGTCAATTTTTGTGGGGGGGGGGTGAATGTGATGATGTAATTGGGGGGTGTATTATACTGACTGCTTCTCATGTATGGAGTTGCTTACTATTGGCTATGGCTGTAGAGATGCTCCACCCTACTGATATAACAGATGGAGATGCTTTCCCACTGGCCAGTACAGTGGTGGCTGAGAGTCTGTTAATAAAAACCCTGTATTAGTATAACACTTGTCTGGTCCATATCTATGGCGCATCACCTACCCATAATCCCCCACACAGCTCGAACCACTCTGTGGTTACCAGAACAGTTCCAGCTGCATGGGGGATTATGGGTAGGGAAGATGGCCATTGCTCTGCCTAATTTTGAGCTGTAGAGAGCAGCCCCGAAGACAGAAGCGGCTGGGTGAGGCCGTCATAGCCCTCATTGGCTGCACTCTGATGGCTCCTGTTGGTTCCGACGACTCCCACTGCCCTGCCGGCCCCTGCTGTCCCGAATGCTCCGACTGCCCCTCTGGCCTCCGCTGCCACGACTGCTCCCACTGCCCCGACGGCTCCTGCCAGCCCCCACTGCCTCAACGGCCCCCACTGATGGCTCCTGCTGCCCTAATGGCCTCCCGCTGCCCTGACGGATCCTGCCCGCTGCCCCTTCCTTGAGGGGGTCATGGAGAAAGAGGGGTAAGTGGGGAAATGGGTCGCAGGCTGACAGCATCATCAGCTGCCCCTAATGCTTGGAGTGGCTGTACATTCAGGTCAGGTGACGGAGCGCAGCACTCTGCCAATTATCCTTCCCCAAGAAGGGTTGGAATCGGCGCCTTGGAGCCAACCACAGTGCATTCATAAAGGTATATCTTTAAGCCTTTACAGACTGGTGTTTTCCCTGCTTGAAAGTACCTTATGTTAATGCATCTTTTAATGCATCATACAATTTCTGGCCCCAGGCCCCAGGTCATTTAACATTTAAAGTATATTGATTTCTATTGAAAGTATGCCTTACAAAATTTGTTCTGAAGTCTTTAAAGCTTGAGATAATAGTCTATATCTATAATATAAAGTTATAGCTTGTACTGACAACACACACTCACTCTCACACACACACCCACACTCACACACACGCACACTCACGCACACACACTCTCACATGCACACACACACACACACTCACAGACACCCCACACACACCCTCACACATTCACACACACACCCCACACACACTCATACACACACACACACACACACACACACACACACACACACACACACACACACACACACACACACACACACACACACACATTCAGACACAGAAAACCTTTGTCTGTAACTTCATAATGTTCTATTTCAGGACATGATCAAATGCCTGCTGTCTTATTTTTTTTCCTTTGACGTAATAGCTTTAAGGATCATTTTGAATTTGTGCAGCTATGGAAAATGGGTACCCGGTAACTGGAACTTAACAGCAACCCTACCACAGTCCTATCATGTTGCCTTTGTTTGGTTCTAACTTATTTTTCTTTTCATTGTAATTCTGCACTCTGTAAATTTTGTGCTCTTTACAGCTGCATGAATATTGGAGATAACCTGTTAGACTGCTTATAGTAGGACCCTACTCACAATACTAGGTATAATTTGAAAAATAAATGTAAGCTTAAATCCATGTTGCCATTACATAATAAAATCTCTTCTGGGTCTCATGGTGCTAATATTTTGCACAAATTGATAGGGACCTTGTTAGTGCATTGGAACGTATTCTCTTTTTTTTGCAAACTTAGCTTATGAAACATGGGAATGGTTAACACATCATTGTAATTTCCACTTAACACTGCATTCAGCATGTTCTTGGAGAAGAGGAGTCCCTACAACTAAGGCTATCATAATAAATCTTTTTTGTGCTCCATGCAAATCGAGTCCAAGTTCTTTACTTCTTATATTACTTAGAAGAAAAATGAATAAATGTATTCCATTGGAAAAAATAACATAGAATTTAAGAAATAACATCACAGCATTCAAACAAATTTGGGAACCGTACATGGAACACAATAGAGAAGTCCTACTGCGGACCTCCTCCGCCTAAACTAACAGAAGGAGAAGACGAAATGTACTGACCCAGTGTGTAAAAGTAGAAGACACAAATTTCTTGTTTATTTTCATTGTGTGATGACGTTGTTGAATGGGTTTAATGTATCATATAGGTTGAATGTTGAGTAGGTGGGGAGGGGGTGTGGTGAAGGAGGGAGGGAAGGGAGGGGGGAAAAGGGGAGAAAATGACACTGTGTATATTCAAGAGGGAAATGTTTGTGTGTATTTTGGTCAGTATGGTTCATAGTGTGAAAAATAAAAAAAATTAAGAGGAGTCCCAAAAGCATCACTAGTGGCTTGAGAACACCCTCGGCAATAATAATGAAAACTGATATCTTCCTACTAACCCGGATTAGTCCAACTTCAGCAATGGTGTCATTGGGATACACATTAATTTCACATTTGGATGGAACACATCCTTGAAGATTCGCTGCTCCAAAGTTGATTTTGTTCATTATACTCAAAACTATTAATTGATGTGCTGTTCTATTATTTAATTGCAGAATTTAAAACAGGAAAAAAGCCAACTTGTCCAAGAAAAGATTGATGTCTACATGCAAAGTAAACAAGAATTTGAGCAGTGGGAAAAGCAGAAGGTAAAATACATGTGCAAACTAAAATAAATTGTAGCTGATTCAAGCAGAGAATTACAATTTACCAAATTGTTTACCTCATGTCACACTCCTAACACAAAAAGCTTAAGTGCAAAATCAGTAACAATAATTTTCCAACAATCTAAGTCGCATTCTTACTTCCTTATTATTTTGAGTCACTGAGGTAGCAAAAACATTAATAACTTGAATGATGATGCCACCATAAAGCAACAAAAAACATGCTAGTTCAACCTGACAATCTCAACCTTCTGAACCATCACATAGAATGAATAAGAAACCAACTCACTCTTCTTGTTTTCAACTCGGCCCTCAGTAGAGAGTGTCAAAAGTGAGAACTCCTTTGCATAGTCGGTCTGCTGCAGAAGGGTAACCAATGTTACCAGGTCTGAAATGTTAACCATATAACTGTTTACGGCGTGGAAACCTTGATTTCCCTTTACTTTCTACAGATGCTACATGACCTACTGAGTTTCTCCAGTACTTGCAGTTGACCCTAGAATCTGTAGACTTTCTTGTTTCAGGTCTTCTGCAGACATACCCTAATAAATTAGGTCATTGGTATCTCTCAGGTCGCATTGATATCCGACCACCCAACCCCCTCCCTCTCCCCCCACCACCCTTCACCTCAGACATCCACCCCAGGAGATATATATTAAAAAAATAAAAACAAAATTTAAAAATACATTTGTTAAAGTAATTAAACAATTTAAGTTGACTGAATGACCTACTTATCTCTCTCCCAGCATCTGACTTGTCCCTTAATCTTAATGGGACCATTGCACTTGCTCAGTTAACCTGCATTGATGTAATGGGCAGATTTCTCAGCCTGAGAGTTAGGAACTTTATCAAAATTGGTGTTGCTCTATTGGGTTCAAAGTTCTAGGGAAGAGAGTGAAACGTTATTACAAACACAGATAAAAATTTTAAATCGCTGAAGTTCTATTACTCCTTACAAACATGTTGCTAATCTTGCTTTAGGTGACTTATTGTTTTGTTAATTATTGCATTCATATTAAGCACATCATAAAAACATTAATAGTTTTAGAGATTTTTCAATCTAACTTCACAATGCCTAACAATGAACCAAATTATTATTTGTTTTATCATTTAGCTTTGCATTTCTCAAATTTCTGATTGAAGTAATAATATGAAGAGTAATTACCTTGATATTACTGTAGTGTGCATTATTCCAGTTTAAAGTATCTGGCAAATATTTTGTTTTATAGACTAACATTTTAGAAGAATTTTCTCAGAAGATGGATCTGCTTCATGTTCATCCAACTTCAAGCAAGTATTGATGGCATTAGAAAACAAGACACGATGATTTTGTTTTTGTATAATGAACAACCCTATTCTCAAAAGAAAATTGGAAATACAACACGGTAATAGGCCTTTTCAGGCCATGAGCCGATGACGCCTCAAATATGCCAATGTGACCTATTAAACTGCTAACCCTTTGAAATGTGTGAGAAAATCAGATTACTCGGGGAAAACCCACACAGACACAGGGAGAAGGTACAAATCCTTACAGACAGTGCCAGATTTGAACCAGGATCCCTGGCACTGTAATTGTGTTGCACTAACCATGGTTTAAATTTGTATCAAAAAGGTATATTTTCAAAATAGAATCAAATATATAAAATGGCAAATTGAAGTAATGTGACTTGATTACAGTTGCATTTGTTAACAATTACCGCAGCTATTGCAGTTTTATTTCAATGGAAGAAAATCTTTGCACAGATTTGGGATTAATTATAACTGGCATGTACTTACTTCTGGTTCCTAGTCATTAGCAAGAGTAATTATTGAAGAGCTACAAGAATTTTTTAGCCATTAATTATGTTAGGACATATAAATTGTAAAGCCTGCTATGGCTATTAATGTCCTTTGGTTCTTTTTTCATCTACAATTAATTATGATTGAAAATAGCTAAACAATCCCTTTTTAATACATCTCCAAAACTAATAGTTTGATGAAATGATTTTGACTATTAATCGTGAATATAAATAATGACTCTACAATTTTTTCCAAGACCCTTATTTTCAAGTCCTGTACTTAACAGACTATACCTGTATCATGCACATCTTTGACTCTCTCTGTTCATCTACTGAAGATTCACTTGCATCTTTTGTGACTGAAATCGGTGGAGGTTTTAAGCACCCATGTTGGTTTTCTTACTTTCAAAACTATCACACAATCTCCCCAAATAACTTCTCCAAATAAGCATATTATTGGCTTCAAAAAGAATATGTCAATATCACAAGAACTCTTACAATAAATAAACATGAAAGGTTGGAAGTTGCTGGTTTGAACGCCTGGATTTCAACAAGGGTTCTTATGCATAAAAGCCGCGTTATTACCTGATCAAGATTTTTTTTAAAAAGGGAAACTTACCTTTTATCCAGAGGATAGAAAAGGCGGATTGTACATAGCCCACAGTAGTGCACTGGCTTCTCAGGGCAAAAGGGGGGACAGAATGTGTAGCACAACAGCGGCCACCCTGCGACAGCCCACCCCCTCCCCGTCCTGCTGCCTGACAGCCCTCCAGCGCCGCTGCCTGACAGCCCCGTCCTACTGCTTGACAGTCCCTGGCCCACTGCCTGATGATTCCACCCCACTGCCTGACAGCCCCCCACCCCGCTGTCTGACAACCCCACCCCACTGCCCACGAGCCCCATCCCACTGCCTCATAGCCTCCCATCCTGCTGCCTGACAGCTCCCCGCCCTGCTGCCTGACAGCCCCCTGCACCACTGCCTGACAACTCCCCCCGCCCCTGCTGTCTGACAGCTCCCCACCCTGTTGCCTGACAGCCCCCCGCTCCGCTGCCTGACAACGCCCCCCTCCCCCGCTGCCTGACTTTTCTGTCAGGAGCAGGCAACGTGAGAGGGAACAGTAGGGAGCGGCCTGAGGGAATGGGGTGGAATGAGTGAGCAGGCAACGTGAGGGAGCTGGCAGTGTGAGGGAACGGATGTCATGAAGGAGCGGGTGTGGGCAAGTGGGACAGCATGAGGGAGTGGGTGGTGTGAGAGAGCAGTGGGGGAGTGGCGTGAGGAAGTGTGGCAGTGTGAGAGCGGGCAGTGTGAAGGAATGGATGGCATGAGGAAGCTGAAGATGTAAATAGAGTAATAAGGCATTTGTGGGCAGGTTTTGCTGTGCATCACTTTTCAAAAAGAAGTTTAATATTCCCTTACATTTCCAATATCAGACCTAATAAAGTTAAAGTTGGAGTGACCATGTTTGGCAAATTCACTTACCATGTACCGAGTACTATGAACATTTTGAAATGAGCTATGAGCAAGCTGGAGCCGAAAATCGGGATCTCAGCAGTGAAATTCGGACTGTATCCTCAGGGTCTTACAATATGGATCTGTAAGTAGTTACATTGCTTTTTAAATAAATGATGCTGGACTTACATTTACAAAATTATATCCTAGCCCTCAAAGAACTTCAGAAAACTGGATTGAAGTTAAAAGGAGAACAGGAAATACTAAAACCACAGCAAGAAGTCCCCATTGCTGAGAAACAAGAAAAACATTGTCTGCAAGCAAATTCTGAAATCAAAGTATCTGATCATCCAGATTTTGAGAGGCAAGAGAACTATTCACAGGAGGTTCAAGAACAGAAGCCAAACTTTAAGGTATTTAATTTTACTTGATTCAATCCATTCATCATCCTCTTCACCTCATTATTTATAGAACCATAGAACATTACAGCACAGAAAACAACCCCCTTCCCTTTTCTAGTCTGTGCTGCCCTATTATTCTGCCTTAGTTCCGCTTACCTACACACAGTCCATAGCCCTCCATACCTCTCCAAATACCTGTCCAAATTTTTCTTAAATGTTAAAATTGGGCATGCAATTTAACTGGCTGCTCATTCCACATCCCCACCTCTCTTGTGTGAAGAAGTACCCCCTAATGTTCCCCCTAAACCTTTCTCGTTTTACCCTTAACCAATGTCTTCTGGTTTGTATCTCACTTCACCTCATTGAAATAAGCTGACTTATATTTAGTCTGTCTGTACCCCACATAATTTTGTCTACATCCATCATATCTTACCTCATTCTTCTACCCTGCAGGGAATAAAGTCCTAACGTGTTTAACCTTTCCTTGTAACTCAGTTCCTGAAGTCCCGGAAACATTCTAGTAAATCTTCTCTGCCCTCTTTCAATCTTACTGATATATTTCCCTGTAGTTAGGTGACCAAAACAACACACAATACTCTAAATGCAGCCTCACCAATGTCTTATATGCTTTACCATAACATCCCAACTCCTGCACCCAGTACTTTGGTTGATGAAGACCAATATGGCAAAAGCTCTCTTTCTAATCCTATCTACCTGTGGTACCAACTCTGATTTTTTAATGGAATTTGATAGCTCTTGTATTTATAAAGCAACATAATTCATACATTTCAGAATCTAAAACCAATGTCAAAGGATATTGTAGTTCAGTTTAAATGCAATAAGGTGTACGCTTTAATTCAGAGAAAGTTTATCATTATTATCACCTTGTGGAAACCACAAAGGAAAATGTAGATGATCAATAAAATCCTAAAAGGTTCAACAGATCAAACAGCCTCGGTAGAGAGAAAAGAAAAGTTAATGGTTCAAGTTGATATCGTGACATATGACCTGACATATGAGTTGGTCACGAAAACTCAGACTGAAATGTTAACTGTCTCATTCGCACACATACTTCCTGAGTTGCAAAGTAGTTCCAGCATCTTCTGGTTTTTTTAATGTTGTATTTTCAATAACTGCATTATCTGGTATATTGTGCAAATATTCACTGCCTAACTAGTGGATCCCTCTATTTAATTCTTCTACTTCCTTGAAAGGAAGACTGTTCCAGGCAATGATCAATCTTTGCGTGATGATATGCCTTCCGGCATCAGTCATAAATTGATTGGGAGCACCAAACCTAAGATCAGCAGTGAGCAAGACATGTCAGTATCCGTGTGCATTGTGCAAGCTAGTTCATTGAATTTCTGCTGTTCATGGATTGTTGTGGATAGCTATGCAATGTAGTGCAATACTTGTGCATAGGCAGGAAGTAATTTTGGTTTGCTTCTTAAATTAGGCAGAAAAGAAAGAATCTATAATTCTTCTTCCTCCCTGAGCAGAGCCATTGGTTAGTGGTTGGGTTTTATCAGTACATGGTCAACAATTACAAGTATTAAACAGGCAATCTAAGTCGCCTTTTTGCCTGGATTCTATGACAGTCTGCTAACAATTCACATATGAATCAAAAGAAAAGGTGTAACTAAAGGAATTGAGTGTGGGGCGTCAAACAAGGGGAAATCTATTGCTGAGCCTTTGGAAATGACTGGTTAGCATTTGTTGGATTTAGAAATTAATTTACTTTAGTTAAAATAAATGAAAACAAGCTTTTAATTGTCTGCTGCTTTAGCAAGCCCAACTATCGATATCAGATACAGTTTGCAGACATTATTTACTGGTAAAGAAATGCATTACAGATATCTCACTGTCAAATTCAAGAACAAATTTATACACAATCCTTCCACAATATCTAATCTTATTTCCCTCTGTAGATTGGGAGTACATTGGGAGAAACAGAAAATATTGGAATTGAAAAATGGGCAACTGTCATCGGACTACCAAAAGGAGTACAAGAGAAGGAATTGTACCTCAGTGCTTCACAGGTAGGGTTGTAATAAAGAATAAAATGAAGCAGTGCAGAAATAAAATTCAGCTGACAATATCTTTAGTAAATTAAATAATAAGATTGGATATGAGATTAGGTATTGAGGCCAATGTTAAACCAAGACACTGTTTTGTTTCTGCAGGGAATAGAAATGTAAATTAAATTTGTGCACTTTTACAAAAATTTTGACTTATTATTACTTTCCATTAACTTTTGCTGATTAAAAATAATGAGACGCAAGGGTGAATGGAAGATGCTTTCTGTTCATGGAGATGAAATGTTTTCAGCAACAAGTGACAAAAGAAGTCAGCTTGAGTCTTCTCTGCTATTCAGTAAAAAGGCTAATCCTCTTTCTTGTCCACTTTCCTTCCAATCCTTTATCCCTTGATTGAACAAATTTGTGCTTTCTGCTTCTTTGATAGGGAACATTTGTATGTGATTGCTAAAAGAAACATTTTCTTTCACGGTTTCTTAGGGTTGGGATCCAAATGAATTTGAGGTTGGGATGAAAGTTAGAAGCAAAATTGACAAGCTCATTATAGGTGCAGGAGACAGCACCAATATAGTCTTCGATGTAGCAGAGAAAACTTGATATTACTCTCTCCTTTCTCAATTTCTCTGTCACTATCTTGGGAGACAAACTCTCTACAGATATTTTTTTCGCACCCTGTCCCCTGTAAGGATTTTATTCCCTTCTCTCAAATCCTCTACCTCCATCACATCTGCTCCCAGGATGAGGTCCCCCTTCTTCGTGGCTTTTCTCTACTGCTATCAACTCAGCATTTAACTGCATTTCCTCCGTATCCTGTGGCCCCCCCCTGCCCCATTATGCAACAAGGACAGGTTTCCCCTTTTCCTCATCTCCCACCCACCAGCCCCTTCATCCAACATATTATCCACCACAATTTCTCCCACCTACAACATGATCCCACCACCAGACATATCTTCCCCTCTCCTCCTCTATCAGCTTTCTTCAAAGACCATTCCCTCCAAGATTCTCTTGACCTTCTCCTTCCCCCACCTTTTTATTCAGGTTCCTGCCAGCCTTTTGTTCCTATCTTAACAAGGGGCTCAGACTGAAACATTGGTTATCCTTTACTACCTATAGATGCAGGGTGACCTGCTAAGTTTCTCTAGCTCTTTTGTGTCATGCACTATAATTATAGATTCTGCAGTTTAACTCACTGCTCTATTGGTATAGCTTACAAAAATGGTTGTGTTTTTGTCCAGTGAGCACATGGATTTAGCACAAGTTATGGTGTTTTCTCAAAGTGAAAGTGAAATGTTTGTTCAGTGCTCTGAATGGACACCTTTTATTGAAAATAAATGCTTATTAAAGGAATGCATCATCAAATTGATACTTCTGGTCCTCTTTTTAAGAGGACCATCCTTCATCAAGCCCACTTTTGGGCTAACATTTGAAGTATCTGTTGTGCATTAAATGATCATCTTTCCAAATATTAATGCTATACCATCAGCTGAAAGAATTTTTTCCCAACTGTGGGTAGGAAACATTAGATTTGCAAATTTCAGAACTTTGACCCACATGAAAACAAACATCAATCAACGATTGAAATGAAAAATTAAGAGCAAAGAATGATCAGACAAAATCTTACTTTTATACTCCGCTTGAGTAAATCTACCTTGTAACTGTGCTGATAATAAAAATAAATTCTAGAATAAGATTCATGTCTGGCCGAATAAAAAAAAAATCCTTCTCTGTCGGATTTAATCTCCTCCAGATCTCCACCAAATTCAACTCCTTCATTACCATTGACAATTGTTTAGCCATCTTTGTTTTCCTCAAAGTTTTTGGAGATTTATCCAATAAAGGATCTAACCAACAATTAAAGTCACCTCCTACCAAAACATTTGATAGATCTTCAAATGCATGAAAGTTTCCGTCATAAACACTTCACCATCTACATTAGGTGCATCAATATTCATTAACGTCCAAGGCTCTGAAAAAATCTTACAATTTACCACCAATACTCTTCCCCCTGCTGAAAAACTGAATACAATGTAAAAGATAACTTTTTATGTATTAAAACAGCAACACCTCTTGCTTTAGAGTTAAAGGATGACACTATTGAATCTGGTAATGATTCGTCACAACTTTGTTGAGAAGCATTGTAAATCAACTGAAAAATGGCAGGGCTTTGGAACTGACACCAGATAATGTACTTGTGGTATGATGTGAATTATGGATTGATCTATATTGGCAGTTACCACTGCACCCCTCGGCATAACATTGCAATACCCACCCTACCCATCTTCCTCATCAATACTCCATCTCTTAACGAGAATTAGAATTCTTAGAGTGCTTGGTGCATTCTAATGATGTTAACTGATTGCCATAATGACCATTAATGTCATGAGTTATGCTGTATTACAGGCTTCTAAGGAAAATTTTCTGGAAAAAGATTGCCTAATGTTTCCTGATTCATACACGAGAGAGAATGAAGCATCAGGCACCGATCACACTGAAATCACAGAGGCAAGGATCAAACTGGAGAAGCTGAAACAGTCCCTGAGTAAAAAGGAAGAAGAAATTACTGAGCTTTTGAAAAATAAAAATAAGCTGAAAAGTGATTTTAGAATATCGGCCAAACATCAGCTTGACCATAGTGATGCGACAAGCCTCCTTCTATTGAAGAGAATATTAGAAAAGGTGAGACTTTTAAAATCATCCCATTTTGGCTATTTAATGTTATAATGGTGAATTTTATACACCAAGAGTTCAGATTTTACAATTTTCATCATCTGTTTTGTCTTAACTCAGATATTAGATTGTTTCTGTACTCATTTTTGAGTTAGAAAGTTGAGTTGAATTCCAATCTAGTAGCTAGATAATAACCAGGTGTGATAGTACAGGTCTATCACCAATGTACATAGTGTATATAGTTACTGTATCTAGACTGTGCTTACAGCGATTGGCTGAGAGCTAAGCCACTCCTATTGTCTGGGCCTTAAAAGGTTGTGTCCCTAGCCAGGTCGGATCATTCCGGACTGGTCGGCCACCTGTGAAGAGCTCCGGTCTTTTGCTAATAAAATTGTAGAGCTCGTCGAAAGAACCAAAGACTTGTTGATCCAAACCAAGGCTTTTATTAGCAAAAGACTGGAGCTCTTCACAGGTGGCCGACCAGTCCGGAATGATCCGACCTGGCTAGGGACACAACCCTTTAAGGCCCAGACAATAGGAGTGGCTTAGCTCTCAGCCAATCGCTGTAAGCACAGTCTAGATACAGTAACTATATACACTATGTACATTGGTGATAGACCTGTACTATCACACCAGGCAGTGGAATTTCTGAGGTATTGTCTTTTTCAAGGTCCACACATGTAAATTGTCACCTTTGTGCTCTGGGAAAGAGGGGGAGAATGTGAGAGGCAGAGACAAGTACAAGGTATATGAAGGTACTACAGCTCACAGAACTAATGTGTCTCGACACTTAACATTTACTGATGGTTTGTACTCATGGAACTGTCTAACATCATGAGTTCTTCCAGCAATTCTTTGTCTGCTCACACTAAAATTATATCTGATATGAGTTGATTGTATAAAGGAAAGATCGGAAAGGCTAGATTTGTATTTGTTGGAGTTTAGATGGCCTTCTTGGCCTTTTGGCTAAGATCAAGTGTAGTTTGTTAAGATATGGGTGATAAGATATGCAAGTTCCTCATGGAAGATGCTTCCTCTTTTAGAAGAAGGTAGAACTAAGAGTCACTGTTTATAATGGGAAGTAATCTGTTTAAGGAAGAGCTGAAGTGAATAATTAATCTCACAGGTTTATGAGGTGAGTGGCCAACTGCTTCTGCTTTGCATTTTGAATACCTTGTCTTTAATATGTTCATAAGTGTGATTTTCTTTTTGCAGCACAAAATGTGTAAAATTTAGAGAGCTATCCAAATATATATAGCATTAATATCTATCAAATTAGCAGTATGAAATGCTCTCACTGTGATCACTTCCAGCGAGCTGATTTATCATCGAGAAGGAACACTGATGCATTATAGATAGATTGTGTTAAAAGAAATTGACGGGCAATTTTGTCAAAATCCAGTTTACCACAAAGGTTTTGAACAAAGCAATATAGAAAATAAACTTGTTAGACATGTTCTTATTATAATATTCACTTATATAGATTTTCAGTCCTATATTCATATCGACTATTAGAATGTTTTTAAAGTCTTTAAATCTTTTTTTTAATATTGACCATGTTTATATCCCTCCAAAGTTTTTATTCCTACTTACTTCTCCAGGTTGATATCTGTGTACCTTTTACCTTTTGGTTTTCATAAAGGGTTCCAACCTGAAATGTCAATCATTCTTTTACTCCCACTGATGCTGCTCTACCACCGAGTTCCTCCGGGAGGTGGTATTTTTTTTTGCTCGAGATTCCAGCATTTACAGTCTCTCACCTTTCTGCTTATATAGGCATGAAATCAAAGTAAATCTATTTTACATGAATGCCATCTTTAATGGTAAAGTGAATTATTGCAATGCTTTAAAATTGAAACGTTCGTCCAACATTTCCTTTTCAACATTTGCTGATCATTTATTCACTGAGCAAAATGGTCAGTTTGATATTTATACTGGTTCAGTAGTTTACAGTCACAGCTGTCCACTAAAAATTACTGACATAGAAAACATCGTTATTTAAAGCAAACCAAGAGGAAGTACAAGTTATCCTTATTCAGGCTGGAATTTGAATTGGGAACATCAGCAAAACAATCTTCTAATATGATGAACATCCCACCTTGAAACTGAACAAAACTGATGCCACTGGACAATATTTTTTATCTCAAGGTTTGCTTACTGAAAAAAAATTCGAGATTATATAGACAATTTTAAGATAACATAAGGATAAATTCAGATTTGCTGTATCATGTAGGAAGTTGGAGAAACATTTAATCAACTTTTAATTAAATTTATCATGTTTAATCGCAGAATGATGTGGTCACATACCATTAGTTCAATTGACCTAAAAATGTTTTGCCGCTGATTTTCATTTGTACTCAGCATCTGATGCTTCTCGTATCAGTGTTCAACAATAATCGGCCAGCATTGATGGATTCCATTTGCCCTGATGAAGTCTTTCACCATGTCTCTCACTGACTGCACCAAGATAAGCAGGGAAGACGTCCAAGTGCAAAGGCAGAAAATCATTTTTTCAATGACACGTTGCACTTCATGGATTTGTCTGCTTAACATAGACATAAAATATGACAGGAAATCACAAAAATAGGATATATGTAAAACATGGTCCATGATAGGAAATTTTTAAGGTGATTTTTGTGATCAGCAGGCCAAAATCCATAAAATACACCCAAAAGTGTGCAGAAATTTTCATTGTCCAACTATTAGAAGAAATTTTGATTTTGTTCTTTTCTCAAATATAAATGTTGTATTCTTTATATAACCAGTGCTTACTGTCTATTTCTGGCCAGTTTCATTCTGTTTATAGTCGAGTTCCTGAGGCACAGCAATTTATTGATTGCCTTTTAAAAGAGAGTGAAAGGAAGGCAATGACAGCCAAAGAAACTTTGAAAAGAGTCCAAGACAATGTGGTTGACTCCAGACAAGTAGTAAGAGGAAATCCTACAGAGTTTAACAGGTACGGAGAAACAGGTTTGGATAAAATAGATGATTCCCTCATTTTGTCTGTCAGTCCTCATGAAGACTTTTATTTTCTCCAGATATTGTAACAGTCAAATATTTCAACTAGGGTAGTGATAATGAGACCTCTGCTGGTGTTGTAAGGTAATAACTGAATGAAACAGCATGGTGATTTGCTCACAGATGAAGAACCATAGAACATTACTGCACAAACAGCCCCTTAGTCCTTCTTGTCTGTTCTGTACAATTATTCTTCCGAATCCTACTGGCCTGCACTCAGTCCATATCCTTCCATACCCCTACCATCCATCTATCTGTCAAAATTGTTTTAAAATATTAAAATCAAGCCCACATTCACTTCAGCTGACAGCTTGTTCAACACTCTCACCACTCTCTGTGCAGAGATATTTTCCCCCAATATTCCACTAAACTTCTCCCCATTCACTGTTATCCTATGTCTTCTAATTTGATTTTCACCTAACACAGAGGAAAAAGCCTACCTGCTTTATACTCTATCTATACCCCTCATAATTTTGTATCCCTCTTTCAAATCTCTCCATATTCTTCTACACTCCAGAGAATAAGGTCCGAACCTGTTTAACATTTCTCTATAACTCATTTCATCAAAATCTAGCAAATTCCTAGTAAATCTTCTCTGTACTCTTTCAATTTATTGATATCTTTCCTGTCATTAGGTGACCAATACTCCAATCTGAGAGGAAAGATCCACAACCATTCTCTGTCTTCACCCATAAAGCCAAGGTTGAATACATGAATATCGAGCGACTGAACCTTCCTGACTAACCTACTGTAGACAACTGCTCCCATTAGCTGCTCTGCACCCACTGCAATTGCATTGCAGCCACCGTACTTGGCACAGCGCTACTGCACATGCGAGAATCCCTGCGAGATGAGGCAGTTGAAAATGGAGCTTGGCTGATACCAGGCGCCATTACAGGAAGCTCCCATTGTAGATAGTGTTGTTTGATTTTAACAGTAAAGTGTTGACTAAGGTTATCACTTGTGTTGTCTGCTTATTTATTGCAATAACAAACACAGTGTCAGAAGTGGAATCACGTGCATCCCAACCCTGAAGCCTTCAAGTGAAAAGTGAATAACCAATGCCCTGCTTGCAACACATTTGTAACTGCACCATAATGGCAGACGGATTCAGAAGGCCCAACTCAGTTGTGTTTGAGGGCAATTTGGCCAAGAATTGGTGCATATTCTAACAAGAATACGACATTATCATCACAGCAGCACATAGTGATAAGTCTGCCCAAGTCAGAGCATACATTTTACTAAATTTGGTAGCCCTGAAGCCATCAAAAGGGAAAGATCATTCATATACACAAATGAGGTGCATGAAGGGGATATCGTTATCAGCCCTGCTGAGTCAAGAGTGGACCCTGAATGCTTAAAAAGAAAAGTTTGAAAAATGTTCAATGCACAAAAGAATTTAATGATGGAAAGGCACAGATGTAATACCAGAAACCAGAGGTCTGGCAAGTGATTCGCTTGTACGTCAGCGACCTAAAAATCAGGGCAAAGACCTGTGACTTTGGAGCACTCATTAAAAAGTTGATTAAAGACAGGATAGTTTGTGGCATCTGCAATGAAGTCATGAGAAAGGCACTGCTGCGTAACAATGAACTAACACTCGCAAAGGCCATCTCCACATGTCTGGCCTATGAAGCCATGGAAGAGAACAGCAGAACACTAGCCCCTCCACAACAGTAAGGTGCGAGCATAGACGCAGTCCAGGCAGGACCTGCAAACAAACAAGGGGCCGGAAGGCAGAAGATGACTAAGCCAAACAAGCCCTACTACAATCTCATCTAGGATGGAGTGTGGTAATTGTGGCAGCAGCCACTTGGGAAGATGAGAGATGTGGCCGGCAATCAGCCAACACTACAGAGCCTGCCAGAGATGGAACCATCTTAGCAGATGCTGCAGAGCCAGGCAGCAATTCACCCCGAGACCCACATACAGAAGAATGATTAACCAGTTGGAACCTGAGTAAGGACAAACCAACTCGGATGATGAGTATTACATTGATGGATTGACTGTGCAGACGGCAGGAGACCCAGCAAGAATCAGAAGCAACAAGGAAACATTTGTAACAATGGAGATTAATGGTAAAGCAACAGACGCGAAAGTTGACTCTGGGGCCAAATGCAACATCATGTCACAAAGAACGTTTAACCAACTGAGGTGGTCAGAATAGGTCACACCATGCACCAAGACCACAAGCCTGCTGGCAAACAAGAACAGCAGAATCCAAACTGATGCCACAGTGCGACTGCGGTGCTATGTACAAAGACAGCTGCACATACTAACTTTATTCGTAGTTCAAGAAGACATCATGCCTTTGCTGACCTTGAGCACAAGCATGGCTGAAGATGATTTGACACACAGAATCTTTTCTGAGTACAGTGACCTTTTTTACAGAAGAAATGGGAAAACTGCCAGAGACATACTCCATGTGGCTCAATCCAGAAGTGAGGCCCATGGTCTGTCCGACATGTCATTTACGTAGCAATGAAGGAAAGGGTTAAGGCCGAGCTGGACAGGATGCAGGACCTGGGTATGATTACCCCAGTCTCCGAGCCCACCATGTGGGTGTCCTCCATGGACTTGGAAGAACATGACACAAATTTTAAAAAGATACTCGACAGAGCCTGGAAGGAAAACCTTAAGCTCATCCCTCAGAAGTTCAGATTTCGGCTGAACCAGGTTGGTTATGTAGGCCATGTTTTCACAGGAGAAGGCCTGGAAGTGGACCCTTCAAAGACTAGAGCAATCAGTGAAATACCAGTTCTGACAGATGTGACATTATAATGTTTCCTAGGCATGGTCAACTACCTGGGCAAGTTCATCCTGAACTCCAGTGATCTTATTGCTCCACTGAGGCAGCTGACACACAATGACATGGAGTGGTCCTGGTACGAGCAGCACAAAACACATTCTGTGCATTAAAAAGGCATATGTCATGGCCACCTGATCTATTGAACTACAACTTACGAAGACAAATCATGCTAACCTGTGATGCATCACGGTATGGTCTGGGTGCAGTATGCCTGCAAGACAGAAAACTAGTAGCCTATTCATCCAGATCACTCACTGAATCGAAACCAGGCATGTCCAAATAGATTAGGAGTTGTTGGCCGTAATTTTCACCAGTTCAAAATTCAACGACTACATCTACGGTAGGCCAGTGACCATAGAGATTGACCACTTACCTCTGGTCACAATTCTGAAGAATCCAATTTACGCAGACCTTGCACGATTACAGAGAATGATGCTCAGGCTTCAGAAATACCACCTGACTTTAGTTTACAAGTGCAGAAAAGAAATGCACTTAAGCCAACTCGCTATCCCATGCTCCCAGAAAATGCACAATCCAGCAAGCTGAAGAAGAGAACACTTTTGATATGATGATACTTTTTAATGCAGATATCCTCCTCCCGGTTGGATGAACTGAGACAGCACACGGCTGAAGATGCAACTTCGAGGGCCCTGGGCACTTTTATCAAGGGCGGCTGGCCAGACAAGCAGTGCAGTCTACCACTTGAAGTCCAACCCTACTTCCCATTCCGGGACAAATGACTCATCGGTGATGGAATCATAATTAAAGGCCTGAGAGCAGTAGTTTCAAGTTCACTGCAAAACCTCGATGTCAGCAATCCTGCACAGAGGATGCCCGGGGGCAGAAGCAACTAAATGCAGGGCTAGGGAAATAGGTTTTTGGACAGGTACGACCGAAGACATAGGCCAGGAAGTACAAGTTTAAAACAGCACCAGGCCACACCAGCAGAAAGAGTCGCTGCAGCTCCACCTGGTGCCAGACCTCCCCCGGTCAACCATGGCAACAGACATCTACGAATTGGCACAGTCAGCAGTATTTGTACTTATCGATTAATTCTCTGGATGGTTTCAGATAGACCTTTTATGTGACGTGAGCCCTTCGGCAATCATTACTAAGTTGAAGAGGCACTTTTCAGTGCATAGGGCCCCCTACACTCTACTATCGGACATGGGATTTCAACCACATCACCAGCAGCCCGGAGTACCCACAGTCAAACGGTTTGGCTGAAAGAGCCATGAGGAGCATGAAACAGCTCATGGAGAAGTCTCACAGGGAGAAGACGGATGTGTTCCTCAACCTGCTGAACCTAAGGAACGTCCCTCGCAATGCCACATTAGGCTCTCCGGTGAAAAGACTCATGTCCAGGCAGATGCTGATGACCCTGCCGGTGGTAAGGAGGCTCCTGGACAAGAAATAAAGTCCCAGCTACTAAACAGGAGACCAACACAGAAAAGGTGCTATGACAGAAACAGCCGACCGCTCAAACCATTACCAGAAGGGCAAGTCATAAGGATGCAGACTCCACATGGTTTCGACCACAGGGGCATAGTCAAAAGGAGCTGCCAAGAGCTTAGGTCATACCTGGTAAAATCAGAATGAAGGGTGCATCGGAGAAACCATCAACATATCCTACTTTGTAAGGGAGTCACGCCCATCCCAAACCATTCCTGATGAGACTATATCGGAGGATCTGGTATGAGAACCTGGGGTAGGTGGAGGACTCTCAGGAACAACCCATGAAATAAATGGCCGCACCCCTGAGACTACGTATGGTGCATCCTCTCAGGCTGAAGCACCCCAAGCATCCACTTGCACCAGTAGCCACTACGTAACATGCACTGGGCGCATTTGTAAGCCCAACTCAAAATATCGGGACTAAACTGGTCTGGCTGTTCATTGCTGAACTGTAACTATTGTGATGGCAGCAACAACGTGGATTGTGGTATGTCGGGGGGGGGGTTGCTCAATAAAGGGGATGTCGCTCCCATCAGCTGCTCTGCACCCGCTGCAATTGCATTGCAGCCACTGTACTTGCCACAGCGCTTCTGCACATACGCGTGTCCCCACGAGGCGCAGCTGTTGAGAGCGGAGCTTGGCTGATACCAGACGCCATTACACAAAGCTCCTATTGTAGATAGTGTTGTTTGAGTTTAACAGTGAAGTGATGACTAAAGTTACCACTTGTGTAGTCTGCTTATTTGGTGCAATAACAAACACCTACCATGTGGGACCAGATCAAAAGCCTTACTAAAGTCCACGTAGAAAATATCCACATTGATTTTCTTCATCAACCTCCTCGAAAAACTATAAAATTGGTTAAAAATGACCTAGCATGCACAATGCTGAGTTGACTATCCCTAATCAGCCCCCTGACTATCGAAATACTTGTACATCCTTATTCTTGGAGTCTTTTTTTAAACAACAGAACAATATGAGCTACCCTCCAATTCTCCAGCACCTCACCCATAGCAAAGGAAATTTTAAATGTATCTGCCAGGGCTGCTTCAATTTCTGATCTAGCCTCCCTCAAAGTCCAAAGGAATACCTTTATTTATCCATCCTTATTTGCTTTAAGATAGCAAGCACTCCACCTCTTTCATCTGTAGTTTCCATGACCTCACTGCTTATTTACCCTACTTCCCTAGGCATTGTGCCAGTTTCCAGAGTAGAGATGCAAAAAAAAAACTCTTGAGATCTCCACCATCTATTCTGGATCCACTCTGATCTTCAAGAGGACCACTTTTGTCCCTTACTGTCCTTTTGCTCTTACTATACCCATAGAAGGCCTGAGTATTTTCTTTACCTAGTCTGCCAAAGAAACCTCATGTCTTTGTTTAGCTTACCTGATTTCCTTACTAAATTTTTCTTGCATTTTTTATACTTCTCATTTACCTATTTGCTCTGTTGCCTATACTTGCTATACACCTCTCTTCTTCTTAACCAGATCCCCAATATCTCTCAAAAAACAAGGTTTGTTGGCTTTAATCCTTACTCAAATATTGAAACACTGTACGCTCAAAATTTCACCTTTGAAGACATTCCACTTACTAAGCACATATGACCATTTACGGAGCGGAAACAGGCCATGTCGGCCTTTCGAGTCCGCACCAGTTCACTAGAACAGCTCCACTAGCTCAAACCCTCCATCACCTCCAGGTATACATCCAACTTTCTCTTAAATGACAGAAGGGACCCTACCGCAACTATTTCATTCAGAAGTTCATTCCATTCTGCCACCACTCGCTGAGTGAAAGAGCCACCTCTAATATTTTTCCTAAAGTGTTGCCCCCTTACCCTTAACTCATGGCTTCTTGTTCCAACCTCCCCTTCCCTCAGGGGAAAGAGTCTGTTTATGTCTAGTCTATCTATTTCTTTCATAATTTTAAATATCTCTATCAAGTCCCCTCTCAGTCATATATGTTCCAATGAATAAAGTCCCAGTCTCCTTAATCTCTCCCTGTAATCCAGATGCTGTAAGCCAGGCAACATCCTTGAAAAGCTTCTCTGCACCCTCTCCACCGTATCTATATCCTTTCTATAATTTGGAGACCAGAACTGAGCTCAGTACTCCAAACCTGGCCTCACCAATGCCTTAAACAGCTGTAGCATCACCTCCCAGCTCCTATACTCTATACTCTGATTTATGAAGGCCAGCATACCATATGCCTTCTTAACTACCCTGTCTACATGGGAATCCACCTTCAGTGAACTCTGTGCTCCTCCGCGTGCCTCAATGCCCTCCCCTTAACTCATTGCCAGAAAACAACCAGCCCCAATCCACACTTTCTAGATCCTTTCTCATTCCCTCAAAATAGGTCTTTCTCCAATTCAGAATCTCAACCCAAGAACCAGACCTATCTTTATTCATAGTTATAGTGAAGCCAATGATGTTATGATCAGTTGACCCAAAGTGTTCGACTGCAAATACTTGTCCTGACTCATTCACTAACAGGAGATCCAGTATTGCACTCTCTTTAGTTGGTGCCTCAATATATTGAATTAGATTTTTAAAATTTAAATTTAGGCATCCAGCACAGTAACAAACCTGTTCGGCCCATGAGTCTGTGCTGCCCGATTAACCCACACCCTTGGCACATTTTGAAGGGTGGGAGGAAAACAGAGCACCTGGAGGAAACCCACACAGACATGGAGAGAACATACAAACTCCTTACAGACAGCACTGGATTCAAACACCAGTCAATGGCCCTGTAACACTGTTGTACTAACTGCTATGCTAACTGTGCTGTCCTCAAAAACTTTCCTTGGCACATTTGACAAACTCTAAGTGATCAATCCCTTTTAAAGTTTGGGAGTCCCCATTAATATGTTGAAAGTTAAAATCACTTACTATCACAATTTTATGTATCCTGCAGGTGTCTACTGTTGTTCCTCCAATTCTTGCTGACTATTGGCTGGTTTATAATATAACCCCTTGAGTGTGGTCATACCTTTCTCATCAGTCAGTTCCACCCATAAAGCCTCAGTAGACAAGCCCTCTGTTCTGACCTGTCTGAGCACAGCTGTGATATTTTCCCTGACTAACAATATCACTCTTCCACCTTTCACCCTCCCGCTCGAATGTGTCTGAAACAACGGAACAATGAGCTGACAGTCCTGCATCCCCACAACCAAGTTTCACGAATGGCCAGAATGTCATAACATTCCCCTCTCTGAGACAAAGTGCTCGGTCCTCAACAGAGGCCTTACATTCGTCCCCCTTCATCCACAACTTAATGAGTTCTGCACACGCCACGAAGCTGAACTCTTCTTCAGTCACCTCCATCTCTGGGCCTACTTCCATGACCATGATTCTCCACCCCCCAACCCAGGACCCCTTCACCCACTTTAAGCCTTCTTCCTCCACCTCATCCTGGCCAGCTGCCCATTCTGGATCTTTTTCCAACTATCTCTGAGGATTCAACCGTCTCAACTTTACCACTCCCCTCTCATATTCTAATCTTACTTCCTCCAAACGCTCTGGCCTCCACTCTCACCGCTGCAATCCCAACCTCACCAAAAAAACCCGCAGACAAGAGTGATGCTGTTGTGGTTTGGCGCACTGATCTCTACGTTGCTGAGGCCAGATGACAGATCTCAGACATTTCCTCCTACCCACCCCTCCCATAGGACCCCACCATGGCTCATCAAGCCACTGTCTCCAACACTATCTCCAACTTCATCACCTCTGGTCACCTCCCTCCCATGGCCACCATTTCTCTCCCACCCCCACACTGCCTGTTTCTACCTTCTACCCAACATATACAAACCCAGCCATCCAGTAGACCCATTATTTCTGCCTGCTACTGCCCCACCAAACTAGTTTCATCTTACATTGACTCTATATTTTCTCCCCAGTCCAATTGCTCCCCACCTACATCCATGATATCTCATCTCCATCTCTTCAATTACTTCAGATTCCATGAACTGGACCACTTCATCTTCACAATGGATGTCCAATCCCTTTATACCTTTATCCCCCACACAGAAGGTCTGAAAGCACTTTGCTTCTTTCTGGATCAGAGACCCGATCAGTCACCTTCTACCACCACCCTCCTCTGCCTGGCAGAACTTGTCCTCACCCTCAATAACTTCTCCTTCAACTCATCCCACTTTCTCCAAATTAAAGCAGTAGCCATGGGTACCCGCATGGATCCCAGGCACACCTGGCAGGTTGTGGGATTTGTGGAGAAATCCATGCTGTAAACCTACACAAGCAAGGCCCTTCAACTCTTCTTCCAGTATATTGATGACTACATCGGGACTGCCTTATGCACCCATGATGAGCTCGTCAACTTTATTCACTTCGCAGCCAACCCAATCTCAAACTCACCTAGTCCATCTCCGACAATACTCACCCCTTCCTGGATCTCTCTGTCTCCATCTCAGGATACAGGCTTTCCACTGACATATATTACAAACCCACTAACTCTCTCAACTACCTTGACTATACTTCCTCAACCCTGTCCCCTTCAAGGATTCTATCCCCTTCTCTCAATTTTTCCATCTCTGCTGCATCTGTTCCCAAGATGAGTTCTTCCAGTCCAGATCTTCCAAAATGCCTGCCTTCTTCCACAAACGTGGCTTTCCCTCCACCATCATCAACTCAGCCCTCACCCACATCTCCTTCATTTCTCTACCTTCCATAGGGGCCGCTCCTTCTGTGACTCCTCATGTATTCATCCCTCCCTACCAACTTCCTCCACCCCCAGCATTTTCTCTGTGACCGCAGGAGGTGCCGTACATGCCCACACCTCCACCCTCACCACAGTCCAGGGCCTCAAATGGGCCTTTCAAGTGAAGCGACATTTCACTTGTGTATCCGCAGGATGGATTTACAGCATCCAGTGCTCCCTTTGTGGCCTTCTCTACAATGGAGAGACTGGGAACAAATTGGGAGATTGCTTAGCTGTGCACCTTCACTCCATCTGCAGTGACAGAGACTTCCCAGTAGCCAATCATTTCAGTTCTGTGTCACACTCTCGTGCTTGCATGTCTGTCCATGGCTTTATGTACTGTCTCACCAAGACCACCCATAAATTGAAGGAACAACACCTGATTTTCCGTCTGGGCACTCTCCAGCCAGATGGCATTAGCATCGACTTTTTCTGTTTCTGCTAACCTGCTCTCCTCTCTCCCACCACCCCCTTCCCCATTCTCTTCCAGCTCTCCTCCCCTTTCCCTCTCTATACACCGAGCCATCCCTCCACCCCTTAATCACTGCTGACCCCTCCCTCCCTTCCCCACCAATAATCTCCTGCCTTTGTGACCACCCCTCCCCCCTATTCTTTTGTTCAGATGCCTACTGACATTTTTCTACACTTTGATGAAGGGCTCAAGGCCGAAACATCAGTTATGTAGTTTTTACCTTTACTATATAAAAGACACTGTTTGACCAACTAAGTTTCTCCAGCAGTGTGCGTTTTTACTTCAACCATGGTGTCTACAGATTTTAATGTTTTACAAATGCCATCAATAGTGGCTTTTCAAATTGCACTGCAATTAATGCTGATGCAACCATTAAAGAGATTCAACACCTACATTTAACCTTGCAATAGCAGTCAAGGTACAAGACGTAGTTAAATTTGAGGCAACCCATCTCTAACACATTGATACTGAAACTATTGCGGGGTGTTGCCACAAATCAAGTCATCAAGTTTATTGTCATCTGATTGTACAAGTACAACCGAACAAAACAGCGTTCTCTGGCATCGGTTAAAAACTTGCGGACACACGACCAAATGTAACACACATACAGACAAATAATACATATACAGGCCAAGTATTTTATCTATAAGAATAAATAAATAAATATTGTTTTGTACAAATTGAGTGTCTCGAATGGTTAGTGAGAGCAGTACCTTTGGTTGTTCAGCATTCTCACTGCCTATGGGAAGAAGCTATTTTGTTAGTCTGGTGGTGATGGCTCTGTTACTCTTGTATATCTTCCCTAACGGGATCAGGTGAAAGATGCTGTGTGCAGGGTGCGTTCCCAGCACACAGCAATGATTTTGTGCATCCTCTTCAGACAATAATCCCAGTAGATCATGTCAATGGGGAGGGGGGGGGAAGAAATTCCAGTGATCCTCTCTGCCACTCTTATGATCCTCTGGACTGACGTCTGATCCATTTCTCTGCAGCACCCGTACTACACTGTGATGCAGTCAGGGTGCTCTCAATAGAGGTCCAATAGAAGGTTGACATAATGGTTGCTGGTAGCCTTGCCCGCTTCAGTCTTCTCAGGAGGAGTGGTCACTGTTGCACCTTCCTGACAAGTGAGGAGATGTTGAATGTCCATCAGTTAAGTGAACTCCAAGAAACCTGGTGCTCTCCACTCTTCACTGCAGAGTTTTTGATGTATAGTGAAGGGTGGCCATCATGGTCCTCTTGAAGTCCACAATCATCTCCTTTGTCTTGTCCACATTGAGACTCAGGTTATTACTCTCGCACCATTTAACGAGTTTTTCCACTTCTTTTCTGTAGTGCGACTCATCATTGTTGGTGATGAGACCAACTATTGTGGTGTCATTTGCAAACTTGATGACATTGTTGGAGGTGGATCTGGCGATGCATTCGTGGGTCAGTAGCGTTAACAGGAGCGAGCTGAGTACATAGCCCTGAGGTGCACCAGTGCTTAGTGTGATGGTGTTTACTATTCTACTACCAACCCGGACAAACTGTGGTCTTTCTGTTAGGAAGTTCAGGATCCAATTACAGAGAAGGGTGTTGAGTCCCAGCAAGGTCAGCTTTCCAGTCCTCATGGAAGCAGAAAGATGGTGGAATGATAAGTGAAATAACAATAATATGGCCTCAGCCCATTGAGTAAATGTCCACTGTGCTTTACACAGCATTGGATATTAGGGTGTCTATGTATGTGGCTGAAGAAACAGTGATTTAACATATTTAAATCATTCACCCATCTCCATGACAGTCATCGCCAATCTCCTGATCATGAATAGCTATTCCCAAGGACCCCCATCTGATGCCTCCAGATGCTGTGCACAAAACCTCTGCCACTTCCACTCGCAAGTCCTGCTGAGATAAATACAAGGTAAACAAGGCCTTGCTATTAAGATTGGTCATTTCTGAATGTTAATACACCTAACTATTCTTTTCTTAAGTCTTCAGCTCAAAATAGATTCAATGTCATTCCCCAAATCTGAAGACCTCTTTCTTGGGACAAATCTGACCAGGATCATCCTCCCCCACTGTTATCCTTGTAGCGTGAATTTCTTGTACATCTGAGCCCAAGGAAGATCCAATGACATTTGAATACATAAAATAGTCTTGAGGCAAATACATCTAACTAGGGCCAAATCCAATCTTCTCACTGAGAACACCCTCCATCATGTTTCTGCAGCAATACTAATGTGCTAAATGAATAAACTCAGAACAGGCCTGTCAGCTCAAAATTCAGTATCAATGAAGTACTGTGGGCCAACAGCAGAAACATGCACCACAACATCTATAACCTAATGGCCTGGCACACCCTTCACCCTCTCCTTACTATCAGGGAGGGGGAGTCAAGCCTGCTACAATGAGGAATGGAATAGGACATGCTGCATCAGACGGGCTGCACCTATTCTCACACTGTACCCCAGCCTTCATGTTGTTTTATTTTAATCCGGTGTTCAATCACAGATGATGTTGTAGGCCCATGATCTTTGTATATGAACCTCATGAACATTTGTTCTTGGAAGAGTAAACATTTTAATGGTCAGAAGGTTACAGGTTGGAGAGAGAGATAGAAATTTAGGGTTTCAAATCATCCCGTACACCATTTCTGTTGAGAAGTTAGGGAGGGAAGAAAGTGAATAGTGATCAGAGACATGGCAATTTGCTTCAAAGGCCTGCAAAACTTACAAGTAGTTGCAAAATACTAGTGTAACATTATTGTGGTTTGCCCAATTTCTTTTACCTACAAAACTAATTGTTCAATTGATTGCAAAATGTTGCTTTGTGGCATTAGGTTGTAATTTAGAATTCATTTTCACCTATTTGTCAGGTTTCAAATTCCAAAATATTTTTACAGATGTCTGGAAGAAGCACAGACTGAACTTTGGGAAGCAGAAATTATAGTGAAAGCACTTGGCAGCATTAGGTCCGGATTTATTAATGAACAATTGGACTCTATTATGGCAGGTGAGACCCTAAATTTCTAAGCTGTAAAATTAAGTTTAAGTTTATTTGCCACAAGGTACCTAGTACAGTGTGAAAGGTTCTTCTGCATACAGATCAAGTGTTTGTTATTGTGTACTTAATAATGAATCGAATCGGCAGGTGAGGTAAACCAAATAAAAGACTTTACTGAACCAAACATGATAAACAGGGTAGGGAGAGAGAGAGCCCACAGCATGGCATCTGCTCCCTGCTCGTTCTCAATTCAACTAACGCACCCTCGCGGTGTATGATGTGCTGTTGTGAGTATGGTGACTGCAATGCAATTGCAACCAATGGCAGCAGCTGTCTACAAACAGCTTATCTTGCTGCCAAATATATATATAGTATTACAATACAAAGGGAAGATCGATTAGCTCCAAGCAAGGTCAGCAGGTGAGCACTGTTAAAGGGTTAAATATCCTGAGTAGTTCATTTCACTCAAGTCTAATTTTAACTTATCCAGTTGTGAATTGTTTGTGACATAGGAGACGAGTGTGGACTTCAGGAGGGCAAAGGTCGAGCATCCTCCACTGCACATCATGGAAAGTGTGAAGAGCGCACCGTTTCTTGGTTTGCATATAAGGGACAAACTATCCTAGGCTCACAACATGTCCTCATTAGTCAGGAAGGCACATTTCCCAAGGAGACTGAGGAGGGCAAGGCTACTGGCCCCCATCTTGACAACCTTTTACAGGGATACAATTGAGAGAGTCTTATCTGGCTCATCATTAGGTGATATGGTGACTGCAAAGCACCAGACCAGAAGTCTATGCACCAAATCATTAAAACAGCCTAAACTAGAGGATCACTGGAGTCTTGCTTTCATTTATAAACAACATTAACTGTAAGTGTTCTCAAAAAGGGTTCAAGAAAATATAAAAGACTCTTTCCATCCAGCACACAGTATCTTCAACCCACTACCATCAAGAAAATAGAGAAGCATTAAAATCAGGACTGTTGCACTGGGAAGTAGTGTCTTCCCACAGGCTGTGAGACAGATGAACAGTTATATATATTTATTTTGATTTTTAATGTGATTGTGTGTACTGTGTATTGTGTTTTTGTCCATGCATCACGGTCTGAAGAGACGATGTTTTATCAAGTTGCTCATGTACAAACAAAAGACAATAAACTTGAACTTGATTTATCACCTTTTCTGCCTTAGAATGGACAGTCAAGATCTTATGTTAACTCTCCAGGAAGATCCAACTGCTCTTCTAAATCACATGTCCAACTCTCTCTCAATTATTCCACTGTTTTTCCTTCATGTACCTCACTCACAAATCTATTAAATTTGCTAAATACAGAATGTACACAGAAATTCTGGACTACAAGGAAGATTACTGCTAAAGACACAGGTTTCTTTATTCCTCTTCTTACCCATACACATACAAAAAGTACATCTGCAATAACAGATAGTCTTCTTCCCATTAAATTGTCATCTCTGTAATTACAAAAATTTATAATCTCTTTTAGTTTACTTCCCTCCCTCAACAACATAATCTGCAATCAAGGATTCAAATTCCATACTTAAGTTGATACCATTCATGACTAACCATCCATCAATATCCCATGACCCTCCATTGTCAGCTTTCTTGTTAAGCATCAAATTCTAGTTGGGGTGCACTGAAGATTGGGGTGCATCATTCTCTCCTTTGGATTGCAATGCTTCAAACTTAGTATAATATTCATGGTTTGGAATGAAGTAAACCTGCTGTTTAACCTGTGGTGCGCTGTTAGACAGAACCAGACACACACAGGTAAAGACTGTACAACAGGCTTTAATCCACAAAGACTTCCACAGAGCCAGGCTGGCTGTTGCTGCAGTAACTCTGAGTGAGACTTCGGAGGCCGGCGCAGGCTTATATCCCGGAGGGTGATTGACACCCGACCGGGTGGGGCTTGATCCATTCAAGTCGACTGATTGACAGCTGGCTAGATATTGTCCTGTCCCTCTTACACTCCTGCAGGTACAGAGGTTACCCCCTGCAGTAGGCCGGTGGTGTACCACCACATTCACCCCCTTCTTTAAAATTGTCCCAGGGGTGGGGGGAGGGGGGGAGGCAGTAACAAAGAATCGTACCAACTATAGAAAAATACAGTATTTACAAATTGAGACGATCCAGCGGCCGCCAGAGTCTCTGTGACCATCGTAGGACTTGCTCCTGGTCACTGGTCAGAAGGGGAAGTGGGGGGACTGGCAGCAGGGGTCCGAGTAACTGGTGTGGTGCCATGCAGAGGGGTGGCCGAGGGGGCCAGGGTCGATGTGTGAGAGTTGTATTGGATGGGTGGGGGGGCAGGTTCGTCCCCCATGGCTGAAGTGGGCCCCTGTTGGTCAAGGAGGTCCTGCATGCCCCATAGCTGCCTGGGGATGGGGATGTATGCCCGGTTGGTGTCATCCTGAGCTGAAGGATGCTGTGGAATGGTGGGTGCTCCTGCTGGTGCCAGGTCCCTTGTTGAGATGGTGTCCTCCCTGCCACTGCCGAACCTAACGTAGGCGTAGTTGTGGTTCGCGTGTCAGAGGAAAACCTGCTCGACCAGGGGTTCAGCCTTGTGTGCCCATACGTGCTTACACAGGAGCACCGGTCCTGGGGACACGAGCCATGCTGGAAGGGACATTCCAGTCGCCGACTTCCTGGGGAATGAGAACAGACGTTCATGAGGGGTCTCGTTGGTAGCCATACACAGAAGTGACCTAATGGCATGGAGCACCTCAGGCAGGTTGTCCTGCCAGTATTCAACGGCCCACCCTTTTGACTTGAGGGCCAGGAGAACCACCTTCCAGTCCACCCCATTTTTGTGTCCCACTTACCCATTGTCTCTCGGGTTGTAACTAGTCGTGCAACTAGTCGCGATGCCCCTCGCCATCACTCATAAAGCTAGACCCCCCAGTCTCTGTGGATGAAAGTGGGGTAGCCAAACATGGTGAAGATCTGCTCCAGGGCCCTGATGACGATGGCCATGGAGGTGTCCAGGCCAGGGATAGCGAAAGGGAAGTGGGGGTACTCATCCACTAGCATGAGTAAGTAGGCGTTTTGGTTCGTGGAAGACAGGGGCCCTTTAAAATACACGCCGAGGCCCTCGAAGCGCCGAGTGGCTTTTACAACATGTGCCTGGGGCGGACGGAAGAAGCAGGGTTTACACTCGGCAGGCCTCAGTCATGTTCCTGACGTCCCTGATGGTATACGGCAGGTTCTGGGACTTAATGAAATGATACAACCTGGTGACGCCCGGATGGCAGAGGGACTCATACAGTGCATGCAGCTTGTCGTCATGTATAGACGCACAGGTCTGAGAGAGGGCATCGGAGGAGTCATTAAACTTTCCCGGGTGGTACTGGTTGTCATAGCTGTAGGTTGCCAGCTCAACTCTCCTGCACAAGATCTTGTCGTTCTTGATCTTGCTCTTGTGGGCGGTGTTAAACATGAATGCAACGGCCTGCTGGTCAGTGAGGAGGGTGAATCGCTTCCACAATCGCCTTGGCCTCATTTTCAATGGCGGAATGCCCTAGCTCGGAACCGTGGAGGGTCCTAGAGAAGAAGGCGATGGGGTTGAGAGTAGCAGCGAGGGCTACATGGGAGGCATCACTCTCCACCTGGAAGGGGGAGTCCTCATCCATGGCCTGCATCGTGACATCTGTGATGTCCTGCCTGATGCGTATGAAGGCTGCCTGTGCCTCGGGTGGGAAGGGAAAAGTTGTAGCTTGGGCCAGTGGGCGGACCTTGTCCGAGAAGTGAGGGACCCACTGCGAGTAATAAGAGAATAAGTCAAGGCACCTGCAGAGGGCCTTTAGCATGGGGGGAAGAGGTAGCTCCATTAATGGGTACATCCACTCTGGATCTAGGCCAATGACCCCATGGGCCACGATGTACCTCAGGATGGTGAGGCGGGCGGTGCTAAACACACACTTCTCCTTGTTATAAGTGAGATTCAGCTCCCCGGCCGTCTGGAGGAATTTCTCCAGATTGGCATCGTGGTCCTGCTGGTTACAGCCGCAGATAGTGACGTTATCCAGACACGGGAATGTCGCCTTCAGCTTGTGCGATCCATCTCCCGCTGGAAGACGGAGACCCCATTCGTAACCCCAAAGGGAACTTGGCGGAACTGGTACAGGCGCCCGTCTGCCTCGAAGATGGTGTATGGCTCGTCCCTCGGGTGGATGGGGATTTGGTGTTAAGCTGACTTCAGGTCAATCGTGGAGAAAATCTGGTAGCGGCCTATCTCATTGACCATGTTGTCTATCCTCGGCAGGGTGTAGGCATCCAGTTGGGTATACCGGTTTATGGTCTGGCTGTAATCCGCGACCATCCTTGGCTTTCTCCCCCCTTTTGACCACCAGGACTTGGGATCTCCAAGGGCTGTTACTGGGCTCTTATGACGCCTTCCGCCAGGAGCCGCCACACCTCCGCCTTGATAAAGTCTCTGTCTGCGGCACAATAGTGCCTACTTCTGGTGGCGATCGGCTTGCAGCCTGGCGTAAGGTGTGCGAAGAGCGCTAGGAGGGTGATGCATAGTGTGGAGAGTCCACAGGTTGGCCGGGGTTGGTAGGTCAGCGTGCTGTGTAGCATGAGTGGAGGTTGGGGCTCCCTCGAAGGCAAGGGTGATGCTCTGCAGGTGGCACTGGAAATTCAGGCCCAGGAGGACTGGGGCGCAGAGTTTGGACATGAACCCCGTGTATGTCTCTCCTCCCACAGTTATATCGGCTGAGCAGCGCCTGAGGGTTCCAACAGTCTTGTCCTTGGTAGCGAGGGCGATCAAGAAGGTGGTGGGATGGACTTTTAGTTTCAGAGAGTGGGTCACGCTCGGGTGAATGAAACTCGCTGCTGCCACTGTCGAACAGACACTTTGTTCCTGTTGCATGTTGGACTTGCACGCCCATCATAGAGTGCTCGAGGTCGTGGGGGATGTTCCTGGTCAGAGTGGTGGCAGCCAGGACCATCTCGGGGTTGGAGTCGTCGCTCTCTGGTTGTGTGCGGTGATTTATGGTGTCCAGAGGCGTGAGGAGTGTCGGTAAGGCGGCTTGGTCATCACCCGTGTTGACCATGTTGTCGTTGGTCGTCGGGAGTGGTGTGCTGCAATTGATGGCATCCGGAGGCATGGGGAGCATTGGTGGGGCAATCTGGTCATGGCCCATGTTGACCACATAGTTCCCGTCGTCGTTGTAGGGCCTCTGTGTCGGCCACTGTCCGGCCCAAGAAGGCGGAACCATGTGGGGGCCCGCGGCATGGCTGGCCTCCTTCCCCAGCTGTGTTCGTCGCGCCGGGGAAAGTGATGTCATTGCAGCCGGCGGAAGTGACGTCGCCCTGTTAGCCGGATGTGACATCACACCATGAGCCGGAAGTGACGTCATTGTAGTTTTCAGCGAGCAGCTGGTCCGGGTGCACGGGGAACACGCTGCGATTGTCGCTGGCAGGGCCGGATGCTGCACCGTCGGAGTCAGGGAAGGCGGAAGTAGTAGCGGGGACAATGGCGTCGCCCGGCACGCGCACGTGGAGAGGGGAGGCCATAGAGGGCCGCTGAGCTGCCGGATGGCTTTGAAAGGCACACTTTAGTAAAGTGGCCTTTCTTGGCACATTGGGAACAGTACCGATTCCTAGGCGGGCATTTTTGGTGCAATTGTCGGTCTGACCCACACCAGGACCTATTTCCTTTCTGAACCACCTATACTAAATGACCACTTATCAATAGAAGGTCAAAGGCCTAATCTGTAACAGGAGAAACTGCATGATTCCTGCTCAGTGTTTGTTCACAGAACACAGTCCTCCATTTTAATGCATTGTTTCAGATACTTTTTGGAAATAACAGGTCAAAAGACCTGAAAACAAAGCATCTGGTGATGTCTTTGGCGTGCAAATCTAACTTGCACTTAATCTAATGTGCAACATTCAAATACTTGAGGTACTTATCTTTTGCTCTATGCACAAAGTTGTTTTGATGGTGAAATTTTAATCAAGCTGTCAGTGCAGAATTAAAGTGTGTCCATTCAACCTCTTTCAATTTAAAATGATGGCTACTGCTCATAATATTGAAGAGTTAGTTCCACTTTTCTGTATTTTGATTGGGTGGAAGTTCTTGAGCTTCATTAATGTTATTTATTAAATGGCAATCATAAAGCTATAAAAATCTTATCACTGATAATGAAAATAAAGGATGTATTTTGGAAGGTTGCAAGAGAACTCATGAGGCAGATCTGTGGCTTAATCTGGGACAGAAGGAAATGAAGGATCTATTTTCTGCTGAGAGCAATATAAGTCAACTGTAAGTTATTTGTATTCATTTTAAACTCCCACCCAATTTTAGATGATATGTGTACATATCCAATGGCATAAAAATCTAAGAATCATTGCACAGGAAACAACCATTCTGTCCATCAATTCTACATGTTTTATATATAAGAATAATGGAACTGGGCCCTTTCTCCAACCTCCTGATAATTCCCAACAAAGCTTTTCCTTCCAAATACTTACCTGGCTCTCTCTGTCTGTCCATCTGTCTCTCTCTCTCCTTGCACAAAACACTGACTCTCGAGCAGGGCTTCAGTTATTCATCATAGTGTAGTGGAAGTGTAGCGGGCCGAGTGGGCGCATAGCACAGTATTGTGAACCGTCGCCAGTGTGGCTCACCAGCAAACGCATGGAGCCGTGGACCAAGCTGCTATGTACTCATCTGGGCAATGGACTGCGTACACGCAATACTGCATGCTGAGTAACGGCACACTGGATTGCTATGCCTTTTTCTAGAGGGCGCAGGGCTCCCACCGTGTTTGGATTGGCGGCAAACACATAGTAATGTTACGCCCCCCGCCCCCATCCCGTGGAGCCTGGGATGGGAGGGATATAAAAGAAATATAGCAAACTCAAATAAAGAGTCTTTGGATGACTAACCCTGTGTGTGTGTGCATTGATTTAGTAGCCCTACTGGAGTAGTGTAAGGTAAAACATCATGAGATGGGAATGTGTAGGGAGTTACCCTGTACAGGGCAGTAACAAGAAGGGGAGGTGTCCTTGTACTCCTGTTAGGTAAAACATCATGAGATGGGACCGGAGAAGGAGTCACCCAGTACTAAGGAGTAACAGAATGCATCCTTGTACTTACAAGATAAGAGAGACATTGATGGATTGAGAGGCAGGAAGCTAGCAGGGAAAGGATAGCAACAGTTTTAGTCATTGGACAAGTAATGATATGATGATGTTCTAAGCATGTATCCAAGGGTATAAAAAAATCACCATTTTGCTGATAACGGCAGAATGCATTCTCCGACTAACTTTGTTAGTCGCAAGTATTACAATCCGGTAATAAAGAACAAAGAACCCTGATTTCGACTCAGTCTGGTGTTTGTCTCACTCATTCATGAACAAAGCAGACCTAACAGTAGTCCCTACAATAGTTCCCTTTTCAGCCTTCCATGACCCAGAATCCTTCCACTCACCCTCAGAAATTGCACTCTCAACTCTTCCCCTCCACAGAACTGCTCTGACAGATGATTTTACATGGAGAAGAATATCTCCATGCAAATTCGCTGGAACTAAATCCTAAATATTCCCAACAGCATGTGAGGGGTGCTTTCAGTGCTTGGACTGCACTGGTTTGAGAATGGGCAATATATGCTGGTTTTGCCAGCAATGTCCACATCCTGTAAGTTTAATACCAAAAAGAAAATGGAGGCAACACCAAATGTGCAAAGCAAATTTCCATGAGCATCAATGAAGTTTGTTGTGAGGTAAATATTGACAAAGAAACAAGGAACAACCTTCCCTTCTCCATGAAGTGGTCCAAAAGCAATTTTTTCAGACCTATCAGTAAGGTCCTGACATAAATTCAAAATAGCAGTCATTATTATTTTCCATATCATAATCATGTTCTCTGTTTGCCATGATAGTCACCAGGTTTAGTGGTAAGGCAACAACGATTAACAAAGGTGTCAACAATAAATAACATACTGTGGTTAGAGTGGAATCAGCAAATACATTTAATTCAGCCTTGGCACTCAAAACTTAACAAATATTGATGGTATTATAATGATGACAACAATTGTTGTAGCTGTTCTCAGATATTTGAAAATAATTTTTGTTCAAGCTCACAGTAGGGAGCAGGTTGTTCCATCAACAGCTCAACTGTTGTTTATCACTTTGCTCAACCATGAGTTGAAATCTAAATTCTTTCCATTAAGGCCACTTACTGTTTGTTAGATGTTGGACTTCATTTACTTATTTTTTCATAGATATAAAGTATTGTTTTTGATCTAGTAACACTTCCCTTTTGTGTTTAATTATCTCCTGTTTGTTCAATTAACCAGTCTTTGTGTTTCCTGACAATTAAAAGCCAAGTATCTCTATATAGGTACTAATTATGGAGGACAGCAGGAAGACGTAATGATTCTCAACAAGCTCTGTGTATCTCCTGTTGATTGGGAGTGGTTCTGGTTAAATAGAGCATTCTTTGTTGAGTCCTTGAAAACGTTATCTTTGGTTTTACTGCAGCAAGGTTATTGTTGCAAATGTTAAAGTTTCCATTGATTTCTTATTAAAAGATCACATTTCAATACTTTAGTTGCATGTTTTTGTTGTAAACCCTACAAAGACGAATACTACAGATTCATGGCTGCAGAGAGGATTGGAGGAAGAGGAGGATTTTGGACACTAATGAAGGCCAGGTAAATTAAGGAGACAAAGCACTTACGAGATATTTCCCATTATTAACCACAGAATTGAATATGATACTAGGGCGGAGATGCTGGAACTATATATAAAATATATGAAGTCTTTGGCCTGAAAGATTAACTATTTTTCTTACTGCAGCTGCTGCCTGACCAGTAAGTTCTATTTTTATATACTGTATATTAAACACTTGCATGGATACAGTCAGAGTACAGTGTTTAATTCTGGTCACGACATTATAGGAGGAAGGACATAAAGTTTTATAGCATGGAAACAGGCCTTTTGACCTACTGAATCTGCAATGATCATCAAACTCCAATTTATATTAATCCAACACATTATACTGAGATGGCATTGGTTATTATTCCTATACATAAGTATGATCTAGAAATGCATTGAAATACCTGCTTGTTGCAGCTACGCAGGTGCGTAAAACACGCTAACAAACAAGTATAAATTAAATTAACATATTGCACCACAAGAAGAAATCCCATCCTACTTTCTGATAAATTCCTCTTTAACTCGCATCTACACACAATTAACTGTGGCAATTAGCCATCTTGCATATATTTGATAGAAAAGGATATGGGCAGGGCTGGAGAATTTTAGCTATGAATGAAGAGAGGAGAATCAGCAATTGTTATCCTTGAAATAAAATAAAGTAAGTGGCGCTTATAAACTGAATAGGATGGACATTTTCCTGAGCAATGAATTTACTAATCAGGAAGCAAAGATTTAAGGTATTTGGTGGGAAAATTGCAAGGAAATTGAGGGAAAAAATTATTGCAACCAGGAGATGGTGGGAGCCTGGAACTCATTGTCTGGCTTCTAAGCTTCTACATGGAGTCATAAAAATGGAGAGAATAGAAAGGCATGAGTCACATGGAAGAAGCAGAGTTTTAGTGTAATTTGGGTATCATGTTAGATGAAAACATAGTGGGTTGATGGGTATATTCCTGAGCTGCTCTGTTCTATGTTTTATGTGGAGAAGAGAGAAATGCTCATGACATTCGAAAAGTACGTGGATATGACGTTGAAGTCAAACAAATGTGGGATAAATGTTGTAAAATGATCTTAGTCTCAAAGGTCCTCCAATTCTATGACATTGGAAGCAGAAGTTGTGACAATCAGAGGTCAAAGATCATGGCAGAATATGGAATTCAGAAATTATCTCTTCTCCTCTGGCAATTTCTCAGGATCAAGGATGATTTACTTTCACTTTGTTTTGTTTAGTGATCTGAGGAGGGTGATGAGGGCTATTTGGATATGGGAACTACAGACCCTTCAATGAATAGGACAGGTGATACCATACTGGATGAGTTGGTAGTTTGTGAGGTGGTCCACACATTCTGCCGCTTATGGCTGGCTTCTGTGCATTTCCAACAATGAACCTGATGTTTACAATGCCATTTCAAATGCTCCACATCCTCACTGAGTGTTTACAAACCCAGGAATATCATTGTGTGTTAATTCTTCATTACAGCAAGCCAAGTATCACAAGGCATTTATTAATTCTGCAGGGCCAGTCACTGACAAGCCAGACGAACATATTTTTGAACTCAAAGGTTTCTCCACAAGGATGATGTACCTCTTCAGGTTTCCCATGCATTAAAAAGGTGATGCCCATTGGCTTGTTCTTTAAAGCAGTGATATTGATATCAAAGTGTCTGATATTCTGAGCTAGAGCATCAATTATCCATCAGTCCTAATATTCCAAGTGTCAAATTTCAAATTGTGGATTAAAACTTGGCTGATCATGGGATTGTTTAACATAAGATAACCATTTCACACCAGACAAACTTCACAGGACAAGATCTGGATCCAATGGCAAGAGGAACCAAGACCAGATATATTGAGCTCCAGCCACCTAAAAAGGGGTAACCTAAAATAGATGAACAGAAGTAAATGATAGAAGTAAATTGAATGAGAAATAACCATTTTGGGGGATTAGCTCGTTCAACAAAAATTCATCTCTCTTTCCATTCTTAGGAACCTTTCCCTCACTGTTATTGCTATGGCTTTGGGCCATCAAATAAGGGAGGTAAAAATAGTATTAAAAGGCTTCAGGTCTGGCAGACAATCAGGACATTTGGGAAATTAACAGTGAAAAGGCCAAAAGAGTGTGGTGTTTTCTTAAATGAAAACTGTGTTATCTAATTCTAGGATGGCTATCCTCTAGAATAAACTCATCTTTGATAGATACTTCTACAATTAGATCGAGATTTACATGCTGTTTATTGTTATGTACTCAAAAATACACAAAAAGGGTTTTTTTCCCCCTGTTTGTCTTGTAAAGGAACACAAAGAGAGGCCACTAAAACAGTGCCACTATCAAGACAAGACTCCCTTCAGAAACATCGAGTACTGCCAATTCCTGAGCTCATGTAATCATCCTGTCCTGTCCAGCGGTGAACCTGAACTCCAGGCATGTAAGTCACCCTCCTCGGTCCCTAATTCCAAATCCTCAAAATGATTAGGAAGCTGTCCACACACAAAATCTTCAGGAGCCCTGCTTATCATTGACAATCTCACAAATCCCAGTCACCAAGCCTAGTTCCAACAACCTGGCAATAGAATGAAAAGGAAATCGAGGCCGATGTATGAAAATACCCTCTCCTGTGAGAACAAAAAAAATTCTTTAGGATAATGTTCTTTTTTGAATAGCTGCATCAATATTTCAAGAAGATGAACAAAAACACTTTCCCCATATTATCTTTTCTGTATAGACAAAAAGTTGAAGTTGGTAAACAAACATCAGGTCAAGAGCTTTAATTCTGAGAGATCTCTGAGAAAAATGTACTATAATATTGTGCAGGACCTGAAAGGTAGGCACGAACATTATGTGCATGATGAACTGCATGCCAGATCTTACAACACTCATCAGGCAAACATACTACAAGCTTTGTTCAGCATTAAGCATTAACAGTGGTCGCAGAAGCTCCTGCGCATAAGTAATTCGTGAGAAGAATCCAAATATTTAACCTAATCAACTCAAGGCCATTTCAGTTGTGAGCTCATTTTTAAGCTACATGGTGCAAATAATTATACATTTTAAAAGTATATCTTTCCTTCAACTCTTATTTCATAATGCGAACATGGGTCACAGCTGTGAACCCTCCATGTTACCTTTAGTAATAATAGCTTTTTTAAACAATAAGGATACTAATTTTTTTAAATGAAAGATACTAAAAGCTTTTTTAAGCATATTAAGAGTAAAAAAGGGGAGAGAGTACATATAGGACCAATAGAAAATTATGATTTTGGGAGACCTATGAGTGGAACTGAATGAGTATTTTGCATTAGTCTTCACCGTCGAAGACATGAGCAGTGTACCTGACTTTCAAGCTTATCAAGGAAGAGAGATGAAGGCAGTCATAATCATCAGAAAGTAGGTTCTTAGGAAGCTGGATGGTCTGAGGGTAGAAGATAAGTCTCCCAGACCAAATGGAATGCACTCGCGAGTTCTGAAAGAAGTGCCTGAGGAGATCGTGAAGCCATTAGTAATAATCTTCTAAGAATCAATAGATTCTAACATTTTTCTGGAGGACTAGAAAATTGTGAAGGTCACTTCGCTATTTAAAAAGGGGGATAGACAGCAGAAAGGAAATTATAGATGAGTTCACCTTATCATAGATGGTCAGGAAGTTGTTGGTGTTGATTGTCAAGGATGAGATTACAAAAGTATGAAAAGTGTAAATGTAAGATATAGGCTGCTACAATATAACTTTATTTGTCAGTTATATTTAACTCCACAAAAAAATTAAATAGACTGAATCATTCTTTATCAGATTTGTATTTTAGATGTGGACAGGAAGTGGGTACATTTTTGTATTCTATTTGGCAGTGTCCTTTTTGGATGAAAGTGGGCAATTTATTGGAACAAATAACAGTTGTATTCCAACAGGATCCAATGCTATTTCTAGTAGGTAATTTTAAAGGAATCAGGCCTAAATTAAAATTGACTATGTATCAAATGGTATTTGTTAAAATTGCTTTAGGAATATCTAGGAAATGCATTGCTATAAATTGGAAATCAGACACAGATTTAGGAATGGAGAGATAGCACGTGGAAGTTTGGAGTTGCATACCACTTGAGAAAATTACATACAATTTAAGGAATAAGGATCACATATTTTGGAAAATATGGTGCCTATATTCACAAAGTGTGAGTATGAATGTTTAATTAAAACCCGACATGGTTCTCTCTTTTGGTGGTCTCTCTTATTGGATGGTATTAAATACTGGAAGTTACTCTACTGACAATCTCTAGCCCTATCTTTCTTTTTCCCTTTCTTTCCTTTCCTTATGGGGTTTAGTGGGGAGAGGGGGTGGGTAAGTGATTTTCTTTTCCTTTTTTCTTACTTTTTTATAAGTGTATTTGAAATTCACTTAAAATTTGTAATGTTTTATTTAAATTTATAAATAAAATATTCAAAAAAGGACGAAGTTACAAAGTATATAGAGGTTTCTGGCAAGATAGGCAAAAGTCAGCATGGTTTCCTCAAGGGAAAATGTGGCCTGACAAACCCACTGCAGTTTTTTGAGGTTGGACAAAGGAGATGCAGTTATATATTTGGATCTTAAAAAGGCCTTTGACAAGGTCCTGCACTTGAAGCTACTTCGCAAGATGAGAACCCATGGAATTACAGGAAAATATACTAGCATTGGCTGATCAGCAGAAATAAAGAGTATGAGAATAAAGGGTTCCTAATTCTGACTGACTACCAATCACTAGTGGTGTTCTGCAGGGATCAGCGTTGGGGGCCACTTCTTTTTATATTGTATATGAATGATCTGGATTGTGGAATAAATGGCTTTGTGACTAAATTTGCAGATGATACCAAGATAGGTGGGTGGGCAGGTAGAGAAGAACAAACAGAGTGGCTGCAGGGAGATTCGGATGGATTAGGAAGATGGGAAAAGAGGTGGCAAATGAAATACAATGTTGGAAAGTGGACAATCATGCACTTTGGGAGAAGGAATAAAAGGACAGACTATTATTTCGATGGGGATAAAATTCAAAATTCAGAGCTGCAGAGGGTCTTGGGAGTCCTCATGCAAGATACCCCAAAGATAACCTTCCAGGTTGAGTTGGTGGTGAAGAAGGCGAATACAATGGTGCCATACATATCTAGAGGAATAGGATAGAAGTTAGGATAGATATTGTGGAATAGGGATGTGATGTTGAGGCTTTGTAAGGCATTGGTAAGGCCTCACTTAGAGTTCGGGGTATGTTTTGAGCTCTTACTTTAAGAAAGCATGTTTTGGCATTGGAGAGGCTTCAGAGAGGATTCATATAATGATACCTGGAATGCAGGGATTAGCATATGGAGAACATATGACAGTTCTTGGACCGCACTTCTTGGAGTTCAAAAGAATGAGGGGGACCTCATAGAAGCATTTTGAATGTTGAAATGTCTAGACAGAGTAGATGTAACAAAGTGTTTATTCCCACGGTAGGGCAGTTTAGGACAAGAGGGCACAATTTCAGGAAGGAAGGGCACCCATTTAAAACAAAGATGCAAAGGAATTTCTTTCAACAGAAAGTGGTGAACCTCTGGAATTTGCTACCATGGGCAGCTGTGGAGGCTAAGTCATTGGGTATATTTAAAGCAGAGATTGATAGGTATCTGAATAGTCAGGGTAACAAGGGTTATGGGAGAAGGCTAAGGGGGAGAATGGATCAGATCATGATGGAATGACAGAGCAGACTTGATGGGCTGAATGACCTACTTTGCTCCTATATCTTATGGTCTTATGTGTTTCTAAAACATAATGGCATTGCACAGAGAGTAGCAGTCATTAGCTGAACTAATTGAGGTCAAATAAAACCAGTGGGCAGTGATAAGTAAAATTTTGAGTTTCGGAAATAATGGTTTGTAGTTTACTCCTACAACATACACATTCTTTGAACATTGATTAAACATATTGTGAGAATTTATATTTTATTCTAACAAGTGTGCAGGGTATATTTTTTCATGACCTGTATTCTGTCAAGTAACTGGGATTGTAGCATGTCCTTTAAATAAAATACTTTCCAGAATCAGAATCAGGTTTATTGTCATGAACACGGATAATGAAATTTGTTGTATGGTGGCAGCAATATTGTTCTTTATAGGTTCAAAAATTACTATAAATATTTCCATAAATACACAATTCTAATTAATTAATTAATTGATGCAAAAGAAAAAAAAGTGAAGTAATGTCTATGGTTCATTGGCCATTCAAAAATATGATGGCAGAGGGGAAGAAGCTGTTTTTGTACTGTTGGGTATTTGTCTTCAGGTTCCTGCACCTCCTTCCTGATAACAGTGAGAAGAAGACATAGCCTTGGTGGATAGGGCTCTCAGAGGCTGCTTTCTTGAGACCTGCCTCTCATAGATGTTCTTAATGGAGTGAAAACTGATGCCCATGTTGTCATTGGCTGAGTTCACAACTGTCGGTATCTTTTTCTGTCCTGTGCATTGGGTCCTCCATACCAGACAGTGATATAACCAGTCAGAATGCTCACATGACACAATGGCTAAGATGGCTACTTAGAACAATGCTCTACACCAATGGTGTATAATTATCCTTTAAAAATTCACTGCTACAGTCTATATTGTTGCAGTAGCAGCTCTAAAGTGTTATCATTTGTGTAAGATGTCAAAACAACTTAAATTGATAGCTTCCAGAGAGTTCAAGAGACATTTTAGGTTGCAGTGCTCTAGGCAGGAGACCTTGGATCAAGATTTTGGAGACCTGTCATCTGAGGGTGTACAGCAGGAGGCAAATCATGACTTGGCTGGTATATACGTGGTTTTGAAAAAAATCTCAGATGATCTGGTAGGCCTTGAAGATATACACTGCTCTATAAAGTGAATGGAGTCAAAGCTGACTTTGCTAATTAATAGGCTTTCAGAGGTCAAAAACAGATCAACAATCTAGAAGTGGCAGAAAGGGAACGAGAAGTTAACCCGTTGGTTACCAAAGTGAATAGTGACCAACTAATAGATAAATTGGAGGACTTGGAGAACCGTAATCAGAGCAACAATCTCCAATTCTTCAGTATTCCAGAGGGAAAGGAGGAGCAGGATGTCATCGCCTGCATAGATAAACTAGTCTCGGAGCTTGAAGGCCATCAGAAGAGAAATTTGGAAATAGAACACACACATAGAGCGCTGGGACCTAGATCCACAACTAGAAATAGACTTCAGCCTATCCTGATAAGATTTCTCAGGTCAACTGATTGAGATTTGATGCTGTGAGTGGTAAGGGTCAACGGCAAGTTTTCCTGGGGCTATAATCGCATTATGATTTTCCTGGACTTCTTCAGACACACAAAAGTAAAATGAAGACAATTTAAAGAATGCAAGAAGATGCTTTAGGGGAGGAATGTGAACTTTGTGCTGTTTTACCCTACCAAGCTAAGAATAGAGAATAAGGATGGTTTTAATTTTTTTGACTGTCCATATAAAGTAAGAAAATTTGTTGAGGAGATGAGGAAGTCTAACGACACTAGTTAATCCAAGCAAGATGTGAGTCAGCTTATGCTTGTATTTTTAAATTTTGTCGAACTGTACTGAAGCTACTTTATCCTCATTAGGGCTGACATGGTCTAAAGCAGGGGTGTCAAACTCAAATTCACGGAGGGCCAAAATTAAAAACTTGGACTAAGTCGTGGGCCAAACTAAATATTTATTGAAAATTTTCAACCACATCTGCATGTTTTCTCTTCTTTCAACATATGTAAATGTTAAACTTTTTCTTATTAAAATAAATGTTTAATAATAGTTTTGGTTAAACTCTTTCCAGAAGAAGCATTAACAAATGAGAAATAAAATATTCAATAAATAATATTTCTCTTTAGCCTTTAAGATCCTTTTAAATGTATTTTTTTTCACAAGCCAACAAGTCAAAAAAAATAACAACTTGCTTCAACGAAAATCCAATCTTTCAACTATGAACAGTCCAAAGTGAACCAAAGAAAATATTAATCCAAGTTTAGCTTGCTACACTTTGATTTACTCTGATGCACCTGGGTCTAAACCAGATACTTAGCATCTCTTCTTAGATGCAAGTTCATCAAACTCTGGGGTCAGAGTTTTCCTCCCACCTGTCTTGAAAGGTCTTGTTTTCTGTCTTTCGTTTGGCCATTTTTCATAAGGGGTTTATTACGTGTGAGTTGGGCGACAGGTCACAGATGCTAATGAAAGTAGAGAGGAGGTGGGGACGATTAGGGGGCTGACGGGCCGGTGCCAATGCATTTGCAAAGCATTCTGGGATTTGTAGTATTAGCTGTCCATGCGCTATACTGGCGCGGCGGCCAGCAGGCCAGCTCTAATACATATTTGATATGATCTTGCGGGCCAAATATAATTATATCACTGGCCAAATTTGGCCCGCGGGCCTGAGTTTGACATGTGTGGTCTTAAGTGTGACATATTGACTTTAAAAATGCACCGGCATCGTTTCTGAGCATTTAACTGGTTGGGGCATTTCATGGACCATAATCATTTGTGGAAGGGATGTTTGGCTGTGTTTTGTGGCCACTGTGGCACATGGAAGAGTTTTATGCGTTATTTTGTTACTTTTCATTTTAAACGAGAATTGATGAGTCAGTGTCAAAATATTGTGATGTATTTGTTTGTCTTAATTATGACTTCTCTTAATTTAGACCAGATATGATTCACCACATGGAATGTTAACGGACTGGGGAATCTTATAAAAAGGAAAAAAAGTAATGAATAAGCTTAAGAAACAAAAATGTGTTTCTACAGGAAACACATTTATCAGCAAAGGAATCAGCAAAGGAATCAGTAAAGATACTGCGTGGTTTTACTGGTCATATTTTTTACAGCGCAGGGTCAACTAAGAGCAGGGGCATTATAACACTTATCAATAGACAGCTGCAGTTTAGAGGTGAGAAACAGATCAAAGATGAAGCAGGAAGAATTCTTATTATTTTGGCAGAAATATAGAAGGAACATTTCTTCTTTGGCTTGGCTTTGCGGACGAAGATTTATGGAGGGGTAAATGTCCACGTCAGCTGCAGGCTCGTTTGTGGCTGACAAGTCCGATGCGGGACAGGCAGACACGGTTGCAGCGGTTGCAGGGGAAAATTGGTTGGTTGGGGTTGGGTGTTGGGTTTTTCCTCTTTTGTCTTTTGTCAGTGAGGTGGGCTCGGCGGTCTTCTTCAAAGGAGGTTGCTGCCCGCCAAACTGTGAGGCGCCAAGATGCACGGTTTGAGGTGATATCAGCCAACTGGCGGTGGTCAATGTGGCAGGCACCAAGAGATTTCTTTAGGCAGTCCTTGTACCTTTTCTTTGGTGCACCTCTGTCACGGTGGCCAGTGGAGAGCTCGCTATATAACACGATCTTGGGAAGGCGATGGTCCTCCATTCTGGAGATGTGACCCACCCAGCGCAGCTGGATCTTCAGCAGTGTGGATTCGATGCTGTCAACCTCTGCCATCTCGAGTACTTCGACATTAGGGATGAAAGCGCTCCAATGAATGTTGAGGATGGAGCGGAGACAACGCTGGTGGAAGCGTTCTAGGAGCCGTAGGTGATGCCGGTAGAGGACCCATGATTCGGAGCCGAACAGGAGTGTGGGTATGACAACGGCTCTGTATACGCTTATCTTTGTGAGGTTTTTCAGTTGGTTGTTTTTCCAGACTCTTTTGTGTAGTCTTCCAAAGGCGCTATTTGCCTTGGCGAGTCTGTTGTCTATCTCATTGTCGATCTTTGCATCTGATGAAATGGTGCAGCCGAGATAGGTAAACTGGTTGACCGTTTTGAGTTTTGTGTGCCCGATGGAGATGTGGGGGGTCTGGTAGTCATGGTGGGGAGCTGGCTGATGGAGGACCTCAGTTTTCTTCAGGCTGACTTCCAGGCCAAACATTTTGGCAGTTTCCGCAAAACAGGACGTCAAGCGCTGAAGAGCTGGCTCTGAATGGGCAACTAAAGCGGCATCGTCTGCAAAGAGTAGTTCACGGACAAGTTGCTCTTGTGTCTTGGTGTGAGCTTGCAGGCGCCTCAGATTGAAGAGACTGCCATCCGTGTGGTACCGGATGTAAACAGCGTCTTCATTGTTGAGGTCTTTCATGGCTTGGTTCAGCATCATGCTGAAGAAGATTGAAAAGAGGGTTGGTGCGAGAACACAGCCTTGCTTCACGCCATTGTTAATGGAGAAGGGTTCAGAGAGCTCATTGCTGTATCTGACCCGACCTTGTTGGTTTTCGTGCAGTTGGATAACCATGTTGAGGAACTTTGGGGGGCATCCGATGCGCTCTAGTATTTGCCAAAGCCCTTTCCTGCTCACGGTGTCGAATGCTTTGGTGAGGTCAACAAAGGTGATGTAGAGTCCTTTGTTTTGTTCTCTGCACTTTTCTTGGAGCTGTCTGAGGGCAAAGACCATGTCAGTAGTTCCTCTGTTTGCGCGAAAGCCGCACTGTGATTCTGGGAGAATATTCTCGGCGACACTAGGTATCATTCTATTTAGGAGAATCCTAGCGAAGATTTTGCCTGCAATGGAGAGCAGCGTGATTCCCCTGTAGTTTGAGCAGTCTGATTTCTCGCCTTTGTTTTTGTACAGGTTGATGATGGTGGCATCATGAAGGTCCTGAGGCAGTTTTATTTTTTATTATTATTTTATTATTTTAGGAAACATATATATTCTACCTAATATAGAAGATGCAGGATTTTTTGTGGATCTTGGAAAAAAAAACACTCTATTGGATCTTATAACATCATGCTTGGGGGAGATTTTAATTTGGTAATATATCCCATGATTGACCATAGTAAGATATTAATGAGAACCTCAAAGCTCACTGCGATGGTACAAAAAATGTGTAAGGCCCTTGGGCTTGTAAATATTTGGCGCCCAGTGGCGGATTACACTTTTTCTCTGCAGTTCGTAAAACATACAAAGATTGATTTCTTTCTAATATCTCAGTCACTTACTCAATATATGTCTCAATGCACAATTGGTTATGTTATAATAACAGATCATGCTTAGCTTTGTCTGGAGAAAATACCTCAGTATAAGATAATGCAGTCACATAGATGTAGATTTAATTCATCCTTGTTACAACATTCAATGTTTAGGCAAACTATGAGACAACAAATCAAGGAGTATTTAGAGTAAAATACACCTACGGCTTCTTTGGCCGGGATTAATTGGGAAGCCCTGAGGGTATTTCTGAGGTATTCAACATACTTCTTAAATATATATATCTATAGATATATATAAACAGAATAATCAGAAAATTACAAATTTAGGAAATAAAATCAAAGACATTGAAACAAAATTGAAGTAGCAGATATCATCCAAAGTCTTGAGAGAATTAACACAGATGAAATATTAATACAATCTAATATTATCCTAGAACGAAGAATTTTGTCTATTTAGGGCAAGACAAAGGCAATTTGTTACAGAAGAGAAAGCCAGCAAGCTTCTGACAAGGTGTATAAAACAGAGAGGATCGATGTCTATCGTCCCAGCTATTAGATCAGTGACTGGCGATATTAATGATGCATTTCAAGAGTTTTATAAGGACCTATATACGTCTACCTCCAACTCTAATGAGAAAGAAATTGATAGTTTTCTGAGACCATTAGGTTTACCTAAGCTGACAAACGAACAATACCTGGATTCTGTTACAATATTGGAATAAATTATATCAGTGATTAAGATGTTACCTACTGGGAAAGCTCCTGGTCTAGATTGATTTACTGCAGAATTTTTTAAATGGCATGCAGAGGAGCTGGCCCCACTACTGTTGAATATGTATAATGAGTTTATAGAACAGGGTAATTTACCCCCTACTCTAACATAAGCACTAATTACATTGATTCTGAAAGAGGGTAAAGACCCATGTGAATGTAAGAATTATAGACTAATTTCTCTAATTCCAATAGATATGAAAATCTTATCAAAGATTCTTACAAAACATTTAGATACAGTAATAATTTGATACATAATGATCAGGTTAGATTTATTAGGGGCCACAGCTCATCTGATAATATCAGATGTGTTATGAATATTATGTGGTCGGAGACCAATAAACAATCACCGATAGCAGCTATTTCACTTGATGCTGAAAAAAAAATTTGATGGGGTGGAATGGAGATATTTGTTTAAGATTCTTCAGTTTTTTTGGATTTGGATCTATCTTTTTTTAAAATGGATTAGATTGTTATATAATAACCCTTAGACACCAGTTCAAACTAGTGGTTACATTTCTCTCTTAGGAGGGGTACCTGACAGGGTTCCCCACTTTCCCCAATATTGTTCTGTCTAGATTTGGAGCCCTTGGCACCAGCTATTAGAGAGAATGTCTGTGGTAGGACAGATTCATAAACTGATGCTTTATGCAAATGATATTTTATTATTTGTGTCGGACCCTGGTCGGTCAATGCCATGTCTTTTGAATATTATAAAGTTTTTTTTCTAGATTCTTAGGTTAGAAGGTTAATTGGGCAAAGCAGAAAGGATACCATTGAGTGCATATTGCCCTGCATCTGCTTCTTACCCTGGGCAATTTCTTTGGCCAAAGAAAGGTATACAATATTTAGCTATTAATTTTTCCCCTCTTGGAGGATTTAGTAAAGGTAAATTTTGATCCATTATTACAGAAAATTTCATGTGATGTAAATAGATGGGGTTATCATTGCACTTGTCAATGTCAGGAAAAATAAATGACCTGAAGGTATTCCAAAGGTATTCCAAAGGTTAATTATCTGCTTCAATCATAACCAGTGCAAATCCAATTAATATATTTTAAGCAATTTGATAAAATAATTAAGGCTTTTATTTGGAATGGTGAACGCCCACTTGATAAATTACAATTGCCAGTTGAAAGGTGGGGCTTAGTTTTGCCAAAGTTAATATACTATTATTATGCTTTTACTCTTAAGCATTTAGCACATTGGTCTCTCCCTCCAGAGAGAGCACCTCCTGGTATCATATTGAGTGTTCGGCTCTTCCGCCTATCCCTCCATTACAATGTTTGTCTATCAAGTTACCTCCTGAGGCAAGATTTTACCCAATTATATCACATATGCATTTGTTCTGGAATAAGTTAGCCAGATTATTTAAATTTAATTCATATTTGAATGAAGCCTTGAGTATTTGGATGAATCCAATATTGTGTATTGGTAAGTCCCCTTTTGTTCTGGTTGGAATGGCAAAGGAAAAGTATATAATTAAATTGGGAGATTTTTACAATGGTGGCAGTTTAAAATCTTTTAATCAATTAATCCAACAGGATGATAACTCTAGGTCATAATTTTGGAGATATATTCAACTACGCCATATAACCATATAACAATTACAGTTCAGAAAAAGGCCCACTCAGCCCCTCTAGTCCGTACCGATCTAAATGAACTCCTCCAGTCCCACCTACCTGCAGTTTGTCCATAACCTTCCAATCCCATCCCATCCATATACCTTTCTTCTTTTTCTTTTTCTTTGGCTTGGCTTCGCGGACGAAGATTTATGGAGGGGGTAAAAAGTCCACGTCAGCTGCAGGCTCGTTTGTGGCTGACCAGTCTGATGCGGGACAGGCAGACACGATTGCAGCGGTTGCAAGGGAAAATTGGTTGGTTGGGGTTGGGTGTTGGGTTTTTCCTCCTTTGCCTTTTGTCAGTGAGGTGGGCTCTGCGGTCTTCTTCAAAGGAGGCTGCTGCCCGCCAAACTGTGAGGCGCCAAGATGCACGGTTTGAGGCGTTATCAGCCCACTGGCGGTGGTCAATGTGGCAGGCACCAAGAGATTTCTTTAGGCAGTCCTTGTACCTTTTCTTTGGTGCACCTCTGTCACGGTGGCCAGTGGAGAGCTCGCCATATAATACGATCTTGGGAAGGCGATGGTCCTCCATTCTGGAGACGTGACCCATCCAGCGCAGCTGGATCTTCAGCAGCGTGGACTCGATGCTGTCGACCTCTGCCATCTCGAGTACCTCGACGTTAGGGGTGTGAGCGCTCCAATGGATGTTGAGGATGGAGCGGAGACAACGCTGGTGGAAGCGTTCTAGGAGCCGTAGGTGGTGCCGGTAGAGGACCCATGATTCGGAGCCGAACAGGAGTGTGGGTATGACAACGGCTCTGTATACGCTTATCTTTGTGAGGTTTTTCAGTTGGTTGTTTTTCCAGACTCTTTTGTGTAGTCTTCCAAAGGCGCTATTTGCCTTGGCGAGTCTGTTGTCTATCTCATTGTCGATCCTTGCATCTGATGAAATGGTGCAGCCGAGATAGGTAAACTGGTTGACCGTTTTGAGTTTTGTGTGCCCGATGGAGATGTGGGGGGGCTGGTAGTCATGGTAGGGAGCTGGCTGATGGAGGACCTCAGTTTTCTTCAGGCTGACTTCCAGGCCAAACATTTTGGCAGTTTCCGCAAAGCAGGACGTCAAGCGCTGAAGAGCTGGCTCTGAATGGGCAACTAAAGCGGCATCATCTGCAAAGAGTAGTTCACGGACAAGTTTCCTTAAATGACAAAATTGACTTTGCTGCGACCACCTCTTCCAGAAGGTCATTCCACTCAGCCACCACTCTCTGAGTGAAGAAATTACTTCTAAACTTTTGCTTCCTGACTCTTAACTCATGACCTCTTGCTTGAATCTCACCTACCCTCAAGGGAAAGAGCTTATTCACATCTACTCTATCCTTCCCTCTCATAATTTTAAATACCTCTATCAAACCCCCCCCCCCAACCTTCTATGTTCTAATGAATAAAGAACTAATCTACTCAACCTTTTTTTGTAATCTAGATTCTGAAATCCAGGCAACATTTTAGTAAATCTCCTCTGCACCCTCTCCAGCTTAATGATATCCTTCCTATAATTTGATGACCAGAACTACACACAGTATTCTAAATTTGGCCTCACCAATGTCTTGAATAGTCTCAACATCACTTCCCAACTCCTATATTCTATGCTTTGATTTATAAAGGCCAGCATACCAAAAGCCTTCTTTACCACTCTATCCACATGAGATTTCACCTTCAAAGAACGATGAACCATTATTGCTAGATCTCTCTGTCCCTCTGCATTCCTCAATGCCCTCCCCTTCACTGCATATGTCCTGTGTTGATTATTCTTCCCAAAATGAAGCACTTCACACTTTTCAGGATTAAACTCCAACTGCCATCTTTCAGCCCACTCTTCTAAGAACCCCAAATCCTTCTGCAATCTCTGAAAATCTTATTCACTATCCACAACTCCACCTATCTTTGTATCATCCACATATTTACTAATCCAGTTTACCACTCCATCATCCAAATCATTAACGTAAATGACAAATAACAAGGGATGCAATACCGATCCCTGAGGCATACTGCTTGTTACCAGCCTTCATCCTGACAAACAGTTATCCATCATGTCACGCACAACTTTTGGTTCTACACAGCAACCCCCACAAGTTGCTATAATACTGTCTACTGTACTGGCTGCATATGGTAAAGGTCACAAAGTCTCATATTGTTATTCAACCTTAAAAGAAATCTCAGGGGATTAACTTTTATTCGATCTTAAAAGAGCATGGGAAATAGTCCTGAGTGTGGTTTTGAGATGAAAGAATGACACAAACTGATAAAAATATCAAAATAATATCAAGAGATCTGAGAGTGCACTTAATTCAGTTTAAGATTCTGCACTGTTTTTAATTGGACTCCAGCAAGGTTATATAGATTAGGTTTAAAAATCCCCAGAATGCTGGTACTGTGAGGCAGATAAAGGGGACTTAATGCATGCGCTTTGGTCTTGTCCAAGAATTCAAGAATGTTGGATTATGGTACATGATTATAATATATTGGTGAAGTTTCAGGAATTCAAATTCCTTTTTGCTTCAGACTCTTTGTCTTGGGAGACACACTCGGTTTATTTGGGAATAAATACTCTCAAAATTTAATTCATAAAAGTATAATGATAGGAAGACAAATTTTGGGGGGGGGGAGACCATCATTTCATGAATGGGCCTCAGAAATAGGTAAAGTGGCAGTGTGTGAATGCATGTTTTACAAACAGTTTGATAAATTGGACATCTATACACAAAAATGGGGCAAATATCTAGGTTTCTGGGGGGGAATAGTGGTAGATGTAGCGGTTATTAGAGGTCTGAATAAACATATGGTTATTATATTGAGATTTTTTCTGCCATGTTTGTTTCTATTTTATGGATAAGTTCATGTTTTTGTAATTTATGGTTTACATAACTTTAAAATGGACTCAAGAGTTTGGGGCAACATTAAAAAAAAATTAAATTTATTTTTTTAAATAACTCAATAAAATCTAAATCTTGAAATGATGACACAAAAAATAAATTTGCGTAAAACTTAAAAAAAATGTTCACCATGATGCATCTGCAAAAATTTGCAAGAATCTTTAGTGACATACCAAATCCCCTCAAACTCCTAACAATATATATCCACTAGCGAGCCTTCGACCTGATTGCATCGACATGAAGGCCCCAGAATAGATCTTCAGAGATATTGACACCCAGTTTGACATTGTTTACCCTTTCCACTGCAGACCCCTTGATAAGAACTGGTTTGTGTTCTCCTGGTCTCCCCTCTTGACGTCTACTATTAGATCCTTGGTTTATCTAACATTAAGTGCAAGGTGGTTGTTGTGCCAGTACTTAACTTGCTGATCTATCTCACTCCTGTACACTTCCTTGTTACCATCTGTGATTCTGCCATCTGTCGTGGTGTCATCAGAAAATTTGTAACTCTTTGCAGGAATAGGATTCCCTCTCCCTATAAATTCTTGCTATTTGAACATCTGAAAAAAAAATTAGGATGAACCACGCTTATTGATTGTCCTCTGTTGACCGGAGAAATCCATGTTTTTCTGTTGAATACAGCCTTTAAGCAAAGCCGCGTTAGCTTGTGGGAGCCAGTGCATCAATACATTTTTATGATCAAAAGTAATCGTGGTGCTAAGGAATAACAGTTTCATAAAGTTTTAAAGAGTTTGACATCTTCAGAGACACAAGCAGGTTCAAACTGCATCAAAAAGTCTAGCCTTTAAATTTTGTTTTTGATTTATATTTCAAGTGATGTTATGTCCCTCTGACAGTTAATTAATGACTGAATGCTGAGTTAATGAAACATGGAGTTGACGAAATGTAGTTCTCTTTTTCATCTGGCCTCCATAATCAATGAAGACTCCTACCACCCCACATGTAGCATCTTCCAGCAATACCTATTGGGACAGATATGCAGAAATATCAGTGTCAGAACCACAAGGCCGAGAAACAGCAGAGAGGTAATGAGACTGCTGAATGTCTGATGAACTGCTCATACAAACCATCAGTGACTCTACTATTTATTTAACAATAAAATTTATTTACTTTAATATTTGTGTGTACGTACTGGGTATGTGTCTGTATATGTGTTATGTCTGTATGTGTGGTTGCAGTGCACACTGTTTTGTCAGGTTGTACTTGTACAATTGGATAATAAAAGAACTTGAAAGACATCACCACACAAAACCAGATTTGAATAATCTGTTTAAAAAATGTTAGTGGTATCTAATGGACTGTTTTCAAATGATTAAATTCTTTTCTCACAGGTACTTAAGGAGTAGATTATTTGACTTGTTCTGAAAAAAATAACTATCAACATTCAATGATGCAAACAGTATGTAGAGACAAATAAGTACTTAAGAATTAGGTTGTTGCCAAAGAGTTTTGAGAAAGGAATAAATAGATCAGTTCCACTACATTAACTTCTGAAGTTCTAATTATCGAAAATATAATCTACAGAGGTTTCTGAAGGTGGCTTATTGCTACCTTCTCTCCAAATCCAGGATTGTCTACCAGATTCCACGTAGCATGTTGGGGTAAGCTTACAGTTGGGTTAAACTCGTAACTTGTGAAAGATAAAGAAAAGGATTATCATCTGTTTCCATTCCTGACAGTCATGCAAGATAAACTGTGACAATCACTGCATGAAGAATAACCGAATGGAAGCTAACCAACATATTAGAAATAGAAACATGGTGGCATGATGTGCCTTCCTTTTGTATGATTTGGGAACTTGCAAATATTTACTTTAGTAACATTATCTTCAAATTCTTTAGTGATTATGCTTTGCACCATAAATTCAGATAAATAAATAAGATAATTGACAGTTTATATTTTCCATCTCGTGCAAAATATGCTTGAAGTATTTATTTACCTGTAATATATTGAATATGTGAAGAACAGGACAAATCAAATTTAGAAAAAGCCTATTGTGATGAGACCAAAATCCTTACGAAGTGCATGGCATCCAAGTACTAATCAGCATCCTTAAATGGGAAGAAGCATCAAATTAGAAAACATTTCTCTTTCTCCGTGTCTTTAGCATCTCACCTATTAGCCTGAATATGCTCAGGATTGTCTGATCTCAGAAGCTAAGCAGACACAGGACTGGAGGGGAGACTGCCTAGGAACATCAAGTGCTGTAGGTTTCTGGAAGGGGCTTGGACAAAGTGGTGACTCGCTGCCTGCCTTATGGTAGACAAAGGTAAAAGAATTTCATGTATGTTACCTTCTAAATGTAGTATTACATGACAATAATGGAACCTTTACCATTACCTTTTATTACACCCTTTCATTATTTAAATGAGTGATCAGTTTACATTTCCTTTGTACACCTGCCTTCCCCACTTTGCCTGGTTTTATTTAAATCACACTTCAGAGTTTTGAAAAATGACGGGAGATTCTTAGTGCAACATATAATATGCTAAGGAGGTATGAAAAGGTATATTTTAGCATGGCGTATAGTCAGACATCTGGAAAAAACATTCACAATGATTGGAGAGAAAGAAAAATAAAACACTCAAACAGTATTCAGTGTTCAAGAGAATAGTAGATTGTGCTAAACCATTTGAGAGTTGTTCTCTATGCAATATTAGTTCCCTTTTCAAGCACTCTTCAGTCATTACTGTAAATAAAAACTTTAACAACCATAGGGTAATTCAATGAGCTCTAGATGACTACAATGTGTGCATCTTTGCATTTGGTCAGATCTGTTCTAGAATGTCTTTTACAATGATTGGAGAGAAGGAAAAATCAAATCCTGGAATAATACACAGAGCAATCAAAAGATTATTTCAAATAGTAGATGAAAACCAAACTAAATTTACATTCAAGATAAGTTTTAAGAAAATAGAATTTCACTTTAAATTATGAGTGCATCCTGTATAGTGTACTGGAATATTTTACCCTTGATATTGATATTTTAAACATGCCTCAATGACAGGTAAGCCATATAATTACATTCTGAATGCTAATGGTACCATGTAACCCAGTACTACCTGTCGCATGGTGGGTGGTCAGCAACTAAACCGGCTCCCCCACCAGGCTTGCCTGGTGCAGAGGGTGGTTAGACACCCTGCAGGATGAAAAACAAGACCTGTCAAAGGGGCGGATGAACCCTCTGGTAGGGTCAACAGCCATCTAGCAAACACATGCCGTGAAGTGCGGAAAGGGCACCCCTTGCATCAAAGCTTGGCCTGGCCATTCACTGCAACTGTACTTCCCCCAGCTGTCTTGGACCTCACTGTGCCGCTGAATCCATGATGGGATGTTGAGAGGGTGGGTCTAGACCTGTGCAACCACTGAGGATTGGGGTACCCTCATATCAAACCCCACAATCTGACTGAAAGGAATCATGATCATTCTTTGGGCTGGATAGCCAGAAGCACAATCTAGAATGCCCATGTCTTTTGTCATGCTAGACTAGCAGATTTTCCAAAATATCAAATGTTCTATTAGCAATACTCCAACACACTTTTAATTCACGTATTTTGAGATATTACATAGTGGAATAGTACATCTTCCATGAACTAAGTAAGTATACAGGAACCCTGAGAACCAGTGTCCCAGACATGGAACAGGGACAGTGGGATGAGAGTGGGCAGGGATTGCAAGAACTTGTGCCCAGATGAGTGGAGGAGGAGGGCAGGAATCAGAGAGATGTTTAACAGAGGGGAGTGCCTAAAATGGGACTCCAGTAACTGACAGGGAGCATGACAAATATCACCTTGGGTCAATGTCTTCTTGATTACTAATAAGCAACCTCTTTGTTATACTCGCTCACTTCTGCTCATGAGTCGCAGCACATATACTAAAATCGCTTTGGCAGCACATATACCAAAATTGGAATGATACAGAGATTAGCATGGCCCCTGTGTAAGGATAACATGCAAATTTTTGAGGCATTCCATATTTTTGATGTGGCACGGTTGGCATAACAATGAGTGCAACATCTTTACAGCGCCAGCGATTGGGACCAGGATTTGAATCTCCCATTATCTGTAAGGAGTTTGTACGTTCTCCCTGTGTCTGGATAGGTTTTCCATAGGGGCTCCAGTTTCCTCCCAATGTTTGAAATGTACCGGGGTATAGGTTAATTGGGTATAAATCGGGCAGCACGGACCCATGGGCTGAATTCTCCAATTATTCCCTGGAAACCGGTTCTCCTTCACTCAATCAATCCCTATGTCTTTGGTCCACCAGGTTGAAACATACCAGATTCATGACAAAAAAAATCTCCTAATTTGTGAAATTCAAGTGAGGTACCCAATTTGCAATTGCTTTTAGTTTTAGTAAAATGAAAACACTGAGCATAGAAAAAGATGACAGATTTATCCATTTTCGTGGCAAATTATATCTAATATGGAGTAAATAGTACATCAGCCAAATGAAGTCCTACAATTGAAAGTCACCTGCGTAGTGCAAATGTTTTGATGGGGATATATGAAAATGTCTAGGGCAAAGCTGGGATTTATTGCCCTCATGACAATTTCCACTATTTTTGTGTTTTTGTTTTAATTTCCTTTCTCTAATTATTCTTCACTTTCTGCTTAATCAAGGGCAGTAAAACCACTAATACTCTTCTCTCCTGGAAATTCAATGCCTTTTATTGTGTTCTGGTTAGAGTAAGCTGATGTGAAAATCAGCACAAATAAGGCTTGTGATCCAAGAATTTTAAAATTATTTAGTTTTTGAATTTCCCAAAAGTAGAGCCAACAGCAGCATGTTAATTGGTAAAAATATTAGTTATAGCACGAGTACTTATTTAATCAAATATATTTACTCATTATTTTTCTCTAATGGGTTAATATGTTCTTCCTCCTTGTTAGCCTACCCTAATGCATCTAATTTTCAAATGAAGTAATGTTTCTCTGAGACAGTATTTCAGCACTTAATATCTGTTCACTATTTACTACAGGTTTTGGCCTACATGTTGGAGTTATATGACTACCAACTTTTGGATATTTTGATAAGCTCTTGTGATAGTTTCACCACAAATGTTGACACAAGGAGGACAAAAAAGTATTCTCTACAACCAGGGACCACAAATAAAGGGGGTCAGCAGTGCATTATACAGAGACACATCCATTCCCACCAGTACTGTACCCCAGTGTTTACAGTGATAGACCTGTCCCCACCAGTATTGAACCCCAGTGTTATGGAGTGACACATCCATTCCGACCAGTACTGTACCCCAGTGTTTACAGTGATAGACCTGTCCCCACCAGAATTGAACCCCTGTGTTATGGAGTGACACATCCATTCCCACCAGTACTGTACCCCAGTGTTTACAGTGATAGACCTGCCCCACCAGTATTGAACCCCAGTGTTATGGAGTGACACATCCATTCCGACCAGTACTGTACCCCAGTGTTTACAGTGATAGACCTGTCCCCACCAGAATTGAACCCCTGTGTTATGGAGTGACACATCCATTCCCACCAGTACTGTACCCCAGTGTTTACAGTGATAGACCTGCCCCACCAGTATTGAACCCCAGGGTTATGGAGTGACACATCCATTCCCAGCAGTACTGTACCCCAGTGTTTACAGTGATAGACCTGTCCCCACCAGTATTGAACCCCAGTGTTATGGAATGACACATCCATTCCCACCAGTACTGTACCCCAGTGTTTACAGTGATAGACCTGTCCTCACCAGTATTGAACCCCAGTGTTATGGAGAGACACATCCATTCCCATCATTACTGTACCCCAGTGTTATACAGCATTATTTGAGCAGGGCTACATAAATCATCACATAGCAGCCACAAGTAAGACTATCATATTCTTCATGAAAAGCTGCTTGTCACACACATATACCAAAACAGACCTGGTTTTGTTTGCTCTATTAAATTTATATTGTATGGCACCAGTATATGTCCAGTTGACCCTAGCCTACACTCCATCCCTCCTGCCTATCCTTGAGCAAAAATGGTCAATGCCACCTAAATTGTGACTGAGTTGACCATATTAAATGAAAGTGTAGGAGGCTGCTTTTTTTTTTAATGACTTTTTGCAATTCCATGAGGTAAATTCTTAAAAGCTGACAGTTTTTTTCCCTTGTCTCTGCGAATAATGTTACTTTTGACTCTGCAATCCTTAGTGCGAGATGCCGTTTATTAGTATTCATTGTTAAAATGCAAATTATGGGAATTGAATATTTTGAATTCATCCAATGCTAAGGAGAAGTGTTGAATGTTGCTCTTCCACTTTCAATAGAAATGTCCAAAAATTGCATCAGCTGACAAAAAATCCAGAAAACAGCTTCCCATTTTATTTTCCTACCCTGTGAATCCAGGCTACATCAGAAAAAAAGAGTAAAATATACCTCTTATTTTTGAACTAATGCTGTGCCATTCTACAACTATGAAAGAGGCAAATACAGTACAGTTGATCAAGAGTACTGACAGTCAGTGACAAAATAAATTTGAAGTGGATCCCAGCTGGGAAGTGCACAATTGTTCAATTCAATTTAGGAGACAATACAAAATAAGTGTAGGGCTTTGGCAATTCCTTCTGTGCTTGGTCTGATTTCAATTTCTATGTGCTGAATAGAGGTATATTTTTTTATCTACAAAGGACAGGCATTAAGAATTTGGTGGAATCTCCCCTCCCTTGACTTGTCTGCAATTCCTGCTGCCTCAGGAATGCAGCCAACATATTAAAGACCCTGACCAACTAGTTCACACTCTCTTCTGCTCCCATGAAGCCAAAGATACAAGGACAGTTTCTTCCCCATTGTTATCAAACTATTATATGGACTTCACTTTAATAAAATTATGCTGCCTTTCATCATTGAACTGAACTTTTCTGTTACAGTATATTCTGCATTTTTCTTTTATCTTCCACTATCTGTTGTAGTCAAGGATAAAAATGACTTGCCCAGATGGCAAATAAACAAAGTTTTTCAATGCATCTCGGTACCTGTGACAATAAAAATGTCGAAGTGGATGTGTGCAGAACTTGTACTGTAAAAATTATTGTTGGATTACTGCAATCCAAGCTGCCTTATAGTTAGAATTCAGCCCAAGCTTTGCAAAGCCAGAACAAGGCTGTTGGAATGCTAGAAGCATGAATTCAATCTTTCTGTTTGTCCAAAGAAATAGAACTCTGTAAAGTACATGGCAGAGATATATATCGATATTAAGGTGAAAGATGAAAGATCTGGTAGGATTTCAAAGCTAAGAGCAGAGAGAAGCTGAAAATCACAAAACAACACATGCTCAAAATCTCAAGTAAAAATAGAAATTGCTGGAAACACTCAGCAGCATCAGTGGAAAGAGAAACAGCATTATTGTTTCAGGTCTCAGATCTAACATCAGAATTGGGAAAGAAGGAACAGAAAGGGCAATTTTAAGATGCAGAGTGGGTAAGAATAAGAATGGTAAGATGCACCATGGCTAAAAAAAGCAGGAGGTGAGTGTATATGGGGGGAGGGGGTTGGAGAGCCTGATTGTCCATTCTTGTTATGTTGTGATGTCACTTCAAGGTGATTCAAAAGGAATGAGTGCTCCAGAGCATAGGAATTTGCCTTCATAGCAAAAATGGGGCAGAAACCTGATCTAAATGGGTTCTATTCCCAATTCTTACTCTATCACTCTCGCTGTTCCAGATTTCTATCTCTTATGTGATATAAATTAACTTTTGTAGAGATGATGGGTTGACAAGGAGTTGCTTTACATTGCAGTCATACGCAGCACATTCAATATCAATTCCCCACTTTGAGGTTATCACTTTCTCTTTCAGAAGTGAACGCTGAAAGCTCACAATCCCATTGCATGGTGGAATAACTGGAAAGCACAAATCTCATCAAAGTACCCATAACTTAAAGAAAGTTCAGTGTGGTTGATTTAGCAGGAATTTTAAGAGCATCAAAAACTGAACAATTGGCAATTAGTAGTGAGTGGTGAGCAGTGTGTCTCAGGGATTGGTGCTGGGCATGTAATTGTTCATGGGGTAAAACATGGAAATCTGCAGACACTGTGATTGTTGTAAAATGCTGGAGGAACTCAGCTGGTCTTATTCCTTGAAGAAGGGCTCATGCCCAAAATTTTGGCAATTCAATATACCTTTGCTTTTTATGGATGCTAAAAAGACCAGCTGAGGTCCTCCAGCATTTTGGTGCGTTTTTACTGCCACTGTTCTCGATATACATTAACAATATGAAAGAGTGGACAGAGTGAAGTGCATCTAAGTTTGTTGATGACAATAAATTGAGTCAAAAAGCAAATTGTGTACAGGATATGGAGAGTCTGCAGAGAGATTTGATAGGTTATGTGAATGGTCAAGGGTCTGGCAGATAAAGTATAATGTTGGCAAATGTGAGGTTATCCACTTTGAAAGTAAAAATGGAAGATCAGGTTATTATTTAAATGGTAAGTGATTGCAGCAAGCTGCTGTGCCGAAGGACAGGGAGTGCTTGTGCATGAATTGCAAGAGATTGGTTTGCAGGTGCAGCAGGCTATCAAGAAGGCAAATTAAACTTTGGCCTTCATTGCTAGAGGAATTGAATTTAGAAGCAGGAAGGTTATGCTGCAATTTTAGAGATTGCATCTGGAGTACTAAATGCAATTCTGGTCTCCCTATGAGAATGGATGTACAGGCTTTGGAGGCAGTGAAGAGGAGGTTCACCAGGTTGATTCCAGAGATGAATGGATTAGCCTATGAGGAGAGATTGAGCCAACTGGGACTGTTTTCATTGGAATTCAGAAGAATAAGTGGAGATCTTATAGAAACATATAAAATTCTGAAAGACATCAATGAGAGAGATAGGTCATTTATTTCCTCTGGCAGATGTGACTACAACTAGGGGACATAGCCTCAAGATTCAAGATGGTAAATTTGAAACAGAGATGAGGAGGAACTGTTTTGCCCATAGGGTGGTGAATCTATGGAATTCTCTGCCCATTGAAACAGTGGAGGCTACCTCAGTAGATATATTTAAGACAAGGTTGGATAGATTTTTTTTTATGTAGTGGGGAATTAAGGGTTGAGGGTAAAAAGGCAGGAAGGTGGAGATGAGCTTATCATCAGATCAGCCATGATCATATCGAATGGCAGAGCTGGCTTTCCAAGCCAGATGGCCAACTCCTGCTCCTATTTCTTAACTGCATTCTTGTTAATTTTCTCTTCCTGATTAGTAATTTTTTATATAATGTAATTCACTCAATAGTGTCAATGATGACCTGCAGGACATTAGATTCCTTGGCTCTTCCTTGGCTACTATTTAAACTAGTCCAGGACCAAGGTTTTGCTGCAAGAAATTATTTATAATAATATTTTTCAACTTGGTTCTGCAAATTAAGCTCCTTGCCGCCATTTTTTAAATTCCAAACTGAAATAAATAACAAGTTTTTTTTTCTTGAGGCCAAGTCAATGGGTGTATTTAAGGCAGAGATTGATAGGTTCTTGATTAGTCAGGACATCAAAGGTTATGAGGAGAAGGTAAAGGAATAGGGTTGAATGGGAGAATGAATCAGCTCATGATTGAATGGTGGGATAGACTCAATGGGCTATTTCTGTTCTTATGTCTTATGGTCAATTGGGGTCATTTTTGAACATGTTGAATGTCTGATCACATATTGTTCCATCATTAATGCCTATTTCAGTCTCTGAAATTTTACCTTTCCCTCACACATCTGATGCTAATAATATCTCCAAGGTTTTGTTACCATTTTATTCTGTCAACCTTCTCTCTATCTTTCATGAACTTAGTATCATTCAAAACCAGCTTCTCTTTCCTCGCCCACATTATACCACTTACTGATCACCCATCTTCTTCATAGCAGGTAATGGATCCCAGTTTGAAACACCTTAATTTTAAATTTTCACATTTTCAGACCCTCCTTGGTTTGACTCTTCAACATCCAGTATCAACTTCACTCTTCTTCTATAAAAAAAAATGAAGCAAATGGAAATGGGAATAAACTTGTACAAGCCACTTAAAAGTTACTAATGAAATAAAAAGATTATATATCCTATTAGCAGAAGGCAATGATCAGAAGCCCTTTCCCAACTAACCATTTGAAGAACCTTGAAGACTTTGTGTCTTAATGCAAGGAGTATTCGTAATAAGGTGGATGATTTGAATGTGCAGATAGCTGTAAATGACTATGATATAGTTGGGATCACAGAGACATGGCTTCAAGGGAACCAAGGTTGGGAGCTTAACATTCATGGATTTTCAATATTCAGGTGGGACAGAAGGAAAGGAAAAGGAGGTGGGGTAGCATTGTTGGTTAGAGAGGAGTTAAAAGCAATAGAAAGGAAGGATGTTAGCTTGAATGATGTGGAATCAATGTGGGTAGAGCTGTAAAATGCAAGGGGGCAGAAGACGATAGTGGGAGTTGTATATAGACCACCTAACAGTAGTAGAGAGGTTGGGGATGGCATTAAACAGGAAATTGGAAATGCGTGCAACAAAGGCAAGGCAGGTATAATGGGTGACTTTAATCTCCATATAGACTGGATGAATCAAATTGGTAAGGGTACTGATGAGGACGATTTCTTAGAAGGTATAAGGGATAATTTTCTAACCCAGTATGTTGAAGAACCAACGAGGGAACAGGCCATTCTAGACTGGGTTCTGAGTAATGAGGAAGGGTTAGTTAACAATCTTGTTGAGCGAAGCCCTTTGGGCAAGAGTGACCACAATATGGTGGAATTTTACATTAGGATGGAAAGTGACAGGGGTAATTCTGTAACTCAGGTTCTGAACTGAAAGAAAGGTGACTTTGAGAGTATGAGGCGCAAATTAATTAAGTTAGATTGGCAAATGTTACTTAAAGGATTAACTGTAGAAAGGCAATGGCAAGCATTTAAGGATCACCTGGATGAAATACAACGTTTGTTCATCCTGGTTTGGAAAAAGAATTCTTCTTGAAATGAATGCCACATAGCATTCGCTTTCTCTACTGCCAATCCAAACTGTTGGTTAACCTTTAGGTTTTGGTGCATGAGGACCCCCAAGTCCCTTTGCACTTCTGAATTTTGAATTTTCTCCCCATCCAAATAATAATCTGCCTGTTTACTTCCTATTCCAAAATGTAGAACTGTACATTTCACAACATTATATTTCATTTGTAATTACTTTGCCAACTCTCCCAAACTCTCCAAGTCTCTCTGTAACCTTTTAGTTTCTTCAATACATCCTACTCTACCACCTATCTTGCTGTTATCTGCAAACTTAGCCACAAAACCATAATCTAAATTATTAATATACATTTTAAAAAGAAGCAAAACACCACTAGTAAATGGAAACCAACCAGAACAGAACATTTTATTCCCACCCTTTGCTTCCTGCCTATCAGCCAATGTTCCACCCAATCTAATATATTTCCTGTAATTCCATGGGCTCTCTCTCATTTTTAGGGGACCACCTCCAGGTCTGTGGCCAAAGATTAACTTGTTGAAGTAGTTTGATGAGTAAACACAAAATAAAGAAAAGACGAGGCATAGAACATAGAACATTAGACCACAGTATAGGCCCTTCATCCCCCAATGTTGTGCCAACCCATATATACCTGCCACACAAAAATGCTAAGCCCTCCCTACCTCATAATTGCTCTATTTTTCTTTCATCCATATGCCTGAGTCTTTAAAATGCCCTTTTTGTTCTAAACTCAATCACTGCCTTTCCTCCCTTCACTTTGTACATATGTCCTCTGGTGTTTGGTATTCCTGCCCTAGGAGAAAGGTGCTGTCTTATCCATGCCTTTCATAATCTTGTATATCTCTATTAAGTCAACTCTCATCCTTCTTTGCTCCAAAGACAAAAGCCCAAGCTTTGATAATGTTACCTCGTAAGACACATTTTCCAAACCAGGCAAAATACTGTTAAATCTCCTCTGCACCCTCTCCATAGCTTCCACAGCTTTCCTTTAATAAGGTGACCAAATAATCTAAATGTGCTCTAACCAGAGGTTTGTAGACCAATAACATCACCTCATGACTCCTGAACTCCATCTCCCGATTAATGAAGCCCAGCAAAGCATAAGCCTTTTTTCAACCTGAAATTGGTCACTGTACTCTTTCATGATAGACTGTTTCACCTTTGCTTTCCACAACAAGGATTAGTTTCTCACAGGCTGTTAAACCTAGTATGGCCTGTACATCCTTTGGTACCATGATGAATGCTAGCAAATTTCTCTGTCCTTTGACCATTGGTCTATCAGTACCTGAATATCCTGTCACTTTCACTTTTGTTCCATACATCTTTGGTCTAGGTCTGATTTTCTTAAAATCAGTCTCTGATATTACATTAATCTGTGATCCAGTATCCAATTGAACTGAAATGATTTTGTCATTCGCTTTTAATCTCAACATCCAGTCTCTTTTTTTCTTTCTTATTTTCAGTCATAATGTCTGCATAGAATTCCTCTATCTCCCTTTCATCCACTCCCTGAACCTTGCTTTGTTGCACTTGGTTCCTACAGCAAAAGCATAATGGTTACTTTTGTTGCACATAGAGCATGTTTTACCATATGTTGGACTATTTTTGGTAGGTGTTGTGTACCGGATCAACAACATGGCTTTTGAATGTCCCTTTCATTTTTGTTCTCTGACCATGCCTTTCTTTCCACTTTGGCACTTTTTGTTAAATGGTTTATGTCTGTTCTTGCTCATTGCATCCACGTTGTAGCTAGTTTCACTGAACAGCTCTTTTGCCTGTGTTTTTACAGTTTCTGTAGCTCTACAGAGTGCTATGGCTTTTTCCAGGTCTAGATTTTGTTCTCTTAGCAGTCTTTTCCTTATACTCTTCTCTGGATTACCACACAGAAGTCTGTCTTTTATCAGCAAGTCTGTCAGTCCACCAAATTCACATGTTTTGCTTCTGTTTTTCAATTCAATCACATACTGATCAATACTTTCTTCCATTTTCTGTACACATGAAAAATCTGTGCCTCTCAAATGTCATGTTACATATGTATTTATGTATTCAGTATGCCTCAAACTGATCCATTATTTTTTCCAGTTTCATTTTGTATCCTTCAGCATGACATATAAGAAAATTGGTGCTTTCACTTTATCACTTTTCCTGTCAGTTCTGACTGCTGATAAATACAATCCAAAATGCTGTTTAAATCTGTTCCAATTTTCAGCTTAAAGTATTCAACTGAAGTTTCACTGGTGGGAGTAATCCTTCCATTTTTCACTATGTTATCTTCTCTTCACTGATCAGTTGCTACCTTTAGATTTTTCCTTTTAAAGTATTTATTTTTAATTTACTTCATCCCACTTCTGACACCACGTTTCATCTTGTATTTGTATGTGTGAGTTCTTAGACCGCACATGGATGAAGGAAAAGGTTCTTTACTTTAAAGTTGTTGTAAGCAGCCCATGAAGCTTGCAAGACTCCCTTACAGATCTTTCATACAGCAGTGTCTCCCTCTGTGTCAGCCCCCTGCTGGCAGCCAAGTACAATCAAACAGGAACTATTATCTTTAAGACATTGCTAGTAGCAATGCGAACATGATCACTATCATTACAGAGCACATGTGGCAGTTCGGCAGCATTTAAAAGGATGTTCTTCAGCCAACATTGGCAGTTTGGAACCAGAAGGAGGGTGAGTTAGGGGTCTATAATTTCTATTGAGCATGTTGAGTATCATTTAATTATCAGTTGAAATATATTTTAGGCCTCATTAAATGTGTTATTATTAAGAATAAAGGATTTAAGGGGGGGGCGTGACAAGATGGCGTAAGGATCAGACGTGCCTTCCAGTCCTCTCCTGACTCTATCTTATTGTTTTGTCTAGAAATGCCCGTTAAAATTCTTTAAAAGTTTAGATAATTTCAGTGCTGTTAATTTAACTTATGATGGTACAATTGGTGGAAAAGAGCAAACAAAAACGACAACAGATCATCAAAAAACTACATTTTCCAAAAGTTCAAGTTTTGGAGCCTACCTACAGGAAAGACACCGGGACTCAGCGTGAAATGGATCCCAGGAGAGAGGTACAGTGTTCGGATGTAGAGCTCTATGTTACATCGGTAGAGCCCCCTAAAGAGGGCGCCAAACCACCTTTAGAACAAAGAGTTACTCAAAGGCATTTGTCAACTGTAGAGGTGGCGCTGCAAACTGCATCTCTTGAGATAGAAAAACCTATACAACTTGATGTACTGGGAGAACTTAATACATTATGGACTGGAGAAAACCCCGGCCAGCGTCCTCCAGTCATTGCTGGAGAGGCTGTGGCTGGGGTTTCCACATGCAGTCATACTACAAGAAAAGCAACCAGAATGAAGGAAGGAACAGAAGATTCTTTGGTTATGCAGAAGAAGCAGGAATCTGTTGAGCCAAAATCTCTTCCAATTGAAAAGATTTTTGTGAATGTTGAATCTAAATTATCTTATACAATGCAGGGATTATCCAAGATTATGACTGAACTTGGTACTAGGTTTAATACTCTGGTGAAAATACATTCTCAACAGATGGCTGAGTTTGGAGCTTTTAAGCTTGAAGTGAGAGATAAATTTAATTCGTGTGAAGAAGATATAGACGAAATACGGGATCAAGTTTTTGATGTGACCAAAATGGTCGAAGACTTACAAACTCAAAATAAAAATTTGGTGAAAAAGATTGATTATTTGGAAAACCAATCCAGACGGAACAATATAAATATTATTGGTTTGCTGGAAGGTATGGAGGGACCAGACCCAAGAAAATTTTTTACTGAATGGATTCCGCAGGTGCTGGGTCAAGAACATTTCCTGGAAGGTATAATACTGGAACGTGCTCACAGAGCCTTGTGTAGAAGACCTATTTCAGGTCAAAGTCCAAGACCTGTTTTGGTTCGTTGCTTGAATTATTACAACAGAGAAATAATTTTACGAGTGGCTATTAGAAATGCACAACAGAGAAAATCACCCTTTATGATTCAAAATAATCGAGTTTTCTTCTATGCGGATTTGAGTCAAGAAGTTATGTTCCAACGACGGGAATTCAATCCTGCTAAAGAGTTGTTGTGGAAGAAAGGTTACAAGGCAACCTTTAGATATCCAGCTGTTTTGAAGGTTTTCCAAGATGGTTACCAACCAAAGTTCTTTGATTCTCCAAAGGAAGCTATAGCATTTGCTCAAGAGCTGCCAATTACTCAGTTTCAACAGAGACATAGTCTGCCGCGATCTCTAAGGAAACAAGAGATGGAAGAAAAGAGCCGTGCTCCAAGAAGGAATGGTTGTAATGGTGACTCGGCAGTTGGAGCTGATTAAAAGAAGAGTTGTCCTTTTTTTTCTAATGTTTTTTTTAAAAAAGGGATATTAAATAATGATGATGTTAGTTTAAGATGAAGTGAGTGTTGGGGGAGAGAACTGGATAGGCACTATTTCCTGAAAGTCATCTGCTACGTGTGAGTTATCTCACACCCATTTTTTTTTTGGGAGTTACCGCATTGCGCGGTTTAGACGGGAGGGGGTATTTTTAACCTCCTACCGTTTTTTTTTCCTTTTTTTGTATTATTAGATTAAAGAGTGGAGGGTTTTTTTTGTTTAAATATTAAAAAAAGCATAAGAAAGTATTTGATTGTTTAAAAATCTAAAAATTGATGTGGTTTTTTTTGTAAAGTTTATTCAGTAGATAAGGAATATCTGAAATTTAAATGTGAAATTTTTTTTAATAATTTTTCTTTAACTTTAAGGTGAAGGAGTGGTAATTCTGGTGTATATTATTTTGCTATTTTAGTTATAGAACGAAGGGAATAATGGTGAAAGTTATAAATTGAATTGTACAATTCTTAATGAGGTTTGAATTTTGTTTGTGGTTTATGTTCCATTTGTTGAAGATATAGATTTCGTTGTAGATGTGTTTTTATTATTTGGATATCTGAATTTTAACGTAATGATTGGGGATATTTAAATGTGGTATTGGAGCTTTTATTGGATAACTATTCAAGAGTAAAAGGGAAAAATGGTGGAAGAGTACTAAAATTGAATTGTACAATGCTTAATGAGGTTTGAATTTTGTTTTAAGATGGTGGTTTATGTGACTAATATGATGATAGATGTGAAGTTAGTTGATAATTGGTGAAGGTTTTTCTCTATAGAGAAAGTTTTTTTTTCATCCTTTTTTTTCATGCTACAATTTTTTTTTAAGAATTGATTATTGTTTAAGAATTTTTGATAGATAATGTTACTAACTTTACTAATTTTTTATATTAAGTTTGAGTTAAATATATGTTTCATCTTAACTCCATTTGTTAAATATATGCATTTAAGTTTGATTTAAATATGTTTTTAAGTCTGATATCTTAGTATTAATTACTTTTCTTTTTGTTAGTATTTTAATCGGTTATGTTTTTGGTTTTTTTTTGTAAGTGGGTTTTTTTCTCACATATATTATTAATTATTAACTTTATTAATTCTTCACTCTTTATTTTGGGGGGGAAAGGGGGGGTTGGACTAATTTGAGTTGGGTTATTAATGTGTAATAATTATTGAGGAGAGTATAGTTTATTTAGATTACTGATATTTATTGTAATTTTATTATTTTATTCTTAATTTTTTTTAATGTAATCCTATATGTTATTCATGTTATAACATCTTAAATAAAGTTTTAAAAAAAAGAATAAAGGATTTAAAATACAATTGAATTTGTGTTAGAAATTATTGGAAATGCATCATGGATAAATGCCTAATTTAGCCTCCAAGAAACTTCAATAAAGTCCCTACTATCTATATCTTCTTGTAACATATGACAATCTTCAACACTATCCACATCATCTCCAAATTTGCATCATCTGCAAACTTACTGACCCAGCCTTCTACTTCTTTGTCCAAGAAATTTATAAAAATCCCAAGGAGCAGGGGTCCCAGAACAGATCCCTGCAAAACTCCACTAGTCATTGACCTCCAGGCAAAATACTTCCCGTCCACTACTACTCTCCGCTTTCTACAGGCAAGTCAATTCTGAATCCATGTATATATGCCTCACTTAAAATGTTTTGTCATTGAAAAAATCTCTATTGAGAGAATATCTGAGTCAGAGTAGAGATTTTAAAATGTAATTGCACTCCACAGAAGATGAGTGTGTTTTGATGTAGCGCTGAGTGTATGTAATTAGGGTGCTGCCCGTTTTCTCTAATGAATCCAAAGTTGCTGTTTCAAGGAACTGAAGGAAAGTCATCACCTGTACCCTAGTGAATCTTTAACCCTGAATTAATATAGATAGGTATTGCTATAAAAAAAGGGTCTGATATTCAGCAGATCCTTATGATCTTGTGTGGCTGTTCGAAAATAGCAACCAAGTTTTGTACATTACAACGCTGAAGGCATTTTAAAAGTACTCAGGTACTTTGCACTTTGAGATACCCTGAGGTAATGAGAAGCACTTTGTAGATCTTGATCATAGAAACAAATCATTTAATTGTTTCTCTTTATGTAATATAATGCAGAAAATCGTAACACGTATCCCTTTAATCATCTGATGATCACAGGAAGCCATTCCATCAACAATTCTGTTCATTGGGTGACTTCTCCTGACATCTAAAATTAGAATATGACCAAGGCAATATCGTTATTAATGAACAATCTCCCAGAGCCCTGCAATGATAGGGATGGAATAATTTATTATTCAACAATGTTGAGTGAGGGACTAGCATTTGGCTAACTCTGCTTGTCTTCAGAATAACGGCATGGAATCTTTTCTATCTACTGGAGACAGCAAAATAGCTGTAGGGTTAAAATCCTATCTGAAGGACAAGACCTCACATTGTTCTGAGCTCCCTCTCTTTTGTACTCAGTCATCTTCCTCGATCAGGGTGCCACAGTTAGCATAATTGCACAATGCTATCAGAGTGCCAGGTGACCAGGGTTCAAATCCAGCTTTGTCTGTAAGCAGTTTTTACGTTCACCCTGTGTCTGTGTGGGTCTCTGGATGCTCTTATTTCTTCCAACCCTCCACAAATGTAAAGGTTTTTAGGTTAATTAGTGTATTTGGGGCTCATGGGCCTGAAGAGCCTGTTAACATGCTGTATCTTTAAATTTAAACAAATTTAATAATAGTCTGTATGCAAAAATCTCTAGATTTAAACTTAAGCTGATTCAGATACAAGAATATGAGCCACTCAGCTATTGGCTGTTAAATTAGGTTCAGTTTGTCAATTTTCTTAAAACTCAATTTAAATAACTCAAATGATAACACTCCTGCAGATGTTCTGATGCTCAAGATGTGACTCAATATTACACCATTATATTATCATAATTCTTTGATAATTTTTTTCCCCTGTGATTGAGAAATGAAACAACTAAGTTCAAAACAAACATTAAACATGCATTGTTATTTGTTTTTAAATCACTGAAGAAGGATGGCAATTAACTTTGTTTAAAGTATTTGAACAAAATGATATCATTTTCACTGAGGTGGATTCAGAAAACCTCTAGCAAACAATAATTCGCTGGAGGAATGCGATAGATCAGACCGCATCCATGGGTTGAAATGATTAGTCAATTTCACAGATCGGGATCTTTTAGCAAGACTTGAGGAAAGGGAGTTATATTACATACATATAGTGGGAAAGAAGTGGGTGAAGAGCCCTGAGACGAGAGGACAGATGTGGAGACACAGATTGAGGGAGAGACCATTGTGAAGAGGTGGTTTCAAAAATTAAAGTGGGGGAAGCAAGTACAGAAGTAGGTGAAGAAAAGATAAAATCTGTGGAATCAGATGGGTGTGGGAACAACCTAAAATTAGAAAAAAAAAATCAGTGTTCATACTATGAGATTTAAAGCTGTCCAGGAGGATTATGACGTGCGGCTTCCCCTCTACCACAACCAACTCTGTGCTCACTCACATATCCTCCATTACCCACACATCTGTCCTGATCCTCTCCCTCCCTTTGTGCTACAAGGACAGGATTCCCCTTGTCTTCACCTACCATCCCACCTCCAACATTTCCACTACCTACTACATGATGCTACCACTAGATACATCTTCTCTGCTCCTGCTCTCCACCTTCCACAAGGACTGCTCCTTTCGTGTCTCCCTTGTCCACTCCTCCAATTTCACCAATCACCCCCTTGGCACCTACCCCTGTGACTGCAGGAAATGCTCCACTTGTGACAACACTTCCTCCCTCAGCACCATTCGGGGCTCCATATAGTCCTTCCATATGAAGAACCCCTTTTTTGTGAATGTGCAGGTGTCATCAACTGCATCCGTCACTCTCATTGTGGTCTCCTCTACATCGGAAAGACTGCACGGAGATTGGGGGATTGCTTCATTGAGCACCTCAGCTCTGTCCACCACAATAGTCAGGATCTCCCAGTGTACAGTGTGAGACCTGTTAAGTTCCTCCAGCATTTCTATATTTTACTAGAATCACAGCATCTGCAGGCTTCCATGTTTCCCATGATGCATTGTTCCTCATGTTTATGTTTGGCCTCCCCCTTACAATGGATGAGGACAAGAACAGCCCTATCAGAGTCAGAATGGTTGGGTGAGTTAAAATAGTTGGCTTTGGGAAGCTCAAATGTAGAACCACAAACAGAGTGCAAGTGTTTGGCACTCCACCAGCTTCTTTCCCCCATTATATACATAGTAATATCAGTTCTAATCTATAGAGTATAGACTCAATTTGGCAGTTTCCGCAAAACAGGACGTCATGCGCTGGAGAGCTGGCTCTGAATGGGCAACTAAAGCGGCATCGTCTGCAAAGAGTAGTTCACGGACAAGTTGCTCTTGTGTCTTAGTGTGAGCTTGCAGGCGCCTCAGATTGAAGAGACTGCCATCCGTGCGGTACTGGATGTAAACAGCATCTTCATTGTTGAGGTCTTTCATGCCGGCATCAACTCCTAGAACGCTTCCATCAGTGCTGTCTCCGCTCCATCCTCAACATCCATTGGAGCGCTTTCATCCCTAACGTCGAAGTACTCAAGATGGAAGAGGTCGACAGCATCGAGTCCACGCTGCTGAAGATCCAACTGCACTGGGTAGGTCACGTCTCCAGAATGGAGGACCATCGCCTTTCCAAGATCATGTTATATGGCGAGCTCTCCACTGGCCACCGAGACAGAAGTGCAAGGACTGCTTAAAGAAATCTCTTGCTGCCTGCCATATTCACCACCGCCAGTGGGCTATCGCCTCCAACCGTGCATCTTGGGGCCTCACAGTTCGGTGGGCTGCAACCTCCTTTGAAGAAGACCGCAGAGCCCACCTCACTAACAAAAGACAAAGGAGGAAAAACTCAACATCCAACCCCAACCAACCAATTTTCCCTTGCAACCGCTGCAACCGTGCCTGCCTGTCCCACATCGGACTTGTCAGTCACCAACGAGCCTGCAGCAGATGTGGACATACCCCTCCATAAATCTTCGTCCACGAAGCCAAGCCAAAGAAGAAGAAGAGACTCAATGCATTGACTGACTATTTCTATCCATGGAAGCTGTCTGACCTGCTGAGCTCCTGCAGCAATTCTTTGTTTCAGTATCTGCAATCTTTGTGTTTCTCAGGAAACCTCCACACTGCAGTACCCTCTGGGGGAAGAGAAATAAATGAAACTGAAATTCATCTATTTGGATATTATTAAGCATTATGTTATAAACAACATTTTGAAAGTGTTGGATTAAGAAAAGCATGCTAAACTTAAACTATATATATTTTGTATTTCAATGAATAGTTAGGCATCTCGTGTAAAGTCAGTAACAAGTGAGACAGAGAAAAATTCTGAAACCAAAGAAACAGCTTGAATGAAACAGGTAATGAGACTTTACAAAAAAAAAGCTCCATCCTTAACCCAGAAAATTAATGGGTTGCATTGGTTGGGAACCCAAAATGTAGATCCCAATCTATCACAAATTCACCTACTTCCGTGCTTAAGAGGGGCATTTGGTGGTGGATGATGCATCTGTATTTCAAGATTAAAGCTCGCAGGGTGCATTTCCCAGGCACCCTGATGCTGGCTGTTAATAAGCAATGAGAACGGTTGTTTGGAACCTTTAAAAGCTGTTCCAACTCTACATACTTGAGAGCAAAAAGGAATAGCTATTCAAGATAAATCCAGTGTAAGCTAACATGGGATCCCCACTTCATCAAAAAGCAAACTATTATTTTCACAGTCTCCACCATCCCATTAATTGAAGACTCTCTGTGAGGCACTGCATCAATAAGGCAGCCAGCATCCTACTTACAAACTGGCTGTTCCCCAATTTGTGCATGCACATAAATACACATAATGTTACCTCATGGACACTAAATAAGAACCATAAGTACCTGTTCTGCCTTTTATGTACAAATGTGCCTTATGGCCAGTCCCAGGCAACAGAACTTGTTCGTAACCAGGCGACTGCCTGTATTTAATATTTTTTATATTTATAATCTCATTCCATTTGATAATTTAATGTTTACTATTGAAGTTTTTCCACAAGGTACCAGTTTGATTGCAGCAAGAAAGATTTTCAGGAATATTCACATTTTACCTATGTCTTTGTCAGTAAAATCTTTCTCACTATCAGCAAAAAATCATCTTAAACTCAGTCAAGCCACTCGATGGGATGTCTAATTTGAGGGAAAAACCAGAGAGGAGAAGCTAATTTTTCATATAATTGATTCAAAATATTGCTCCAGTTTGGGAGAATCACTTGCCTGTGAACGTGACTGAATTATATATATATATATATATATATATATATATATATATAAATATTGTGCAAATTGCTTCCTTATGCAATATGTCAAATGCTAAATTTAGTTAACATAAAAGCATTACAGGTGCACCTACTTTTCAATCATGACATTCATTATCAATTTTTAGAGTATATCTCACTGGTGCACCAATCCATCGCCCTGAGGGGAGGAAGGAAGGAGAGTGAGAAGAGGGTGAGAAGTAAGCCTTAAGTTATTATGATAACCAAGGGTCAAACTGCAGCAACAACTCTTTTGCTACATTTACCAAAACATGTTGAGGACAGTTGTATGGGATCTTTAAAGTACTGTAGTTATTTGGATGTCATAGTCAAAAAGCCTTTGAGTTTATGTAATATCTCAAGGTGTAAAATACGTGGCTAATATTTGTGGGACAGTGACAATATATTTTAAAGCTGCTTGTCTAAAAGGTATACTGTTTAATTTCCAGATTATTGCAAAGATGAGATCTGGAGAATCTGTGGAAGAGGTGTCCTTCAGATTGGTGCTACAGCCTTGAAATTAAGAGTTTGTGATTCAGAGGAAATTCGGTGAAGAACCAAGCTCTGATTCTAAAATCACAGGAGACATACTGATGAAAATTGTAGAGGACATACTTTTGTTAATCAAAGCAGTAATGATCTTTAATCTTTGTCAAACAGCTACTAAACTAGTTAAATGATATAAAATAAGCACAACTCTATTCTCGACCTCCATTCTATTTCACCAAGCACACATACATTTTGCAGGTCCAGTCAACCTCCAGGCCTCATTCTGTTGTCCATAAGCATTAAAGAGGCCCCTCATGGCTCTTACCATCCCATCTTTGAATTGTTCTGATGGAAGTTTAACATCTTGTGCCATCAAAGGCATTTAAACAGTTTCTAAACATCACTGGTGACATTTAAAAATAGCAGAATTACTATCCAAATAATGTTAAAAAGATGATTTTAATGAACAAAATAAAATTACTGAATGTAAATTAATTAAAATTGTTCATTAGGGAAAAACAGACTGCTCAACCTTACTTACCTTTTCCATCCTAGCCAGTGATCCCATTCAAATAAAATTGCTAATGTAAATGTATTGGGCCAGATATGAAGATGTGTCCAGTAGTGAAAAAAATCTCATAGCAGAGGGGCAAGCCTTAGAATAAAAGAATGCTCCTTTAGAACAGAGAGGGGCAGAAATTTCTTCAGGCAGAGGGTGGGCAAGTGTGTGGAATTCATTGTTAGACAGCTATGGAGGCCAAGGCACTGGGTCTATTTCAAGCAGGGGTTGCTAGGTTCTTGACTAGAAAGGGCTTCCAAGGTTATATGGATCTGCTACTTCTTCCAAAGGAATTGTTCTGTTAGTGGGACTGAATGTACTAGGGATTGTGTTGAGGAGTGTTCAACAGCTAATAGATTTGATTCAGTGAGTACAGCTTCCTCCTAGTAAAAACACACCGAAATGCTGGAGGAACTCAGCTGGTCTTTTCAGCATCGAAGGGAGACAAAGATATAATATATTGCCGATATTTCAGGCCTGGGCCTTTCTTCAAGGAATATGCCAAAAGCAGGAAATCTCAAAAGTCTTAGAATTCAGACAATGCTGACTTGGGGAGGAATCCAGACCAACAAAAGGTGTTAATTGGATATAATAAGGGATGAGGTAAGAAATTATCATGCTTGTGCAAAAGGAGATGGAATGGAGACAGAGATAGGGAAAGGTGACGGGGGAAGGGGGTGCTTAAAGAAAGTCAGAAATGTTGATATTAATACTATCTGGTTGGAGGGTGCCCATTTGAAAGATGAGGTGTTGTTCTGGCTCCCACAGCTACCTCGACTAAACCTCTTCCCACCCTGTCCCCCGGTAAAAATTCTGTAAGGATCATCAGAGATGTACTCCTTCTTCAAACAACTCAGCGTACACCCGCATATCCTCCATTACCCAAACATCTGCCCTGGCCCCTCCACCCCCACACACAACAAAGACAGGATTCCTCTTGACTTCAGCTACCACCCCACCAGCCTCTGCATCCAACCCATCCTCCTCCACCATTTCCTCCACTCTCTAAGTGATCCAACCACTAGACACATATTCCCTTTTCCTCCTCTCTCTGCCTTCAGCAGGGACTACTCCCTCAGTGACTCCCTTGTCCACTCCTCCCTCCCCACCCATCATCCTCTTGGGACCCACCACCTGTGACCACAGGAAATGTTCCACTTGCACCCACACCTCTTCCGTCAGCACTATTTGGGGCTCCAAACAGACCTTCCAAGTGAAGCAATATTTCACTTGTGAATCTGCAGGGGTCATCTATTGCATCTGGTGCTCCCGTTGTGGTCTTTTCTTCTTTTGAGAGACTGGACACAAACTGGGAGATCATTTTGTTGAACACCTCAGCTCTGTCCGCTACAATAGCATAGATCTCCCAGTGGCCACCCATTTTAATTCTCCATCCCATTCCCTTGCTGATATGTCTGCACATGGTCTCATGCACTGCCAGAATGAGACCACCCGCAAGCAGGATCAACAGTCCATCTTCTGACTGGGTACCCTCCAACCAGATAGCAGTAATGTGGACTTCTCTGGCTTTCGTTAACTCCCCAACCCATTCTCCCCCATCGCCTTTCCCTATCTCTGTCTCTCCATTCTGTCTTCTTTCGCACAAACATGATAAATTCTTAATTCATCCCTTATCATATCCAATTAATACCTTTTGTTGGTCTGGATAGCTCCCCCAGCCAGCAATTTCTGAATTCGGAGACTTACTGAGATTTCCTGCTTCTGGATTATTCCTTGAAGAAGGGCTCAGGCCCAAAACATCAACAATATATCTTTGTCTCTTATCGACACTGAAAAGACTGGTTGAGTTCCTCTAACGTTTCAGTGTGCTATTACTACAATCACTCCATCTGCAGATTTTTGTGTTTCACACAGTTTCTTCCTGCTGCATTCAAGCCTGCCATTATGTAATATCCACAACATGTGCTCCAGTAAACTAGGATACATTCCATCTGGACCAGTTAGCTAATTTACTGAAAGTGTAGCCAGCTATCTCCTTATCAAACTTTACCTGAGCCATTATCGTTACCAACACAACCACAACTGAGATATTGGAAGTATCATTATGTGATGATTAATACAAAGGACTCGAGACATTCCAGTCTCGTTTTCCGCCTTTATGCACAAAATATATTTTTTAATCAGCCTTTCCTGACTCGGACAAACCACTGGCTAGACATGACAGGTTTTCTGGTTGCATATTAGGATAGCATTCTTTCGATGTTCATGCAATTCATTTCCCTGTCTTATTTTAGTTCCATCTCTCCTCTTGGTTTACTTATTTTCATGTTAATTGAATGTCTGAACTACTGATGAACCATCAATTACTCAAAGACTGAGTGTGAGAAACCAATAGGCTTTTGTTCACTGAAGATCAAAGGCACATCCATACTGTCCTGCACTGAGGAAGGAGCTGTGGAACAGTCAGATTTATACCTTTATACCTGTGGGAGGGACCACAGGTACAGCCAGCTAATGGATGTGCTTGACCAGACAAATACATACGTCAGTGGTTTACCACACCTACATTACACAGCAATCTTCCCCCTCCAAAGAAAAAAATAAAGATCCAAGGACTTTCAAAAGAATTTAATATTTCTTCATTGAAGAATTCAATATGTTTAGTGGTTGAGAATTTGTGCAATTGGGTGTTTGGATGGCAGAAATGCAAAGTATGCTCTTTCATCCTGGGGGCCATATCTGAATCTATCCAAACCAATAGCGATGTTGTCATTGTTTTGCAGCTTCGTTGTTACTCAATAGAGTCATAAACCATGGAAGCAGGCCCTTTGGCCCATCAAATCTGTGCCATCCTGCAGCCACCTATTTACACTAATCTTATATTAATATATTAATATATGCTTTCTGTGTTCTCATCAGCTTTCCACAGATTCTAAGTGGCCAAGATGAGGAGGTAATTTTTTTTTCACAGCGGTGGATTAAACTATCAATCCATGTGTCTTTATGATGTGGTGATCCCAGGGAGTACATGAAAACTCCATGAAAACAATCAAATCAGAACTGATTGTCACGAATATGTGTCATGAAATTTGTTGTTTTGCAGTAGCATATAACATAGCTATAAATTACATTAAAATAAATAAATTAGTCAAAAGAAGAAAAGAAATGAGGTAGTGTCTGTGGTTCATTGACCATACAGAAATCTGATGTTAGAGGGGAAAAAGCAGTTTTTGTACCATTGGGTGCTTGCCTTCAGGTTCCTGTACCTTCTTCCTGATGGTAGTAGTAAGAAGAAGGCATGGCCTGATGGTGAGGGTTGTTGATAATATGGACAGCTTACTTGAGACACTGCCTCTAGTAGATGTCCTTTATGTAATGAAGACTAATGTCCATGATGGTGCTGGCCAAGTTTACAACTCAATATAGCCTTTTCCTGTCTTGTGCATTGGCACTTCCAAACCAGATACAACCTGACAGAATGCTGCCCACAGTACACCTGGAAAATTTGCAAAAATCTTTAGTGACGTACGAAATCTCCTCAAACTCCTAATGAAGTATAGCCACCAGGGAGTCTTCTTAAAGATTGCATTAACATGGAGGCCCCAGGATAGATCTTCAGAAATGTTGACACCCAGGAATTTGAAGTTCCTTACACATTCCACTGCTGACCCCTTATTGAGGACTGGTTTGCGTTCTCCTGATTGCCCTTTCCTGAAGACTGCAATCAGTTCCTTAGTTTTGATAATGTTCAGTGTAAGGTTATTATTGTGGCACCACTCAACTAACTGATCTATCTCACTCCTGTTCTCTTCCTCATTGTTGTCTGTGATTCTGCTGACAACTGTAGTGTCATCGGCAAATTTGTAGATGGCATTGGGATTCTGCCTAGCCACATAGTCATGGGTGCAGAGAGAGCAGAGCAGTGGACTAAGCATGCAACTTTGAAGTGCGCCTATGTTGATTGTCGGTGAGGAAAAGATGTTACTGATTCACATTGACTTTGGTTTTCAATGAAGTCAAGGATCCATTTACAGAGGGAGGTGCAGAGCCCAGGTTTGATGTGTTGTCAGCTGAGATGCAATCATTGAAAAGCAGCGTGATGTACATGTTGCTGCTGTCTCGTGATGCAGGGATGAGTGGAGGGCCAGTGAGATTGTGGTGATAGGGGAATTACACTAGGTCCAGATCTTTACTTCTGTGTGTTAATTCTACCCATGACCAAATTCTCAAAGCATTTCATCACAGTGGATGTGAGTGCTATTTGGCGATAGTCATTGAGGCCGCCTTATGCTATTCTTCTTAAACACTAATGTAGGTGGGAACCTCCGACTACAACAATGAGAGACTGAAAGTGCCCACTTCTGCTAGTTGGTTGGCACAGATTTTCAGTACCCTGTCAGGTACGCCATCAAGGCCTGATGCCTTGCAAGGGTTTGTCCTCTTAAAAGATGTTTTGATGTTGGCTTCAGAAACAGCGATCACAGATTTTCCAGCTTCTGTAGGGATTCTCTTTGGTAGCATTGAATTTTATTTGTAAAAAAGAAGCATCTTAGTCATTTATGGTGTTCAGCTTCACCTTGTAGGATGTAATGTAATGCATGCAATCCCTGCCATAGCTGGCAAGCATCTGACTCAATTTCTAACTTCCTTCGGAATTGACTCTGCTGCTAAAATAGCCTTCCGTAGTTTGTACCTTGGACTTCCTGTAGAAGTGTGGATCGCCGGTCATAAATGCCATCAACCTAGCCTTCCACAGGTTGTGAATCCTTTGATTCATCCATGGCTTTTGGTTGGGGTACTCACAATATGTATGCTTTGGCCTGCACTCATCCACACAGGACTTGATGAAGTCAGTGACAGCTCTGGCCTATCCATTCAAGTTTGAAGATGAGTCCTTGAATATGAGCTGCAGGTGCTTCTCCGCCTCCCTCAACCATTTTTTCACCATCTTCACCTCTAGTGTGCAGTCCTCAGTTTCTGCTTGTACACTAGGAGTAGTACAGCCAGGTGATCAGACTTGCCAAAGTGCGGGTGCGGGTAGGCATTTTTGATGGTGGTTTAGCAGTGGTTTAGCAGTAGTCAAGTATGTTGGCTCCTCTGGTTGCGTAGGTAATATGTTGGTGATAGTTTGTCAGAGAACTCCCCTACAATGATTGAGAAGGCATCAGGGTGGGCTGTCTTGTGGATGCTGATTACAATGTCAGTCTGATGTTAGCCTGGGGCTGAAAGTGCAGCGACCAGGATGATGGCAGAGAATTCCCTCAGCAGGTAAAATTGATGACACTTGATCGCCAGATGTTTCAGATTGGGGGAGCAGGATTGGGTCAAAACCGTCACGTCTGTGCACCACAATGAATCAAATATGAAGCAAATGCAGCCGCCTCTGCTTTTATGTTACATCGGTGTTCAGTCCGCACGGTGTAAGGTGAAGCCCTTGGGCTGTAGTGCAGAATCCACTCATTCAATCACATCTCAGTGAAGCACATCACACAATGATCTCATCTGGTTCTGAGTTCATCCAGTTTATTTTCTAAAGATTGTATGTTGACCTGGAAGATAGTAAGGAGCTGAGGATCTCAGGGCCCGGCATCTTAGTTTAACCCGTAGCACCCCCACCCCCCCTGCCCTCCCCACCCCTGCATCCGCAAGGTTGGGTTTTCCTTAAAGGGCTCATGCAATGGCTGCTTAATCGCCCTGGAAGTCAGGATTGAACTCAAGTCTCTGGTGTTATTAGGCAGTGGTGAGACTAGCTGTCCCACTGTGCCATCCATAAAGACAAATCTCAGGTTAAATGTGGTCAGTGAAACTTTAGTGCTTTAACCAGGTCAGTTTTCCATTCACTATCTTGCCCTCTGCCTTTTACATCCCTTTCATGATATTTTCCTTTAAATTATCGCTGTATCTTAAGCACTCATATTGTTGGCAGATTATTTTGATTTATCATGCAAGGATTATCAACATCAAATTCTATATTACCTAATTTCGAGATTGCTTTTTATTGCAATTCTGTTAAGAAACCTCCCAGTCAGTCAGTGGAGAAAAATCTGCATTATATTTAGTTTTCTTTCAGATCTATGCAGACACAACATTAACTCTGCATAATTAATTTTAAATGTGGATATTTTCTACAAACTTCTGTTCTAAAATATTTTCACAACCTTCTGATAAATGTGACAATTGCAAATGCTTAACATTCCATGAGATTACACATTCATGCAGGAACTATGTGTCTTCACTGATCATCTTCCATCTTGGCAAAAAAATACCATAGGCATAATCACAGAATTGCTCTTGAAATAGTCAAAACATTGTCATGGTAACTCTACAACCAATAACCCTGAAACAAATGTTTCATTATAGAAACATGAAATTCCCTTTCTAACATTAAAAAAACAGGCAATTATATTCCAAGAGTATTTCGATTGTTTCAAATTTCACTTTGCTTTGAAGACAATTACAACTCAGACAATGTGCTATTGAAATAATGGAAAAATACTCATTAAATTTATTACAAATACAGATATTGAATACCATATAATACTTATAAATATAAGTAATATTGGAGTGGAATTGTCAGATACTTTTGATATGAGTGTGGTGGTCTGCTGCGATAAAGGCACCAATGTCAAGATTGAGTCTTGCCAGTATCACTCATCTCCAGATCTATCACAACATTGATCCAAAAGTAGACCAAAGACCTCTACCTTTGGATCGATGTTGTGATTGGATTCTGGACGTGAGGTGAGAATGATTGCCCTGGATATTGAGGTAGCATTCCACCAAGAGCGGCATCAAGAAACCCTGGTAAATGTGAAGTCAGTCAAAGGGAAACCATTCCAGTGACAGGAACCATACCTCACATAGGGGAAGATACAGGCAAATGGTTTTCGGAAGCAATCATTCCAGCCTCAGGACATCACTGCAGGTGTTCCTCAGGCTAGTGTCCGACCATGTAGATCTTCATCTACTTCATCAATAAGACTTCATTGATCAAAAATTCATTCATGCTTATCACTCATTATATGAGCTTGGAATTGGAGTGTAATATGAGTAAAATATCTTGATTTAAGGCCATTATTGTGACATGCCTGATGGAATTTGTGAAGATACCCTGGGAAAATTGCATATCTTGGAATATCAAACTATCTGTGCACAGATGGTTCGTTCCTGTTAATATATGCAGCTCAGAGTGCCATCTTGTGACAGTTCTGCAAATGACATGACTTAATTTTGGATTATTTTTCTTCAAAAGTGTAGTCGTAGGGTGACTGTGATGTCCTCTGATGTCCTCTGATGTCCTGTGATGTCCTGTGATGTCCTCTGATGTCCTCTGATGTCCTGTGATGTCTCTGATGTCCTCGTTGAATCAGAAAGGAGAACAAAACAGAAAGGAAAACTCTAAATTAGGAAAGAGGGTGGAATTAGGAGATAGGAACTGGAAAATACATTGAGTTAGAAATGGGGTGATCTATGATAAATAATGTTGTTGTGGTGCTACCACTATGTGTGTATACTGTATGTGCTGGCCCATCCCCTGAACCTGTGACTCCTCCTTCCCAGATATCCCCATAAAGGCTGTTACACCCAAACCCCTCCCTCATTACCTGCCTTGGAATTGGGCCAGCAACATGCAAGCTGTGCTGACACCTTAAGGTGATTACAGCCTTAAAGAGAATCACAATTCTCTGTCTGATTGTGCTTGATTGGCAGTACAAATGTTTATGATGGGGCTGTATGAGTCGGTGTAGAATTGTAATTATTATTCTGCTATTAAGAATAATTGCAGTATTGTACTTCCTTATTCTTATATTTCTTTTGTAAAATATATTGGTACAATTTTCCCTGTGATATTAGTTTACTATTTGAATGTGCACCCAACATTAAATGGCCTGTTAGAGGAGCTGATGGTGTTTTTAAACTAAAATCCTGCAACCACGGGTCTGTACTTAAGATGGTAATGCCTGTGCTCAGCAGCGGCTACAAGGGGTTTCAGACTCCAGGGAACAGCAGACTGGCACATAGCACAGGAAATGGGAAGAACAACACCCCTACCCCCACTGAGAAGGGAAGACAGAGGAGATGACCCTACAGGGCGGTAATCTTGGCAGTGGACCAGTGAGGGACCCAAGTAAGCTGTGGGCAACTTGTGGTGGGGGAACATGTACAGGCTGAGATCTGCTAAAGACTAGTTCATGGGGACCAGGTATCGATGCCAAGATTCGAGAGGGTGCTGAGGGCAAGAAGGTCTCTGGCGCTGATGGCTTTCTGATCATATCAGAGGTGTGGATCTGGAGCTTGGGTTGCTAATGGATCAAACAGGAATCTGTGCAACTGAAGTGGCTGTAGGAGCACTGGAGATGAAACCATGGACCCTCAGTGACTCTGAAGGAACTACCTTTTACCTCTCTTTCTCTTGTACTCTAAGGAGCATGTGACTGAACAGCCTTACGGGTAGACAGAAGGCAATTTCGTGAAATATTATATTCTGTTCGTAACATTTTTGCAAATGAATTAAAGATTGTTCTGGATGTGTTAAATATATCAAAACATCATCTGCAAACAAATTGATCTTATATTCATCGTCTAATATCCTTAATCCTCTAATATTCTTGTTCTGCTTTATTGCTTGAGCTAAAGGTGCAATGATCAATGCAAATAGAGCAGGTGGCAAAGTACAACCTTGACAAGTTGAACGCGTTAATTTAAATAATGAAGAGGTTTGACTATTTGTTGCCACCTTAGCAACTGGATGCCTTAACCCAAACAATAAAGAAAGGTCCAAACTTAAACTTCTCAATACTTTAAATAAAAAATTCTACTCTACCCTATCAAATGTTTTTCCACATCAAGTGCAACTACCATTGGTAGGTTGGATTGGTGACGAGATGCATTGATCAATGAAATCACTCTAAGAATATTGTCAGAAGCATACCTATTCTTAATAAAACCCAAATTTAAACCAGACAAGAAAGATTCAATAGAACCATCATCTCAAACCCCCTCAAAAGTATATAATTTCTGATAAAATGATAAAAATTGGTCATTAATTTCCTGAGGTTTATAAGTAACTGAAGTACTTTTTCTCACAGCGTTAATAGTTCTCAAAGCTTGTTCTGCTTTCAATTACCAAGCTGAAACTTTATGGGCTCTATCACCTAGCTCATAATAACGTTGTTTGGATCTTTGAATCAAATGCTCATATTGATACATTTGTAATTTTAATTTAGTTAAAGCTGCTTTATTATCTTCCGTACAATTCTTCTGAAACTCTTTTTTCCAAATAATTCTTTATTTGTGTATTATCAAGTTTGAGCATTAGTAAAAGATAATGTTGGAAGAGAAATGAAAATTCCTAAGTTAACAAAATTTGAATTCTTGATTTCTTATTCATTAAATAAGGGTTTTATTTCAGATATGTATACATTGGGGGGGCGTGGCAAGATGGCGTAAGGAACAGACATGCCTTCCAGTCCTCTCCTGACTCTGAGTTATTGTTTTGTTTATAAGTGCCCGTTAAAATTCTTTAAAAAGTTTATAAATAGTAAGAGGTGCTGAATTAATATCTAATGGTACATTTGCTAAAAAAAAAGTAAAAGAAAACACCAACAGATGGTTAAAAAATTAGATTTCCCGAAATTATCTGAGCCTACCTGTTTACAAGAAGCCAGGACTCAGTGTGGAATGGATCCAGGAGAAGAAGTGCAGGATTCGGCATTGGAACTTCGTTCTGTACCGGTAGAGCTCTTTAAAGATGACGCCCTTTGGAACAAAGGGCTGGCCAGGCGCGTGTATTTCAAACAACACCCGCTGTGAGCGCTGTTGCTGAGAGTTTGACAGCTGAATCAGCTGGGACGCCACCAGCTGGAGAGTTAAAGAGCCGACCTCTGATTGATATAGCGGTGGTGCTGCGAAATGCACCACCAGTTATGACGGTTTCCCCAGGTTTAGATATAATGAAGGCTTTTGATGAGATATGGCTTAAAGATAACCCTGACTATCAGCCTCCTGATATTGCTGAGGGAGCTGGGGCAGGGGTTTCTACACGGAGCCATACTGCAAGAAAGGCTGCTAAACCAAGGGAAGGGACAGAAGATCCTTTGGTCTCTCAGAAACAGCAGGATCTTACTATGTCTGAATCTACCTTTGCTGATATGCTTATCAAGACTCTTGAATTTAAGTTATATTCTTCAATGAAACAGCTAGGTAATTCTATGACCCAGGTCTATTCCAAGCTTAATACATTGGTGGATATTAACACTCAACAGATGGCTGACTATGGAGTTTTTAAACTTGAAACTAATGAAAGACTTGATATGTGTGATCAAGGTTTAGTTGAGGTACAAGATCAATTGCAAGATGTAAACAAAACAGTTGAAACATTGCAGATTCAGAATAAAAATTTAGCAAAAAAAGTTGATTATTTGGAGAATCAATCTAGATGGAACAACGTAAAAATTGTTGGTTTGCCAGAAGACATAGAAGGGCCAGATCCAAGAAAATTTTTTACTGAATGGATTCCACGAGTGTTAGGACAAGACAAGTTCCCCGAAGCTTTAATATTGGAATGTGCTCATAGAGCTTTGAGAAGGAAACCTTTTTCAGGACAGAATCCAAGACCTGTTCTGGACCGTTGCTTAAACTACTGTGATAGAGAGACAATTTTACATGTGGCTATTAGAAACGCACAGCAAAATAGATCTCCTTTGATGGTTCAGAATAAGCGTGTCTTTTTTAATCCGGATCTGAGTCAAGAAATTATGTTTCAATGACGTGAATTTTATTCCGTGAAAGAGCTGTTGTGGAAAAAAGGATATAAGGCAACATTTAGGTATCCTGCGGTATTGAAGATTTTTCAGGATGGATATCAACCAAAGTTTTTTGATAATCCTAAAGAAGCTATGGACTTTGCTCAATCTTTGCCGATTACGCAATTTCAGGAACGGCATAGTCCTCCACGGTCTCCAGAGAGAGTGGAGATACAAGATGGAAATCAGATTTCAAGAAGAAATGGAAGCAATGGTGGTCGAAGTGGCAAAGTTGATTAAAAAAAACAAATCTTTTACTTTTTTTTTGAGAAGATTTCAGATAATGATGATAGTTTAATATGAAATGGGAGTTGGGAGAGGGAACTGGGTGGGCATTATTTTCCAGAAGTCATCAGCCATGTGTGAGTTATCTCACACCCAGTATTTTGTGGGAGTTACCACATTGTGTGGTTTAAACAGGAGGAGGTAGTTGACCTCTTGCTTGTTTTTTTTTCTTAATTTTTGGGTTAAGGAGTGAAGTTTTTTTTATTACTTTTTTTTAAATAAATATTTTTTTCTCTTTTCTTTTTTTTGTTTTTGATTGTAGTTTTAAGAGGGAATAGGGGAGGGGTTTTTCCTTTATTTTCTCTTTCTTTTTGGGGGGTTTCTTTTTTTCTCCTTCTCTTTTTCTTTTTTTTCTTTCTTCTTTTTTTTGTTGTTGAGTTGTTGTAAGGAATGTCTAAATTGAAGTTTGCTTCTTTTAATGTCCAGGGTTTAAATAATCCTATTAATTGTAAGAAAGTACTTGCTTACTTAAAAAAATTAAAAGTTGATGTGGCTTTTTTGCAGGAAACTCATTTAACAGATAAGGAACATTTGAAACTCAAACGTGAATGGGTTGGACAAGTTTTTTATTCTTCATTTAATTCAAAGGCAAAAGAAGTGGCAATTTTAGTGCACAAGAATTTACCATTTCAGTTACAGAATGAAGAGAAAAATGGTGGAAGATTATTAAAATTGAACTGTACAATTTTTAATGAAGCTTGGACTTTGCTTGATGTTTATGCTCCGAATGTTGAGGATACAGCTTTTGTTGTGTATATGTCTTTATTACTTGGACAATCAAATTCTAATGTGATGATTGGGGGAGATTTAAACGTGGTATTGGAGCCTTTATTGGACAAGTATCCAAGAGTAATTAAGAAATCTAAGATGGCAGTTCAAGTAACTAATATGATGTCAGATTTGAATTTAGTTGATATTTGGCGAAGATTTAATCCTACAGAAAAAGATTTTTCTTTTTATTCTTCGCACCATAATTCTTTTTCTAGAATTGATTATTTTTTAATTTCAACACATTTGCAGGATAGGGTTGTATCAGTGGGTTATAAGGCAAGATTGGTTTTGGACCATTCTTTATTATTATTAGAATATTAGAGTTCACAAGATGTTCAGAGAGCTCCAAGATAGAGATTTAATACTATGTTATTACAAAAAACAGAATTTATTAGTTATTTAAAACAACAAGTTGAAGTTTTTATTAGTAATAATACTAATTCTGTTTCTAGTCATTTTGTTTTATGGGATGCAATGAAAGCTTTTTTATGAGGTCAAATTATCAGTTATGCTTCTAAAGTAAAGAGAGAGAGACATAAAGAGATTGAAGATTTAGAGAAAAAGATAACTGCTACTGAAAAAGAATTTCAAAAAAGTGCTACTGAAATGCAAAAGAATCTGTTAACTAATTTAAAATTTAAATATAATGAATTAAAAACTTATCGGTTTGAATGTTTAATGAACCGAACTAAACATAAGTTTTATGAATGGGGTGAGAAAGCTCATAAAGTTTTGTCATGGGAGTTAAAAAAGGAACAATTATCTGGGATTATACCAGCAATTAGAAAGAAATCGGGTATTACTTTTAGCCAAAAGGAATTTAATGAGGAATTTTTTAATTTCTATAAAAAATTATATACTTCGGAATGTAAAGATGTAACTGAAGATGTTATAGATTCTTTTTTGAAAAATATTAAATTGCCACAATTGAATCAAGAAGACAGACAAGAGTTAGATAAATCCTTTACAGAAAATGAAATAGAAATGGCGATAAGAGATATGCCAAATGGAAAGGCACCTGGTGAAGATGGGTTTTCTATAGAGTTTTATAAAACTTTTTATGCTGATATATCTCCTATTTATAAGGATGTATTACAACAAATTTATAATACTTTTCAATTATCTGAGTCTTGCTCTAATGCAATAATTACAGTTATACCAAAAAAAGATAAAGATCCTTTACAGGTTTCTTCTTATAGACCAATATCGCTGTTAAATGTGGATTATAAAATTGTAGCTAAATTTATGGCTAATCGATTAGCTCAATATTTGCCTAAAATAATACATAGTGACCAAATGGGATTTATAAAAAATAGATATGCGTCAGATAACATTTTGCGTTTAATAACTTTGATAAACAAATCTAAATCTCAGATGAATTATCCAATAGTGGTTTCACTGGATGCAGAGAAGGCTTTTGATAGAGTTGAATGGAAGTTTTTGTTTAAAGTACTTGAGAAATTTGGTTTTGGTTCTTTATTTATTGGATTGATAAAGGCTTTATATAATAGTCCGAAGGCTAGAATTGCTGTCAATGGGCGGATTTCAGAATCTTTTAATTTAACAAGGTCTACTAGACAAGGATGCCCATTGTCGCCTGCTTTATTTGCTATAGTTATTGAACCTTTGGCACAATTAATACGCCAAAATGAAAATGTTAAAGGTATGAGAGTTTTGAATGAGGAATATAAGATTAATTTATTTGCTGATGATGTTTTATTATATTTGCTGGATCCGGGTATTTCTTTACCAGCAATTCAAAAATGTTTAGAAAACTATGGTCAATTATCTGGTTATAAAATAAATTCAGCTAAAAGTGAAATTCTATCAATTTGTAAAGATGATTATTCAATATATAAAAGTATTACCAATTTGAAGTGGACTACACAAATTAAATATTTAGGAATTAATGTTAATACGGAGTTTCAAGACTTATATTAAATTAATTATCTTCCTTTAATAAAAAGGATTAAATTAGATTTGATTAGGTGGAAGGATTTACCTTTGGGCTTATTAGGGAGGATTAATACTATAAAAATGAATATCTTTCCTCGAATACAATATTTGTTTCAATCAATTCCCTATTTTTTAAACAAAAGTTTTTTTAAGGATTTATATAAAACAATTAGAGACTTCTTATGGAAGGGAAAATTTCCGAGCGTGGCGATGAGAAAGTTGATGTGGGATTTCCAATTTGGAGGTTTAAGATTACCGAATTTTCAGCATTATTATGAAGCAGTTCAATTGAAATTTCTTAGTGCATTAATGAATATGGATGATCCACCCAGTTGGGCAAAGGTAGAAATGGCGGTTATTTTAGAAAAATCTCCTCATGAGTTTTTGTTTCAGTGGAATAAAAATTTATTACAAACTTATGATGTACCAATATTGAAGCATTTATAGAATTTATGGACAAGTAAACTTAACAAATTGGGGCTCAAAAATAAATGGTCTGGACGATTGCCATTATATAATAATCAACTTGTTCCTTTTACAGTCTCCAATATCACCTTGAAACAATGGGAAAGGAAGGGAATAAAACACTTATCTGATTGTTTTTCTGAGGGATGTTTTTGTTCCTTTGATGAATTACAAAGAAAATTTGGTATTAGTGGAAATTCTGTATTTGTGTATTATCAATTAAGATCTTTGGTAAAACAGATATGTGGTCGTCATATGATCTTACTGCCTGATTCTAATTTTGAGGAATATGTACTTTCAATACCAAAAAAGCGATATATATCTGATTTGTATTGTATTTTACAAGAAACTGAAAGTAAAAAAGATTGGGATAAAGATAAATTGAAATGGGAAAAAGATTTAGGTTTTACAATAGCTGAAGAGCCTGGATGAAAATTTGCCAGAATAGTATTCAGAAATTAATTAATGCTAGATTAGCGATGATTAATTATAATTTTATACATCAGTTATATTTAACACTGGAGAAACTAAAAAAGTTTGGCCTTAGTAAGTAGGATTGCTGTTTTCATTGTGACCAGACGGCTAATACTTTTTTGCACACTGTCTGGCTTTGTGATCGATTGCAACAGTTTTGGAAAGGTATTCAGTCTATACTTAATACTTTATATAATATCTGTCTTAGACAATAGACAATAGACAATAGGAGCTAGAGTAGGCCCTTCGGCCCGTCGAGCCAGCACCGCCATTTTACAGATCATGGCTGATCTCTACCATCAGTACCCCTTTCCAGCCTTATCCCCATAACCCTTAACTCCTTTGCCCACTAGAGTCTTATCTAACTCTCTTTTGAACATAATCAGCGAATCTGCCTCTACCACCCTCTGTGGCAGAGCATTCCACAGATTCACACTTCTCTGGGTAAAAAAATGTTTTCTCATCTCCGTCCTAAAGGGCCTACCCTGTATTCTTAAACTATGCCCTCTAGTCCTCGTCTCCCCCATCATTGTGAACAAGTAATCCGACTTCACCCTGTCTATCCCCCTGATAATTTTGTATACCTCAATCATGTCCCCCCTCATCCTTCTAAACTCCATTGGATACAAGTCCAGTTTTTCTAGCCTTTCAGCATATGTCAACCCCGCCATCCCTGGAACTAACCTTGTAAATCTGCGCTGCACACCCTCTATAGCTAGTATGTCCTTCCTCAAAATTGGAGACCAGAACTGGATGCAATACTCCAGGTGGGGTCTCACCAGGGCCCGGTACAACTGCAGAAGGGCGTCTCTGTTCCTATACTCCAATCCCCTCTTGTATTAGATCCTAATATATTTTTATTAGGGAATATGCAATCACTAATTGATTTAGGTTTAAAGGATTATCAGATTTCCTTTATCTATTTAGCTTTAGCTGTGGCCAAGAAATGTATAGCACTTACTTGGAAAGATAGAAATATATTAACTTTATATAGGTGGCATTTGGAGATGAAATCCTGTTTGACCATGGAAAGGATATCTTTTTCAATTCAGGATAGGATGTTTTTTTATAGGTCAAAGTGGACTCCGTTTGTTAAATATATGCATTTAAGTTTGCTTTAAATATGCTTTTAAGTGTGATATTTTAGTATTGATAACTTTTTTTTGTTAGTATCTTTACTTGTTATGTTTTATCTTTTTTTTGTAAGTGGGCTTTTTTTTCTTATATATAATATTGTTCATTTTATTAACTCTTCACTCTATTTTGGGGGGATGTTAGACTAATTTTAAGTTAGGTTATTAATGTTGTGTAATAATCATTGGGGGGGTTAGTTTATTTAGTTTACCGATGTGGTACTGTAATTTTATCATCTTATTTTTATTTTTTTTAAAATGTAATCTTCTATTTTATTCATGTTATAAAATCTTAAATAAAGTTTTTTTAAAAAGATATCCATAGTGTCTTGTGACAATGTATACATAAAGTAAATTTGGATAAATCTAGGATTAAATGGGAAGGAGATTTAATTTGGGACATTGATCAGGATGATTGGGAGATTATGTGTCATGATGGAGTGACTAAATTGCTTAATGAAAGATATAGTATGGTTAATTATAATTTTTTACATCAGTTGTGTCTGACCCCTGATAAATTGAAGAAATGTTGATTTAGTAATTCGGAGTTGTGTTTTAGATGTGGATGTTGTATAGGAACATTTTTACACTCAGTTTGGCTTTGTGATAGGGTTCAATCATTTTGGCGAAAATTGAGAATTTCTTCAAAAACTGTTTAAGATTAAATTTTTATTTGATCAGAAATTTTTTTGTTGGGTTATACTGTTCTATTTAATGATTTGGGGTTGGATAAGTTTCAAATCGCTTTTCTTCATCTAGCATTGGCTGTAGCGCGTAAATGTGTCACAATTTCTTGGAAGGATGACGTAGAAGTGAATATAGCTCATTGGCATAATGAGTTCAGATCTTGTATTTATATGGAAAAAAATAACATATAATTTACATAATAATTATAATTTTTTTTTCAGATGTGGTCACCTTATTTGAAATGTATGGGTTTAGTAATATCTTAAATCCTTACATATTTTTTAACTGTTTTTTTTTATGCTCACCTTGCAGGGTTTATTGAGGGTGGGGGATGAGTGGGTTGGGGTTATTTGTAGTTCTTTTTTTATTTTTATTCTATGTATTTTTTTGATAAGTATTTTGAAAATGTTTAAATAAAATTTGAAAAAAATATATTCATGACAATGAAGGAATCTTAAATCTTGAATTATTTGAAGTACCAAACCTAATTTACTTTACATACAGAGAGCAGGTATGCAGCCAGAAAATAGTGGAGGGCTGACAGGGAAAGTTGAATCTAAAGTTAATTTGTTTCTGGCCTCTCTTTCCAAGCTCATCTATTCAAAGTAATCTGAAGTGCTTTCATTAACTTTCTCAAGAGCTTAGAATTAAGGAAGAATTATTTAAATAAACAAATATTTAAATACTTTGGGAATAGACAGAGAAAATGCAAATAAGCTTTTTCAACTGAGGTTAGCTGAGATACAAATTAGAAGATCAGCATCTTTTGGTGAAAATTCCAATATATTTCTGATTTTAATTAATAACTTGATATGACTGATTTAAAAAAAAAACCCACACAGTGATTAGCAGGTTTGTTTACTCCCATCTTATATCTTTTGATTTCAATAAATTATCAATAACTATATGATGGAGATGGAGATAGAGATGATGGAGAAGGGAGATGGAGACGATGGAGATGACAGAGATGGAGATGATGGAGATGAAGTTCATGGAATGATAGAGATGATGGCGGATAATGGGAATGAAGATTATAGAGATGCAGTTGATAGAGATGATGGAAATGATGGAGATAGAGTTGATGGAGATGATGGAGATAGAGTTGAGGGAGATGGAGATGAGGTAGAGGATGGAGAGAGATGGAGATGATAAAAGTTATGGAGATGATGAAGTTGGAGATGATGGAAATTATAGAGATGATGGAGGATGATGGGAATGGAGATGATGGAGATGATAGAGGTGGAGGTAGAGAATGTTAATGATGCAGATGGAGATGGGCATGGTGGAGATGATGGAGAAGAAAGATGGAGATGAGATGGAGGAGGTGAAGATGACTGAGATGAAGATGGAAATGATAGAGATGATGGATTCTCTCTCTCTTTCTCTTTCTTACTTTCTCACTCTATCTTTTCATTCTCTCACTCTCTTTCATTCCCTCATTGTTTCTCTATGTTTTTTTCTCTTTGTCACTGTTTCTTCCTCTCTTTCTTTCTTTCTCTCTTTATATCTCTCTTTTGTTTTCTCTCTCTATATTTCTCTGTCTTTCTCAATCTCTCACCCTTTCTCTCTTTCTCTCATTCTCTCTCTATCTCTTTCTTTCTCCATCTATCTTTTTCTTTCTCTCCCTCTTTCTTTCTCACTCTCTCATTTTCTCTCTCAACCCTCTCTCTCATTCTCTCTTTCCTTCTCTCTTGCTCCTTCTGCATTTCTCTTTCACTCTTTATTTCTTTTTTCTCTATTTCTTTCTCTCTCTTTCTGTTTGTTTCTTTCTCTCTCTTTCCCAATCTCTTTCTCTCTCTCTTTTCTATTTCTCTCCCTCTCCTTCACTCTTTCTTTCTTGCTCTTCATTTTTCTCCTTCTCTCTTTCCACTTTTTCTCTCTTCTTCTCTATTTCTTTCCCTCTCTCTTTCTTTCTAACTTTCTTGCTTTACTTAACTCTCCTTTTGTTTTCTCTTTCTTTCCTTATCTCTCTCTTTTTATTTTTCTTTCTTTCCTTATCTCTCTTTTCATTTCTCTTTTTTTCTCTTTCATTCTCCCTCTCTTTCTGACTCCCTTTTTTGTCTGTCCCTTCCTCTTTTTCTTTCATCCACTTTCTATTTATCTCTCTCTTTCTTTCTTTCCCTCACTTTTGTTACTGTTTCTCTCACTCTCTTTATCTCTCTCTCTCTCTTTCCCTCTTTCTTTCTGTCTCTACCACTTTTTTCTCTTTTTCTCTCTATTTTTCTCTTTTTCTTTCTTTCATTCTCTTTCACTTTCTTTCTCTCACTTTCTCACACATTTTCTCTCTCTTCCTCTTTTTCCTCTCTCTCTCTTCCTCGTTTCTCTATTACTTTTACTCTCTATCTTTTTTCTTTTTCTCCTTTTCTCTTTTCTTTCTCTTTTCATGATTGGTTTATGATGATTGGATAAAATAGAGCTTCAAGGAGAAAAACCATGGTCCAAAATGTTTTGTAAACTGAACTAAAACTCCAACAACATACCTGACAATAGAATTATCAATTGATTGATATAAAGAGAAGTGAGGATCCAAGAAGAACTGGAATGGAAACGTTTTTAGCAGAAATCAACTCCATTGCTACCCATGCTGGACTGTCCACTCCATTATGAAAATGTATCCAGAACATTAAGTTTAGAATATTGACCGCCCACTAGTAAAATCTGAAATTAGGTTAACCCTTGCCTCCATTCCTTTTAGGTTTTTGAAGATGAACCTTGCTTACCCTTCCATATATAAGAAGATATAATCCAATCAAGTGAATTAAAAAAACAATTATATTTAACTCTGGAGAAATTAAGGAAATATAAATTTATTTCTTCTGATTTATGTTTTAGATGCCATAAGGAAGTGGTGTAGCAGTGCACTTTCTCATGGCGAACCGGCCCCGTGTGTAATGCCACGTGGCGCGGCAGCCATGGGAAGATGGCGGTGTCAGGGTTTTTCCCTGCCTCAGGTTTCCTGTCCAGCACACGCCTGGGGCAGAGATTATGATGTCACAATGCACGAGGTGACTGAGCTCATGTTGCCCTTAAAGGAGCACCCGCTGAATTTGAATAAAAACAGTCATTAACGACTTTCAATGTGGTGGATGAGTCTTTCTTGTCTGTGTCCAGCACCACATTGGTGACCCCCATTGAGTGCAGATGCCTCGCTGGTCTCAAGAACATGCATCCAGCAGAGATCAATGTCGTTGCCATCAAACTGCCTCCCTTCTGGACCCATCGCTCGCGTACACGGTTCGGGTAGGTGGAGGTGCAATTTCAACTGAGAAATACTTCATCAGACGCCACGATGTTCTACTACGTTGTGAGAGTGCTGGACGAAGAAACGGCTGCCAGGGTGGACGATCAACCCACTGGCTGAGGGTAAACATCCTGCCCTCAAGAACCTGCTCCTTGGCACTTTCGGGCTCTCCCCTCAGCAGTGGGTCTCCAGGCTCCTACCTTGATGGGCTTGGGGACCGCACACCATTGGCCCTCATGGATGAGATGCTAGCGCTGGTGGAGGATCACAAACCTTGTTTCCTATTCCGTCAGATCTTCCTCGAGCAGATGCTCGGGGACATCCAACTACTCCTGCCGAATGAGGACTTCACAGATCCACATCGAGTCACAGCCCGAACAGACACCCTCTGGCGTACCAAGAAAGAGAATGAAGCAGCCCTTAGTCAAGTTGCGCGACCAAGAGCCAGCCGGCTGCAACACTTCCCCAACCACAAGCCGGAGGAGCACCATCCCACCTGGTGTTTTATCGTCAGCGCTGGGAAATGTAAGTGCTGACCACCATGTGACTACCGGGGAAATGACCCAGCTAGCCTCCGTTGATGGCTGCGATGGCTGGCCATATATACAGCCTCCTTCACGTTACCGTCAAGTCCACTGCTGGCATTTCCTGGTGGACACAGGAGCGGAGCTGAGTGTCCTGCCCCCCAATGCCCTCGAGACACGCACCTGCTCTTGTGGTTCCACCCTGCGGGCAGCCAACGGTTCCTCCAGAAGTTCGTGTTAGCCTCAGTGGGTACTGCGTTGTTGGGGGGTGACTTCTTGAGGGCACATGGACTGTTTGTTGACATGAAGGGCAAGAGGCTGGTCAATGCTCGCACCTTCTATTTGGTGCACCTGGACACCATGGACGCCTGCAAGCCTGAGATTGCCACCATCGCCACTTCCAGGAACCAGTATACGAGCGTATTCCATGAATTCACCGCCATCCTATAACCACGATTCAGTGCCACCTTACCCCAGCATGGGGTATACCACCATATCTCCATGCAGGGCCCCCCGCTGCACGCCAAGCCCAGACAACTTCCACCCAAGAAGCTGCAGCTGGCAGTGGAGGAGTTTTCCCGACTGCAGGAGTTGGGGATTGTCCGTCGCTCAGACAGCGCCTGGACATCCCCTCTCCGCATGGTCCCTAAATCCTCCAGGGGCTGGAGACCCTGTGGTGATTACCGGCATTTGAACGATGCGACCACACCGGACAGGTACCCGGTTCCCCACATTCAGGACTTCTCGGCCAATCTCCATGGAGCGCAAGTCTTCTCCAAGGTCGATCTGGTGCGGGGGTATCATCAGATCCCAGTCCAACCCGAGGACGGTGGTCATCACCCCCTTTGGCCTCTTTGAATTCCTGCGTATGCCTTTTGGCCTCAAGAATGCGGCCCAGACTTTTCAGCACCTCATGGACTCAGTGGGTAGGGTCTTGGACTTTGTGTTTACCTACCTGGATGATACCCTTATCGCCAGCCACAACCGCGAAGAGAACAAGGCCCACCTCCGTACCCTGTTTGCCCGACTGGCAGAGTTTAGCCTCACGGTCAACGTGACTGAGTGCCAGTTTGGCAAACAGACACTGCAGTTCCTGGGGCTCACCATCTCGGCAGCAGGTGCTGCCCCGATGCCAGAGAAGGTCACGGCCGTCCAGCAGTTCCCCAAGCCAACCACCCTCAAGAGCCTGCAGGAGTTCGTGGGGATGGTGAAATTTTATCATCGGTTCTTCCCCAGCACCGCCCACACCATGCAATCGCTGTTCGCATTGATCTCCACTAAGGAGAATGTCCTGACCTGGACGGAGGAGGCAGAGACCACTTTTGTCGCAACAAAGGAGGCCCTCGCCAACGTAACTCTATTGGTGCACGCAGGCCTGGAGGCACACAAGGCACTCTTAGTGGATGCCTCAGCCACGGCAATAGGGGGCATACTCAAGCAGTGGCACAACGGACAGTGGCACCCGCTGGCCTTCTTTAGCAAACAGCTGCGCCCGCTGGAGCTCAAGAACAGTGCTTTTGACCAGGAGCTCCTGGTGCTGTACCTGGCCATCCGGCACTTTTGATACTTTCTGGAGGGCAGGCCCTTCACGGGTGTTCATGAACCACAAGCCCCTCATACGGGTACTCGCAAGGGCCAAAGATCCGTGGTCGGCTTGCCAGCAACACCACTTCTCCTATGTGTCAGAGTTCACCACCAACATCTGTCACAGGGCGGGCAAAGACAATGTCGTGGCGGATGTGCTCTCTCATCCGGCGATCAACACTCTCGCCCCCAGCCTTGACTACACACAGTTGGCACAGGCCTTGACTACACACAGTTGCCCAGCAGCCCAGACACGCTGCTCTGTGATGTCTCCACTGGCTCACCGCGCCCAGTAGTCCCACCACAGTGGAGGTTGAGGGGTTTCAGCTTAGTCCACGACCTAGCCCATCCCTCAGTGAAGACTTCAGTGCAAATGGTGGCAGAGAGGTTTGTGTGGCACGGGCTGAAAAAGGAGGTGGCCGAGATGGCGAGGCACTGCACCAGGTGCTAGGCCTCCAAGGTCCACCGGCATACGCAGGTCCCAAACCAGCAATTCAACCCGGCGGTGCGGAGATTTCAGCACATCCACGTTGACGTCGTAAGCCTCCTGCCAGTGTCCAGAGAAGCGCCATACCTTCTCACAATAGTCGATCGGAACATGAGATGGCTGGAGGCCGTTTCCATCAAAGAGGCTTCCACAGAGACATGCGCCAGGAATCTAGTCAGTCATTGGATCATTAGGTTTGGAGTCCCGGCGCACATCACCAGAGACAGGGGCACCCAGTTCACCTCCATGCTCTGGGCTCAGCTGGTGAACCTCCTGGAGGTTAAACTCCACCACACCACAGCCTATCGCCTGCAAGCAAATGGTTTGGTGCAGAGGTTTCATTGTCATATGAAATCTGCCCTCATGGCTTGTCTCACCAGCCCAGGCTGGGCAAACGAATTGCCCTGGGTTCTCCTCAGCATCAGAACAGCACCAAAAGAGGACCTAGAGGCATCTTCTGCGGAAATGGTCTATGCCGTGCAGCCCAATGTCACGTCCAAGCACGCGAACCTTTTGGCAGATCTCCATGAGAAATTATTGTCGCTAGACCCCCCCCCCCCTCCTCCTTAGCATCATGGCATCCGGCCGACACATCGTCTCAAAGAACTAAAGTCAGCAGAATTCGTATTTGTTCGGCGCAGCCCACATACGGCTCCTTTACGAAGGTCCATGCAAAGTCCTCCAGCGGTCCAGCAGGACTTTCACTTTAGACATGGGAGTAAAGATGAACTTTTCACCGTGGACCATTTGAAGGCAGCGCACTTAGACCTATCACAGCCGGTGCAGATGGCCATGCCAAAACACCAGGGCCACTCGCCCAAGCGGCGGGACGTGGGGAGCGGTTGTGTGGCAGCCCATTCTCTCATGGCGAACTGGCCCCACGTGTAAAGCCATGTGGTGGGGCAGCCATGAGAAGATGGCGCTGTCGGAGTTTCTCCCTGCTTCAAGTCTCCTGCCCAGCGCACACCTGGGGCAGCGATTATGATGTCACAATGCACGCGGTGACTGAACTCATGCTGCCCTTAATAGGGCGCATGCTGAATTTAAATAAAAAGTCATTAACGACTTTCATTGTGGTGGCTGAGTCTTTCTTGTCTGTGTCCAGCACTACAGTGGATTCTTTTTAACACTGGTTATGTGAGATGGTTAAACCTTTTTGGAATAAAATTAGGGGATTTTTAGAAGTTATGTTTAAATTTTAAATTTCACTTGATCCTATGGTAATTTTATTGGGTTATAGTAAGAAATTGAGCTTAGAATTAAAAGTAGATAAATTTCAAATTGCTTTTCTGAGACTGGTCTTAGCTGTGGCTAGAAAATATCTGGAAATTACTTGGTAAAATGAGACCAATTTGAGCATTCAACTATGGCATTTGGAAATGAGATCTTGTATTCTGTTGGAATACATATAACTGACGTAATAATTATACTTTTTTTGTTAAAACTTGGGGCCTGTTTTCTCCCACACACTGATGGTGGTGTCCCAAACCTTGGCAAATAATTGAAGGGTGCTCTCTTATTTGATCTCCTCTTTTTCTCTCTTCATTCTTTCTTTTGGGAGGGATGGTGGGTTAGGGTTGGAGGGGTAGGGGTTGTGTGGGGTAAAATATCATGTATTTGAGTGTACTTTTATTGCATAATTTATTATGGCTAATTAATAAAATTTACCAAAAAAAAGTGAATTAAAAAAACGATTTAGGAATGAAAATTGGTATAGACCAGGGGTGGCCAAACCAAGGCTCACGAGCCACATGCGGCTCTTTGATCTTTAATATGCAGCTCGTGGAAAATTCGAATGTTCTATAAATTTCAACCCCCCCCCCTCGCCCACCCGACTCACGCTGCCGGTCTCTCACCCGCCTGACTCGCCCTGCCATTCTCTCGCCCGCCTGCCTAATAAAACTAATTTTGTAAGGTGGAAATCTGATTAAAATATCTCTAATATTTTGGTTTACCTTTTTTTTTACATATTTGTGTCTTTGTGATAACTGAAACTAATACAAATTAACAGTTTAAAAACTGCATGCATCAATAAATATTATTGCATTTCTTAAAATTTATATAAAATTTTGGTAACAAAATGTGTATGTAACAATAAAAATGTATGTGTGAATTTTGTTCATGTCCTGCGGCTCTCAAGCATCTGAGCTTTATCATTTGTGGCTCTTACCTTAAGCAAGTTTGGCCACCCCCGGTATAGACTGAAAAAGGTATAACAATTTAGGTAAGATATTAATTTTAATAGAATTAATTTGACCAACCAGGGATTAAGAGAGGGGTGACCATCGTGTTTAAGACCGTTTCACTTGTTTTAATAATGCAAGAAATTTTTCTTTAAAAATTATTTATAATTCTTAGTAACTATAATATAGAGATATTTAAGATGATTTTCCACAATTTTAAAGGGGAAATTGGTATACACTGATGCAGGAATGTTCAAAGGGAAAAAGTCACTTTTAAGCAGATTTAATCTATATCCTGAAAATTTACTAAATTGGGAAAGAATTGACAATGTGGATGGTAAAGAAGTGTCAGGGTTTGATAAGTAGAGCAGAAGATCATTTGCATAAAGGGAAACTTTATGTTCCATTCCCTTTTTACAAATCCCTGAAATGTCACCACACTCTTGCAATGCAATTGCTGATGGCTCTAAGACCGAATCAAACAATAATGGACTTAGAGGACACCCTTGACAGATTCCCCATTGAAGATTGAAAGGTTGTGAATATTGAAAATTAGTGAGAATTGAAGCTATTGGGCATGAATACATTAATCCATGAAATAAAACCTGATCCAACCTTGAAGTTTTATAAAGTCATGAATAACCATTTCCATTCAACTTGTTTGAATGTTTTCTCTGCTTCAAGGGAAAGAACACATTCGGGAATGGCACTCCAAAGTAAATACAAAATAATCAATAAGCGATGTATGTTAAAATATGTGTAAGTGTTTTTAATAAAACTGGTCTGGTCTTCAGAGATGATAGATGTAAAATATTTGTCAATCTACAGGGCAGAAATTTTAGCCAGAATTTTTACATCAACATTTAATAAAGAAATTGGCTTGTGAGAGGAGCACTCTGTTGGATCTTTACCTTTCTTAGCAATCAAAGATATACACGCTTCATTAAATGTTGCCAGAAGATTACACTACCTAAACGAGTTTGATAAAACCAAACTTAATTGAGATTAAAGTAGTTGATAAAAAGATTTGAAAAACTCCACAGGAAATCTATCAGGTCACACAGAGCTCTTCCTGAATGCAACTATTTCCTCATATGAAATAGGCCCATCCAAATAAAGTGTGGGAATATTTAAACAAACCAAGAAATTTTCCATAGAATTACTATCATTTGTAAACTCAGAGGTATAGAGTTGAGGAAAAAAATTCCTGAATGCTTAATTTATCTCATTTATCTCAGAAGGGACTGTAGTGAATCTTTTTAATTTGCCACTTGGCTGCAAAATCTCTCAGCTCATTAGCAAAGAGCTTTCCCAATTTATCACCATGGAACTAAACTGACTTCTACTCCTTAACAATTGGTTTTCAATCGGATACGTTGAAAGAAGATCGAATTTTGTTTGAGGACCAACTCGCTTTTTATATCACTCAGTATTTTTAGTTTGAACATATTGTTGGTCAATTTGTTTCATTTGATTGGCTAATTCGAATCTTTCTTTATTGGTCTTCCTTTTTATATTCACTGTGTAAGAAATAATTTTCCACCTCAGATAAGCTTTCATTCCATCCCAAACAATCTGACAGGGAGTTTTTGATGAACTGTTTATATAAAAGAAAAAGATTATCTCCTTCTCCATAAATTTCACAAAGTCATTATCTTATAGTAGACTGAATTGAAACGCCAATGTCTTTTTATTTGAGGAAAGCCAGGAAAAGACATAGAAAACACAACAGGGGCATGATCTGATATTGCTATAGTTTGATAACTACAGGACCAAGTTCAAGGGATGAGTTGATTATCAATAAGGAAACAATTTTCAAATAAGTTCAATGAACATGTAATAAAAGGAATACTCTCTAATACAGTGGTTCTCAACCTTTTTCTTTCCACTCACATACCACTTTAAGTATTCCCTATGCTATAGGTGTCCCTATGCCTCCGTGATTAGTAAGGGATTGCTTAAGGTGGTATGTGGGTGGAAAGAAAAAGGTTGAAATCCACTGTTTTAATTGTACCTAATTGGTTCATTATGTGCACGGTTTTGTAACTTCTAAAGGAAATGGGCCAATGACAATTTTTCCTCAAGCAAAATATTTCAGTTACATTTGGGTTTAGAGCAGTGATTCTCAACCTTTCCTTCCCACTCACACACCACCTTAAGCAATCACTTACTAATCACAGAGGCATAGGGATCACTTAAAGTGGTATGTGAGTGGAAAGAAAAAGGTTGAGAACCACTGATGTGCTATTTGGATAAAGAAATTGCCAAACATCAGAATGCCATAATCTGATTTTTTTTTTAAAAAGAATAAATTAATGAGGCAGATTTGCTCATTATGGCAGATTAAGGTGAATAACGATTCAAAGCAGGGTCTAATCAACAATTAAAATCCCCACCAAGAACGAGAGAATATAAACTAAAATCCAGTAAGGAAGAAGAGAAACATTTAAAAAACCCATATCATCTCCATTAAGAGCATAGATAATAGCTAAAATTATCATTTTATTATTCAATTTACCTGAAACATGACTTTGTGGTAGACAAAAGGAATATTTTGATCAGTAAGAATTGAAACCCCCAGCTTTAGCCTGGAAGGAGGAATGTCCTCTTCACTTAATCATAAGATGGGAATTATTTCTCCATCTCTCTCTTATTCTCTCTCACACTCACCTTTTCTCCCTCTTTCCTTCTATCTCTCTCCCATTCTTTCTCTCAACTTATTTATTTTTCTTTCTTCCTCTCTTCCACTTTCTCTTTCGTTTTTCCTCTCTATTACTCTCTCACTCTCTCTGCAGAATTAGAATCAAAATTTGTCATGAAAAAATCACAAAATGTATTGTTTTGCAGCAACATATTCAAATAAACCACCTTAAAACAATAAATAAAAACAGTGCACAAAAAAGTCAATGTAAGGCAGTGTTTTTGGTTCATTGATTATTCAGGAATCTGATGGCAGTGGGGAAGAAGCTGCTGAGTGCACGTCTTTAGGCTCCCTGATGGTAAGACAAAGGAGGAAAAACCCAACACTCAACCCCAACCAACCAATTTTCCCTTGCAACCGCTGCAACTGTGTCTGCCTGTCCCGCATCGGACTTGTCAGCCACAAACGAGCCTGCAGCTGACGTGGGCATTACCCCTCCATAAATCTTCGTCCGTGAAGCCAAGCCAAAGAAAAAGAAGTAGATTGAAAAGGGCATGGCCTGGGTGGTAGGATTCCTTAAGGATAGAGGCTGCTTTCTCAAGACATCAGCTCTGCAGGTGTCCTCGATGGAGTGGCATCTGGTGTCCAAGATGCCACAGGGCAAGTTAACAACCCTCTGGAGTTTTTTTCTTGACCTCAGCATTGGCACCTTCATACCAGACAGTGATGCAACCAGCCAGGATGCTTTCCACAGTTCACCTGTAGTAGTTTTCAAGAGTCTTCTGTGACAAACTGAATCTCCACAAAGTATAGCCTTTGGAGAGCCTTCTTCATGATTGCATCAACAACATCACAGTATTCGAACAAATTTGGGAACCGTACATGGAACACAACAGAGAAGACCTCTACCGCCTAAAATGACAGAAGGAGAAGATGACGAAATGAACTGACCCAGTATGTAAAAGTAGAAGACACAAATTTCTTGTTTATTTTCATTGTGTGATGACATTGTTTAATGGGTTTAATGTATCATATAGGTTGAGTGGGTGGGGAGGGGGGGGGTGAAGGAGGGAGGGAAGGGGGGGAAAGGGGAGAAAATGACACTGTGTATATTCAAGAGGGAAATGTTTGTGTGTATTTTGGTCAGTATGGTTCATAGTGTGAAAAATTTTAAAAAATTAAACAAAGAGGCTCCAGGACAAATTCTCGGGACTCTTTCTCTCTCTCTCTCCTTTTCTCTCTCATTCTTTCTCGCTCTCTTTTATCTCTCTCTCCTTTTCTCTCTCTTTCTTTCTCGCTCTCTTTTATCTCTTCCTTTCTCTCATTCTTTCTTTCTCCCTCCTTTCCCTTTCCTTTTGCCCTTTTCACTTTATCTTCCTTTCACTTTTTATTTTTCTCTAACTTTCCTTTTTCTCTCTTTTCCTTCCCTTCTTTCTCTCTCTCTCTCTCTCTCTCAGGACTATCTAACACTTTGGTTCACATGCATCGTAAAATGCGATTCACTTTCTGAAGTGCCACCATGATCAACTTCATTTTATTCTCAGTCAAGGCTCTCCTTCGCTTTGTCCACGTTCTATTTTGGCTCCATGCAGCTGTCAATCAATACTGACGTCACAAACGCGGGGCCGAGCGAAGCTGGAGGCTCTCCTTGAGTTCCCGGAAGAGGAGGTGTGCGTGGAGCAGGGCTGTGTCTGCGTTATGTTTACGGTATGGAGGGTAAGAGAGTGGAGATTCCAACCGGAGTACTGGACGATCTGTGCAGGTAAACGTTAGAAGTAGCAACGTTTATACACTGTGGCCGAGATTCCCGCCCCCCGCCCGGCCGGCGATGTGTGAGGAGGAAGGAAGTGAGGGCCTGGGAAGAGGAAATGCACTCGGATAGAGAGCCCGCCTAATGAGGGCCAAAGTTAGAAATGCTGCCAATTGAATTTGAAGAGTTGGGCACCTTTATTTTGCATAAGATAGAACGCCTTCTTCCTATTGTTGCAAAATGAGAAAACATACTTTAATTGGCTTTCAAATAAATTCATAAATTATTGGATTTCATGTTTAGACCATATTTTTAAAAGACACCACAAGTGATTTTTTTTGGGGGGGTGGGGGAAAGTCCTGAAGAATGAATAATTTTTAGTCTTCATTAGAGAGCGGAGTGGAACTGGGTGACTGCTATCTTTTATCACCTTTTGTGCAGATGTGACAATCTGTTTGCAGTGAAGAGTTTTACTGCACAAAGTAAAACCACCTTATTTAGTAAATAACATTTGAATCAGGATGACTGTGTTACCTTCCATGCATCTATGTATAACTTTACCAGTCTTCAGCTTCTATCTATTCAACTATCTGTGGCATTATCAGAATCAGGAACTACTTGTCATGAAATTCGGTGTTTTCCAGCAGTATCAAACCTACCTATTATAATAATTAAATAACATAATAGGGCATGAAAGGTAAGGCAGTGTCTTTGGTTCATTGATTATTCAGGAATCTGATGGCAGTGGGGAAGAAGCTGTCCTTGTGCAGCTGAGTGCTCGATGTCAGGAGCACTGTATATTTTCCCCAATGGTAGGAGAGTGAGTTGAGGGTCTTTAAAGTTAGAGGCTGCTATTTTTAAGACACCACTTCATGTAGATGTCCTCGATGGAGTGAAGTCTGGTGCCTAAGATTTTGCAGGCTGAGTTAACAATCCTCTGAAGTTTATTCTTGTCCTGAGAGTGATGCAACCAGCCAGAACGCTCTCCATGCTACACCTGTAGAAGTTTATGAGAGTTTTCGGTGACCTACTGAACCACTTCAGACACCTCTCAAAGTATAGTCGCTGGTGAGGCTTCTTTGTGATGGCATCAACGTGAAGACTCCAGGACAGATTCTCGGAGAAGTTGACATCCAGAAATTTGAAGTTCTTGACCCTCTCCACTATTGAGCCCTCAATGAGGACTGGATTGTGTTCCCCTGACTTCCTTCTGAAGTCCACATCATCTTGGCTTTGCTGACATTGAGTGCAATGTTGTTGTTACACCATTCAAGCTGATCTATTTCCCTCCTGGACGCTTCCTCATTGCTGTTTGTGATTCTGCCGACAACTGTTGTGTCATCAACAAACTTGTTGATGACATTGGAATTGTGCTTGGCCACACAGTTGTGGGTATATAACAAGTAGAGCAGTGGGCTATCCTTGGGGTCTGCCTGTATTGATTATCAGTGAGGAGGAGATGTTGTTTCCATTGTATGAATTGTTTCCAATTCATACTGACTATGGTCTTCCAATGAGAAAGTCAAGGATCCAGTTGCAGATGGGGTTCAGAGGTCTAGAGTTTGTAGCTTCTTGACTAGCATTGGGGCAATAATGGTATTGAAGGCTAAGGTCTAGTCGATGAAGAGCAGCCTTGTGCATGAATTGCTGTTTTCGAGGTGATCCAGAGCTGATTGGGGAGCCAGGAATATTGCATCTGCTGTGGAGCGATTGTGACGATAGGTAAATTACAGTGGGACCAGATCTTTACTTAGGTATGTGTTAATTTGGACCATGAACAATCTCTAAAAGCATTTTATCACAATAGAGGTTCATGCTACTGGGCAGTAGTCATTAAGGCAGCCTACTTTACTTTTTGAAGCAGGTGGGAACCTCTGACTGCCACAATGAGAGGTTGAAATGTCCGTGAATACTCTGGCTAGTTGGTTGGCGCAGATTTTCTGCCAGGTAAGCTGTCAGGGCCAGATGCCTTGTGAGGGTTCACCCTCTTGAATGATGTTCTGATGTCACCCTCAGAAACCGATATCACAGGGTCCTCAGCCTTTTCAGGGATTCTAGTAGGCACTGTTTGGTTCTTCTCGAAGCAGAAATAGGTGTTCAGCTCATCAGGTAGTGAAGCATCGCAGCCATCTATAGTGTTTGCCATCGCTTGTAGGCTGTAATGGCCTGCACTCCGTGCCATAGCTGGCCTGTATAGGTCTCTAGTTTCCTCTGGAATTGTCACTTTGCTTCAGAGATGGCCTTCCTCAGGTCGTACCTGGACATCTTGTAAACCTCTCGATCCCCAGCCTTAAATGCCCTTGTTCTTGGCCTCAGCAGGTTGCGGATTCTCTGATTCATCCAGGGCTTCTGGTTGGGGAACACCTGTTATTTGCGTGTGGTCACACACTCATCTACGCAGGCCCTGTTGCATTTTCATTCAAGTCTATGGATGAGTTCTTGACTATGTTCCAGTCCACCCATTCAAAGCAGTCCTGTAGACATTCCTCTGCCTCCCTCGACCATACCTTCACTGTCTTCACCACTGACGCTGTGGTCCTTGGTCTCTGTTTATATGCCAGGTGTAGAGTACAGCCTGGTGATCAGACTTGCTGAAGTGCAGTCGTGGTATAGCTTGGTATGCATTTTTCATGGTGGTGTAGCAGTGGGTCGAGTATGTTGGTTTCCCTTGTCTCACATGTGACGTGTTGGTGGTATTTTGTTAAAATGGCCTGATTAAAGTCTCCCTCAATGACCAGAAAGGCATCCGGATATGCTGTCTCATAGCTGTTTATCACAGTCTCCCCCCACCCCCCCGGTGCGCGGCAGTGCTCTTCCTCTCCTCCACTCAGTCCGCGCAGCGCTCTTCCTCCCGCCCCCGGCAGCACTCTGCCCCTGGTAGCGCTCTCCTCCCTGCTCCCCGAACCGCAGCAGTGCGCTCTCCTCCCCTTCCCCCGGTCCGCTAGCACTCTTCCTTCCCCCCCCAGTCCGCAGCAGCGTGCTCCCCCCCACCCACCCCCATGTGCATCAGCGCGCTCCCCCCAACCACCCTGGTTCGCGTCAGTGCTCAAACCCCCATCCTCCCCCTGGTTACGGCAGCACTCACTTTCCACCACCCCCTGGTTCACGGCAGCGTTTGCTCTCACTCCCCTCAATATATTAATTAAGGAAATTTTCCTGAAAACATTTGACAAACTCCAACCCATCCAGCAATTTTACAGTACAAGATTCCCAAACAATATGTGAAAAGTTAAAAATCCCCTACCATCACACCTTTTGTTTCTTGCAACTATCAACCATCTCAACAAATTTGATTTTACAATTCCTGCTGACTATTGGATAGTCTATAATTCCATTAATATGGTCATCCCTTTCTCATTCCTCAGTTCTATTCCATTGGCCCCAGTTGATGAATCCTCCAATCTGTCCTGTCTTAGCACTGCCATGATATTTTCTCTAACTTGTAAAGTCACCATTCCTCCTTTCATCCCTCCCTCTCTGTCATGTCGAAACTAATGAAACCTCAGAACATTGAGCTGCCAGTCCTTCCCCTCCTGCAACCAAGTCTCTCCAATGGCTACAATGTCATAAAAACACCCAGGAACCCATGCTCTAAGTTTATCCATCTTTTCAACAATAATCCTTGCATTGAAGTAGATGTTACTGAGAACATTATTCTCACCACGCAACCTTTTGATTTCTACTTTTGTCTGCAGACTTAAAAACTTATTTTTCCATATTCAATCCACTATCTGCCCTGTTGCTCTGCTTTCTGACCTCACTAACGCATGGCATGGGTAGCAATCCTGATCATAAACCTGGAGATCCTTTCCATTAACTTGATAATTAACCCCCTGAACTCACTTTGCAGGACCTTGTCGCCCTTCCTTCCCACATCATTGGTCTCTACAACAATCTGGCATCTCACCCTCCTGCATGAGAATGCTGTGGACTCAATCCAGGATGACCCTGGCACCAGGAATCTGTCTCATCCAGAGAAACTCTTAGCTGTTCCACTAGCTTTTGAATCTCTTATTACAAATCTTGCCTGTTCTCCTCCCTTCGATGAATCAAAGGACCAGACTCTGTGTCAGAGGCCTGGACTGCTTTGGCTCTCCCCTGATGGGTTGTCTCCCTCATTGGCTTTCCAGGATGGAAAGCCAGCACCTTTTTCCTGGGGTGAGAGTAGAAAACGCCAAAGGACATCTGCACAAAACAGGGGAGGAAAGTTTAAGGGAGATGTCAGGGGTAAGCTTTTTGCTAACACAGAGTGTAAGGTGTCTAGAATTTGTTTCCGGAGTGTTGTTGGAGGCTTGTCCAATAAGGACATTGAAAGATACATGGATGAAAGAAATCTAGAAAGGGTTATGAGATAGGGAAGGTTTAGTTTTTTTTGAGTAGGTTTACATTTGATTGGCACAACATTGTAGGCCGAAGGGTCTTTACTATGCTGTAACGTTCTGTGTTGAATGGTATCCAGAACAGTTATTGAGGGGAATGGCTATCGGGGGTCGTACTGCACTGACTGTCTATTCCCATTTCGTCTCCTGTTAACTCTCCTAACTACATGGCCTCCTTGGTGGGATTGGTTCCTTGTAGTTCCTGACAGTCAATCCTGAATGATCTGGAGTTCAACCAGCTCCAAATCCTTCGGAGGTCTGAAAGGAGACGCAATTGCAGGCACTTCTTGCATGTGAATTGGTCAGGGACATCCTTATAGGATGTTGGAAACCCCATTTTTCCACATCCTACAAGAGGAGCATCTCATTGCCCCACTGCCATTCCCACTTCTCACTTTTTGCACTAAGAAAAAGGTCTTGCCTTCCCTCACCTGCTCTTATTTGTCCCTTCTTATTGAACGCTTGAAATAACATTTCATCTTTCCACCACTTCTGATGAAGGGTACTTAATCTGAAGTGCAATTCTGGTTCTCTTTCCACAGATGCTGCCAGTTTGGATTAAGTTTCTGGCACTGTTTTTATTTCATATTTCTAATACCTACAGTTTATTTTTCTTCATTTCATGAGTGTTCTTCTGGCCGATGGGATCAGGGAAGTTATTTCAGAAGATTACAAATCCAAATGGATGGATTCTCTTATGGTTCTCTGCTGTACATTTCAGAAGGAAGTGTGGTCAGTGCAGAGCTCACTGATGGAACTTTCTCCAACCAGTTTAGTCCCACTTGGAGTTCACTATCAATATTGTAGAGGATGTTTTCTCCAGATAAGCAAGCTGGTTCTTTGCAGTCCTTCACACACTCAGACTTGCTGTACACGTATGTGTACACCAGATGCCACTCCATCGAGGACACCTGTCTTCCTTGGAGATTAAGGCTTAGACAGTACCTTCTTATCTGATACAATTCTTACAAAACAAAGTTTGTATAAAATCCTGTGTTAACTGACTGAGAGTGCAGAAACAATTTGATCGTGGACCACTTCATTGAGAACAGAGGGAGAAATGAAAGACGTATGCATGAGTAGATTTTTTTTGGTGGGGGGAGGTGGGGGGGAAGGAGATAGGAGTGTAGAAGGACAGGAGAAGATCAGGATAGGAGGGATTTGCACACTGGGAAATGTGTCGATGAGTTTCACCAATGAAGGAGCTCTGAAGCATCAAATTGAAAGGAGATGTAATCCCAGGATGTGCCAAGTACATAAGCCACTGTAGAATGTTTTGAAATGATTGTATCAATTGTGTCGCATTAGACATTAGCTTTTATTCAAAAAGTAAATATTGGTTCGTATGCATTCATCAAAATTCTCGTTTATATTTCAGATTTCCTATGCCTTTTATTGATTGTGTGGCACACAATTGAATTTGGCAACAGATTAGATCAATCTGAGTAATTTGTATAGTTCCTTTAACATAATGAGAGGGCTTTATGCAAAATTTCTCACAGAGTCTTAAAATATTGGGACAAGTAACCGAAAGCTATTTCCAGAAGAGTATCTTTGAAGGAAGGCTAAACAAAGAAAGAGAGCGATTTAGTTATTGGGTTGGGTCCACGGGACCCAGTGCACTGGGAAATGGAATCTAAAATTGATATGGCAATGGTAGTCAAAGGGTAAATGTGCAGAGTTGTTTTTTGTGTTTTGATGCCTGTAATTGCTGTTTTCTTATGGGGATTGGTGCTGCAAACTTAGCTGTTTGTAATGTATGTAAATGATGTGGATGTAGGAGGCATGATCAGTAAATTTTCAGAGGATGTGAATATTTGTGAAGTGTTGTACTTGGGAGTAAAACAAAACACAAACTGTTGAAGGTCTGTTTGGTTGATGTTTTTGGGTTGAGACATTCCACAGGTTGTGCATAAACTTGTCATAAAAGGTTATGGGCCAATTGCTGGAAGATGGAATTAGTCCAGATGGGTCTCCGCTGGTTGGCATGGACATGTTGGATTTGATGAAAGGTCCTGACCCCGCCATGTAAACCAACCCTTTTCCTCCACAAGTGCCTGACCTATTGAGTTCTGTTTTGCTCGTTTATTTTAGCCTTTTTTTTTGTCACTAAACCGTGATGGATTAGTGAGAGTGATTAATGATTTTATGGTCATGTACAGTGTACATATGCAGCAAAATTCTTGCTTGCTGTGGCAGAACATGTACTTCATGGGGGGGGGGGTTAACTAAAATAGGATAATACATTAAATTTAAAAATAGATAATAAATATTCACAGTTACTGCAGGAAAAAAGGTGGCATTACAATAGTGGTGACAGAGCAGTCTGTGATTCGTGTATCAAAGACCGTGATGGTTGTTGGAAAGAAACTATTCTTGAACCTTGAGGTGCTGGTTTTTGTCTTTCTGTACCTTCCACCTGAAGGTAGGAGTGATAAGAAGTGGTGTCTAGGATGATGGGGGTCCTTTATGATGGCTTGGGTTACAGAGTGACATCAACATATTGGTGAAATAGACAGAGAAATGGCAGATGGAGTTTTTTCAGGTGGGGTGATGTGTTTTGGGAGTACTAATGAGGTCACAACATCACCTTAAATAGTTAGGTCCTTCGGGGTATTGACAAACAGAAGGATGCAAGTCAAAAGATCCTTGAAGATGAGAGTTCAGGTAGATAATGAAAAGGTGCATGGGATATTGGTCTTCATTGGTTGGGACAATGAATACAAGAGCAAGGAGGTAGCTTCAACTTTACAAAACATGGGTTAGACCTCAGCTGGAGTACTACATGCAACTCGGATCACCACACTATGGGAAAGATGTGACAACACTGGATGTGTAACCCTGGCCACTCATCTGCCCAGCAATTTTAATTTTACAACCATAAATTCCAGTTTGTAGTATCTGCTTGTAAAAAAAAACATCCACCATCTGCAATCCATGGTTTCACGTGACCGATTGGGAGGCTAAACTACACCTTGCCCAAGGATGACCTGTAGGCTTTTGGATGGAAGGAGTGGCTTTACACCTCCTTTTGCTGAGCAATGCACCTACCCAAAAACCTAAAATGTTGTCGTTGTATCTACCTCTAGCATTTGATCTGGCAGCTCGGTCTGTATTCCCACCACTCCTGATCACTGACAGTTTCTGGCAATTGAACAAAGTTGGTAAAAGCCCTTCAAACTTGTATAACACTTTGGAAATATTGTTACAATCACATTTGGAATTGTTTCTTTTTAGTGGTGAAATCCTCAGGAGATGGGCTTTATTTTCAATCGTATCGTTGCAGAACATGTAGCCGCCTGGCCACATATAGCTAAGAAGATAGTTCTGTCAGATCTGTTCGGAGAACAGCAAGCTGTCCAAGGCCAAACTTGCAGAAGCAACTGCTTGGCCCCTTGTGTGCAAGAGTCTTCCCAGAAATGCTTTGAAACTGTTTAAATAGTACCCTTGACTTGCAAATTGTAAAATTCAAGAAACTTGGAGTGTGTCCAGGCATGAGTAGGGTGCCTGTGACAATCACAAACATTGAGAAATATCAAAAACCTATCAAGACACAAATCTTGAACACACTTAACAATGACAAAATATTTAAATTATCTTAATTTAGTTAAACCAAATAACTCTCTAAATCAGTGGTTCTCAACCTTTTTCTTTCCATTCGCATACCACTTTAAGTATTCCCTATGCCATGGGTGCTCTGTGATTAGTAAAGGATTGCTTAAGGTGGCATGTGGGTGGAAAGAAAAAGTTTGAAAACCACTGTTTTAATCGTACCTCATTGACTCATTATGTGCACGGTTTCGTAACTCCAAAGGAAATGGGCCAATGACAATTTTTCTCAAACCAAATATTTCAATAGCAATTGGGTCTAGAGCAGTGATTCTCATCTTTCCCTCCCCATTCACACACCACCTTAAGCAATCACTTACTAATCACAGAGGCATAGGGATTATTTAAATTGGTATGTGAGTGGAAAGAAAAAGGTTGAAAACCACTACTCTAAATTATTCATCTTCCTTGAAGCTTTTCTCTCCCTTGAAACAAATAGTTGCTCACTTTCTGCCAAACCTAATCTGCGATTCCACTACTCGGATATCCCACGGAAGATGCTGGAACTGAAAGACATTAGTGCTTTGCGAATCCAATGTCAGAGCACATTCTGAATAACAGGCCCAAAGGTGCAGAATGAGTTTGAGAATAAAGGGCAGAAGGTTATCCAGACAGTCATGTGGGTTTAAATCAGGAAACTAAAAGTGACTTTAATTTGATTTTCCTCGTTTACATAAAGATTAACCATAATAGGGTGAAGGATAAGTTCACAGGTTATATAAGATGGTTTTCTCAGTCAATCTGTGGAAGAATCAACAATGGATCGCATTATTTTATATTTTAAATTGTAAAGAGCAATGGTTAATACATAATCTGGTGGTTGATAACCACCAGATAAGTTTTATATAAAAACGGAAAAGCTATGGAATCTAAACCATCAATAAGGAAGGTACAAAGCATAAGTTAGCTATGATAAATTGAGAAACATTTAAAATGTATGATAATAAACAAGCAATGACCAGAATGCAAAGAATTAATGAATAGTCTATACAGGGTATGCCTGCTTATACTTGATATAAGACGGTTAATATGTTCTAAACAAGTTAAGTGTTATAAAAACCGCACTGCTCAAAACATTTATTACAATGTACTTTAAGGTAATACATTCCAATCCTCGGGTAAGGGTTTGCATCAAATCACCCAGTTAGATCGGAACCACCACCAAAACACATCTCTGACAATGTTAAATTGCTGTTTTAATTAAACAACCATGCTTGTCTCAAATTTTCAGGAAATTGCTCCATGATTATTGTTCTGATGGTTGACTAGAAGGGCCTAATGGCCTGTTTCTGTGCTGTAATTGTTATGTTATGTTATATCCAAACTGTTGCCTTGCAACTCTCCCTGAACCTTGTGTTTCACACCAGGTCAGGAGAGGAGGGTGAATCGGTATTTTTAAAAAAATTATCAAAAGGTTCCCCATAAAATTTTGTAAGCCGCTTTTGATCCTCGGCTCGCCATGAAGTCAGCAGCAAACTGTGGACCGGGACTCAATCCTGCCACATCAGAGCAGAAACGAGAAAAAAAATAGATCAGTGTAAGGCAGTGTGCTTCAGGATAGTGCAGGGAGCCCAATCACAGCGGGGACAGCAGGTACTTACAATACAGCCACTAAACTCTCTCCATTCCACAGGTCAGTGCCTATATTTCAAATATTTTAAACTAGCCTTGCAAAGTATTATGAGGTGATTTATATTACAACAACAATGAAACTTTAATTTTTTTAAAACTTTATTTATTTGTTCAAAAATTAAATAGTACATAACATATACAACAATTAACCATAAACATGAACGTTTTTTTTATATATAGAAAAAAAAAGAAAAGACCCCCCCCACCTTCAGCCAACTCTCCTATGGAGAGCCATAAAGAAAGAAAAAAGAAAAAATATGAAAGAAAAATTAAATATACATATTAAGATCTAATCAATGTAAATTGAAATGTAAATATTCTGAATATAACAACCACTTATTAATAAAAAATTATAATTATGCAAAACATATGTAATTTTTTCCATTATTAAACAATATCTCATCTCATTATGCCATCTATTAATATCAATCATATTTGTATCTTTCCACGTACTAGCAATAGATTTTTTCGCTACAGATAAAGCTAAATATACAAAAGCAAGCTGAAACTTATCTAATCCCAAGCCTTTCAGAGGTTGCAAACTACCCAATAAAAATACTGTCGGATCTAAAGGTATTTTAATCTTATACAGGTATTCTAAAAACAATTTAATTTTCTTCCAAAAAAGATTGTCTATGTATACATGACCAAACAGCATGAAAAAAAGTTTCAACCGTATCACCACATCTAAAACACAAATCTGATTCATGAAAACCATACTTTTTAAATTTTTCAGGTGTTAAGTATAATTGATGTAAAAAATTATAGTTAATCATTGCATAACGTGCATTTATCAATCTAGTTACACTATCATAAAAGATATCTAACCAATCATCTTCGGAAAAAATAAAACCAGTATCCGCTTCCCATTTACTTTTAGATCTATCCCAACCCTTTTTTATCCATACTATCCTGTAATATTTGATACATAGATGAAATATAACCCTTCTCTGGTACCTTCATAAGAAAAATCTAACAATGAAACTTTAATGTTGCAAATTTCAAACTGCAGGTCAGAAATTTCAAAGTGTTATATCAAAACCTGTGTTGCTTGAAACCTTGTTGTCCAGGCATAGGTGTATTTGGGGTATGGCACTGTCCTCACCTTACCCGCCCAATATCCGATTTCCCCAGCCCAATAATCATCCCAGGAGAGCTGTGGTGCACGGTCGGCACCTTGCTTAATGCAGGTTGAATGGTCAAAATGGTCGCCTTCATCTTCCTTACCCATAATCCCCTTCTGCCAGGCACTAGTGCCAGAGAAATCCAGAGCGATTCCAGCTGCATGGTGGATTATGGGTAAGGAAGATGAAGTCAGCCATTTTCCCCATTCATCCCACATGGAGTACAACATTTTCTTTTCCAAATAAAGTTCGACCCTCTAATTTTATCTATGCTCTATCGTCTGATTTCTGAAGAGAACCATTGCAGAAGTGGCTGGATAAATTCAAATAAAATGAGAAGTGTGAATGTTTAGGACTGGGGGAATATTAATAAAACCTCGCTCTCTCACATTCTATGACAATCAGACAGCTAGAAATGTACCACTAACCCCGTGGTTTTATAAAGTAAACAGTGAAGAGTTTAATTCGGAGGACATTTTTGTGCGTTTTTTTTAAGATGGGGTGGGGGGGGGCAATGTCAGTGGCAGCCTTAGGGTGCCACTTAACCTAGATACACCATTCTGTACAGGGTATTGTATGCCTGGTATCTCCAACAAATGCAAAACTCTAACAGGAAATGTGGTCTGAACACAGCTCAAAAGGGAAGTTAAATATGAAATGTTTGTTGCCAGAGGATTGGAGAAATTTCCAAATTCAACAGGACAATGAGAGAGAGAGAGAAAAATTAAAATACTGTATTAGTGTAATTTGGTAATCTTTAAACACATGGTAATGGATTGAATAAGTATACAAGAAGAAAAATATTATGAAAAGTTGATGTTAGTCCTCTATAGACTGACTGACACATGAGAATTATATTAAGAAATGTCAAAAAATACATACATCTTTGTGGAAGAAAACACACAAAACTTGCAAGAAATGGTGGGGAACATTAAGTCTGAGTGAAACAAGGAACTCTGAGGGAAAGAAAATGGGGAAGTACAGATCAGTCAGCCAGACAGAAATAGAAGGAAAAATTCTAAAATGTTTTAAACAGGGCATGTTTAAAATAAAATTAGGATGGTATAAGTCAGGGGTCCAAATGGTTTTATCAAAGGGAAATGATTTATGATCAATCTTTTAGTTTCTTGCAAGAGGATTGAAGTGCAAGAGTTAAGTACCTTGTTTTGATCCAGGGTGCTGGTGAAGCATCACCTGGAGTATGTGTTTTGGCCTGGTTCTCTGCATAAATGCAGGACATAATTGCTGTACACAATCTGTGGAGTGCAGCAAAGATTAATAGATTGTTTCCTGGGATGGGGGACTTTCCCTTGTGTTTTTTTGCCAATTTTGATAAAAGAAAATACCTGATTTCAGTCATTTCCTCAATTTAAAAATTCTGGATAATTCACAAAGTTATTTTGTTTTAATGAATTACTATCATAAAGGCAACCTCCCTCACCTCAAACAGTCACTCCAAGTGAAGCACACTGCAGGGGTCAGCTACTGCATCTGGTGCTCCCACTGTGACCTCCTCTAAATCAAAGAGACTGGATACAGACTGACAATGTTTCGTTCAGCACCTTCACTCTGTCGACTGCAATAACAGAGACTTTCCAGTGGCCAACCATTCCAATTCCACACCCCATTCCCATGCTGACATGTTTGTCCTTGGCCTCGTGCACTAACAAACTGAGACCACCCACAAATTGGAGGAAGAACACAATATTCCATCTGGGTATCTGCCAATCAGATGGCATTAATATCAACCTCTCTGGTTTCTGTTGGGCTGTTCTTGTCTGTCTCCTTTTCTCTAGCCCCCCCCCATTCCTGCTTTCCTCTAGTTCGCATCCCCTCTTCTTTCAGAGAGCTACCCCTACTCCCATCATCTTTTATCTCTAATGTTCTCACACCCATATCCACCTATGACCTCTTGCGTGTGCTCCTGCCCCTTCTTCACTCCTCCCACTATCTTCTCATTAAGGTTCCTGTCTACTTTTTGCTCATAGCATGATGAGGGGCTCAGGCCTGAAATGTCAGTTATATATCTTTGTTTCCTATGGATGTGGTGTAAGCTGCTGAATTTCTCCAACACTTTTGCACTGTAAAGTTCTTTTCCGTGGTGTTTGTGCTTTTTCAAAAATTTACTAACCTATAAACAAAATGGGAGCTATCTTAATGTGGTCATCTGCATTGCAATTTCTGTTTAAATTTAGAGTTGTTGATCCCTTCGTTCCTTTTAATGTTACCAGGCGTCCAAACAAAGAAAAGGTTCTAGTTAAGGAGTCAAATGAAACATGATCCATCTTAAGTTCACTAAGTTCTAATGAGTTTTCCATAAGGTCTTTAGTACCAGTTCCAACTTGTATTGCATGTAAACCAACTCAAGCTGTTGTGGTGTAACACTTTGTACAGTATGGTGGAAACTTTTACTTGAGTTGCATATAAAGGGCAGTGACATTAAAAGTTGTGTTACGAACTGTGCATAACGAGCAGAAATAGATAATGAGCCAGGTGGTGTTTAATTTTAAAAGACTAATTTTTTTTCTTACTCTTAAGGTATAGACTTAAGTCTTAAACTACCCTTAACACTAAATCTTTCCCTAGCTCTGCGCAGGTGTCTAGTGGGGGTGGGTTTGTCTAGTGTGTGTGTGTGTGTGTGTGTGTGTGAGTGTGAGTGAGAGATATCCAGGCCAAAATCTACAAAGTTCAGTCTTGTACATTCAGTGTTGAAGCCGAGGCCTTAGAAATTGGATGCCTAGAATTAATGTTTAAATGATGGGAAGACTGGGGTTGTGGGAGCTACAGACTCACGAATTCTCCTTGTGTTGCCTTTGAAGAAATGTCCATTAACAAGAGCTGTGGTCATAACACTCCAGGTCCTTTTGTGGGCAGGGCTCGAACTGGCGGTTTCCACCAAGCTTCCAAGACCCTGGCACCTGTCTCTCCAAGTAACTTCACTGCTAAACACACTCAAAATGAAGCCGTCTCTCCAAGTGACCTCCGCTGTTGGTCACAATCAAAATGAAGCACTTTGTTTCCCAAAAAGACCCTCCTGAACATGGTCAATCCACTGATAAGGCCCAGTCATTCACAGAACATGCTTTGCTCTGAATTCTACAAAATGGCTGGTCACAAGAGCTGCTTCAAAAAGCTACTTTCTCTTCAGCCCTCAGAATGGTTGTCCCCTGCAAAATCACAAGGTCTTTGTAAATGTATCAAATTCTGGAACAGACTGTTACAAGCCTTGCAATGTATTGAATTACGCTTGTGTGAAATGTTAAATGTTAACTGACCATTCAGTCCCTCCTGTCTTTACTATCCCTTACAGCAATAATCCCATTTTACTAAAACAGGATCTCATAATAGTTGACTATTGTAAACATGTCATTTATCTTTTGAACAGCCGATTTATTCTGCATATTCCAAGTGAAGAAAGAGACAATGCGATCAGAGTCTGCTTTCAGATTGAGTTGGCCCATTGGTTTTACTTGGATTTTTACTTGCAGAACACACCAGGATTGCCTCAGTGTGGGATAAGAGATTTTGCTAAATGTGATATCCTTTTCATTTTAATTGATCTTTGTTGTGTTACCATTTGGAGGAAAAAAACTCTTGGATTTTGGAGTGTTTGGAATTGTCTTTTTTCTGTGAAAATGACATTTTGTTTGCATTTTTCTATCCTGTTCATCCTAAACCATCATAACCTTGTCTAAACTTTCTCTACTACACCTCATTAACATTGAGACTGTACTAATACTTTTATTGCATTCTATCCATATTTTTCTTGGAACATCAAAATTGTGGAAATGCCCCTTTCCACATTTCATATCTTTTTGGTCCTGTTGTTAGAATCCAAGTTCGGAATCTTTCAATGTTTGGAGTTTTGCATTGCCTGGATTCAAATTCAGCATAAAAATATGCCAGAAACAAAATCATGCAGAATATGCCAGAAACAAAATCATGCAGCCAAATTTGTTTTGTCTTAACTTCTATCGCACTCTTCAGTCACTGTTCATTTTTACTTCGGAAAGGAGATGATGTGGAAAAGATTTTGGATGAATGGAAGGAGTACAAGATGGGAGTTCCGACGTATGGTGCAATTATACTAGATGAAACACTGGAAAATGTAAGTAGTGACATAGAATAACCACTGGAGTAATGAAGGTTTTGTACAGTTTAATGTTTGGGAAAGTAACATGAGGCATAACCTTTGGTCAAGTACATACAGGTTGCAGACTTCCCTTGTGTCAACCTGGCTGTGACTAGTAGTTCTAAAGTACAGTTGGCCTTTAGCCATTAGTGACAGTTACTAGTGCTGGGTTCAGTGTTGTTCGGTTTGGACAGGAGTGCAGATGATGTGATTAGCGAGTTTGGTGGTGTGGTGGGTAGTGAAAAAGATTATCTAAGGATAGAAAGGATCCAGTTCAACTGGGAAAGTGGGCCAAAGAATTTTTAGCAAAAAGGAACATGACATGCCAAGCAGAATCCATGGAGGGAAATGGAAATTTTGGGTCGAAACTTTGCTTCAGGATTCGTGCAGACGCATGTCGCAGATGGCATTTAACTTGGAAAAGTGCAAGTGATGCCTTTTGGGAAGTTAAACCAGGGCTGAAATGGAGTATTGTAGAACTGAGAGACCTAGGGGTAAAGGTAAATAGTTTCCTGAAAGTGGTGAAGAAGGCACACAGCATGCTTGCCACTGAGTACAAGAGTAGGACATCATGTTATTGCTGCACAGGAAGATGGTGAGATTGCACCTGGACTATTGTGTGCAGTTCTGGTCACCACACTAAAGAGAGTGCAGTGAAAATTCACAAGGATCTTAATGGGAGACTGGATATGCTGGGAAGGAGACTGTGGGGTTACCTTAGAAAGCTGCAAGATCATGCGAGGCATAGATCAGATGGATTGTTACAGACTTATTCCCAATTTGTCAGAGTTCAAAGCTAGAAGACATAGATTTAAGGAGAGAGACAAAAGATTTACAGGGAATATGAGGTGCAGATTCACATGGACTTTCCCGTGGCCTTGCTCTATTCAAAAATTATCAGGGACATCTAAACTGAGACCTTGGATATGTTACTTAGCCGAATCAGCATTGAAGCTTTGTTGTACCCAATTCCTGGATCAAGAGACACGGAGGATAAATTCTCCTTGTAATTCAGAGAAGTGCAGTGTTGTTCATCAGTGTTAAAAGGCTATTACACTGAAACTGCAATGTTTGGAACTTTAATGGAAGACATGCATATCTTCCAGACAGTTGGATGTTATTTGTATCAACTTTCCAATGCTCTTTAATTCACTTTTTAAACTATCTTAGTGAGCCAGGTACTGAACCATTGGTATTTGCAAATACCTGGGATTCTTGAAGGGGTTGCATTTCCAGAAAAAAAAAACATATTGCCATTTTCTCAAAAAGCTGCATTATCTGCACATGCATCAAGAATTCTGTAATGGAAAATTTCTGTTTACTTGACCAGCCATAATGAAGGGTTGCCAATAGTTGGAAAATAAGAAAATCACAGAGTTTTACTATGTCATTTTTTTTAAAAAGAGAGGCCCCACCCTCTTTTGGATTTGAAAAGAAGTGGGTAAAGCAGATTTAATATTGGCTTGTAAGAAACCACTAAGTATTGAGGAGAAAAGAAAGTTGGGCTGCAATGGAAGGAAAGGGACTAAATCGATATCCTAAAATACTAATTAAATCCAAGACCCACACTCCAGACTCCATCTCCAAATATGATGCTACCAAAATATTTGACTTCTCCCCACTCCAGTTCTTTAGATCTTGATCCTGCTAAATGTGCAGATTTGTGAATGGCAATTACAGGTCAAGTACCCCTTATCTGAAATGCTTGGGACCAAAAATATTTCAGATTTTGGATTTTTTCATATTTTGGAATAATGTGTTTAATAATGTTTTGTGCGTACCAAAAAAAAATTGATCTCTGCTTACAAAAGAAGATAAATGCAGCACCAAATACTAGAAATTCTGCTGGATGGCAATGAACACAATGAGTAATGCATGAAGTCTGGTGGTGACAATAATTGGTTAACAAACTGTAGCTCACTTGTGGCATCCTGTTGGCCCTCAAAAAAATTTGGATTTTGGATAAGGGGACTTGACCTGTAATGATGTAATGTACTTCAAATTATATGTGTGGGATGGGGGGAGTGGAGAGAAACAAAGATTACCTTGATCAATAATGCACTTCACTCTTGATGCCAAAGGAAAAATATATGAGCAGCCCTTGTCTTTTGTTCATATTTTTTATTTCATCATGCACTCCATTATAAAACTTTGATAATGGATAAAAATGTTTTTTTAATTGGAATTTCCTCTTAAAAGTTTATAGTTTATTTTATCGGTATTTGCCTTTCAATGGCTGTATATTGATCTAGAGGCCTGTGACAGAGTATATGGATTTTTTTTGGGGGGGGGGAATAAATTGGGAAAGGTAGGTTACATACAAATACTTTAAAACAGATCTTATTTGAAATACTGGAGCTCTGCTAATGCGAGACATATCAGGGCCTCACAGATTTTGCAGTCAATAGGCCACTAATGGATTGTTGTTTACAAAAGGCAACAGATGAGAGTTTGTCAGAGCCACTTCTGTCTGGAGCTGTTGTGTGTGTGTGTGTGTGTGTGAGTGAGAGACACAGAGATCATTTGTACAGTGTTTCAACCAGCAGACAGGACTGGAACAGGCCAAGCTGGCAAGCTTGTGGACAGCCCATCTGGAAGATGGCCTGGTCAAAGCCCTTGTGGTTCATGCAAGAAGAGAGGACTGGCTGCCTAATGTTTCACTTGGAATAAGTGAAACAAAAAGGAACTCTGTGGTGACCTGAAAGAAAGAGGTTATCATCTGGAGAACCCTGAAGTGGCAAGTTTCTTCGGCCAGACACTGAAGTGGCTGATGGAAGTAAATGTACAACAAAACTCTCTCTGAAAACCAACAAGATCCTTCCTGAGTGGTAACCATTTACCTTTCAAGCACCAAAGCCTGATGAACTTTATAAATGTTAAATTCTGTGCACAGTATAAGAATTGCCTGCAACCAGTGAACTTGGAGGAATGAGAAGTGAGATTGGATTGTGAATCAAAGAACTTTTCTGAACTTACACACACATTACATACACATTCATTTAGAATTAGAAGGGGGTTAAGTTAAGTAAGTCAATGGCGATAAGTTAAAAGTTTGATTCTATTTTCATGTTTAAAGATAATTAAAAGCACTTTTTGTTTAAGTAACCATTTGTCTTGGTGAATATCTATTGCTGCTGGGTTTTGGGGTCCACTGAGCTCATAACAGGCCAAAGTAATGGAGAAGTTTGAAAATCTACCTTGTCCATAGAGGACATTTTGAATGCTGTACATTAGTTTGGTTTCATCAAAATGTACATGTTAAGAGCTGAGGATATGAACTTTTTCTTGTCTTTATCTTTCCCAATGCCAGTAAAAAGCTAATAAATCATGCAATGCAGTTTAGTTTTTAATCCTATTCCCATCCACATAGGTACTTCTTGTTCAGGGTTATTTGGCAAAATCTGGATGGGGTTTTCCAAAGGGTAAAGTGAACAAAGAGGAAGCTCCACATGACTGTGCTGTGAGAGAGGTAAGCCATGATTTTTGTTGCATCCTATTTTTTGGTTTCTGCAGAATATTGGGCAGATGTACAGTATTCTGATTTAATTTTAAAATGCAATGCAAGTACAATCCTGAAAGAGGTATCGGTGCCACAAGACTCACACCACTAGGTTCAGGAATAGCTGCTACCCTTCCACCATCAGTAAAGTTATTCTAAAATATTTCTAAAATTTATTTTGGAGACGAGTTGAATGGAAAGTAAATAAATGTAGTGAATCTTTGGTTGTTCTAGCCTCTTGTGAAATATGGGAATCGTGTTTGTAGCGGCGCTATGGTGGCACTAGAACTCATAGAAGGCATCGAACCGGCCATGTGACGTCAGTGCGTGATGACGTCAGGGCGTGATTCTGGCTTTTAAAAGTTTGCGCAGGTTAGGAAGAAAATATCCGTTTGATTTACTCTAGCATCGCCTTGTGTGGTTATTTCATCGTGTCCACTGTGATTTCAGTGGCTGTAAATATTCTAAATGGATGCTTCATTGCTAACTTTCCTCACTGCACTTTGAAATGGTTGAATTGCATTTTCTCTTCTACTCAGTTTGCTGCACATTTAATTTCTGATGCAGGTTGTCGCTCCATCAATATAATTCCTGAGTGCTTTTTAATAGCTTTAAAGCTCTAAAGCTGAAATCTTTGTTTTTCAGAGAACATACTATTGGGGTAGTGAATCAGGGAAAAAAATTCTATTTATTGCTTTCTATTTGAGAGATTTAACTTCAAACTTCAGGAAAAAATGGCAGGATTAAATGTGTGCATTTAATTTCATGGCTGACAATCAGTATTATCAAGTTTTATGTGTTACTTTTAGGTTCTGGAAGAAACAGGATTTGACATAAGAGATCGCATTTGTAAAGATGACTATATTGAACAAAGAATCAATGATCAGTTGGCTCGATTATATATAATACCAGGTGTTCCAAAGGATACAAAATTTAACCCCAAAACAAGAAGAGAAATCCGGGTACTTGTAATGTGAAAATGTGATCATTTGTGTTTATAATTTAATTGCTCGTTATCGATCTTGCAATGCAAATGACAGTTGCATTGTTTGTTTCATAGAAAATAACTGCATATCTTTTGTTGTTTACATCATCTCGAATCCATGTCTTGTGCAATTAGATTATGCTGGTGTAAAATGAACATACAGACCACCTCTAGAGCTTTGAACAAGTTCCATTTTTTTTTCCAGACATCCATAAATTGATTTTGTCCTTCAGTCAGAGAATATACATAATCACTCTGTGGTAGCCATGCTTGTAGAGTATTGTAATGAATAGCGTAGAAGACCAATAAGAAAGAATTTACTAGAAATAAAAAGAGAAAGAAAACCAATTCTGGTGTTCATAAGAATGAATGCACGTGTGCAAATTGAACTTTTGAATATTCGTACATACAAGTGCTTGTAGGTTGGGTGTTCGTAACCTAGGGATGGCCTATACCACAAAGATGATATCTTCAAGAATTGTGAGGCTTGTATTTCATGCTGAGCTTTCTTTGCTACTTCTACTTGTATAGCAAAATCATTTGCTTCTATCCTTGTCCACTATCTTATTATCCAAAGGTTCCAAGCTTTCAAAGGTGTGTGTGTTGCCTTCCCTGTGTGAACCTTGCACACATTTCAATTTATAGTTAATATCCTCATTCACAAATCCCATATCCCCATAAAATCCTTTCCAGTCATGTGCCAATTGTAAATTTCTCATCTACATTTCCATATTTCTCCATATTTTTACTCCCATCCTCTACATTGATCAAACTTCCTTACAGGACTTGCATGTCTTCTCTGCTCATAATTTGGAATTTCTCTTCCTTGACTTTTGCCTTAATTAAAGGTCACCACTAGACATTTGTCATTCAGCCACACTCAATTCATCAATGTCATTAACACAGTGTTTGAAAGCATTTATAAACTATACTCATGGTTCCTATCCCTGCTTCTCTTTTCTGTGCTACCTAAATAATTCTTGTTGTGAAGCAGTAAAATGTCATTCTAAGGTGAGAAGTGCTTTGAGAGTTGAATTTTTCTTTTAAATTCTCCCTTTTTTTTAGAATATTGAATGGTTTTCCATCGAGAAGTTGCCATCCCATAGGAATGACATGACTCCCAAGTCAAAACTGGGCTTAGCACCCAATAAATTTTTCATGGCTATTCCATTTATAAGGTATGATATGTACCACCTTATTTATTCCTTTAAAAGTTAATCTTTGATTTTGTTGCAAGTTGCGGATGAATTTGTCTTTGTGCTCGAGAATGCATGTACAGAATTCAAAATCTGTTATGATCATTGAGTCTGAAATTGATTAAATCTCGCTGTTGTACCAAATTAATGCTACTTGGTTCATTTATAAATATTATTCTGTTGCTATCTGGATTTAAAAAAGATATCTGGTTCCTATAAGCCTACAATTTCCTCTTGCACAACTTTTAGAAATCACTTGTGTCCTATAAAGAATTTTTAAAGCAAACTTGTTACTTCCATAGGCCGCTAAGAGAGTGGATATCCAAAAACTATGCAGATTCATCAGATAGCGATGGACTTGTATCTAACAACACAACACCATCTAAAACTTTATTGGAAAGTATAAATGCAAGGTGAGTGTAAAAGTACTGAACCCAAGTATCTCCCTGCTAACAAGCTGCCAATCAAAAATAAAATGAATCAAGTTGGATAATATTGTGTTGGGATTGTATCAGGTTCAGTGGGTTCACAGAGGGACGTGTCCACACACCAGTTTCACCGCCAAGGATAGCTTTATTGTACACAGAGGGAATTAAACAGGGTAAACAATACTCAAGCTACTAATATAACTAGATATGCATTCACATTGGACCCGGTGGACTCCGATGCCAGTGACCACCTATTCTCTGCACAATATGGAGTTTAAACACTGTAATGATATAAGCAGGCACATAGGGTGTGATGATACCAATGGCTGCTTTATCACTCTCGCTCTCTCACATGCTCCTGACTCCATGTACCAAAGGGGTGCAGCTCACTGCCAGTATTGTTCTCACCCAATGCTACAGCCCAACTAAGTGTAGGGCACACCTTGCCCACTAATCCTCCAACAATGTCCACAGCTAGGACTTGGCGTGGAGCAGTGTTCGTGGCTAGGACCAAAAACAGAAGAGAGCAAACTGTTCCATGTGTTGGACTTTATAGTGTTGTGAGCTGGGTGTCTGGCCAGTGATGATACTGGGTTATCCAAATGAGTCAACAGTAAGGTGTGCACTAATAGGTGGGTGGAGTCCAACCTTGATTGGCAGGTGATGTGACTTCTGACCAGGTTCCAGATGAAGGTCACATGATCCTCCACAATCCACATATAATAGGAAGGAAATCACCTGAACAAAAAGCATGATGACAGCCCCTGATTTTTCTAACAGAACATTTATATTGTTCCTTGGAGTTGACTCCATTAATTTGCCCATCACTGAAATTAACTGCCCTGTAATTAGTCTATTTATTTTTTTTCTTTCTCTTTATAATGTCAGTCCTCCAATGTCCTAGCATTGCTCATGTAGATAGGAGGATTGAAATATTATCGTCAGAGCATCTGCAGTTTCATCCCTTGCTACGTTTAAAAGCCTAAGATACAGTTTATCAGAAGTTGGCAGCCTATCTATTTTCAAAAATGCTACATCTATTAATACTTCTGTTTCACTGTTTATCCAAGTAGATATTTCATATTCACCTTCAATTACAATTTTGGTATCATCCTATTTATGAAGACAGCTGCAATGAAGAATATGGTATTCTTCAGCCCCTAATAGGCATTGCTTCTTTGGATGTAAAATTCATGAGTAATAATGAGACCATGGATGTTTTCTCTTGCATTCTGCAAATCTCTCAGCTTTATTGAAGCACATTTTCTCATTTGGATCTTCTTGTGGAGCCTTCTGCTAATGAACAAATCACCAGCGGTTCCCTGCACTGCAGAACTTGGATTGAATTGTGCAGAACAAAATACAGTTTAAGGGATAAAGGATTTGTTTAATTTCTTTACAAAGTAGTTTGAATGCAGACTTAATAAATTCTCAAAAATAGCAATATCTGCTGTATAAGCAAAGAAGGAAGTAATGAATTGATGCTAAAGATGCCTTGAATCTGAAGTGGCACAGCAAAATTTAATGTTTTTGTGATAGTTGAGAGAGAAATAGTGCCTAGTACACTTTCATAGTGATATTTTTAATCCTCTTCTAAAAGGATTTCCTCTGTTTAATGATTGAAAATGAACTTGATTTTCCACTGAAATGTTAACAATGTTTTTGTGAAATTTTCGTTACGTTCTTATGATCTGTGATGAGATTTTTTATTTCAGTAGGACTTGTATGTTTAAATATATTTTGAAAAGATGCACATGGAAAAAACAATTTTGTATTTATCAAACAGATCTTCCATAAATTCATGTGAATTTGTTTGCTAGATCAAAAGTTCGACAGAATCAACAGTTAGTTGATAGATTTACAGGTGAACAATGGGCATGCACAGTTAAACACAGACTGCACCAGAAGGCATTCAGTCAGACAAATCAGTGTAACCCTTCAGAAACAATGAAGAGTAAGGTAAGGGATAAATATTATCAGAAGAATAACTTCTTGTGGCACAAGTTCACAAAAACAAAAAAAAAACTTTTGGTGAATATACGATGCAAAGTTTAATCCACATTAATCTTGTAGCTGCATTTATTACCTTGGTCTCTGTAATCATTTGCAACTATTCTTAGAACACAAGTAATTTCTTGGTAAATATGTTTTTAAATGAGTACTTTATATTAATTGAATGCAGCTTAAGCACAAAGAATAATTATGTTATTTTGTACAATGTATCCTCTTTCCTGGAATTTTGTTCCTGTTTACCCATCTCGCTGGGAAGTCTGATTTTTCAGCTGCAGCAACTCTACTCTTCCCAGTGTTGGAAATTGGGCAATACATCATGTCTAATCTTATTAGTCCCTTTTTTTTAAAAAAAAATGTGAACTCATTGTTTTAATTGCTTTTTTTTTTGTTCAGTTATATTTGAACAGGACTTGAGTTTTAATGTACATAAATTACAGATCATTAAAGATAATTAAATAATTTTTATGCCACGGAAGAAATCACATGAGGAATATGGAGGTAAAAATTGGAAAACATAATTTGAAATTGAGAGCCACAGATGTGTAAATATTTGAAAGATTAAATGGGTGACTGAATTAGTTTACAAAAGCATTGGTGATATACCATGCATTGACAAATATTTTTTATCCGGTTTCCTTTTCATGTGACAAACAATGACAATTAGGAAAAATTTCTTCTGCTTTCACCAGCATATTCCACATCATTGTAATATCTTGTACGTACATGATACGTACATTCTCCTCTCCACTTCTGATACTGAAAAACATGGATCAATTTAGGAAATTCTTGTACTAATCCAGGTAACTAAAACTAATCTGAGTGTAACAATGGTCTTCATAATTCTGTGCAGTGTTCACCTTCTTTGATGTCAAAGATAAGTTCAGCTCTCAATGGAAAGTATTGGCACCCACTTCGCGTGTTCAAGGTCCTCTTCTCTCAGACAAGAGCTATTTCCTAACATCTGACCTAATGGCCTTCCATTGCTTAATTGCTTGAAAAAAATTATCTATTCAAACCATCTCCAACTGGAATCATCTCATAAACCACAATCATATTATTAATTAAAGGAAATTTCTGAAGTGTAAAATCCCAGAACATTTGGCCCATCTTTATTAGCAATAATGTGTCAATCCATTCCTAATCCTCAATAACAGCCACCACCTGTGATCATCAAAGTTATTTAGTAGGACCAAATAGTATGATGATCAATTATTTTATAAGGCTAACCAGCCTTTCTATTTGTTCCAATTATTACTTCAAGATTACTCTTATAAATGCAAACCCAATATCTTTCTTTCATACCCTTCTAATACCCTCAAGTATTGACTTGTGTTCAACTGAAGGGGAGATTACAGAGTGCAGTGAGCTACATAAATATTATGTTCCAAGTGCTTTCACGGTAACTGTCCAATCTTGATGAAGAATTTTGGATAGATGTCAAATGGCTCAATTATTTAACTATTTCAGGTTTCTAATTCTTTCCAAGGCATCATGTTCATTCAAGTTGATCATGGTTTTACAGTTAACAATATTGTGATATACTACCCAGTGGACAAATTATTTATAGTTGAAGACTACTGTGAAGCACCTATGTTTCCAAGTATTGGGTGTAGGTATGTTGTAATTTTATTAGGTCTATGTTAACTTTCTTAATTTCTATATTAGTTACACATTGTCAGAGGTAATGGCAGAAAACTGCACCAAGATTCCTTAAACCAGAAGAAGAAGCCCAATGGAGTAAACAGTCAGCAAGTCAAGCAGTACCAAATATTGGTGAGATTTTTGATGCATATTAAGTCAAAATTTGGATTTTTTTTTTACAATGAAAATAAAAATTGATGGAAAGGGAGAAATGTGTTTGTAATTTTAATAGGCTTTGAACATAAAGGTATTTTTAGAGAACTATCCAAAACTTTTATTCATGAAATTGAAACTGATTGTTATTCTGTAGTAAATTGGTGGAATATTGCAATTTGGAAAAAAAAAAACTCATTAAATTATGCTATTCAAGATCATGTTCTTCCTGATGAAGGTTCTTTGATCTGGAATGTTAACTCTGGTTTACTTTCCTCAAGTGCTGATTGACCTGCCGACTATTTTCAGCATTTTCTATTCCTATTTCAGATTTTTAGCATCTGCATTTTTAATTTTCATTTGTTGACACTGTTTCTGAAATGGCATGATTAACCATTTCATATACCAGACAGACTGGTACCTACGTTGATATATGCTTACAGGTTGTTTTCTGAAAATATTGTTACTTATTCTGAAATCCAAAACTAGTTGGTAAACATATGTGCAAATGTTATTTGTCCAAATGTTGAAATATTGTTTAGATCATGTGTGTATGAGCTGTTCCATTACTGTAATGAAGACTTGCAGTTCTAGCTAAGTTTCTCCTAATGAGTCACAGCAGAGTTGTAGTGACTTGTAATCTTCCCCCGTCAACTTTTCTAATATATTTCATTTTGAAAAGCTTTGCCCGTAATGCCTTGATGACTATCTGCAAGGGAATTTAAGTTTTATTTTTAATCTTCTTCAGAAATCTGATAAAAAGCTTCAACCAAGACAACTGCAGGACAATTTTGGAATGGGTAAGATCATTGTGTGATTTTTTTTTTGTTGCTGTTGCAGTGTTATACATGTATATGGTAAAGCCCCTTGTATTTGGCACATATGGGGATTGGTAGATTCCTGATGAGTGTATTTTCTGGTTGTTTAAGACTTGCTCTTACAATGCCTAACATACACCTGCATTAAGAATAAACAGTTTAAAAGACAAAAATACAATACTGTACTTGGACTAAACAAACTTCACTTGCATGAATATATAAACCTTAAAACATTTTACCTTATTCTTTGAAAACATTTAACTATCACTGCATCTCCCCCTCCATGGAGGCCACCCAAAAGATGAACAATAACATTATTGAAAATTAATCCCAGTTTTTATTCCAAAATCCTATTTTGACAATATTGACTCTAAAATATCTTCTTATATTTGGAATAAATGGAATGCCAGATTGAGTAAATTCCATTTGCAGATATTAAAGAAAGATGGTGGTATGCCTTTACCTAATTTTAGACTCCATTATTGGGTAGTTAACATTCGTTATTTTCTGGAATATTTGAACGCCTTTATTGGGTAGATTTGGAATTAAATTCTATGCAGAGGTATTCAGTAGCCTCTTTGTTTGGAGCAGCTCTTTTTGCATTTTCTAAGATTACTTGACGTACCTTCAAGCCAATGCTTAAACATATTATGGATTTGGTTTAAATTTCAGAAGATCTTTGACTTGAAAAATTTTATTTTATCTAGCACCATTTCTCTTAATTAATTTTTCAACCAACGATAATGATCAAGCCTTTTCTTTTTGGAAAGTTAAAGAATTGTTTCTTTTGCAGATTTCTTTATAGATGGTAGTTTAATGTCTTTTGAACAATTATCTAATAACTAAAATATACCTAAGTCATTTTTTTTTTAGATACTTTCAAATTAGAATTTTTCTGAATACTTTACTGCCTAATTTTTAAACATCGTACCAATCAGATTTAGTTGATATATTTTTTTCATTTGAACCCTTCTCATAAGGGTTTAATAAGCAACATTTATAATAAGTTATTAAGATTGTAATCAAATTCTAATGTCAAAATTAAAATGGCCTGGGAAGAGGAAATTCAGTTACATTTTTCAGAAGAATCATGCGAAAAGATATTTGGATTGGTTAATACCTCCTCAATATGTGCTCATCATTCTTTGATTCAGTTTAAAGTGGTACATCGGGCTCGTATGTCAAAAGACAAATTGGCCTGTATTTTTTTTTAATGTTAGTCCTATTTGTGATAGATGTAAATCAGAAGTGGCTTCTCTAACTCATGCATTTTGATCATGCCCTATGTTGGAGAGGTATTGGATAGATATTTGTGAGACTTCGTCAGCTAAACTGGATATCAGTTTGAAACCTAACCCAGTGATTGTTCTTTATGGAATTATAGTTCTAGAAGTGGGATGAGTTCCCACTTCGACATGTCAGGCTGGAGCCTTTTCTACACCGTTGTCTAGAAGAGCTATCTTATTTAAATTCTAACCCACCTACTTTGACTCAATGATTCTCTCAAATTATGTCATGTTTAAGTTTAGAGAAAATTAGGAGTTGTACATTTGTTACTTCTGTTAAATTTGAAGAGACTTAGCGATCTTTTATAAATTACTTCCACATGACTTAGTTTAACTATTTTTCCTCCAGGCTCTATGTTCTTTTTGTTGGTGAAGACAAGATAATTAAATTTTATTGATAAATTCTCAGGATAGGCTACCCAGTCTTTTTGTTTTTAGATTAAGTGAGGTTTTATAAATTTTTTAAAATTGTTGAAGATTTCAGTTTGAGGAGATAAGAACATATTTGTTGTGGTGCAATACAATATGCTGTATCATATGATGTCATAAAGTGATATTTTTTTCTCTTTTTGGTTATGTACTCTTATTCTCCTCATGTATTTACCTATAATATGAGTAATAAAATGATTGAAAAAGAAAATAATCAATCCTTCCCCCCCCCCCCCCATCCCTGGGGCAACTCTTACTAAGCAGGGATAAGGAGACACTTTGAGAGTCACCCAAAAGGCAAGTGGGATCAACCAGCTCTTTATTCTTGGCGACGCCATATTATTCAAACACAACTTTATTTAAACACCTGCCTCGATCAAACCACGATCAAGGCACTGCACTAGCTGAATGTTTGCTCCCATCTTCACTGAACTTCAGAGAACCTTTACAATTTTAAACTTGCGTATTTTTTACCTATCATTTTATTCTTTTAAAATTTTTATTATTGGTGGTTGTTCGAATTTTGGATACCAGGGGTTTTACTGTACAACAAAATGCTGTAGTATAGAACTTAACGTTTGAAAGCATTTGTGTTCTAAATATCACTTTCAGTTATATTTTTTTTAAATTTAGGTGCAGTTTGTGAACTTTGCAGCTCAAACCAACTCATGGAATATTCTGGGACATGTAAATCAGGTTCTGATCTTTCTGATTCCTGCAATGGACATTCTGACTTTAATTTTTCATCCAATGCCTTTCTTGGCTTCAAGTTTGATCGAGTTGCAATAATGAAGTGCTTTGACCTATGACTGAATGTTGACCTTTGTGAAAGGATTAGAAGGTTGAATAGAACATGTTTACAAGATCATTGAAACTAGGCTTCTGTCCTTGGTGTAAAAGGGCCCCAAGGATTTTTTTCATTATATATATTAACATGTTTAAAGCAATTTGGCCTTTTTACACGATTACCTTTTCAGTATTTGGAAATGACCATTATGGGAGGTTATTTTAGTAGTGCAGAACTGAAGAACAGTTATTTATTTCATTAATATTCTTTGACCACTCACATTCTTACAACCCTGGCTTCTTTTCTCCCACCCCCTTCTTTCTCTCACCCCCTCCCCCTTCCCCTTTTCTTTTGTACAATTGAAAGATAGCTCACTTTTTCAAGTGAGGCTTCAGGAAGGTGGGATTGTTATGGATAATTTTATTTGTGTAGTTTGATGAATCCCAATTTTGGCCAGAAACACACATGATCCAGATGCTGGTATTTTTATTCCCCAGATGTTCCTATGTGGAATTTCTGTTGCTTTAGTGGACATTTGGAATGGTCTTTATTGTTGGTGCAGTTCTATGGTGTGTGTTTGTTTTCATTTTACTGACTGTTCACTTTTAGCAATTATTCTCACATTCAGTAGTCCAGTGGTATTGAATTATTTTTGTTTATTCAGCATCTATTGATGCTGTTTTAAGAAGGTTCCTAATTTTTCATACATTGAACACTATGGAGATTTGTCATGAGAATGGGACACTGCTGATCTTGAAACACTGGCAGGCCCTTTGAGAATCGAACTTCTTCCTCTCTCTCACTCTAAACTATTAAAAAGATAAACTGAGTAGTGATTTGAAAATTGCTACTTGGAAAATATTATTAGCAACTTGGTTTATTAGAATGTATTGATTCAAGTGGATGTTTAGAACAAATCCTTAGCTAGGTATGATGGTAAGAATATCGATAATATAAATAATGGACTTTTTATAGTTAAAGCCTTGTCAATCTTGATTACTGTTAGACAAGAGAATACAACACAAATTTATCTATCCAAAATTAATTTGGAAATCAGCTTAGATGAAGAATGTGCTTCTAAAAAGCAATTTTAAGTTTTTCTAGATACCACCTTGACTGTCACCAAGCAGAAAAGCGCTCCAGCTGAAAACCATCATGATTTTAACAAAGTCCAGTTGTACACTGCAAAACTAGTGTGTGTTACATAAATGAAGGTTTACTATAAAGTGATTTTGTATGTTAAGTTTTAAGTTGATTCAATTTGTCATAAAAGTAGTCTGAAAGGCATAGCACCTTGATAGTATGGAAGGAACAACCAAATTATGATGATATATTGTTTAATAAAACATGTATCCTTTTTGTTAGCATTTATAACCTGGTGAGCACAGAATTTTAAAACTGATAGTATTGTAGTAATAAAGTATACATTTGTTTATCCCACTTTGACCTTGTGGGAAACTTTCAAAGATGTAGATTTTGGGATTGAGTCTATTTTTTAGTTGTTTTAAAAAAAAATAAAATCTATTTGCATATATATTCCTTGGATTGGAATTTATTTCAAAATTGAGTTTTACATTCTGGTGATCATGTGCTCATGCTATCAGTCATTATTGGGTGCCACCTGCACTTTTATGGTAATTTTCTGTCGCCTGCATAGGACGAAAGGCAGGATGTGCTGTGAATTGTCACTTTTATAATGGTATATTTTAGTTTTAAAAGTGGTAATTTGGAAGATTAATTTTCACAATTGAAAACAGGCTTATTTATTATAAATGACAATGGTATCCAGTTGTTCATAAATCCTGATCTTTCAGCATCTGCCTCATTATTGCACACAAAATACTTGTAATCTGCAGACCTATCATCTGTGTACTTGCAGGCAAAGCCAGGTTTGGAGTTGGGTGTGGGATTGTGACCAAGATCTGGATTAGACTGCAGGCAGGGAGTGGGGGCTGAAGTCAGGGCTCGGGTTGGTTATGTGGCTGTGCCCGGGTTACAAGTTGAAACTCGCTAGGTCTGTTTACCACACTCTTTAAACTCACTGTAAGACTACGTAATAGGTTTTAAAAAAAAATGAAATGGAATCGTTATGTTGGTATAACTAGCATTCAGTAGTGTGGAAAATCTGTCAGAGTGCAAGATTATAGGCCACAAATCTGAGCCTACACTCCAACCCATATCCTCACCATGAACCCTGTTCACCAAACTGCAAAAGATCTCAAAAATTTGATCAATGTACTTTTGTGATAAAATTCTGCAATTTTTGCATCTATTTCACAAATGTTGGCAAGTAGGGGGAGTGGAAGGCAAGTATGAATTTGGGGAAGGGGTGAAAACAATGAAGAAACTCTGATTTGTTGGTTCGGTAAATTGCAACTGGGAAACCTGATTATTTAATCATTACTGATTTTGTTTTATCCTTAAAGATTAATAAATGCAAGCATTTATTTTTTTAAAGTACCTCATTATCAGCAATATCTGAAAAGTTACTCAAATGTGATGGGCAAGAATGAATCTAAAATGTTAGAATTCTGCTTCAGAACTACTGTTCAGAGAATGGGAGAAGGCATCTGTATTAAGAAAAATGATTTTATCTCACTTTTTTTGTGGTGGATATGTCCAATGGTGGACAAATGTCCAATAGCATAGGTATTTTTAGCACAATGTGGCATGATTTAAATAGAATGGATGCTCATCAGATGTGTCACACAGTAATATTTTGAGATGTTTTTGTTGGTTTCTATATTACATGTATTCATGTAATACAGAATGTTTTGGTTAAATCACAAACAACAACTTTGGATTTTGCAGGAAATGTCAAACTGCAGTGGTGCAATGTACATATGTCTTGGTAATATCAACTCTGATAATCATATACTTGGAAGATCTTAGAAATAATGCTGCTTTGGCATTGTTGTTCATAATGGCAATTAAAGTGTCAACCTAATACTGAAAAGCAAATGAAACCTCTTGCTGCAATTCCCCTTTGCTGCTAAGGGTTTACTGCATTACCATGTCTCTCAAACCTGACTGTATTTGATATGCATTTTGATGGCCTTTAAAATTTAAAACTCTATTTCAAATGTCCTTCAATTAAGGCAACACATTGAAAACAGAATGAGACTATTTGCTCTTCTGGGAATATGGAAGACAGTATTAGATGTCAGACTGTCAATCATGGCTCAGGATTTTAGCACAATTACTTAAAAAAGGACAAATATCCCTCTCCTGATCAGATGTAAACTGTCTGTAAATAGATAATGAATTTTAACAAACCATCCAGATTCCACCTTCCCTGGAAGAGAGCCCAATGATCCAGAAATCTAAAGCCAATTATACAGAAATCCATCTGGATTAAACTCCATCTGATAGTCCTCTGCCCATATCTTTAACTAATTTATATCCTGTTTTATTCTTTGTTCACCCTCTACACCATCCACAACTCTACCAATCTTTGTATCATCGGGACACTTACTAATCAACCCTCCTACTTTTCATTCATAATTTATATGTACCATAAGCATCAAGGGTCCCAACACCAATCCCTGCAGAACACCACTGGTCGTGGGGCTCCAGCCAGAATAACACCCTCGTCCACCACCCATTGCCTTCTATGACGAGCTAAAAATAACGTCCCAATGGATCCCATGTATCTGTACCTTCTGAATGAGACTACCATGAGGGAACTTTTAAAATGTCTTACTAAAATCCATACAAATAACATCCACTGTCCTACTCTCATCAACTGTGTTTGTCTCTGCTGCAATCCATGCTACAAGAATACACAGGCAAGGGTGCTCAATTCTTCCTCTGCTTCATTGACGACTACTTTGATGCTGCCTCCCACACCCATGAAGACTTGTCATCTTTATCCACTTTACTGCCAACTTGGTCCATCTCTAACAACACTCTTGCCTTTCTCGATCTCGGTGTCTTAAAAAAGTATCCTCTATCTTTAAAGACCCCCACCACCAGGCCATGCCCTCTTCACTCCGCTACCATTGGGGAAAAAAGTACAGGAGCCTAAAGATGAGCATTCAACAGCACAAGGACAGCTTCTTCCCCACTGCCATCAGATTCCTGAATAATCAATGAACCAAAGACACTGCCTTACTTTTCATGCATTATTATTGTTTATTATTTTATTTTTTATAGTAATGTTGTAAGATGGTTATAATATGAATGTTTGCACTGTGACGCTGCCACAAAACACCGAATTTCATGACTTGTTCATGACAATAAATCCTGATTCTATCTCCATCCCAAGAGACAAAATCTTGACAGACACTTTCTACAAACTCAGAATTCCCACAGTTACTTTGACTACACTTCTTCACACCATGTCCCCTGTAAGGATTCCATTCCTACCTTGCAATTTCTCGGTCTCCACCACAACTGCTTCCAGGATAAAGTCTTCCATGTGAGATCATCCGAGATATTCTCCTTCAAAAAACATGGCTTCCCCTCTATTTCCATCAACTTGGCTCTCACCCATATATCCTCCATTACCTGCACATCTGCCCTAGCCACCTCCATCCCCATGCACAACAAGGACAGGATTCCCCCTTGTCCTCACCCACTCATCCACTAGTGTCCACATTAAACATATTTTCTGCCACCTATTATGTGATCCCATCACCAGACATATCTTCTACTCTCTGCCTTCCATCTGTGAATCTCTCATCCACCCCTCCTTTCCCTCGAATCATTCACAGCACCTACCCCTGCAACCACAGACAATGCTACACTTCCATCCACACCTTCCTTCTCACCACCATTTGGGGCCTTAAACAGTCCTTCCAAGTGAAGCAAAACTTAATTGCAGGGGTCATCTTCTGCATCAGATGGTCCCATTGTAGTCTCCTCTATATCAGAGAGACTGGAGTGGATGCAGACTTGAGATCGCTTCATTCACCACCTTAGCCCTGTCTGCTGAAATAGTAGGGATGTCCCAGTGGCAACCCATTTCATTTCCCTGCCCCATTCCCATGGCAACATTTCTGTCCATTGTCTCATGTAATGGCAAACTGAAACCACTCTCAAATTGGAGGAACACAACATATTTAATCTGGGCATCCACCAACCGGATGGCATTAACATAGACTTCTCCGGTTTCTGTTAGCTCCCCACCCCCATCTCTCGCCTTCCTCTATCCCCATTTCTCCTTTCCCTTTGCTTGGTCATTCTCTTTTGCCCTTCCCCACTGTTTCCTTTCCTCCAACTCTGCATTCACTGAGCCACTCTCCTCCCAATCAATTCTCACATTTTCTCGCTGATCATCTATTGTCTGTTGGCCTGTGCTCCTCCCTCTGTCCTTTTCTTTATTCAGGCACCTGCCTGCTTTTATTGGAAGGGGCACTATGCAAAGTGTGCCACACTGAACCCCCCCCCCCCACCTCTAGCAGTGCTAGCAGATGCCATGTGGGGACCGCGATCTGCATTGCCATCTTGGGCCAACCCACTTCGGGCGTCATTTCCAGTAGCCGAGAACCGAATCGAGAACAGGAGCACAATAACACAGGATAATGTCAAATCCAGCTTCTCTTCTGGACTCCACCACATGCGATCTATGGGAGCAGCCATCTTGGTGGCAGCCATCCCAATGGCATAGCAGCAGTGAGTTGATTTTTGCCTCCATTGTGTTGGACCAGAGCAGGCCACACCAGATGGGCAATCAATGATGGACATTGAGGTAAACGGCCACACCACAGGCTGCCTGTTTGACCCAGGGAGCACAGAGAGTTTCATACACTCAGTCATGGCCCAATGTTATTTCGTGACTGCATCCCTGGCAAAGTGCAAGGTAGTGCTAGCCTCTAAATCCCTCTCTGCGGAGATCCATGGGTGTTGCACCGTGACCCTAACCGTGAGGAGCACAAAATATAAAAACTTCAAACTGCTGGTGATGACCCACCTCTGTGCACCTGTCGTACTGGGTTTGTATTTCCAGTGCCAGGTTAAGGGCGTGCTGATGCAGTTTGACAGACTCCAAACCCACCTCATGGTCAGTAATAACCAATTCCTGGAGGGCTCGTCCATCCTGAACAAGCCCAATCACACACCAGGATTCCATGTAGGGCTCTTGACCTGCGGTTTGGGTACCCTCTGGGTTCCTCTGCCACCTCTCCCCCCCAACCCTGGTTCCAAAACTTGACCCTGGACTGCAAACCAGTCACCACTAAATGCAGCCGATACAGCCCTGGGGACAGGGAATTTATAAAAACTGAAGTGGGGAAACTGCTGGGGAAAGACATCATACAACCCAGTAACAGCCCTTGGAAGGCACAAAGTGGTGGTGGTGGTGAAGAGTGGGGAGAAGCACTGGATGGTCATCGATTATAGCCAGACCATCAACAGGTTCACCTTATGAGACACCTACCCTCTTCCCCATATAGCTGACAATGGTGAATGAGATCACACATTTCAGGGTCTTCTCCATCATTGACCTCAAATCAGTGTACCAACAAATTCTGATTTGCCCGGAAGACCAGGCTTACAAGGCATTTGAGGCAAATGGCCAACTCTATCACTTCCTGTGGGTCCCAGTTGTCCTCAAACAGGGTGTCAGCATTCCAAAAGGAGATGGATCGCATGGTGGATAACAACAAACTAAAAGCTACCTATCCCCTTCTGGAACTGCCTCTGCCCCAGAACCCCAAGGTTTGATAAAGGTGCCTGGGGTTCTTCACATACTATGCCCAGTGGATCCCTAATTATGCAGACAAGGTTGGCATTGGGAACCACACTTCCAGTGTGGCTGATGACCATAGGGGTGATGGTTCTCCGTAAGCATGTTACTACCCACAAGGCAGACCCACTGGTCGAGGAAGTACACCTCCTGCATGCTAACCTACGTATGCCCTGGTACAGTACAGTACCCAGATGGATGGGAAAACATGGACGGGTCCATCCGGGACCTCCCTTGAGTAGGGGCTCCGGCACGGGAGGTACTCCCAGTAGCTCCTGCCAGCAACGTCGGACCCAGGACCACTCCAACAAGCAATGAAGGGCTCTCAGGCTGTCGCCCCCCCTCCCCACCCCGACAAACAAGTCACCCACTCCCCTTGACACACTTTAGCCCTCCAACACTCAGGCAGCCTAACAAACTACTGATGACACAACCAGTGCTGCAGTGAATGCAGTGCCAGATAAAACCACCAGGTTGGCTGAATTTATAAACTTAAGGACTACACGACCAGTGCCAATGGACAGTGCTCCACTTCACCCCGCCGGACTTCATTTATTTAAAAAAAGTGGTAAATGTGGTGGAACACTGTATTGCAGGCATGAACTCGCTGGACTGGGCAAACTGGCCCCCCTTCCATCCCTGTAGCTCCTCCCCAGTAAGATCCCTTTTAAAGACTGATAGCCCTAGTCTCCTCCCTCCATACCTGCCTTGGATGTGAGCCAGCAGCATGTGGAAGCATGTTGAGGTTTTCTGCTTAAAGCCTTTGACTACTTGCTTCATGTCTCCGGGTGGTCATTGATCATGCTACATATACCTTTATCTCCCATAGATGCTGCAAGACCTGCTGAGTTCCTCCAGCAGTTTTGTGTTTTTATTGTAATCAGAGTGCCTACAGACTTTCGTGTTTCATTCAACTTTACAGTCCACATACTTCTCTTAAGTAAACATAGATGCAAAATACCCATTTAGAATCTCTCCCACTTCCTCTCCGATTCCAAATACAAATTCCCTCCTTTGTACTTGAGTGGTTCAAGTTCAAATTTATCATCATCTGATTGTACAAGAACAACTGGACGAAGCAACATTTTCTGGTCCTCAGTGCAAAAACATGTAGACACACAACTAAACGTAATGCACATACAGACAAACCATAGAATATTACACTGTAGAAATATTTTTCAAGTGAATCCAGTGAATTTAACAGAAGCAGGATATACAGTATATGTGCACTGGCTTTGGTGCAGATCAAGCCACATTCCTAACTCCTGTTCCAGACCCTGACTACACAACCTATTTATATGATAGATTCTGGCTTACATTCTGTACTTAATATACAAAAGTGCTGGAAAAACTCAGCAGGATAATAAAACCAACATTTCGGGCCTGAGCCCTTGTCAAGAAATTAATGACTTTTCAAGATGCACCTGTGGCCTCTTGGCTTCTGCTCCTCCTTCCCTTTTTATACAGGCGCGTGCCTGCGTTTTGCTCATTCTTTGAGCAAGGGCTCAGGCCTGAAAATAAGTCTTCGCCTCGGATGGACAATGGAGCACTTGCTGAATTTCTCCATGACTTTGTGAATTTACAACCATCACAGTGTTTACAGACTTTCTTGTTTCACCACATTGTGGAATAATGATTGAGCCAAAGCTGAACCATCAGGATTTCTGAACACTGGGTAATAGAAGGTACAAGGTACCTGAAATAGGCAAGATGTTCGATAAGCAAAAGGTTGAACAGGTTTTGGCTTTGTATCTGTGAGAAACAGAAGTGCCTTCACAGAATTTGCTCGAGACAAAAATTGAGAACAAAGAACATTTATTCTACTATTATAACAATGCAAAGTTGGGTACTTCCCCTTACCCTGGGAATACACACAGATACTGAGGCTGACCCAACTTTTATACATTTCATTTCAGTACAGAGATACCTTCCCCCTAACATTCTTCTGCCTCCTGGATTGGTTTATTCTGCCCAAGTAGATTCTAACTTCTTATCAGTTTATGTGCCTTCCTGCAAACTTGTTAGCCAGGAAATATCATGTCTTTGTTCTTTACTCATTAATCAATCGACTTGCTAAAGCTATCTACTTGCTATCCTGTTTTGAAGATCCTTATTTTATTATACTTTTATAACCCTTCCTCCCATTCCAGCATCCCTTCACCCTGATTTAATCCATAATACTTCATTTCTAATGAGCATTTGCTTGACTCCTCACATTCTAGCATCCCTTACATATCCACTGGTGTTGAGAATAGCACAGGGGATTAAATTGTAACGTATAAGATGCGCTGGATGGGTCACGTCTCCAGAATGGAGGACCATCGCCTTCCCAAGATCGTATTATATGGCGAGCTCTCCACTGGCCACCGTGACAGAGGTGCACCAAAGAAAAGGTACAAGGACTGCCTAAAGAAATCTCTTGGTGCCTGCCACATTGACCACCGCCAGTGGGCTGATAACGCCTCAAACCGTGCATCTTGGCGCCTCACAGTTTGGCGGGCAGCAGCCTCCTTTGAAGAAGACCGCAGAGCCCACCTCACTGACAAAAGGCAAAGGAGGAAAAACCCAACACCAAACCCCAACCAACCAATTTTCCCTTGCAACCGCTGCAATCGTGTCTGCCTGTCCCGCATCGGACTGGTCAGCCACAAACGAGCCTGCAGCTGACGTGGACTTTTTACCCCCTCCATAAATCTTCGTCCGCGAAGCCAAGCCAAAGAGAAAAAAAAAGATAAGAGATCCTGAGGGGTATTGATACATTTGACATAAATATTAAATGCGCATCTCGCATTTATTAAAATAAAAACTGTGGGGAGTGCCTTGATTGCATTGCTAGGGGCGGTGGTGGTGGCTGGAACAATAGGGGCATTTAAGAGATTCTTGAACAGGTACATGCATGACAGAGAAAGAGAGGGTTATGAGGTAGGGAGGGTCTAGTTTTTTTGGGGGGAGGTATATTTAGGTCGGAACGAAAGCTTTTTTTAAATTCTCGCAGGATCATCGTGGGCCTTTTTAATGATCTTCCTCGGTCTTTGAAAAATGTGAACATTTTAGGACAGGGATAGATTCTTTTAAGGGTAAGCAAAATGTGCAAGATCTTGCTGAAATGCGAAGAAAATTTGAGGACCGAACGTCCTTGATCCGCGGGCCGGGGATCTCCTTTACCCAACTTGTCGGGCTCGTTTCTCGATGCAGGTTTACGAAGTTTCGTTAAGGTGTATGATTAGAATTAGGATTCACATCAAGTTGTGAAAGAGTCGCCCATTCTCGCAGAAATAGGTGGTGGGGGGGGGGGGGATACAGAGCATCAGATCTTTTATACAGAGAGGGCGAATTGTCCAAACTCTTCAGAACAGTCAGCCGTAAAAAAAAAGTACAAATATGAAAAAAAACGTTTTAGTTCATGACAGACCTCTGCTTCCAGATCCCCAGCGTCCGAGCAGAAGGGCGCATGCGCAGCCCGCCCCTCGTCCGGCCTCTGAGGGGTCGGGGTGGGCGGAGCCTGTGATGTTGTGGTGTGTGCAGAAGGCAGTTTGGAATTCCGGGCTCGCGCGGGGACGCGCTGGCTGTGACGTTGCGGGTTTCGGGGGCTGGGTGAAGAGAAGATGGCGGCTGTGATGAGCGGGAGTAGTGGAAGTAGTGATACCTCGAGCACTGGGGAGGAGGAGAGGATGAAACGTCTTTTCCGGACTTGTGATGGAGATGGCGATGGCTACATCAGTAGGTAGGGGCACGGATTTTCTCCACCTCTCACATCACCTCCGGGAGAGACCAGAGAGAAACTTTTACATTTAAAGGGACGGATACTTGATAATGGGAATCACTGTAAATAATAGTTTAAAGGCTTGTTGATGGAACCTAGTTATTTAATGGGGAGGCTTAATCATATTTGAGACAATAGTTGGGGTGGGGGGCGGTGAGGAAACTTTTCAGAAGTCGATGCTTTCTGGGAGGCACAAGTCCCCACAATATGAAATTGTAAACTTTACTGCCTTGTGTACAAGTGACAAAAACAAGTGGGTAATTTGTCCAACATTGAAGTCTGTGTATACTTTGGGCCTTTAGGCAAAAATAAGTTCTGTCTGATGTGGCTAACATCAAGCATTTTTTTTACTTGTATGCTTTTAGGCTTCACAATGAAGTATTAAAATTTACAATTTGGTTGAAAAATTCAATTTTACTTTTAATTTAAAGTAGAAATATTGTGAGTTCGAAGATGTAGTACTAAATGAAATAAGTACTCTTGCATGATATTGAACACGGAGCTTCAAGTCCAACCACACCAGAATAAAGTAAAATTTTGAACAACTGAACCACAGTCAAACCTTTACAAAAACCGCGTCAATTTGCATGAGTATAATACCACATATTAAAAAAAACCCCAACTATTTTAAAGCCTTCATTGTAAAACTTCAAAACATATTAAGGTGACTACATTCAGCACACTCGTGGTGGAAAGCAGTGTACGATGTCTTACTCAGCAATTCACCTCTAGGAAACAAAACGAGTTCCCAAAGATGTCTCGTTACTTGCTGAGTCCCTCCAGCATTTCTAGATTTTTACTACGATCAGAACGTCTGCAGACTTTCGTGTTTCACTAATTACCAAGATGTCGATTTGATAGAAAGTAGAAAATGCGTGTAACCAATTTAAATTGTATTAAACGAGAACGTCGGCAGAGGTTCGACCGAATGCATTACACAAAAGGTTGACAAAGGGCTCAGGACCGAAACGTTTACAGTACTTCCTTTAGATGCTGCGTGATCTGCTGAGTTTCTCGAGCACTATCCTCCTGCAGTGAATGTACAATATCAGTTGCATGGGTTACAAGCTGTTAATGTTTCTTTAGACTAAGCAACGACTTGTGCATTAGCAAAGGAAGAAATATGGCATTATTAGTGAAGAGACAATCACAGTTTTGGGAAAGATTATTTAATGAGGCTATCTGGATTGGAGTAAAGATCAAAAATGGAGCAGCTGCATGTGTGTGTATAAAAAGAGTAATAAAAGATGACATTTGTGGACAATTTCTCTTTTGAAAAGCGTAAAAAACGCTGTAATAGTGGGAGGTTTCAGTTACCTTAAATGTAAGTGAGATCCTGGCTATTTAAAATACATTGTCATTGAACAGCACAAAGGATCTCCTCTGCTCAACTCGTTCATGCTGACCAAGTTTGCCCATATTCCCTCTAAAAAAAATCCCAAGTGGAGGTCATGTTTTCAGGAGAAATTTATTAGCCAACATTCAGCAAGTCCTGTACATGGAGAGGAGTGAGGTGTAATTCTGGATTTAATTTTAGGAATTTCTTTTTTGGACAGCATATTGTTGAACTTAAAAGGCGATCTTGGAACTGGTCCTGTGCAACTCAACAGGTAAATTTAATTATCTCGTTAGAGATCCTCTGGGAAAGAGTGAACATGGTATGATTGAATTTCTCATACAAATGGAGGGTGCAATAGTTAGCTGTAAAACCATTGTATTATCCTTAAACAAGGGAGTTTACAGTGGGATGAATGAAGATTTGGCTAGTGTAGATGGGAACACAGGCTAAGGTAGATTGGTTGAGGAACAATGGAGGACTTTCAAAGAGATTTTTCTGTGCGCTCAACAAAAGCATATTCAAGTTCAAACAAGGAGTGAGGACAGAGAGCTAGCTTTGGATAACCAAGGAAATAAAGGAAGACAGGAAGTAAAAAGCTCATGTACAAAGTTAACAAGGACCGTTGGAAACTGGAAGGTTGAGAAAACATTAAAAAGCAACAAAAAACTGCTAAGAAAGCATTAAAAAAACAGAATAAATTATTAAACTAATGCAAAATATAAAAAAACAGTAAAAGTTTTTGTGATTTTATATAAAGTGGAAAAGGGTGGCTACATTGAAAGACGAGGAGGAGGAGGAATAAATATTGGTAACGCAGAAATGGCCGAGGTGCAAACAACTAATTTGTGTTGGTCTTCAGTGAAGGATGCATCTAATGTACCAAAGAGAGATGTTATGAATGCGATGGGACGTGAGGATTTTGATCCATTTGCTTTCAATAGAGGCAGTACTGAACAAACTAGTGGGCCTAAAGGTAGGCAAGTACCTTGATCATGATGAAACATATACTAGTTTACCAAAATAAATGATGGAAGTTATGGTAGAGGTATTTGTGATAATTCACCAAAATTCTCTGGACTGAGTAGGTCCAGTGAATTGGAAGACAACAAATGTGATGCCACTGCTCAAAAACAGATGTAGTCAAGAAGCAGGTAACTTAATGGTGAGTTAGCTTGACGTCTGTATTTGGGAAAATGCTTGAAGCTGTCATTAAGGAAGTAATGGCAAGATATCTTGATGGTTTCATTAGGCATCATGGATTCAGGACAGGCAGCCCATGTTTGACAAATTTACTGGAGTTCTTTGAGGATATATTGAGTGCAGTGGATAGAAGGGAAGAGGTGGATATAAGTACTTGAATTTCCAGAAGGTATTCGACAAGATGCTGCATAAAATGCTTATCCTCAAGATAAGGATGCATAGAGTTTGGAATCAATTCCTAGAGAACTGGTTAACCAATAGAAGGCAAAGAATTGGGATAAATAGGTATTTCATTGGTTAGCAATCAGTGGTGGGCAGAGTGCCACAAGGGTTAGTGCTGGGCCTGCAACTGGAAAAGGTGACTGAGTGTAGTGTATCAAAGTTTGCTGGCAGCACTAAATTGAGTGGAAAAGCAAATTATGTTGAGTCTGCACAAAGTAAATATACTTATGACAGTTTTTGCATAATAGGAGAATATTAGGAGAAGCAAGAGTTAATGGGAGAAAAGGCAGGTTTGGTGGTCTTGAGGCCATGGCCAGATCAAATGGAAGAGCAGGCTCGATAGGCTGGATGGCCTACTGTTATTTTTTATATTCTCGTGTTCTAAACTTGTAGTCTATTACCTAATTGGCACAACAATTTTGTCAAGAACAGACACATTACCCCCTTGTATGACAATGCAGTTTGCATGGTTAGGAAATTGGCAGATCATAGCAGAATTGGTGGTTTAGTGGATAATGAAGTGGGTTTTGTAAGATTCCATCAGAATCTATAAGAACTGGGAAAATCAGACAATGTTTCAGATGAAATTTATCTCTGTCAAGTGTGAAATGTTGAACTTTGGTAGGTTAAACCAGGACAAAATTTTGATGATCCGTGATGAGGCCCTGGCCAGTGGTGTAAAATGAAGAGATGTGTGTGGAGGAAATGTGGCCTCCCTGCCTGTCTGGAATGCATGTATTGTAGGTGATCATGTGTCCTCCCTGTCCAAAACGTATTCAGAAGTCACATCACTTGTCAATCAAGGTTGGACTCCAACCACCCATTCGTGCACAGATTAGCACTGAAAATATCAACACACAGTGTATTTTTTCTCTCTGCTTCATGGTCCAAGGCCTGGGCATTGCTCCATGCAGGTTGCTACTGTGGACATCACTGGAAATGTCACATTTAAGTTATGCACTACACTGAAGCTGAGCCATTAGTACTGTGATAGGTCGGTACTCGCAGAGAGCCGCAACACGCCCAGTTGCGTGTATGAGTCCCTGTTTGAAGTGTGAGTGGGTCAAGTATAGGTTTACCGTTGACAGTCCAACCGAATTCCGAGGTGAATATCTATATTGTTGCTTAAGTGAAATAGTGATTGAGTACCATTTAACGTTCTTCCCTGTTTGTTAAAAGTTGCATGTGATTTCCCATTTTGTCTGTTTTTATCCTTTTCCATAGCTATAGCCCCTTTCACACTTGCAAGTGATCCTAGGAATTAACTGCCAATTGGCCTTTAGTGTGCCAAGTGTGAAGGGAGATCAGCTCAATGCTGGCATCAGATGACATAATCTCAAGCCAGGGATTGACAGCCTCAACCCCTAGTACAATCCCAGGCGTCTACAGATGCTGACGTTGTAATTGCATTGTGGGATTGAAATGACCCAAGTTTTTGCATGAATGCAGGAGCGTGAAGGAAGAAAAGATAAAATGAAGGCATAAACTTTGCTGTGGGGAAACTCGCAGCAGGGGAAGAAGAAGAAATAAATAGCAATTTTTAAACAGTGTGGGAAAGTTGGTAGCGCTATAGTGCACAATTTATAAAGACAGTGTGGTGGGAAGCAATGGTGGACCTCACTTCCCAGAATGCCCTGCGACAGAGAAACCCCTTCGTTGCTGCAGCCAGTCATACAGCCCTTTCTCTGCCGTAGGGCATTCTGGGAAGTGAGGTCTGCCATTGCTTTCCCCCCACTGTCTTAAAATTGTGCACTATAGTGCAATCACTTCTCTTTCCCGCCCCCCCCACTGTATTTAATAATTGTACGTGATAGTGCTACCAACTTTCCCACGCAAGATAAATTGTGCACTATAGCGTTACAAACTTTGCCACACTAGATAAATTGGGGCTAAAGCACTACCAACTTTCCCACTCTGTTTAAAAATTGTCCACTATTGCTATTTATTGCAAGCACTTTACCACGGTCCCTTATAAAGATTTATATAGCTTGGCACAAACAGCAACAGGAGCTAATGAGCTCCAACTGTGCTTACATAAAGCTTAATTATGTTATATTTAGGCATGATTAATTTTGTTCAAATACAAGATCATAATACATTGATCAGGATTTAGGGCAGGTCACTCAATGTGTCATGATGTCACCAGTAGAAGGTAGAACAGTCCTAACCCTGGGGATGGCTCCTTGCAAGTGTGAAAGTGTTCACTGTTCCAGTTAGGAGTGGTTAAGTGTAAAAAGCCAAACCCCTATTCCCATCTCAAGACACTGAACAGCCAATTTAGTGGGATGCAAGAGTGAAAGGGGCTTATGTTAAAGCTAAAGGAGGTCTCATTAAAATGCTCCCTCACTGAGAAGTCTGCCACCTGACCAGGTTCATTACCCAGAACTCTCCTCTCGTTGGCAGTCCACATACTGTGTCAAGAATCCTTCCTGAACATACCTGACAAATTCAGCCCCATCTATCCCTTTTGCAGTCAGGAGGTGCCAGTCAATATTAGGGAAGTTCAAATCACCCATAACTACAACCCTGTATTTCCTGCACCATTCCAATATCTGTCTGCTTATCTGCTCCCTGGTGCCCTCAGGACCCCTCCCAGCACAGAATTAGCTCCCTTCCTATTTCTGACTTCCACCCACACTGACTTAGTGGACACTTCCTCTGCAGCGTCCTGCCTTTCGATAGCTGTGATACTATCCCTGACCAGTATCCCATCCTATTCTTTTTAAAACACCTAAATCCAGGTACCTTCATCAGCCAATCTTTCCCTTCTTCCAGCCAAGTTTCAGTAATGGCCACAAAATCGTAGTTCCACATACTGATCCTTGCTCTAAGTCCATCCCCTTTATTCCTCATACTCCTAGCATTGAAATAGACATTCCAACCACTGACTGGCTACCTTTACATTTTTTCCCCTGACTGTCCTTCATCACCAACTCAGAGCACATAGCATCATGCTTTTGTCCTTCTACCCTAGTCACTGCCCTTACATTCTGATTTTCACCTCTGCCAAAGTAGTTTAAACCCTCCCCAACAACTCTTGCAAACCTGCCTGCCAGGGTATTGGTCCCCTCCAGTTCAGGTGCAGCCCATCCTTTTTGTACAAGACAAACCTTCTGCAGAAGAGATCCCAATGATCTGCAAATCTCAACCCCTGCCCCAACTCTTCAGCCACACATTAATCTGCTACAACTCACTGTTCCTTGCCACTCTGGCATGTGGCACAATCACCAATTCTGAGATTACCACCATGGAGGTCCTGCTTTTTAAACTTTCCTAACTCCCTATATTCCCTCTTCAGGACCTCATCCCCACATTGTCCACAACATCCAGTTGCTCCCCCTCCCCCTCCAGAATGCTCTGAACTCAGAGACATCCCTGGCACCTGGGAGGCAACATACCATCCAGGAGCCTCAATCTTATCAGGAATCCTAACCAAAAAGCCCCCAAGCGGGCAGGTTTAATAGAGCTGTTGGGTATGATTTAAACTAATTTGGCGGGGGGTGGGGGGGGGGGGATAGGAACCTGAGTTTATGGATAGGATAGGAAAGAGAAAATAAGAAAAGCTTGGATAGGCAGTGAAATTAAAAGGGCAGAAGGAGAAGAAAGGGATCAGAGAGTATGGCCAAGTGCATCAGGTAACAAGGTCTGGGGAGTAACAGATTAAAAGGTATTCTACATGGACACACAGAATATAAGAAATAAAATGAATGAGCTTGAGTCTCAACTGCATATTGGAGAGTATGATGTTATCGGAATAACAGAGACATGGCTGCAGGAGGGCCAGGATTGGGAAATTAGTATTCCAGGGTATATGTCCTATTGAAAGGGCTGACAAGTGGGTAGAGGGGTGGGGTGGCTCTGTTGGTGAGGAATGATTTTCAGTCACTTGAAAGGAGTGACATAAAAGCAGATGGAGTAGAGTCTGTTTGGATGTAGTTGAGGAATTGCAAGGGCAAGAGGACCATTATGGGAGTCGTATACAGGCTCCCAAACAGTAGCTCAGATACAGGAGGCAGAATAAATCAGGAGTTAAGGTTGGCAAATCAGAATGATAATGTTATAGTTGTTATGGGGGATTTCAACATGCAGGTAGACTGGGAAAATCTAGCTGGTGCAGGACTACAAGAAAGTGAGTTTATAGACTGTTTCCAGGATACATTCTTAGAGCAGCTCGTGATGGATCCCACCATGTGGAAGACAATTCTGGATTTGGTGTTGTGTAATGATGTGGATTTGATAAGGGACCTTGAAGTAGGGGAGCTATTAGGTAATAGTGACCATAATATGGTGAGTTTTAATTTGCAATTTGAAAGGGAGAAGGAAAGGAAGTCAGAAGTATCAGTATTACAGTTTAATTATGCAGCCATGTTGGAGGAGCTTGCTAAAATACAACAGAAGGATACCCTGGCTGGGAGAAGTGGAATGAAAATGGCAGGTATTTCTGGGCATTTTTCAGAAGGTACAAAAGGAAAAAAAGGCTCTAAGGCGAGTAAAGGGCAACAGTGGGCGACGAAGGAAGTCAAGAACAGTACCAAGACCAAGGAGAGGAAGTATAATATAGCAAAGAGGACTGGAAAACTAGAGGATTGGGAAACCCTCAAAGTGTAACAGAAAGTAACTAAGAAAGCTGCACGGGAGGAAATAATGAGGTACGAGAGTAAACTAGCCAATAATATAAAAGGAGTTAGTAAAAGCTTCTTTAGATATGTAAAGAGGAAAAAATTAGTTAGGATCAAAATTGGGCCCTTAAAAACAGAAACGGACAAAATTATTACAGGAGGCAAAGAAATGACTGATGAGTTTAACAGATACTTTGGATCTGTCTTCACCAGAAAAATACAGGTAAAGGTCAGATAGGGGGTAGAGGTCCTGCAATGTCGAAGAAATTCCAATGGTAATGGAGGAATTGATGGAAATCCAGATTCGGTATGTAATGGATTATAAATATTTGAGAATTTAGTAAGATTGAGAGTAAGTTACATGTCACATTTGTGGCCCGAAATGTGAAGTTAATAAAACATTAAACACTAGTTTTATCAGGTAAACTTCTGAGTGTCTTTATTCTCCCGTTTCCTTTGTTCTCCTGCTTGTGTTCTTATCTCTCTCTCTCATACCACGTGACTTCTGGTACATCTCATACATATTCATTATCATGACATCCCTCCTTTAATCAGAAATAAACTTTACCTTCAATTACCAATATCCCTCGGAAACATACAAACATCGTAACTAATGGTAATACTATAACTCAACTACATAAAATTTACTTCCTACAGCACTCATATATGCACTTTATGATATAAGATTAAATACTGTCCCAAAGTTCTTATTAAAACTATGGCACAAAGTCTTCGTATCGTTTGGGCGCTTTCCGGTTTCGTTTCGGCCTGCCTGCAATATTGTCGTCGCTTCTCGGTTGTTCACTCTCGGCGTCGGAAATACTGCTCGCCACGGCTTCAGGTGTTTCTGGCGCTCTAGTCACTTCATCAGGAGTGCTGGTAACTGCCTCTGGAACATCATCAGGTCTCTCAGTTTCAGCATCTCGTATTGGCCTTTCAACCTCTTTGCTCGATGTATCTCTGGACTGGTACCTTTTTACACCTGAGACATTTCTCTTATACAGGACTCCAGTCGGAGACTTGACTGTCACCATACTGCCACTTCTGGATTCGACAGTATAAGGTTGATGGTAATAAGGTGTATCTAGCTTACCACCAGTTTCATGCCTCACTAGAACATTATCTCCTGGCATGATGTCTGAATACTTGGCTCCACGTTTCGAATCTGTGTACAGCTTTGCTGCACCTTTCTTTTCAGCATCGTGGTCCCTCATCTCCTGGTCGTCTCGGATTTCCTTTATTTCTGGCATTTTTGTGCTTCTGCAGGACTTTTTCCAGTGGTTGCATGAGGTGTTGTTCGATAGACAGCCATATAAGATAGCAATGCTTCTCGCCAATTTTGTCCTGCGTGTGCAATCCTCAATCGTTTTTCAATGGACTGATTTTGTCTCTCTACTTCTCCGTTGGCTTGCGGCCATTTCAGAGTTCATTTATGATGGTGGATACCTGTGGTCCTCATGTATTCCGCAAATGTCTCTGAAATGAATTGTGGACCATTGTCAGAGTATAATGTAACAGGTAATCCATATCTTGCGAATATCTCTGCTAACGCTTGTATTGTTTTTTCAGTGGTTGTGGACTTCAACACCACGTACTCATAGTATCTGCTGTAGTAATCTATCACTACCATAATTGATTCACCCGTCGGTAAAGGTCCAAGAAAATCAACAGCTACGTCGATCCTTGGTCCTGTCGGGAGTTGCGTACTCCGGATCGGTTCTGGCGGATTACTCCTACTTGTGATTTGACATCCGTGACAAGTTTTAACAAATTTCTCTGCGTCTTTATCACAACCTGGCCACCATACCTTGATCCTGAGGTTTTGCTTGGTACCAACAATACCTAGGTGTCCTTCATGCGCTAAGGATACGATCTTCGGTCTCAATCTTTGTGGTATCACCAATCTGCAACCTCTTAATACACACTGTCCGATGCAACAAAGTTCGTCTCTAATGGGAATGTAAGCCTTGTGAGTACACTTGTCCCATTGTCCACTCTGTATGCATTCTCTTACTTCCATGAGTTCTGGATCACGTTCGGATTCTCTCTCGACTTCCTTCGTAGCCACAGCTTTCGGAGTCGCCTGAATAGCTACGAAGCGTACAAAGCTCTCTGTTTCTGTTCCCAATTTGACTTGGATTGTGGACATCCATCCTTCACCAATCTGGACAGCGGATCTGCAATGTTTGTTTTCCCTGCAATGTGGATTACTTTATATTTGTAGGGTTGTAGTCTGAGTACCCATCTCTCTATTCTGGCACATGGTTTTGATCTAGGTGCATAGATCACCTCTAATGGCTTATGATCTGTGATGAGTTCAAATTCAATGCCGTATAAATATGCATGAAACCTCTCACAGGCCCATACAAGTCCGAGTGCTTCTTTCTCTGTCTGACAGTATCTTCTTTCCACATCTGATAACGATCTGCTGGCATAGGCAATGATTCTTGCTCCTCCATCATGCATCTGGACCAACACGGCTCCTAAACCAACCGGGCTGGCATCCGCTATGACTTTGGTTGATGCCGCCGGATCGTAATATCCAAGAGTTTTTGCATCTGTCAGCCTTTGCTTCAGCGCTGTGAACGCTTTCTTCTGCTCAGATCCAAAATGAAATGGAACACCTTTCCTGGTTAGTTTCCTTAGTGGTTCTGCCACTGTAGCGAAATTAGGAATGAACTTTGCACAAAAATTGACCAATCCCAGGAAACTCCTCACCTCTGTTACGTTCTGAGGTGCACGTGCCTCTTCAATAGCTTTCACCTTGGCCTCTGCAGGGTTTAGTCCTTCCCTTGTAAGTCTGTGTCCCATGAAGTCCATTTCTGACACACCGAACTGGCACTTGTTTCCATTCACGGTAAGGCCTGCCTTCTGTAGTCTAGATAGTACACGCCTCAACCGTTTGTCATGCTCTTCCTTCGTTGGTGCATGGACTATGATGTCGTCAGAAATGTTGGCAACTCCAGGAATGCCTTGAATCACTCGATGGATTTCATACTGGTAGATCTCCAAAGCTGCATTAATTCCAAATGATAGTCTCTTGTAACGATACAATCCACAGTGAGTCACAAATGTTGTCACATCTCGGGAACCTGGATCCAGCTCTAATTGATAATAGCCCCATTTCAGATCAATTTTTGAGAATACCTTGCTGGTAGTTAGTTCTTGAAGTATTTCCTCCACTGTTGGTATAGGGTGTCGTTCTCTAATTATAGCTTCATTGGCCATTCTCATGTCAACACATAGTCTTATGTCACCCTTTGGTTTGGGCACAATCACTACTGGGCTGACCCATTGTGTCAAATGTTCCACCGGTTCAATAATGTCTTGTTCGATCAATTCTTTAATTTTGGCTTCGTCTTTCCCACGAAGTCCAAACGGAGTTCTGCGCACTGGTTGCGCCTTGGGTTTGACTGTTTCATCTACCGCTAGCTTCAATTGTCGACCTTTCAGCTTTCCTACTCCTTGGAAGACTGCGGGGAATTCTTGCTTCATATCCTCGTATGACTGAATTGAATTGACACAAGCTCCAATATGAAGTATTGCCAGGTCTTGCGCTGTGCTTCTACTCAGCAATGGTTCTCCCCTCTCTTCTATGACCATAAACTCTGCTTCGGTGTACTTATCTCCAGCTTCAACAGTTGTAGTAAAACATCCAATGGTCTGCAATGGCTTGGTTGCTGTGTATTGATACAGTTTCTTGGAACACTTCTTTGAGGTACAGATGATCTTTTTCCTTTTCAACTTCTCCCATAAATGTCGATCAATCACATTACTGTCACTGCCTGAGTCTACAATGACCTGCACTGTCACTCCACCAATGATCACTGGGACCTTCTCATGATGTACTTCATTCAACGTAAATTGGTAACAACTCTGTTCCTCCTGGGTATCATCATCGTCACCGTCTATCTGGCGAATGGTATCTTTCTTTCCAGGATACTTTCCTTTCCCCCAGGCTTTGCCTTTGGAAGTTGTACTCTTCCTCTTCTGGTCTGCATTGGACTTGCTTTTGCACTTCTTTGCAAAGTGGTCCTTACCTCCACACTTTCTGCAAACTTTGCCTTTGGCCGGGCAATATGGGTCTTTTCCAAAGTGACCTTGGTTTCCACATCGATAACACTCCACATCATGTGTCGGCGTATATCTTGGCTGATTATGGCGATGTGAGAGCCTCTTAATTTGCTGGCTTGAGTTGTCTTTCAGGGTCATGGTATGAAATTGCCCTTCAACAGCCTCTAATGCAGCAGCAATGGTTAAAGCATCGGTGAGTTCCAACTCACTCCCTCTTTCCAGTAGACGTCTTCTGAGTTTATCTGATCTGCAGTGCTGTACAACTTGATCCAATAATTGGTTGTCCAAATCAGCTGGCATGTAATTGCATCCAACAGCTAGGTGGCGTAGTCTCGTCACGTACTGAGCAATTGTCTGGCCATCTTCTTGTCTCGTTCTCCGAAACAAATGGCGTTGAAATGTAGCATTCGGTGTCACTTCATAGTGTGCATTTAATGCATCTACCGCTTTCCGGTATTCATCCTTCCAGTATTCAAAAGTGTCTTAAATGTTTCCCGAACTGCGGGTCCAGCAGTGAAAAGAAGTAACGCCCTCCTCTGCGCTTTTTGTTCAACTGTACTGGTATCTGGAAATAGGCCACGACTGTCGGCATAGGATTCAAATTCTTCCAGCCATGCCTTCCACTTCACACTTACAGTGCTTGCATCACCAGTCGGGTCAAAATGAGCAATTCCACTATGTGTTAGAAAGTCACTGTCTGCACTAGCCATGAGGAAATATTCCAGCCCCAAAAGTACTGAGTCACAGACAAAATTCTTATCACCTTGAAGTTGTCTGTAATCCTCTGTAATCTTGTTTAGTCTTTAATTTTCTTCAAGCTTTTTTCATCCTCGTCGCCAATGTCACATTTGTGGCCCAAAATGTGAAGTTAATAAAACATTAAACACTAATTTTATCAGGTAAACTTCTGAGTGTCTTTATTCTCCCGTTTCCTTTGTTCTCCTGCTTGTGTTCTTATCTCTCTCTCATACCACGTGACTTCCGGTACATCTCATACATATTCATTATCATGACATTACACATTTTAAAACAGATCTTATTTGAAAGACTGAAGAATTCATATTCAATAACATTGCAGGATATCTAGAGAATTTGATGGACATTTCACAAGTAGGTGCTAATTGAACTGATGTCATAAAATGAATGGACTGGAAACACTCTGGCAGTTGGAAGCTCTCTTTAAGGGTTTTGACAAAGTGTACAGAAAGGTCATTCCTAGGTTTTGTTTACCTAAGGCAACATCTTGACCAAGGAGAAGAAGAACTGTTGTTTGCTGAAGAAGGTGGAGGTTTTTGCAAGTAAGAGAGTCACAAGGGCTTTCTGGCAGTTCAGTTGAAAAGAGAGGGAGAGAAAACAAGCCCTTTCAGCTAGTGTGTGTGTGACACTGAAAAGAGACTGTTCAGTCATGACTGAACCAAGCTAGGAAGAGCTGGTTGGAAACAGAAAGTTCTCCAAAGCAGTGGATGGATGGAAAAAACATCTGTCTGATGTTTTTCTTGGAATAAGAGGAACAGAACAAAACTCTGTGGTGGTAGCCTGAAGAAAGAGGTTACCATCTGGAAAACCCTGATGGGGCAAGTTTCATCAGCAAGACCTTGAGGTGACTAGTGGTGGTACCTCAGTTGTATAAATCCTGGAACAACAAATCTCTCTCTGCAAACCCTACAAGAACCTTCCTGAGCAGTAAACATTTACCTTTCGAGCACCAAAGCCTGGTGAACTTTACACATGTTAAATTCTGTGCACAGTATAAGAATTGCCTGCATCCAGAAAACCTGGAAGAAGGAGAAGTGAGATTGAACTGTGAACCAAAGAACTTTTCTTAAATTTACACACACATTACATACACATGTGCTTAGAATTAGAAGGAGGTTAATTTGGGTTAGTTAAGTATAGAGATAAATTAAAGTTTGATACTGATTTCATGTTTAAAGTTGATTAAAAATAACTTTTGTTTTAAAAACTACTTGTCTTGGTGAATGTCTATTGCTGCTGGGCTTTGGGCTCCTTTGGGCTCATAACAGGTAGCATATGGTCTTGAGAAAATTGAATGGACTGAAGACTGATAAGTCCCCAGGGCCTGATGGACTGCATTCCACGGTGCTTAAGGAGGTTGCTCTTGAAATTGTGGATGCATTGGTCTATAGATTCAGGGGGAGGGGGGTGCCTATGGATTGGAGGGTGGCTAATGTGCTGCTTTTTCAAAAAAAAAATCTTTATTTATTCGTTCAAAAAACAAATAATATATGACATATACAACAATTAACCATAAATATGAATGTTATTTTTTATATATAGAAAATAAAAGAAAAGAAAAGAATCCCCCCCACCTTCAGCCAACTCTCCTAAGGAGAGCCATAAAGAAAGAAAAAAGAAAAAATATGAAAGAAAAATTAAATATACATATTAAGATCTAATCAATGTAAATTGAAATGTAAATATTCTGAATATAACAACCACTTATTAATAAAAAAATTATAATTATCATGCAAAACATATGTAATTTTTAAAATTATTAGACAATATCTCTTCTCATTATGCCATCTATTAATATCAATCATATTTGTATCTTTCCACGTACTAGCAATAGATTTTTTCGCTACAGATAAAGCTAAATATACAAAAGCAAGCTGAAACTTATCTAATCCCAAGCCTTTCAGAGGTTGCAAACTACCCAATAAAAATACTGTCGGATCTAAAAGTATTTTAATCTTATACAGGTATTCTAAAAACGATTTAATTTTCTTCCACAAAGATTGTATATGTATACATGACCAAACAGCATGAAAAAAAGTTTCAACCGTATCACCACATCTAAAACACAAATCTGATTCATGAAAACCATACTTTTTAAATTTTTCAGGTGTTAAGTATAATTGATGTAAAAAAATTATAGTTAATCATTGCATAACGTGCATTTATCAATCTAGTTACACTATCATAACAGATATCTAACCAATCATCTTCGGAAAAAATAAAACCATTATCCGCTTCCCATTTACTTTTAGATCTATCCCAACCCTTTTTATCCATACCATCCTGTAATATTTGATACATAGTTGAAAATATAACCCTTCTCTGGTACCTTCATAAGAAGTCTCAAATTTAGTCATTTCAGGTAAAATCATATCTCTACCAAACATACATTTTACCAAAGATCGCATTTGATAATAGAGAAACAGAGTTCTTATCAATACCAAAACTTTCCCTCATCTGATTAAAAGATAAAAATTTACCCTCTTTAAAACAATCTCCCAAATTTTTCACTCCTTTAAATCTCCAATGCAATAAACTTCGATTATGTATTGAAAAAGAAATAAGTTGATTATTATACAACGGAGTCAAAGCCAATAATTTACCCCTAGAGCCTATCATTTTATTTTTATTCATCCATAACTTCATTAAATGTTTTAGTATTGGCACATTATATTGTTATAACAAATTTATATTCCATCTAAACAAAAATTGATGTTCTTCAAATTCAGAAATATTTGCCATCTCAATTTTGGCCCAACTAGTAGGCTGTACCAAATCCATCAATGAACTAATAAATTTAAGTTGGGCTGCTTCATAATAATTTTGAAAATGTGGTAAACGTAATCCCCCTAACTCATATTTCCAAGTTAATTTATTCAAAGCTACTCTCGAAAATTTATCTCTCCATAAAAACTCCCTAACCATTTTATTCAAGTCTCGAAAAAAAAGTGCTGCTTTTTAATAAGGGATGGAAAGGCTGGGCAATTAGACTGGTTAGCCTGACGTCAGTAGTGGGGAAGATATAAGAATCTATTATAAAAGAAGAAATAACAGAACACTCAGTAATAATAGTATTACAAGTCAGCATGGATTTCTGAAGGGAAAAATCATGCTTCACTAATCTTTTGAAATTGAGGATGTGTTGAGGAGGGTGGACATGGGAGAGCCAGTGGATGTGGTGTACTTGTACTTTCAGAAGGCTTTTGATAAGGTCCCACATAGGAGAGTAATAGGCAAAATCAGAGAGCATGGTATTGGGGGTAGGGTGCTGACATGGATAGAAAATTGGAAGACAGACAGGAAACAAAGAGTAAGGATTAACAGGTCACTTTTCGGATGGCAGGATGTGACAAGTGGGGTCAGGCTCAGTTGTTTATCATATATATTAATGATTTAGATAAGGGGAATTATGAATAACATTAGCAAATTTGCAGATGACACGAAACTGGATGGCAGTGTGAAGAGGATGTTAGGAAAATGCAGGGGGACTTGGATCGATTAGGTGAGTAGGGGGATGCATGGAAGATGCAGTTTAATGTGGATAAATGTGAGGATATCCACTTTGGTGGCAGGAAAAGGAAGGCAGATTATTGTTTAAATGGAGTCAAGTTGGGTAGTGGGGAAGTGCAACGTGATCTATGTGTTCTTGTACATCAGTCACAAAAAGCTAGAATGCAGGTTCAACAAGCTGTAAAAAAGGCAAAGGACATGTTCGCCTTCATAAAAAGGGGAATAGAGTATAGGAGTAAAGATGCCCTTCTCCAATTGTACAGGGCCCTGGTGAGATCATACTTGGAGTATTGTGTCCAGTTCTGCTATTGAGCGAGTGCAGTGTAAATTCACAAGGTTAGTTCCCAGGATGGCAGGATTGACATATGTCGAAAGGTTGAATAAACGGGGTTGTATACATTGGAATTTAGAAGGATGAAGGGAGATATGATTGAGGTATATCAGATTATTAAGGGATTGAACATGATAGAAACTGATTACATGTTCTCGATGTTGGAGGAGACTAGGACTAGAACCCATAGTTTAAGAATACAGGGAACACCATTAAAGACAGATGAGAAAATTTTTTTTACCCAGAGAGTTGTTGATCAGTGGAAGCTTTTGCCACAGAGGGTGGTAGAGGTGGGTTCTCTGGATAAGTTCAAGGGAGTTAGATAAGGTTCTTGTGGACAGGGGAATTAAAGGTTTATGGGGAGAAGGAGGGGGGTCAGGCTACTGATAGTGGAAGATCAGCCATGATCTAAAATGAATGGTGGTGCTGGCATGATGGGCTGAATGGCCTACTCCAGCACTATTGTCTATTAATTGCCATAGCTCTCCTCTTCTTCCCTTCCCCCCTTCCTTTCTGAGCCAGGGGGCCAGATCCTCTGTGCAAGAGATGTGACCACCTCGACATCCCTGGTAGGTCATCATTCCCCCCCCCCCCCCCAACAGAATCTAAAGCAGTATACTTGTTGAGGGGAACAGCCACAGGATGTTCTGCATTGTCTGCCTCTTCCCCTTTCTTCTCCTGACAGTCACCCAGTTACCTGTCTCCTGACTTTAAGGGGTGACTGCTTCCCTGAAGCTCCTGTCTATTTCTGCCTCCTTTAAGATTCACAGTTCACCCAACTTCAACTCCAGGCCCTTAACTTGGATTTTCAGGAGCTGGATGCATCTTTAGCAGGTGAAATCATCAGGAATAAATGTGTTTTCCCTGACTTCCCACATCCAACGACCAGAGCTCTGGACTGCCCAAACCTCCATTACTTACTTCAAATTAATTAAAATTTATTTTAAAAAAAACTTGCTGGTCTTGCCTCTCTGGAAGCAAGCTCTTCCTCAGCCCTCCAAAGCCTCAGAGCTTCACTGGCCACTCCTCTTTAGCCACACCTCCCTTTTATCTGTCCTTGTCAATTATCTCAATTTCTCCCTCCCACAAATCAGCACTCTGCTTAACCCTTCAGTTGCCCTTCCTCTGACTCACCTGTCTCCTCTCTTTGATGCTCATGTGATTTAAATGGTGCTCTACCCTGCTTCTGATCCTTTTTAACTCAAACTCTGACTCATCTCTTTCTCTCTCTATCCCATATCTGCCTCTCCTCCTCTCTCTTCGATGCTCCAACGATTTAAATGGCACTAGGCCCTGCTTCTGATCCTTTTTTATACTCAAATTCTCACTCACCTCTATCTCTCTCCGTCGTCTGTCTCCTTTCCTCGACACTCCCACGATTTAAATGGCACTAGGCCCTGGTTCTGACCCTTTTTAAACTAACTTTGGGTCAGCTCTCTCTCTCCCAGCTGTCTCTCTTCCTCTCTCCTTGATGCTCCCGCAATTCAAATGGCACTACTCTAGCTCTACCCCAGGGTCGTGTCCACAGCCCCATTCACTGCCATGAATTAGTAACCCATGATTTGAAAAATATTGCCCCCCCCCCCTTGCCGACATTGATGAAAGCCATGATATCAATGATATTCATATCCAAGGACCCACAGAGTAGACAGTAGCACAGGCAGTGGACTCCACAATCGTGGCTGGGCTATCAACCGAGAGAAGGTACAAGGTCCCAGCCAGATGGTCCTCTTCCTGGGAATCCAATGGCACTCAGGTCAAAGGGACATCCCGGAGACGGCGAGAAATAAAATTTTCAATACATCAGTGCCCACCAACAAAGCTGAAACACAAAGTTTCATTTTCCTTTTGGGCTATTGGTGGCAGCACATTCCACACTTCACCATGCTGCTGTATGCTGTTTCCAGGAAAGAGACCACCTTTCACTGGGGCCCTGAAGAGCAGCTAGCCTTTGAAATGGCAAAACAAGCTGTAAGCCTCCTGACAGACTGAAATCCTCTTCAAACTCCAGGTCTCAGCCTCCACCACAACAACCGAGTGGAGCTTATGGCTGAAAATATATGGGCAGCAGAGTTACACTCAGCTTCTAAACAAAAGCCCTACCTGAACCTGCCTCCCGTTTCACCCCCTTCGAATGCCAGCTCCTGGCATGCTATTTGGCCCTCACCACGGAGCACCAAACTGCCAGCGAAGCCGTTATCCTCCGGCCTTGCCTCCCCATCATGTGATGGATGGAGTCCTCCTTTACCACCTACAAGGAGGGATGTGCACAGCGTTTCTCCATTGTGAAGTGGTGTGGTATATTGCCGACCAGGAAGACACAGGGCCAGAAGGAGTCAGCAGGCTGCATGAACAAATTATATCCCTCCATGAGAGTCATGATCACTTGTTCAAAGTCGTCTCCGTCAGCCCCTCTCCTGTATTCTGGGGTTAGCTGTTTGACTCCCTCACTGGGGAGTAACAGCAACAAGCCTGGCTTGCAGACTGCTCTGATGGAAGAATGGGAAGCAGATATAGTGAGCAGCGGCACAGCAACCAGGCATGGGTAAGACTCTTATCAAAAGTGGGTGGGGGAATTCAGCCAGCTCGGGGAATTGGCTGCAGTAGCCCTGGCAATAAAATCAACGACCGGTCTGGTGCGTATCTATACTGATTCATGGGCTGTTGCGAACGGGATGGCAGTGTGGATGCCTCAATGCACGAGATGGAGTGGGAGATCCATAATTACCCACTATGGGATCAGCAGCACTGGAGATACATCTAGGAGCAGACTGGGCAGAGGGAGCTCATGGTCCACCATGTGGATGCCCACACCAACAGGGCTTCAGTGGAGGCCACCCACAATGCCACTGTGGACCTTGCAGCTCAAATCTGCACAGTCTCCACTTGCTCCAACGAGTTAGACTCCAGTTCCCTGGCAACATGAGACCACAGAAAAAACAGTAACCTGGGGTCTGACGGGGCGCAACAGTGGGCAGAGGACTTTGGGGTGGCCCCAACCCAGGATCATGAGCGGATGGCTAGAGATGATTGCCCCACACGCCAGGAGGTCAAACCGTGGGGCTGGCTGATGGGGTGTACTGGGGCACAGGAGTGAGCCAAGTTTGGCAAGTAGACTATGTTGACCCTCTCCCACAGCAAAAGAAAAATGCCTACATACTGACTGGTGGATACCTATTCTGGTGTTCTATTTGTGGTGCCCTGCTGGCGGGCTGACCACAACAACACCATTGTTGAAATGCCTCTCTTTCATTTATGGAACACCGTAGGGCTCAGGGCTCACAATTTACTGGGGCTAAGGTACATCCCCTACCATCCACAAGCATCAGGGCTAATAGTGCACATGAATGGTCTCCTCAAGCTGACACCTGACAACATGCTCAAAGGGTGGCTCAGCATGCTGCAAGAGGCAGCGGACCATCTCCAATTCATGCCCTGCTGCACGAGAGTGGGGGGGAGGGGGCCTTTTCTAGACATTTGGCCATATTGGCACATCAAAAATTGGAAAATGTTGACCTTCATGATGCAGAGGACTCCAATAGGGTATGGGTGTGGGTGCAGCAGCCACAAAGCCTACCCAGAAAGGGGGAGGTAATTGCTTGGGGACCGGGAAGTACACAGTAGGTTACATACCCAGAAGAAACTGTGTTAATATGCTACCATACGAACAAACTCTCCAAGAAGGAGTGAAAAAAAATTGAGCCAACCTGCAGTTAAGTGCAACATGCAGACTGATGTGATCTCATCACTGATTTCAGCCAGCACCTTTACCACAACCAGCAAGAAACAGTTTGCCACTTATTATGCAAAGTACTTACTGCATGACAGGCAAAAGCTGTTGCCATGGAAACTAAGCATTGGACATTGGACCACATTCTTTGTTATGCACTTTCCAAATACAGTCTTTGTAATGGATTTTTTTTGCACCTGAAGTGTGGGGTTTTTTTTTGCACCTGAAGTGTGGGGTTTTTTTTGCACCTGAAATGTGGGGTTTTTTTTTTGCACCTGAACTGTGGGGTTTTTTTGCACCTGAGCTGTGGGGTTTATTTTGGACCTGAGCTGTGGTATCTGTTCTGCATAAAATCTCTCAGCACACTTAGGAAATTGTAGCTTCAGCTTTTAATGACAATGTTACAGTTCAAATACTAACAGAAAATATTGTATATATTTTGTTACCATTCAGCAATGACAAGAGTCCCCTAACATGGGGTGGGTGCTTCAGGAGCTTTTATTTAAAATCATAAATTGGCTAACTTCAGCCCCTTTTTCACTGGCACCTTGTCCCAGGAATTAACGGGGACGGTTAAGGGTCCAGTGGAAAGGAAAACAATCAGCACACCGGCATCAAATGATGCCGGGGATTGTTGGCCTCTACCCTACTCGAATCCTTGGCATCAGCTGACGCCAGCATGCTGATTAAACCAGTAGAAAAAGTTCAACTTCCATACATTCCATTCCATTTGAAGATAGACTCTCCAATCTCTGGGGATGAGTTGTGTTCAGTGGAAAAGCAGTCAGTGTCCTGGTTAAAGGTGGCCCAGTGTAAAGAGCATAAACACCTTTCTATCCTGGAACACTGCATGGCCAGTTAAGTGGAATGCCAGTGAAAAAAGGGCTTTTCAGTTCAGTCGACTCCTTGCTCTCGTTAAAGAGATCCAACTCAGGCACTTGTGTCACCTGTTTAAAGAGAATGCTAGCAGAATGGCATCCTGGTGTCGAACGCATAAGGCCAAGGCATGGGATGCGCAAGCCAAGAGAGGGCTCAGGCACCTGATGGATGACCTTGCACTGCTTGCTTGCAGACGTTAGTGGTAAAAGTGCTCATATTTGCCAGTCAAGCAGGAGAAACCAGGCACGTGAGTCGATGACCAGACCAATTTCTTTTTCAAGCTTTCCCTCTGACACTTGGGAGCAGCTCCCACAGGACCCTGCTCCATCAGAAACACAGCAACCCTGTTTAGTCAGAGGTGGAGCTGGTGAGGCGTGTAATTGAATTTGATTATGTGACTTGTCCAGCATGTGGAAAGCACTTGTGTATATATTGATCCACTTGATTAATATCATTTTTTTAAACGCATCTTTTTGTTCTTTTATTTTCTTTTGTTTTTTTTTATATATAGTCATGTATATAGAGTCGTTGATAGGCATCATAGTGATTGCAGAGTGATAGTGTTATAACTTCCAAGGGATGGAATGTTTGTGGAAGAAACATGGCCTCCCTGGCTGTCTGGAATATGTTTTTTGCGGGTGGTCATGTGTCCTCCTCGTCTGAAACTTATTCAAAAGTCACATCACCTGTCAATCAGGACATTTATACATACATAGAGCAAGGTAACAGGCTCTTTTGTCCCACGATCCCATACCACCCAACCCCTGATAAGTTTTGAATGGTGGGAGGAAACTGGAGCCCTTGGGGGAAAACCCATGCAGACATGGAGAGAACGTACAAACTCCTTACAGACAGCACAGGATTCGAACTCTGGTCCTGATCGCTGGCACTATAAAGGCATTGCACTTATTGCTATGCCAACTGTGCTGTCCTAAAGGTTGGACTCCGGCCACCCATTAGTGCACACCTTGCTGTTGGCTAATTTAAATCAACCTGGGTTATTATTGTCTATAAGCACAGATTAGCACCGTTTATAACACCAACGCACAGCACATTCTTTCTCTCCACCTTGGACATAACTCCATGCCAGGTTACTACTGTGGACATCACTGGAAGTGTCGCAGTTAAGGTGTGCACTACACTGAAGCTGAGCCGTTAGTACTGTAATAGGTCAGTACCTGCAGAGAACCACAACCCCATTGATCAGGGAAATTGGTGGGTGTGTAAGAGCCCCTGTTTATAGTGTATGAGTGGGTTGAGAATAGGTTTACTGTTGTCAGAGTCCAACCGAAGTCCGAAGTTAATGTCTATATCATTGTTTAAGTGAAATAGTTATCGAGTACAGTTTAATATTCTCCCCTGTTTTCCAGGTGTTAACAAAAGTTGCGTGTGATTGTAACACTTTTGTCCAGACTCTACTCTCTGTGAACCCACCGAACCTGATACACTTCTCAACACGACAAGAGGCTTGATTTGTAGATACATAGTTTTATGAAAGTGGTGACACTGGTAGACAAATGCCTTCATCTGCAGCGTCATTGTGGATAGAAGCAGGGATGTCATGTTACAACTATACAAGACAATAATGAAATAGCACAGAATATTGAGAGCTGTTCTAGTCACCCAGCTTTTGAAGGATATCATAAAGCTGGAAAAAATGCAGAAAAGATTCACAGAATGTCACAGGGAATGATCAGCTTGAATTATGAGGAGAGGCTGGATAGACTGAGATAGGCTTCCAGGAGTGTTGGAGGTGAAGGTGGGATCTTGACAGGTTTATAAGATCAGGATGGTCATAGATAAGGTGAATTGGTAGAATATATAACTAGAAAGTGCATACTTAATTTGAGAAGGGAAAGATTTAAAAGGGATTTGAGATATTAACCCTGTATTTTGGCCAGGGAAGTGAGGGGTGTGCCAAGGATGGCAGGTCCTTTATGACTTGATCTGACTTGTGCTCTTTAGCATTTGTTACTATTTTAGATGTCAGCATCTGCATTATTTTGTTTTTTTTTCTAAGGTTGCTTTGACCAGTTTTATTTCCTATCACAGGATTTGCATTAGATAACTGCTGGTCCTCTAGCTCGATTACTTTTTTGTTGTCCAGCGTTCTGTTTCCCAAATACTTTTAATATAAGCAGTCTGTCCAGGTTACGTATTTATCTTCTCTTCTGGTATAGTTTGGTTTTGTTATTTTATTCCTTTTTGTCTTAAGGATCTTTGGATATTTTAAAATCTTTTCTAATTTGGTGGTAAGTTATGGCAAAATAATTAATCTTTAATTGTTTAAGTTTGTGCATTTTTTTTGTAGTGGGTTTATACCTTTCAATCTCTTAGATGCAATTTATCTTGATGATACCTAATTTAATGTTACAGTTTCTTTCCATTTTTTATTCTTATCATGTCATGGCATTGTCTCATCTGGTTCTCTCCTGAATCATGCAAAGATTGTAAACAAAGAGCTCTTTAAAATTCAGTGCTTTACAGAAGTCCTCAAAGTACTTTTACTAGTTAGCTGTCAGGTCTCTGTGACTAGGCCCTTTCATGCAGTGAAAAAGCCTGACTGTAAAGGTGGAGATACTCTGCCCTTGCATTGGGAGACTTACCTCTGAATGTACTGTGGCTGGCTCCAAGGCGCCGACTACAATTCCTCTCAGGGAAGAATAATCTCTGCCGCCTCACATGAATGTACGGCCACGACAAGCCATTGGTTAAGGTGGGCTAATGACATCGCAAGGACGCTGTCTGTCAGCGACCCATCTTCCCTCTCACCACCCACTCTCCCTCCATGGCCTCCTCAGAGCAGGGGGGCTGTCAGGTCAGTGGGGGCTATCAGGGGTGGCTGGTATGGCTGTGACAGCCTCACCAGCCGCTCCAGCACCTCACCAGGCTGTTCTTCTGTGGATCAAAATGTGGCAGAGCAATGAGCGTCTTCCCTACCCATAATCCCTCATGCAGCTGGAACTGTTCTGGGAAACAGAGCATTTCCAGCTGTGTGAAGGATTATAGGTGGGGAAGACGGCAATTGGTCTGCTACGTATGGAGGGTGGTTGTACGGCCCGCCTCCACCGGCTCCAGTGGGCGCTATGAGGCACCGCTCAACATGAATGCGACGCAGGAGCAGCCTTTTAGGGCTGCTTCATGAAAGGTATGTTTGTTTTTCCCTCAGTGCTTATAGCTGGCCTCCAGGTGCCTGAAATGAAAGGGAGGGAAGGGGAAGAAACATACAGTGCAGAGCACCACTGTGGCCATTCACCTCAACAACAAATATATTGTGGGGGGGGGGAACCATCTACTAGGGATCAGTTGTGGTGGTCATGTCTCTGGCATAAAAGCTGGCCCTTCAGTGCAAAAGCTAATTGGGGACTCATAGGAGGTTTGGTATAGGAGGTTTGGTGAATGAGATCAAGGCTCGCGGATGGTATGTTGCCTCCCAGGTGGCAGGGTCAGGGATGTTTCTGATTGAGTTCATAGGATTCAGGAAGGCTAGGGGGAGCAGCCAGATGTGGTCCACATGGGGACCAATGACATAGATAGGAGATGGAATATAGGGAGTTAGGAAAGAAATTTAAAAAAAAAAACAAGGGTGGTAATCTCAGGATTACTGCCTGTGCAACGTGGCAGAGAATAGGAACAGGAAGTTGTGGGAAAGTGTGGCTGAAGAGTTGGTGCCGAGGGCAGAGGTTCAGATTTGTGGATAATCAGGATCTCTTCTGCGGAAGGGTTGTCTGGTACAAAAAAAATGGGCTGCACCTGACCTGGAAAGGGACCAATATCCTGGTGGGCAGGTTTGCTAGAGTTGTTGGGGAGGGTTTAAGCTAATTTGGCAGGGGGTATGGGAATCAGAAAGCGAGAGCAGAGTTTAGGATAGAAGGACAAAAGCATGATGCTATTTTTCTTAGTTGGTGAGGAAAGACAGGCAGGGGACAAATCATAAATGTAGCTGGAGGGAGGGGTTGAAATTGTGTATTTCAATGCTCGGAGTATTAGGAATAAAGGGGACAAACTTGGAGTATGGATCAGTATGTGGAACTACAATGTTGTGACCATTACTGAAACTTGGCTGGAGGAAGGGCAGGATTGGCTGATGCAGGTGTTTTAAAAGGAATATGAGAGGAGGTAGAAAAAGTTGGGGGGGCAGAGAGGGAGTAGCATTACTGATCAGGGATAGTATCACGGCTATAGAAAGGGAGGACGCTGCAGAGGGAGTGTCTACTGAGTCAGTGTGGTTGGAAGTCAGAAATACGAAGGGAGCTATTACTGTGCTGGGAGTCGTCTATAGGCCCAAATTAGCCCTCAGGACACTGGGGAGCAGATATACAAGCAGATTTTGGAAAGGTGCAGGAAATACAGGGTTGTAGTTATGGGTGATTTCAACTTCTGTAATATTGACTGCCACCTTCTGACTGCAAGAGGGATAGATGGGGCTGAATTTGTCAGGTATGTTCAGGAAAGAATCCTGACACAGTATGTGGACCGGCCAATGAGAGGAGAGGCCAAACTGGATCTAGATCTGAGTAATGAACCTGGTCAGGTGAGGGAGGATTTTAGTGAGAGGGACAACAACTTCTTTAGCTTCAATATAGGTATGGAAAAATATAAAAACAGACCAAATAGGAAACTGGGGAAGGGATAATTATGAAGGGATGAGGCAGGAACTAGTGAGAGTAAACTGGAAACAGACGATTAACGGTGAAAGCACAGAAGTAATGTGGAGGAAGTTTGGGACCACTTGTGTTAGGTTCAGGATAGGTTTGTCCCACAGGAACAAGGAAAAGAGGGTAGGAAAAGAGAACCATGGCTGAAAAAACAGGTGAGGCAATTAGTCAAGAGGAAGAAGGAAGCGTATGTTAGATATAGGAAGCAGGAAACAGGAAGGGCTCATGAGAAGTATATGGTAGCCAGGAAGGAGCTTAAGAAAGAACTGTGGACAGTTCAAAGGGGGTATGAGAAGTCCTTGGCATGAAGAGCAAAAGGATGATGTGAATGAAGGTGGGGCTGCTAAAGGATAAAGGAGGCAACGTGCCTGGAGGTGGAGGACTAAATGAATAGTTTGCCTTAGTATTCACAAGAGAAAAGGATCTTTATCAGGGTGCAATTGAAATAAAACAGACATGCATGCTGCACCTTGTGGAAATTAAGGATGAGGAAGTGTATCTTCTTAAAAACATCAAGATTGATAAGTCCTTGGGGCTGGACATGATACACCCCAGGTTGCTGTGAGAAGAGATAGCTGGGGCAGTATCTATAATCTTTGAATCCTCTTTGGTTGCAGGGGAGGTACCAGAAGATTGGAGAATGGCAAATGTAGTCCCCTTGTTTAAAAAAAAGTAATAGGGAGAATCCTGGAAATTATAGACCAGTGAGTCTTAAGCTGCTTTCAGGTGCATCTTCTGCCTTGAGGACAGCTGCAGGAGCGGATCCCAGCCTGAAGACTCAACTTTCAGGTGGCAGCCCTAAAAGGCTGCTACAGCCCACTTGAAAGGACCTGTTTTTTCCAGAGGCATCTCGTAGCACTTCTACATTTGATGGAGGTGGGGCGACTGGTGCCACCTGTCATAAATATGTGGCATAGCAATGGCCATCTTCCGTACCCATAATCCCCCACGCAGGTGGAACCACTCTGTGTTTCCCACACCGTTTCAGCTGTGTGGGGGGTTTATGGGTAGGGAAGATCGCCATTACTATGCCGCACTTTGAGCAGCAGAGAGCAGCCCCGGTGCAGGAGTGGCCAGCGTGCTGCGACAGCCCGCGTTTGCCGCCCCCCCTGCCCGACAGGCCCCAACAGCCTCCCCCCTCCCTGCTGCCTGGAAGCCCCCCAGCCTGCTGCTTGACAGACCCTGCTTTACTCAGGAGGGGAGATCGGTGATACGTTGGGGCGGGGAAGTCGGGGCAGGGGCAGTGGGGTGGGGGGCTGTCAAGTTGTGTGGCGGGCTGTCAAGCAGCAGGGAGTTGGGTCGCCGGTTGATAGTGTCGTCATCCCTCCCCTTAGCAGCCGCTTTCAGACGGCTGCATTCAGGTGCGTTGGGGGACTTCACCGATCTGCAGATTATCCCTCCCAGAGGAGTGCGCCTCAGAGACGGATCAGGCTCTTTCAGGTAGGTACCCCAACAGCTGCATAGAGGTAGAATATGCAGCTTTACATCGGGGTATTCTGGCCACCTGAAAGAACCTTTAGTTGGTGGTGTGCAAACTATTGGAGAGAATTCTTAAGGATAGGATCTATGAGCATTTGGAGAACTACAGTCAGCTTTGTGAAGGGAAGGTCATTCCTCACGAGTCTAACTGAGTTTTTTGAGGAGATAACAAGAAATTGATGATGGTAGGGTGGTAGATGTGGTCTTCATGGATTTTAACAAGGCATTTGACAAGGTCCCCCACAAGAGACTCATCCAGAAAGTCATGAGGCATGGGTTCAGGAGAACTTTGGCTGTATGGATAAAATAATGGCTTATAGGAAGAAAGGAGAGAGTAGTAGAGAAAGGAAAGTATTCTGACTGGAGGTTGGTGACTAGTGGACTGTTGCAAGGATCTGTTCTGGACTCCTGCTCTTTGTGATTTTTATAAATGACCTGGATGAAGAAACATACAGTTGGTCAGTAGCTGGCAGATGACATGAAGTTTGGAGGAATTGTGGATGGAGCTGATGGTTGTCGAAGGTTACGAGAATATATAAACAGGATGCAGAGTTGGGCAGAAAAGTTGGAGATGGAGTTCAATCCAGATAAGTGTGAGTTGATGTATTTTGGAATGACAAACCAGAAGGCTGAGTACAGGGTTAATGGTTGGTTACTTAACAGTGTGAATGAACAGAGGGACCTTGGGATTCAAATACATACATCCCTCAATGTCGCTGCACAGATTGATAGGGTAGATAAGATGGCCTATGGAATGCTGGGTTTCATTAATAAGGAGGTTGAATTCAGGAGTAGAGAGATCATGTTGAGTATTGTGTTCAATTTTGGTCACATTATAGGAAGGATGTGGAAGCTATGGAGAGGGTGCGGAGGATATTTACAAGGATGCTGCCTGGATTGGTAGACAGATCTTATAAGGCAAGGTTAGTAGAACTGGTACTTTTCTCTTTGGAGCGCAGAAGGATGAGAGGAGACTTGATGGAGGTCTACAAGATTATGAGAGGAATAGATAGAGTGGATGCCCATAACCTGTTTCCCAGAGCAGGAATAGCAAACAGCAGAGGACGTGTACAAAGTTGAGCGATGGAAGTCTAGGGGAGACATAAGGGGTAAGGTTTTTTTTAACCTAAAGTTGTCGTTGCCTGGAATGCCTTACCATGGGTGGTGGTGGAGCCTGAAATATTAGGGGCATTTAAGAGACTCTGGCACATGAATGAAAGAAAAATAGAGGGTTATGGGGTAGGATGGGTTTAATACATTTTTTAAGGAATATATGGGTTGTCACAACATTGAAGACCAAAGGGCCTGAACTGTGTTGTGGTGTTCTATGTCTTAAGCATATAAAATTAATTCTGGGGTTGGTCCCAAACCTAAGATTTGTGAAATTATGCATCCTTAGGTAATGCAAATTGAACCTGCAGACAAAGGTGGTGCTGTTGTGGACTGGCACACTGACCTTACTGAGGCCAGATGACAGCTTTCGGACATCTCCTTTTATTTACCCCTTCGATAAGACCCTGCCAAAGAACATCAAGCCACTGTCTTGTGTACTATCTTTAACCTCGCCATTTCCGGTCATCGGCCTCCAACTTCATTGTTATAACCCCACATTGCCTCTTACCCAAGATCTACAAACCTAATTGTCGCAGTAGACCCATCGTTTCAGCATGGTCATGCTACAGTGAATGGTATCATCTTATCATTTCACCTCGACTCCATTTCCATGACCTCCACCCTCCCCACCCCGGTCCAGTCCCTCCAATCCCTCCCTACCAACATCCGCAATATTTCGCACGCTGTCTATCACTTCTATAGCTTCCAATTTCCTGAACTCGACCACTTCATTTTCACTATTGACATTCAATCTCTATATTCCTCCATTGCCCACACCGAAGGTTACAAAGCCCTTTGTTTCTTTCTCAACAACAGACCCAACCTGCCCCCACCACCACTACCTTCCTCTGCCTGGTAGAACTTGTTCTCTCCCTCAATAACCTCCTTTGACTTATCCCACTTTTTCTGAGTCAAAGGGGTAGCCATGGGTCTCTGCATAGATTCCAACTATGCCTGCCTTTTTGTTGGCTTTGTGTAGTAATCCATGTAACAAACCTAAACAGTCAAGGCTCCTCAACTCTTCTTCTGCTGCAATGACGAACGTTGCCTCCTCATGAACCCATGATGAGTTTGTCAACTTTATGCACTTTACTTCTAACTTTTATCCTGACCTCACACCTTGGTCCACTTCTGATGATACTCTCCCATTTCTTCATCTCTCTGTATCAATCTTGAGAGACAAACTTTCTGCAGATATTTTATACAAGCCCCGCAATTACCTTCATACTCTGTCCCCTGTAAAGATTCCATTCCTTTCTCTCAATTCCTCTGTTTAGTCGGATCTGCTCATAGTATGAGATGTTTCATTCAAGGTCATCCGAGATGTCCTCCTTCTTCAAAAAACATGGCTTCCTCTCCACCACCATCAACTAGGCCTTTACCTGTATTTCCACCATTTCTGCACATCTGTCCTGTCCCCCTTTGCAACTAAGCACAACAAAGAGCCCTAACCCTGGCCCCCTCTGTCCCTATCACTCCATAAACCTGTGTATCCAACATATTCTCCTGCACAATTTCCATTACCACAAGATGATCCTACCACCAGACACATCTTACCCTCTCGTCTTCCGCAGGAATTGCTCCCTCTGTGACTTCATCGTCTATTCATCCTTTCCCACTAATCCAGTAGTTCTCAAGCTTTTTCTTTCCACTGATTCTCATCCCTCTTCCCCTGTTTCCTTTCCTCCAGTTCCCCCTTCAATCTTCATTCAAAGAACTATCCCCTCCCTATCACAGCTTTTTTTTTCTCTTGTGCCCTCTTACTCATATCTACCTGACACCTCTTGTCTGTGGGAATGTGCTCCTCTCCCTGTCCCTACCCCCACCTTTCTATTCAGACACATGCCTGCTTTTTGCTCATACCTTGATGAAGGGCTCAGGCCCAAAACATTGGTTATATATCTTTATCTTTGATACTTAAAAACGGTGTGACTTGCTGAGTTTCTCCAACAATTTCTTGTCAATTATAATAGCAGCGTATGCATACTTTATTTTTTTAAATTAAAATTGAAACATTTTTGGTAAATGTTGTAATATTTGTAAACCAAAATAAAACTCAGTTGAAATTTTACACCATGGGGAAAAATAGCTTTGAAGCATTTGTTAAACATACAATCTTTAATTTTGGATTGTTTTTCCACAATTGCAATGATTATGGTGGTGATCTCTCTTCAGGAACGATTTGCTGATGGTGTGTCGACAACTAAACATGGAGGAATCAGTTGCAGAGATTATGCATCAGTTGGGAGCAGATGAGAATGGGAAGATCTCCTTTGATGATTTTGCACGTTGCCGTATGCAGTTGGTGTCTGAAATAAGAAAAGAAGAAGGGGAGCTTTCAATAAAGTCGGATGAACGATGCAAAAAAAGAAAATTACGAGATCGTATAGCTTCGTGGCCAACCAGCAGTGACAACAGTCTTGGTATGTGAATTGGACAAAAGGAAAAAAACAATTTGCTGTGGTGCAGCATTTGCTGTGATACATCTTAATATTTTGTAGTATTTTGGTAATGGTATATGGGACATGTTATTTTAACAGAATTGAACAGTGAGTTAGGCCATTTTGGATACAGTTAAAAGGCTGAATAAAAATAGAAAATGCTGGCAATACGTAGGTTAGACAGCATATTGTATATTTTGGTGTATAAGTCGAGCCTTGAAACCTTTAAAAATGGGGGGTTGACTTGTACTCCAGATAAACTTTTGAGAGCTTAACTCCAACTCAAAAAAACAGCTCAATGCCAATTTGACATATAAGCCAACCCTTGAAAAAAAACCTGACTACAACAAATTTTCATGCTATCAGTAAATTCGAACAAAATTTTTATTGAAAATGAATTTATTTAGAATCCTTTAAAGTCGCCATCACTATAATTGTCTGAGGCAAGTACATTCATAATCTTACTAATCAAATAGTTATCATACGAGTCCCAAACTGTATCCGATGAGGTGGCTTCAGCTTCGTTGTCAGTGTCTCACAATAAATCATCTTCCGCACTATCCATCGCACAAGAGATCCCACATATTTTAAACAATTTTTTCACTTTATCCCAAGCTTTGAGCACAAAGTCACACAGTGCATCAAGTGATGCAGCACGCATTGCCCCGCCTATTGTGAACGATTTTTCTGCACTCGTCATCCATGCATTTCATTTGTCATGCACATGGTCTTTGAATGGCTTGTTCAAGCAGACTTCTAGAGGTTGCAATAGTGATGTAAAACCACCTGCGATAACTGCCATATAAGAATTATGTAGTGCTAATCTACTTTTAGTGTTCAGTTAAGTGGCTTCGAAGCATATCCCAGACCAGCAAACTCGCTTCCTTACATAAACCAATGCCTGTTCCACGCACTGTCTATCCATAGTTTTACACTATTTTAATCCATCCATCCTTTTTCATGAAAATAAACAAAAAATACCTGCTGGGAATTTTATTTTAGGTTTTAGTTTGCTCTTTGTCCTGTTGGCTATGCACGATAACACCACATTAAACCTGGTCCTTTTGTGGCCTGTACTTCTGGTTTTCACACCTTTCCTTTCCACTGTTCTATTGCCTATCATGAGGGCTTTGTCTATGTTTCCAATAATTGCCAATGCAAACTGGTGCTTCTGCCGATTATGTATACCAAACTGGTGAAAACTTACAACTGTATAATCAAGATTGTTCTGAACAATTTTTGTCTTTTGTCATAATACCAGATTTTACCTGTTCATGAAATGGTTGCACCACCCGACTGTAGCTTCAAAATATTTACTGCGTCCTGGGTACGACTTTGCCCACTTTAGTGCAAATGCTCTTATTTTATTTTGCAATACTATGTAGCAATCACATACCCATTCTACGATATGATTTTTTTTCAACTCTGGCCAATGAAGGAGTCCTCTTCTCATTGAACATTGCCTTTTTGGCATTTTTCTTAAAGTCCCTTCTTTCTCCAATCTCTTACCAACTTCTATATCTCAAATTTTCTTGTAGCAGCACCTTTGCTGGATTTCTTGGCCATTTCTATTACTTTTAAATTAAAACTCGTTTCATGCTTGTGTCACGATAACAACCATCCTCAGCCAATGCCCAACAACCAGTCATCACTATTTTTGGGGTGGGGGGGTCGACTTATACACCCGATATAATAAAACCAAGAAAGTAGGAACCTGACTTACCTGCCGGTTGACTTGTATGCCAAAATATATGGTATGTGGAAAGAGAAACAATTAATGCTTCAGATAGAGGACCTTATTGGAACACAAAAAAGAGATTTAATAAACAAGTTGACTCTGTCTAATGAGTTTGACGCCTCTTATTCAATTTCTTCTCCTTTCCGGAAATCTGGGGTTTTATTTGAAACACTTCAGTCCATGGAATTGATTATAGAATTGGGGAATTTTTTTTAAATTGAAAGGTATTTCTTCAGCTACTGTCTTTTAGACCTCTTCTGTGTAAGACTTGAAATAGAGGGATTTGTCTACTTTTAGTCTTAATTTCTCAATACTGTTTCTTTATTGATGAGAACTACTTTGTTCCTCACTGTCATTGAATCACAAGACTCTCGAAATTATGCTATTCCTTGTGAAATTCATTGTGGTTAAGTGTCACTCTATTCTGAATAGATCTCTGAATAGCAAAGGAACTACTCAGACTAACCATCCAAGACTCTCATTTGTACAAAACTATCTATTTATTGTTCATAGGTATAATACATGTCCTGCATATGTATTATTTGTATGTGTGTTGTGTCTTGTGTGTCTGCATGTTTTTGCACCGAGGACTGGAGAATGCTGTTTCGTTGGGTTGTCCTTATACAATCAGATGACAATAAACTTGACCAAATACCTTGAATTCCTGTTTTGATCGTTGAACCAAAATATGATATTATTGCAAGTACTGGTGTAAATAACTACTTGGATGATCTTGTATGCCTTATGTGGAAGAACTTGTGAAAGTTGAAATGTTTAACCTTCACAAAGAAGTGTCTATGATGCTTGTGCTTCTCTCTGTTTTGTAAGTAATTTTATTTTTAAAACTATCTTTACCTACACAGTGCTTCAATTTTGTTGGTTCCTTAAATGTCCTTGGTAAATTTCAGTCAATTCCTGCCATCCTACTTCTCCCCTCAATTCATGTGAATCCTATTCAAACACTCCAGTGTAATAGATTTGTACCTCTCTTGAGCATTCACTGCCCTTCTATACATATGATCACTTGTACATCAAATCTTTATTATTTTCCTTAATTGCTAATTTTCAAATACAAATCCAGTCCTCAAAGGCTAACCGTCCAGTTTTTTCTCAATTATGAATCCTTTTCTAAATCCTTATAACTGTAACCTGCATTTGTCTGTCTCTTGCAAGTAACTGTTTTTGAACAAAATTCTGAACTTGACAAATACAATAAACTCGACAATGTTGTTAAAGACCTCAGATGCACTTTTAACTCCTAAGTTGCTTTTTTTTCTCCTCTCTAGGTGCAATGTCAGGAGCCAGAGAGAGCTGGGAGTATGATTCTGGAGCTCGAGATCTTCAGAGCCCAGAACTACAAACGCATCCAGCCATTCAGAAGCTATTAGAATATGGAGCTGTTAACCTAGACCAGCAGGTCGTTGTGCAGAAACTCTTGGCGCAGGCTTCAAACTTGAGCCATCCAATGCGTGGCAATTACTTGGAGCTAGCCAACACAGTGAGTGCTCTTGTCTTTATTGTGCCTTTCTCCTTCCTTCTACAAAATAACTTATCCAGATAAATAAAGAGGTTATTTTAGTGAATACCTGTGGATTAAGGTTTGTTCATTAAATAAAACTGGTGATAATTTAGATTATTATAGGGTTTTTTCCTGAATCTTACCACAATGCGAACATTTGCAACTGTGAACATTTCCTGGTGAAAGTTGATGCTTGTTTGGTTGCGCAAGAAATGTTTAATTAATGTTTGTTTTTACCAACAAAAATCACTGACGTTCTTCTCAGTGCTATGATATGTAGTAAACATAGTTTGTATTAAATCAAGGCTTGGAATGGAGAAATTCTGATAATGATTGGAGCTTGGTCTCACTTCGAAATGCTTGTTTGTAACATGTTGTTTGAATTTAAGCTGTGATGTCTACAAAACACAAACTCCACTTGTCATTTGCCTAAAATGAACATAGTAAATATATCCAGAGTGTGGAACCATTTTAAGTCAAAGTTCAGGCTATATGCATGACATCACATACAATCTTGAGATTCTTTTTCCTGCAGGCCAGGCAGAATTTCTACTTATCAGCAGTACAAAGAAACTGTACTCAAAAGGATATATACACAAAAGAGAGAAATATAAACCAAGAAAGAAATGCAAATGAACTGTGCAATACAGAAACAAAATAAATATTCAATAATAATAATCATAATGAGTCTCTGAATTTGTTGTCTAGTTGAAGTGAAGTTTAAGAATGTAAGAGGAGGAATTGGCCAGATGATCCATCAAGCTTACTCTGTGATTCAATGAGATTGTGAATGATTTGATTTTGGTCTTTACTCCACCCTCTTACTCTACTCTAGCTCTTGATTTACCTGCTTCAACTACAACCTCTTCAGTGCTCTTTTTGGTGTTCATGTGGTCCCCTTGATGTCATGAGCTGCTCTTTAAGCTGGGGTTGTGGAGAATCCAAGGGACTGTCGGAAAGTCAATGCTAAGGCTTTCAGACTATAGACCAATGGGGCTGGTGGGTATGGGATGGGCTTGTACATTGTGTGCCATGGGATTATCGTCACTGTTGTTTTCAGTTGTCAAGTTTTTTTATTAATGAAGCCAGTGCCAGTCTTTGATTGTTTTAATGTTGACATTTTTGTTTGGATAATGTATTTTTTTCGCCAAACTTTATTTATTTGAAAAATTATTAGTAATCATACAAAATACAGATAATAACAACATTTTTGTATATATAAAAAAAATAATTAAAAATAAAAAGAAAGAAAATAAAAAAGGAGAGAAAAAGAGGAAAAAAAACCCAACCCCCTCCCACCTTTTCAGCCAGCTCTCTTAAGGAGAGCCAAAAAAATATATCAAGAAAAACTAAAAATAAAATAAATCAAGGTACATCTAAATGCATATAATCCAAATATGGTAACCACTTTTTAAACAAAAAAGAGTAATTATCATGCAAAACATATGTAATTTTTTCCATAAGAATATAAGCTTTCATTTCATTATGCCGCGCATATTATCTTTCCATGTATTTGCTATAGATTTTCGAGCTACGGACAATGCTAAATGTACAAATGTAATTTGAAATTTATCGAACCCCAATCCCTTTAAAGGAATTATATAACCCAATAAAAAAAATGGATGGATCTAATGGTAATTTGTACAATTTTTCCAAAATTAACTTAATTTCTTCCCAAAATGGTTATGCATACATACAGGACCAAACAGCATGTAAAAAAGTTCCAACACATGTACTGCATCTAAAATGGGAATCTGAATTACTAAAGCCACATTTTTTCAATTTCTCAGGAGTTAAATATAACTGATGCAAAAAATTATAATCAATCATTCCATTTTGTGCATTCGTCAATCTAGTAACACTATCGTAACACATACCCGTCCAATATTCTTCAGGGAAAACAAAAGTTAAGTCATTTTCCCATTTAAGCTTCGATTTCTCCCATTCTGGTTTATCCATATTATCTTGTAATACTTGATACATAACAGAAATATAGCCCTTTTTTGGTATAGAAGAACTCTAAGACTCGAATTCCGACAATAAAGGTAAAATCATCTCTCTACCATACATATGTTCTACCAGTGATCAAAGTTGATGGTAAACAAACAAAGAATATTTAGCGATATCAAAACGTTCTTTCAATTGATTAAAAGAAATTGTCTTTCTACAAAGCAATCCTGTAATGTTTTTATACCGTTATAATCCCAATTCTTTAAATTACTATTAAATAATGAAAAAGGAATAAGCTGATTATTATATAATGGTGTTAAAATAGATAATTTACTTTTTGATCCTATAATCTTATTCTTTTTTGTCCATAACATCAATAAATGTTTTAATATTGGCATATTATACTCCCATAATAAATTTATATTCCACTGAAATATAAATTGATGTATTGCAGTTTCAGAAATACATGCCACCTCAACTTCAGCCCAACTTGGAGGCCGATCCAAATCCATCAAACCACTAATAAATTTAAATTGGGCTGTTTCATAATAGTTCTGAAAGTGAGGTAATTGTAATCCACCTAATGCATACTTCCAGGTAAGTTTATTTAATGCTACCCTTGGTAATTTACCTTTCCATAAAAATTCCCTAGTGATTTTATTTAAGTCCTGAAAAAAGTTCTTTGTAAGAAAACATGGTATTGATTGAAACAAATATTGAATACGTGGAAAAATATTAATTTTAATAAAATTAACCCGGCCAATTAAAGTTAACGGAAGGTCCTTCCACTTAATTAAATCTGGTTTAATCTTTTTCAATAATGGAACATAATTTAATTTATATAAAGATTGATACTCATTATTCACAAGTATTCCTAAATATTTAATTTTTTCCGACCATTTCAAATTAGTAACATTTTTATAAACTGAATAATCTTCAACAACTAGTAAAATTTCACTTTTATTCCAATTAACTTTATATCCAGATAATGATCCGTACTGTAATAAACATTCCTATAAGTATGGCAAGGATTGTCCTGGGTTTGTTAAATATATCAAAACATCATCTGCAAATAAATTATTCTTATACTCTTCATCCACAACTCTCATCCTTTGTATCTGTTCATTTTGCCTTATTAATTGAGCTAACAGTTCAATGGCCAATGCAAACAGGGCTGGTGACAATGGACAACCTTGTCGGGTAGAACGTGTCAATTTAAACGACGACGAAACTTGTCCATTTGTCACCACCCTAGCAGTCGGGTTTGTATATAAAGCTTTAACCCAATCAATAAAATAGGGCCAAATTTAAACTTTTCCAAAACCTTAAATAAAAAATCCCATTCGACTCTATAAAAGCTTTTTCCGCATCAAGTGCAACCACCATTGGATGGTTGGGTTGTTGCCGGTATGCATTGACCAAGCTAATTAATCAAAGAATATTATCTGAAATATTATTATTTTTAATAAAACCCATTTGGTTTACATGTATCAATTTAGGGAAATATTTAGCAAGTCAATTTGCTAACATTTTAGCTATTATTTTATAGTCCACATTCAATAAAGAAATAGGTCTATACGATGACACCTTTTAACGGATCTCTATCTTTCTTTGGAATTTCAGTAATTAAAGCACTAGAACAAGATTCTGGTAACTCAGTGTTCAGTCACTTGTAGTACCTCCCCAAACACCGAGGATAAATTCTCATAAAAAACTTCATAAAATTCCACCGAAAACCCATCATCACCTGGTGACTTACCATTTGGCATTTCCAACATAGCAGTGTTAATTTCTAGATCTGTAAATGGAGCTTCCAAATCTATAATATCCTCTTCTTCTAATGCTGATAATGTTAATGTAGATAAAAAAGAATCAATAGAACCATGATCCCGTCTCCCCTCAGAAGTATATAATTTTTTATAAAATGAATAAAACTGGTCATTGATTTCCTGAGGTTTATAGGTAACTGTTGAATTCTTTTTAACAGCATTAATAACCCTTGAGGTCTGTTCCTTCTGTAACTGCCATGCAAGTACTTTGTGCGCCTTCTGATCTTCTGTCACTCTCTTCTGAAATTCCTTCTTCAGTTCATCAATTTGCTTTTCTAATTTAAGATTTTCAGCCATATATCCTTTCCTAACTTTATTTGCAGATGATGTTTTGATATATTTAACAAACCCAGAACAATCCTTGCCATACTTATAGGAATGTTTATTACTAAATATTTGCCCTCTTAAATAAGCTTTTAACGCATCCCATAATACAAAATGACTTTTAACTGAATTAGCATTTTCAATTAAGAAAAAAATCAATCTGTTCTTTAACAAAAGTGACAAACTCAGGTTTTTTCAACAACATTGTATTAAATCTTCATCTATAGGATGAACGTTCTACCTCTGAACTTTCATAAGAAAAAAATAATAAAGAATGATCTGATATAACTCTTATATTCTGCCTGCAATACCTTTCCTTGTAAATGTGTCGATATTAAAAAAAATCTAGTCTAGAAAAGGAATCATGTCGGGAAGAGTGAAAAGAAAAATCTTTCTCTGTAGGATTAATCCTTCTCCAAATATCTACCAAATTTAAATCTTTCATTAAAGCCCCAATTTGTATTGCCATGTTTGATTTTCTAATACATTTTGGGGATTTATCCATCAAAGGATCCAAAACACAATTAAAATCCACCCTCCAACTAAAAGATTTTCATGAGCTTGACTTAACAAAAAAATTGTCTGAAATAAAACATTCATCGTCTACATTAGGTGCATAGATATTAAGTAAAGTCCAAAGTTCATTAAAGATTTTACAGTCCACTTTTAAAACCCTCCCAGCATTCCCCTCTACAGTATGCAACTCAAAAGATAAATTCTTATGAACTAAAATGGTTTTTCCTTTGAGTTAAATGAAGAAGAAAGCACATGACCAACCCAATCTCTTTTTAATTTCAAATGTTCTTTTTCAGTCAATTGTGTTTCTTGTAAAAAAAAAGCAATATCAATTTTCATTTTCTTGATATAAGCTAAAACTCGCTTTCGCTTAGTAGGATTATTTAATTCCTGAACATTAAAAGTTGCAAATTTCAACTAGACATTTTAAGAAACTAACAATATAATCACTTAATTAAAAAAATCGCTCTCCTACTAATAAATTAAATCCACTCTCCCTCCCCTAATATTATAGAAAAAGTTTATATAAAAAGGAATTTCAATTAGTTCCCCAAAAAAAAACACCCAAAGTTAGTAACTCCCTAAAAAACTGGGTGTGGCAAACCCCACCAGTGGCAGATGATTATCAAAGATATCAGTGCCATCCACCTCCCCCCAGCCAGAAATACAAGATATATATAATGTAATTCAACGTCATAGAAATATTCAGCAAAGCGACCCCAGTCTCAATGACTGGTTCGAATCTTCAACATCAATAAGACTGTGTGTCAAAACCTCCTTCTTTCCATCTTTCCCATTCTTTCCATTTCCATTGGCCCTTCTTTTAGGCGATGATGGCGAGTCTCTTCCCTGACCACGTAAATCTGGTAACGAATTAGCAAAAACCAATGCATCGTGATCATTCTCAAAAAATTGAGATTGATAATTGCCTAAAAAAACCTTCAACACAGCAGGGTATCGAAAAGCAAATTTATATCCTTTCCGCCACAACACATCTTTACCCGAATTGAACTCCCGTCGACGTCTAATAATTTCATGACTCAAATCTGCGTTGAAAAAAACTCTGTTGTTCTGACTCATCATTGGAGCTTGACTTTGTCTTGCCTTCTGTACCACCAATCGTAGAATCATTTCTCTATCCTGATAATTCAGGCACCGAATTAAAACTGCTCGTGATGGCTGTCCCGGTAACGGTTTCTTCCTTAGTGCTCTCTGTGCTCTCTCCAATACTAAACCACCCAGAAAGAACTCTTTACCCAACATCTCGGGGATTCAGTCCTTAAAATTTTTTTTTATTGGATCTGCTCCTTCAATATCTTCTGGAAGGCCCACAATTTTTACATTATTTCTCCGACTTTGATTTTCCAATGAATCAATCTTTTTCAATAAATCTCTCTTCTGAATTCCCCAATCCACGAACAAATCTTTCACTTTCTCTATTTTATCCTTATTACATATGACTTGCTTTTTACATTCAGAGAAAGCTGTCTCAAGTTTTTAAAAATTTTCCTGTACTGCATCCTCTGAAGTAAGCCATTTATTAACATCTCTCTTAAGTGTGGATATATCTTCAGACACATTAAACATTGTAGTTTGCATTTGGATCGTTTGGTGAGACATATTATCCATATGGTAGGCAATCCCTTCCAAAACAGTAAAATTAGAGTTCAGTCCAGATTCCAGTACCACATCTTGGGACCCACCTTCTATAATCTCCTCCTCCAGTTGTTTCTGAGAACTGGCCATTAAAGGTAAGTCTTCTTGTTCCACCATTGTCCATCCTTTTCCCGTTTGACTGCGGGTCTGCACACCTGACGACGGCATTCCAACCACATCGGGGCACCGCCGCTTGGCCCCCCCCCCCGCAGACCACACATGTTCCAGTAAGTCACGGACCATGGAGGCACCACCCAGCCCGGCAGGGCCACGGGCCATGCAGGGGCGATCTCCAAAGCCCTGCTGCGTGTCCCCGCCTCTCCCTATGGCAGCGCGGACTCAAGGGCTCCTTGTTCAGTTGGGTTGCCTGCGCGCCTGACATTACAAACGTGCGGGTCAATGTCGGCCGATTTCATCAACAAGCTGGTGCCATCTTGTGGAGATAAGACCGGCGCCATCTTGTGGAGACAAGACCAGCGGCGGCGTAATACTTAACCTAGCCAGAGTTCTCTGTGGTTTGGAGGCAACTCCGTGGTTCCAGCTGGACAGGTAGGCCTCAGTTCTTCAACACTTTTAAAGAGTATTTTTTTCTTCAGTTGAGTTTTAGGTTTTATAATATTTGCCGCCATTATAGACAAATAATGTACTTAGAAGTAGAAATAAAGCATTGATATACTTGGATTAAATTTTTAAAACGGGTGTTTAAAAAAAAAAAAACTGCCTGGGGAGGAGTAGGACCGCACGTCTGTCCTCGAAGCCATCTTGCCATGCCCCCCAGATAACGTATTAATCTTTGGTTTGCTCAGCAGTTTACTTGAAGATGTGTCCCTAAAATGAATTTCCCACTTCTTCTCTATCTTTTCACTCTTTATGATCAGGAAACATGGGGTTTGATTTATTTTCTCTATTGTATATGAAAAGAAAATCAAATTGTCCTTTGGCATGTAATCACATTTGGTTCTTGACTTGGACCATAAAGTTGCCTGCAGTGTAATGATCCTTGAGTAATCACCCTACACTTGTCTCTTGCTGTCAGTTGAAATGGATCCTGTTGATGGTAAATCACACTGAATTCTTGGACTTCAAACCAAGAAAGAAATGTTAATTAGGTAATAATGGAATCATCATGTTTTGTTTCAAGGGGTGTGGAATGTAAAAAGGAACTCTTGTATCATTGTGACAGGGTGAGATGACATCTGGAATATTATGTGGTTTTGGTCTCCATAATTAAGGAATTATATACTTACTGAGGGCATCGGTGTGGGCTCAAGTGAAGCATTTCTTGTGGTTACATGGGGTAGGTGCTGAGGGGCCGATTAGAGGGAAGAGATGAGTAGATGATGGGGTCCCTGCGCAAAGAGAAGGGAGAAGAGGGGAAGATGGTGGTGGGATCACATTATGGGTGGCAGAATTGTGGAAGATAATGTTGTGGTGGATTGCACCTTATGTCTCACTAAGTGCAAAAAAGTCTTTCTGGGTTGGTTCCCTGGATGAAGGGGTCAACATATGACTGGGGAGTGTAATTTAACAGCAGGATCTTGGAGTACAAGTGCGGAGATCCCTGAAAGTGGTGACTCATGTAAACAGTGGTGAAGGTTTATGGTATGCTTGTCTTCATCAACTGAGGCATTGAATATAGGAGTTGAGATGTCATGTTGCAATGGACAAAAGTGCAGGGGTAACTTAGCAGGTCACACAGCATCTATGGGAAATAAAAAGTAATCAACATTTTAGGCCTGAGCCCTTCATCAAGGTATGACCAAAAAGCAGGCAGGTGTTTTAATGAAAAGTTGTTGGGAGGGGGTAGGAGTTCAGGCTAACAGGTAATAGGTTATAGGGGGATATGGTTGGAGGGTAGAAGAGAAAAAAAGCTGAGGTGATGGGGAGGGGGTATCTCTTTGAATGGAGAGGTAAGGGGGTGGGGAGCTTGAGGAAAGGAGAGAGGCATAAGGAAAGAGGGAGACTCAGGGGAGGGGGTGGAAACTGAAGAAGTTGATGTTAATTTTGTCTGGTTGGAGAGTGCCCAGAGGGAATATTGGGTGTTGTTTCACCAAATTGCAGGTGGCCTCTTTTTTTCAGTGCATAAAGCTATGGATATACATGTTGGTGAAGGAATAGGGTGTGGAAATGAAATAGTTGACCATTGAGAGGTCCCTGTTATTGCAGTGGATAATACAGCTGCTCAAGAGAGTGATCTCCCAGTCGGTGTCCAGTCTCTCCAATGTATAGGAGGCCACAATGGGAGCACTGGGTGCAGTAGATGACCCCTGTAGATTCACAAATGAAGGACTGTTACACTTGGAGGGATTTTGCTGAGGGCATCGGTGTGGGCTCAAGTGAAGCATTTCTTGTGGTTACATGGGGTAGGTGCTGAGGAGCTGATTAGAGGGAAGGGATGAGTAGATGATGGGGTCCCTGCACAAAGAGAAGGGAGAAGAGGGGAAGATGGTGGTGGGATCACATTATGGGTGGCAGAATTGTGGAGGATAATGTTGTGGTGGATTGCACCTTATGTCTCACCAAATGACTTAGTTCTTGAACCTCCACCACCCAGGCCATGCCCTCTTTGCTTTGCTACGATTGGGTAAAAGGTACAGGAGCCTAAAGGCATTCAGTGGCACAAGGACAGCTTCATCCCTCCTGCCATCAGATTCTTGAATGATCAATGAACCAAAGGCACTGGCTTACTTTAACCTTTTGTGCTCTATTTTTATTTAGCTTCTGTAAGATGGTTAAATGAATGTTTTCACTGTGATGCTGCTGCAAAACAACAAATTTAGTGACTTCTTCATGAAATCAATTGATTCTGATGTTGGTTGCTGTCTTGAGGAAGTACCTCACATACATTTCAATGGATAGGAGGTCAGAGCCTGAAATGGTCTTGGTTATGTTTGTGGCCTTCTCTGTTCTTGGATATCTGAGTGACCAAACCAGACAGTATAATTTCCACAATGCACCTTTAGAAGTTTGCTGGTGTATTTGATAGGATGCCAAATCTCCTCAGACTTCTTGGAAAGTAGAGGTGTTCACAGTTCTTTACAATTGCTTTGATGTGCTGGCTCCAAGAGAGGTTCTTTGATATGTAAGGAACCTGAAGATAATAATCCTCTTCACCTCCATTAGATTGATGTGGATGGGTGTGGGCCCTTGACCTCACTTTCCCAAAATCTACAATAACTTCCTTGGTCTTGTTGACGATGAGAGCAAGCTTGTTGTTTTGACACCACCGAAGAAGATTCTTGATCTCTATTCTGTATTCTGATTCATAATTTCCAATTACTCATCCAACAATGGGGGTTGGGTGGGGGGGGTGGGGGGGAGACATTTGTAAGGCCTAAGTTGCATTTACAATTTTCTGAAATTTCTTGTGGTCTAGAGAGAATAGTAATATATCCTGGCTGGATACCTTCAGTGGTGCATTTATACAAGTTAAGAGATGCCGGAGACATGAGAAAATTCTACTGCTGAGCAAGAAAAGGCTCTTGTGCGTTTTCATGGCCATTGTGTCAACATGACTGGACCAATGAGAATTGGAAGAATTTGGGGAAGGATGTGAAAATGCATCGATGAGGTGTGCAGAAGGGCCATATCTGATTCACAAGACCTAGATTAGTGAAGTTGTGATTGGGTGTGTGCTAAAATTGGAAGAAGTGCAACAAGATCGGACAAATGGTGTTTTGAAACAGGAGGTTTGAATGATTAAAGAGGCAAGGACATGAATGTATAAAAAGAATGATGAGCAATTTTCACTGAGGGATTAGAGGATTGGATGTCAGCATTAAAAAATGAGTTAATTGTGTAAATTTGAAGTTCTTTCTTCCAATGGGCTATAGATAGATGCTCCAAGAACAAGAATTTTCAAAACTGAGGCAAATCATTTATTAGCATTGTTCAAATCTGGCTGAATGGTTTGCGGTATGGATTGGCTTTGATCTAATGAATGGTTAAATTGGCACAAGGAATTACATTTTTGAAAGGTAAACAAGAGACTGCAGATGTTGGAGAACTGGAGGAACACAAAATGCTGGAGGAACTCAGCGAGTTTTATTGTGATAATCATGCAGTGTTTTTTAAAAAAAAAAGCTTGTCTGCATGCATACTTGGATGGTAAATTGCCAGAATACTGTTTTTGGTTCCTGTTGATGTCAAAGCTATTGTTTAGAATATTCTTTCTCCTTTCAATTTTGGGTGTTTGCAATCAGGAATGTTTCCAAACTTAATAGTGAAGATGAAGGTTCAGCATCCTGGGTTCGGAGATCTATCTAAACTTGCATTTTCATTGAGGACATTTTCTTCCAGGCATGAAATGAATTTTAGATGACAATATAGTGGTTTCTATGTTACTGTTATGGAGACTAACATTTTAAATTCCTGGTTTTACTTGATCTATTTGAGTTCTTCACACATATGGTAGAATTGGAACTCTTGCCCTGGGATCACTTGTTCAGAGGTCTAGCTGCTAATCTAGTCATTTTACTTCTTCTTTACTAGAACTCTTTATGCTGTCTTTTTTCAATTGCCTGTGCCTTCTCTAATGTGAATATTTCTCCAAATCATGCTTTATATTTCTTTGAAAATTATGTGGCATGGATAAATGGAAAATCGTGGATGAATGTACTAAGATTTCCAAATCATATTTGGTTGGAGAAATTCAAGGAGTTTTCAAAGCATTTTAACTTTCTGCCTGAAGGAGAACAATTGCATCTCCACAAAATGTTCCCTGGAGAGAAGCACAGTATCAAGAACAATTTGATCAATTATTTTTCTCAATAAAACCTTTGCATGATTCCTAAGGTGCAGTCAGCAGATCTGGGCACAAAATTCCAGTTGTGGTCATGTACCAAGGTGATGTTTTAGAAAGATGTGGGGAAGTGTTTGGAACAAATCATAAAAATATGTTTTCCATTAACACCTGAACTATTTCTTTTGGGAAATGTATATGATTTGGAACCCCAACTGAAGTTGTCAAAATATCAATTAAAATGTTTCAAAGTCATGTTGGTGGTATAGCAATTACATGGAAATCTGAATCCTGTCTTAAAATTGATTTTTGGAAGAGAGAGATGCAAAATTGTATCCCCTTAGAAAAGGTGACTTAAAATATTAGAAATGGGTATGATACATAAAAATATGGAAACCATATTTGGATATTATGTAATGTTTTCTTTTCTACACCCCACCACCACTTAAAAAAAAATTCTTAATGGTTGAACCTTATCATGTTGGTTTAATTCTATTTTATTAATATCTTGTTTTTCTTTTTTTGGAGGGTGGGGGGTAATTATCACAGTAGCTTTGCACATATATCTACTCTTTTTTTCTTTTATACTTCTTTCTCTCCTCATACTTATGTACTGTACAACTATTATTTTGTTCTATTTTGATTATTGTAAGTATCATTTGGATATGATTTTATATTGTACTGTATATAAAACTCTTGATACATTTTTTAAAATTCCAGTTGTGGCTGAGCTATTCTATTTTCAATGTTTATTGCAACTTTCTTTTGTATTTTTTCTTCTGGACTAAATATACCCAGAATTTTAGGCTGCATGTTCACCATAGCTTCTCTACTTTGAGTGTAATAGCCCTAGAATTATCCCCAGTGCTTTGTTAGTGATGGTTTGTTCAACTGCAGTTGCTTTTAATTGTAGAACCCAGAACTTTAATTCCTTTCATTCTTAGTCAATTTAGTTATTTTCTAAGATGTGATTTTTGAAAGCTTTAGTTTTTTTTGCGTTTCTCAGTTAATATAAACTATTAGACTAAAATCTGGACATGGAAAATATACAAGTTGATATGGAACAAAGTAGCCATTTTGTAATTATAATATTTAGTAGTGCATTGGATTGCTTGTGATCGCTTTGTGAATCTGGGTAACTTAATTTTTATCCATGTTTCCTAACTGCAATCTGAAATGGGCACAGGCCTCATTTATGTTTTAACATTATCCTGTGCTTGTTACAGGGCCTGTTGTACCTCCTTGAGCCTGTGCTGGCCTTCCTTTCACTCTTCAGACTTGCTTGCAGGCTATTGCCAATAAGTCAGTTGGCCTGCATCAAAACAAAATAAAGTGCTGGGCTCATTTTGCAGACTTGACATTCAATGGTATCTATTAAAATAATTCTTGATGAGAATTCGTATTGAAACATAGAAGATAGGAGCAGGAGTAGGTCATTCGACCCTTCGAGCCTGCTCTGCCATTGAACGAGATCATGGCTGATCTTAAAGTTCAGTACCCAGCCCCGCCTTCTCTCCGTAACCTTTAATGCCCTTATACTGAAGAAATATATCTAATTCCCTCTTAAATATATTTAATGAACCTGCCTCTACTGCCTTCTGTGGCAATGAATTCCACAGATTCACCACCCTCTGGGTAAAGAAATTTCTCCTCATCTCGGTACTAAATGGTTTGCCTATTATCCTCAAACCATGGCCCTGGGTTCTGGATTTTCCCATCATTGGAAACATCCCATCTGCATCCATTCTGTCCAGTCCTGCCAGAATTTTATATGTCTCCATGAGATCCCCTCTCAATCTTCTAAACTCCAGCAAGTACAATCCCGATTTGCGCAATCTTTCCTCATAAGTTATTCCTGCCATTCCAGGTATCAGCCTGGTGAATCGCCTCTGCACTCCCTCCATTGCAAGAACATCCTTCCTTAGATAAGGTGACCAAAACTGCACACAGTACTCCAGGTGGGGTCTCACCAAGGCCCTGTACAGCAGCAGTAAGGTATCCTTGTTCCTATACTCAAACCCTCTTGATATGAAGGCCAACATACCATTTGCCTTTTTAACCGCCTGCTGTACCTGCATGCTCGCCTTCAGAGACTGGTGTACAAGTACCCCTAGGTCTCTCTGCACTTCCCCATCTCTTAATTTATTGCCATTCAAATAGTAATCTGCCCTCCGGTTTGTATTACCAAAGTGGATAACCTCACATTTATCCACATTGTAGTGCATTTCCCATGTATCTGCCCAGTCCCTCAATTTATCCAAATCACACTGGAGCTTCCTGACCCCCTCTTCCATGCACACAACCCCTCCTAGCTTAGTGTCATCTGCAAATTCGGAGATATTACATCCAATCCCCTCATCCAGATCATTAATGTAAATTGTGAACAGCTGGGGTCCCAGTACAGATCCCTTTGGCACCCCACTGGTCACCGCCTGCCTCTCAGAAAATGAGCCATTTATCCCAACTCTCAGTCTTCAACCTGCCAGCCAGTTCTCAATCCACATCAATACTTTGCCCCCAATCCCATGAGCCTTGATTTTGTAAGCCAGTCGTTTATGCGGGACCTTATCGAAGGCCTTTTGGAAGTCCAGGTACACCACATCCACTGGCTCTCCCCATCTATTTTATCTGTCACCATCTCAAAGAATTCAATAGATTTGTCAAGCGCGATTTACCTTTTGTAAATCCATGTTGACTCCGTCCGATCACTTCTCTGCTAGTCATATGCTCCGCTATTACATCCTTAATAATGGATTCCATCATTTTGCCCACTACTGATGTAAGGCTCACTGGCCTATAATTCCCCGCTTTTTCTCTACCCCCGTTTTTAAATAGTGGGTAACATTAGCTACCCTCAAATCCATGGGTACTGATCCTGAGTCTATCGAGTTCTGGAAAATAATTCTTAAAGCATCTGCTATCTGAATGGCCACTTCCTTAAGTACCCTAGGATGTAGATTATCAGGCCCTTGGGATTTATCTGCCTTCAATCCCATCAATTTCCCCAAGACCATGTCCTTAGAGATACTGATTTCTTTCAGTTCCTCCCTTGCATTAGTCTCTATGTTTCCCAACATCCTTGGGAGGTTATTTGTATCCTCTCTTGTAAAAACAGAACTAAAGTAAGAATTTAATTGGTCTACCATTTCCTTATTCCCCATTATATATTCCCCTGATTCCGACTGCAAAGGACCTACTCTGGATTTCACCAATCTTTTCCTCTTGACATATTTATAAAAGCTTTTGCAGTCGGTTTTTATATTTGCTGCAAGCTTACTTTCGTAATTTATTTTTATTCTCTTGATTAATCCCTTTGTCCTCCTTTGGTGCATCTTGAGTCTTCGGTCAGTTTTTGGCCAATTGATATGCTCTCTCTTTGGACCTAATGCTGTCTCTAATTTCCCTTGTTATCCACGGTTGAGTCACCTTTTTTGGTTTAAACGATTTTTGCAATTTCTCCATTAGATCTGTGAATGCTTTCCATTGTCTATCCACAGTCAACTCCCCCATAAACACCACCCAATCAATCTTACTCAACTCCCGTCTCATACCATCATAATTCCCTTTATTTAAATTCAGGACCTTAGTCTCAGTTTTAATTTCATCACTCTCCATGTCGAGTGAGAATTCGATCATATTGTGATCGCTCCTACCCAAAGGGCCTCGTACAACAAGATTGTTGATTAGCCCCTTATCATTGCATAGAACCCAATCTAAAATGGCCTGCTCCCGAGTTGGTTCCTCGACATATTGGCCTAGATAACCGTCCCGTAAACATTCAAGGAATTCCTCCTCCTCAGTATTTTTACTAATTTGGCTAGTCCAATCTATATGCAACTTAAAGTCTCCCATGATGACAGCTGTTCCCTTATTGCACGCTTTTCTAATTTCTCTTTTAATGCCTTCCCTCACCTCTACACTACTATTTGGAGGCCTATATACCACCCCCACTAACATTTTCCACCCCTTGCTATTCCTCAGTTCTACCCATATAGATTCCGCATCTTCCGAGTTGATATCCGTTCTGTCAATCATGTCGGTCCCTTCTCTCACCATCAATACTACCTCACCCCCTTTTCTTTCTTGCCGATCCCTCCTAAATATCCTATACCCCGGGATGTTAAGTTCCCAGGCTTGCCCACCCTGCAGCCATGTTTCTGTAATCCCAATCAAATCATATTTGTTTATCTCAACTTCCACAGCTAATTCATCTACCTTGTTCCGAATGCTTCTTGCATTAAGATATAAAGCCTTCAGATTTGCTTTTTTCACCCTCCTTGCTCTTTCTGATTTTTTACTTTCACTGCCTAATCTAACTTTTCCTGTTTTATCTTTTCTGACCTTTGCCCTATCATACAGGTTCCCACCCTCCTGCCAAATTAGTTTAAACCGCACCCGACGGCTGTACCAAACCTAGCTGCCAATATATTTTCTCCTTTTGGGTTTAGGTGTAACCCATCCTTCTTGCCTTCCCCAAAAGAGATCCCAATGATCCAAGAAGCCAAAAACCCTGTCCTTTACACCAGCCCCTCAGCCTCACATTCATTTTTCTTAACCTTCCATTTTTGTCCTCAGTTGCACTTGGCACAGGTAGCAAACCAGAGATCACCACCCTGGCTGTCCTATTTCTTAGTTTCTGTCCTAGCTCTCTGTAATCCTTTTCCAGTACTTCCTCCTTTTTATCTATGTCATTGGTACCCACATGTACCAAGACATCAGGCTGTTCGCCTTCCCCTTTTAGAATGCCCTGGACCCGATTTGAGATATCTCGCACCCTTGCACCAGGGAGGCAGCACACCATGCGGGCATACCTATCTGGCTCACAGAATCTCCTGTCTGTATTTCTGACAATGGAGTCCCCAATGACCACTGCATTCTTCTTTACCTTTTGGTCCACCATGCCAGGCTCAGTCCCAGTGACCTGGTCACTGCTGCCAGCTTCTGTCAGGTCATCTCCCTCAACAGCATCCAACAAAATATACCTGTTACTGAGAGGGATATTCACAGGTGTGCTCTCCATTTTCCTGGTATTTTTCTTCCCTCCCCTGACAGTTACCCACTTACCTGACACATCTGGTCTTGGGGTAACTATGTCCCTGAAAGCTGAATCTATCAACTCCTCACTCTCCCTTACCAGCCGTAGGTCCTCAAGTTGAGAATTTGGCCTCCTGATTTGGAGCACATGTGGCAACCTGCTGTTACACAATTTAGTATCACAGTTTCTTATTTCAATCAATGTGATTGAGCAACCTCTGATTTCTTGATCAAATGCACTTTTCTCTTGAATTCAGATTTTTTTCTGACACTTGTCCAAATCACAGTTCTACTGAAGACTTGGAGACAGTATAGTATTTTTATCTCCTTCATGCTTTAGCTTTGTGATTTTCCACGTGTTTAAATTTTCTTCATTATCAACAATTTTTTTTTCATTTTTATATTTGTCACCTCATCAAATGGCAAGACAGAATCAATGGGCTGAATAGCCTGTTTTTGCTCCTGTGTCATGATGATGGTCTATTTCAGTCCCCTTTACTGATTATTTTGGCCAAAACATTTTTCTTATCACTTTTCACAAAAAAATTAATATAGGAAAAAAAAACATGTACAATATCCCAGTCACCCTAAATTTAGATTCAGAATTGCAATGTCTATGACAAGAAAAAAAATTGAGTGAATAATACAGATCCATAAACTTTCAGCAACATGTATTGCAGTGAAGGTTAGCAAACTGCAGTTGGTGAATTTGGTAATTGCTTCTAACAAAGAATGTACCACTTGTACTCACAATTTGCATGAACATGGTTTAAGAGCACTGATGTTTAAGTATTCTTGGCTGATCAATAAGAACCAAGGCAGCAGCGGAACCTTGAATAAAGTAACAAAGAAGGATGTCAGACAAGCACCAGCCACAAAACTTTCAAGAAAACCTTATGTGGGCTGAAAACATCAGCCATTTGGGCTTGGTATATCAAAGTGTCAGACTTCTGGGGGGATTCCATCCATACCTGCTGCTTTGCCACTTTTCAGTTGTTCGATTGCCTTATATGTCTCATCCAGGGTGGGAACCTCATCCAGCTCTAGCCTTAGGGGCTGTTGAGGGAGCTGGAGCAGGGCGGAATCTTGGACTGAGCGGTTGGTACTGAAAAGAGATTGGAAGTGTTCTGACCATCGGTTGAGGATGGAGATCTTGTCGCTGAGGAGGACTTTGCCGTCTGAGCTGCGCAGCGGGCTTTGGACTTGGGGTGAGGGGCCGTACACAGCCTTTAGAGCCTCGTAGAAACCCCTGAAGTCGCCAATGTCCGCGCTGAGCTGTGTTCGTTTGGCGAGGCTAGTCCACCACTCATTTTGGATCTCCCGGAGTTTGCGCTGAAGATGGCTGCATGCGCGATGGAAGGCTTGTTTCTTCTCTGGACAGGACGGCTTTGTAAGGTGAGCCTGGTGGGCAGCTCGCTTCTTTGCCAGCAGCTCCTGGATTTCCTGGCTGTTTTCGTCAAACCAGTCCTTGTTTTTCCTGGAGGAGAAGCCCAGTACCTCTTCAGTGGATTGCAGTATGGTAGCCTTCAACTGATCCCAGAGGGTTTCAGGGGACGGGTCCGTGAGGCGGGTTGCAACGTCGAGCTTTGCTTTGAGGTTTGCCTGGAAGTTTCCTCTCGCTTCGTCTGACTGCAGTTTTCCAACATTGAACCTCTTTCTGGGGGCTTTATTGTTCCTGGGCTTTGGCTTGAAGTGAAGTTGCCCATTCAGAGCCAGCTCTTCAGCGCTTGACGTCCTGCTTTGCGGAAACTGCCAAAATGTTTGGCCTGGAAGTCAGCCTGAAGAAAACTGAGGTCCTCCATCAGCCAGCTCCCCACCATGACTACCAGCCCCCCCACATCTCCATCGGGCACACAAAACTCAAAACGGTCAACCAGTTTACCTATCTCGGCTGCACCATTTCATCAGATGCAAGGATCGACAATGAGATAGACAACAGACTCGCCAAGGCAAATAGCGCCTTTGGAAGACTACACAAAAGAGTCTGGAAAAACAACCAACTGAAAAACCTCACAAAGATAAGCGTATACAGAGCCGTTGTCATACCCACACTCCTGTTCGGCTCCGAATCATGGGTCCTCTACCGGCACCACCTACGGCTCCTAGAACGCTTCCACCAGCGTTGTCTCCGCTCCATCCTCAACATCCATTGGAGCGCTCACACCCCTAACGTCGAGGTACTCGAGATGGCAGAGGTCGACAGCATCGAGTCCACGCTGCTGAAGATCCAGCTGCGCTGGATGGGTGACGTCTCCAGAATGGAGGACCATCGCCTTCCCAAGATCGTATTATATGGCGAGCTCTCCACTGGCCACCGTGACAGAGGTGCACCAAAGAAAAGGTACAAGGACTGCCTAAAGAAATCTCTTGGTGCCTGCCACATTGACCACCGCCAGTGGGCTGATAACGCCTCAAACCGTGCATCTTGGCGCCTCACAGTTTGGCGGGCAGCAGCCTCCTTTGAAGAAGACCGCAGAGCCCACCTCACTGACAAAAGGCAAAGGAGGAAAAACCCAACACCCAACCCCAACCAACCAATTTTCCCTTGCAACCGCTGCAATCGTGTCTGCCTGTCCCGCATCGGACTGGTCAGCCACAAACGAGCCTGCAGCTGACGTGGACTTTTTACCCCCTCCATAAATCTTCGTCCGCGAAGCCAAGCCAAAGATCAAAGTGTCAACATTTTTGTCATTTTTATATATAAAAATGGTTTTAGATGATATTTTAAAAATCAAACAAGATTACATGCAACTACATAATTAAAATGTGAAATTTAAGAATATCTCTTTTTATTTTATAATTTTTTATTTTTCACACTATGAACCATATCAACCAAAATATGTACAAATGTATCTCATTAAATTTACACAGTGGTCTTTTCTCCCCTCCCCCCCTCCTTTCCCTCCCTCCCCTCTACCCACCCCCCTCCAAAACCTATAAATATTCAACATATACAATAAAACCATAAAACAATACTTTCACACAAAGGAAAATAAACAAGAAAATGCGTCATCTATTTATTACACACTGAATCGAGTCATTTTGTCTTCTTATCATTTTCATTCTCATTTTTGGGGCTGGAGGTCGTAGGAAAGCTCTATGATATGTTCCATGTATGGTTCCCAAATTTGTTCAAACATTGTGACTTTATTTTTTAAATTGTATGTTATTTTTTCCAGTGGAATACATTTATTCATTTCCATGTACCATTGCAGTATACTCATGCTCTCTTCCATTTTCCAAGTTGACATGATACATTTTTTTGCTTTCGCTAAGGCTATCATAATGAATTTTTTTTGCACTTTATCCAATTTCAGGCCTAATTCTCTACTTCTTGTGTTACTTAAAATAAATATCTCTGGTTTTTTTGGTATGTTATTTTTTTGTAATTTTATTTATTATCTGATGTAATTCTTCCCAAAATGTATTTACTTTCATACATGCCCAAGTTGCATGTGATGTTCCCATTTCCTTCTTCTGATAATGTTGAATCCCATTTTTAAAATTTTTGAGGAGTAATATATGCCCTGTGTAACCAATTATACTGTATCATGCATAACCTTGTGTTTATTGTATTCTTCATAGTTCCAGCACATAACTTTTCCCATACTTCATTTTTTATCTTTATGTTTAGATCCTTTTACCACTTCTGCTTAGGTTTATAGTTTATTTCATTTTCCTTATCTTGCAGCTTAATGTACATGTTCGTTATAAATCTTTTAATTATCATTGTGTCTGTAATCACATATTCAAAGCTGCTTCCTTCTGGTCATCTCAATCTGTTTCTCAATTTATCCTTTAAATAAGCTTTCAATTGACGATATGCAAACATTGTACCATGAGTTATTCCATATTTGTACTTCAACTGTTCAAATGTTAATAAATTATTTCCCAAAAAACAATTTTCTATTCTTTTGATTCCTTTTCTCTCCCATTCTCTAAAGGAAAGGTTGTCTATTGTAAAAGGGATTAGCAATTTTGCGTGAATAATAATTTTGGTATTTGATCATTCGTTTTTTTCCTTTCTAAGTGGATCTTCTTCCATGTATTAAGTAAATGATGCAGTACTGGTGAGTTTTTATATTGCACCAGCTTTTCATCCCACTTATAAACTATATGTCCCGGTACCTTTTCCCCTATTTTATCTAGTTCTATCTTAGTCCGGTCTGGTTTTTCCCTTGTCTGGTAAAAATCTGGTAAATACCTTAATTGTCTGGCTCTAATAATTTCTAAAATTTGGTAACTGTAAACCATCTTGATTATACCTCTCTGCTAATTTATCTAATGCTACCCTTGGATTCCTCCCTTTCCACAAGAATTTTCTTATTATTCTCTTTAGTTCCTTAAAGAATTTTTCTGTTAAGGGAATTGGTAATGTTTGAAATAAGTATTGTATCCTTGGGATACAATACTTATCCTGATAAACTTGTGTTTAATGTTTTATTAACTTCACATTTCGGGCCACAAATGTGACACATTATACGATGCTTTAATAGAGTTTACCCTCCCTATCAACATTAGTGGTAATTCTTTCCAATGTTCTAAGTCTTCCTGCAATTTCTTTATTAGTGGCTAATGATTTAATTTGTACAGGTGGCTTAAGTTATTATCTAACCTGATCCCTAGGTATCAGATTGCTTGTGCTTGCCATTTAAATGGTGATTCTTTTTTAAATTCTGTAACGTCTGTGTTACTCATTGGCATTAGTTCACTTTTACTTGCGTTGATCTTGTATCCTGATATTTCTCCATATTCCTTCAATTTTTTATGTAATTTTTTTACTGATACCTCTGGTTCTGTTAGGTATACAAATAAGCTGATTTTATACTCCTTCTCCTTTATTTTTATCCGTTTTATTTTATTTTCTATTCTTATCAGTTCTGCCAAAAGTTCTATTGCTAAGGCGAACAATAAGGGGGATAGTGGACATCCCTGTCTAGTTGACCTACTTAATTTAAAGTGACTCGATACATATCCATTTACTGCTACTTTCGCCAACGGTCCATTATGTCATGATAATGAATATGTATGAGATATACCGGAAGTCACGTGGTATGAGAGAGAGATAAGAACACAAGCAGGAGAACAAAGGAAACGGGAGAATAAAGACACTCAGAAGTTTACCTGATAAACTTGTGTTTAATGTTTTATTAACTTCACATTTCGGGCCACAAATGTGACACATTATACGATGCTTTAATCCAATTTATATATTTTTCTGGTAGATTGAACTTCTGTAATACTTTAAATATGTAATTCCACTTTACTCTGTCAAGGGCTTTTTCTGCATCTAGAGCAACAGCCACTGTTGGTTTCTTATTTCCTTGAACTGCGTGGATTAGATTAATAAGTTTGCAGACATTTCTTAATAAATCCAGTTTGATCTTATTTTACTATTTTAGGTACACAATCGGCCAATCTGTTTGCTAATAATTTTGCTATTATCTTATAGTCTGAGTTAAGTAGAGATATTGGTCTATATCTTTGGCTTGGCTTCGCGGACGAAGATTTATGGAGGGGGTAAAAGTCCACGTCAGCTGCAGGCTCGTTTGTGGCTGACAAGTCCGATGCGGGACAGGCAGACACGGTTGCAGCGGCTGCAGGGGAAAATTGGTTGGTTGGGGTTGGGTGTTGGGTTTTTCCTCCTTTGCCTTTTGTCAGTGAGGTGGGCTCTGCGGACTTCTTCAAAGGAGGTTGCTGCCCGCCAAACTGTGAGGCGCCAAGATGCACGGTTTAAGGCGATATCAGCCCACTGGCGGTGGTCAATGTGGCAGGCACCAAGAGATTTCTTTAGGCAGTCCTTGTACCTTTTCTTTGGTGCACCTCTGTCACGGTGGCCAGTGGAGAGCTCGCCATATAACACGATCTTGGGAAGGCGATGGTCCTCCATTCTGGAGACGTCACCCATCCAGCGCAGCTGGATCTTCAGCAGCGTGGACTCGATGCTGTCGACCTCTGCCATCTCGAGTACTTCGACGTTAGGGATGAAAGCGCTCCAATGGATGTTGAGGATGGAGCGGAGACAACGCTGGTGGAAGCGTTCTAGGAGCCGTAGGTGATGCCGGTAGAGGACCCATGATTCGGAGCCGAACAGGAGTGTGGGTATGACAACGGCTCTGTATACGCTTATCTTTGTGAGGTTTTTCAGTTGGTTGTTTTTCCAGACTCTTTTGTGTAGTCTTCCAAAGGCGCTATTTGCCTTGGCGAGTCTGTTGTCTATCTCATTGTCGATCCTTGCATCTGATGAAATGGTGCAGCCGAGATAGGTAAACTGGTTGACCGTTTTGAGTTTTGTGTGCCCGATGGAGATGTGGGGGGGCTGGTAGTCATGGTGGGGAGCTGGCTGATGGAGGACCTTAGTTTTCTTCAGGCTGACTTCCAGGCCAAACATTTTGGCAGTTTCCGCAAAGCAGGATGTCAAGCGCTGAAGAGCTGGCTCTGAATGGGCAACTAAAGCGGCATCGTCTGCAAAGAGTAGTTCACGGACAAGTTTCTCTTGTGTCTTGGTGTGAGCTTGCAGGCGCCTCAGATTGAAGAGACTGCCATCCGTGCGGTACCGGATGTAAACAGCGTCTTCATTGTTGGGGTCTTTCATGGCTTGGTTCAGCATCATGCTGGTGTTAATGGATCCTTCCCCGTCTTTGGTATTACTGTAATTATTGCTTTCTTACATGAATCTGGCAAGTTTTGTGTTTCTTCTATCTAGTTCATTACTTCCAGGAGAGGAGGAATTAATAACTCTTTAAATGTTTTATAAAATTCTATTGGAAATTCCTCCTCTCCTGGTGTTTTATTGTTCGACAGCTTTTTTAATATATCCTGTACTTCCTCTATTTCAAATAGTTTTATTATTTTGTTTTGTTCCACTTCTTGCAATTTCGGCAGTTCAATTTTAGCTAAAAATTCCTCTACGTTATCATCTTTCCCCTCGTACTCAGTTTGATACATTTGTTCATAAAATTCCTTAAAATTTTCATTAATCTCTGTTGGATTATATGTCATTTGGTTGTCCTTTTTCCTTGATGCCATTATCATTCTTTTAGCTTGTTCTGTTTTAAGTTGCCAGGCTAATATTTTATGTGTTTTTTTTTCCTAGTTCGTAATACTTTTGCTTTGTTTTCATTATGTTCTTTTCCACCTTGAACGTTTGTAATGTTTTGTATTTAATTGTTTTGTCTGCCAATTCTCTCCTTTTTGTTATATCATCCCTTTTTACTAATTCCTTTTCTGTATTTACTATCTCCCTTTCTAACTGCTCTATTTCCCGATTGTAATCCTTTTTCATCTTAGCCACATAACTTATTATCTGCCCTCTAATGAAGGCTTTCATTGCATCCCATAATATAAATTTGTCTTTCATTGATCCTGTGTTTATTTCAAAATATGTTTTAATTTGGTGTTCAATAAACTCCCTAAATTCCTGTATTTCAAGTAGCATGGAGTTTAACCTCCATCTATATGTTCTTGGTGGGATGTCCTCCAGTTCTATTGCTAATAATGGGGGTGAATGATCTGATAGTAGTCTAGCTTTATACTCAGTTTTCCTAACTCTGCCTTGAATGTGGGCTGGCAACAAAAACATATCAATCCTTGAGTAAGTTTTGTGCGTACTCGAATAATATGAAAATTCTTTCTCTCTTGGGTGTTGCCTCCTTCATATATCCATAATTTTCATTTCCTGCATTGATTTAACCATAAATTTGGCTACTTTATCCTTTTTTCTTGTCTTTTGTCAAGTTTTCTCTAATAATAGGACCAAATTAAGGTTAAAATCCCCTCCTATCAATATATTTCCTTGTATGTCTGCAATCTTCAAAAAAATATCCTGTATAAACTTTTGATCCTCCTCATTAGGTGCATATATATTGAGCAAATTCCAAAATTTTGAGTATATCTGACAATTTATCATTGCATACCTCCCTGCCGGATCTATTATTCCCTCCTCTATTTTGATTGGTACATTTTTGTTGACTAGTATGGCTATACCTCTAGCTTTTGAATTATAGGATGCTGCCATTACATGTCCTATCCAGTCTCTCTTTAGTTTATGTTCCACCAGTTAGATGCATTTCCTGCACAAATGTTATATCTATTTTTTTACCTTCTTCAATAAATTTAGTAGCCTCTTCCTTTTAATTTGGTTATATATTCCATTAATGTTCATAGTCATATAGTTCAACATGGCCATCTTAAATCTTGCATGCACCTCTTTTCTACCTTTTTCCCACCTCCATCCCCCTTTTCCCCATTTTGATCTCTTAGTTTTCTCGTATTACACTTTATGTACAACAGTACATTTAAGACATAAAGTACCCCCACAGTTCCCACATCGACTAATACCCAAAAGTCCCCCCCCCTCTCTGAGTTGCCCTATACCCCTTGCCAGGCAACCACAACTCCCCTTTTCATTTGGATTGTGATCTTGTTCGCAGCATCATCTGATTTTGCAGTGGTGGTTATTCCCCCTCTACCCAGCCCTCTCCAGAAAACTTTTTTTAAAAAACATAACAAAGCTCTCTCTCTTTTTTTCCCCCCTTACTCCCTTCCTTCCCCTTTCCTTTAGTTCTTTACATATACATGGTTTTTACATCTTTATATATACTTTATCGCTGTTCTTCATTCTTGTTACATTTCTTCATCTCTTCTCCTGTCCTGCAAATGCTCTGTGAATTCTTGCACTTTCTCTGGATCCGAGAACAGTCCGTTTTGCTCCCTGGGTATAAATATTTTAAGCACGGCTGGATGTCTTAATATGAATTTGTAACCTTTTTTCCATAAAGTTGATTTCGCTGTATTAACTTCCTTCCTCCTCTTTAACAGTTCAAAACTTATGTCTGGGTAAAAAAATATTTTTTGACCCTTGTATTCCAATGGTTTATTATATTCTCTAATTTTATTCCTTTCCCGTTCCAGTATATTTTCTCTTGTCGTGTATCTCAAAAATTTTACTAAGATGGATCTTGGTTTTTGATGTGCCTGTGATTTTGGAGCTAATGCCCTGTGTGCCCTTTCTATTTCCATTTCTTCTGCATTTCTGTCATCCCCAGGACCTTTGGGATCCAACCTTTTATAAATTCCTTCATGTCTGTGCCTTCTTCACCCTCCTTCAGGCCCACTGTTTTTAAGTCGTTTTGCCTACTATAATTTTCCAACATATCAATTTTCTGAGATAATTCTTGTATCTCTTTAATTTTTAAAATAATTTTCTTCCAATTTTTCTCTTAAGTCATTCACTTCCATTTCTACAGCCGTTTCCCACTCTTCCACACTCTCTACTCTTTTCCCTATTTCTGTCATTACCAGTCCTAACCTTTATATTTTATCTTCTGTTCTTTTCATTTTCCTTTTAATTCCATTAAACTCTAATGACAACCATTCTTTTAGTGATCTCATTTGTTCTTCAAAAAAGACTTTATCTCTATTCTGTTAATCAGTTTTACCTCTTTGTCGATCAGTTTTACCCTCTATTTCTCTGTGAAGATCTTGGTCTTCTTCCTCTTCTTCTGTGTCTGTATCTGTGTTTGTGTCTTCTTCTTTGTGTCTGTGTCTCTTTTGTTTTTCCTGATGAGCTGCTTGTATCTCTTTGTCGGGCCTCTTCTTGCTGGGCCTCTTGTTCCTGTTCCTCCCCTCCTGGGCTGCTCGTCTGTTGTGCTTCCTTTTTTTTTTTTTTTAAATTTTTTTTATTTTTCACACCATAAATCACATTAGCCATGATATACACAATTTCGTTTTCACACATATACAGTGACTTTTTCTCCCCCCCCCTTTCCTCCCAAACCACACCCCCACCCCCCCTCTCATCCATTTTAGGTATACAATCTAGGTTGCATTAATCCAGTCAGACAATGTTGTCATTGAACAAAATTACACCAGAAATTCTACTGAGTCCATTCTTTTCTTTCCTTCTCCTTCCATCAACTTAGGTAATGTTTGTCCCCGGTAGGTTTTCGCTATTGTATTTAATGTAAGGCTCCTATACTTGTTCGAATATTTCAATATTATTTCTTAACCAATATGTTATTTTTTCTAATGGAATACATTTATTCATTTAAATTTGGTAGTTTATTCCTTTTAATTTGGTTATGTATTCCATTAATATTTAAAGACATATAGTTCAGCGTAGCCCTTTTATATTTTGTTTATCTTCTCTTTCCGTTTTTCCATCATTACCTTTCCTCCTTTTCCATTTCTGTTTTCTTATTTTCAACTCTTTATAAGACAACATTCCTACAACATCCAACATTTTCCTTATTCTCCTATTTCTATCTTATTTATCCCCAATCTCCCATTCACCTCCTGAGTTGTCCTTTATCCCTTGTCGGACAACCACATCTCCCCTCTCCATTTGGATTTGCGAATCCACTCGCAAGCGTCAACTGATTTTGCAGTGACCGCTATTTCCCCCCACCCCGCCTCCCCCAGAAAAGATTTCACTTTTCATATGTCACAAAGGTCACTCTTTTAATTCCCTCCTTATTCTCTCTATTCCATTACCTTCCCTTATTAATTCTTGTCTATACTATCTATATTTTCCTCTAAGTACAGATACATTCACGTATGCTCCTTGTCTCTATTCACTCTTATACCTCTTTACCTGCATACATATCAATCGTGATCATTTTTACTCTCATTACCCGTCTTCATCCCTCAGTCTATTTTTGTCTTTACCCACATACATATCAATTGTGATCATTTTAACTCTCATTACCCGTCTTCCTCCCTCAGTCTATTTTTGTAATTGTTCTGCAAATTTTCGTGCTTCTTCTGGATCCGAGAATAGTCTGTTTTGTTGTCCTGGAATAAATATTTTCAATACCGCTGGATGCTTTAGTATAAATTTATACCCTTTCTTCCATAAAATCGCCTTTGCTGTATTGAACTCTTTTCTCTTCTTTAGGAGTTCAAAACTTATATCTGGATAAATGAAGATTTTTTGCCCTTTATACTCCAGTGGTTTGTTGCCCTCTCTTACTTTTTCCATTGTCTTCTCCAGTACCTTTTCTCTTGTAGTATATCTTAGGAATTTTACTACAATAGATCTTGGTTTTTGTTGTGGTTGTGGTTTAGAGGCCAATACTCTATGTGCCCTTTCTATTTCCAATTCTTGCTGTAGTTCTGGACATCCTAGGGTCTTAGGGATCCACTCTTTTATAAACTCCCTCATATTCTTGCCTTCTTCATCTTCCTTAAGGCCCACTATCTTTATGTTATTTCTTCTGTTATGGTTTTCCATTGTATCTATTTTTTGAGCTAGTAGTTCTTGTGTCTCTTTAGTTTTTTTATTAGATTTCTCCAATTTCTTTTTTAAGTCTTCTACCTCCATTTCTGCTGCTACTGCCCGCTCTTCCATCTTGTCCATTTTCTTTCCCATTTCTGTTAAGGTCATCTCCATTTTATTTATTTTCTCTTCTGTGTTGTTTATTCTTTTTCTTAAATCCTTAAATTCCTGTGTTTGCCATTCTTTAAATGATTCCATGTATCCTCTAATAAGAGCAAGTATATCCTTTACCTTGCCTTTCTTTTCTTCTTCTATTTCACCATACTCTTCCTCTTCTTCTTCCTCTGGGTTGGCCATCTGTTGTTTCTTTGTTGCCCTTTCCTCCTCTTCTTTCTTGTTTCTATTGTCTTCTGTGGTCTCTTCTTGCTGCAGGTGTTCTGCAGCTGTCGTTGCCGGCTGTGGAGATCGACTCCCCAGCTGGTCCCCCCTCCCATCGGTGTGTTTTTTTTCATTCGCATCGCGCATGCGCGAAACTTCGCGCATGCGCGGTTGCGCACTTTTACTCGGCTCTGCGAGCCATTTTTGTAGTCCATTATTTACCGACCTGAGGGAGCGGGTTTCTCTCTCCGCAGCGGGCCTCTTCGGACAGGTAAGGCCTTCACCTTTTTCCTCCTTTGTCTTCTCTTCCTCTCTTCTTACCGTTGCTTTCGACTTTTCTTTTTTTGTCGCCATCTTCTTTCCACCTTTATACTCACTTTTCTGTAACTTTTATTTCTGTGCCTTTGTGTTTTCTCTTGTTTTTCCCGACTTTTCTGGAGAGGGCTGGAGTTCACCGTCCGGCCACTACTCCATCGCGTGACTCCTCCCCGTCTGTTGTGCTTCCTGATGTTGGTCTTCTTGTTGATCTTCCCTCCGTCTGTCTTCCACGTCTGTTTCGTCGCACCCTCTTCTGCTGTCTTCTTTATCCTCCAGCTGAAAGCCCTGGTATCGGGCATCCCTCAGCTGCTCGCTCTGTGACAGCCCACTCCTCTGCTGAGCCCCCCTCCCACTGGTGTCCTTTGATTGCGCACTGGGCACTTTTGTTTGGCTCCGAGAGCTATTTTTGTAGTGCACCGGCTGGTGGGTCACGACTCTGTAGGGCAGGCACTGACCTCGAGGGTTGGGTGCCCCTCCTCACCACAGCGTCCTGTTCTTTCCTGCAGGTAAGGCCTTCTTCTTTCTTCTCCGGCGACTTTTTAACTTCTTTTCCAGTTGCTCTTACTTTCTCCTTCTTGGAAGCCATCTTCTTTCTCTTCTTTGTATCTTTGTCTTCTATTTCTTGTACTCTATTTTTGTTATGCTTTGCTTTTTCCTAACTTTTTTTCCTATTTTTCTGGAGAGGGCTGGTTTTCCCGACCAGCCACTACACCATCATGTGACTCCTCTAGGATATCTCTTCTTTCCTGATGGTCATACAATCATCATTGACACTTAAGTGTTGGATCCATAAAACAAACTCCTCAACAAAAATGCTGAATGCACTGAGAAACCAATAGGGCAAGTTTTAAATAACTACCATCCTTACATGCAAGTTCTTCTTCCCCCAAACCAAAATCCTCATGATCCAGCATCTAAACACAGATGCTCAGAGTTCAGGACATTAGTCGACCCCTCAGTCTGCTCTGCTATTAATAAAATCATGCCTGATCCCACTGTAAGCTCCATGCTACTTTCCTACTGATCCCTGGTAATTTTTTTCATGCCCTTGCTGATCAATTTAAATTTAAAGTTACAGCCTTCTGCCGTGAACTTGCACTGTCCACATCTTTAGAATGTGGGAGGAAATTGGAGCACCTGAAGGAAACCCACATGGACACAGGGAGAATGTACAAACTCCTTTCAGACAATGGAAGGTTCTAACCTGGGTTGCTGGCACTGTGATAATTTTGTGGTAACGGTTATGCTCATCATGCCTCCTTCTGAGATAAAAATGTTCAAAAACTGGTTTTGCTCCCCTTCAAGGAAGTGAGATCAAATGAATCCAGCCTTTGGGACCTAAGTGGCAACTGCTTATACAGTGACTCTTAATTCAGGATTCATCCATAAGAGGAAACGTCTCCACATACACCCTGACAAGATCCTCAGGTTCTTAGTTTTTCTGAAAAGTCACTTCTCATTCTTCTGCCCACCTGTTGCACTGCCCACCTCGAGTAGCATGAGTAAATTGTACTGCAAGGATATTGATTCCCTTTCAGTTTTGATTCAACCAGTTCTCCTTGTTGGGGTCCCGCCTATCCAGAAGTTATCACAATGATTTTGAGGGAGGGTAACTACTGCACATCCGTAATTCAGTCGTAGATGTAATGATGGCTTAAATCTGTGAGAAGAGAACAGACTACTTGGGTAAAAGCACTGAACTGTTGGAGGAACTCAGCTGGTCTTTTCTTTATCTAAAAGAGACAAAGATCTATTGTCGATGTTTCAGGTCTGAGTCCTTCTTCAAGGAAAAAAATCTGAAAAGGTAGAAGAAGGATATATCAGAAAGCCTCAGAATTCAAACAATGGGGGAGGAATCCAGACCAACAAAAGGTGTTAATTGGACGTGATAAGGGACTGGGTAGAATTGATCATGTTTGTGCAAAAGGAGACGGATTGGAGAAATAATGGGGGAAGCGGGTGGGGGGGGGGGGTTTAAACGAAAGCCAGAGAAGTCAATATTAATGCTATCTGGGTGAGGGTGCCCAGTTAGAAGATGAGGTGTCCTGGGTGGGGGGGGGGAAAACAACTTCACTTTTGAAGTGAGAAAGGTGGAGGTAGGTTTTGTGGGTGTCACATATAAAAATGCTGTACTTGGGCTCAGTCAGCTCTGGGGAATGAAAGGCAGGCTTTTTAGCAGCATCCACTGTTCCTAACAATGACATGGGTGATAATTCTTAGTACCTCTATCTGCAATGTAGTTGTGTGATTTGAAAAGTAAATCAACAAACGTCTAAGCTCCAGATTGCATTGCAAAAGATTGCAAAGTTGTGTAGTGTCTTCTGCAACCCTGTAGATGGAGTGTTATGACAACACAACTGGTTTAAACAGATGGGCTCGTCCAACCAAAATAGATTTTTGACTTGAGTACAGAAAACAAATCTCACGATTAAATCCACCTAAATCATGCAGTGCTCTTCTCTTGCCTCTACCTTCTGCATGTAGACTGTTTCTTGCAAAAAGTCCAGAATATTGGAAGAAGAATATGGAAACAGAACAGAAAGCATCAATGTACTCATTGATTACATTGGGGAACTGTGAAGCCCTTCTTTGATTCTTTATGAAGGTAATGATGGTAAACATCATGAAGCTTTCATCCTTAAAGTATTCAGGAAGTTCAGAAAGAGTGAGAGGGTGACACCACCATCTTCAGGAAAGAAAGTGGCATCTCCTCCTGAGGTCAATAGGAGTAGATGTTGAGTTCCAAGACGTAAAGAGCCAGAAAACCTTCATGATCTTTTTCAGATCTAGAACACATGATATGGAACAAAATAAACTGTTTCTTTGAAAAGATTCACTAAAAGAGCTTTATGACGGCTGGCAGAAGGAAAAGGGTGGATCAATAATGTACTGAAGTGTGACATATTATGTAAATCCTTTAATGTCATACAATGTGCTGTAAATGCCACAGGCAGCAGAGCCTACTGGAAATATTTTCTTCTCTCTTGAAGGTATAAATGACAGCAAGTGTATGAGTCTTGACCAACTGATGACCCTAGAAGAGCTGATAAGGTTAGTCCTTTCCATGAATTTAAGAACAATGACTGAAAACTAATTGAGCTTCACTTTGCTCTTTAAGCTCATTCTGGGTCTGCCATGACATTGAGTTCTTGTTATGTTGTCTCCAGGCCTGCCATGCTGCTGAGCTCTTCTTCAACTGTCTCCAGGTCTGCCTTAATATTGAGTTCTTCTTTCATCATCTCTAGGCCTCCCATGACATTCAGCGTTTCTTCTACCACCATTGAGCACTTCTTTCTTTCAGCCTGCCTGGAGATTGAATTCTTCTTTCGCCATCTCCAGACCCACCTTGATGTTGAGCTCTTTTTCCACTGTCTTTAGGCCCGCTATCGTATTGAACTCTTCCACCATTGTTTCCATGATTTTTTTTTGGTTAAGGAATTCCCACACCCCACTGTTTTTCTTGTCTAACACTTTCCTTCCTCTTAGACTCTCCCTTTCGTCTTTTTACCCTCTCTTGACCACCAACTCCCAACTTGATCAACCTGCAGATAAAGTGGGTGCTGTTGTGGTCTAGTGAACTGGCCTATACTCTGCAAAGGCCAGACTCCAACTCACACATGCTTCCTCATACTTAACCCAGACCACAACCTCACCAATGATTACCAGGCCACTGGTATAGATCCCTCATTGTATTAGATTTCATTTCATCAGGAAGTCTCACCTCCACAGCCTCCAACCTCCCACTTCCTGCTTCTACCTCTTACGCAAGATCTACAAATAGAACTTTCCTGATAGGCTTATTGTTTCTATCTGCTCATGCCCCATCAAACTCTCTTGTATTTTGATTACATCCTCTCTCTCCTTGTCTGCTCCCTTCTCATCTACATCTGGGATATCTTCCAGGCCTGTCACCACTGGCAATTTTTGATTCTCTGGATCCCACTGTCATATCTTCACCATGGATGTTCTGTTCCTTTACACCTCCATTCCCTATCAAGAAGGTCTCAAAGACCTCCGCATCTTCCTGGAATAATGTTCAGACCAGTTTCCCTCCACCCACATTCTTAACTCTCTGGCAGAATTTATTCTCACCATTAAAAATTTCTCTTTCGACACCTCTCATTTCCTTCAAATGGAAGATGCCATCAACATTCATCTTGGTCCAAGCTATGCCTACCATTTTGCTAGCTCCTTTGTCAGCTTTCTGTGATTCCTTTCCCTGTCCATCCTTGCCGACCTATCTCTCTATTACCCCTGGTAATACCCCTCACCACCATCGAGGCACTTAAATTATCCCTCCACAAGGTAAAGATTCACATGCACCTCCTGGTGTAGCCTCCTCTGCATCGGCGAGACCAAACTCAGACTTAGGTACCTTTTTGCAGAGCATCTGCACACTGTCTACAATAGCCATCTGAGCCTCTGGCAGTGTGCCATTCACCACCCCCTTTTCATACCCACACTGACCTCTCTGTTCTGGTGTTCTCCACTGCCAGATTGAGACTCAATGCAAACTTGGGGAACAACACTTTTTAACCATTCTTTTTCTCTTGCTGATGCCACTGAACCTGCTGAGTTCTTCCAGCAGGTTGTGTTTGGGTTCTATCTGACAGCAAGTTGGAAAGTTGAGAATTAAGGCAGCATTACCATCCTAAAACCAGCAATAATTGAGAATGAGGAATCCTTAGACATCCAATATTCTGTACAAAATTTTCACTGAGTCAAATCTGTTCTGGGTCTGATTTCTGTGCTGCTACATGATGCAATCCCCCATGCATAGTAGTTCTGTGGGGTGAACATTTACCAAGACAGCTTAGACCTCTTATTGTCTTGTATTTGTCGATGATTTCGCAGAGTTGAATGTTTTGAACCAGTTATTTGCTCATTAGAGATCTGGTTTAGTGTCTGGTGGAAAAGAAATAGATTCCTCCTGTTAATTAATGGTTGTAACTAAATTTTATGTCCTTGTGGAGAACCAGATATTAGCTCTAAAGTATTTCATAAAATATAAATTTACATGGATACCAATGGGAGACAGATAGTTCACTTTAATCTTTGGAACAATGACAGGAAAGGATGTAGACTGTTAATTAATCCACCCAACTAAATTTTATAAACATTTAGGAGTAATCTAGAAACCCTCATAACTAAGTGTATTGAATACATCATGAAGCTCAGTCAATTTCCATTCTGTCATGTGAACACCAATTCAGGTAATATCTGAGGTTCAACGATTTTTACATTTCATGCAAATTCTCACTGGGGTCAAATAAACATCTTAACAATTTCAGAATTAGCAATTTCAGAACTTGAGAACTTGGTTAAAAAGTCTCTTTTGTTTTATTAGCATTACCCTGATGCTTTATAATTGAAAGCAAGAAATGTAATGATTTGTACTGAGTTTGTAGGAATCCATCCATGTGTGTTTTCCTCATATTTCAAAGGCGATGAAGTTGTCTTATGTGAATTTATCTCTAATTCTTGTTAGAACAGTAAACAATATCTAGCTCACTTGCACCTCTCCAATCTACATTAGTCTACTGAGACAACTTAGTCATGAAAGCTAGCTTTTGATTACAGCTGGCAATGCAACTTATCCAAGGTTTGCAGGTTATGCATTTAGCCCGACATTCAGGATGGAATATATTCCGAGCTATTGATAATCATAAAAATTTGAATCAAAACATTAGAAAACATGTTACTATATATACAATACATATAAATTAACTCCATGCCCCCTCCCATGTAAATTGCTGTAAATCCCATTTCTGTTCATTGAAATTAATAGTCACTGCACTTCCTTCAGGTCAATGAGCAGATTTCCAAGCAAATTCACTGAGAAAGCACGAGGAATACATTGTCAGAACAAAGTTGAAAAGGCAGCAGCAAAGTGCTCTCGATGTTTAATACATTATTTGTCTGAGTGATTCTTGTGTGCACTGGGTTTTCATTTGATCTTTTTGAATCTTCGTTGATGTCATATAAGATCCAGGGAGTTTGTTTCATAAAAAAACTTCATGAATGTTGTCAAACCACTATTCAAGAAAAGTTCTGAACTAATGTGTTGATTAAAATATTGCAGGAAAAGAATTTCCTTGAATATTTACCCTAAATTGGATTATGGTCTTTAATTAGCTTGCAGGGTGACCACCTATCCTTGTTTGTTCAGAGAAAACAGATCTATTGATTATTCCTGTTCTCAGCTGAATGAGCCAAATAAGTTCTCACCTAAACAAGGTAATGTTACTTGGTTTTCATATTAACTGAAAACATCAATACTTTATTGTAAAAAAAATTATTAAGCTTTTATTACATTTTAAAGATATTTTTGGTGCCAATGTTTGATATTTTGGCCTAATTATTAATGTTTCATAATTTGTGACATTCATTGCTGTTACTAGCATTCTATGTGATATTTATTAAGTAATTTTGGTATATTTAATCCAGACTTTTGCTTGTCCTGTTTAATTTTGTTTTGAAACAGGAAGTGCCCTCAGCTTATCCAATGTTCTTCATTGAGTTTTCTTGCCAATTTACCTATGTATGCTGCTGGATCATTATTAAAATACACATTTATTAAGAAAATAGTCATAGAAATTTAAATAACTGTTGACATGAATAGCTAGAATAACCATTCAAAATCAGACATTACAATGATGTTTGGCATTCAGGACAACTGAATGAAATAGCCCTTTTGATGGGATTGTTTAATTTTAACAGTGGAAGAACTGCAGATATGAAAAACTTTTATTAGACACAATTTTCATTTTCAAATGATTGAATTGTTAATTCTTCATAATCGGAAAATCAGGTTTGGAATTAACAATTCAATGAGGACTGCAAATCATTTTATGTTGGGTTTGATACTGGAACGAGACATCAGTATGAGGGAAAACAGCTTGTATTTATACTGGATTAGAATTAATAAATTTGAGGTTCTCTGATGAAGTAACTAAAATATTTATTATAAATAAATAAATAAACAAGATTGTTATAAATTAACAAGATTATGCTTACAAATTACAGTATTATTCAAATAATTTCAAGGTTGAACAAACATTTTCTTATTTCATTGAGATTTTTTTCATAATTTAGCATGGTGATATAACATTTTAATGTTAGTCAAGATAAGTTTTGGAATGGATTGTATCATGAATGGAAAATACTCATACAGTACTCCAAAATTTGCTCCTGTTAGCCCTAGTTCAAAGTTTCTAGTTTTGTTTTCCCTTCACACTCCCAATGCACTACTAAAACCTGTACAGAAAGCTATCTCCTGCTCCCTTGACCCTGAACCACCAACCACCCACCTTCCCTTCTGTTATTAAATTAAAAATGGATTCAATCTTTTCAGCCTCACAAAATGCAAGATATCATCTCTGATCACTTACAAGTTCCAGAGAATGCTACTTCCCAAATTTGTTACTGTCACATGCAACTTAGTTTGATCCCTTTTGATCAGTTTTCTACTTTTGTGATCAAATTCAGTAGTAAAAATATGTGAATGTAACTAATATAATTGAGTCCTTCTTGTCATTCTTGACCTTTGTGTCAGCTGAATGGAATAGCACTTGGTTTAATTCTTATTGATTTGAACAGCTATAGCATCACCAGTAATGGATTACCTTGTATTCATAGTTATTTCTTAATAAATCCCCAGCCCTCAACTACATGGTCTCTGCAGATGGGGGAAAAAAATCATGCCAGAATGCTGATATCACTCAGCTTTACCTCCCTTAACTCCTTCACTGATGCTAAATGGTTATATTGCCTGACATGCAAAAGTGGATAAATTTAATTTTACTCTATTTGGCCCTCAATGAAAACTCTGTCATTCTTTATTGCAGCTCTTTGACTAAATTATACTGTTTGCCATGTTGAGACAAGGTTTGTCTGATTTCATACTTGAGCTGTTTCAAAGGTGAGGGTTTTGGTGATTGATAAATGGCCTTTGTTACCAGATTTGACAGCCAGAAGTGCCTTGCAATAGAAGAAAACAGAAAATGCTGAGAACAGCAGACCCGGAGTCAACTGTAATAGGAAAAACTTTTTTTTAGGTTGCAGATTGTCAGAAATGGGAAAGCGAAGACATTAGCTTAAAGTTGTAGAGTGGTTGTGGGCAAAGTTGAACAGGATAAAGAGAATATCTGTGATGGCTTGAGGCCAGGGCTGTGAGAATACTTTTGTTGATTAGAGCACCATAAAAGTTAAAATGCATCTGAAGGGCGGCAAAAGATGTAATGTGTTGTGGGAAATGCTCTGCATATTGGGGTTTGGTCATGAAAATGAAGCCATTTTTCACACATGGATTGGATCATTTGGAGTAGCAATCATCTGTTCTAATATAGGCAAATGAAGGAAGTTAATTGAAAGTTATAGAATTTGATGAGAATTCAAAGATCCAACATAGTCAAAATGAAATATGACATGCTGTTGCACGAGCTTGTATTTGACCTCCGAATATTCTAGGAGCCATAAATGGATAGGTCAGAGCGGGGCTAAATGGATAGGTCAGAGCAGGGCTAAATGGATAGGTCAGAGTGGGGCTGATGTGTAGAATTGAAATGTTAGGAAACTTGGAATGGCAAACTGAACACAGTGACTCCACAAAGCAGCTACTCAGTATATTTGCTTTCTGATGCAAGAGAGACGATGTGTGGGTACTGAATGCTGTATATTGGAAAAACTATTCAGGAATTTGGATGGTGAAAAGAAATGAAAGAAGAAATGTAACATCTGAGCTCATGCATTTCAAGGGGTGGATGAGTGGAGCAGGAAATTGAAAGAAATAGTCCCTTTAAAATGTTGAGAGGGTAGGGGAAGAGTAACGTGTCTGGTGAAATCTCTTGGAAACTGGTGGAAATTGAGAAGGATGATCAATTGACTAAAATTCGGTAAAGAGGCTCAAAGTCACATTATCAGAGTATATGTAATGAATATGGAGGACCTGGGAGAATGGAAAGGAATGTTTGGAGGGATAATATTCAAGATATCTGTATGGGTTTGGAAGTTTGAGGTAAACATTTTTTTGTTGTAGGAAAATCCAGAAAGGGGCATGAAGTAAAAAGTCACAGTTGAGCCATGTGAAAATGGGGATGGCAGAAAAAATAATGAATATTTTGAGATTTATATTAATGTAGGAAGCAGCACCAAAGCAGTTGTCAGTATACAAGTGCCTTAGAATATAGCTTCAAGTTCAAGTTTATTATCTGACTGTACAAGTACAACCCGACAAAATAGCAGTCTCTGGTCCTTGGTGCAAAAACATGCAAACACAGACACATATGCAGTTTGCATATTCGTATATAAAAATATTTAAATATTGTTAATTAAATAGAGTATATTGTAGGATTTGAATGAGAGGTTTATCAGTCACTCGGCAGACTCAGAGCCCTTGAAGAACCTGTTTCTCAGCCTAGAGGTTCTGGCTCTACTCCTATATCTCTTTCCCAATGGGAAAGGTGCTGCATGCAAGGTTATAGAGGTTCTCAGTGATCTTGTGATACTTCTTGAAACAATGATCCTAATAGAGCACATTGATTGGGCGAGAGTGAAACCCCAGTGATCCTCTCTCCCGCTATTTTGGTCCTGTGGATTGACCTCCAATCCAATGCTCAGCAATAACCATATCATACTGATGCAGACTACCAGAACGCTCTCTATGGAACTCCAGTAGGAAGGTCACAGGATGTTGGCCAGTAGTCTTGCCTGCCTCAGTCTTCTCAGGAAGTGGATTAGCTGTTGCGTCTTCCTGACAAGTGAGTAGATGTGTGTCCAGGATTAAAGGTTTTTTATTATGTAATAAATCAGATGTAATGACATTGCCTTTAGTCTGCCATAAGGCAAAGATTGCTATCAGTGGAAATTGCCTGGCACCCCTTTCAGTCAGCGAAAGAAACGCAAAAGTCCTTTCAGAGATGCTGAGTATGCATGGATTTGCTTTCAATGCTCACACACTTCTGCAGTACAAACCATTGGCAACCTGAGCTCCAGATCCAAACCTCTGACATGATCAGGAAACCTTCAGTGCCCCTGCATCCTCTCTGCACCATCTCATCCATTCAAAACCCTTCCTATAAATGACAGTTCTTCTATTCTCCCATTAGCATTACTTTCCCTGATACTGGCATTCTGGTGCCTTGGGTCTCTCTGTATTTAATTGCTCTATTGGCTGTGATTTATTCTGGCAAGACCCAAGAATTTAGAAATTCTCTCCACGTTTAGACCTTTCTTTTGTCATTTAAGACACTGTACACAGCCTACCTCTCAGATTGGGTATTATAAATCTGTCTCAGTATCCTAAATTATGGTGGAAAGGGTGAAGTTGCCCTCTGCAGTACTGTGGAACAGTTTTGCCATATTTAGGCTGCTATATGAAGTCTGCAGTTGCAGAGGATGCGGAAAAGCTGGTGGTGAATCCATGAACACTCAATGTCTCAGAAGGGACTCTCTTTTGCTTCTCATTTTCCTATTGTAAGGGGCGCCGAACAGTGTTCAAAGCGATTCTTTGTTTGCCTTATGGCAAAACAAAAGTTGAAGTACATTATGTATATTACATTTTTAATTTTTTATTAAATGACAATAAAAGTATCTTTGAGAGAGGCTTAGACTTGCGACCAGTTGCGATATGATGTAGATGCAACTATCAGGTGCTCCTGTCTGTTTTTATCTTTTTCTCTTTTAACCTTTCCATCTTTTAAAACAAGGTTGTACATTTTGCAGCTTCCTTTTTTTTAACTCTTTTTCCTGGTTAGAAGTCAAAATCGATCAAATCTGGTCATTAGTGGAGGAGCACGGCCAGTATTTGTCATCTCTGGAACACGCTTCTGAAAACCTAAGCCAACGTGTTATTGAATTAGAAGATGTCTTCTCCAGCTTACGTGAAAGTAACTCAAAGTTGACGACTAAAGTTGTTGATCTGGATTGCCGGAGCAGATGACATAATCAATGTATCTGGGGCTTGGCAGAATCTACTGAAGAATGGCAATTTACAAAATTCTTCGCTGATTTCTGCTTTGTAATATACTTAAAACAAAATTGACTAAGAAATTCTAAAATAGGTTTTTTTAAATTATATAATGGTTGTATTCCTATCCAACTTGTATGTTGTTTTTGGAGTGCAGAGAGTTGTTTTAATAACCACATTGGAGCCAAGATCTTATTGCATAGGACAGGAAGGTTTTTTTCTGGGTGAGAAATGTTTAATTTGATGAGCTTGCTGCTGGAGTCTTTGGCAGCTGTCTAGTTTTTGGGTGGGGAAGGTGTGTGTGGGTCTTTTCTAGATTGTTGTGTTAGGAGACTACATAAGCTTTGTCCTTGTCCGTTGTTTTTATTTTAATATCTGCTATATGCTCTGTTCTTGCTCCAAGGCCACCACCTGGAGTTCTGTTAACATGTGTGTTTTTCAACCCAATTCTCTAACCATTGACAATGGATAACATTTCAACTAATAAAATTTAATAAGTTAAAGGTTTAAACCATCCTGTTAAGAGAAGGATAATTCTTTCTTATCTTAAACAACTTAAAACAGCAATTGTTTTTTTAAACAAGAAACACCTATTTGTAGCTCTAATAGTTCACGTCTCATGGCATGGTGGAGGGGGCAACATTTTCACTCCACCTTTCAGGCAAATCAGATTTTTATTAATTAAGGTATTCCTATTGTCCATCACAATGTAATATCAGATACTAACAGTCATTTATATTGTTACAGGGAAACTGTATAATGAATTGGTGGTTCTTGCTAACATTTATGCCCCTAATGTCTAATGTGGGTGATGTGGGTTTTTTTAAAAACTATTTTTTTTCCCCCTTACCCAATCTGGACTCGGACTCTCTTGTGCTTGGTTGAGATTTCAATTGTTGGTTTGATCCTGTGATAGATTGATCTTCTCCCAACCCAGCAATAGTGAACAAGTCCACCTCATTTATTCAATCCTTCCTATCAGATGATATTTCTGATGTATGCTGTTTTCTTTATCTAAATAAGAGAGTATTCTTTCTTTTCACATGTTCATACTTTTTCTAGGATTGTTTTTTTCCTTATTGATAATCAGTTAATTCTATTGACTCACTCTTGTGATTACAAGAGTATCTGATATCTGATCTTGCTCCTGTTGTACTATCTATGAACCCTCCTGATCTTCCTGAAATAAATACGCTGGCATTTCAATTCGACTTTACTGTTTGATAGTGATTTTTGTGAGATTTATGGAGGAGTAGACAACTTTTTACTTTAATACAAATACTTTTACAGAAACCTCTGGTATGCATTGAAAGCCTACTTTAGGGCCAAATTATCTTATATACCGTGAATATGAAAAGGGCTATTAAAGAATGTTTGAAATGAGTTAGTCAATCCAATATATTTTGCAAATTAGGGCAAGTCCAAAATGTGTAACAAAGAGGCATTAGATATTTTACATTTGTCACATAGGGAACTAATATTAGACTAAATTTGAGCATGTTTGACTTTGGAGAAATGTACACGATGTAGGACTTGAATTGAATAATACTATGGCTAGCACACAAGGATGAATCATAGATCAGGCCCAAAATTGAAGTCCATTCTTCTGAGAAAGAGATAGTCAGATCATTCTCCCATTCAGTTTTAATTCCACTTAAAGAAATTGTTTCAATAGTTTATAATATAAAACAGATATCATGCCTTTTATGAGTAAATTGTAACTCTAAGAGTTATCAATAAAATTTCGATCAGGAAGAATAGGAAATGAGCGAACAAAATGTCGAATTTGATAGTATCTGAAATAATGTTTATTTGATAGGTTAAATATCATTCCCAATTGTTGAAAAGACACAATGTTGTTGTATAAAAAGTTCTTTAAAATTATTAATATCTAAAAAATATTCCATTCTTGAAAACCAATCTAAAATAGCAGGTTGAAATAAATGATTATATATTATAGGACTTAAACCCCGCAAGTCCAAAAAAAATTCTGAATTGATTCCAGATCTTCGATATGTTTCATTATTAAGTTTAACCTTGATTGCTGTGGGTTTGAGTTTTTTCTTTTCATTTTTTTCTTACCTCTTAGAATATTGGGAGGCATGATAATTTATTTGATTTAGAATTAAATAGTACTGCTACTGTACTATATGCAAAGGTTTCATTGCAATTGATTTACTGCTTTTTTGTTTTTCTAATAAAATTCAATAATAATATTTCTTTGATTGTGTTTGTTTTGTAACTTCATGTTGATTGAAAATTAAATAAATAAAGTGAAAAATTAATTTTAAAAGAAAGGAATTCGTTAATTAAAGAATCAGTACACTCAACTTAGAAATCCAGTTCTAAATAAAAATGGAGTGGAACTTCAAATTAATTTTGATCTCCTTTCAACACATACAATTGAATGACAACTTTTAAAGAATAAGAGTCTGCTTTATATCCACGGTGATAAATCTGGTTAATTGGGCTGTAAGATGAGATCGGAGTGATCGGCGTGGTTTAGCTATATCTGTAGGTTTTTTTTAAAAGTTTTTTTTAAAGTTTTTTTTAATTCAGATTTGTTTTTTCTTCTTTTTTGGGTTTTTTTTCTCTTTTTTCATATATTGTTATTAATTATATCTTTTTTTTAGAGATAGTTCACACCCTAAACTGATCAAAATTTTTTTTTATGATATATTTTTATTCTGTAATATTATTGTTTAATATCTCTGTATTAATTCATTACTTACTATGTATTTTTTTATATCTCTTTGAACTGTATGTGTTTATAAATTATAATAATAATAAAAAGATTGAAAAAGAAAGAAAGATAAATCTGGTAATTTGTTAGTTCATCAGTTGAGAGGATTAGAAGCAAGACAGCAAATTACACAAATTAAAATGGAGGATGGTTATGTTATTTCAGATCACCCCAACATTAATGACGCGTTCAGGTATTTTTATTCCTGACTTTACACTTCTGAATTTCAAAATTATAATACAGTAGTTTGATGGGAATATTTAAACAATTTAAAAAAATTCTCCACACTTTCTCCAGATAACAAAATGAGATTAGATGAACCTATATACAAATAGATATAACTGCAGCAATCTCTTTTGCAATCTAGAAAATCACTGGGTCACAATGTGTTTCCTGTGGATTTTTAAAAATAATTTTCTTCTTTGCTCTCATCTTATTTAAATTTTGTGTCGTCTAATTCGTTTAAGGAAAGTAAGCTTCCAGCATCATTCAATGAAGGTGGTATTGCTCTTATTGCAAAGAAAGGTAAAGATCTTATAGAGTGCTCCTCCTATAGGCCAATTTCTTTATTAAATGGCAATAGTAAAATTTTGGCTGAAGTTTTAGACCGTAGATAAGAGAATATTTTTCCATCAATTATATCCGAGGACCAAACCAGCTTTATTTAAAAACCAGTACTCCTATTTCAATATCGTTCACTTATTTGACATTTTATATTCACCCTCAGTGAGGTTCCTGAATGTGTCCTCTCTTTAGATGGGGAGAAAGCATTAGACCGTGTGGAGTGGAGGCATTTATTTACGAATTAGAAAAAAATAATTTTGGTCCAAGTTTTATTGCATGTACTTTTGGCCTACTACTTCAATTCCCACTAATGTTAAACAGTCAACCTTTTAATCTCCAATGGGGAACCTGTCAAGGGTGTATTCCAAGTTCATTACTTTTCGATTTAGCTATAGAGGCATTAGCAATTGCATTTTGAAGCTGCAAGGACATCTTGGGAATTGGAGGAAAGGAATGCAGCATAAAGTTAGTGAATCGCTCCGGTGATTACAAGAGTATAATGATCATGCCCCTATTTTTCTAAGACCCTTTGTGACCTTCCAAAAATAAAGACATTTAGACTTTACCTTCTGATAGTGGATTTTGTGAATTTTATGGAGGGGAAAATTACCTTTTTGTTTAGTATAAATAATTTCAGAAACCTCTGGGATGACAGGGATGCTCTGTAAATGGTTATATGGTTATATCATGAATATGAAAAGAAATACTAATAAAGAACATTTGTAATTAGTTAATCAAATTTTTTTTTTAAATCATTAATACGCTCAGGTTAGAAATACAGTACCATATAAGTGAGTGGAACTTCCAATTGAATTTGCTCTGCTTTCAGCACACATTTGAATGACAACTTTTAAAGAATAAGAGTCTGCTTTATATCCACGGTGATAAATCTGGTAATTTGTTAGTTCATCAGTTGAGAGGATTTGAAGCAAGACAGCAAATTACACAAATTAAAATGGAGGATGGTTATGTTATTTCAGATCACTCCAACATTAATGACGTGTTCAGGAATTTTTATTCGCGACTTTATACTTCTGAATTTCAAACAGCTAATACAGTAGTTCGATGGGAATATTTAAACAATTTAAAAAGATTTCTCCACACTTTCTATAGATAACAAAATGAGATTAGATGTTCGTACATCACAAATAGATGTAACTGTGGCTATCTCTTTTTTTGCAATCTAGAAAATCATTGGGCACAATGAGTTTACTGTGGAATTTTTTAAATAATTTTCTTCTTTGCTCTCACCTTATTTAAATTTTGTGTTGTCTGATTCGATTAAGGAAAGTAAGCTTCCAGCATCATTCAATGAAGCTAGTATTACTCTTATTGCAAAGAAAGGTAAAGATCCTATAGAGTGCTCCACCTACAGGCCAATTTCTTTATTAAATGGCGATGGTAAAATTTTGGCTGAAGTTTTAGACCACAGATTAGAGAATATTTTACCATCAATTATATCCGAGGACCAAACCAGCTTTATTAAAAACCAGTACTCCTACGTCAATGTAGGTCACTTATTTGACAATTTATATTCACCCTCAGTGAGGTTCCTGAATGTGTCCTTTCTTTAGATGTGGAGAAAGCATTTGACCGTGTGGAGATATTTATTTACAAATTTAGAAAAAAATAAGTTTGGTCCAAGTTTTATTGCATGTACTTTTTTCCTACTGCTTCAATTCCCACTAACGTTCAACAGTCAACCTTTTAATCTCCAATGGGGAACCTGTCAAGGGTGTCCTCCAAGTCCATTACTTTTCGATTTGGCGAGAGACATCAGCAATTGCATTTCAAAGCTGCAAGGACATCTTGGGAATTGGAGGAAGGGAATGCAGCATAAAGTTTCCCTTTATGCAGGTCTTTTGCTTTTCATATCAAGTCCTGAAACCTCCACACCTTCTATGTTGTTGCTACTTACTCAATTTAGTCAGTTTTCAGGGTACAAACTAAATTTGAATAAAAACGAACTGTTTCCTGTGATCACAATTACATCAGTGTATACTAACTTTCCTTTTAAGGTTGTGAAAGATCCATTTACTTACTTAGGTATTACATTTACAAGAAAACACAAGGGTCTTTCTAAAGAAAATTTACTTACCCTGTTAAAACATGAAACAGCATTTATCCACCTCTTTGGTGGGCCACATTAACTCTATCAAAATGAATATTTTGTCTGAATTTTTTATCTTTTTCACACTATACCATCTTTTATTCTTATATGTTTTTTTACCTATTGGACTCTATTATACGTCCTATATCTGGAAGAGTAAACGACCTCGATTAAGTAAAGTTCACCTTCAGAAATCTAAAAGAAATGGGAGGTATGGCACTGCCTAATTTCTGATTTTATTACTGGGTGGCTAATATACACAACCTTATGTTTTGGAATCACTTGCATAAACAACTTGACTGTCCATTGTTGGTAGCAATAGAGTTGCTTATAGTTAAAAATCTCTTCTTTCCACCTTTTCTTGGATTCTCACTTCCTTTTTCATGAGAGAAATCTATTAATAATCCAGTTGTTAGGCACACTATAAAGATATGGGCCCACTTCAGAAAACATTTGGGATTTTATGGTTTTTCTCTTTCAAACCCTATTATATCCAATTATTTTTTCCAACCTTCCTTGCACGATTCTGCATTTCAAAAATGGTATAGACTGGATATTACGTGCTTTAAAGATCTTTTCATTGATAATTGCTTTGTATCATTTGAACAACTTTCTGAAAATACCCATATTTTATAGATACTTGCAAATCCAACATTTTCTCTACTCTCAGATTCATAACTTTCCTGGTGTACCTGATCCAAATATTGTTGATTTTTAAAAAAATTTACAACCCACTCTTAAAGGTTTCACATGCATTATTTATGATAGGATGGCAGGTTTAAGATCTGCCCCTCTTGATAAAATTAAATCTGGATAGGAACAGGTTTTAAGCCTTTCATTGTTGGATGCGGTTTGGGTTATTATCCTTAATTTGGTTAATTCTACATCCCTTTGTTCCTGCTATTGTTAGACAATTCTGTTAATTTCTTTATATTTGACATTTTTTTCAAATTTTCTCTATATATGTTTAGCTATGTGAAATTTAAAATTTTGAATCAAAATTACATTATTGTCATGCATAAGTCATGAAATTCGATGACAATATTTAGAAATAAAAAAAGAGGCACAAAAGCTGGAGATGCTGGAATCTGGAGCAGACAATGAACTGCTGAAAGATCTCGGCAGGTCAGATCCATCCATGGGTAGAAATGGTCAGTCAACATTTTAGGTCTCAATCTTTTGTCAATTCTCTTGGGAAGGGGATAATATTACATTTATAAAGAGGCTGAGAAAGTGATAGGATAATAGGTGTGAGAGGCAGAGAGACAGATTGAGGGTAAGATCAGTAGAAAGTAGGGTGGGTAAGAAAAGATAGAGGGGGGAAATCAATACAAGAATAGGCAAAGAGAACAAAATAGATGGGGCTAGGGTTTAGCTAAAATAAGGCAGTCTTGGAGAAACGTGATGTGGTGGTCCTCAAATTTACATTTGGATTCACCTTGTTAATGGATGAGGCTACGAACAGACCGCTTGTTTTGAGAATGGTTGGGGAAGTTAAATTGGTTGACTTCATAAAGCTCAAGTTCAGACCCAGATAGAGTGTGGGTGTCCACTGAAATGGTTATCCAATCTGTGATTGATCTTACCAATGTAGACGAGGCTCCACAGCGTTCACTGTGAATTAATTTGGATGATGTGCATATAAAACTCTGCCTCAGATGGAATATTAGTTTGTCACCCTGGATGGAGGTGAGGGAGGTAGGGATATTTCCACTTTCTGTGGTAATGGTGGGAAGTGTTTAAGGGGCTGGAAGGATGAATGAGGAGGGAAGAGCAGATGAGTGACTCTTGGAGAGACTTAATCCTGTGGAGAGAGGATGACGTAGCTTAGTGGTTTTCAACCTTTTACTTTTCACTCTCATATCACTTTAAGTATTCCCTATGCCATTGGTGCTCTGTGAGTAGTAAGGGATTGCTTAAGGTGGTATGTGAGTGGGAAGGGAAGGTGAGAATCACTGCTCTAGATCCAATTGTTACTGAACTATTTTGCTTGAGAAAAATTGTCATTGGCCCATTTCCTTTGGATTATGAAACCGTGCACATAATGAGTCAATGAGGTACGTTTAAAAGTGGTTTACAACCTTTTTCTTTCCACCAACCTACCACCTTAAGCAATCCCTTACTAATCATAGAACACATATGGCATAGGGAATACTTAAAGTAGTAGGTGAGTGGAAAGAAAAAAGTTGAGAACCACTGATGCAGCTGTATGTAAGATTATGCTGAACTCAGCAGAAAGGTTGGAGGGTAATGTGCCCAATGGGGAGGCTAGTGGGTGGAAAGTGAAGATTTGAGGGACTCTTTCTTTTTTCTGTCTTGGGGTGGTGAGCTAATGGCAGAAGTACATGAAGCAGAGGGAATGAATGGTGGTGTGGCCTTTATAAATGACAGTAAAGGTTGTGACCCCCTTGCTGTTACTAGTCTTGATAAAGGGTCCAGACGTGAAATGTTGTTTGAGCATTACTACCCATGGATGCTGTCTGGCCTGCTGAGTTTCTTGAGCAATTCTTTGTCTGGAAGTCATTGTAGTTTGATTTATGCACATTTCAGAGAAGGCGCTAAGTCATTTTAGAAATGTTTACCTTTGGCACCCACTATAATGTTGCTTTTAACATGGAATGATGTTCTGTGAACAAAACAAGACTTGTAATGAATGATTTATAAATCTTACTTAAAAAAAATTACTCTCTTGTGAATTTAATAAAGAATGTTTAGATTTGTAGTTTATTGGTTATTTTTAAAGAAAGCTGCATCCATTACTGATGAAGATTCTGCCACACTGTCTGTCTTGTGTGCTCCATAGCTAGATTTAATTTATAAGGCACCTTTATTTGGAATGCTTTCAGTCCTGGATTAAATGCAGCAGAAATCTAATTTCTGAAAATAAACCTTTCCTTCGATAAAGGAGATGGATGGCTTTCTGTTGTACTGCTGAATGCATGACAAACCCACCGGAAAGGCAGTACTTTCATTCCTCTGGGAGGTGCCTTCAATCTAGCTGCTAAAGAGCAGCATAAACTGTGGGGGAGGTACTATTGCACTGACTTGCCTTCTAAGAGAGCATAACAGCAGGGCTGGGCAACTTCTTGTCAAATTTTTAACCAACATAATTAATTGTTCAGCCTATATTAATACATGCTGAGAATGTGCTACTTTACATGAAATTATTTGTTTTAAGTGGAAGATGTTTGGCTTGCAGAGAATGTCAGCAGGCTTACATCATTAATTCAGGCAGCGAGTCCGTTTTGGGCTGAAAATGGCTGGCTTTGCTGGAATGTGGCAGACAGAAGAAGCTGGAAGCATTTGTACTATATATGTGACTTAAATTCCGGGAAATTGCAATTCTGCATGCCAAAAGTCAGCACTATGGACTCCAGAACTGAAGTTAAATGTGGAACAAATTTAACGGCAGAGAAAAATGAGGTGAGAGCTGGATAACTGTGGAAGAGGATTGTGGGGCAGATGAAACTTTAATGGACACTGTGTTTTTGGACTTTTAAGCTTGCAGCATTCATCAGGAAATGATTTGAATACTTTTGTATTGGCACAGTATTTGTTTTAATTTGTCAGGAATATAAATTATTCAGAGAAATGCTCAGATTTAACAGTATTTTGAAAGAAATTTCTTTTGCATAGAATACTTACAGTGGTTAAAGTAAAAATGTATGTCAGTATACAGGATACAAAACTTGCAATTAAAATCTGCAATAAATTACAAATACTGACAACAGTTTTGGTCTTCCTTCTCTCTTCCGTTTGGCAGACAGTGATATTCCAGATGTCAGGATGGATTTGATTGTTTTCTTAACTGGGGGAAGGGTCAGGAAGTAAACTGTAGAAGAGTTTAATATTTTAATGAAAGGCTAACTGGAAGTAATTTTCCTTTTGTTTCAAGCAACCCTCCTCCAAATTCTTGAATTTTGCTGAAGTATGGTATCATATCAAAAACATACCAGGGGAATAGGTTAATTGGGGGTAAATTGGGTGGCACGGAGTCATGGGCCGAAATGGCCTGTTACCGTGCCATATGTATGTCTAAATAAGAACAAAAAAAATGTTTTTTTTGTGTGAATTTAATTTCTATTTTGTTAATTTTTTTCCCAACATGAGGTTTAACCATGCCTTTGTGTGTGTTCCATTTGGGGAACATGATGACTTAATTGCCTCCATATTTTGGTCTAAATGAGTTAAGTTTGATACTAAAAGTATGATATGGTTTCCAATAGGTACCCAATGTAACCTACTGAAGTAAAACACAAAAATCTGCAGACACCGTGGTTGAAGTAAAAACACAAAGCTGGAGAAACTCAGTACATCAGGCAGTCTCCTTTATATAGCAACGATAAAATACATATAACCAATATTTCGTGCTTCACAGTATGGAAAAATGTTGGCAGATATCTGAACAAAGAGTAGGAAGGAGGTGTGGTTGCAAAGACTGGAGGTGATGGACCTTCTAACACACTTGTCTCCTGAATTTTGCAAGAAAAATGCCAGGGTTTCCACATGTGTTTCTTGCTGTTTGCCTGTGCAAGTGTCTCTAATTTTGGGGTTAAGGCACATGCATATGTTAAAGTCCTAAATTTGCTATTAACTGGACAGCAGGTCACTGGTGTTTTTCATCTATGATCTGACTTTTGATTCTCAGAGCATGTCGGTTGCATTGGTGTTATCAATTATGAATGGGCTTATACGCAAAGAAAAGCACTTCTGTAGACTTGTGCAATACACAAAAGTGCTGGAGAAACTCAGAAGGAGTTAGCTCTGTGGCTCCTTCCATGAATGCTGTTTAATCTGAGTTTTTCAAAAAAATTTTGAACAAAAATACAGGGTTAAGCGCACTTAATATTTGCTTCTGATACACCCATCGCAGTTTATGACATCTAAATGTTTCTCTTGTAATCTTTTCTCTAGACACATCAACTGTCCCAGTCACCCAACACAAGCTCTTCCAGGCAGCCACTGCACATCACCTCACTTGTTCACTTCACTCATTACAAACAATGATCAGATCACCATTTTATTTCTGTGGAAGCATCAGCAGAATGCGATGCCCTTACTCAGGTTCCCAGCACGATGTTTCCAAGACTTGCCTTCCTCCTGTTCTCCTTTGGTGAAATAGCACTGCATCAATATTTCAATCCACTTTTACTCATTTTGTCCAAATTCATCTTTTGCAGCTGGATGATTGACAGTACACTACCACCTCCAACTTCCACTTCACCAATTGTGTAGAATCCTACTTAATGGTACTGAGCCAATTTCGGGTGCAGAAGAGCATGGAATTGATTGTTCCTTAGTTTTCACGCAGCTGTTGTGAACAAGCTCACAACATAGATACTTCACTTTCGTAGCCTGTGCCTCTATCTTATGGAAAAACAACTAACTCTTCCTCCTGAAATTGAAGCCTTGATGCTGTGCATGATGTTTCATTGTTTCTCATCTTACTACATCTACATGACCACTGAACTATCAATTTAGTAGACCTCAAGGACCTCGAGTGCCAGCAAAACAAGGCAATTCCCCAAGGAGAAGATGAATAATGAGGATGTGTTATTTGGCATCATTTCTCCTTTATCTCATTAAAGCCTGGCTTAGTCTTTAGTTTTGCCCATTCATAGAGGGCTTCTCAATTCATAATTCTGCGATCAGTTAATACAAGGAGATTCATACTTCTCTCAGCTTTCTCAAATTTTCAGATTATTAACTGAAAATGACATATTGCTTAGGTCATCTCCATAAGTTTGATCAAACTGAAAATGATGCACATCTTCTCTCCTGTGATCTTTTTAAATCCTTTGATCTACCAGTGTTCATTCAATGTATTGATTAAAACAAAATTGTAATACATTGCGGCTCTGCTGTAGAAAAAAAGAGAGATTTATTTCTGCCTACTGTTTTAGCCAACCAATCTTCTATCCATGCCAGCATATTATCTCCCACACCTTTCATTTGACGGAGTACCTTTTAACTTGCCTTCTAGAAATCCAACTTTAGCATACCCACTGGTTTCCTTTATCCAAGCACAATTTTCCTTTCACAAAACCTTACTGACTTTGCCTGATTATCTTGAATTTTTCGCTGTTATTAAAATGTCTTTAATAATAGCTTCTAACATTTCTCCTTGCATCAGATATTAAGCTAACTCGCTTATTGTTTCTTGCTTCATGTCTCCCTCCACTTTAAAAATAAAAAAAATTGCATCCGCAATTTTCTGAGCTAATGAAACCTCCCCAAAGTTTGGAAATTTTTGAAAATTAAAATGAATGCATCAACTTAGTATTGATTTGTTTTAAGACCATAAGATGAAGTCCATCAGAGATTTGGCTGCACAAAGCTAAAATAATTTACTATTACTTCTGTGGTGATTCGAATTTTCCTTGGATCTTCCCTTTTAATTTCCTTATTTAAGCTCTTTCTGTGTTGTTACTTGTAATCTTTATAACTAAGTCCAATGCATCTGCCATCTTCTTGTTATAACTTAAGAAATAGGAGGACTGCTGAACCTGGTCCACCATTCAATAAGATCATAGTTGATCTGATTGTGGTTTCAGCTCCATTTACCTACCTTGTGTTCTACTATTAATTCACCAAATTTGCTTTGTTTTGGACCAATTGTATTTTTAAACTTTTACTGTTTTCACACTTTGGTGTGACTCTATTTTACAGAGAAAGGGTCTTTAGCCTATCAAGTCTGGGGACCATCAAATACTATTTCCTGTCATTCTAACACACTAACAAATCCATTATATTTCTAACAATACTCCCATCAACTCTCCCCAGATTCTATCAGTCATCTATAGAATAGTGGCAATTTACAGTGACCAATTAATCTATCGACCTGCATAATTGGAGCACCCAGAGGAAGCCATACACAGTCATGGAGAATGTACAAACTCCATTGAAGCTTTGGGGCAAATATGTTGCTGGCTCACTGTACCACTTTTTTTTTCTGATTTCTTTGACCCTCCCTTTTAAGTTCTTCAGTTAAGTTTTCCAGTTAGTTAAAATTCAAAATTTTCTTTCTTAAAATTCTGTAGTTTCTCCTTCCATTCTAATCTTTTAGTTAATTTTTGTTTTTATATATAATCTGTCCGACCGTCCACCTATCTTTGCACAATTGTATGTTTTTTTAATGCAAGTTTGATAGTGTCTTTAACTTTTAGTTAACCAAAGACAGTCCACCCTTTGGTATTTTTCTTTCTTGTTGGAATGTAGATACCCTTAGATGCCTCTGACAGTTTCTAAATTGACCAGTCTCTTAACCTAATTTCCCAGCTGACTCTGCAAGCTATGCTTTTTACTCTTATAACTGCCTTTAAGTTTAAAATATAAGTTTACTGGCTAATTGTGCCATCAAATTATTGTGCCCTTATTTACCAATCTAGTAACATTAATTGAAAGCCAATGTAACCAAGTGCACCTTGTTCAAATAGATTTGATTCCTCATGCATTTTCAATTGATGTCCAAGTACCAATATTGATTTGTAGTTTGGATATCAGATATAAATTAAACATCAATCACTCCCAACACTAATATTAATCAAAAGCATTTGCTAAATACCTCATACAAGTCAAAAAATCCAGATGCCAGAAATCTGGACCAACTAAGAATCTGGATTTCACAAACTTTTAAAATTTAGCAGGATTTTGTGTGCGTGCGTGCATGTGTAAGTGTCACAGATGCACAGAAGTCGTGGAAATGAGCAAATAAATATTTATTTGTTTCTTAGTTTATTAACAAAACATTTTTTTCCATATATACCATCAGAATTTACCTGTTCATCTTTCCTTAAATTTGAATTTTAAAATGATCAAGAATCTGGAAAATATAAAAATCCTGACCAACCCAATCTCCGAGCAGTTTGCATTTTTGGACTTTTACTGAATTAATCTCATTACTTCAGTATATCGAGGAGATTAGAATTTATCTGCTCAAACTCATTATCTGAACTGAGATGCAATCCAATATTAATGTTATTTCATCCTGTGGAAAATAAATAAACTATATATTCTGGTAAAATTATATAAGTACTCAGATCAGATAGCATTGTTCATATGAACAATGAATCAGTGTAGACTTTATTGCCAAGAACATGTAACAAAATTATACAATTAAGCCATTGCAAATGCTTGCAAGGAGGGTGTTGCTATAAAACCTTTTATTTTTTTTGTGATGAAACAGGGATCATCCAGATCTTGTGGGTAAAATTTCTTTATACATAAATGGCAAGCAAAATTAAATTTTCATAAAGTATAAAAATATTCTTCAAATATAAAAGCTGGATACAAAAAGACAAAACTACACCCCTATTCCAAACAAGGATGGAACCAAAGGAAAAAGGAAAGAAAATGAGAACATATTACTTTCCCAAAATCTTATGCAATGGCTAGTATGTCATTCTTTCCACTCCCCTGAGTTCAGTTGATTCTTTTTCATCTCCCCTTAAGCAGCCAACTTTCCTTCAGTGGTTCTGCTCGGCTCAAAAGCAGATGGAAATGTTTTCATATCTCACAGAGAAAGAATGTCATTGCAAAATCTTAATTGGAGATCAACTTTCACCAATATTTACTCAGAAATTATGGACAATATTTATTCAAATACCTTGGAGTTCTCTCTTCATACAGTATCAATTTCATGCAGCAGAAACACAAAATACAACATATTTTAGAATTGTTATACTCCACTGAGAATATAAGGTATTAGAGATATAGTCCGAGATATCAAGTTGCATTTACTTGTCAATAATCTGTTCATCAATGTCAGTTTATAATTCTTAATTTTTTGCAATCTTGACCTATATTTATTGCCTAACCTAATTGCCAATTTGGAATTCGACAAAAAATAAAACTGTCCATACTTGCATGCAGCAAGACCTAGACAACACTTGGGCATGGGTGGACACAAGTACCAGACATCTCCAAAAAAAAAAATATTTTAAGCTATCTCTGACATTCAAATTTACTATCAATACTGAGCCACCATAAACTCATCTGGACTAGTAAGATAAGTATTGTCACAAGAGCAAGTTCGAAGCTAACTATGCTCGGTAAGTGATTCACCTCACCTAAAGTTCTGATTTATTGTCAGAGTGCATACATGTTATCACATAAAACCCTGAGATTCTTTTTCCTCTGAGCCAGGCAGAATTTCTACTTATTTGTGGTGCAACAACCTGTATTCAAGAGAAGATATGTAAACAAAAGAAAGAAATGTAAACAAACTGTGCAATATAGAATAAATAATTTGCAAAGTAAGAGTCCAAAAACAAATCTCTGAGTTTGTTGTTTCGGAGTCTGATTGTAGAAACTGTTCCTCAACCTGGTGGTGCGAGTCTTGTGGCACTTGTACCTCTTTCTTGATGGCAGCAGCAAAAACAGAGAAAGTCCTGGGTGGTGTGTATCCTTTCTAAATATTTTATTAAAATTTAGATTTTACGTAAGTGAACAGGTATATACAGAAAATTTGTAAAATACCCAACATAGATGTCAAATTTGAAGAAATTAACAAAATTATCTAATTTATAGAGTACATATGTAAAGTAACAAAACATTTTACAATTTTATTCTAAATATTTTAATTTTCTCCCCCATCGCTTGAGCCCATTACCAAGTTGAAGTTTTATAATTAAAGTTTGCCTTGTGCCTGGAGTAATATAAAGTTTTGGAAGACCAGATTTATAATAAAACTAGAGGTTCTTAAAGTAGCTCAGGAAAGGTCCCCACAGGTTTTAAAACTCGATGTTCAAGTTACAAATAGAGGAATGAATCTTTTCGAGATTTAAACAGGACATAATATCCCTCAACCACTGAGCATGAGTGGTGGGGCAGCATCCCACCAATGTACTAATATCGGATATCTGACCAAAAGAGAGGCAAAAGACAGAACTCAAGATTTAATTAGGGTCAAAAGGACATCATTCTCTCCAGGATAGGAAAGAGGGCAACCAAAGGGTTAGGTTCGATGTTTACATTAAGGATAGGGTTTGAAAAAGACCCCTCCAGTATTTTGAAGGCTAAGGCATTTCCAAAACATGTGAATAAGAGAAGCCTCATTGCTCTTACATTCATCGCAAGGAGGATTTGAATTTGGATAAATAAGAGATAATTTAGCTTTGCTAAACTTCCTATTGCAACAAACAATAACAGGCACAAAGGGATGTGAAATTAACTAATTTAAGGATTAAAACCCAAGCCACATATAACAATGAAAGGCTAAAAACCTGCTCCTATGCAGATTTAATTTAATCAAGAAGGGCAGATCTTAAACCTGCCATTTTATTATAAATAACAGATAAACCTTTAAGAGTGGGTTGTAAATTTAAAAAAAACACATCAATAATATTTGTATCAGGTACACCAGGAAAGTTATGTATCTGAGATGAGATAAAATGTCGGATTTGCCAGTATCCATAAAAAATGGATATTAGGTAGATTGAACTTTTCAGGAAGTTGTTCAAATAATACAAAGCAATTATCAATGAAAAGATCTTTAAAGCATAAATTGATACCATTCTTGAAATGCAGAATCGTGCAAGGAAAGTTGGAAAAAATAATTGGATATAATAGGGTTTGAAAGAGAAAAACCATAAAATCCCAAATGTTTTCTGAAGTGGGCCCATATCTTTATAGTGTGCCTAACAACTGGATTATTAATAGATTTCTCTCATGAAAAAGGAAGTGAGAATCCAAGAAAAGGTGGAAAGAAGAGATTTTTAACTATAAGCAACTCTATTGCTACCAACAATGGACAGTCAAGTTGTTTATGCAAGTGATTCCAAAACATAAGGTTGTGTATATTAGCCACCCAGTAATAAAATCTGAAATTAGGCAGTGCCATACCTCCCATTTCTTTTAGATTTCTGAAGGTGAACTTTACTTAATCGAGGTCGTTTACTCTTCCAGATATAGGACGTATAATAGAGTCCAATAGGTAAAAAAACATATAAGAATAAAAGATGGTATAGTGTGAAAAAGATAAAAAATTCAGACAAAATATTCATTTTGATAGAGTTAATGTGGCCCACCAAAGAGGTGGATAAATGCTGTTTCATGTTTTAACAGGGTAAGTAAATTTTCTTTAGAAAGACCCTTGTGTTTTCTTGTAAATGTAATACCTAAGTAAGTAAATGGATCTTTCACAACCTTAAAAGGAAAGTTAGTATACACTGATGTAATTGTGTTCACAGGAAACAGTTCGTTTTTATTCAAATTTAGTTTGTACCCTGAAAACTGACTAAATTGAGTAAGTAGCAACAACATAGAAGGTATGGAGGTTTCAGGACTTGATATGAAAAGCAAAAGACCTGCATAAAGGGAAACTTTATGCTCCATTCCCTTCCTCCAATTCCCAAGATGTCCTTGCAGCTTTGAAATGCAATTGCTGATGTCTCTCGCCAAATCGAAAAGTAATGGACTTGGAGGACACCCTTGACAGGTTCCCCATTGGAGATTAAAAGGTTGACTGTTGAACGTTAGTGGGAATTGAAGCAGTAGGAAACAAGTACATGCAATAAAACTTGGACCAAACTTATTTTTTTCTAAATTTGTAAATAAATATCTCCACACGGTCAAATGCTTTCTCCACATCTAAAGAAAGGACACATTCAGGAACCTCACTGAGGGTGAATATAAATTGTCAAATAAGTGACCTACATTGAAGTAGGAGTACTGGTTTTTAATAAAGCTGGTTTGGTCCTCGGATATAATTGATGGTAAAATTTTCTCTAATCTGCGGTCTAAAACTTCAGCCAAAATTTTACCATCGCCATTTAATAAAGAAATTGGCCTGTAGGTGGAGCACTCTATAGGATCTTTACCTTTCTTTGCAATAAGAGTAATACTAGCTTCATTGAATGATGCTGGAAGCTTACTTTCCTTAATCGAATCAGACAACACAAAATTTAAATAAGGTGAGAGCAAAGAAGAAAATGATTTAAAAAATTCCACAGTAAACTCATTTTGCCCAATGATTTTCTAGATTGCAAAAAAAGAGATAGCCACAGTTACATCTATTTGTGATGTACGATCATCTAATCTCATTTTGTTATCTATAGAAAGTGTGGAGAAATCTTTTTAAATTGTTTAAATATTCCCATCGAACTACTGTATTAGCTTTTTGAAATTCAGAAGTATAAAGTCGCGAATAAAAATTCCTGAACACGTCATTAATAACCATCCTCCATTTTAATTTGTGTAATTTGCTGTCTTGCTTCAAATCTTCTCAACTGATGAATTAACAAATTACCAGATTTATCACCGTGGATATAAAGCAGACTCTTATTCTTTAAAAGTTGTCATTCAAATGTGTGTTGAAAGCAGAGCAAATTTAATTGGAAGTTCCACTCACTTATATGGTACTGGATTTCTAACTTGAGCATATTAATGATTTAAAAAAAAATTTGATTAACTAATTACAAATGTTCTTTATTAGCACTTGTTTTCATATTCTTTGGCTTGGCTTCGCGGACGAAGATTTATGGAGAGGGTAAAAAGTCCACGTCAGCTGCAGGCTCGTTTGTGGCTGACAAGTCCGATGCGGGACAGGCAGACACGGTTGCAGGGGAAAATTGGTTGGTTGGGGTTGGGTGTTGGGTTTTTCCTCCTTTGCCTTTTGTCAGTGAGGTGGGCTCTGCGGTCTTCTTCAAAGGAGGTTGCTGCCCGCCAAACTGTGAATATTTCATATTCATGATATAACCATATAACCATTTACAGAGCATCCCAATCATCCCAGAGATTTCTGAAATTATTTGTACTAAACAAAAAGGTAATTTTCCCCTCCATAAAACTCACAAAATCCACTATCAGAAGGTAAAGTCTAAATGTCTTTATTTTAGGAAGGTCACGAAGGGTCTAGGATAGTAAAATAAGGGCACGATCATTATACTCTTGTAATCACCGGAGCGATTCAAGAAAATAATCAATTCCATAAAAAGAATGCTTTATATATTAGATATCGTGTATTTGATTCATCGGTGAAATTTGAGGATACCTGGCAATCTTTTGTCTTACTTTCATTTGATGTAAATGTTATTAATGTGCTTACATGTGCTCTCTCTTCCAGATGAGATATAGTCTTAGTTTAGTTTTTTGATTCACAGTATGAATCAAATGCTACAAAATATATGTAACCCTCAGGGTAAGATTCTCAGGTGTTTTTTTTCTTTCAGTTCATTTTTTTTGTTAATAGGTTAGGTCGTGTTTTTATTTTAAAACAGTACAACTCTGATTATCCAAAATGGTCTGGGCCGAGTCCATTTCAGATAAATGATTTTTTTCAGAGAACCGGTTTTTGTTAAAAAACAATCCAGAAGCAACAGCAAATCATTTGTAACAGTGTTTAAACAACAATAAGGTAAGGTTTAAAAGGCATTAAAATAATATTTATTTCTCACCAAAAAAATGCCACTGCCAATCACCAACACCTCCCCATTGAGGCCCCGCTCTTGCCAAGGGTCTCACTCCTGATCGCGAACCTAAGTCCTCTGCTGCTGCTGCCGGGAGCCAGAGGTCCCTGGTCAGTTTGGCTCTGAAAACATTTCAGATAACTGAGGATTTTGGAGAATCTGATTTTGGATAATTGGAGTTGTATTGTGTGTGTGTATGTTTTGTTACGAGCCCAGAGGACCACAAAACCTAGCAGCAATAGATATTCACCAAGACAAATGGTTACTTAAAGAAAAGTTGCTTTTAATTACCTTTAAACATGAAAACAGGATCAAACTTTATCTTATCATTATCAACTTAACTAACCTAAATTAACCCCCTTCTAAATCTAAGCATACATGTATGAAATGTGTGTGTAAGTTTAGAAAAGTTATTTGATTCACAGTCCAATCAAACTTCTCATTCCTCTAAGTTTACTGGTTGCAGGCAATTCTTATACTGTGCCAGAATTTAACATTTATGAATTCACCAGGCTTTGGTGCTCAGGAAGGTTCTTATCGGTTTTCAGAGAGAGATTTGTTGTTCTTGGACACAAACTGATTGCTTTTAATCAGCCACGTCAGTGTCTTGCCGAAGAAAGTTACCCCATCAAGATTTTCCAGACAATGACCTTTCTTTCAGGTCACCACAGAGTTCCTCTTTGTTTCCCTTATTTCAATTGAAACATTATCCAGCCAATCCTCTCCTCTTGTATGGACCACAATGGCTTAGACCAGGCTGAACTAAACACTCACAACCCGTCTTCCAAATGGGTTTTTTCCACAAGCTTTCCAGCTTATCCTCTTCCAATTCCTGCTGCTGCTGACTGTAGCCCTGCAGAACTGATCTCTCTCTCTCTCTCTCTCTCTCTCTCCTCTCTCCTCTCTCCTCTCTCTTTCTTTCTCTCAGAGAAAAGCCTGGTTGTTTTCCTCTCTGCTTGCAAAAAAAAAACATGTCCCTCTTTGAACAGCAAACTGCGCTCCAGTCAGCCTGTGGCTCCAGACCTAATCCTCCGACCTCTGTTCATCTGTTGCTTTTCAAAACAACAATCCATTAGTAAAGTCCCTTGGGAACTCCCTTAAGCTTTTGCAAAAAGGCCTTCGGAGCCAGCCTGTCTAGCTTGAGCAAAGCTCCAGCATTTTAAATGAGAGCTGTATTGAAGTGTTTGTATGTGACCTACACTACAAACATAATCTGTCACAGTGAGTGTGTGTATAAAATCTTTGATGTCTTTTGTTTTCAAGCAGTACAGAAGAGGAGGGACCAAGTTTATGCTGTTTGAAGTTTTATCTTGAGACAGACAGACAGACAGACACACACACACACACACACACACACACACACACACACACACACACACACACACACACACACAATTGTATTTTCAGTTTCATTCACTTTTGTTCATTGTACTGTATTTATAAAATCCAATTAAAAAGATAGCAAAAGAAAGAAAAAGTATGTTGGACATGTCAAAAGAAAGAATACCTTCTACTATTTGAATAAAGAAAATACCATTCTTCAAAAATACCATAATCTGATAGGAAGGATTGAATAAATGAAGCAGACTTATGATTGCAGGGTTGGGAGAGAATCGATCCAACACAGGATTAAACCAACAATTGAAATCTCCACCAACCACAAGAGAGTATGAATCCTGATTAGGTAAGGAAGAAAAAGTTTAAAAAATAATTGTAAAAAAAATCCACATTTTGGGCATAAACATTAGCAAGAACCTCAAATGTATTATAAAATTTCCATTAAACAATAATGTAACGACCATTAGTATCTGATATTATATTGTGATGAACAATAAGAATATCTTGGTTAATAAGAATCGAGTCCCTTCCCCCCACCTCCCCCCCCCCGGGTTTTGCCTGAAAAGTGGAGTGAAAATGCTGCTCCCTCCACCATGTCATGAGACATGAACTAACGGAGCTATTAACGTGTTTCTTGTTTGAAAAAAAATTGCTGTTTTAAGTTGTTTAAGATGAGAAAGAATTATCCTTTTCTTAACCTGACAGTTCAAACCTTTCACATTCGAACTAACAAAATTTAATAAGTTATCCATTGTTGATGGTTAGTTGATAAAACCATGTTACCAGAACTCTAGGTTTTGGCCTTGTAGCAAGAATGGAGCATATAGCAGATATTAAAATAAAAATAATGCACCAAGACAAAGTTTATATAGTCTCCTTACACAATAACAACCTTGAAAAGACCCACTCCCACCTGAAAACCGGACAGCCGCCAAAGACCCCAGCAGCAAGCTCATCAAATTGAACATTTTTTTCCCCCAAAAAAACTTCCTGACCTACGTAATAACATCTTGGCTCCAATATTGTTATCAAAACAAAACTCTGCACTCTGAAAATAACATGCAAGTTGGATAGGAATACAACCATTATATAAAAAAACAACTACTTTTAGAATTTCTTATCAATTTTAAAAAGTATATTACAAAGTCGAAATAAAAGCTGCTTCCAAAAATTCTAAGTATAACTTTCCCCAATATTCTTCCCACAAAGACTCAATAAATCTCACAATTTAATGCAAAAAATATTCTCAAAATAACAGCTCAAATGGGTATATTACCCCATAAAATGTTATCAAAATGGAGAGAACCAGATAATCCTTGGCACTAAATACTGTATGACAAAAGCTAGAAAGCTTAAAAATAATAATAGTCAAATAGCCTCAGTCACCAAGCAGATATGGGTGCAATGTGGAAGGGAGACCATCCAGGCCTCAACAACTGATTGCAACCACTTGTGTCCGCTGTAGTGAGTGATATGGAGTCATGCAGAATACAGCAGGGAAGGGTTAAATCCTCAGTTGTATAATTTTGACATTACTTCTCTGTACTCAGTTCACTGATTCATAACTTAGGGTGTATAATCTTCCACCACTCTAATCTGTTGACCACGATATTCCAGTTTCCCTCTCCACCTGGCCTCTCTGATCACAGTGCCCTTTATCTAATAGCAATGTAAACGAATGGTGATCGAGCACAGTCTCTGACCTGGACCCAGTTTAGGTACTAAAGAGCGGTGTGCTCTATCGATCTCTGGCAGGGATGGGAGCATCTCCTTCCTGAATACCTCAAATAATATATCAGAGAAGAATTTTGTAAGTTACCTTTCTTCAGTAGATTCTGCCAAGCCCAAGATGAGCAGAATCTGTCATCTGCTCCAGCTCTCCAGATCAACAACTTTAGTTGTTAACTCAGAATTACTTTCACGCAAGCTGGAGCAGACATCTTCTAATTCAGTAACATGTTGGCTTAGGTATTCAGAAGCATGATCCAGAAATGATGAACATTGGCCATGCTCCTCCACTAATGACCAAATTTGATTGATTTTGACTTCTAACTGGCAAAAAGAAGCTTTGTAGTCAGTAGGGTAAAAATAACCTATATTGTTAGGTTAGCAGTCACTTTTTTTTTCTGGATATTTCACTTCTTGTAGTCATTTTGAGGCAAAAAAGAGTATTTTAAAAAAAGGGAAAGCTACTAAATATATAACATTTTGGTTGAAGAATAGAAAGGTAGAAAGTGAATAAGATAGAGAGCAGACAGGAGTGCTTGCTAGTTGCGTCTACCCCATATTGCAGCTGGCTGGAAATCCAGTGTGGATCCTTGATGATTGACGCTACTCTCTGACAGAAGTGTTCCCTATAGATTTTCTCGATGGCAGGGAGAGTTTTGCCTGTGATGTACTGGGTGGTGTCCACAACCTTTTACAGGGCTTTCTGCTCAGAGGAATTGATGGCCCCATACCAGACTGTGATGCAATCGGTCAGCACACTTTCCACCCCACATCTGTTGAATTTTGCCTATTTTTTCGATGGCGTACTAAACCTCCGCAAACTCCTGAGGAAGTTGAGGTGCTGATGTACTTTTTTCACAATGATAGAAGTATGTTGGGTCCAGCAAAGGTCGTCCGAGATGGTGACTCCCAGGAATTTAAATTTGCTCATCCTCTCCATCTCTGATTTCCCCCAGTGATCACTGGATCATACACTTCTGGTTTTCCCTTCTTAAAGTCTGCATTCAGCTCATTGGTTTTGGAGTACGAGATTGTTTATACACCATTCAGCCAAGTTTTCAATCTCCCTCCTATATGCTGACTCATTCCCCATTTTTGTACAACCCACTACCCTGGTATTATCAGCAAATTTGTAGATGGCAGTGTTGTTGAACTGAGCCACACAGTCCTGGGTCTAAAGCAAATAGAGCAGGGAACTAAGAATGCAGCTTTGTGGTGCTCCAGTACTGATCGAGATTGTGGAGTCCTCACTGATTGGGGTCTGGAGGTAGACAATGGGGTATTGAGATCCAGATCCAAGAGTTTGCTGATCTGTTTTGAGGATATGATGGTGCTGAATGCCAAACAGTAACTGGTAAAGGGCATCATGATGTCCAGGTGTTCCAGGTCCTTGTGTAGAGCCAATGAAATGGAATCTGCCACCGACCTGTTGCTTCAGTATGTAAATTGGAACAGATCCATGTGACCCTTCAGATAGAAGCTGATAAAGCATATCAGCCTCTCAAAACACGTCATCACTATGGATGTGAGTGCCACTGGTTGGTAGTCATTCAGGCACCAGTACGATTGAGGCCTGTTTGAAACAGGTGAGTACCATGCCCTGCTGGAGTGAGATGTTGAAGATATCCATGAATACATTGGCAAATTGGTCATCACAGATTTTCAGTACTTGGCTGGGTAGTCAGTCTGGAAGACAGTTTTTCTAACATCAGCACAAAAGTCAAAAGCATGATAGAATAATTTCTATTTATCTAAACATCAAGATGCTCAATATCCAGTGCAAAATTTCAACATGCTAATAGACCCATCCATCATCCTAAACATTTATTTGTTCTATCACTGGGGCACTGAAATGACTGTTTATGCCACATACACTGATGTTTCTCATCTTAGCTGATGTATTTGCGAAACACTCAACCTCTGAAGAGGTCAATGGCAGCAATTGAATGGGATCATTGCCAACTGGAAGTTGGACAGCATCCTGACTTGAAAATGTTTTGCTGTTTCTTCATAAATGGGAGTAATCCTGGAACTCTCGACAAAACAACACTGGCTGTACCTTCTCAAGAACTCCATGGTTCAAGACGGTTGCTCAATAAATACTGCCCATCTTGGCAACACCAACAGCTCCTCCACTCCCCCCAAAAAATTAAAAATTACAATACAAAAATTTTTAATCAATTTTTAGGACCAATTTCCTCTTGCAATCATTTAAATTTACTCCATAAAATCTTAAAAGTGGGAATTTGACATTCTATTCTGATAGAATCCTGTGATGATTAGCATTATGAATAAGAACAGAACATGCATTTAATTCTACCAATCAAACTTTAACCTCAGAGTCACTTTCCAGTAATAACCTGATAACTCTTAATTGTCAAAAAACTTAACCATCATTATTTTGGAAATGCTCCACAATGCTCTGGGTACTGAATTCCAAATACTCCCTACCCATTGGTTGAAGAAATTTATTCTCATCTCAGTAATACTGACTGCGGGTCAACATGTACAAAGTCAGCTTTGTAAGATCTCCACGCCTACAGGACATTTCGGGAATAAATACTGTGGCCATTTTTGTAGCCAAATCCCATTTATGAAACAGTTTTAAAAAAACTGACGTTTATCGAAGCATGCCACTGGTTTAATTTTTGAATTCAAGTCCATTTTTGAATGTTTCAAACACTGTGAATGACGGGGTCTTGGGGAGTGTTCTGAACAGACAAGTAGGTACTTCCCTGGAAATGTGACTATAAGATGTTGAGATGACACAGAGGGGAAGTGATGGAAAAATCTCGATCCTCCTCATTAACAAGACTCATTAGGGATTACAAAGGTGAACAAAGGGAAAGAGAGCATGGGTGGACAAACCAAATGTGGTCTGGTTGCCACACAATTGAAATTATGTAATTGTGCAAGAGAGGTTGCAGAAAAGATTCCCAAAGATGTTGCTGGAATTGGAAGGCTTGAGTTACAAGGAGAGATTGAATAAGTTAGGTCTGTTTTCACAGAGGTGAAGGAAACTGTCCTTACTGAGGTTCATAAAATTATGGGGAGAATAGAGAAGATACATTTAAGGTGAGAAGGGAAGACTTAGAGCGGATTTGAGGGCAAGGATTTCACGCAGAGGGTAGTGAGTATATGAAATGAGCTGAAAGAGGTGGTGGAGGCAGGTAAAATTAGTGTTTTTAAAAATCTCATTTTGACACATACATGTATAGGAGGAAATTATGCCAAACACAAGCAAATGGGAGTGGATGAGATAGGCATCTTGGTTGGCATAATTTGAGCTACAAGGCCTGGTTCTGTGCTGTATAATGCAATGAATCTAATCTCAGTGGGTCAAGCAGCATCTGTGCAGGCAAAACTTAGTTAAAGTTTTGGTTCAAGTCCCTGCATTAGGACAATATAGAGTGAAGATGACCAGTTTATGGAAGAGGGAGGAGAGATGAGACAGACTTGATAGGTGAAAACAGGTAAGGGAGGGATGATGGCTGGTGGAAGAGGGAAAAAGAAAGATGACCCAAGGAAGAAGAGAACAAGGTGGTTATTTATGTGCATGATGGGACCAAGTGCAGGAAGATGATGAGTGTTGGTAACGAGAGGGAGAGGAAAGGAAAAAGTGAACAAGGGAAGAACGAATCTGGATGGACTGTTGAGAGTTGGAAAGGAGAACAAGGTGCGAGTGGCCTGAAACTGGAACTTTTAATGTTAATATCATTATATTGTAGGCTACTCAAGTAGAATACGAGGTGGTGTTCTCGGCTCACCTTGGCAGTGGAGAAAGCCAAGGACAGACAGGATGGTGTGGGAATGCAAAGGGGAGTTGAAATAGCATGCAACCCGAATTTTAAGATGGCCTTTGCAGACGGAGCACAAGTCCTTTGCCAAATAGTGGTATGATTTTTTTGGACCAGGATCCCACCTGGTCCTTCCCTTCTTCCCCCTCCCACCCACCCCCCTCCCCCATTTTATGCTTTCCGCTGAGATCATTCTCTCAGATGCTCCCTGGTCCACTCATCCATTCCCTTTCACGACTCCTGGCACTTTACACTGCAAACACAGGACTTGGAGCAGTTGTCCCTTCACCTTAATCAACCCCATCTGGTGATTTGAATAGTCTTTACTGGTGAGACAGAGATTTATGTGTATTTCTTTCAACCTGGTTATTTGTGTACTGTGCTTACAGTGTGTCATCCTCTCTATCGGCGAACCAAAAGTAGACTAGAACATCTGTTTGGTTTGTCCACCCATACTCTCTTTCCCTTTGTTCACCTTTGTAATCCCTAGTGAGTCTTGTTAATGAGGAGGATAGAGATTTTTCCATCACTTTCCCCTCCCCGCTACCAAGACTCCTAATTCATCCCCACCTCATTCCATTTGCCCAAAACCAAAGTACTGATCCATTTGGGATTGTCATCTTGTTTACTTTTCCTATTCCCTTTCAGCCCCTACCTGCCCATGATTCTCCCACCTCCCTCCCTCATCTAGTTCTCCTTTTCACTATTTCGTCTCTGTCTCATCCTGTTCTCTCACTTCTGTCTTCCCTCTACACCCTTGAAACAGGGTCTTGACCCAAAATATTAACCATCCCTTCCCTCCACAGATATAGGTGTTCTGCAGGGTTGATGTTGGGTCCACTACTTTTCATATCATATGCTAATGGTTTAGACAATAGAATTGATAGCTCTGTAGCCAAGTTCACAAATGATACAAAGAAAGATGGAGAGGTGGGTGGTGCTTCAAGGACTTGAAAACAAAGGAAAATATGTAATACTGAGGCTATATAAGGTGTTGTATAGTGCAATACACAAAAATGCTGAAAAAACTCAGCTGGTCATGTAGCATCCATAGAAAGTATTGTGAACAGTTTTGAACCCCATATCCAAGAAGGGTTGTGCTGGCATTGAAGAGGGTCCAGAGGAGATGTATGAAAATTATTTCGGAGGAGAGGATTAATTTGTGAGGAGTGTTCAATGGCTCTGGACCTGAACTTGCGAAAGTTTGGAAGGAGGATCTCATTGAAACATATTGAATATTGAAAGGGTGAGATAGAGTTGGTGTAGAGAAGACGTTTCCAGTAGTGGAAGAATCTACAACCAGAGGACACAGAATAAAAGGATGTTCCTTACAAACAGATGAGGAGAAATTTCTTCAGCCAGAGGGTGGTGAATCTGTGGAATTCATTGTCATAGACGACTATGGAGGCCAAAACAGAATCAGAATTTATTGGCACGATCATGTCACGAAATTCATTGTTTTGCAGCAACAACAGTGCAAACATTTATATAAACAATATTTCAAAATGAATAAAATAGTAGAAGAAAAAGACAAAATGAGATAGTGTCTGAAGTTTATTGTTTATTCAGAAAGGTGATAGCAGAGGGGGCAAAAATGTCTTTTTTGTGCTGTTGAGTGCTTGCCTTTAGGCTCCTGTACCTTTTCCCTGATGGCAGCAAAGTGAAGTGGGTGGTGGGGATCCTTGAAGATAGAAACTGCTTTCTTAAGATACTGTCTCTTCTAGATGTCCTTGATGGATTGAAGACTGGTGCCTGCGATGTCACAGGCCAAGTTAACAATCCTCTGGAGTTTTTTCACGTTCTGAGTGCTGGCACCTCCATACCAGACAGAGATGCAACCAGATACAATGCTCTCCACATTACACATGTAAAGGTTTTCGCTCCTCACGAAGTATAGCTGCTGGCGAGCCTTCTTTTTGATTGCATCAACATGAAGGCTCCAAGAGAGACCCTCAGAGATGTTGATTCCCAGGGTTTTGAAGTTCCTGACCCTCTCCATTGCTGACTGATTTGTGTCCTCCTGACATCTTCCTGTTCACAATCATCTCCTTGGTTTTGCTAATGTTGAGTGCAATGTTGTTGTGCCACCACTCAATTAGCTGATCTATCTCCCTCCTCTTTGCTTCCTCATTTTCGCTTGTGATTCTGCTGAGAATCGTCATGTCACCGCCAAATTTGTAGATAGTATTTGAATTTTGCCTAGCCACACAGTCATGGGCATAGAATGAGTAGAGCAGTGGGCCAAGCACGCATCTTTGAGGCACGCTTGTGTTGATCATCTTTGAGTATATTTAAAGCAGAGGTTGATAGGTGTTTGACAAGTAAGGGGACAAGGCAGGATAATGGGGTTGAAAGGAAAAGTACATCAGCCATGATTTGAATGATGGAGCAAACTTAATGGGCTGAATGGCCCAATTCTACTCCTAAGTCTAATGAACAAGTTAGACCGAAGGGCCTGTTCCATGTTGCATGACTTTAAATTCCACACTTCATGGATACATGTTTCTAATCTTTTGGAGAATGCTTCAATTTTATTTAACAAATCAAATTTCAATTTTTTCTTGAACATTTTTGTTAAAGAAGTATACATTTTCTAAAGTAGTTAGTTTCATTCATGACTAACATTTCATTGGAACTAAGTTTGATCTTTTAAATTTGTGGTTCATAATTTGGTATATATAATTGCCAGTTATGCTTGTAATCAATGCAGTGTGAAAGATGTATTTCCTTACCAAAGCCTGTGTGCTATTGCCAATATTTAACAGAATGGTTGTTAAACTTGGCTACCTGATTTACACACACTGCTCAGTTCTTTATGTAAATGATTTTGTTGTAATTCTATAATTGAAATTTAAAGAGTTTGACTTTTTCATGAATTCAAAATTGCACATGCTATAGCGATTCAACACTATTTACTAATGAATTATCTTTAGGGATTTGTCATACCTTAACTTTGACTGTTTCAACTTTTCCCAGATTCTTGGTCTTGACCTGACTTTTTGACGAATTTTTGTCTGAATTTAGTTTGTAAACTCTTGAGAGATAATGTGCCAAGATGCACAAGTATCATTTAATAAAATGTGTTGATAAAATAAACTGGCAGTTTTAATTATTTGAGAAGAGCTATAGTACTGGAGGTTTTTAAAATAAATTGGCTGCAAGAATACAGTATATAGAGAAAAGACAGATTAGTGACTTCTAATTGGTGCTTGATAAATTTTAAAAGTACATTTTGTTTAGTGATTTTTTTCCCTTACTAGTAAACATTTAAATACTTCTTTCAAAGTTCTTAGTTATTTGTTCAAAATAATAATAATAATAATAAAAATAATAATAAAGTTCTTAGTTATTTGTTCAAAATAATAATAATAATAATAATAATAAAAATAATAATAATAAAAAAAGTTAATTTGGATTTTGGAATTTCCAGTTAAGTGGTTAATGATTATATTTTCACAGCAATGTGAGAAGGAGGGAGAAATAGATACCAGTGACCCATGATAAACAGGAAATATCAAATTATACCCAAGTAAGTTACAAATGCTGATAGGCATGAGGTGGACCTATCCACCAATGTGGTACTGAGCCAAGATTGGCTTTGAACATTTCTGCCAAATTTATGGATGATCCTCCAAGATGATCGTGGATCAGAGAATTTCTGTTCTGTCACCTCTTCTGCTACTCTTCTCTCTGTAATCCACTAAGTGCTTTGCTGTTGAAGTCCCTGAGTTTTACGAATGCTGTAAAAGCCCAGCATTGCTTCCCTTTTTAGGGCTGTCCTCAGAGTAGCCAATACTTTCAAGAATTACTCTGTTCCAGTTTTTTGCTTGGTGGTTGTATCATTTAGGTAACACCCAACTGAGAGTCCATGTAGTAATTTGTCCATTGTTGCTTAGAAAATCGCAGGTGCTGTTGAAATTCTGTAAGACGTGTGTAAAGGTGAATAATCCCAGATGGGTATTGATTGTCACATATTCCCCTGATATTTTTTTTTTGTCCAATTCTCTCTCTTGATATCCTTGGTACAAATCTAGTTTTGTGAATTTTTGCCCTCTGTTTAGTGCTTGGAACAATTCTTCTGCCTTGGGCATTGGGTGTTTGGGTATTTTGAGTGATGGATTGATGGTGACTTTGTAATCGCTGCAAATGTGAATCTCACAGATTGCTTTTCATATGGGTACGATGGATGCTGCCCAATCGCTGTATTGTATTGGTTATAATATGCCTTCTGTTTAATTTAATTTCCCCTTTCATAACAAATAGGACTTCTGTCTTTGAAGAATTTTGGTTCTGGATTATTTTTTAATTGGTTGAACCAATTCTTGTTGGAAAACCACTGTGTGGTTGTTGAAGATTTGGTTAAGTTCTGGCTGGGAGGTGTCCGTGTGGATTACTTTTAGTATTGAATTGATTTCCAGCCAGTCTAGGGGACTGTATTGTCGCCATTTTCTTCTGAAAAATGCTAGACCCTGAGTATCTACGATAGAGAGAGAGTGTTTTTGGTTGCTGTTGTTTGTATTGTACTTGGACCATACATTTTCCAAACACTTTGATTCTGTCTTCTGTAACAGATCTTGGAGTTATTTCAGTTGTTTTTACCATGAGGCGTGGTAGCAAGCGTTCATTTATATGTAACTGCATTAGGGACACTTCTGCCCCTTTGTTTAACTCCATCTTCAGGGAGTGTCCGTTTATTTTTAGCTGTATAAAGATTGCTATGTTTCCTCCATTAATCCTCGGATGTGTAACATCTCAGGAGCTGAAATTTCAGGAGCTTGAAGGTCAGCCGTTGGGCTGATATCATCATCGTTGCTAGGTTGCCCCTCCCTCTTTCTGCAATTGTTTTGACTTTAGCTGCCTGCTTATTTGCAGGCCACTTGTGTATTAGAAGCAGATATTTAGCTTTGATATGTCCTGTTTGCAATGTTTTTTTGATGAAACAGTTTTCTGGTTGGTGGTTGTATTTCCCACAAGTTGGCGGGAAGACCTCCTATCCAGTAGCTCTGGTTGATCCACATCCAAGTTTTTATCGACCATTTCAGAGCTGCAGGCAGTTTTGTATGCAATTTGTAACGTAACATCTTGATCCATTCCTAATAATTTTTGTCTTACTTGGCGATTTGCCAGCTCCATCACTAATCTGTCGTACAGTGCCTGATTTAGAAACTGCTCAGAAATAACAGTGCACCCCCAGTTTCCACAACGATGCCAGGTATTCACTTACTGTTTCTCCTGGTCCTTGTCTTCTTTCATAGAATTGTTGCCTTTCTGCCATAACTGCTGGTTTGGGGCTTAAATTATTCCTTAGAACTGTGCATAATTCATTGAATGTCTTTGTCCCTGGATCCTCCGCAGCCAGGAAGGTCTTAAGGAGGTCGAATGTGGTGCTGCCCATTATACTGAGAAAGAGGGCACGGCTGCGGTTTACTGGACCTTTCACAATATTGTGGGCTACACAGTAGCGGTTAAACTGTTCTACATAGTTATCCCAACTCTCTTCTACTTCTTTGAATTCCCTACACTTTCCCTCCACCACCTTGGCGCACTTTCGCCTTGATCTTTGGGCCGAAACTTTTTGGGTTTGTTAGGTAGTTGTTTTCTACCTTTCTTCTGTTGTTTTCCTTCTCACGGTTGATACATGGAGCATGTGTAGGGTTAGTTTAATTCTTCTTTGCCACTGTTGTGTATGCACTCACACAATTAAGACGTGGTGCTTTCTCATCCTATACTTATATTACTAACATGGCTACTGATACACAGGGTTTATATATATGGAAGGATGACATCATGACATGGGCATCATAATGTCCTGCAGAGGGCGGGCTTACTGTTACTGGTAGAAGTTGACAATGCAAATTACACTATGAAAATAAAATTATTAGTAGTGGGTCAAATATCTCAAAATTCTAACATACTATATTCTGTCCTGGCTCTATGTGTAACTGTGTAGGTGATTCATATTCAAGACACTTTCTGTCCAAAACCAAACAGCATTACTCAAAAAAAATTGGCAGTTACATCAATATTTTTGGACAATCAGTGTTTATATTGATAGTTCTACTTGTCAATATGCTCTGAATGTTAGATATTTCAGTACAGGTAGGTTAATGTGTTGTTGCAGTGTAGCACAACTATAGATAGACTAGAACTCCTAGAAGTCTAGCGAACCGGTACGGGATGTCATAACGTCATGATGTGGTCCGCGTGGTTCAGTGTTTTAAAAGAATATTTGTGTGACTTAAGTAAACGAGTTCTGATTTAACTGCAACTGTGTGTGTCATTATTTTGCGTTCATCAGCCACTATTGTGTTTTCAGTGGCTACAATTTGTGACCTAATGGGTTCAAAACGAGCTTTTGGACCATATGGATTCTGCAGCTGTTGCTGTTAAGCTTCCGCCCTTCTGGATGGGGTTGTGGTTTCGACAGGCTGAGGCACAATTTTACCTCATGAAGATTGAGGTGGATGTGACTCAGTATCATCACCTTATCAGTGCCAGTGGAATCAGACAACATCCCAAAAACAGCAAGAATTTTTATGTATGCCTTTTAGGTTAAAAAATGCAGCTCAGACCTTTCAATGGGTTATGGACGCAGTAGGGTATGGCATGGCCAACGTCTTCATTTATCTCGACGGCATGTTAGTTGCCAGCAAAACTAAAGAAGAGCACATGGAACATGTGTGCATATTCTTTAAACGTCTGCGAGAATTTCGACTGACAACAATCCAGATAAATTTGTTTTCAGACAACAGTCCAAAGAATTCCTGGGGCATACAATCACCGACAAGGGTGTGGTTCCGCTGCCTTCCAAGATCAATCCCATTACTGAATATCCCAGACCAACCACTGTCAAAGGCCTGCAAGAGCTCTAGGGGATGGTTAATTTTTATCGTCGATTCCTTCCAGCAGCAGCTCACGTTATGAAGCCTCTGTTCAATCTGCTGTCTGGTGATGCCACATCTATTCAGCGGACAGATGAAAGTCAAAACGCTTTCATAAAGATAAAGAAACTATTAGCTCAAGCAACCATGCTCAATTATTCAGTCCTAAATGCAGCCTCTGCCCTTTCAAAATATGCATCTGATGTTGCCATAGGAGGCACTCTGCAGCAGTATGTTGACGGACAATGGAAGCCATTGGCATTCTTTAACTGCCACCTCCGTGAGGCCGAGAAAAAATACAGCACCTTTAATAAAGAGCTCCTAACATATATTTGTCCATCTGTCACTTGTTACTTTTTGGAAGGCAGACACTTCACCATGTTCACAGACTATAAACCCCTGACCTTCATGTTTTCAAAGGTGTCGGAACCCTGGTCAGCTCGACAACAGCGGTAGTTGTCCTTCATTTTAGAATTCTCTACCAGAATAATGCATATTTCTGGAAAAGGCAGTGTAGTGGCTGATGCACTTTCCCGCTCAGTTGCGCTCGAGGTATCAGCTGTGGACCATGGTATTGACCACGTGGCTCTCGCTGCCGTCCAATCGCAAGACAGTGAGATGGAGTCGCATCGCACATCGATAATCAACCTGCAATGGAAGGGTGTGCAAATCGATGCCGATGGCAAGCCGCTCTTTTGCAACATGTCAACAGGACATTCACGACCAGTGGTTTGAGCTTTGTGGAGACATTGCATTTTTGATTCTGTCCATGGTCTTTCCCATTCATCCATCAGATTGACCGTTCATCTGATTTCAGACAGATTTGTTTGGCACGGTCTGAAGGAAGATATCACACAAATAGCTAGGTCTTGTGTAGCTTGTCAAAAACTCAAAATACATCAACATAGCACCGCTATGACACTTCCTACTGATAACTCACTTTTTCGACCATGTCTATGTGGACATTATGGGTTCAATTCCAGTTTCATGAGGCTACTGCTATCTCTTCAAGTGATTGATAGATTTATAAGATGGCCTGAGGGAGTCCCCATGTCAGAAGCTTCTACGGACTCTTGTGCACGAGCATTCCTTTATTCCTGGGTGGCTTGCTTTGGCCTACAAGTGCACATCATTTCTGACAGAGGACCTCAATTTTCATCTTCATTATGGATGGCCTTATCTCAGCTGCTCAGCTCTATGTTTCATCATACAAGCGTTTATCACCCGCAGTCCAACGGGATGGTTGAACGATTCCATCATTACCTTAAATCAGCCTTAATGGGCGAACCCAACTTAGCAGACGAATTACCATGGGTGTTGCTTGGCATTAGGACAACTCCAAAAGAAGATCTTCACACTTCGTCTGTGGAGCTTGTAAATAGGGCACCTTTGGTGGTCCCATAGAAATTCGTTCCACACGGATCCAGTAAAGATGAAGATCCGAAAGAGCTGCTGAAAAGTCAAAGGGATACTGTAGGCAATTTATTCCCTGTACCACCATCATTACGTGCTTCTTTTGTACCACATGAACTGGAAGACATGTTCGTATGTAGAGAAATACATGGACAGCCCTTGAAGGTGCCATACGAGGGGAAAACTGCTCCAATTCAACAGCCAACAGTCTGATGTAGGGGTCGACCTCCCAAAATAAATACCAAGCGCCAGTTCTTGGGCGGGGGCAGATGTCTTGCGGTGCTGTAGATAGACTACAACTCCCAGAAGTCTAGTGAACCAGCGTCGAACATTATACCGTCATGACGTGGCGCACATGGTTCAGTGTTTTAAAAGAATAAAAGAATACATGCGTTGACTCGAGTAAATGAGTTACCTGCAACTGTGTGTGTCGTTATTTCTCGTTCATCAGCCACCACTAAGTTTTCAGTGGCTACACCAGCTTTATTAATCATGTTCCATGGTGATTTAAAAAAAAATGAAGCATCCAGACAATGCTATCAGGACAACACCTTCAGTAGTTAAAGGAGAATACCTCAGCAGCTTTGAAGGGCATCTGAGAGAAATTAGTGCAAATATAAAAAAGTAAAGCTCTTTCATTTCACAACGTGAACTATGAAATTATAAATGTGCCTTGGTATTAAAACTGTTTATTTAGTCAATTAAAAATAGAATTTTTCTTTCATTCTCTGACAAAATCCAGTTATGCATGAGTGAGTTTAGAGCAAGTGGAGTCAGCCAAAGTCAAATTTTGTTGGCTAAGATTGCTGAAGATACAAGGCATGAAATTCAGAGCAAAGAATTTTTTCACTCATTGCTGGGCTGTATTCTCGAACATGCTGCCTGAAAGGATGGCAGAGAAGGCAGCGATTCATAACATTTGAAAAGTATCAAGATGAGTGCCTAAATTCCAAGAAATTAAACTACAGGTCCATGGAATTATTGTGGATAGGTATATGAAGATCATCATGGATATGGTAGAATAAAGGGCTGTTTCTCCACTGCTCTGACTCTTGAATCCACCATTTGACAAAATATTAATCATTCATATGTTAAGTGAAGCCTGTAACATCTGTAGATCCATGTTTGTTATTGATTGTGAGCCATGAACAATTGAAAAATGAAAAAGTATTTTTAAAAATTTGATATTACAAACAGTATAAAGCCTTTACAAGAAAGGATGTTAAAGGGAACAATCCATTTGCCAGCAAATAGAATTCTCTGATTTGCAGATTTGACAGTAAAAGCCATTTTGAACAGAATTCTGTTCCCTTTAAATGAAGTTCTTGTTATTGCTGAAATTAAACTAGAAGATGCTGGAAACATTTAGCAGGTCCAGCACCAAATGTGGACAAAGAAACCGTTCATGTTCCTGTTAACTCTTTCTCTTTTTATACACCTTGCCTGGTCTGTTAAGTGTTTACTGCAATTTCTGTTCTTGTCAGATTCCCAGCATCTCAGCTGGTAAAAGAGAAACATTTACTCCTTGTCAAAAGTTGGCTTATTTAAGGATGCATGGTTAATGTAGTGGTTATAGCAATGTTGCAGTAGGACCAGCGGACCAGGTTAAAATCTGTTGCTGTCTGGAAGGGGACTGTACATTTTTCCTGTGTTCACATGGGTTTCTTTCGGGTTTCCAATCACATTCCAAAAACATGGATTAGTAGGTTTGTTTATTGGTCACGTGGTGTACTTGGGCGGCGCAGGCTTGTGGGCCAGAAGGGCCTGTCACTGTGCTGTGTCTCTAAATTAAATTAAAATTAAAATCTTTCACCAGCTACACTTGGCAGCTCTGGCATCATTAAAGACTGATATAGTTGATCTCAATAAAAGACTCCAGCATACAGAACGGGAGAGAGACTTGTTAGAAAAGAAGCTGGCTAAATCCCAGGTAAGCTCAGAGCAATGTTATTGGTTGTATACTGTAATATTGGTCATTAAAAACAGCACATATTATTCAGTAATTTATACAGACAACAGTATAAACATTATATAGTTGTTTGCATAGATGCAAAGATTAATGATAAATGATTTTGAGATGAACATAGCTAATTATAGAATTTCACAGAAATCGTATTTCATCATGGAATAATTTGCACATTTTTAATTTCAAATGCTTTTCTCTTGTCATGAAGGGTATCTCATGAAACTGGACATAATGGTGCATAGTAGTTTATTTTGGGTCCTGCATAAGATAATATTGGTGGGAAATGACACCTGACTTATACATTCAAAGGAAGCAGTGTAAGATACCATGTGTTAGACATTTGTGAATACTTAATAACTGATGGAAATATGCAGAGAAAATAGATGAAGATTCAAAGTAAAATGAGTTGCATTATATTGTACTTTTGTGATTTCATAATTTCCATATACACATGATATAGGAAACCATTTCAGCCCATTTAGTCTATACTTGTTCAGAAAGGAATCTCATTCTCACCCCCTTATTTTCTTTGTAATCTATTTTCCCATATTCCCAATAATTTCCTCCATACACTGGAGGTCATTTACAAAAATTAGGGAGCTGAGGGTGAGATTGATGGACTTTATCCTGATACACTTATCCTCCTGTTATTGCCTGGTATTATGTAGCAAATATCCAGGCCTGGATATTTAATAGTATTACTATTACTAAATTCCACACCCCCCACCCCTGTCAAAATACTAGAGGTTACATTGACCAGAAACTATATCAGAGTAGCCATGTGCATCATGTGGCAACAAGAGCAAGCCTGTGGCTAGTAATCCTACATTGAGTAACTCTCTTTCAAACTCTCCAGAGCATACTACTATCCACAAGGATCATGTCAGGAATATGACGGAATACTCTCCATTTTCCTGGATAAATAGAATTTTAACAACACAAGAACCTTGAAGCTATACAGGACATAGAATCCCACTTGATAGGCACCCCATTCACAATAATTAATTCACTCACCATAGGAGCAGCATTTTGTACCAGCAAAATATACACAATATATCATAATGAACTGTGACAGTATCTAACTGTCCACTGAGGCAGAGGCAGTTGACCAACCCACAATCATTGCCATCTCGAAGAACAGCAAATGAATGGAAATGGCACTGCCTGAAAGTTTCCCCTTAAGCCACATATCATCCTGATTTTGAAATGTACTGCTGTTCTTTTACTTTTACTGGGTCAAAATCCTGAAAAGTATACTTGCATCTCAAAGAATGCAGCAGTTCAAGAAAACAGCTCTCCATAACCTTCTGAAGAGCACTTTGGGATGGGCATTTAAATGCCACCTCAGGCTTGAATAAAAAATAATCATTGGTTCTGTGGAATACCTTTGCACAGATTTAGTGTTCAGATGACTTCCTATTGGTAGAATTTACTTCATTTATCAACACTATAGTCTGGTTTTATGCTTGATATTCATTTTATTAGGCTTCTTGCTTTCAGTAATATTAAAAGCATCAATTATGCTGAGCGACAGGCATTGCTCATTTTACATTCCATGTGCAGTGTTGTTCACAGGTATAGGTTATGTGTACTGCAACCTTTCATGTTATTGGCAATTTTTACCCCATAACATTACAGACAAAGCTTTATTGAAACTTTCTTTGCCAAATGTATCTTGCTTATTGACATGGGCATTGTATAACATCTATGACAATGAATTATGTACACACACCCAAAGGTCTTTCTTGGATGCAGCTAAGCAGGTACTTGTAAAGAAAAACTATAATAGTAAACTTATCAATCAAAAGAGACAAATACACATGAGAGTTAATATTCACAGTACTCCTAGTGTAAAAAAAGTGACGGTGCATGATTAGTGTTCTAAGGGAAGGTTCAAGAGTATGATAGTTTGTTACTGGTAGTTTTCTTCAATTGTCTCTGCTATCTATGCAGAATTTGCAAACTTCATTTTCTTCTATACTTGCTGATAATTTTTTTCAGAAACCAACTGTCTTTTCAACTAAATGTTTTATTGTTTATTGAAGGTTAGCATTTTATAGGCTTTTCTTCACTTGCCAATAATTCACTTATTATAAAGATGTTTAACACCGCACAATTGCCACTAATTGGTAGTACAAAAAAAATCCTGTATGCAGCATAAACATGTCAACAAAGAACTGTAAACAGATAACGAATGAAAGCTGCAATACAGAGAGAACAAAAGAAAATCAATAAAGTGCACAAGTAAGAGTCCTTAAATGAGATTATAGCCCCTTTTCCACAGGCACCTTGACCCAGGAATTAAAAGAAAATTAACCAGTTAAGGGTCCAGTGGAAAAGGAAATCAATCAGCACATGGGTGTCAAATGACGTCAAATCGCACCGGCGATTGTCAGCCTCTATCTCTACTCATATCCTCGGCATCAGCTGATGCCGACATGCTGATCAAATCAGTGAAAAAAGGACATCTTCCATCCATTCCATTCCATTCAAAGGTAGACTTTCTGATCCTCGGGGATGAATTGTGTTAGTGGAAAAGTAGTCAGTGTCCTGGTTAAAGGTTGCCCTGTGGAAACAGCACAAGTAGCTTCCTATCTCAAGACTCTACACAGCCAATTAACTGGGATGCCAGTGAAAAAAGGGCTTCTGATTGAGTTTGTTGTTAAAGAGTCTGATTGTGGAGGGGTAGCAGCTGTTTCTGAACCACATGATTTGAGTCTTGTGGCACCTATACCTCTTTCCTGATGGCAGCAGTGAGAACAAAACATGTGCTGGGTAGCGTGGGTCTTTGATGATTGCTGCTGCTCTCTGACGGCAGCGTTCCCTGTAAATGTACTCAATACTGTGGAGGGTTTTGCCTGTGCTGTCCTGGGCTGTGCCCACTACATTTTGCAGGGCTTTATGCGCAGTGGTATTAGTGTCCCCATGCTAGACCATGATGCAGCCGGTCAGCACACTTTCCACCACACCTCTAGAAATTTGCCAGGGTTTCTGGTGTCATACCAAACCTCCACAAACTCCTCAAGAGGTAGAGGTGCTGATGTGCTTTCTTCACATTACCATTGGTGTATTGGGTCCAGGAAAGATCCTCCGAGATAGTGACTCCCAAGAACTTAAATTTGCTCATCCTCTCCACCTCTGATCCCCCAATGAACAATGAACACTGAATTTGTGGGTTGAAGTAGCTATGATTCAATTAATCAATCTGAAAGTTGGCCTTAAAGGTTTTTTTTATTTAGCATATTAGTAAAGAGCAGCCTTAATACATTTTTTTTCTACATGGTAATTGTCTTTTCAGTGTGAACAATCTCATCTGTTGAGGGAGCATGAAGATTCTCAGGAAAGGACAACACTACGCTATGAAGAACGCATCACTGAACTTCACAGTATAATTGCAGAGCTAAATAAGAAGATTGACATGCTGCAGGGAACAACAATACGGTGAGCTGTACGAGAATATCATATTAATATTACATTTTTAATTTTCAATAGTTTTGTGTGATATTGGTAAGATGATGTTTATTGCTCTTTGATTTTGCTGAGTAGGTGCTGTGGTATTGCTATTATTAAAGAATAATGATGCTTTGCATAACTGCTGTTATATCTGAAATATGTAATGTCGCCCTATTTTGTTTGCATTCCATTGGCTAATTAGGGTGCAGGCACTTTTATGAAATTTACATTGACATAAACAACGTCGTTACTCATTGGAAGCTATGCTCCCTGAGGTGGGAATATCATTACTGTCATTGGCATTTATTCTGAGCTGCCATGCTGCTGAGAGCATTGTCTATTTATGAGTTGTTTTCACATGAAATAAGAACATAAAATGAACAGAAACCCAAGTGGAACCTTAAATCAGCTGCATTATTCATTGTTACGGCTCATTCTTTGACCTTGGGTTCAATTTCCTACTTGATCTCAATAATCTACTGTTGTCCTAAGTTTGTGCATCTCGTCCTTGACTACACCTAATGAGTCAACACCTTGTAGACTTTTCATGAGAAATAGAGCAGGATGTGAGCTCAGTATCACAGGACTGACAAATGCAATAATTTCCAATGTTTATTGGTCATTGCATCTTGTATTTCAAGTATTAGATTAACTGAGTAGTCTTTTAATTTTGCCTCTATTAGTAAATCTGATAATCGGAAGAGCTTTAGAAATGTGACCAAAGAATTGGTAGGGAAAGAAGATGTGATTTGCAAATAAACTAACTTTCTACAACTATGGCAAAAAAAAGGAAAATGGGGTACCAAAAGTAGATGCAGATTCCTTCCAGATACACAAGTGAAATTATAATGGGGAATAAGACAATGGCTGTGATATTAAGTAAACATTGTGTATTGGTCTTCTCTGTAGAAGCTTCAATAAATGTATTAGATCAAGGAACATCTGAGGGAGCAATGGACTGGTTCAGGTCACAAGAAATGGGGAGAACAACCCCTGTTGAATGTGAGAAGCATAGGAGATTAACCTACAAGATGGTGTCCATGGAAGCAAAGCAGCAAAGAACTTGGGATCCTAAAAGGAAGGTGACCACAGCAGCAGACCAGCGAGGGGCTACGCTGATGAGGGACCCACACAGGTTCGGGTGACTTATGATTGGGGGACCTGGATAAGCTGCAGGCTGTTGTAGAATTGCACTTGAGGGACCCATACTGACTGCAGGGTGCTGGACACTGGGTGATGGGAACCAGCCATCAGAACTGGGATTCATGAGCTATGGGTAATGTTACGAGCTCCTGTTTAAGTAAAATGGGATTATCATTATTAACATTTAACATTTCACACAAGGCCCTTTCAGGTGGCCTGAACACTCTCTTGTAAAGCTGCATAATCTCCCCCCTTGTGGCTAAGGACATACTCACTTGAATGTGGCAGAAGCGCCTCCGAGGCACCAACACCAACCCTCAGGGAGAGATAATTGGCGGAGGTCCGTGCTTCGCTGGCGCACCAGCCCATGACCCAACTCCCCACTGCCTGACAACCCCCCGCCATACTACCTGACAGCTCCTGCCCCAATGGGGAGGGGAGGTCAGTAGGGATCGTTGGGGCAGGGGCAGCCATTGTGCAAGGGCAGCTGGCGGGGCCTGTCAGGGCAGGGGCAGCCCGGCTGGCCACTCCTGCACTGGGGCTGCTCTCAAAACACAGCATAGCAATGGCGGACTTCCCTACCCATAATCCCCCTCTCAACTGGAACTGTTGTGGGAAACAGAGCAGTTCTACCTGCTTGGGGGATTATGGGTAGGGAAGATGCCCATTGCTATGCCGCATATTTATGATGGGTGCTGCTATGGCACCCGTTACCCTGCCTCCATCAGATGCAGAGGTATCTCTGGATTTGAATAGGCCCTTTCAGGTGGACCAGGTAATGTTGCAAGCAGCCTTTTAGGGCTGCCACCTGAAAGGTGTGTTTGCAGTTTTAAATCCGCTCCCATTGCCGGCCTCAAGGCGGAGGGTCCACCTGAAAGGGACTACAAGCACCATCACAACACGTCACAGCCCAGTTACAATTCGATACATTGGAAGAACTGAGGGAAGGCTTGTCTCAGTCTGTTCCAGATTCGATACATTTGCAAAGACATTGTGATTTTGCAAGGGAGAACCATCCTGACGACTGAAGAGAAAACAGATTTCTGAAGCAGCTCTTGTGGCCAGCCATTTTTTGTGGAATTCAGAGCAAACCATGTTCTTTTAATGACTGGACCTTTTCAGTGGATTGACCTGTGCCAACAGTGTCTTTTGGGAAGCAGAGCGCTTCATTTTGAGTGTGACTAACAGTGAAGGTCACTTGGAGAGACTGGTGCCAGGGTCTTGGAAGATTTGTGGAGGTCGCCATGTTCGAGTTTTACCTACAAAAGGAACAGGAGTGTTTTGACCACAGCTCATCTGGATGGACATTTCTGCAAGGAGAGTTTGTGAGTCTGTGGCAGCCACAACTCCAGTCTTCCCATCAGTTCATCATTAATTCTGGGCATCAAATTTCAAAGGCCTATGCTTCAACACTGAATGTACAAGACTGAACTTGGAAGTAACTTTCTAGATTTTGACCTGGACTGTAATGGTTTGGGTATATCATGCACACACGTATACTTTTGCATAGTTGAGAATAGATTTAGTGTTAAGGATAGTTTAAAAGTTAAGACTATAGTTTAAGAGTTAGAAGTAAAATTAGTGTTTTAAAATTAAACACTATCTGGTTCATTGCCTATTTCTGCTTGTTATGCATGGTTCGTTACTGCAAGAAGGTCTCCCGAAGAGTCTTGGGTGGTGGAGGGTTCCTCATTGTCTCAGAGGTTTGGATCTTGAGCTCAGGTTGTAGTAGATGGATCAAGCAAGCTGCAGAGGCTGCGGAAGTGTTAAGAAGTGGAATCCACAGACACTGTGTTGCTGAAAGGACTTTCTTTTGCTTCTCTTTCTCTTGTATTGTAAAAGTGGGGGCAATGAAGACAATACTAATGGCGACTCTTTGTCTGGCAAAGGTTAAAATATATGTATGTTTCATTTTTAATGTATTATTAATTATATTGCAACCATTTCCATTTATAATCACTTGAGAATATTTAGTTGGTTGTTTTGACTTATAAATGAATAAATCCATCCAATAGCATTGAGTTTTTCACTGTTTATTTGTAAACTTTACTTAAACAATTAATAAACGAATCTTCTCCTTTCTTCGTTCTTTGGCTTGGCTTCGTGGACGAAGATTTATGGAGGGGTATGTCCATGTCTGCTGCAGGCTCGTTGGTGACTGACAAGTCCAATGCGGGACAGGCAGGCACGGTTGCAGTGGTTGCAAGGGAAAACTGGTTGGTTGGGGTTGGGTGTTGGGTTTTTCCTCCTTTGTCTTTTGTCAGTGAGGTGGGTTCTATGGTCTTCTTCAAAGGAGGTTGCTGCCTGCCGAACTGTGAGGCGCCAAGATGCACGGTTGGAGGCAATATCAGCCCACTGGTGGTGGTCAATGTGGCAGGCACCAAGAGCTTTCTTTAAGCAGACCTTGTACCTCTTCTTTGGTGCACCTCTGTGTCAGTGGCCAGTGGAGAGCTCGCCATATAACACTATCTTGGGAAGGTGATGGTTCTCCATTCTGGAGACGTGACCCACCCAGCGCAGTTGGGTCTTCAGCAGCATGGATTCGATGCTTGCGGACTCTGCCAGCTCGAGTACTTCGATGTTGGTGATGAAGTCATTCCAATGAATGTTGAGGATGGAGCGGAGACAGCGCTGATGGAAACGTTCTAGGAGCCGTAGGTGATGCTGGTAGAGGACCCATGATTCGGAGCCGAACAGGAGTGTGGGTATGACAATGGCTCTGTACACGCTGATCTTTGTATGTTTCTTCAGGTGGTTGTTTTTCCAGACTCTTTTGTGTAGTCTTCCAAAGGCGCTATTTGCCTTGGCGAGTCTGTTGTCTATCTCGTTGTCAATCCTTGCATCAGATGAAATGGTGCAGCCGAGGTAGGTAAACCATTTGACCGTTTTGCGGTTTGTGTGCCCGATGGAGATGTGGGGGGGCTGGTGGTCATGGTGGGGAGCTGGCTGATGGAGGACCTCAGTTTTCTTCAGGCTGACTTCCAGGCCAAACATCTTGGCAGTTTCCGCAGAACAGGACGTCATGGGGAGCTGGCTCTGAATGGGCAACTAAAGCGACATTGTCTGCAAAGAGTAGTTCACGGACAAGTTGCTCTTTTGTCGGTGTGAGCTTGCAGGCACCTCAGATTGAAGAGACTGCCATCCGTACGGTACCGGATGTAAACACCGTCTTCATTGTTGAGGTCTTTATTGGCTTGTTTCAGCATCATGCAGAAGAAGATAGTAAAGAGGGTTGGTGCGAGGACGCAGCCATGCTTCATGCCGTTGTCAATGGAGAAGGGTTCGGAGAGCTCATTGCTGTATCTGACCCGACCTTGTTGGTTTTCGTGCAGTTGAATAACCATGTTGAGGAACTTGGGAGGGCATCCGAGGTGCTCTAGTATTTGCCAAAGCCCTTTCCTGGTCATGGTGTCAAAGGCTTTGGTGAGGTCAACAAAGGTGATGTAGAGTCCTTTGTTTTGTTTTCTGCACTTTTCTTGGAGCTGTCTGAGGGCAAAGACCATGTCAGTAGTTCCTCTGTTTGCACGAAAGCCACACTGTGATTCTGGGAGGACATTTTCAATACACTCAAAATTACATAGTCCGAAAATTGTCTAGACCGGCTTTATATTTTGATTCTAGCAGCACAAAGGCAAATTTAAAACTAACTACAGTGCAACTTCGATTATCCAAAATGGTTGGCACCAGACCTATTTTGGATGACTGAATTTTTCGGATAACTGGTCATTTTTCAAAAACAGCCCAGAAGTAACAGAAAATCACATATCAATTTTTAAACAACAACAAACAACAAGGGAAGGTTTTTTAATCATTAAAATAATGTTTAATTCTCACCCAAAAAAAATGCTGGCTGCTGCCAATCCCCAACATGTTCCCAATGCTGCCGCCATCACTCAGACCTCCCAGCCGCCGATCCCTAGAGAGGCTTCCCGGGCCAGTGCAACGCTCACTGGTGAGTTGCCTGGCTCCTGTCTTCCCGTGAGCTTATTCCGGCAGAGGCTGTTCTGCATTCGAGACCTGGTTCTCGATGTTGGAGCCTGATGCAGACCCAGTCTTCGCCTGCGCACACTCCCCCCTCCTAACTGCCGCTGATCATCACTGACACCTTCCCACTGAGGTCCTGCTCCTGTCGGGAGCCCGAGGTCCCCACTCCTGCATGGGAGACTGCTCTCCTTGATGCCTGGATAAGGGATACTTCCAACCACTTGTGGCTGGGAGACAGTGACATGCAGTTTGAGAGGGAGAATGGGAGAGAAAAGTCGATAGGGGTAGATACAGAAGAAATGGAAAGAGAGAGTGAAGGGAGTTACCTGAAACGAGGACAATCATCATTCTAATTTCGTGTCAGGTGAATTTTTATTTTCAACCTGAGGTCAGTTCAGCTCCCAAAGAAATTTGGATAACTGAGGATTTCTGATTGTTTTGGATATCCTCAGTTATCCAAAATTTTTTGGAGGTAACAGACATCATTTCGAGGTCCAAAATATTTTGGATAAAAGAGAATTTCAGATAATCCAATTTCGGATAATCAGAGTTGTAATTGTACTTTGTTTATCTGGTCAAAAACATAGCTTTTAACTTTTACTGTAAGCTGTTATTATAGAAACACTCAAAGTAACGTCAACAATCTTTTGTAGACTGCTAGAAACTGGCAAAAACATGTTTACAAGTCATTTTAACCATTACAATATCAGCCTTTAATTATTATATCTAAAAATAATAATTACCACTACAAAGAAAATCAAATATAATACAATGCAAGACCCTAACCTTTTATCTGGGATTCTGAACATCGGCAACTTCAAAAACTGCACTTTTTTCGGTAGATGACAACTTCCCATCAAATGTGCTTTTCACACTCCCACTACATAATTTGAATTAATTCCACAACGCTGGCTGTGTGAAAAATTCAGGCGGGAATTGGAAACTAATTTCCATCCAGAATTTTTCCTGCTGCAGCCCTAGACATTTTTGCAGCCAGCTTGCAATCTAAACTGAACTGCAGGCTGTTCACTACAACATGCTAATGAATATGGCCAACCGCCTCACTCCTAACCCTGGCAGTCCTTCGACCCCATCCCTGGCCGTCTGTTCTCCCTCCCACCTACCCCACCCCGAGCCGTCTGTCGCCCCCCCCCCCCCCCCACCCACCTATCTAAGTCCCGCCACGCCTCCAGTGCTGCCAAGCCCAAAATTCATTGAGGCGCCAAACCGACTCGCAGCGATGGCTCAAACCATTACAGCTGGAACCACTCTGCCAGTGCCAGCAATACGCAGAACGGTTCCAGCTGCATGGGGGATTATGGGTAAGGAAGATGGCCATTGATCCCGCATTGAGCCAGCCTTCAGCCGCCACCTGCTTCTCTCCCACCAGGTACTTGGGGCCAAGAGCCACCTTTCCACCGAAGGTAAGGGAGTGTGCTGACGCGGCTGGAGGACTTGGTGGGGGGGGGGGGGAGGAGGGGACTCTCCCTCTGAAAACGGAAAATATTTGCACAACTTTTTAAAAACTCAGTTATATACCCCCACCTCAAATGTCCAGTCTCCGAAATCACTGCAACTCAACCTTATTTAGTGTAAATGCCCTGCCTGGAAGTAAGTATGCCAATTTATTCCGGGAAATAATATTACTTGTGTGTAAAAATCATAAAAGATGGAGTTTGGTGCCAAATATAACCTGACGCAATGTCTGAGCCAGTGTTATTTTAAAATTTTACTTTAAAATAAAAAAACTTTCTAGTGATATGGTCTTTTATGGTCTTTAGCTAAATTCATTTAACACTCTGTGCCCCCTGTTTTGTGCAATTTTGCACGATTTTGAAATATCACATTGCTTAAAGGGTCCGCCATTTTAAAATGATTTTGAAATCTGGAAGATTCTGAATAATGGCAGGTGTCCAGTCACGACAATCCCAGATTAAAGGTTAGGCACCTGTAATACATCGGGTAAATAGTCAAAAGAAAGTGAAAGTCATTCATTAAAGCTTTCTTCTTCTTGTGAAAGACAGATTTTGTTAATCGCTATGTTTAAAAAGCCATCTTTAGTTTCCAAGGTATTCACTTTTTGATGGTCTTCTTTTTCCTTTTCTTTTTCTTCTGTAGTTGGTTAGAGAAAAGGTAGGAATCCAATAACATTGGTTCCTCAAATTCATCAACAACCACTCTGATTTTTCTTGTCCTGTAATTCAGATCAAATTTTGCAACTTTCAATTCAATCTCATTTTCTGATGATTTATCCTGAAGTTTTTCATTTGATTCTCTTCTATTTATTTATTGGGTTTTCAAGAATGTAATTTTACCTTCTTTCTTTCAAGGTATATTCTTGATTGTTTTCCATAGTCAGTTGTCTTGTGTCATTAAACAATGACTTGTTCTCTTATAAAAATGAATCTCCTCTTCCAACCCTTTGCATCTTGATAATTATGAATCCCTTTCTCTTTAAAAAAAAATGGTTTTCAAGCTTATATCAGGCTTACAGCCTTTACATAAATATAGCAAAATAGCCTATATACTATTTGCATATGAAATATAAATCCTCTTTTTAATAAAAATACAACATTCACACATGTTGATAACAAAAGCAAAATAAAATCTCAAAGCAAAAACATTTCAGCCCCCCCATTTTCCCCTTCCCCTTAAATAAGATAAACGCATACAGTCTTTCCTTCCACTCCCGGAGCTCACAGTCTATTTTACTAATAAAATTATAATATAAAATCAAGGGCAGGTCATGAATTTACAGCAGCAATATTATACTTGTGCACCAATATAATTCAAATACAGTTGCCAGGTCTTCAGGAGGTAATAATGTTTATTTCTTAAATTATCTTTTCTATGGGAATACAACTATCCATTTCTGCTTTCCATCTTTTCAAAGAAACTGGCATGTTTGACTTCCTTGTGACTGCGACACATTTCTTGGCTATGGTCAGTGCAATCTTATTAAACGATGTTTGAAACTCATTTAAGTGGTTACTGATATCTATGAACTTCCCCAATAGATATAGTTCTGGATTACTGGGAATGTTGCTTTCAGTAATCTTAGTTAACACTTTCGATACCTCTTGCCAGAAAACATTAACTTTCACGCACACCCTTTACAGTGTGGAAAAATGTTCCTTCTTCTATTCCACATCGGAAGCATCTGTCTGATATCTCTGGCTTTGATTTGTGCAATCTTTGCGGAGTCAAATATAATTGATGGAGAAAATTGTATTGCACCAAACCGTACCTTGCATTATTGATCGAAGTTACCCCGTCCTTACACCATTCGGTCCAAGTTTGTTCTGATACGTTCACTGCTTGATCCGCTTCCCCTCTTTTCCTGGACCTATGAATTCCAAACTTTTCCCATCCATTTGCAGGGCACAATATATTTGGGTAATAAATTTCGGTATATTACCCATCCATAATGTGTGTTCCGGTTGACTCGTCCCTGATGGAGTCATATTATTCCTTCAGCTTTCTCTTTCAGAGGCCCTTAATTGCAGATAGCAAAGAAAGGTGCTATTTGGAACAGCATAATTTTATTTTATTTTGTTTGTAAGGACTCCATCCTTATAACAGCCCACAATGAATCCGATTCCTTTTTGAGACCACATATTTAAAATCCTATTCCCCATTATCATGGGCAACATTGGATTTTTATGTAATGGAGACCTTAAAGAAATTCTAATTTTCCTTCCTATACTATCATTGATATCTTTCCTAATTCTTATCTAATGAATCAGTATAGGTAATACTTCGTCTATCTCAGGTAATGCCATAAGTACCCATTTTGGTATGTATTTTTCAAGAACCTCAACTATGAGGCCAGATAAAATCTGATAGCCTCAGACCTCCTGATTTGTAGTCTTACGTCAATTTATCCAGTGCTATTCTCGGTACTTACATAAAAATCGGTAAATAGATTGGTATTGATTGGAACAAATATTGAATATTCAATATAATTTTCATTTTAACACAATTGACCCTTCCTATTAACATCAGGGACAGGTCTTTCCATTTCTGCAAATCTTTTTCTATTTTTGCCAGCAGAGGAGAATGATTCAGATTGTACAAATTATTCAAATTATTATCAAACATGATTCCCAAGAATTTAATCCCTTCACTTTTCCATTTGAGCAAACTATTTACTTTAAAGTGCTCATAGTCCTGATTTGTTGTTGGTAAAATTTCACTTCTTTTACATGTTTATTTTGTATCCTGATACTCTCCCATATTTTATTAAAATTTCCTGTAAATTTTCCATGGACCCTTCGGGATCAGACATATACAACTGTATATCATTGGAAAAAAGACTAATCTTGTGCTCAATCTACCTGATCTCGAAGCCTTTGATTTCAGGATCACCCCATTTCATTTCTGCTAGAGGTACTATTGCCATAACAAATAATGCTGGAGAGAGGGGGCAGCCCTGCCTACTCGATCAACTCAATGGAAACATTTTTGATATCTGATTATTAGTTATTATTTTTGCCTGTGGATTTTGGTGTTATGCCCTAATCCAGTTTATAAATACTCTTCCTATCCCCAATTCTTCCATTCAAGTCTATCGAATGTCTTTTCTGCATCCAAAGATGCTACTACATTGGGGTCCTTCCATGATTGAGTTAAATGTATTATGTTAAATAATTCCACCAGGTTATTTGATGTTTGTCGTCCCTTAACAAATCCTACTTGATTTGCATGTATTAATTTGGGTAAATACTGTTGTTACGAACCCAAAGAACCCCAAAACCCAGCAGCAATAGACATTCATCAAGACAAGTGGTTTTTAAAACAAAAGTTATTTTTAATCAACTTTAAACATGAAAACAGAATCAAACTTTAACTTAACTCTTCTTAACTAACCCAAATTAACCCCCTTCTAATTCTAAGTGCACGTGTATGATGTGTGTAAATTTAAGAAAAGCTATTTGGTTCATATAGAAATAGCTATTGGCTATTTGAGGCGGCGGCCCCAGTCCAGGCACAGGGTGAGCTGCGGCGGCCTCGGCCCCGGTCCAGGCAGTATGGACCGACCTAGGAGGAGAGGCAGGCCCCTCCAGCCCGGGTAAGAAACCTGCATAGGAGAAGGCCACTCCGATATAAAACCTACGACCCAAGGACCTCGCTGCCACGTCCCAGCTTGCTTGGCCACGGCACACGAACCATGGGTGTAAAGGGTGGGGCCAGTACTGCGCGCACTGCACTCCACCTAAAAGCTCCTTTGCGCAGGCCCGAGGACAGGTCCACGTCCTCCCCCTCCACGTCCTCCCCCTCCACGTCCTCCCCCTCCACGTCCTCCCCCTCCACGTCCTCCCCCTCCACGTCCTCCCCCTCCACGTCCTCCCCCTCCACGTCCTCCCCCTCCACGTCCTCCCCCTCCACGTCCTCCCCCTCCACGTCCTCCCCCTCCACGTCCTCCCCCTCCACGTCCTCTCCCTCCACGCCTTCCCCCTCAAAAGATGCTCACAAACTCAAGCTAGCATGCTGGAACATCAGAACCATGCTAGACAAGGCTGACAGCCACCGACCTGAACGTCGGTCTGCCCTCATTGCACATGAACTCCTCAGACTTGACATCGACATAGCCGCTCTCAGTGAAGTCCGCCTGGCAGATGTAGGCAGCCTCCAAGAACGCGGCGCGGGCTACACACTCTACTGGTCTGGCAAGCCTTCGGATGAACGACGCCTATCTGGTGTAGGCTTCATGGTCAAGAGCTTCATTGCCTCCAAACTCGAAAACCTTCCGACAGGCCTCTCGGACCGAATCATGTCCATGCGACTCCCCCTTCAGAACAAGCGTCACATCACCCTCATCAGTCTATGCTCCAACCCTCCAGGCGGAACCAGCAGAAAAGGACAAGTTCTACACCGACCTGCGCAACCTCATCCAACGCACCCCTACAGCCGACAAGGTTGTCATCCTGGGCGACTTCAACGCTCGTGTCGGCAAAGACTCAGAAACCTGGCCAGGAATCCTGGGCAAGCATGGCGTCGGCAAGTGCAACGACAATGGGCGCCTCCTGTTGGAGCTCTGCGCAGAACAGCGGCTTGTCATTACAAACACCCTTTTTCAGCAGAGGGACAGCCTTAAGACCACCTGGATGCATCCCCGATCCAAACACTGGCACCTCCTGGACTACATCCTGGTGCGAGAAAGTGACAAACGAGATGTGCTCCACACCAGGGTCATGCCTAGCGCGGAATGCCACACTGACCACCGGCTGGTTCGCTGCAAGCTCAACCTTCACCTCAAACCAAAGCCCAGGAACAATAAAGCCCCCAGAAAGAGGTTCAATGTTGGAAACCTGCAGTCAGACGAAGCGAGAAGAAACTTCCAGGCAAACCTCAAAGCAAAGCTCGACGATGCAATCCGCCTCACGGACCCGTCCCCTGAAACCCTCTGGGATCAGTTGAAGACTACCATACTGCAATCCACTGAAGAGGTACTGGGCTTCTCCTCCAGGAAAAACAAGGACTGGTTTGACGAAAACAGCCAGGAAATCCAGGAGCTGCTGGCAAAGAAGCGAGCTGCCCACCAGGCTCACCTTACAAAGCCGTCCTGTCCAGAGAAGAAACAAGCCTTCCGTCGCGCATGCAGCCATCTTCAGCGCAAACTCCGGGAGATCCAAAATGAGTGGTGGACTAGCCTCGCCAAACGAACCCAGCTCAGCGCGGACATTGGCGACTTCAGGGGTTTCTACGAGGCTCTAAAGGCTGTGTACGGCCCCTCACCCCAAGTCCAAAGCCCGCTGCACAGCTCAGACGGCAAAGTCCTCCTCAGCGACAAGATCTCCATCCTCAACCGATGGTCAGAACACTTCCAAGCTCTTTTCAGTGCCAACCGCTCAGTCCAAGATTCCGCCCTGCTCCAGCTCCCTCAACAGCCCCTAAGGCTAGAGCTGGATGAGGTTCCCACCCTGGATGAGACATATAAGGCAATCGAACAACTGAAAAGTGGCAAAGCAGCAGGTATGGATGGAATCCCCCCAGAAGTCTGGAAGGCTGGCGGCAAAACTCTGCATGCCAAACTGCATGAGTTTTTCAAGCTTTGTTGGGACCAAGGTAAACTGCCTCAGGATCTTCGTGATGCCACCATCATCACCCTGTACAAAAACAAAGGCGAGAAATCAGACTGCTCAAACTACAGGGGAATCACGTTGCTCTCCATTGCAGGCAAAATCTTCGCTAGGATTCTACTAAATAGAATAATACCTAGTGTCGCCGAGAATATTCTCCCAGAATCACAGTGCGGCTTTCGCGCAAACAGAGGAACTACTGACATGGTCTTTGCCCTCAGACAGCTCCAAGAAAAATGCAGAGAACAAAACAAAGGACTCTACATCACCTTTGTTGACCTCACCAAAGCCTTCGACACCGTGAGCAGGAAAGGGCTTTGGCAAATACTAGAGCGCATCGGATGTCCCCCAAAGTTCCTCAACATGATTATCCAACTGCACGAAAACCAACAAGGTCGGGTCAGATACAGCAATGAGCTCTCTGAACCCTTCTCCATTAACAATGGCGTGAAGCAAGGCTGTGTTCTGGCACCAACCCTCTTTTCAATCTTCTTCAGCATGATGCTGAACCAAGCCATGAAAGACCCCAACAATGAAGACGCTGTTTACATCCGGTACCGCACGGATGGCAGTCTCTTCAATCTGAGGCGCCTGCAAGCTCACACCAAGACACAAGAGAAACTTGTCCGTGAACTACTCTTTGCAGACGATGCCGCTTTAGTTGCCCATTCAGAGCTAGCTCTTCAGCGCTTGACGTCCTGCTTTGCGGAAACTGCCAAAATGTTTGGCCTGGAAGTCAGCCTGAAGAAAACTGAGGTCCTCCATCAGCCAGCTCCCCACCATGATTACCAGCCCCCCCACATCTCCATCGGGCACACAAAACTCAAAACGGTCAACCAGTTTACCTATCTCGGCTGCACCATTTCATCAGATGCAAGGATCGACAATGAGATAGACAACAGACTCGCCAAGGCAAATAGCGCCTTTGGAAGACTACACAAAAGAGTCTGGAAAAACAACCAACTGAAAAACCTCACAAAGATAAGCGTATACAGAGCCGTTGTCATACCCACACTCCTGTTCGGCTCCGAATCATGGGTCCTCTACCGGCACCACCTACGGCTCCTAGAACGCTTCCACCAGCGTTGTCTCCGCTCCATCCTCAACATCCATTGGAGCGCTTACATCCCTAACGTCGAAGTACTCGAGATGGCAGAGGTCGACAGCATCGAGTCCACGCTGCTGAAGATCCAGCTGCGCTGGATGGGTCACGTCTCCAGAATGGAGGACCATCGCCTTCCCAAGATCGTGTTATATGGCGAGCTCTCCACTGGCCACCGTGACAGAGGTGCACCAAAGAAAAGGTACAAGGACTGCCTAAAGAAATCTCTTGGTGCCTGCCACATTGACCACCGCCAGTGGGCTGATATCGCCTCAAACCGTGCATCTTGGCGCCTCACAGTTTGGCGGGCAGCAACCTCCTTTGAAGAAGACCGCAGAGCCTACCTCACTGACAAAAGGCAAAGGAGGAAAAACCCAACACCCAACCCCAACCCACCAATTTTCCCCTGCAACCGCTGCAATCGTGTCTGCCTGTCCCGCATCGGACTTGTCAGCCACAAACGAGCCTGCAGCTGACGTGGACTTTTTACCCCCTCCATAAATCTTCGTCCGCGAAGCCAAGCCAAAGAAAAGAAAGAAAGAAAGAAAGAAAGAAATTTGGTTCACAGTTCAATCTCACATCTCCTTCTTCCAAGTTCTCTGGATGGAGGCAACTCTTATACTGTGCACAGAATTTAACATGTATAAAGTTCACCAGGCTTTGGTACTCGAAAGGAAAATGTTTAACACTCAGGAAGGTTCGTGTAGGGTTTGCACAGAGAGATTTGTTGTTTCAGGATTTCCACAACTGAGGTACCACCATTAGTCGCCTCAATGTCTCACTGATGAAACTTGCTCCATCAGGATTTTCCAGATGGTAACCTCTTTCTTTCAGGCCATCACAGAGTTCCATTCTGTTCCACTTATTCCAAGAGAAACATTAGACAGATAGAACTTCCAGCCATCTACTTCTCTGGAGCTTTTCATCAGTTCCTGGCTTCCACTGTTCAGCTGCTTTTTAGTGTCTCACACACTAGCTGGGGGAGCTTGTTAACTTCTCTCTCTCTCTCTCTCTCTCTCTCTCTCTCTCTCTCTCTCTCTCTCTCTCTCTCTCTCTCTTTCTCTCTCTCTCCAACTGAGACTGCCAGAAAGCCCATGTGACTCTCTCACTTGTAAAACCCCCACTTTCTTCAGCAAACAACAGGAGTTCTTCTCCTTGGTCAAGATGCTGTCTTAGATAAAAAAAACCCAGGAGTGACCTTTCTGTGAGCACACTGTAAGTACTTTTTAACAGCCAGTTTGTCTCCTACAAACAATGGTCTTTCATTTCATGATGTAATTTGAATTAGCACCTACTTGTGAAATGTGCATCACATTCTCCAGAGATCCTGCAATGTTATTGAATATGAATTCTTCAGTCTTTCAAATAAGATCTGTTCTAAAATGTATGTATGTATGTAACCTACTGTAATCTTACCAAAATCCTCTCAATATTTATCCATTACACTGTCCCAGCCTATTTGCCAGTGCTTTCGCTATTATTTTATAATCTACATTTAAAAGAGATATCTGTTGATAAGATGAGGTCTTCAGAGGATCTCTTTTTTTTTGTCAACACAGTGATTATTGCCATTGAGAAGGAGATCAGTAATGTCTGAATTTTCACTGCTTGCTCTATTACATCTATAAACAAAGGCAATAACAGCACTTTAAATTCTTTATAAAACTCAACTGGAAATCCATCCTCACCTGGGGCTTCATTATTAGCCTGAAGAGTTCCCAGTGTTTTTTTTTCCAGTTTCTTCCCTAATGTATATCTAATTCCAGCCTGTCCTCATCCAACTTTGGGAGTTCCACTCCATCCAAAAATTTCTTTATTTCAACCTCCTCTCTCGGCGAGTCAGATTTATAGAATTTTTTATAATATTGTTGAAATGTTTCATTTATCTCCTTTGATTTTATGTAATTGTATCATTTTCCTTCTCTATAACACTTATGACTTTTGCTGATTCTTCAGCCTTCACTAGCCATAATAGTACTTTATGTGCTCTTTCTCCTAATTTTGTAATTCTGTTTTGTATTTAATTCTTTTGTACTTTGTGTTCATAAAGTATTGCATTGGATCTATTTATTTTCCATTGTTCTATATTTATCCTGGTCTCCCATTCTCTTTTTTAAAAAAAATTATAAAATATTACAAAGAAAGAAAATACAAAGATACAAAAATACAGATATATAAAAAGAAAAAAATACAAAATATGAAAAATAATGGTAATATCCCCCCACCCCACCCCCCATCTCTACTAGCTACAATATCTTAACTCTCTCCCACACCCTTCGGAGCCTTACAAAAAATTATACATTTAAAATTAATTAATCAACGTGCCAACTCTTTACACAGCTTTTACTTAAGATCAATAGCCATGCAATCCAAATATACACTCCACATTTTAACAAAAAAAAGAATAATTATTTCGCAAATTATAAGTTATTTTTTTCCAGATATAAACATGATTGCAGTTCATTATGCCATCTTTGTATATTCAATTCCACATAATTTTTCCAAGTTATTGCTATACATTTTCTTGCAACTGCTAACCCTAACCACAAAAATGCCAATTGTGGCTTATCAGCCAATCCCAAAGTAATAGCATTCATAGAACCCAATAAACTCACCATTAGATCCATTTGCAAATCGATTGTAAATAAATCTCTCAAAAATTTAATATCTTTTTCCCAAAAGGATTTAACTTTCTTACATGCCTATACACAGTGCATAAAAGTACCTGTCTTTTCTCCACATCTAACACACAAATCCATTAAACTAAATCCATATTTCTTCAACTTCTCAGGAGTCAAATATAATTGATGAATAAAATTATAATTAATCATACTATATCTCACATTAATTAATTTTGTAACACTATCAGTGCACATATTTGACCATTCCTCCCAAGACAATTCAACATCTAAATCTTTCTCCCATTTCTCTTTTGTCCTATATAACCCAACTTTATCCATCTTTTCTTGCAATAACCTATACATATCCAATATAAATCAAGCATTAAAATCTCAAACTTGGATTGACTTGGTAAAATTAAATCCTTATCAAATTGTGTTCGCAAAAAATCTTGAACTTGATAATAAGAAAAAATAGAATTTGTAGAAATACCAAATTTCTTTTGTAACCTATTAAATGTAGAAAATTTACCCACCTCAAAACAATCTTGTATAATACTAATTCCTTTCAGTTTCCAATTTTTCAAATAAGGATTATTTAAAGAAAATGAAATTAATTTATTCTGATATAACGGTGATTTAATCAAAATTTTTGCTTTAGAGCCTATAAATTGATCCTGCTTATACCAAATATTCAATATATGTCTTAATACTGGTAATTTATATTTTTGTAACAATAATGGATTCCATTTATAAATAAATTGACTCATTTCTTTTTCAGAAATTAGATCTAATTCAACTTTGTCCCAGACAGGTGGTTGCTGATCATCAAACAACCTATTAATGAATTTCAACTGTGCCGCTTCATATAGTTTTGAAAATGTGGTAATTGAAGTCCTCCCCATTCGTATCACCATGTTAATTTATGCATAGAAACCCTAGACAATTTACCTTAACATAAAAATAACCAAATTACTTTATTTAATTCTTTAAAAAATTTAAGGTCTCCCATTCTCTGATATTCTTTTTCTAATTTCCCTATTTCTGTCTTCAGTTTATTTATTTCTGCATTAAATTCTATTTTAATCTTTTTTGTGTATGAAATAATTTTTCCCCTTAAGTATGCCTTTAATGTGTCCCATATTAAAAAAAAACTATTATCAGTTGAACCCAAGTTAGTTTCGCAGAAAAATTCGATCTGCTGTTTTAAATTGTCTCAAATCCTCCTTTTTCAGTAACATCGTATTTAATCACCATCGGTATTTATTTTCCTGTTACTCCGATATTTGTATTACCAAGGTTAGTGCAAGTGATTCAAGTGCAGTCGAGGTAAATATTTCGTTTTTGCTACTTGGTCTTTCAGACTTGATGATAATAAAAATAAATTTAATCTAGTATGCAAGTCATTTTTTTGAATAAAATGAGTAGTCTCTCTCCTTAGGGATGGACTGCCTCCACATGTCCATCAAATTTAAATCTTTCATATATGAAAGAGTTAACTTAGCTGGTTTCGCTCTTGTTACCATTTTTGCCGATTTATCAAGGATTGGATCCAGACAAATATTAAAGTCTCCTCCAATCAATATATTTTGCCTTCCCTCTGCTGCTTTTAAAAATACATCCTTAATAAAGACTTTATCATCATAATCCAGGGCATAAATATTCATTATCGTCCAAGATTCTGAGTAAAGTATGCCATTTATCATAACATATCCACCTGCTTGGTCCATTGAAATACTTTCCAAGGCAATCAGGACATTTTTATTCATCAGGATTGCCACTCCTGCTGATTTTCAATTCAATGATGAAGAAAAGTCCTGCACCCCCCCTCCCCCCCCACACCACCGCAGTTTATCATATTCCACTTTAGTAAGTTGTGTTTCTTGTAGAAATACCACAACGGCTTTTATCTTTTTAAAATATATGAGTATTCTTTTGCTTCTGACACCCCCATTCAAACCATTAGCATTAAAACATAAACTTCAATGACTTATCCATACCAGCATATTTAAAAATTCTGTGCAAATAAATAGTAGTTATGTGGTTTGTACCCCCACCCTAAGTTACATGCAACCTCCGCTTCAGCAGTGACGTAGTCAAGAAGCTCCCAAGGCCTGCGAAAAAAAATCCTGTGAAAGCCTCCAGGGATAAAGAAGAACTCCACTCTAAAGTGCCATCTTGAAAAGTATACTCCCCTGTTGATGCCATTATCCCCCTTAAACCAAAGTTGTACCATGCTGTACCTTCAGTACCTCTTTCCACTCTCTGAGCTCCCTGAGAACCGTAGATAGGATAAAAATTTGAGTCCACCTTAAAGCAAAAAAAAACTTTGTCCTTAAATATCTTTTTTACACCAGTCTTTTCACAGTCGACTTTCTTGTTCTTCATAACTGTCAAATAAACTCTTCCACCTCCTCCTTAGATTTAAAGTATCTTATGTTACCCTCAGAGACTTCCACTCTCAACATTGCTGAGTACAACATCGTATATTTAAAGTTTTTTTCGCGGAGTTGCCTCTTGACCACGTTGAATTCTCTTCTGAATGACCACATTGCTGAAATCCTGGAAGAAAATAATTGCTGCATTGTCCCATTTATGGGAGAACGAGAGTCCCATGTATTCTCATAAGCAGCTCTCAGGATCATCTCTGTTCTTGTGAAGCGCAGCAGACTCACCAAAACAGGTCGAGGGCAGGCTTCACCCATTTTCCTTGGTCCCAGCATTCGATGAGCACGTTCAATATGCACTCGATCACTGAGTTCCTCAGTGCGAAGGACTTGAGGATCCAAGTCTCAAAGAATTTCACGACATCTCTGCCTTCTGCACCTTCTCTCAGGCCAACTATTCGTACATTGTTCTTCCGACTGAAATTCTCCATGTGATCCAGTTTATCTAGAAGAAGCTGCTTATCTATGACCCATTGTTCAGCCTGTTTTTTAATTCCTCGATTTGCTTATCATGTTTACTGAGATCTCTCTCGGTGCCATCCATTCTTTCAGTTAAGTCATTAATGGCTTCACCCACCTCTCTTACTGAAGTGGTAACCACTTTAATGGTCATCTCCACATTTGTCAATCGTTATCCCAGACCTCCAAATTCTTGCAACAGAGTTTCCACGTCCACTGTACATTGGGAGTAGGAGGTATCTCCACCTGTATTGTCCGTCGAAGCGACTGGTGAAACTGGAGTTTTTTCCATTGCAGATTTTTTTTTTTATCCGTGTGTTCTTTTAGTCATCCTTCAGTTGTTTTACCACTTTTTGGTTATTTTTTAGAGAATTTTCTCGGTGACTTTAGAAAAGCACATCTGCTCGGACACCCAGCATGGCCACACCCACCCTGAATCCCTTTCTCAATAACTGGATTAATTTCCTCAGCAGTTATTCTTTTTTTCTTGTTGGTCTTACCAATTCTTGTCAACTCCTCCTTGAGCTTTTATTTTGGTTACCTTTAAAAATGAAGCATCATCAGATTCAGTTTTGTTTCTAAGTATAAAGTTAAAATCCTTTAAATCACTGTTTTCTGGAATTTCCAATATTTCTTTGTTCCTTTTCAACGTTTTGTGCTCTGATGGCATTTGCACTATATTGTCAGATTTGTTTCCAGACATTTGTTTTATTCCTGCCCCTTATTTAGTTTTGGAGGAATAACCACCAGCAGGATTTGCAGCATTTTCTAATGCATTATTTTCATCCATTTTTGATGAAAACACTTTCTTCTTTACTGATTTATTTTTGTCAGTAAGATTTTCTTAAAAAAAACTTTTTTTTATTCTTTTGAAGGTTCCTTGAGGTTGACAACAGATATATTGAAACATTGTTGACTGTTTCTGAGCAATATCATTCTTTCTTTCTCATGGTTCATTGATTGACCATCCAAGCACAGTTTTAATAGCATAAGCTCTATCCCTCATGCAAGGTATTACTTTTATTGGTTCCAGAACTTTTTGTACATCTAAACTGATTAGCATCTCAGAGCTATCTTCTGGTATACAAACCTTCCTCAGATATGACCACTGATTCACATCACTTTGATAGAGGATGTTTCCTTTATGCACAGTGTATATACGCCTGGAAAATCACAAAAATCATTGCTGTGTTTTGCAGCAACCTCTAAACCTGAAACCATGTTAGTTTCAACTATCATTCTTTATCCCATGGTTTTCAGTCGAATCGGCTTTTTTTCCTTCAAGATTAAGCCTTTTCATAAGCCCCACAGTGCAAAATGACTCAGTGCTTTCTGGGTCAAGAAATACATAAGTACGTACTGTTGCATTCACGTCTTTGGCCTTAATTTGTAGAGGTACAAATCCAAGAATTTGCAGTTATTTGCACTGGCTCCAGAAAGACCAACCCTGAAGCTTCAGCACTGTTTTCAATTGCTTCTTTCCTCTTCTTTTGTTCCTTTTCCGTATCTTTCTTTTCCTTGAAGACTTGTATTCCTGGGTCAAGAAATACGTAAGTACGTACTGTTGCATTCACGTCTTTGGCCTTAATTTGTAGAGGTACAAATGCAAGAATTTGCAGTTATTTGCACCAGCTCCAGAAAGACCAACCCTGAAGCTTCAACACTGTTTTCAATTGATTCTTTCCTCTTCTTTTGTTCCTTTTCCATATCTTTCTTTTCCTTGAAGACTTGTATTCCTGGGTCAAGAAATACATAAGTACGTACTGTTGCATTCACGTCTTTGGCCTTAATTTGTAGAGGTACAAATGCAAGAATTTGCAGTTATTTGCACTGGCTCCAGAAAGACCAACCCTGAAGCTTCAGCACTGTTTTCAATTGCTTCTTTCCTCTTCTTTTGTTCCTTTTCCGTATCTTTCTTCTCCTTGAAGACTTGTAGCATTTTGGGATGCTTTTGATTACATATGTTGCAGCTGAGTCACCTTTTGCAGCCTTGGCTGATGTGTCCTTTACCCAGACAGCCAAAACATACTCCATTTTCTTTCAAAAAAGTGATTTTCTCACTATGCTTCTTCTTATCCATCTGTGCACACTTTCCCATATCATGCTTATTATTGCATAACAGGCATTTTTTTCCTTAACTTCACTGTCCGAGAGGTGGCAAATGTACTCTTCCTCATTTTGGGTTGAGGATACAATTTGAACTTTTCAACTTCTTTACTCATGATTTTCTTCTTTGGCTTGGCTTCGCGGACGAAGATTTATGGAGGGGGTAAAAAGTCCACGTCAGCTGCAGGCTCGTTTGTGGCTGACCAGTCCGATGCGGGACAGGCAGACACGATTGCAGCGGTTGCAAGGGAAAATTGGTTGGTTGGGGTTGGGTGTTGGGTTTTTCCTCCTTTGCCTTTTGTCAGTGAGGTGGGCTCTGCGGTCTTCTTCAAAGGAGGCTGCTGCCCGCCAAACTGTGAGGCGCCAAGATGCACGGTTTGAGGCGTTATCAGCCCACTGGCGGTGGTCAATGTGGCAGGCACCAAGAGATTTCTTTAGGCAGTCCTTGTACCTTTTCTTTGGTGCACCTCTGTCACGGTGGCCAGTGGAGAGCTCGCCATATAATACGATCTTGGGAAGGCGATGGTCCTCCATTCTGGAGACGTGACCCATCCAGCGCAGCTGGATCTTCAGCAGCGTGGACTCGATGCTGTCGACCTCTGCCATATCGAGTACCTCGACGTTAGGGGTGATTCCACGTCCCTCAATAAGCTCCACCAAATCCTTAAAAGTAACGGTTACATTGTATCTTTGATATTCAACAACTTGTCTTCTCCATAATTCTCACATCTGGTTTGGTAATTTATCTTTTAATTTCATAAAAGCTTGAAATTGAAGTGGGTCACCATCAAAAATTGGAATTTTTTATCTTGGGCAGAGAAGAGAGTTAACAATGCAGCCATTTAATCCTGTCTTGTCATGTCTAGGTTTACGTTACTTTGTTCATCCAGATTTCTGATCCTTGCTGGGAGCACCTGGTATGACCCTGTAAGGGACAATATTTGGCTCCTATCGTGGTCCAATGCAGCCATCATTGGGGTTTGATCTCTGACTCCTTGAAACAACCTCGTTAATTCAGAGTCTCTTACATCTCGCCTTCATGGTGCTGGCTCAACCTCTCCTCTGCCTGTTTCAAGATCAAGTCCATATTGTGCTATAGCACTGGCTCAGCACCAAGTTTTAATCTGCTTAGTCCTTGACCAATCGGTTCTTATTGTTCTGGCACTGGCTCAGCTTTTCCAAGTCTAGGCCCATATTATGGTTCAATGCTGGCTCAGCTTTAATATCTAATAGTTTCTTTTCCTGAAGTCCTTCATCAATAATTTACTTTGAGCACTAGATACCACTGAACTTTCTAGTGCCTGTGACCTGGCTTCATTAACTGCAATTTTTTTTGTCCAGTTCCATTCGCTCTTTTTGTTTATTTTTTAAGCTCTGCCTCCTTATTTTCTAAGTCCATTTCAAGTTGAAGTGTTTTCTATGTTAAGAACTGTCGCGTCTGTTTGAATTCTATGCAAAGATTCAGTACTTGAAACTCTGGACCATGCTCTCGAGCTCCTCTTGGAAATATTTTTGAATTTTTAAAAAATTTTTCACACTATGAACCATATTGACCAAAATACACATAAACCTTTCCCTTACACAGTGTCATTTTCTCCCCTTTTTCCCCCTTCCCTTCCCTCCCTCCTTCCCACCCCCCTCCCCACCCACTCAATGTTCAACATAAATGATATATTAAATCCATTAAAACAATCTCATCACACAACGAAAATAAACAAGAAAATTGTGTCATCCACTTTTACACACTGGGTCAGTTCATTTCGTCTTCTTCTCATTCTGTCATTTTAGGTGGTGGAGGTCCGTGGTAGGACTTCTCTTTTGTGTTCCATGTATGGTTCCCAAATTTGTTCGAGTACTGTGATGTTATTTCTTTAATTATATGTAATTTTTTCCAGTGGAATACATTTATTCATTTCTATGTACCGTTGCTGTATTCTCAGGCTATCTTCTGATTTCCAGGTTGACATAATACATTATTTTGCTACAGCTAAGGCTATCATAATAAATCTTTTTTGTGCTCCATCCAAATCGAGTCCAAGTTCTTTACTTCTTATATTACTTAGAAGAAAGATCTCTGGATTTTTTGGTATGTTGCTTTTTGTGATTTTATTTAATACCTGATTTAGATCTTCCCAAAACTTTTCCACTTTCTCACATGCCCAAATTGCATGTACTGTTGTTCCCATTTCCTTCTTACAGCGAAAACATCTATCTGATATTGTTGGGTCCCATTTATTTAACTTTTGGGGCGTGGTGTATAGCCTGTGTAACCAATTATATTGTATCATGCGTAACCTCGTATTGATTGTATTTCTCATAGTTCCAGAGCATAACTTTTCCCATGTTTCATTCTTTATGTTTAGATCTTGTTCCCACTTTTGTTTGGGTTTACAGCTTATTTCCTCGTTCTCTTTCTCGTGCAGTTTGATGTACATGTTTGTTATAAATCTTTTAATTATCATTGTGTCTGTAATTACATATGCAAAATTGCTTCCTTCTGGTAACCTCAGCCTGCTTCCCAATTTGTCCTTCAAATAGGTTTACAGTTGGTGGTATGCAAACATTGTACCGTGAGTTATACCATATTTGCACTTCATTTGTTCAAAAGATAATAATTTATTTCCTGAAAAACAATTTTCTATTCTTTTGATCCCTTTTCTCTCCCATTCTCTGAAGGAAAGGTTATCTATTGTGAAAGGGATTAGTTGATTTTGCGTCAATATTAATTTTGGTAGTTGATAATTTGTTTTTTTCCTTTCTACGTGAATCTTTTTCCAAATGTTGAGCAGATGGTGCAGTACTGGTGAATTCCCATGTTGCATCAGCTTTTCATCCCACTTATATAGTATATGTTCAGGTACCTTCTCCCCTATTTTATCTAGCTCTAATCTGTTTTTTTCCCTTGTTTGATAAAAATCTGATAGGTATCTTGGAAATATTTGACGCACTATTGTGCAATCTTATTTGGTCCTGTAAGTCTGTAAGACAATACTTTAATCTCTAACAATTGCTCCATTTTAGATTGTTCATCCTTCACACCATCACCTTGTGGTAATACTTCAGCCAATACCTTGTGATTAATCTTTGTTCCTATTAATGTGTTTGGCAGTAATTCTGTGTGATCCATATTCCCAGCAGCTGAAACCTTATTCAGATCCTCCCTCAGTCTTGCTTGAAGAGCTGCCTTGTTTCCCTTTGCATCTAATTGCCGTTTTTGTAATTCATCTATAAATTCTGGCTTCTTCGTCTTCTCGACACATAGCTCCCTAGCAGCCATAGCTGCTGTTTCCTCCATAGTGTTGTTCGTCGTAGTCAGATATCAAATATGCATAACACTCTCTCCAAAACCAAAACACTCCACATAGGACAAACAGATTCAATCCCCCAAAGTGTTCTAATCTGTAATAAATGCATCTTACCTCCTTACTCCTTCAAACAATGGTTTTGATTGTTGTTTGTTTCTCCTTATTGAGCTGCTGCAAACAGGACCCAATTGGTCCATTCTTCTTCCAAATTCGATTTCCAATTTTCTATTTCTTCCAATCCGTCCAGGTTTCTTTCACTTAATTGTCTTGCTTGAAGATCTGTCTTCTATTGACTATCAAGTCAATAGTCCAAATTTTCTTTTGACTAGTCTTTTTTATTAATTAATGAGGCAATAATCCATCTTTTTTTAACTTAATTATTGTGACCATTTTCCTTTATAATCGCTTGAGAATATTTAGCTCAGTGTTCTGACTCATTAACGAAGTCCGTTCCACTGTTTATTTGCACTCTAAACAGTAAACTATACCTAAACAATTAATAAATGAATAAGAAGATATTAATACATTAAAAATTACACGGTCAAAAAAAATTGTCTAGCCTGGCTTGATTCTAACAGCACAAAAGGAAATTCAAAATTAACTTCTTTGTTTATCTAAGATGGCTGAAAATGCAGTTTTTAACCTTGACTGTAAGCTGGTATGATAGAAACAACCAAAGGAATGTCAACAATCTTTTGCAGACTGTTAGAAACTGGGAAAACTATGTTTATAAGTCATTTAAACCCTTGTAACTTGAGGATCAGGTCAAAATTTTAAATTCTTTTCCATTTAAACCGCATTAAATTAGCTACACAAACAGTTCAACTGATCTTATTTTAAAAGTATATTTAAACTATTTAAAATTTTATTTTGAAAGACAACCTAGTTCACTTTTCAGAAGGGCTACTGTGTGGAGACTTGCAGTACAATGGTTTACTGCAATACCAAGAGTATCTTCGGAACTGGTGTTGGGATGTGGGCCAGGTTTACCAGTCCATTTTATTCAAGCTTGCTGATAACACAAAATGTATGCGCACATGGTATACTGATTCATGCCATCCCAAGCTTGTGGAAATGCATTAGTTTAATGAAGTTCAAGGTTGTTGAGCAATCATGTCTCCTTTCTCCTCCTACTCAATTTCTTGGCGCTTTTCTTGAATGCCTATCCAGTTTCCTTTTGAAGTCATTAATCATCCACTTCAACTGCACCTGTTGGCAGCTAAATAGTGCCACTGTTTATTGGTATATTGTGTATATTTTTTTAAAAAGGTTCTCACATCTTTCTTTTGTCCATTACTCAAAAACCTTAAATTTTAGTTACCAACGGCTGAAGAATATTTTTTTAAATCTTGGCAAAAATGTGTTATAATTGTGCACCTTTATAAAATTTCTCCTCAATCTCTACTGACAGAGATTTGCCACCTCTCTGACAGTGGTAGATAAATAAATTAAGGAAATTAATTTATACCCAAGTAAAGATCTGAACACACTGTGATTAGCCTACCACCACAATTACTCGACAGCAGACGCAATCTCACTGGCTCTCCATTCGGCCCTGCATCACTCAGGCAACAGCAACATGTACAACAGGCTACTTTTCAGCAAATGCAGATCTGCTTTCAACATCATCATACCCTCAGTACTGGCCAACAAGCTTCAAAACCTGGGCCTCTGCAACTGGATCCTTGACCCTCATTGGAAGACCAAAGTCACTATGAATTGGAAACGACTCCTTACTGACAATTAGCACAGGATGCATACTTAGCCCACTGCTCTACGTGCTCTACACCCATCTGCAAATTTGCTGATGATACCACGGTCATCAGGAAGCAGACAGTAGAGGTAAATCAGCTGGTTGAGTGCTGTCACAACAACAGCCTTGCATTCAATGTTAGCAAAACTAAGGAATTGATTGTGGAATTCAAGAGTACACAAACTAGTCCTCTTCGAAGGGTCGGCAGTGAAAAGGGTTAAGAACTTAAAATTCCTAGATGTCAGCATCTTTGAAGATCTTTTCTGAGGCCTCCGTGTTGATGCAATCACGAAGAAGGCTCACCAGCGGCCCTACTTCGTGAGGAGTTTGAGAGATTTGGTGTGTTACCAAAGACTCTTGTAAATTTCTACAGGTGTACCATGGAGAGCACCCTGTCTGGTTGCATCACTGTAGTATGGACATACTACAGATAGGAAAAAGACTACAAAGAGGTGTGAACTTGGCTAGCACCATCATGGGCAAAAGTCTTCACTCCATTAAGGACATCTATAGGATGCTATTTACATTTAAGGGCCTCAACATCCTCCCCCCTCTCCTCCCCAACCACCACCCATATCTCCAATCTGCTTTCGCCATACTCCGCTCCCAAGCAGCTCATGTTACCTACAACAGGATGCCTGGCTGTTCCACATACTAAATGCTCACAACGTGGATACTGGGCCTTTGCAGTTGTGGCCCACGAGTAACAGCATTCTCCCGACCATTAAACTAGCCACCTCCCTCAACTGCTTTAAATCCAGGTTAAAAACGTACCTTCTGTGTTAGTGTTTAATGGTCTGAAACTCTTTGTACATTCTTAACCTCCAACCGCATTGGACTATTCACTGCAATTGTGGTCTATTTATAACATCTTAATCTATTCTGTAAATAGTTGTACTATTTTCAATTGATTGCCTTGGTTTATACAGCACTTTGGTCAATGCAAGTTGAAAAAATGTGCTGTGTAAATAAAGAACTTGAACATTGTCTCAAGAAAGCAGCCCTCTAACCTACATGATCATCACCACCAAGGCCATGACCTCTTCACATGGCTACCATCAGGAAGGAGGTACGAGAGCCTGAGGATGAACACCCAATGTCACAAAAATAGCTTCTTCCCCTCTGCCATCAGATTTCTGAATGGACAATGAACCACGTATGCTACCTCATTTTTCTCTTCCTTTAGCACTAATGTATTTATTTAAAAATAGGTAATATACAGCAATATTTGCATCTATGAGGCTGTTGCAAAAACAACAAATTTTGTTACATGTTCATGATGATGAATTCTGGTGCTGATTCTATTGCAAAAGCAGAGCTGAAGTCCCATGTATTTGATTTTTTTTTTCTTTGGCTTGGCTTCGCGGACGAAGATTTATGGAGGGGGTAAAAAGTCCACGTCAGCTGCAGGCTCGTTTGTGGCTGACAAGTCCGATGCGGGACAGGCAGACACGATTGCAGCGGTTGCAAGGGAAAATTGGTTGGTTGGGGTTGGGTGTTGGGTTTTTCCTCCTTTGCCTTTTGTCAGTGAGGTGGGCTCTGCGGTCTTCTTCAAAGGAGGTTGCTGCCCGCCAAACTGTGAGGCGCCAAGATGCACGGTTTGAGGCGTTATCAGCCCACTGGTGGTGGTCAATGTGGCAGGCACCAAGAGATTTCTTTAGGCAGTCCTTGTACCTTTTCTTTGGTGCACCTCTGTCACGGTGGCCAGTGGAGAGCTCGCCATATAACACGATCTTGGGAAGGCGATGGTCCTCCATTCTGGAGACGTGACCCATCCAGCGCAGCGTGGACTCGATGCTGTTGACCTTTGCCATCTCGAGTACTTCGACGTTAGGGGTGTAAGCGCTCCAATGGATGTTGAGGATGGAGCGGAGACAACGCTGGTGGAAGCGTTCTAGGAGCCGTAGGTGGTGCCGGTAGAGGACCCATGATTCGGAGCCGAACAGGAGTGTGGGTATGACAACGGCTCTGTATACGCTTATCTTTGTGAGGTTTTTCAGTTGGTTGTTTTTCCAGACTCTTTTGTGTAGTCTTCCAAAGGCGCTATTTGCCTTGGCGAGTCTGTTGTCTATCTCATTGTCGATCCTTGCATCTGATGAAATGGTGCAGCCGAGATAGGTAAACTGGTTGACCGTTTTGAGTTTTGTGTATTTGATAGCTCTGTGGTAAACCACCTGAAAATCCTCAGTAAGAACTCGGTGAAGTAGCTGAAGTCCCTTGTCTTTGATAACTTTGTGGTAAACCACCTGAAAATCCTCAGTAAGAACTTGGTGAAGTAGCTGAAGTTCCTTGATTTGATAGCTCTTTGGTAAACCACCTGAAAATCCTTAGTAAGAACTTGGTAAAGTAGCTGAAGTCCCTTGTCTTTGATAGTTCTGTGGTAAACCACCTGAAAATATTCAGTAAGAACTTGGTGTCCTTTTGAAGATGTGATGATCTTTATTTTAGCTTTATAAACATTCAGTGTTAAGTTGGTACCAGTCATCTTTTATTTACGAAGCCATGTGCATGAACTAACACATCCCTCTGTTCTGGAATACATTCTAATTCTGTGCTTTTAAGTCTTCATCACTTCTCCCCATCTGCCCTTTTTTGGCAACATGCACAAGTCCTGTTGCACTTGATTTAGATTATTTTAAGTGTAATATCAAAGCAGATTTTGACATCTTCCTTGAACAATTTTTTTTATTCCAAGTTGACACTCTCCTTCCTATTCCACAAGCATCAATATTCACAAGCCTTTTATTATGTGATAGTTCAGCAAATTTCTTTAAATCCCTCCATCTTTTAAAAGCATTATATCAACAGCAAATATTGACATATTCAGGACAAAAAAAATCTGATTCTGTAGTAGTTGTCCTCATTGGCAACAATGATTAATCAGTGTACTGACAGAAGGTTGGGATGTTTGTCAAATGGTGCAAGAACAATCTGAGTCTCATTGTGGACAGACAAGCGAGATGATTGAGGACTTGTAGAGGATCAAGGTCAGTGACTCTCCACTACACATCAATGGCTCTGGGTGAGTGTCAAGGGAACAAAGTTCTCTGGTGTGCCATATTAATCAGAAAGGTGCAGCAGTGCCTACACTTTTTCAGGAATTTGAGGAGGACAGAGTTACTGACCTCCATCTTGATGAGTGCAGTTGAGATAATCCTGTCTTACTGCATCATTGTGTGCTATGGTAGCTACAAAGCATTGGACCAGATGTCAATCCAGAGGATTGTGAAAATGGCCGAGAAGATCCCTGGGGGGCTCCCTTTCCTCCATTGATAACATTCATCAGAAGCATTGCTTAAATAGGGTTCAAAGAATTATTGAAGATCCCTACCATCCATTGCACAGTAACTTTGACTTACTACAATTAGGCAGGAACATCAAAATCAGGAGTGACTGGCTTTTATTATTGATGAAAGGTATCCCATAAATTTAAGAATCTTATAAATGAAACTGAATAATTTATTAAGAATTTATTAAGAATTTTTTAAATTTAGAACTACAGCACGGTAACAGGCTCTTCTGGCCCATGAGTCTGTGCCACTCAAATACCCCAATTAAACTACAAACCCCAAATGCTTTGAAAGATGTGAGGAAACCCATGCAGACACAGAGGGAACATATGAACTTCTTATAGACCACACCAGATTCAAGCCCAGGTTGCTGGCATTGTAATAGTGTTATGCCGCTATAAATTTACCGCTATAAATTTACCTATATACTATTTAAATGCTAAAATATATAGTAAATAAGTTAAGTTGCATTGTTGAGACCTTAAACTCAGCTCAAAATCCAATCTATGCTGATCAGGAATACAAGTCGTCCATTGAAAAACCAATTAGGTGTCCAAGTCGGCCCTTACAAAACCCAACTGCGACAGATTTTCATTGAAATTTTTATTGAAAACAACAACACAATTAACACCTTTCAAAATCGCTCTCATTGTCTAAAAACAACACATTTAGAACCCTTCAAAATCACTCTCCCTATCATCATCTGAAGCAAAAATGGCAGCAAGCACTTCCACACTTTCACTGTTTAAACAGTCATTATTTGGGTTCCAGTCTGTATCTGATAAGGTGGTTTCAGCTTCATTGTCAGTGTCCCACAACAAATCATCTTCCATGGCATCAATTGATTCATTAAATGATTAAATCATTTTATCACAGTCTCTACTTTAACTTTGTCCCATACCTTGAGTATGAAATTACACAGCATATCAAGTGATGCAACGTTCATTGCCCCGCCTCTTGTAAACAACTTTCCTGCATTCAACATCTATGTATTCCATTCCTCACTCACATGATCTTTGATGGCTTGTTCAAGCAGACATGGAGAGGTTGCAATATAGATGTCAAACCACCTGGGATAACAGCCTGTAAGTATTATGTAGCACTAATCTACTGTTAGTGTTCTCAGTTAAGTGGCTATGAAATCTATCCAAGACAAGCAAACTCCATTTTTTGCGTAAACTGTCTGTCCCACACATTGTCTATACATAGTTTTATGCCATTTTCATCCATCCATCCTTTTTCATGAAAATGTACAAAAAAATACCTGTAGGGAATTTCATTTTTGGTTTAATTTTGCGTTTGAAGATTACCATGGGTCTTAACTTTGTCCCGCCAGCCATGCACGATAACACCACGGTAAACCTGGTCCTTTTGTTGCCTGTACTTCTGGTTTACACAGTTTTAACATCTTTCCATTCCACTGTTCTATTACCTATCATTGTCAAAATTCATGGGGGTTTCGTCCATGTTTTTGATATTTGCCGGTTCCATATAATAAACTGGTGAAAACTTACAACTGTATGATCAAAATCTTTTGGTAGTTTCCGTGCAATTTTTGTTTTTTTGTGTAATACCAGATTTTTCCTGTTCATGAAATGATTGCAACAGCCTTCTGTTCCCTCAAAATCATTACTGAGTTCTGGGTGTGACTTGACCAACTGCAGTTCAAATGTTCTTATTTTATTTGGGGTGACTGTAGCAATCTTGCCTCTGTTCGCATATCCATTCTGCAATGTGATTTTCCAACTCTGGCCACTGATTGATTCCTTTTCTCAAAGAGCATTGACTTTTTGTTTTTTTTCTTAAAGTTTCTTCTTTCTTACTCTAATCTCTGACTAACTTTTGTGCACATCAAATTTTCTTGCAGCAGTGCAGTTATTAGTTTTCTTGGCCATTTCTATCACTTTCAACTTAAAGCTCGCTTCATATTTTTGTCATGTATTGCATTGTGTCGATGGAGCCTCCATGATAGCCATCACCTCCAGCCAGCACCCAGTAGATCTATGGCAGGACGACGTATATGCCGGTCAAAGGCCTATCTCAGGCATCGTGAACTGTTGAGGTCGACATGTACGCCAGTCAGCGGGGCACCTCAGGCAACCAGAAAAATTGGGTCAACTTCAATGCCAGATATACCATAAAACTCATAAAATGAGGCTGAAAAAGGCGGTTGAACTGTATGCCGAAATATACAGCTATTTGTATTTCTTTGTAGATACAGAATGTGATTATTATGTGCTGTATGAAAAGTGTCTATACACTGTAGTCTGGAGAAATGATATTTCATCTGGCCTTATATGTAATGCCAGATAACCTTGAAATTGATCTCCATTAGCTAATATTGATTGTTAGTCACTGGTAATATTGTAGGTAAGTTCATCTAACATATACGGGATAATATGAATTTTCTTACTAAGCTGGAATTGTGTCGCTGTGAGTGAAGAGTCAGTAGTATAGTATAAAATGAAGATATTCATTTTAGTGAAATTATGTTGGTGCTTTTGAAGATATCCATTTTATCCTACTCCTTGCTCTTACCCAATCAGTTTGTAGTTTTCTGTCTCCTTCATTGTTTATTCATTTTCTTTTAGAAGCCAACAACAGAATCCTTCTCTCACATGAAATCAAAACTAAACATTTGCACAAGATATTTAGGTTATGTAGGACTTTATCTAACTGTTGGAATTGGCCATGCCCAGCCAGGTCTGGCCAAATCAAGAGCATTATTGTAGCAGGAATGAAAAGATGTGAAATTTTACTGTCTTGGAGAAATTCCTGACCTAACACCCAGGCTTCTGGAAGGCACAGAGCATTTCTGATCTCTCTGGTGGCTGATGGAATTGAACCATCCAGTAGAAGTATCTGAAACATCCAAATCATTCATCCCTGTTGTTGTCTAAATTGAATTATTTACTATCATGTGTAATGCAGATAAACCACATTTTTACTCTTGGGTAACTTGCCATGTTGAGGCTGATTTACATGGAAAAGAGTGTGTCAATAAAATAAAAGTATTGTAATAATGTCTCATAATATTAAAGTGCATAATATAATGTCTCATAATATAAAGTGCAATGTATAATGTTAAAGAGAAAAGTACAGTTAAACAGTGCAAGACATCATCATGGACCAATAGGTGGTCCATTCAAGCATCTGATAGAAGAGGGAAAGAAACTGTCCTTGAATCTGGAGGTCCGTGCTTTCAACACGCACATGGAAAGGAGAGAGAAATGAGTGTGTGACCAGGGTGGGATGTGTCCTTTTATATGTTGACTGCTTTGCTGAGGCAATAACAATGTTCAAGTTAATGTTGGGGAGATTGGTCTGCGTGATGGTTGGCGTTACAGTTAGCACAATGCTTTTACAGCGCCAGAGATCGGGACCAGGGTTCGAATCCCGCGCTTGTCTATAAGGAGTTTGTACATTCTCCCCATGTCTGCGTGGCTTTGGATTCCTCCCACTGTTCGAAATGTACCGGGCGTGTTTGTTAATTGGGTGCAATTCGGTGGCATGGACTCATGGGCTGAAATGGCCTGTTATTGTGCTCTTTCTAAATTCAAAATTTAAAGATATGTTCACAACTCTAGTTTCCTGTGGTCTTTGGCAAAGCAGTTCCTTAACCAAGCTGAGAAACATCCAGATAGGATACTTCTTATGCTGCATCTATAAATATTAGTAAGAGACATTGGGTTAAATTTCCTTAGGCTTCTGAGGATGTAGAAGCTTTGGTGTGATTTTTTTTGGCCATTACTTTGAGTGGTTCAAGATTCAAAATTCAATTTATTATTATAGTAATAAAACAGTGTTATATTACATTAAATTTCTCTTTGCCTGCTGCAAGGCAGACAGATTTGCCACCAGCAGGAATTGCCTAAGTGCTTCTTACAGTTAAAGAGAGAAACAAAAGAGAGTCCTTCCAGAGTCATGGAGTATCCGTAGATGCCCTTCCACAGCCCCCGCAGCCGCACATTGTGAAGTCCAAACCATTGGCAACCCAAGCTCTAGATCTGAACCTTCAAGGTCAGGAATCCTTCAGTGCTCTCGGCACCACATTGCGTCCCAGTTCTGATACCTGGTAGCCCTCCAGCCAGTTCAAGCCCGGCTTGAGTCTCCCAACAGCATTCTCCAGCTTCCATGGGTTCTTCGCCTTGAGTCACCAGCAGCTTACCACATGCATTGATCCCTCAGCCGGAGAGCCCCCTCACTGATCTGCAGCTGTGGTCACTGGCCCTGCAGGTGGTCTCCTCTGCTTCTCCTTCCCAGATGTGACATGATCTTCTCATCCTCTGGTGCCTTGATCCAGTCCTCCAGTTCCCTGGAGTCTATAGCCCCTCGTTAATAGGCACTGCCATATTGGGTGCCGACCTGCGGACACGATATTTCAACTAAAACCACCGTTGGCTCCTTCAGCGGGCTGTTCAAAGCCCATGCAGAGTCAACAGGGTGGCTAAACCCTGCAGGAGTGCTTCATCTCTGCTCCCCACGGGTCTGCTCCAGCACCAACGCTGCCACTACAGTGGCTCCGGCATCACAGATTACAGGACATATTGGGGATATTTATTCAGAGCCATACAGTATAGAAACATCTTGTCCTTTTGGCCTATTTGTCCAGACAACTAAGCTAGTCTCATTTCCCTGCATGTCTCACCTTCCTATTCATATACCTGTTTATTTTTGCAATAAATGTCCCCTCTTCTCCCATTTGCACTGGTGCCTCATTCCATGTACCCATCACCTTCTATGTGTAGACTGCCCCTTGTGTTCCTCTTAGATACAGTTCCTCACACCTTAAATCTATGCCCACTAGTTTTAGATTCTGAAAAAAGGCTATAACCATTTATTTTGTCTACGCTCCTTGTGATTGCTCTGTTCAAAAACTTGGCATTCAGAAATATATTAAAACTATTAACAATAACATTTAAAAATTGCAGTCAAAATTAACAAAAACATGAAAAACAAAAAGCACATTTTAAAAAAAGGTATCACTTCTCGAGAAATGGTGTGAGTAACAACTTGAGCCTCATCATGGACAAAGTGAAGGAGATGATCGTGGACTTCAGGAGAACCAGGAACAACCACGCTCCATTACACATCAACAACTATGCAGTAGAGGGAGGGAGAGCACCAACTTCCTTGGTGTTCACTCAACTAGTGATTTATCGTGGACACTCAATATCTCCTCATTTGTCAGGAAGGCGCAACAGCGTCTGCTCTTCCTGAGGAGACTGAAACAGGAAGGCTACCAGCCACCATCGTGTCATATTTCCACAGGAGCACTATCGAGAGCATCCTGCCTGGCTGGCTGCATCACAGTGTGGTAAGGTTGCTGCAGAGAAATGGGTCAGAGGTTAATCCACAGGACCATAAGATAGGCAGAGAGGAACACTGGAGAGCTTTGTAAAAGTAGTTTTTTAAAATTCATGGAAATTAATTGTTGCATAAATTCAACTTCTACAACTACTGAAATTGTACATTGTTTCCATTTACGAACTATATGTAGAAAAATTCTCTTACCTGTTGCATTTTGAATTTTAATTTCAGTATTTCAAGTTTATGTCCAGGGACTAAATTTAACTATTTGCATATTAGTAAGGCTAAATATTTTGTGTTTTTCACAGAGAAGAAGATGAATGTTCGGATATACGATCAGACCTTAGCCATAGCCAACCCGAGGCAAATGAAGATTCTAGAAGTATGGATCAGGATCAGACTTCTGTCTCTGGGCCTGAAAACCAGTCAATGATGGTCTCTGCAGATATAGGTAAGATGATCTCAATACCAAAAAATATTTCATAACAATATGCTCTGTTATGTTAGAATGTTTTAATTACAGATCATATCACAGAACAACATGATCACATCAGAGAAGTTTAAAATATCTTGTATAAGGGAATTTAACATGTAGTTTTTGTATCAATATTATTTTTGGTCATAGTATGAGTTCTGATTTAATTGTTATTGTAATTATAGAATTTGATGTCCTGAACAAAATGTTATGTAACAATTATGGTTATGTTTCTAATTTACAATTGATGTGTGATATATATTTATGTATGATATGATTTGATTTATGTTATCATTAGTATGCCTTGTGTAAAGGGTTTTTGTTAAACTCAATAAAAATATTTTAAAAAGAAAAGAATGTTTTATAATACTGGATGTTGGTAATATAAAATAAAAACAAAATACTTCAAATACTTACTAAGTTAGGCAATTAAACATCATCGAAATGACATAGATATTGTTTGCTTTTTGTGGATGCAGTGTGATCTGCATGGATGCATAACTTCAATTCTCTTTTGTACTGTTAAATTGTATTTTTGTCCTTCTCAACATGATGGCCTATAAACTGAATATTTATATTAAATGTGAAGCTATAAATTCGTAGAGTGAGCTGAAGTACAATTTTGACAGATGCCGGGGGAAGGAGGAGGTAGGATCATGACAAAAACAAAAATAAGTAGCAAGAGTAGGCCATCAGCACGCCTCCCCAAGCATGTCTCACTATTCTCTCAATCGCTATATAATGTTTTTACCCTGCTATTCAGTAGGTTCAAGGCTGATCTCTGCTGTCCTTAACTTCTTTTCTGTCCCCATTCCCTGTAATCCTGGATTCCTCAATATTTCAAATATCTATGTAAAATCAAACTTCAGATTGTCAGAATACATACATGACATCACATACAAACCTGAGATTCTTTTTTCTTGCGAGCCAGGCAGAATTTCTACCTATCGATAATAATAGCTGTCCCTTGCGGGCAGAGAATTCCAAAGATTCACTATCCTCCAAGAGAAGACATTTATACACAACTCATTTTAAAATGACTGGCCCCTTATTTTATAGCAATGTCCCATTGTTTCCGATTATTCCATTATTGAAAACATCTCAACATTATTCTTGCAAGTCCCCTTAGTTTCTTGACCTTGTAAGCAATGTGGTAAACCACCTGAAAATCCTCTTTCGGACCTTAGCATCCTTTTGAAGTTCAGTATTTAAGCTTTGTAAACATTCACTGTTAAGTTTGTACTAGTCATCTTTTATTTAAGACGTCAATTGTCCAGGTCCATGATCTGCCACGTCCCTCTGATCTGGAATACTTTTTAATTCTGTGCTGGTAAGTCTTCAGAACTTCTCTCCATCTCCCCATTTCTGGGAGCATGCCTAAGTCCCGTTGCACTTGTTTTGATCATTTTGTGTAATATCATTGCAGATTTTGACGTATTTCATGAAGAATTTTTTAAAATCCAAGTTGATACTCTCCATGAGCATCAATTTGTTAACAAGTCTTTTTAATGGGGAGACCAAAATTGTCCACACATTCTAGCAACTCTCTTTGACTGCCTCCAATGCTACTTTTTTTTGGGTCAGGGGTCCAAAACTATACATGGTATTTGAAGTGTGACCTCACCAGCACCCTATACAGGGTGTAACTGTAGCAAAATCCCCCTTTCTTAAATTCCTACCCCTTCACAACAAATGTTAACATGCTGCTTGTTGCCTTAACCAGTTGTTGAACTTGCTAGCTAACTTTTTTTGTGATTCAAGCATGACGACACCAGATCCCTCTGAACTTCAGTCATTTGCAGTCTCCATTGAATACATGATCTCACTGTTTCTCTCATTAAATATCTCTCTGCTGTTTCAGAATCAGTGTCCTCATCACAACGTGACCTTCTGTCTATTTTTATATCAATGGCAAACTTGGAGATCTTATTATATTCACTGTCCCATGTTATTATAAACTGTAATCAATTGAGGTCAAAGAATCAATCCCAAGGGTACTCAAGGTTATGTATACCAGGTACTCCCCGACTTACGATCTACGTGACTTATGTCCATCTGCACATGCTATCGAATTTTTTTAAAATTAAGAAATAAATATAAAATTTACTTCTTTTATGTTGTATTTGATAAACTGTTACAGGGATGTAGGGCAAGTAAGAGCCCAAAATGTGCGTACTTACCTTGTTAGTTGATGTTCTGGGATCCATAGGCTGGGCATGGCCTTCTTGAATCCTATATGCATGCATGAGTCTTCGGTTGGCGCATGCGTTGTGGGTTACTGTATTGAAGTTCGGTTGGCACATGAGCAGTGGATTTGCATATTAGAGTTAGGTTGGCGCATGCCTTGACAATTTTGAATTTGCCCCCTTAACTCTTGCGCATGCACCAACCAAACTTCAAAACGCAAACCTACTGCACATGTGCCAACCAAATTCTAATACAGGAACCATTCGTGCATGTGCCAACTGAAGACTCATGCATGCGCACAGGAATCAAGATGTTCACCCCCAGCCTATGGACTCTGGAATGCCAACTAACAAGGTAAATACATACATTTTGGCTTTTATATGCCCTGTATCCCTGTTTGTCAAATATAACAAAAATCTATGTTGAATTAAAAATTTGATTACAAAGTTTGCTTTAAAACCTCGGTACTCCATTCCGAGATATGACTGATCCTTTGGTCCCAATTATGACTGTAAATCGGAGACGACTTGTATGCCTAAATATATTTTCAAACTCTTTGTTTTCTCTGAGATACCCAGTTTTCAATTCTTGCTGACACACTTTGTCCAATACTTTGTATACCAGTACCATGCCAATCTAAAAACACTACATCCTGCATTTCCCCTCTAGCAGCTCCTTAAAGTATTTAAGCAAATTTGTCCAACATGATTAACCTTTCATAAAATTTTGTTGATTGAGTTTAATTACATTTAGCTCTCCAAAGTGAATAGCTATTTCCTATTTGATTATTAACTCTTAACACCTTGCCAACAGTAGATATTAAACTAGTCAATCCATAGTTCTGCATCTTCTGTCTTTCTCCCACTCCTGGTACCTACACAAAATTTTAACAAGTTTTGAAAATTTTGGGTACAGGCCATTGGGTCCTGGCAATTTATCTGCCTCTAGCCATATGAGTTTCTCTGTTATATTATACCTTTTGTGTTATTTGTTCTTCTGTGTTATTTGAAATTAGCCCATCAGTTATCTGAGCAATATTTGCTATGTCCTCCTCAGATGGAAAAAAAATGTTTTACATATCTACCATTTTTTCCCCCTGCTATTACCTCATCTGCCTCATTCTCCAGAGGTCCCACTACTATCTAGTCACTGCCTTCCTATTCATTTAGCCACAGTAGCTCTTATTACTTGTTTTAATATTAGATGCATGTTTTCTATCAAAATCAATTTTATCCTTTCTTAATGTTTTTTAGTTTTTTGTACACCAAAATCTTCAGTTCTTTGAGTTTGCACCAGCTGATATCACTTTCCAAACCTTTTCAAGATAATATTTTTCTTGATCTTTTTTTGTTAACCACAGATTGTGCCTCATGCCCAAGACTTGATAACAGATAAATTTCTGTTGTGTGTCATGGAGAAACTACTTGAATATCTGCCATTATTAATCCACAAACCTATCTCTTATTTTTCCAATTCATCTTGGATAATACCTCGTTATGTACAATTACAATTGACCTTTCAGACTTTTGTTCTTCTGCTGTTCAACTGCAAGCTGCATGTGGAATGCTATCATATTGTGCAAATGGATATGAGTATGTGTGGGGTCTACTCTGTCTTACCTAAAATAATAATTATTTCAGGAAACAGAAGTAGTCAAGTCAAATTTATTGCCATCTGATTTTACAAGTACAACCTGAGTGTTCTTCAGTCCTCGCTGCAAAACATGTAGAGACACAACCAGACAAAATACAGATACAGACAAACAATACATATGAAGGACAAGTACCAGAATTCAAATATACAAATAAACAAACAAATATTGTTTCATGAATGAGTCTCAGATGATGAGTGTGAGCAGTTCCTTCGGTTGTTCAGCATTTTCACTGCATGTGGGAAGAAGCTGTTCCTCAGCCTGGTGGTTCTGGCTCTGATTCTCCTGTATCTCTCCTGACGGGAGTGGCCAAAAGATGCTGTATGCAGGTTGGAAGGGGTTTTGCACACCATCTTCAGACAATGATACCAGTAGATGGTGTCGATTGAGGGGTGGGGGGAGGGGAGGGAGACTCCAGTGTTCCTCTCTGCCACTCTTATGGTCCTGTTAATTCACCTCTGATCCATTTTTTTGCAGTAACTGTACCACACTGTGATGCAGCCAGTCAGGACACTCTCAACAGAACTCCTATAGAAGGCTGATATTATGCTGTTGCACCTTCCTGAGAAGTGAAGAGATGTGTGTCCATGATAGGTCATTAGTTAAGTGAACTCCAAGGAAATTGGTGCTCTCTCCACTACAGAGTTGTTGATATGTGGTGGAGGGTGGTCATTCCTGGTCCTCCTGAAGTCCATGATCATCTCCTTCATCTTGTCCACATTGAGACAGGTTGTTGCTCTTACATGAGATTTTCCACCTCTTTTCTGTAATGCTGATGAGGCAAATTACTGTTGTGTCATCTACAAACCTAATGAGACTGTTGAATGAAGTTGTAGGCCAGTAGTGTCAATAGGAATGGGCTGAGCACACAGACTGAGGTGCTCCACTGCTTAGCGTGATGGTGCTTGAATTCTGCTACCAACCTGTACAGACTGTGGTCTTTCCATTACAAAGTCCAAAATCCACTTGCAGTGAGGACAACTTCTCCACCAGCCTCTGGGTAATGATTGTATTAAACGCCGAGCTAAAGTCAATGTACAGCAGCTTGGCATATGAGGTATTTTTCTCAGGGTGTGTCAGGGCTTAATGGAGGGAGAAGGCTGCAGCATAGTCTGTGGAACTGTTTCTTCCATCGGCGAATTGAAATAGGTCCAGTGTCTTTGGGAGGTGTGCTTTGATACATTCTATCACCAGACTCTCAAAGCATTTCATAATGGTGGAGGTCAGTGCCACAGGACAGTAGTCATTAAGGCCTGTTAATGTTGCCTTCTTGAGTTCTGGAATGATGATGGCTATCTTGAACATGTGGGAATGATGGGATAACTGCAGTGAATTGTTGAAGATGTTCACGAAGATCCCCATCATATGTTGTCTGGTCCCACCACCTTGTTTGGGTTCACCTTGGATAGGGTTCTTTTCAGCTTGGCCGCTGCTATGTGGGGGCCCATTCATCGGAGGACACGATGCTTTCTTCAGCATCGTCCTTTTCTTCTCATCAAACCATGCCTAGAAGATGTTCAGTCTGTCCGGAAGTGAGTTGTCATTGTCCTTAATTCGCACGGTTGACTTCTGATCTGTTATAGTCTTGATCCCTTGCCACATGTGCCTCATGTTGCCAATGTTGCACAGCTGTCTGTGGATCTTCTGTGCGTAGCCCCACCTTGCCTTCTTGGTTGCACGCGAGAGTTCAGCTCTGACTGATCTTAGTGCCATCTTGTCACCTGTCCTGTAGGTATCTTCACGAGCTCTGAGAAGGGCCCGGGCCCCTGCATCTAACCTTGCTTTCTGGTTAGCCCTGTTTGTGAAGCATTTGATCTTGATGACATCTTCAGTGCACTTGCTGATGTAGCCAGTCACTGAGCTTATGTACTTCTCTGTATATACATAACCGTTGTAGGTGGCTGCCTCCCTGAAACCACTGCAGTCTGTGGTCTTAAAACAGACCTGTAGTGGTGCTGTGGCCCACCCCAGGCACACCTTCATCTCCCTGCGAACTGAACCTAGTTTTCAACTTGGAGAGGATTGCTCACCTAAGAATGTACCAGCTTGGATACAAATTTAGCCAAACTTTGAAAGCATATATTCTTTCCCTTCTATTGCTCACAAATATCAGTATCCAAGCACGATGACCTGAGAAAGATTTGAGCTATTTGATTATGGCAATATAGCTTTCTGTCAGTAGTGGTTTGTGCTTGCAGGAGAATTGAAGCATCATTTAGGGGTACCCCGATAAAGTAGAGCATTAGTAGTATGGCAAATCTTAATTACAAAAAATTTTTTGAACTCCTTATGAACAAACGGACTCGGAGTTGTCTTTCAAGCTCTTCACTTGTGATTTGTAGCCGGTCAAAAGACCAGTCATCATACAGGACTTTTGACCTGGTCTGAATCAGTTTTTCTACTTGTCTTGGCCCAGTTCTGGGATTGTTGTTAAAGTAGAACTGAACCATGAAAACATATGCTATCACTTGTATCTCATCTTGGAGAGGATTGCTCACCAAGCATGCATGTTTGTATGTTTATTTTTGTGACAGAAGGATTTGAATACAAGAGCAAGGATGCTTTACTGCAGCTGTACAAGCTCGTGATGAGACCAATGTGTAGTCTTGTGTACAAGCTTGAGGAAGGATGTTCTTGGTGTGGAGGGTCAAAGATTCCTGGGGTACCAGAATTAACTGGGGAGGTATCAAGTCAGCTAAATCTATTGAATTATGGATATGAGTACAGTGAGTGACTGCTTTATCCATACCTATTTATTTCTGTGGCCAAATATGAATTGGCTAAAAAACAGCTGAAACTAAAGCACAGAAAACAGGCCATTTGGCCCTTCTAGTCTGCCCAATCATCATTCCATAACCCTTCTGACCACTCCCATCCAGGTATGTATCCAATTTATATAAGAGTGAGCCCACATTTACAACATCAGATGGTAGCTCATTCCAAACTCTCACCACTCCTGAGTGAAGAAGTTTCCCCAAAACCTTTTACCCTAAAGCCATGTCCTCTAATATTTATCTCTCCCAATCTAAGTGGAAATAGCCTACTAGCATTTACTCTGTCTATACCCCCTCATAATTTTGTAAACCTCTATCAAATCTCCCCTCATTCTTCTACGCTTCATGGAATAAAGTCCCAACCTGTTTAATCTTTCCCTGTAATTTAACTCCTGAAAACCCAGCAACATCCTAATAAATCTTCTCTGCACTCTTTCGATCTTACTGGTATCCTTCCTGTAGTTTGGCAACCAGAACTGCACACAATACTCCATATTTGGTTTCATCAATGTCTTATACAACCTCACCACAACATCCCACTCCTGTACTCAGTACTTTGATTAATGAAAGCCAAGATCCATATCTACATGTGACACCACTTTGAAGGAATTTTGTATCTGTATTTTCAGATCCCTTTGTTTCTCCGCACTCCTCAGTGCTCTATCATTTACTGTGTATGTCCTACCTTGATTCGTCCTTCCAAAATGTTACACCTCTCACTTGTCTGTGTTAAATTCCATCTGCCATTTTCATGCCCATTTTACTATTTGGTCCAGATGCCTCTACAAGCTTCTAAAACCTTCCTCACTGTCCACAACGCCCCCAATCTTAGTGTCATCAGCAAACTTGCTGATCCAATTTACCATATTATCATCTAGATCATTGCGATAGACAACAAACAACAATGGTCCAAACACCAATCCCTGAGGCACACCTCTAATCACAGGCCTTCAGTCTGAGAAGCAATCATCCAATACCACTCTGTCTTCTCCCATTCAGCCAATTTCAAATCCATTGTACAATCTCTCCATGGATACCTAGTGCCTGAACCTTCTGAACTAACCTCCCATGTGGGACCTTGTCAAAGGCCTTACTAAAGTCAATGTAGACAACATCTATAGCCTTTATTTCATCTACTTTCTTGGTAACCTCCTCAAGAAATTCTATAAGATTTGTTTAACATGACCTACCATGTACAAAGCCATGGTGACTATCCTTAATCAGCTCTTGGCTGTCCAAATACTTGTTTATCCTATCTCTCAGAACACCATCCAATAATTTACTCACCTCTGATATAAGGCTCACTGGCCTGTAATTTCTTGATTTGCTTTTGGAGCCTTTTTTAAACAACGGAACAACATGAGCTACCCTCTAATCCTCACCTCACCCGTGGCTTAGAACATTTTAAATATTTTTGCCAGGGTCTGACGTAATATCATGTCAGGCCTGGAGGGATTTATCTACCTTTATTTGCTGTAAGGCAATTAGCACCTCCTCTTCTCTAATCTCTATATGTTCCATACCACTACTGCTTGTTTCCCTTCCTTCCTTATACACCATGCCAGTTTCCTGAATAAATACTGATAGAAAAAAAAACTGTTTAAGATTTCCCACATTTTGTTGGGTCCTATACATAGATGACTAGTCTGATCTTTTAGGAGCCAATTTTGTCCCTTACTATCCTTTTACTCTTAACAGACTTGTAGATACCCATCTGGTTTACCTTCACATTATCTGCCAAAGCAACCTCATGTCTTCTTTTTGTCTTCTTGATTTCCTTCTTAAATATTTTCTTACATTTTCTATACTCTTCTAGCACCTAATTTTCTCCTTGTTGCCTCTACCTCCTATGCTCTTCTCTTCCTCTTTACCATATTGCTAATATCCCTTGAAAACCAAGGTTCCCTATGCCTGTTAACTTCGCCTTTAGTCCTGACAGTAAAATGCAAACTCTACACTTTCAAAATTTTGCCTTTGGGCCTTCCACTTACTGAACACATCCTTGCCAGACAACAACTTGTCCCAATCCATTCTTCCTAGATCCTTTCTAATTCTGCCCCTCCTGCATCCAAGTCTCACTAATAACAATTAAATCCACATCCTAAGCTCGTCTGCATTTCTGACAATACTCCTTGCATTGAAATAAATACACCTGAGAACATTTCATCACATACAAACCTTTGATTTGCTTCTATACATGCTTACGTGACTTTTATCCTTCTCCACCTCACTATCTACTCCAACACACTGGTTCCCACCCCCCGCAAATATTGTTTAAACCTCCTGGAGCAGCACTAGCAAACCTATCCACAAGCCTGTTAGTCCCACTCCAGTTCAGGTGCAAACCGTCCCGTTGGAACAGGTCCCAATTTCCCTGGAGCAGAGCCAATTGTCTAGAAGCATGAAGCCCTCCCTCCTGCACCAACTCTTTAATCACATATTTAGCTGCATTAACTTTCTATTTCTAGCCTCACTTGCACTCCTGAGATTATAACCCTGGAGGTCTTGTCCTTCAACTTTGCACCTAACTCCCTAAACTCTCTTTGCAGGAATTCCTCATCCTTCCTATCTACATCATTGGTCCCTATATGGACCACAGTATCTGACTGCTTTCCTTCTCTCCTGAGAATAACTGAGAACTTGATTGGAGATATCGCAGATCCTGGCACCGAGTTTGTGACTGTTGTTTCTCATTTCCTTATGTTTTTGAAATGATTTAACAATTTGTGCTTATTTTGTAGTTGTTCTCCTTTTCACTTCCAGTAACTGGTAAAAATATTCATTTAACTGCTTTACACATCTGAATTTTTACATCGAATTTCAGTCCATCTTTTGAGTTGATGTTCCACCCAAAATGTTGTATTTGAAAAGGAAATGAATCTGTTATGAATTTTCAATATTTTTAAATGAAATATTGTTTGCATATATTTTGCATCATATTGAATTAATGATATTGCAGCTGGAAGCAATAATGATGAATGAATATAGTTTTTCTTTTGTTTTAGATACTTGTAGTGACCTCAATTCAGAACTCCAGAGGGTGTTGACTGGGCTGGAAAATGTAGTTTGTGGAAGGAAGAAGAGCAGCTGTAATCTGTCAGTTGCTGAAATAGACAGACATTTTGAGCAACTTACTACTGCCAGTGAACACTGTGACCTTGCTATAAAGGTATTCATTCATTTTGAGTTCACAAATCTTTTGACTTTCAGGTTCATCTGTCTCCATTCCAATAATGCACCTCAAAACAAAACTTAGTTGAAGTGCTTTTTGATTTTTTTTTAAAGAAAAACGTTGATAGCAATACCAGAAAATTGTCTGCTTTCTCTCTACTCCTATAACTTAATTTCCAATGAAATTCTCCAACAGCATTTTTAAGTACATGCTGAGCTTTGCCTTATCTTCTCTCTGCATTGTCCTTTGTTGTTCATGGTTCATGTATCAGACCTCTGTGCAAAATATTGGGTGATTGGAATTAGGCTAGGCTATTATTATTACAGCTGTTATCGTGCCAGTGACCAGGATTCGAATCTGGAGCTGTTTGTATGTTCTTCCCATGACCTACTTGGGTTTTTACTGGTGCCTCCGTATCCTCTCGCCCTCCAAAACGTACAGGGTGGGTGAATTAAGTGTAATTGGCCAGAATTGCCTTCTGCTGTGCTGTGCCGTCAAATTTTTAAAAAGTTCAAATATATCAACATCAAAATGGAATGAATCAAAAGTTGTGAAAATTAGTCGTAGAATAATGACGAAGAACAATTAGCTAAGATTATCGCGACAAAATATTCAATTGATGAATAATAGGAGTGGTCGAAGTAAAACTGCTTTGACAATTTAAGCCTGTTCAATTGTGCAAATTCCATTTTTGACCAGCGTGAACATGGCATTCTGCTCTGGGACATCATACAAGTTGTGTTTAGTATTTCCATTCTTATTGTGGATAGACGATGGCATGTAAGTTGATGAAATGTAACTTACTGACAACATCAAGAATGAGACAGCACTGACTTATTCTTGAGCAAAAAATGCCAAGCATCTGCATTCTGTCTACAATAGCCATCTTAAGTGCCCAGTTGCATGCCATTTCAACTATACTTCCCATTCCCACACCTACCTGTCAGTCTTTGACCTTCTGTACTGCCAAGGTAAGGTCAAACACAAATTCATATTCTGCTTGGGCAGTCTCCAATCCAGTGGTATGGATGTTAAATTTTTCAATTCTGGTAATCTGCATTCCTGTATTCCTTTCTATTTCCTTCAAATTCACATCCACCCAGTTTCTCTCATCCCTCACTTCTTTCTAATCCCTTTCTTTCCAAACCTTGTTCCAGCCACACCTCTCCCCGGCACTCCCATTACCTAGTTTCTTTCCCCTCCTCTAATTTGTTTCATCTGTCCATCTGTACTCCAGAATCTGGAGTCCTTTGTTATCTCCACTTTTCAGCTTCCAGCTTCTTTGCACATTCATCCTCCCTTATGTCACCTGACCCCATCTATCTATCATCCTCCCTCCTCAACTGATTTTTCAGTAACCTGCCAGCTTCTGACTCCTCCCTCCCCTCCCCTCTTTATACTGGCTATCTCTCCATGATGCAGGGTCTTGACTTGAAATGTCAAACAGCTTGCTGCCTCCTGACAGATGTTACCTGACCAGCTGAGTTCCTCCAGTAGCATGCTTTTTTTTTTGCTTCAGATTCCAGCACCCATGGTACCTTGTGCCATCACACCCGATTTTTGGTGATTTTCCACCTGTCTTCAGAAAAGTTGTTTCTCCTTTCCAATTTCATATTTTCTTTTGATAGAAGTCTTTTTTTTATTTAACTTATCCAGTACATATCCCTTTTGCAACCCAATTCCAAAGAGTAATAAGCAAGGCATTCTTTACAATTCTAGTAAACATTTATTTTTCAACTCATGCGAGAGAAAGCTTATTAACCAGTGTATCATCCCATTTATTTTTGTGGGTTCCTTCTTACAAAATGGTTTTACATTTGATGTTGCATTTAAACTGAATTCAAATTTTGAAGATTTTGGCATATTAAATGGAAAATAGATTCTTAAACATTTTTTTTTTCCAAAATTGTACCTGTGGGCTTTGTTGATAATAGGGATTTTTCTTCTTAATTTGTTCATGTGTTTATATTGAAATTGGTCACCAACTTAATGACAACTGACTTGCTGGGGTCATCTTTGCTTCAGAATTGGTAGTCAATGAGTTGAGTTTCCTTCCAAGCCTTGAGCATGTAATCCAATCTAATGCATATGTTAATAAGTCAGTGAAACCTTGTCAGAAATCCTGTCATTCAGAACTAAGTAAAATTGACCAAGGATTCCATCTGATTTTTTTTTTGAGGAGAGAGTAAGAATTTTTCTTGGTTGTTTAATTTCCAATCAACCAGAACACATTGCTTGATTTTTTTAACTTGAGATGGAGCTGGGCGATACAGTTGGCATAGCGGTTAGCGCAGCGCCTTTACAACACCAGTGATCAGGTCCAGGATTCCAACCCCACGCTGTCTGTGAGGAGTTTGTACATTCTCCCTGTATCTGTTTGGGTTTTCCCCGGGGACTCTGGTTTCCTTTCACCGTTCGAAACATACCGGGGCTGTAGCTTAATTAGGTGGCACGGGGCCATGGACTGAAATTACCTGTTACAGTCCTGCATGTCTAAATTTTTTTTTAAAATCTGTCTTTTTCCAGTAACTGAAGCTAATTTACTACAACTTGCAATAATTTTGTTTGTACTTCGATGAACATTTTTAATAGACTGTAGAAGAGATTGAAGGAGTGCTGGGGCGTGATTTCTGTCCAACTCTTGCTGAAGAGAGATCTCGATGGGAAAAGGAGCTGTCAACTCTACGAGAAGAAAATGAAAGCCTCACAGCTATGCTGTGTAGCAAAGAAGAAGATCTGAATAGAACAAAGGCCACCATGAATGCTATTCGTGAGGAAAGAGATCGGTTGCGACGGAGGGCAAGTATATGCTCCTCTTAAAATTGTATGTTAGGGAAAAAAGGCCATTTATATACTTGGAGAAGTTGAAATATTTATAATTTGCCAGAAACATTGAACTAGGAACACAGCACTAGACAAGCCCAGTCAGGTTTGCTGGAGCTGTTTAAACTAGTTGGCAGGGGGATGGGAACAGAATGAGAGGGCAGTAAATTGGGCAGAAGATGCACTGTGTTGCGAGATTTTGAGGAAGGATTGACAGTCAATGGGGAAAAAAATTGCAAGCATAAGATGAAGGACTGAATTTGAGGTACTTTGGAAACAAAATTATAAAGGGTAATGAATACAGCACTGAAGGTCTTGCATTTGAATGCCCGCAGCATAAAAAATAAGGTTGATGATCTCATAGTGCAGCTGAACGTTAGCAGGTGTGATGTGGCCTTCACTGAGTCATGGCTAAAGGAAGACCACAGATGGGAACTGTGGTATCCATGGATACACAGTGTTTTGGAAGGACAGGAAAGTGGATAGAGGGGTTGGGTGGTTCTGCTGATTTTAAAAAAACCCTGATAGGAGTTGTATACACGCCTCCAAATGGGCAAACTATCGAGGGAAATAGAGAAGACAGGCAATGTTACAATAGTTATGGGGATTTCAATATAATTGGGAATACCAATTTGGTGCTGATTCCAAAGAGGAACAATTTATCAAATACCTTCAAGTCATCTTCTTTTACTTGCAAGAGACCCATTCAAGAGTCTGATAATAGCAGTAAAAAATTCAATTTTAATCTGGAGGTGCATGCTTTCAAATTTGTGCATCTTCTGCCTGATGGGAGGTGGGAGAAGAGAGTGTGACCAGGGTGACATGTGTCCTTTAATGCAGCCATTCTCAATGAGTGCTGTTTAACCCAGTTTGGGGCCACAGCACCTTTAAGGAAAGGTGGGCATATACTAAAATCATAAAATCTTTTCATGTTTTTTTATGTAGTCAGTTGGAGAGAAGTACAGAAGAAACCAACTAAAAGACTGTTTCACAGAGAAGGGAGCCATAAACTTTGAGTAGAGTCTGAAGGAGGCCATAACCAAAAAAAAAGATTGAGAACGACTGTAATATGTTGGCTGCATACTAAGGTGAAAGTAGAGTTGAGGGATAAGAGGTTGATTTTGTATGGCAGCCTGAGCTTCTTTCACAGGTCGATTCAGTTTCTTGCAGGCTTTGGCAGGTATTACAAGCTCATGTTTCATTTAGCGGCTGTCACTTTAGTGGTTAATACAGGCTGAATGGCACCATTAAGTAGAGACATTACCCAGGGTTGATGCTATGGAAGCAGGCAAAAGAACAATGATTGTTTATCCAGGAAAACAGATGGGACACTTATAGAGAATCATGTGTTGGTACATTTAAAGAAACATGATTCATTAATTGACCACCAGGCACCTAATGAACACAGAGGTGGAGTGAATTTGTGTGAAATGGACAATTCAGATGATTCTCCCTGTGAGGGGGAATTAGTGAACCACCACGACCAAAGGAATGGTCACTTTGATTGGCCCATATCTGGGAAAAGAAAGCAGACAAGTTCCTGCTTTGGATCATGACTATTGTGATGGCCATTGGGATTAACCCATGCCTGGATTTTGGAAGCATTATGTAAGTCACACATTTCATTTCCCCTATGCATGAAAAAAGAGAGTTGTGACAACCATTCGTATGAAAGGACATTTCTGTGGAAGAAACTTGACAAGCATTTGTGAGTTTTCAGCAGTTCAGTCACTCACTCTTTCCCACCACCTTCATAATTACTTATGTTCATCGGTTGTGCCGACTCTCTCTCTCTCTCTCTCTCTCTCTCTCACACACACATATTCATGTATCATTGGGGTTAAGTTTAGCCAAGATCTGAGGCGCCTGCAAGCTCACACCAAGACACAAGAGCAACTTGTCCGTGAACTACTCTTTGCAGACGATGCCGCTTTAGTTGCCCATTCAGAGCCAGCTCTCCAGCACATGACGTCCTGTTTTGCAGAAACTGCCAAAATGTTTGGCCTGGAAGTCAGCCTGAAGAAAACTGAGGTCCTCCATCAGCCAGCCCCCCACCATGACTACCAGCCCCCCCACATCTCCATCGGGCACACAAAACTCAAAACGGTCAACCAGTTTACCTATCTCGGATGCACCATTTCATCCGATGCAAGGATCGACAACGAGATAGACAACAGACTCGCCAAGGCAAATAGCGCCTTTGGAAGACTACACAAAAGAGTCTGGAAAAACAACCAACTGAAAAACCTCACAAAGATAAGCGTATACAGAGCCGTTGTCATACCCACACTCCTGTTCGGCTTCGAATCATGGGTCCTCTACCGGCATCACCTACGGCTCCTAGAACCCTTCCACCAGCATTGTCTCTGCTCCATCCTCAACATTCATTGGAGCAACTTCATCCCTAACATCGAAGTACTTGAGATGGCAGAGGCCAACAGCATCGAGTCCACGCTGCTGAAGATCCAGCTGCGCTGGGTGGGTCACGTCTCCAGAATGGAGGACCATCGCCTTCCCAAGATCGTGTTATATGACGAGCTCGCCACTGGCCACCGTGACAGAGGTGCACCAAAGAAGAGGTACAAGGACTGCCTAAAGAAATCTCTTCGTGCCTGCCACATTGACCATCGCCAGTGGGCTGATATCGCCTCAAACCGTACATCTTGGCGCCTCACAGTTCGGTGGGCAGCAACCTCCTTTGAAGAAGACCGCAGAGCCCACCTCACTGACAAAAGACAAAGGAGGAAAAACCCAACACCCAACCCCAACCAACCAGTTTTCCCCTGCAACCGCTGCAACCGTGTCTGCCTGTCCCGCATCGGACTTGTCAGCCACAAACGAGCCTGCAGCTGACGTGGACATTTACCCCCTCCATAAATCTTCGTCCGCGAAGCCAAACCAAAGAAAAAGAAAATTTGTAAATATTAATAAATATATTGTTTTAAAAGAAAAACTAAAACAGTATTTTGGTGAATTTCTATTGTTGCTAGTCTGTGATGTAACACGGCATTTCCCAGACTAAGCTGTAATGTATCTGGACATTTTACCTTCTGTAGTGCATCTATAGGAATTGGTAAGAGACGATTGGGAAATGCCAAATTTAATTCAGCTTCTGTGGAAGTAGAGGCATGGTGCATATTCTTAATAGTAGACATGCTTCATTTTTTTTTAAAGTATAATAGATCATTTATGATACTATGTTAGTTTATCCTTAATTTCTTATATTTCTACTAATCTTTGACTAATATTTTCTGTTTCCCCATCTGTCAGTAGATCACATACCAGGCATACACCGCCCCAGAACTAATGTTTGAACACAAGATATCTGACACATTCGCTATTTCTGTAGCTATGAAACTTTGAAAAGCAAAACCTATTTTTTTTCCTTTGAAATGCTTAAACCACTAATCATGGTAAATAAAATTTGAGAATTCACTCTGTATATTCAACAAAAAACTAATAACTGATAGCAGGATCCCGCACATTTAACAGGAGTCACACGAGAGACTGCAGATGCTAGGATCTGGAACAAAATTCAAAAAGCAATCTGCTGGAAGAATTCGGCAAGCCGAGCAACAGCTGTGAGAGAAAATAAATGGTTGACATTTTAGATTCAAATCTATCTTTATGAAAGATTTCGACAAAGCATTGACCATTCTTTTTTCTTCCACTGGTGCTGCTCAACTGGTGCTACTGAATTTCTCCAGTAGGTTGTTCTTGCCCCATATTTAACAGCCCATTGCTTCCAATAAATAATCTCACCTAGTTTTTTTTTTGCATTTGTCTGTGCCTGACAATATCAATTCTTGTGTGAACTGCCAAGTTATGCTGGTTATTGCTTCAGACAATATAATTGTGAGCAGGACACAGAATGCTAAGTGATAATTGGGATTGTGAGGTTGTCCACTTTTGTAGAAGATACTAAAATCAGAATACATAAATTGTGTGAAACCAATGAATGGTGATGTTCAGAGAGAGACTGTTTTCTTATTCATGAAATATAACATTTACATGCATATGCAGCAAGTAATTAGGAATAGAATATAAAACTTTACTGTAAGGGCTTCAAATTTCAGATTAATTGTCAGAATACATGACATCACATGCAACCCTAAGATTCCTTTTACCTGTGGATGTGGCACAATTACCGTTAATTGGTAGTGCAAAAATTAAACTGTATTCAGTGTAAACATGTAAACAAATAAAAACTAAACAGTAAATGAAGGTAAACAAACTGTGCAATGCAGAGAAAACAAAAGAAAACCAATAAACTGCACGTCAGAGTCCTTATATGAGTTTCTGATTGAGTTTGTTGTTGAGGAGTCTGATGGTGGAGGGGTAGCAGCTATATCTCTTTCCTGATGGCAGCAGCGAGAACAGAGCATGTGCGGGGTGGTGTGCGTCTTTGATGATTGCTGCTGCCCTCTGACGGCAGCACTCCCTTGTTAAAACTTTTACAAGTGAGCACAATTCTGGTTTCTAGCATTCAGTTTTGACCTCGTTCAGGGAAGAAATACTTGCTTTGGTGGCAGTGTGGGGAAGAGCCACTAGATTTATTTCCATGATAAAAGGCTTGGCAATTAATTAGGTCTACACTGTGAGGATTTTGGAAGAGGCAAAACAATGTTTTGAGGAAGCTTGCTATGAGAATGTTGACTGGTATGTGAATCTAGAGTAGGATAAAGGATCATCCATGAAGTTGAGGCTAGTAATTAGATGAGCCATGGGGGCGTGGCAAGATGGCGTAAGGAACAGACGTGCCTTCCAGTCCTCTCCTGACTCTTTGTTATTGTTTTGTCTATAAGTGCCCATTAAAACTTTTTAAAAGCTTAGAAATAGTTAGAGGTGTTGAATCCGTTTCTAATGGTACAACTGCTGAAAAGAAGTAAAAAAAAACGGCAACAGATCGTTAAGAAACTGCATTTCCCGAGGTTATCTGAGCCTACCTGTTTACAAGAAGCCAGGACTCAGCGTGGAATGGATTCAGCAAGAGAGGTACAAGATTCGGCAACGGAGCTCCGCTCTTTATCGGTAGGTCTCTTTAAAGATGGCGCCCGGCAGCCCTTGGAACAAAGGGCTAGCCAGGCATGTGCGCGTGAATCAACGCCCGCTGTGAGCGCTGTCAGTGAATCTTTGACAGCTAGAACAGCTGGGATGCTGCCAGCTGAAGACACAACTGAAAAGACACTTACCAATTGATGTAGCGGTGGCACTGCGAAATGCACCACCAGTAATGAAGACTTCAACAGACATCGATGTAGTGAAGGCATTTGACATAAGATGGGTTAAGGATAACCCTGGCCATCAGCCTCCAGATACTGCTGAGGAGGTTGTGGCAGGGGTTTCCACACACAGTCATACTGTAAGAAAAGCATTTAAACCAAGGGAAGGAATAGAAGACCCTTTGGCTATACAGGAACAGCAAGATCCTACTGTGCCTGAATCTATTCCAGTAGATATGCTTATTAAGAATCTTGAATCTAAGTTATCCTCTACAATAAAAGAAATAGGTAAGGCTTTAGTTCAAGTTAATACAAAGCTTAATACTTTGGTGGACATTAATACCCAACAGATGGTTGATTATGGAGCTTTTAAGCTTGAAACGAGCGAAAGACTTGATGGTTGTGATCAAGGTATAGTCGAGGTATGAGATCAAATACAAGATGTAAATAAAACAATTGAAATTTTACAAATTCAGAATAAAAATTTAGCGAAAAAGGTTGATTATTTGGAGAATCAATCTAGACGGAATAATATAAAAATTGTTGGTTTGCCAGAAGATATGGAAGGATCAGATCAAAGAAAATTCTTCACTGAATGGATTCCACAAGTGTTAGGACAAGATAAGTTTCCGGAAGGCTTAATATTGGAATGTGCCCATAGAGCTTTGAGAAGAAAGCCTTTTCCAGGACAAAATCCAAGACCTGTTCTGGTTCGTTGTTTAAATTATTATGATAGAGAGACAATTTTGCATGTGGCTATAAGAAATGCACAACAAAGAAGATCTCCCTTGATGATTCAGAACAATCGTGTTTTTTTTTTATCCGGATTTGAGTCAAGAAGTTATGTCTCAACGACGTGAATTTAATCCTGTGAAAGAAGTGTTGTGGAAAAAAGGATATAAAGCAACATTTAGATACCCTGCAGTATTGAAGATTTTTCAAGATGGCTATCAACCAAAATTTTTTCATAATCCTAAGGAAGCTATGGACTTTGCTCAATTATTGCCAATTATGCAATTTCAGGAAAGACGTAGTCCACCACGGTCTCCAAGGAGAGTGGAGATGCAAGATGGGAACCGAATTCCAAGAAGAAATGGAAACAATGGTGGTCGGAGTAATAAAGTTGATTAAAAAAAAAAAAAATTCTCAGAAGATTTCAGATAATGATGATAGTTTAATGTGAAACGGGAGTTGGGAGAGGGAGCTGGGCGGGCATCATTTTCCAGAAATCATCTGCTACGTGTGAGTTATCTCACACCCAATACCTTGTGGGAGTTACCACATTGAGCGATTGAGACAGGAGGAGGTGGTTGCAGCCTCCTACCTTTTTTTTTTCATCAATTTTTGGATTAAGGAGTGAAGTTTTTTTAAATTATTATCTTAAAAAATTTTTTTTCTCTCATTTTGTAGTTTTAGGAGGGGATAAGGGAAGGGGGTGTTTTTCTTTTTTTTTTCTTTTTTTTTTCTTTTTTTTCTCCTCTTTTTCTTTGTGTTATTGTAAGTAATGTCTAAACTTAAGTTTGCCTCTCTTAGTGTTCAGGGTTTAAATAATCCTATTAAGCGTAAGAAAATACTTGCTTAATTAAAAAAAATTAAAAGTTGATGTGCCTTTTTTCAGGAAACTCATTTAACAGATAAGGAACATTTGAAACTTAAACGTGAATGGGTTGGACAAGTTTTTTTATTCTTCATTTAATTCAAAGGCGAAAGGAGTGGCAATTCTGGTGCATAAGAATTTACCATTTCAGTTACAGAATGAAGAGAAAAATGGAGGAAGATTATTAAAACTGAATTGTACAATTCTTAATGAGGCTTGGACTCTGCTTGATGTTTATGCTCCAAATGTTGAAGATACAGCTTTTATTGTAGATGTGTCTTTATTACTTGGACAAACAAATTCTAATGTGATGATTGGGGGAGATTTAAATGTGGTATTGGAGCTTTTATTGGACAAGTATTCAAGAGTAATTAAGAAATCTAAGATGGCAGTACAAATGACTAATATGATGAAAGATTTGAATTTAGTTGATATCTGGCGAAGACTTAATCCTTCAGAGAAAGATTTTTCTTTTTATTCTTCACGTCATAATTCCTTTTCAAGAATTGATTATTTTTAAATTTCAACACATTTGCAGGATAAGGTTATATCTGTGGATTATAAGGCAAGGTTGGTCTCAGATCATTCATTATTATTATTAGAATATCAGAGTTCACAAGATGTTCAGAGAACCCCAAGATGGAGATTTAACACTATGTTATTACACAAACCAGAATTTATTAGTTATTTAAAAAAACAAATTGAGGATTTTATTACTAATAATGTTAACTCTGTTTCTAGTCATTTTGTTTTATGGGACTCAATGAAAGCTTTTTTACGAGGTCAAATTATTAGCTATGCATCTAAAGTAAAGAAAGAGAGAATTAGAGAGATTGAAGATTTAGAGAAAAAGATAACTGTTAGTGAAAAATAATTTCAAAAAAATGCTACTGAAATGCAAAAGAACCAGTTAACTAATTTAAAATTAAAGTATAATGAATTACAAGCATATCGATTTGAATGTTTAATGAATCGAACTAAACATAAGTTTTATGAATGGGGTGAGAAAGCTCATAAAGTTTTATCATGGCAGTTAAAAAAAGAACAATTATCCAGGACTATACCAGTAATTAGAAAAAACTCGGGTATTACTTTTAGACAAAAAGAAATTAATGAGGAATTTTGCAATTTTTATAAAAAATTATATACGTCTGAGTGTAAAGATGTAAGTGAAGATGCAATAGATTCTTTTTTGAAAAATATTAATTTGACACAGTTGAATCAAGAAGATAGACAAGAGTTGGATAAATCTTTTACAGAGAATGAAATTGAAATGGCTATAAGAGATATGCCAAATGGAAAGGCACCCGGTGAAGATGGGTTCTCTATAGAATTTTATAAAACATTTTATGTTGATATATATAAGAATGTAATACAGCAAATTTATAAAACTTTTCAATTACCTGAATCTTGTTCTAATGCAATAATTACGGTTATACCAAAAAAAGATAAAGATCCTTTACAGGTTTCTTCTTATCGACCAATATCATTGTTAAACGTAGATTATAAAATTGTAGCTAAAGTTATGGCTAATAGATTGGCTCAATATTTACCTAAAATAATACATAAAGACCAAACAGGATTTATAAAAAACAGATATGCGTCTGATAATATTTTGCGACTAATTACTTTGATAAATAAATTTAAATTTCAAATGAATTATCCAATAGTGGTTACATTAGATGCAGAAAAGGCTTTTGATAGAGTGGAATGGAAGTTTTTATTTAAAGTACTTGAGAAATTTTGTTTTGGTTCTTCGTTTATTGGATTGATAAAGGCTTTATATAATAGTCCGAAGGCTAGAGTTGCTACTAATGGACAGATCTCAGAATCTTTTGATTTGACAAGGTCTACTAGACAAGGATGTCCATTGTCACCTGCTTTATTTGCTATAGTTATTGAACCTTTGGCACAGTTAATACATCAAAATGAAAATGTTAAGGGTATGAGAGTTTTGAATGAGGAATACAAGATTAATTTATTTGCAGATGATGTTTTATTAAACCTGGTGAACCCTGATATTTCTTTACCAGCAATTCAAGAATCTTTAGAAAATTATGGTCAATTATCTGGCTATAAGGTAAATTGGGCTAAAAGTGAAATTTTGTCAATTTGTAAAGATGATTATTCGATTTATAAAAATATTACGAAATTGAAGTGGACAAAACAAATTAAATATTTGGGAATTAATGTCAATACAGAATATCAAGCTTTATATTCAATTAATTACCTTCCCTTAATAAAAAAAAGATTAAACTAGACTTGATTAGGTGGAATGACTTACCTTTAGGTTTATTGGGAGGATTAATACTATAAAAATGAATATTTTTCCTTGGATGCCATATTTATTTCAATCAATTCCTTATTTAAAAAAAAAAGTTTTTTTAAGGATTTATACAAAGCAGTTAGAGAATTTTTATGGAAGGGAAACTTTCCGAGGGTAGCAATGAAAAAAATTGATGTGGGACTTTCAATTTGGAGGTTTGAGATTACCCAATTTTCAATATTGTTATGAGGCAGCTCAATTTAAATTTCTTAGTGCATTAATGAATATGGAGGATCCGCCCGGTTGGGCAAAGATAGAACTGGCAGTTATTTTAGAAAAATTTCCACATGAATTTTTGTTTCGATGGAATAAAAATTTGTTACGAACTTATGATGTACCAATATTGAAACATTTATTGAATCTATGGATGAGTAAACTTGATAAAATGGGACTTAAAAATAAATGGTCTGGGCGATTGCCATTATATAATAATCAACTTGTTCCTTTTACGGTCTCTAATATCACCTTGAAACAATGGGAAAGGAAAGGAATAAAAAACTTAACTGATTGTTTTTTTTTGAAGGACATTTTTGTTCTTTTGAGGAATTACAAAGGAAATTTGGTATTAGTGGAAATTCTGTGTTTGTGTACTATCAGTTAAGATCATTTGTAAAACAGATATGTAGTCGGCAAATGACTTTATTGCCCAAAACTAGCTTTGAGAAATATGTACTTTCAATACCAGAAAAAGGGTATATATCTAATTTGTATTGTATTTTACAAGAAAATGAAAGTAAGAAAGTTTGGGATAAAGATAAGTTGAAATGGGAAAAAGATTTAGGTTCTACAATAGCTGAAGAAGCTTGGATGGAAATTTGTCAAAACAGTATTCGGAAATTGATTAATGCTAGATTAGCGATGATTAATTATAATTTTATACATCAATTATATTTAACACTAGAAAACTTAAAAAAATTTGGTCTTAGTAAGTCAGATTGTTGTTTTCGTTGTGACCAGACAGCTAGTAGTTTTTTACATACTGTCTGGTCTTGTGACCAATTGCAACAGTTTTGGAAAGGTATTCAATCTATATTTAATAGATTATATAATATTTGTGTTGTATTAGATGCTGATATATTTTTATTAGGGAATATGCAATCATTAATTGATTCAGGATTAAATGATTATCAGATTTCTTTTATCTATTTAGCTTTAGCAGTGGCCAAGAAATGTATAGCGTCTACTTGGAAAGATAGAAATATACTAACTTTGGACAGGTGGTATTTAGAGATGAAGTCATGTTTAATTATAGAAAGGATATCTTTTTCAATTCAAGATAAGGTGTCTTTTTATAAGTTGAAGTGGACTCCATTTGTTAAGTATATGCAATTAAGTTTGATTTAAGTATGTTCTTAGATGTGATATTTTAGATCTGATAAATCTTTTTTATTATTATTTTTATTTGTCATATTTTTCTTTTTTTGTGTGTGTGTTTTTTTAATACATAGTATTATTAATTTTACTAATTCTTCCCTCTTTATTTTGGGGGAGGGGAAGGGTGGGTTTTTTTTATATATAGATTTTTAGTTCTTGTATATGTAGGGGGGTTAGGTTGAATTAAGTTAGGTTATTAATGTTGTATTGTAATTATATTATTTTATTTTATATCTTTTCTTTAAATGTAATTTTTCTTTTTATTCCTGTGATAAAATCTTTAAATAAAGTTTAAAAAAAAGATGAGCCATGATCTCAAATGGGAGAACAGGTTTGAGGGGCCATATAGTATACCTAACACTTAATTCTAATGTGAATTATTTGTATGCTCAAAAACAAAGAATCAAAGTTGCAGATCTGTCTTTATTGCTATTGTGAAATTAATATCACAAATTTATATAGGGTTTGCTTTTAATTCAGGTTCGAGAGCTGCAGACACGTTTACAAAGCTTGCAAGCATCTGGCCCAGCTAGTCCAAGCAGACTGGTTGTTACCAATCGACCAATCAACCCCAGTACTGGTGAACTCAGCACCTGTAGTAGCAGTAATGATATCCCGATAGCAAAGGTGAGCTTTTATGGCCTGTTCTCCTTCACAATATGTCCAACCGCAATTGTTAGTCAGCTACTGTTACATGTGTATAGCATTTAGCTTCTGAAAGGTGAATTGTTTTATCTTGCAAAAGTCTCATATTAACCTTGGAGGATACAAATATTTCTGCTGGAGAAAGGAAATACCGCTGATGTGTTAATTATTGGATAGAATTGAAGGATATAAGTTTTGTTTCTCTGTGAGAGTGGGACTTGGAACAAGAGGAGGAGCATTGAAAAACCAGCAGGAAAGGTAGGTGCTTGTTTGTTTCCCATTGGGAACTGTGAGAGTGGGGACTTGGAATGAGAAGAGGAGCATTTAAAAAGCACCAGGAAAGGTAAATGCTTCTTTGTTTCTAGTCGTAAACTGCGAGAGCGGAACTTGTAATGAGAAGAGTAGCATTTATAAAGCACTGGGAAAGGTAGGTGATTGTTTAAATTTCTCCATTGGCTAATCAGCTATAGCCAATAAATGGAAAGGAAGGTCAAGTGGAGCGGCCATCATATGAGTAGCCCAGAAGTGGAGAGTTGAGGCTTTCACTTAAGAGGATTTGGCAAGAAGAGGCTGAAGCCAAAGAGGCAGGTAAGAAGGGTAAGCGTTTTACTTTCATTATTGCTAATTTGCTCTTGGTTCCCCATACTGCAGTGTATGAGTGACAGCAGATATTGCACTGGAATGCTCCTCCTGTATGATGTGGGAATTTATGGATTCTGAGTTTCCCTGATGACTATAGGTGTGGGAAGTAAAACCAACTTCACTCCTTTAACCGTATTAAAGAGCTGGATGAACTAAGGATCATCTTGAAGGCTGAGAAAGTCATAGATAAAACTTTTGAGCAGGTGGTTACACCCAGATTACAGGATTCAGCTAGTAGATGAGTGAACACTGGGAGGGATGACATATTTGGGCAAGGGATCTGCCAGACCAATAGCACTGTGGTCAGCTGTGAGTTTCAGAAGGGAATGGTGGTCAGTTAGAGCAATAGTCAAGAAAACATATAAGGAGATTCTGCAGATGCAGAAGAGACACCAGGATAGTATGTTGCCTCCTGGGTGATCAGGTCCAGGACGTCTCTGAGCAACTGCAGAATATTCTGAAAGGGGAGCAGAGATAGCCATGGTTGTGGTATATATTAATACCAATAACATAAGCAGGAGTGTTTTGAGATCCTGCAAAGCAAATTTAGGGAGTTCGAGAAGAAGCTGAAAAGCAGGATCTCCAAGGTGGTAATCTCAGGATTACTGCTGGTGCCATGACTTACAGAATGTCGAACACGAAGATAGCGCAGGAAAATGAGTGGCTGAGGAAATGGTGCAGGGAGCAAGGATTCAAGTTCTTGAATCATTGGAACCTTTTCTGGGAAATGGGCGACCTGTACAACCGAGACAGGTCGCATCCAATATCTTGGCATGGAGGTTTGCTCACGGTGTTAGGGGTGGGGGGGGGGGGGGGGGAGGGGGGAAGGTTTTAAAATAGATTTGAAGGGAGGTGGAAGCCAAAGTGAAGAGGCGGTTGGCGCACAAGTAGAGACAGCTGAAAGGGTGTGTGTGTGGAAGGACAAGCAGATAAAGCAAAATTGCAGCCAGTGAGATGTTGCAATGTAACAGGGACACAGTTAAAAAAAAGTTACAAATGCAGGGCTAAATGTTTTATGTTTAAATGCACGCAGCATGAGAAAAATGTGGATGACTGTAGTACAGCTACAGATTGGTAGATATGATGTTGTGGCCATCGCAGAGTTGTAGCTAAAGGATGAATGTCATTGGGAACTGAATAACCAATGATACACAATGTATTGAAAGGATAGGCAGGTAAACAGAGGGGGTGGTGAGGCTCTGTTTGTAAGAAATAACACTAAATCATTAAAAAGTGGTGACATAGGATCAGAAGATATAGAATCACTGTAGGTTGATTGAATAAATGGCAAGGGTAAAAGGACACAGTTGTCAGTTATATATAGACCTCGAAACAGTAACTGGACATGGATTATTACAGCATTTAGAAAAATAGTGTCAATAGAGCAATGTTATGGTAGTCATGGGGGTTTAACAAGCAAGTAGATTGGAAAAGCCAGGTTGGGACTGGATCTCAAGAGAGAGAGTTTGTGGAATGTCCACAAGATGGCTTTTTAGAGCAGCTTGTTGATGAGCCCACTGCGGGATCAGATACAGGAATGGGTGGTGTGTAATGCACCAGAGGTGATTAGAGATCTTAGGGTAAAGGGAGAATTAGGGGACAGTGATCACAATATGATTAAGTTCAATTTAAAATTTAATAAGGAAAAACTAAAGTAAGATTTGTCGGTATTCCAGTGGAATAAAGGGAATTTCAGTGACGTGAGAGAGGAACTAACCATTGGAAGAGGGCACTGGTAAGGAGGAAGGCAGAGCAGCAATGGAAGGAGTTTCTGCGAGAAATGAGGAAGGTACTGGATAGATACATACCAAAAATAGGAAATATTCAAATGGAAAAATATTGTAACAGTAGCTGACAGGGAAGTCAAAGCCAATGCAAAGAGAGTATACAATGAAGCTAAAATTAATGGGAAGATAGAGGATTGAGAATTTTTTTAAAACTCACAGAAAGCAAAAGAAAAAAATGAGCAAATAACATCAGAGGATACAAACTGCTTTATGTATATAGAGTAAAAGAGAGGTGAGAGCAGATATAGGACCACAAGAAAATGACAATGGAGAAATAATGGACTCAAGGAGATGGCAGAGGAGCTAAAAGAGTATTTTAGTTTACTCTTCACTGTGGAAGTTATTATCAATGTGCCAGATGTCCAAAATATCAGGGAGGGAAAGGGAATGCAGTTACTATTTCAAGGGAGAAGGTGGTCAAAAAACTGAATGGTCTAAGGGTAGATAAGTCTTTTGTACAAGTTGGATTGCACCCTCGTATTCTGAAAGAAGTAGTTGAAGGAGGCATTGGGAATGATTTTTCAAGAATCAACAGATTCTGGCATCGTCCCAAGGAAGTGGAAAATTGCAAGTGTTGCCCCCACTATTCAAGAAAGGAGGCAGCAGAAAGCAAATTATTGACTGGTAGGCCTTACCTCAATGGTTGGAAAGATGTTGGAGTCGATTGTCAAGGATGATATTACAGAGCACTTGGAGGCACATGACAATGTAGCCGAAACCAACATGGCTTCCTTAATGAAAAATCTTTGTTGACCAGCCTGTTGGAATTCTTTGAAGAAGTGACAAGCAGGTAGATAAAGGAGAGTAGTGGATGTTATGTATTTGGCTTTCAGAAGGTCTTTGACAAGGTGCTGTACACGAGGCTACTTAACAAGATAAAAACAGGAAACATACGAGCTTGGTTGGAGCATTGGCTGATTGGAAGCAAGCATGTAGTCAGAATATAGAGATCATATTCAGGTAAGCTGCCAGTTGTTAGTGATTTTCCACAGGGCTCAGTGTTGGGGCTATTTCTTTTTATGTTGATTATCATTGATTTAGATTATGGAATGAATGGTTTTGTGGCCACATTTGCAGATGATACAAAGGTAGGTGGAGGAGCAGGTAGTGTTGAAGAAAGAGAGAGGCAGCAGGTGGTGTTGAACAGATTAGGAGAATGGACAGATCAGTGGAAAATGAAATATAATGTCAGAAAGTGTACAATATGCACTTTGGTGGAAAAAAATATAATCTAAATGGGGTGAAAATTGAAAATTTCCAGATGCAAAGGGTCCTGGGAGTCATCGTGCAGGATACCCTGAAGAAGCAAAATGTAATGCTGGCATTCATTTCAAGAGGAATAGAATATAAGAGTAGGGATGTGATGTTGAGATTTTATCAGGTATTGCTGAGACATCACTTGGAGTATTGTGAGCAGTTTTGGGCTCCAAGGGTTCTCATATGAGGAACGTTTGACACCTATTGGCCTGTACTCGTTGGAATTTTGGAGAATGGGGGAGAGAAATCTCATTGAAACATTGTGAATGTTGAAAGGCATGGATGGAGTAGGTGTAAAAAGATTGTTTTCCATGATGAGAGAATCTAAGACAAGAAGGCACAACTTCAGGGTTGAAGGGCATGCACTTGGAACAGAGATGTGGAGGAATTTCCTAAGCCAGAGGGTGGTGAACCTGTGACATTTGTTGCCCCAGGAGGTTGTGGAGGCAAAGTCATGAGGTGTATTTAAGGCAGAGTTTGATAGGTTCTTGATTAGCTGGTGCTTTGAAGGTTATGGGGAGGCTGGGCATTGGGGCTGAATGGGAAAATGGATCAGCTCACGATCGAATGGAAGACAGACCCAATGGGCTGAATAGCCTATTTCTGCTCCTATCTCTTAAGGTCTTAATTTCATGTGTATCGGAGAACTGATTTTGTAATCTGTTCAGTCTTTGCCATATTTAAAGGGCAATTACTAACTCTGACAGTCCTTCCCTAATTGATAGGTTGCTGAACGAGTAAAGTTGTCTAAGACTAGGTCTGAATCATCATCTTCCGATCGACCAGTTCTGGGATCAGAAATCAGTAGTGTTGGAGTAAGTATTTAAAACTTGAGAAATCTAATACTAAATTTTACCTTTTAAATGCAACCATCAGTAAGCTACTAATCAACTGCACATCTTTCTGGCTGCCAGACAATAAAATAAATGCATCTTATACCTTGCTGTGTTCATGATTTGGCATGGCTTGCAGTTGCTAACTTATTGAAGGTACAGATTTGAATATAAATAAAGCTTTAATATAGGCCATCTGTGGATTACCAGTATGTACGAACAAACTTCCGTAATATAATTACATTCAGCAAATATGGTAGAACAGGTTTCCTCTAACTCTCCATTTGTAGTAATTGTTTTTTTCTCATTAGTCTAAATGTGCTTCTGATGTCACTCATTCCCATATTGTGGAGGTACGGTTAGGAGCATTTTTTGTGTATTTTATAACTTATGGACAGTGGGCCAGTACTTTTGAAAATGTGCAAATTTTGAGTTGGATGAAGATAGGTTTGTCAAAACCCGTAAGTCAGTGTAATAAACAAGAAAGGTAAGAAAGAAAAATTTACAAAAGATATCTTGAACTCAGAAGGAAATACATTGGATGATTGCTGATCACAAAATGGTTATTATTAATTGAATGCCTCCCAAACTTATTTTAATAGTTTTGCTATAAATGGCAATATAATAGTATCAGTTTCCTCTTTTATTCATATAAAATGGTTAAAACATTAGTTATATGGGCCAATGCCCACAGTAATTTATATTGTTTAATTATAATCATGAACTTTTAAGTTTATTTCTGAGCTATATTCTGGCAGAAATAAATGTATATTCCTCCAATTTTCTAATGAAGGTGCTGATTACTGTTTATAATTACATAAGATGTAGGAACAGGATTAGACCATTTAGCTTATTGAGTCTGCTCCACCAAATCAAGGCTGATGTATTTTTCTCCTCAACCCTGTTATCTTGCCTTCTTCCCATAACCTTTCTCACTTTTATTAATCAAGAACCAGTCTCTGCTTTAAATATACCCAATGACTTGACCTCCATAAACATTTGTGGCAACTAATTTCACAGTTTCATCACCTTCTGACTGAAGACATTTCTTATATCTGTTACAAATGGATAATCTTTTATCCTGAGGCTGTAACTCATGGCCCTAGGCTCTCCCATTTCTGGAAACCTCTTCTCCACATCAACTCTATCTTACCTTTTAAATATTCAGGTGCTTTAAATGAGATTCTATCCCCCCCCATTCTTCTAAAATCCAGTGAGTACAGGCCCAGAGTCATGAAATGCTCCACATACATTAACTCTCTCATCCCCTTGATCATTCTTGTAAACCTCCTCTGGACCCTCACCAATACCAGCACATTCTTTCTTAGATCTGAACCCAAAACTGTTCAGAATACTCCATATATAGCACAATAGATGAACAAATACATTTTTATTTCAAATGTTGGAAAATTGTTTAAATTGCAAGTAAATAAGTTAGATTTGATGGAATTTTAAAGGTAAGCGTCTGGTGGACACTTTTACAAGATATTCAAAGGATGCTTTTATTCTGCCCCAAACTGCTTTGTTCATCTTCCTTTAAGTTGGATGCAAAGGTTATTAGTGTTGAGATTGACTGTGCAGATTAAGGTTTTATCTGAAATTTACCTTCAGCCTTTAAATACCAGGAAGGAAGGTTGTGGTAGTGTGAAGTTAACTGCAGAGATTCCTCAGAGGGCAGCAGATTATGATGAAATTCCATCACCCCAGTGGTCCAATTCTGACCTTTTTTTTTTGCTTTTTTTGGAGTGTTCACATTCTTCCTCTGATCACATGGGTTTTTCATGATGCTTTCCTACTGAAAATTGTCTCTGGTGTAAGTTGGTGGCAGGACAATCAGAGGGAGTTGATGAGCATAGAGTTGTAAAGCAAGGAAAAAAGCCCTTTGGCCCAGCTCATCCACCCTAACCAAATTGCCTACCTAAGATAGAATGACTTGCCTGTGATTGGCCCATATCCCTCAAACCTGCCTGTTTAGTACTTGTCCAAATGTCTTTAAAATGTTGTAATTGTACCAGCCTCCACTATTTCCTCTGGCAAATCATTCCACATGCTTACCACCGTCAGTGTAGAAAAACCTATTCCTCAGCACCTCTTTCAGCTTAAATCTATTGTCTCTACCTTTAGACTTCCCTTCTGAGAAAAAACTGAACATCTACCTTATCTATACCTTTCATGACTAAATATACCTCAATATCTTGGACTGAGCGGTTGGCACTGAAAAGAGATTGGAAGTGTTCTGACCATCGGTTGAGGATGGAGATCTTGTCGCTGAGGAGGACTTTGCCGTCTGAGCTGCGCAGCGGGCTTTGGACTTGGGGTGAGGGGCCGTACACAGCCTTTAAAGCCTCGTAAAAACCCCTGAAGTCGTCAATGTCCACGCTGAGCTGGGTTCGCTTGGCGAGGCTAGTCCACCACTCATTTTGGATCTCACGGAGTTTGCGCTGAAGATGGCTGCATGCGCGACGGAAGGCTTGTTTCTTCTCTGGTCAGGACGGCTTTGTAAGGTAAGCCTGGTGGGCAGCTCGCTTCTTTGCCAGCAGCTCCTTGATTTCCTGGCTGTTTTCATCGAACCAGTCCTTGTTTTTCCTGGAGGAGAAGCCCAGTACCTCTTCAGTGGATTGCAGTATGGTAGTCTTCAGCTGATCCCAGAGGGTTTCAGGGGACGAGTCCGTGAGGCGGATTGCATCCTCGAGCTTTGCTTTGAGGTTTGCCTGGAAGTCCAAGATTCTGCCTTGCTCCAGCTCCCTCAACAGCCCCTAAGGCTAGAGCTGGATGAGGTCCTCACCCAGGAAGAGACATATAAGGCAATTGAACAACTGAAAAGTGGCAAAGCTGCAGGTATGGATGGAATCCCCCCCAGAGGTCTGGAAGGCTGGCGGCAAAACTCTGCATGTCAAACTGCATGAGTTTTTCAAGCTTTGTTGGGACCAAGGAAAACTGCCTCAGGACTTTCGTGATGCCATCATCATCACCATGTACAAAAACAAAGGCGAGAAATCAGACTGCTCAAACTACAGGGGAATCACGCTGCTCTCCATTGAAGGCAAAATCTTCGCTAGGATTCTCCTAAATAGAATAATACCTAGTGTCGCCGAGAATGTTCTCCCAGAATCACAGTGCGGCTTTCGCGCAAACAGAGGAACTACTGACATGGTCTTTGCCCTCAGACAGCTCCAAGAAAAGTGCAGAGAACAAAACAAATGACTCTTCATCACCTTTGTTGACCTCACCAAAGCCTTCGACACCGTGAGCAGGAACGGGCTTTGGCAAATACTAGAGCGCATCGGATTCCCCCCAAAGTTCCTCAACATGGTTATCCAACTGCACGAAAATCAACAAGGTCGGGTCAGATACGGCAACGAGCTCTCTGAACCCTTCTCCATTAACAATGGCGTGAAGCAAGGCTGCATTCTCGCACCAATCCTCTTTTCAATCTTCTTCAGCATGATGCTGAACCAAGCCATGAAAGACCTCAACAATGAAGACGCTGTTTACATCCGGTACCGCACGGATGGCAATCTCTTCAATCTGAGGCGCCTGCAAGCTCACACCAAGACACAAGAGCAACTTGTCCGTGAACTACTCTTTGCAGACGATGCCGCTTTAGTTGCCCATTCAGAGCCAGCTCTTCAGCGCTTGACGTCCTGTTTTGCGGAAACTGCCAAAATGTTTGGCCTGGAAGTCAGCCTGAAGAAAACTGAGGTCCTCCATCAGCCAGCTCCCCACCATGACTACCAGCCCCCCCCCCCCCCCCCCCCCCACATCTCCATCGGGCACACAAAACTCAAAACGGTCAACCAGTTTACCTATCTCGGCTGCACCATTTCATCAGATGCAAGGATCGACAACGAGATAGACAACTGACTCGCCAAGGCAAATAGCGCCTTTGGAAGACTACACAAAAGAGTCTGGAAAAACAACCAACTGAAAAACCTCACAAAGATAAGCGTATACAGAGCTGTTGTCATACCCACACTCCTGTTCGGCTCCGAATCATGGGTCCTCTACTGACATCACCTACGGCTCCTAGAACGCTTCCACCAGCTTTGTCTCTGCTCCATCCTCAACATTCATTGGAGCGACTTCATCCCTAACATCGAAGTACTCGAGATGGCAGAGGCCGACAGCATCAAATCCACGCTGCTGAAGATCCAACTGCGCTGGGTAGGTCACGTCTCCAGAATGGAGGACCATCGCCTTCCCAAGATCGTGTTATATGGCGAGCTCTCCACTGGCCACCGTGACAGAGGTGCACCAAAGAAGAGGTACAAGGACTGCCTAAGGAAATCTCTTGGTGCCTGCCACATTGACCACCTCCGGTGGGCTGATATCGCCTCAAACCATGCATCTTGGCACCTCACAGTTTGGCGGGCAGCAGCCTCCTTTGAAGAAGACCGCAGAGCCCACCTAACTGACAAAAGACAAAGGAGGAAAAACCCAACACCCAACCCCAACCAACCAATTTTCCCCTGCAACCGCTGCATCCGTGTCTGCCTGTCTCGCATCGGACTTGTCAGCCACAAACGAGCCTGCAGCTGACGTGTACATTTACCCCCTCCATAAATCTTCATCCGTGAAGCCAAGCCAAAGAGATACCTCAATAAGATTCTATACCTCTCAGCCTCTAAAAAATGAGCCTACCATATCTTGTAAATAAAAGCCTCCAGTCCTGGTAATATCCTTGAGAATCTTTTCTGCACCCCATCCAGCTTAATGGAATTATTCCTATAGCAGGGTGAATAGATCTGTACACAATAATCAAGTGTGGTCTTGCCCACATCTTCTACATTTGTAACATAATATTCCAGCTCTGAAACTCAGTGCCCTGATTGACAAAGGCCAACATACCAAATGCTTTGTTTACCAGTGGTGCCATTTTTTGAGGAATATGTACCAGTACAACACTGCCATTTACTGTTTAACTTCACAAAATGCAATGCCATGCACTTTTCCAAGTTAAATTCCATCTGCTGTTCTTGGCCCATTTTCACAATTGATTTAGATCCTGTCATAATCTTAGATAATTACCATCTACTAGACTACCAATTTTGGTGTCATCTTATTGGCCATGCTAACTGCATCCTAATCCAAATAGAGGTGACAAATAGTGGACTCAGCCCTTATCCTTGTGGCGCTCCACTTGTCACAGGTCTCCAGTCTGAAAAACAACCCTCCACTACCAATCTCTGACTCCTTTCAGGCCAATTTTGTATCCAATTCATTAGCTTATCCTGGATTCCAAGTTAGCTAACCTTCCTGGCCAGCCTTCTATGTGATACCATGTTAAAAGTCTGTCTGGAATCCATGCAGACAATATCTACTCCCTTACTTTGAGCAATCATCGTAGTCTCTTTGAATCAACTTCATGCGACACCATTTTCCACACATGAAGCCATGCTGACTATTCCAAATTAGTCCTTTTCCAAATACAGGTAGATCCTGTTACTCAGAATACCCTCCAATAGCTTATTGTCCTGGAGATCCCTGGCTTGTCCTTGTTTCCCTTCTTAAATATAGGCACAACATTATCCACCTTGCAGTCTTCTCATACTTGCAGTGATTTAATATCTGTGCCAGAGCCTCATCAATTTTCCTTGGCTTCCCACAAGGTCTGAAATATGTTTGGTCAGGTGCTGGGGATTCATCCATCTTTATACATATTATAACTGCCAACACTCCTCTTTTGGTATGTGAATATGAATCAGAATTTGTCATGAACATATCTTGAAATTCATTGTTTTGCGACAGCATTACAGTGCAAACACTTCAATAAACCACCTTATAAAATATATATGAGCCACTTTCAAAAATAAATAAAAATACTGCAAGAAAAGTCAAAGTCAGACAGTGTCTTTCTCCCCCCCTCCCTCCAGTTCTGCGCCTCTTTCCCTCTCCATTCAGAGAGCTACCGATAAACTCCTATGACCTCTTGCTGGTTGCACTGTGCTCCTCCCCCTGCCCCTTCTTCCCTCTTTTCTCCACCTTTTTATTCAGGTACCTGCTTGATTTTTGCTCATCCCTTGATGAAAAGCTCAGGCCAAACATTGGTTACGTATATTTGCTTCCTATGGACATGGCGTGACCTGCTGAGTTTCTTCAACATATTTGTGTATTGTACCCAGCCAAGATCACTATGGGAACACCTTCAACAGGTTAAGAGCAGTCGGCTTACTCTCAAAAGAGCTTCACAGTCTCAAATTCTTTTAGAACTTCACAATCAGCCATACTAGACAGGGATGAGGTTTTTTTTTTTGCCTTGATGATAATGCATCTTGGCATTCTTTACCTATAGGACTCTGTAAACTTGGTTGCTGAGTCTATTCAGGACAAGGATCCGGTAGAGTTTTCCCCCAATAGGGAATCAAGGAACGTGGGGCTTAGTATCGGAAAGTAGTACTGAGTTGAAGACCTTATTGAATTGTAGATCTGACTTGGGACCAGAAAGCTTTTGTAATAATGCTGTTAACTCCTCTGCCTTCACATCATTCAATTTCTCTTTTGAGTTCTATCATTGCTCTTGCACTCCTAAATCCATGAGATCAGCCAACAAGACTACAAACACGTAATAAAACATTGTGGACTCATGTTACTGTTTACAGATGTTCAATCTTTTGCAAAGAAGGGATTGAAGCCAGGTTGCTTTCACAATGCAAATGTGTATTTTTTAATCTTCTTTTGTCATATTACAGTCATTGCTATTGCTAAATATTCTATTGGAAGTTAGAATATTGCTGTGAATCTTTTTTTCTGTCTGCTAAATTGTTCTTTAATCAAATTGCTATGCATATAATCTTATATGGAAATATTGTTCATCAGCACATTTTGACACACCACAAATGCCATATAACCTTCATCTCTTTCAACTAAACAGGTGTCCAGTAGTGTGGCAGAGCATCTCGCCCATTCTTTACAAGACTGCTCCAATATTCAAGAAATCTTTCAAACTCTGTATTCTCACGGATCAGCTATTTCTGAAAGCAAGATCCGTGAATTTGAGGTGGAAACAGAAAGGCTAAACAGGTAAAATGCTCATTACAGTATAAATTTTAGGAGGAACAGGGATCTATAAATATATCTGAGTTGTACTAGTAATATGATACGTTATCACTTTGCCACAGCACAAAGAAACAGCATTGACCAAGCCAACCAAAATGTCATAATAATATGGGCAGACTTTCACGATTTCTCCTCAGTGAAGAGAAGAAAGGTTAACTGCTTTTAGCAGATGTTTTAATTTACCATCAGCAAAGTTTGTGACTAGTTAATTCCTGCTACTGTCCTGAGAAGGAGTAGAAGCCAAATGTGTATTGATTTTACACATTGCGTATTGAAATTGAGCATCCTGAAGGTTATCTTTATCATTTAGCATACATATGACAGTTGTAGTTTGATGTGAATAAATGTCATGTTCATAGCAACTATATTTATGAGTAAATTGACAAGAAATAAACTAGTGTGATGCCAAGCTAAATTCCCCTTATGGAGCAAGAGGACAGGTTTGTTCTACCTGAAACTTTTTTAATTTGTTGAAAAAGTGACTGAACTGGAGATAGAAAAATGTCTTTGTGTGTTAATAAAATGTATTTGAAGAAGGCATTTGAAAACAATCCTGAAGTTAAAACTTGTGGAATTGAAGGTAAATTATTGACCTGATCAGAAGTTGGCTTTGTGTCAAGAGACCAAACATGAGAGGAGTGTGGAGGTACAAAATAGTGACTAGCCTTGAGCATACATATGACAGTTGTAGTTTGATGTGAATAAATGTCATGTTCATAGCAACTATATTTATGAGTAAATTGACAAGAAAGAAACTAGTGTGATGCCAAGATTCTTGAGGGTCCGTATAGATCATTAAAATATTATGGACAGAGACAGAAAATAACAAAAAAAAAATGATTAGTTGGTGAGTTTTTAAATAACTTAGAGGATCAAAACAAAATGAGTGATATTTTGTGAGAAGCCTTTATTGGCCCATACCTTAAAGAATTGAGAGTTGTTTTTGGCACTTCACAGGGCAATCATATTGGCCTTTCAGGAAAAGTAGAATAAATTTACCAGAATAATATCCAAACTCCATGGTGAAATTATAAGAATTCACCCAAACTAATGGTTCTCAACTTTTTCTTTCCCTATGCCATAGGTGCTCTGTGATTAGTAAGGGATTGCATAAGGTGGTATGTGGGTGGAAAGTAAAAGTTTGAAAAATCACTGTTTTAATCATACCTAATTTATTTGTTATGTACACGGTTTCATAACTCCAAAGGAAATGGGCCAATGACAATTTTTTCTCAACTAAAATATTTCAGTAACAATTGGGTCTAGGGCAGTGATTCTCAACCTTCCCTTCCCACTCACATACCACCTTAAGCAATCTCTTACTAATCACAGAGCACCAATGGCATAGGGATCACTTAAAGTGGTATGTGAGTGGAAAGAAAGAGGTTGAGAACCACTGACCCAAACTATGATAGTTTTTCCTGAAACTTAGAAAATAGGGGAAAATTTGATCACCATTCTTAAGATGCTAAAGAAAACTCTTGCAAATAAACTATTTGTTGTTGGTTAAAAACCTTCAGTGTCATATTCTTAAAATTAGAACGAACCCTTTCAGGAATGAAGTTAGAAAAACACATCTGTATGCAAGTAAATGTTATGAATTTGGTATTAGAACCATAGAACACTGCAGCAGAGAAATAAGCCCTTTGGCCTTTAGTCTGTGCTGAACTCTTTATTCTACCTTGTCCAGTTGACCTAAACCAAAAACCAAAGCCCTCCATACCCCATCCATACCATTCATATCCAAGTACCTATCCAATATTCTCAAATGTCAAAATCAAACCTGTATCTACCACCACTGCTGTCAGCTCATTCCACACTCTGAATGAAGAAGTTTTCCCCGATGTTTTCCTCAAGCATTTCACCTTTCATGCTAAATCCATGTTCTCCAGTTCTCGTCTCACCCAACCTTTGTGGAAAATACCTGCTTGCATTTACGCCATCTCTACCCCTCATAATTTTGAAAACTTCTATGAAATCTCTCCTCATTCTTTGACACTCCAAGGAATCAAGTCCTAACTTATTTAATTTTTCCCTTAACTTAGCTGTTCAACCCCTGGCAACATCCTTGCAAATTTCCTAGCACACTTTGAATCTTATTGATATCTTTCATGCAGGTAGGTGACCAAAAGTACTCACAATGCTCCAAATCTTATACAGCTTCAACATTCCATCCCAACTCATGCATTCAATACTTTGATTTATGAAGACCAATGTGCCAAAAGCTTGCTTTTTGACTCTATTGACCTGTGATACCACTTTCAAGGAATTATGTATCTGTATTCTAAGATCCTTCTGTTCTGCCTCACTCTGAAATTCCCTACCATTTACTATACAAGTCCTACCCTGGTTCATCCTCATAATATGCAACAACTTACATTTGTCTGCATTAAGTTCCATCTGGCATTTATGGAGCCCATTTCTTCAACTGGTCCAGATCTCGCTGCAATTTTTGAAAGCCTTCCTTGTTGTCCATTACACCCCAATCTTGGTGTCATCAGCAATTTAATGATCCATATTATAATCCAGATTACAGTAATGGAACCAGCACTGATCCCTGAGGCACACCACTAGACACAGGCCTCCAGTCAGAGAAGTAAAAACACAGAAATGCTGGAGAAACTCAACAGGTTTCCAGGATTCATAGGAGGTAAAATTATATAACCAATGTTTCAGGCCTGAGCCCTTCTTTAAAGTATGAATAAAAAGGAAGTAGGTGCCTGAATTAAAAGGATGGGGAGAAGGTAAAAATGGGCAGGGGAGCAGTACAAGGCTGGAGAGAAGGGCTCAGGCCTGAAATGTTGGTCATATATCTTTACCTACATTGGACGCTGCGAGACCTGTTGAGTTTCTCCTGTATTTTTACTAAAATCACAATGTCTGCATACTTTTGTGTTTCACTCCAGTCAAAGATGTACTCGTCCATACCACTCTCTGGCTTCTCACACAAAGCCAATGTTTAATCCAATTAGCTCATCCTGCATGCTAAGCAACTGGACCTTTTTAACTAACCTCCCATGTGGGACCTTGTCAAAGGCCTCCAGTCCATGTCGACAATTCCACTGCCTTTCCTTCATCAACTTTTTGGTAAACTCTTTGAAAATCTCTAAGATTGGTTAGACATGACCTATCACACACAAAGCTATGTTGACTATCTCGAATCAGTTCTTGACTTTTCAAAAACTTGAATATCTGATCTCTTAGAACACTGTCCAATAACTTAGCTACTACTGATGTCAGGCTCACTGGGTTATTCTTGGATCCTTTCTTAAACAACAAAACAACATGAGCTATTCAGCAATCCTTTGACACCTCATTCATGATTAAGGTTGTTTCAGTACCCTGCTAGAACCCTGCAATTTTTGCACTAGATTCCTTTAAGGTTCAAGGAAATGTCTTATCATGTTCTGGGGATTTATCCATTCTTACTTCCCTTAAGACAGCAAGTTTCTCCTCTGTCATCTATGAGGTCCATGACTTCACTATGGTTTTTCTTCACTTCTGTAGACTCTGTGTCCATCTTCCAAGTAAATATAGATGCAAACAAAAAAAAATCATTTTTGATTACCCCATCTCTTTTAGCTCCATAAATAGATGACCACTCTAATCTTCAAGAGGACCAGTTTTGTTTCCTGCTATTCTTTGCCCTTAATATTTCTGTTGAAGCCTTTTAAGAGTTTTCTTCACTTTGTCTACCAGAGCCACCTTTATCCCTCCTGATATCCCTCTTGAGTGTTTTCTTGCCTTTTTTGTACTCCTCAAGTACCTCATTTGTTTCTTTCTTTGTGCCTCATTTTTCTTATTAACCAGTGTTAATATCTCTCGAAAACCAAGGTTCCTTACACCTGTTAGTTTTGCCAATCATTCTGATAAGAACAACATACTAGTTACCAAACACACCTTTGCCAGAGAACAACTTGTCCCTGTCCACACTTGTCAGATCCTTTCTGATTCCATCAAAATTAGCCTTTCATCAATTAATATCCCACCTGAGGTCCAGAACTATCTCTTTCCATAATTATCTTGAACTAATGGCCTAATGAACACTCTGGCTGTACGTTTAGTTCAGTGGTTAGACAACGCTATTGCAGCATTTGCAAACTGAGATCAAACCCAGCATGGTCTGTCAGGAGTTAGTATCTTCTCCCCAAATCTGCATGGGTTTCCTATGGGTGCTCTGGTTTCCTCCCTCATTCCAAAGGCATACCAGGTTAGTAGGTTAATTGATTAAGAAACTTTCCTGAACACTTTTAACAAACCTTACCCATTCAGCTCTTTTATGGGAGTTCCACTTAATGTTTGGAAAGGTAAAATCATCTACATCATACTTTATTTCTTACAACTGTCTGTTTATCTCTCTACAGATCTGCTCCTCCAATTCCCGCTGACAGTTAATATATAATATAATTGAATGTGGTCATTCCTTTGTCATTCCTCAATTTCACCCATAAAGCCTCAGTGGATGAGCCTGATGAAGGATGATCCATCCTGTCTGAACACTGCCATGATATTATCCTTGACATCCCTCCCTTCATCACTCTTTTTATCACGTCCGAAACATACTTCCCTGGAACATTGAAGTGCCAGTCCTGACCCTCACTAATGGCCATAATTTTATACATAACTCCACGTGGTGATCGATATTAGCCTTTCTTACAATACTCTTTGCATTGAAATAGATGCAACTCAGAACAACCTATCTATTTCTGCATTTGCAGGCTAAACAACATTTTTTTCCATGAATAGTCCACCATCTGGCACATTGGTTTGCATCCCCCTGCATCACTAGTTTAAACAGTCTGGAGCAGCACTACCAAATCTTCCTGCAAGGATATTAATTCCCCTCTAATTTAGATGCACACTGTCCTGCATGCCCCACCTTCCCTGGAAGAGAGGCTAATGATCCAAAAATCTAATTCCCCACCCCCTTGCACCGTCTCATTAACCACATATCAAACTGTATTATCCTCCTCTCTCTAGCATCACTAGCACATGGCATGAGTAGTAATCCAGTGATGAAAACCCCAGAAGTCTAATCCATTAACCTAGTACCTAACTCCCAGAACTCATTTTGCAGGACCTTGTCATCCTTCCTACCCATATCATGACCACTGTGGCTTGTCTTTGGTTAGTCATCCTCTTCAGCAGTATCCAAAATAGTATACTTATTATTCATGTGAACTACCACTGTGGTACCCTGCACTGACTGCCACTTCCATTTCCCTCTCCTAATGGTCACCCAGCAACCTGTCTCCTGCTCCTTGGGTGTGACTGCCTCCTGGTAACCCCTATCGATAACCCTCACTGGCTTCCGAATGATCGAGTGTTCATCCAGCTAGAACTCCAGTTCTTTAATGCGGTCTGTACAGAGCTGGAGCTGATTTCCCACATTCTATAAGTGGAGCATACCATTGCCAATCCGTGTTTCTCGCTACTCGCTGGGCAATTAGAAAAATACCTTGATGACCTCATGACCTTACCTGTACTGTCTTACTTAAGCCTTTTTTGCTTATCAGCCTGCTGTCACTGCCAGCACTTGCACCATTTCCTCAGCCTTTGTTGGCCGAATCCTCTGGAGCCAAATAATCTTGGGTCTCCACACTTAACACTGGGAACTCACACAATGACCACTCCACTTGATCGTCGCTTATTTTTATTGGCTGCTAGCTCGACCTCTCTCAGTAATCTGAGTCCTGGCTCCTGTGTTCTGTTTACATTAAAGAGAACTCAACCAAAGCTCCTGGCTCTCACCTTTCTTGAATGTTTTATCTTCATACTTTTATCCTTCTTTTGGAATTGGGAAAATAAGTTATTATGAGAAGTGGAGGAGGCCATATAAAGATGTAAAGAGGTGAATTGAGTTGCAAAGATCTAACGGATGGATAAAAATTGGAAAGATGTGAGATTATCCATTCTGGCAGGAAAAATAGTTTGTTATGTAAGTATTGAGCGCATCGGATGTCCCCCAAAGTTCCTCAACATGATTATCCAACTGCACGAAAACCAACAAGGTCGGGTCAGATACAGCAATGAGCTCTCTGAACCCTTCTCCATTAACAATGGCGTGAAGCAAGGCTGTGTTCTCGCACCAACCCTCTTTTCAATCTTCTTCAGCATGATGCTGAACCAAGCCATGAAAGACCCCAACAATGAAGACGCTGTTTACATCCGGTACCGCACGGATGGCAGTCTCTTCAATCTGAGGCGCCTGCAAGCTCACACCAAGACACAAGAGAAACTTGTCCGTGAACTACTCTTTGCAGATGATGCCGCTTTAGTTGCCCATTCAGAGCCAGCTCTTCAGCGCTTGACGTCCTGCTTTGCGGAAACTGCCAAAATGTTTGGCCTGGAAGTCAGCCTGAAGAAAACTGAGGTCCTCCATCAGCCAGCTCCCCACCATGACTACCAGCCCCCCCACATCTCCATCGGGCACACAAAACTCAAAACGGTCAACCAGTTTACCTATCTCGGCTGCACCATTTCATCAGATGCAAGGATCGACAATGAGATAGACAACAGACTCGCCAAGGCAAATAGCGCCTTTGGAAGACTACACAAAAGAGTCTGGAAAAACAACCAACTGAAAAACCTCACAAAGATAAGCGTATACAGAGCCGTTGTCATACCCACACTCCTGTTCGGCTCCGAATCATGGGTCATCAACCGGCACCACCTACGGCTCCTAGAACGCTTCCACCAGCGTTGTCTCCGCTCCATCCTCAACATCCATTGGAGCGCTTACACCCCTAACGTTGAAGTACTCGAGATGGCAGAGGTCGACAGCATCGAGTCCACGCTGCTGAAGATCCAGCTGCGCTGGATGGGTCACGTCTCCAGAATGGAGGACCATCGCCTTCCCAAGATCCTGTTATATGGCGAGCTCTCCACTGGCCACCGTGACAGAGGTGCACCAAAGAAAAGGTACAAGGACTGCCTAAAGAAATCTCTTGGTGCCTGCCACATTGACCACCGCCAGTGGGCTGATAACGCCTCAAACCGTGCATCTTGGCGCCTCACAGTTTGGCGGGCAGCAACCTCCTTTGAAGAAGACCGCAGAGCCCACCTCACTGACAAAAGGCAAAGGAGGAAAAACCCAACACCCAACCCCAACCAACCAATTTTCCCTTGCAACCGCTGCAATCGTGTCTGCCTGTCCCGCATCGGACTTGTCAGCCACAAACGAGCCTGCAGCTGACGTGGACTTTTTACCCCCTCCATAAATCTTCGTCCACGAAGCCAAGCCAAAGAGAAGATTGAGTGAATGCATTTCTCTGGGTGTCCTGAATAATAAATTGCAGAAGGCTTGTATGCAGTTACATAAGTAATTCTGTAGTGGGCTGTATAAAGGAATGGTCACCATACATCAGTGGTTCTCAACCTTTTGCACTCATACCATTTTAAGTAATCCCTATGCCATTGGTTCTCTATGATTAGTAAGGGATTGTTTAAGTGGTATGTGACTGGGAAGGAAAGGTTGAGAATCTTTGCTCTAGACCCAAATGAAATATTTTGCTAGAGAAAAGTTGTCATTGGCCCATTTCCTTTGGAGTTATGAAACCATGCACATAACCAGAGATGTTGGGTACGATTAAAATAGTGGTTTTCAAACTTTTTCTTTCCACCCACATACCACCTTAAGCAGTCCCTTACTAATCACAGAGCACCTATGGCATAGGGAATACTTAAAGTGGTATGTAAGTGGAAAGAAAAAGTTTGAGAACCACTGCCATACAGGATGGAGATTGAAAACTTGGCTGAACGGTGCACCAACAATAACCTTGCACTCAATGTCACCAAAACTAAGGAGCTGATTGTTGACTTCAGGAAAGAAAGGCTAAAGGTATACAATCCAGTGATCATTGCGGGATCAGAGGTGGAGAGGGTGCGCAAGTTTAAATTCTTGGGAGTCATTATCTTGGAGGATCTTTCCTGGACCCAATACACCAATGGCATTGAGAAGAAAGCTCGTCAGTGCCTCTAATTCTTAAGGAGTTTGCGGAGGTTTGGAATGACACCAGAAACCCTGAAAAATTTCTCCAGACGTATGGTGGAAACTGAGCTGACAGGCTGCATCACGGTCTGGTATAGAAACACCAATACCCCTGAGATTAAAGCCCTCTAAAAGGTAGTGGACACAACCCAGGACATCACAGACAAAACCCTCCCCACTATTGAATATATCTACAGGGAATGTTGCTGTCAGAGAGCAGCAGCAATCATCAATGGTATAAGTTCCATTATTTTCAGATAATACTACATTTAGAATGTAGCATAATGACATTCTTTAACTTTGTCTACCGTAAGGAATACAGAGTCACCACCATGTCAAGCACCCCTCACAGAAATGAGGCCCCAGCAAGGAATGAACTTGCAACCCTGGTTTACAAAACCACTGCTCTAACCACTGAGCTATTGGAGCCTCCCACACCACCCAGCACATGCTGTGTTCTCACTGCTGCCATCAGGAAAAGGGCATAAGTGTCACAAGACTGGCACCACCAGGTTCAGGAACAGTTGCTACCCCTCCACCATTAGACCCCTCAATGACAAACTCAGAGACTCGTTTAAGGACTCTTACTTGTGCACTTTATTGATTTTCTTTTTGTTTTCTCTGTATTGCACAATCACATTGATTATGTTTGTTATCTGTTTACAGTTTTTATTTCTTTACATGTTTACACTGCATACAGTTTAAATTTTGCACTACCAATTAGTGGTAATTGTGTCATGCCTGCAGGAAAAAAAGAATCTCAGGGTTTTATGTGATGTAATTTATGCACTCTGACAATAAATCTGAAAAATTAACAGTTATGTACAATATATATAAAAGAAACAGAGAAAAAAGGAGATTGGGTACTATATTGAATGTAAAAAGAATCTTAAGAAAAAAATTAGAAAAGCTAAAAGAAAGGATGAGGTAGCTATAGCAAGCAGGGTGAAAATAAATCCAAAGGGTTTCTTCAAATATGTAAATAGCAAAAGGAAAGTAAGAGACAAAACTGGTCCAATAGAGAATCAGAAAGGACAAATGTGTGTGGAGCCAAAAGAGATGTAGGAGGTCTTGAACAATTTCTTTTCCTCAGTATTTACTGGGGAGAAAGATATTGAACTGTGCAGGGTAAAGGAAGCAAAGGGGGTAAATATGGAGACTATTTTGATAATGAAAGAGGTAGTACTGGAGCTTTTAAAACATATAAAGGTGGATAAGTCTCCAGGTCCTGACAGAATGTTCCCCAGGACCTTGAAAGAAGTTAGTGAGGAAATAGCAGAGGCTCTGGCAGTGATTTTTCAAATGTCATTAGAGATGGGTATAGTGCCAGAGAATTGGTATGTTCCTTTGTTTTAAAAGGGTTCGAGGAGAAAGCCTAGCAATTATCGGCCTGTAAGTTTGACATCTGTGGTGGGTAAATAGATGGAAAGTGTTCTTAGAGATAGTATATATAAGTATATGGAGGGACAGGGTCTGATCAGGGACACTCCACACGTATTTGTGTGTGGAAGGTCGTTGAATTTTTTGAAGAGGTGACTAGGAATGTTGATGAGGGTAGAGCAGTGGATGTTGTCTATATGGACTTCAGTAAGGCCTTCTATAAGGTTCCACATGGGAGGTTAGTTAGGAAGGCTAAGTCCTTGGGTATTAATTTGGAGATAGTCAAATGGATTCATCAGTGGCTGGAAGGAAGGTGCCAGAGAGTAGTAGCAGATAATTGTTTGTCAGGATGGAGGCCGGTGACAAGCAATGTACCTCAGGGTTCGGTATTGGGTCCGTTGCTGTTTGTCATATATATCAATGATCTGGAGGATGGGGCGGTAAATTGGATTAGTAAATATGCAGATGATACTAAAATAGGGGGAATTGTGGATGATGAAAAGGGTTTTCAAAGATTGCAGAGGGATTTAAACTGCTTAGAGGAGTGGGCAGAAAGATGGCAGATGGAGTTTAATGCTGATAAGTGTGAGGTGCTTCATTTTGGAAAGAATAATCAAAGCAAGACATATGTGGTAAATGGGAGGGCATTGAAGAATGCAGTGGAGCAGAAAGATCTAGGAATAATGGTGCATTGTTCCCTGAAGGTAGGAGCGCATGTGGATAGCGTGGTGAAGAAGGCCTTTAGTATGCTTGCCTATATAAATCAGTGCATAGAATATAGGAGTTGGGAAGTAATGATGAAACTGTACAAGGCATTGGTGAGGCCAAATTTAGAGGACTGTGTGCAGTTCTGGTCACCAATTTATAGGAAGGATATTATCAAGATAGAGAGAGTGCAGAGAAAATTTACAAAATTGTTGCCTGGGTTTCAGCATCTGGAATACAAGGAGAGATTGAGCAAATTAGGTCTTTATTCCTTGGATCGTAGAAGGCTGAGAGGGGATTTGATAGAGATGTTTAAGATAATGAGAAGGATAGATAGAGTTGATGTGGAAAGGCTTTCCCATTGAAAGTAGGAGAGATGGGTATAAGAGATCATGGGTTGGGAGTTGATGGGCAAAGGTTTAGGAGTAAAATGAAGGGGAACTTCTTTACTCAGAGAGTGGTTACTGTGGAATGGGCTTCTGGGAAAGGTGGTGGAGACAGGGTCAATTTTGTCATTTAAGAAAGAGTTAGAAAAGTATATGGATGGGAAGGGGATGGAGGGATATGGGCAGAGTGCTGGTAGTGGGATTAGAGGAGGATACTTGAATCAGTGCGGACTAGAAGGGCCAAATTGGCCTGTTTCCATGCTGTAATTGTTATATGGTTATATGGTTATTTATTGCAAGGGTGTTGAATAGAAAAGAGGTAAAGCTTCAATTATATAGTGCATTACTGCAAAGCCTTTTCAACTTAAAGCTGAATTTGACATTTTTATTTACAAGGTTTGATCTATTATTGGTGTTCACGGGAATGTGGAGTTAAATTTACAGTCAGATTAGCCAGGACTTTGTAAAATGACAAAGCAGGTAGGAAGGGCTATGATCTACTCCTATTCCAAATTCTTAAGATTTATTTAGAGCAACAACCTCAATTTAATTGTTTTGTAACAGATTCTATTAATATTTATTAATTGATACAGTTCATAATGTATTTCTATTTTCAGTCGTATTGAACATTTAAAATCACAAAATGACCTTTTAACCATTACTTTGGAAGAATGCAAGAGCAATGCTGAAAGGATGAGTATGCTGGTTGGTAAATATGAATCGAATAGTACAGCATTAAGACTTGCACTGCAATACAGGTAAATATAACAAAAACAAATAATTTTTTTACCCAATTCTTTTAATTATTTAAAAGTCATAGTGATTTCCTTCCATCCCTTTTCCTGATTTTGTAATGAATATCATGAGACAATATAAACAATATCACAAGTTAATATAAAGAACCAGAAGGACCCCTGCTGCATGCATTCTGACAATTCTTAATTGACCCAGAAAAATGTATATATTTCACTGCTAAAACTATCCAGACTCCAGTCAATAAACTTAAAATAAAAACCCAGCATAATTTAAATAGAGCTGTGAAGAAATTATTATGCAACCACAAGAATGCTACAGGAACATACTATAATATTGAGATCATTCCCCCTTTTCTCTCTCCTTAACCATCCTCACCCAAACTTTGCTTGTTCCTAAGGCCTTGAGTGCAACCTCGCTTCTCAAATTCGGAAATATGCTCGCTCATGGATAATTTAAGGGTTGGACTTGATGTGTCATCTAATTGAATGGCAGAGCAGGCTCGATGGGCCAGATGGCCGACTCTTGCTCCTATTTCTTATCAAGTCTGGTAGTCATATGGCAATATTGTGACAGGCTAAAACTTTGTGGATGAAGCCAGGTCTATTTTCAGCCTCTTACAAAATGATGGCAGGAGGACCAACATTTGCAAGCCTTGAGCACAAAACATTCACAGTAGGCTGAGTCAGGCTGCATGTCCAAATAATCTATCAAAATACTAATATCTATGTCAGAGGACTCCAGTGGGAGATCACCATATTTTATTTAGATTATTCAGTGTAAATGTTGGGGAGTTGCTGAAAATCTCTGTGCTGTTGCTAGAGCTGAAGAGTTTATACACAAAATTAAATGAACAGGTTGTTGGAAGTTTGTGGGTTTTTTAATTCAAGCACATATGCAACAGAACTCTAGATTTTCTGTCATTTACTATAGCTGCATTATTTTGGAACATCGAATAGTGCAACATATTATAGGGCCTTCAGCCTACTCTTCATCAATCTAATCCTTCCCAACTTCCCAGCATAATTTCTTGCATCATCTATTGTACCAACCTCTACTACCACTCCCCAGCAGTGCATTCCAGGCACCCACCATTGATGTCTCCCTAAATGTTCCTCTGCTCATCTTAAACAGGTGACCTCTGATATTTGCTATTGTTGCCCAGCAAAAAGAACGGTGTTGGCTGTCCATCCTATCTATGCCTCTCATTATCTAATTTAATTAAATAAATATTATTTCTTGTATTTAGAAATAAATTTCTGATCATTGAAATTCTGCAGACGCCATGGAGTGATTTTCACTGCACCTCTGAATGTTATATAACATTACGTTAATATATTTTTATTAACAATATATTAACTTATTTCAATATGTTTTGTTAGGCAGACAGGTGTGACAAACATTGCATGACTTATCTTTATCAAATGAAAATAACAGGTGCATGGTTATGAAAACAATTCTGCTTTAATTTATGTATTTATGTTGCAAGTTATTTTGATTTTCAAAATAGAAAATGTTCACATTTCAAGTTAATAAATATAATTTTATTTGTACCAAATTTTCATTCCAAGTGAACAGTGCATAGAAGCCTATGAGTTACTATTGGCACTAGCTGAGAGTGAACAGGGACTTATTCTGGGCCAGTTCAAAGCTGCAGGTGTTGGATCAGTTAGTGAGTATTAAAAATGTATTCATTATTTTCCATTGCATCTTTCATATATAAAAAGTATATCTATAATGCTCACTTTTTGTACTACATACACTATGGACCTAAACAGTATGCCAGCTGCTAAACTGAAAACTGCATTGCAGATGAGACAGTCTTGCTAACCAATCTATTCTGAAATGCTTGCAACATTAAACGATGAAGTGATGGGTTTCTCAGGTATATGATACAAAGGAAACCTGGCTAACGTCTGCTCATCAGTCTATGTAATCATCAGTCTAGTGATGAATTGTATCAATTGGCACTTTCTGACTACTGATACCCAGTTTGTTTTTCACTTGGCTGTACAACTAATTGTCTTGTTTCAAAAATGAACAAAATAAGTGAATTCTAGAAATTTAAAAATGGAGATGCTCGATATCAAGGCAACATTTACTTGAATGTGGTATTGGGACTCCAGTTAAAACTGAGGGTGATGTGTATCAAGAGTAACACATCGTTTGAAGTCATGCACAAAGAAAGATAGTTGTCGTAGTTGGAGGTCAAAGATCTCAGCTCTATGATATAACTGAAGCAGTTCCTTGGAACAGGCCTAACTGTTTTCAGCTGCTTCATTACAGGTCAGCCCTTGGATCAAAGTTTCCAAGCAGAGATCCTTGCTGATAGTATTATGTTCAATTGCATTAGCATCATGCCAGCAATTAAATTTGAAATGCTCTTTAAACACAGATTAAATCAGTGACATTCCAAAAAATGAATAATGGATGTTTGGGGTAGTTGATGAGAGAGAAAATAAAAGGTAAGAAGGTTAAGTGAGCCAAATATCCCATCAAAAATATTGCTAAAGTACAAAGTAGGATTCTCATTTGGCAATTTTTTACTGAACCAAAGGTTCAAAATGATTTTGATCTTTGGGATCAATTGGAATATAGACGTGTTCAAGCAAATGGTCGAAATTTTTTACTCAGTTCTCGACCAACGCAGCAAATATTATGAGTTGGGGTAAGACCCAGACTTTAGCACAACTTAAGTTTTTGAAGTATAGAGTGCTTGATAGGAAGACACAATAAAAGTTATGTGTAAAGGGAAAAAGATGCGAGAAGTAAATAGTGAAGTGATGTGGAAATTAGTGGTCTAATCGTGTCCATCTGGTTCAAGGTTCAAATGGAGCAGATATGATTGCAAGATTGTAAATCCTTTCATTCCTTTTCAAACATTCACTATGAAGAAGATGGGTTTATTACTTAAGGAGTAGAGTTTATTGCAAAGATTGAACATTTTTGCTTTTATTTTCTCTAAGTTTAATCCAAGCATTTTAGTCTTAGGTCTTTATCACAATTATTTGAAATTTTGATGCAGTTCATGAACAGTCAGGATTGATTTTCCCTCTCAAACCACCACACTTTGGGAACTGGTTTGTCTCCACCAACAGCCTGCTAATTTGTGAAATGAAGCTACTGTTCTAAAATATAATACCTGCAGCAAAACATTAAAAGTGGCTGAATTTGTTGTGTTTGTCCAATTATCCTACAATTGGGTATATATATTTTCCTGCAGTATGGTTGGACATAAATGATCATTTAGGTCAGACTATTATTGAATTGATAAAACTGGGAAAATGTCAGTGATTCTGCATAGTAGAACTGCTTTGCCTTGTATAATTATTGTAAGGTAAAAATTATCTCATCACAGGTGATCAAAAAGGTGAAGAAAACAAAACAATGATGTTAAAGAGAGCACATGATTGCAGGAAGACAGCTGAGAATGCTGCAAAAGCACTACTGATGAAACTTGATGGAAGCTGCGGTGGCGCATGCACTGTAGCTGGATGTAATATACAGCCCTGGGAAAGTCTGTCTTCTCACAGTCACACCAGGTGAATAGTTCAATTTTCATACAAGAAAAAAGACGGCAACACTGCCACTGATGTGGACCCAGGAGAGCAGGGAGTGCTGCTCCATAGTCTAGGTTGGATGCTGATGGCTCCATACAGGCTTTAAACAGCCTGTTAAAGGAGCTGACTGTAACCATGGTGGTCTATGCCTGTGCTGAGCAGCATACTATGAGGGAGGAGCAACAGATGGGGGTGGGGCGGTGAGCAACAGATGGGCGGAGAGCACCAGAAACAGGAAGAATATGTCCTGTTGAGAAGGAAAAAGCCTGCGAGCCAACCCTACGGAGAAGGTGACCATGACAGGAGGCCAGCGGGATGCTCAGTGGCTTGCGGTTGTAGGACCCACATTGGCTCATGAAATCCATGTATGGGAACTGAGAATCGAGAGTGCTGAGAGGAAGAAGTGCTCCCGAAGGGCCTCTCGGGCACTGAAGCTTCCTGATTGTATCGGAAGTTTGGACCTGGAGCTTAGGCTGCCAATGGTTTGAAGGAGTCTGTATGACTTCAGAGGCTGCAGGAGCGCTGGAGGTGAATCCACAGATACTCAATGTCTTAAAGAATTCTCTTACTTTTCTTTCTCATAATTTTAGGGCTGCTGGGTAATGCTTATGGCGGACAAAATTTTAAGTATATCATGTAGATTACATTTTTATGTATTATTACGTGACTATAAAAAATGAACCTTAAAAAAGACCTAAAACATTTGCAAAAAAAGACACAACATTGTGGAACAATTTAGATTTAAAAATTCACAGAGAACCATATAATTACAAACCAAGTAACAGGATTAATTATGGCAGTGGTCAATTGGTGTCAGGCATTGTAGCACCACGGGTAGATCAGATTCATTCAAAGTTGTTTCCTGCCATTCCCTTTAGAGTCTCGTGATCAAATGTGGTTGGGAATCTGGTACAAACAATTCCATGTCATAGTTCTCTATAATTCTGTCCTTGTGATGTATGATTTTCCTTGGGTGCTCAGGTTTCTTCCCACCTACCAATGATGTGCTGTTTGCTAGCTTGATTGGCTATTGTAAATTGTCTTTAGTGTAGGCAGCATCATGACAGAAGGGAAGAGAAAAGTGGATGGGGTTATGAGAGGAAAAAAATGGGACTAGTGCAGAACAGTTCTTGGTTGATGAGGACCAAGCATTGCTGAATGACCTGAAGGTAAAGTGATTTTATTCATAGTCGGTGTGGATATGTATTTGAAATTATAAACTTAAAATGTTTAATGCTGAATAGCCAAGCAAGTGGAAAAACTGTTAGAATTGGGGAAAGAACTCGCATTTTAAACAGCACATCTATATTTTTTGTGCACAAAATATTATTTGATTTTGAAGGATAAAATGTTCCCTGTTGTGCAATAATATAGATTTTAATGTTGGTTGAATTATGAAGTCTAAAATATTTTAATTTTAAAATGTTATTGATACATTCCTAATTGTTTTTTTTTCTCTTCAGTACTACAAGTTCAACTGCCAGTAGTTGTGATACAGAGTTTACAAAAGAAGATGAACAGAGATTGAAGGATTATGTCCAGCAGCTTAAGAATGACAAAGCAGCTGTCAAGCTGACCATGTTAGAGCTGGAAAGTGTTCATATTGATCCACTTAGTTATGATGTTAAAACACGGGGTGATGGCCAACGACTTGATTTAGAGAATGCAGTTCTCATGCAAGAACTCATGGCCATGAAGGTGAATAAAAATCACACATTTTTATGAGTTTAGTTTCATTGCCATATAAAGCTGTTGTTGAAATAGAAGTTAGCAAGCTCATATTTCAATGGCCCACATTTTGCTGATTGATGTTTGCCACCGGCACATTGCTTGGATAACCATTTATCCCGTACTTAAATGAATTGGCTCAAACTGCTGGTCAGAAACATGCCGAACATGATTAGCAAAGCCCTCAGTCCCTGTTTGTCACCAGGAACTAATGTAATGCATGTGGGTCATATGGATGAGCCAGGAAACTGCTGAGAAGCCTTCAAAAGAAGGCAAAGGCACTCTCTAAATCTTGTCTGAGAAAGCTATCAAGCTTTTGGAATTCTCTTGAATACTCTGACATGCAACAGCTTTCCTATGATAGTTTACCTTTCTATAGTAAGAACACAAGATTTAAATACTTCACAACAACAACAAAATATTGCCGTGTTTGACATTTTTCTTAGCACTGTAGAAGCTCCATTGAATTGAATGGGTTATCAGGTTCTGTGCTAGTTCTTTTTCATGAACAGATTCTCACTGTAACTGTCTGGGAATCATAATGCTACCATTGGACTCACGCATTGCCCATTTGAAAGGACTAATAGATTTCCCAGTTTAAATTATATTTTTTTCTCCAAAATTTAGATAGGTTCTTCCAACCCACGAGCCTGTGCCACCCAATTAACCTACAACCCCATATGTTTTTGAAGGGTGGGGAGAAACTAGGAGGAAAGCCATGCAGACATGGAAAGTACAATTCAAAATCACTGGTGCTGTAACAGCGTTGTGCTAATCGCTATGATAGGGGTCTCCAAAGTGGTCGATATTAACTCCCAGGGGTCGATGGGACCATCTAGGGAGTCGGCCCTGCTGGGGGAGGGAGGATCGATTTAAAATAGCACCACCACACCACACCCCCACCCCTCTGTCCAGCAAGTGGGGGGTGGGGGGAGAACACCCTTGACTGGTTGTGCATGGCCTGCAAATCCTGAGACCCTACATTTCACAGGTAATTGCCCTTTCTGCCCCTTAATTTATCTGCCATTTGGGGGTGTTGGCCCTACACTCCCTGTTACAAGATCAAACCAGCAACCACAAAGAAGGCATATCACACAGGGGTAAAGATGAACAATTACTTTATTAACAACAAATTCACCTTCAAACTTTAATTCAAAATCCCCCCCTTTTATAACAATGCCCACTGGTTACTATGCAAATTTCTATAACAGTGTAAAACTAATAAATTCCCCAGCCTAAATATAACATATGTAATTAAAGTCTAAGTTGTATTTCCAACCATACCACAGAAAAACTTAGACACAAAACACACAAGACTCTCAAAACTTCGATCTCAGCCGAAGCAAAGATCATCAACAAAATTCAGTTTGTTTGGTAAACTGAAGCCAAAAGATCTTTTGGAGAGAAAGAGAGAGCACAAAATTCGAAGTTGTCTTGTGTTGCTTGCAGAGAGAGGAACTACTGGCTTGGTCCAGATCCTTCTGGCTGCCTTTGGAATATTCGTCTCTTGTTGAAATCCCAACATTCTAAACTGTCCTCCAGACCATGGCTCCTGCTCTGGGCCTTCTTCCACTCCACAGCTCCACCCAGTGGTGGTTTATTGTCCAAGTCCAGAAATTTTTAGATCATTTTCTGCACATGCTCAGTCCGTCTCCCACTCTCTCAGCAGTCCACCTTCACCTTGGCTCTCTAAGGCAAGCTGTCACTTTTTAACATAAAACCACACAACACTTTGGCCAATACACAACACAGAATTCTGTAACACCCCAAATGGAAGACAAATTAACGTTCGGCTCAAGTTGCTGCCGGATGGAGAACAGAGGCTCAAAAGCCAGACTGTCTGGTCTAAACAGACATCTGACCCCTCAACCCCTCCCTGTCCAGCTCTTCCACCACCCTCCACCCCCCCCCCCCCCCCGCCCCATACAGCCACCCACCCACAGTGCTGGGATTCCATGTCTGGGGGTCTCGAAGGGACCACAAAGTCCCTGAATGGGCCGACGGTCTAAAATGTTTGGGGACCCCTGCGTCACACTAACTCTTCCACCAACTTTTGTTCGTAGTTGTTAATAACTATATTAACAAGTTTGGGGCTTTGGTGCTTAGAACATTGCTGGGAAAATTTCTTGACAGACCAGTACCAGCATAGGAGCAACAACTCCATTCATCTCAACCAGGTAAGAGGGAGCAAGTTAAGTGTTAGATAATTAAATCTTTTGAAATAACTTTTTAATTTTGTTTTTATATTTTTAACTGGCTGAGATTTTAACATGTAATCATTTTTAAGTTTTGATTTTTTTAAATAGTTTTGAATGTTTCTGCACATCACAGATATTTAGAAACCGCTTCAGTTGATGTTGGGGTGAGCTTGAGAGAATGGTGTAACCATATGTTGATTTTGATTAGCATTTCATGTATGGGTCTTGTCTAGAAAATCCATATGTCAGTATTGACACCCAGGCTGGCCATTGAGGAGGGAGATGCACAAAAATAAGTTTGTATTTTCCATGTAGAGCTCAGTGAGCTTGTGGTAGCAAGTTTTGTCCCATAGTTTCAATAGAAGAAAAACAAACAAATAGAAAGCTGCACTGTCAGGAACTTTTTTTAGTAAGGCAAAAATGATTGTCTTTCAGAATTTGGCTTCCTCGATGTAGTGGTAATTGTTATATTCTTAATTGGAAGAATATCCAAAATGTTCACAGGCTCGAAACGTAAGAGCCAAATACAATAAACTTAAGATGTTTGAGAGCTGCAAGACATGAAAAAATATTACATACCTGTTTTTATTTAACATGCATATTTTGTTACAAAAGTTTTATGTAAATATTAAGAAATACATATACGTGATAATATTTATTCATGTATGTATTTTTTAAGCTGCGAATTTGTATTAGTTTCAATAATTAAAATATTCATGTATGCATACCAAATGTTTTTAAAATCCTGACTGATTTTCTGTGGAAACCTCTGCCCAAGGAAGCAGTAGATGCTGCCTCATTAAATATATTTAAGATACAGGAAGAGATTTTTGCATCGTAGCAAAGTTGAAGGTTATTGGGAAGGCAGTTGGCCAAATGGTATCATTCTGTGCTGCAAATCTCTGATTCTGGGCAGCCTCAAGTTAGAGCCACAGATTATTTAAATACTTTGATATTGAGTCATTTTATTTATGTACAAATTGCCACTTGGTTCAATTATAGTCTAGGTCTTGGTGTTAAATCCAGATTTCTGTACTTATTTTATCAAATGCAAAATTACCAAATGCCATGACTGATTTGATGCATCAAATCTTTTCTATCTGCAACTAGACCCATCAGTGGCAGGTTCATCATGCTGACAGTCCCCAGCATTCTTGCTGGGAGTTGGCTCTTAGATTCCTTGTAAAGATAGAGTGGATATAGGATCAGAAATCAAATTGAATTCAAGGTGGATTGTAACCTGTGGATGATGTACAGGGGAGAAAAAAAGGTTTAGTTTAATGTCTTGCATGTTTATGTAATTTTATTTTTCTAAGAAATTTACATTTTTAATGTTAATGATTTTTAAAAGAATTTTATGTCAGAAATTCATAGATTATTAGAAATGCTTTATGCTTGGCAAAGATGAGCAAAAGCTTTGGAAGGTGTCAACTTTCACAGGCAGGGTTTCTTTAGTTGGATGCTGCAAGCTAGCAAGGTAGACCTCCATGTTCAGATTAGGCAAGCTTTGGCGTGGAGAGGTCCAGGGTGAAAAGAGTGAACAATAAGATTCAACTCTATCAGTTAGATTGCATTATTTTTATGAACTTCATCATTGATCAAATGGGGTGGAAAAACTCTTGTATTTGAAATAATTGGATTTAAGGTTTGTGAATTTTAACAAATGTATTTTACTACAGCTTATACATTCTTGGATATTTTTGAAACTTAGTATCTCTGTCATTTGAAGGAGGAAATGGCAGAACTCAAGGCCCAGCTTTATTTGATGGAGAAGGAGAAGAAAGCACTTGAATTGAAGCTTAGCACTCGAGAAGCTCAAGAACAAGCTTATTTGGTGCACATTGAACACCTGAAGTCGGAGGTGGAAGAGCAAAAGGAGCAACGGATGCGATCTCTCAGCTCAACTAGCAGTGGAGGAAAGGATAAACAAGTAAAAATACATTTCACCAATACCCGTTAAATTCAGTGCAATTAGCATGATATAACAGACACCATATAAAAATGACGATTTCAATCAATTTAAATTGTATGTACGGAAACAGGGCCTTCTGACCCACAACCCCTTGCTGTCCAAATAGACTAATCAGCCCACAAACCCCATGCATATTTTGAAGAATAGGAAGAAACCGGGGAAAACCTGGAAATAAATCATACTGAGAGCTCAATCTGAATTACTGATGCTAACTTCAATATTTTCCTCAATTATCACCTCTCCTTGTTTCTTAATTATTAATCATAACTCTAAAGTACATTCACTTTCTCTCCTACATGGGCATTAAATTTTCTCATTTGACTTCATTCATTCCTTATCACATAAATAAACACATTAGTGCACAAACTACAGAAAAAAAATGCACAAGGAAGTGATTGATGTTTTAATTGGTGGTCTTTAAATGATTGCAGGTCAAAAGACAATCGCGTTACTCCGTGCTCTCAGATTTTTAATTTATTAAGGATTTCAATGCACTTCAAACTCAAGTGCCTCATACATTGTTCCATTAGTCTCAGTTTTGAGTTTAAGCCTTGCAAAATTTATTTTTTGCTTGCTCAAATTGTTTATCAATCTTTCTGTCCTCTGTTCTTCATAGTAAATTGAACCATTGGATTGTCTCGCATTCTTAGATCCAGTAAAGCTGCTTTATTTACATTATATATATTTACAATACCTTAGTTGAGAATGAAGATACAATGTGCATGAGGCTCCAGGGGTTAAAAGATCTCATCTGTGTATGGCTTAAGTAGCCTGTTTCTTTAACCTCTGCTATGCTATTCATGATCTTATTGTGGATATAAGAAACTAAGTAAGCAGCATCAGTTTCACAAAATTGGTATGGAATAGAAATTGAAATGTTTAGATTTTTTGGGGGATTGGAGGTTGATACATATTGGTATTTCACAAGTGCAGCACCTGGGTCATTGGGGTTTTAGCACCACGTTAAAGCATTAACAATGATTTTGTTGCCCTCATTGACTAAACGCATTCCATTTATCCTGAACTTGCTTGATATAGACCCTCGTTGGCAATCTTGCTGTTGAAAACGATCCTGGATCTGAGTGGCATATACATCTCTATGAAACTGACACACATTGATGGCTAGAACACATGGATCATGGCTGTCAATTGTGAAGCCTGTCATTCAATTGCATAATATTAACATCCAGCATTTTATAACTAAATAACAATTTTTTTTAAAAGATAAAATTGCTCAATATGTGTAGAAACACTTCCAAATAATTAACATATTACTGGAAACATGAAGTTTAAAGGAAAAGGTAATTTTATTGGAGTTTAGAATCAGAATTGGGTTTATTGTCATTAACAAGGGTCATGAATTTGGTTGTATTGCTATAACAGTATTGCGCAAAATTATGATAAATTGCAATTCTGTAAATACAAGATTTGAAATAAAATAACTAGTGCAATAAATAAAGAATAATGAGATAGTGTCCAGAGGTTCATTGTAAGTTGAAAAATCTGATGGTGGAGGGGAAGAAGTTATTTTTGTAATATTGAGTAGCAGTGAGAAAAGGACATGGCCTGGGATGTGAGGCACCACCTCTTAAAGATATCTTTCATGGAGTGAATAATCAATGAACAAAGGGACTGCCTTACTGTTCCTGCCTTGGGCACCTCTATACGAGACAGAGATGCAACAATTCAAAATTTTCTCATCGACAGTAGAAATTTGCAAGTCTTTGGTGACATACCAATTCTTCTCAAACTCCTAACGAAATCAGAATTTATTCTCATGAACAGGTCATGAAAATTCGGTGTTTTGCAGCAGAATCATAGAGCAAACATTCATATAATAACTATCTTAAAACATTACTATAAAAAAAAATTAAGTAATACTGCACAAAAAGTAAGGCAGTGTCTCTAGTTCATTGATTATTCAGGAATCTAATGGCAGTGGGGAAGAAGCTGTCCTTGTGCTGCTGAGCCTGTACCTTTCCCCCAATGGTAGCAGAGTGAAGAGGGTATGACCTTGGTGGTGGGGGTCTTTGAGGATTGAGGATGCTTTTGTAAGACACTGCCTCATACAAATGTCCTTGATAGAGTGAAGTCTGGTGCCTGTGATGTCGCAGGCTGAGTTAACAACCCTCTGGAATTTATTCTTGTTCTGAGAGTTAGCGCCTTCATATCAGACAGTAAGAAACCAGCCAGAATGCTCTTCACGGTGCACCTGAAGAACCTTATGAGAGTCTTCAATGACATACTGAATCTCCTTAGACACCTCACAAAGTAAAGCCACTGGCAAGCCTTTTTTTGTGATTGCATTAACGTGGAGGCTGTAGGACAGAATTAGAAGTTCTTGACCCTGTCTACTACTGAACCCTCAATGAGGACTGGGTAATGTACCCCTGGATTACTCCTGAATTTCACAATCATCTCCTTGTTTTGCTTATGTTGAGTGCAAGGTTGTTGTTGTTACATCATTCAATGAGCTGATCTTTCTCTCTCCTGTGTACTTCCTCATTGCCCTTTGTGATTGACATATAGCTGCTTGTGTGCCTTCTTCATGATCAGCAGGATGGTCCCAGGATAGGACTTCAGAGATGTTGACACCCATAAATTTTCCTACTCTCTCCACTGCTGAACCCTCAATGAAGACTGGTTTGCATCCCCCTGGCTTCCCCTTCCTGAAGTCCACGATCAATTCCTTAGTTTTACTGACATTGAGTGCAAGGTTCTTGAGAAACCACTATCTCACTCCTATATGCTTCCTCATTGCCACCTGTGTTTCTGATGACAACTGTGGTGTCATTGGCTTATTTGTAGATGGCATTTGAATTGTGCCTGGCCACTCAGTCACAGGCGTAGAGAGAGTGGAGCAGTGGACTAAGCATGCATCCTTCAGGTGTGCCTGTTCTTCCTGGAGTCCTTCTCTTTATTATCTGTTAATCTTTTCATGTGGAACAGTTGTTTTCCTTGTTTGTGGATTTGTTACAACAAACTAAAAACATGAATTTGATTCAATAAATGCACAATTTATACTCCAAAGAATGCATGATTTGCGGTTAACTTTTTGTATCTCTTTAATACTTCAGGATTGTGGTGATGAAGTAACACATACTTTATCATTAGTTGAACTAAGAACGTGCAATGATACTGAGCTTGCAGTTGAGATAACAAATGGATTGAGGCGGTGAGTGGTGTTTTCACGTCTTATTTCTAAACAATACGCATTTCATAGCATCAACAAATGAGCCGCATTCCACTTTTATTATGATTTAATTCTGTCACCAAATTTCTTTGCAATATTTGCATTGTAATTTGCATACAACTATTTTAGATGATGTTTAATTTTCTTTTTTTAAATTTGATGCAATAACGTTTGAAAAGGGGAAGATAGTGGTGAAATAATTGAAGTCAAGATTTTGGTCAAAGGTGAAATCCACACTAGATTTTATAATAGCTGAAATTTATTCATGAGCAACATTTTCACGATAGAAAGGTCCTTTTTATTGATATCCATGCCATTATTTTTAAAGCCAAAGATAATGTATTATCATCTTGTGTCACATTAAAAGATGTGTATAAGCACTTCACCGCATTTTCATGTTCCTGCACCCTTTTTTAAAATGATGCTTCTTGTTGATATTGGTAATTCCCATTCATCTACCAAAGTAAATCACTTTATAATTTTATTATTTCATTTTTAACATCTTTTTCGATTTTCACTAATTATGTCCATGCTCTCTTAAACCTTTGTTTCCATTCTCCTCATACTACATTACATTTGTGGGTGTGTTTTATCTATATACATGAAATTATTTATAACCAAGAATAAATATCCAAGTATATACCAAAAAGAGTAGGGACTCATAAATTGACCTCTGTGAAGTTTGGAACAAAGAGATAGTAATTTCAGTACAAAGAATTTGAAGAAACAGAGATCAAGTAGTAAAGGTGTATAAAATGTTTGAAATTTTATGAAGGCAAGATCCTGGAGCATTTGTTAAATCAGATCAAGAGTACAAAGCAGAGGATAAAAAATTTGTGTAAGGCAATTTGAAGTATCATGTCTTGGCTGATTTTTCTTATCCCCAGATAAGGGGCAGCATTTGGAATTGAAAAACCAATGTTAATCTCCTGATGCTAACTGGGACTTGAAGCACTGCATCTAAGAAAAGACCCAAGGTGCCAGCACTGAAGCAAAGTCCAGTTAAATTTAATAGATTTTAAATTAAGTGATTTATTTGGATGAACAGAATAAAATTATTTTCTCTAAGTGAACAGTAGAAATAGTTTTAACATTTTGAAATGTGGAATAGTTTACACAAATAATCTTTGAAAGGATGGATAATTATTTGAAGTAGGAACAGACTTCCAAACAGTAGATTCAAGTTTTTTTTTTGTCTAGAGTACATACATGGCATCATATTCACCCTGACATTCTTTTCCTGCGGGTAAAGTAGTTGGGATATTGACAATAAATTGCAACAACAGGTAAAAAAGGCGTGTTAGAAGAGCAGTGTTATGGTAATCATGGGTATTTTCATTTTCGAAAAACCAGGTTGGGAATGGATCTCAAGAGAGAAATTTTGTAGAAAGCCAACAAAATGGCTTTTTAGATCAGATTGTTGATGAGCCCATGAGGGGATCAGCTGTACTGGATTGGGTGTTGTGTAATGCATCCAAGGAGATTAGAAAGCTTAGAGTAAAGGAACCATGGTTTGGTGGTGGGGAGGGGGGGGTGGGGGGTGAAGTGATCACAATATCATTGAGTTCAATTTGGGATTTAACAAGGAGAAACTGAAATGAGATATAAAAGGAATTACAGTGGCATGAGAGAGGAACAAGCCAAAATAAATTGAAATGGGGCACTAGTAGGGAAGATGGCAGAGCAGCAATGGATGGAGTTTCTGCAAGAAATGGAGAAGGTGTAATATAAATACAGACCAAATAAGAGGCAATATTTGAATGGAAAAATGTCACAACTGTGGCAGACTAGGTAAGTCAAAGCCAACGTGAAAACAAAAGAGGCATACAAAGAATCAAAAATTAGTGGGAAGTTAGAAGATTGGAACATTTTAAAAACTTAAAGAAGGTAACTAAAAGACTCATAACAAGGGAAAAGATGAAAGTAAACTAGCAGTTAATATCAAAGAGGAAACAAAAAGCTTCTTCAAGAATATAAAGAGTAAAAGAGAGGCAAGAGTAGATATAGGACCATTGGAAAATGATGCCAGAGAAATAATAATGGGAGACAATGAAATGGCAGAGGAACTATATGAAAATTTTGCATCACTCTTCACTGTGGAGGACACTAGCAGTATGCCATTTATTGAAGGGTATTGAAGGAAGGGAGAAGAAGCTCAGAAAGCTGAATGGTCTAAGGGTGGATAAGTCTCTGAGACCAGATGGATTGCGTCCTTGGGTCCTGAAAGAGGTAGCAGTGGATATTGTGGAGGCATTGGTAATTATTTTCAGGAATCAATAGACTGGTATAGTCAAGTTTATTGTCATCTGATTGTGCAAGTACAACCTGATGAAACAGCATTGTCTGGTCCTCAGTGCAAAGCACGTAGACATGCAATCTGACATAATTCACTTACAGACAAAACAACACCTATACAGGACAAGTATTTCATCTATACAAATAAATATTGTTTTATGAATGTGAGAGACTTGAATGGTTAGTGTCGGCAGTTCCTTTGGTCCTTCAGCATTCTCACTGCTTTTGGGAAGAAGCTGTTCCTCAGCCTGGTGGTGTTGGCTCTGATACATCTGTATCTCTTCTCCAACAGGAGCAGCTGAAAGATGCTGTGTGTAGGGTAGAAGGGGTCCTCAATGATTTTTGTGTGCCCTCTTCACTCAATGGTCCCAGTAGATCCTGTAGATTGCTGGGTTGGGGATGGGGGAGACTCCAATGATCCTCTCTGCCATGCTTATGGTCCTGTGGATTGACCTCCAATCCATTTCTATGAAGGAGTCGTACCACACTGTGATGTAGCCAGCCAGGAAGCTCTTGATAGAGCTCCTATAGAAGGTTGACATAATGGTGGCTGGTAGCCTTGCCTGCTTAAGTATTCTCAGGAAGTGCATTTGCAGTTGTGCCTTCCTGACAAGTGAGCAATGTTGAGTGTCCATGATAGGCCATTATTTAAGTGAACTCCAAGGAACTTGGAGCTCTCTACACTCTACTACAAAATTATTGATGTGTCGTGGAGGTCCTGGTCATTCCTGGTCCTCCTGAAGTTCATTATCATCTTCTTCATCATGTCCACATTGAGACTTAGGTTGTTACTCTCGCATCATTTCACGAGATTTTCTGCCTCTTCTCGATAGTATAGAGGGCTGGAAAATTGCAAATGCCACTGCACTATTGAAGAAGGGTGTGAGGCAGCAGAAAAGAAATTATAGGCCGGTTAGCCTGACGTCAGTGGTTGGTATATTATTGGAGTTGATTGTAGAGGATGAGGCTACAGCGTACTTGGAGGCACATGACAAGATTGACCTGAGCCATCATGGTTTCCTTAAGGGAAAATTTTGCTTGACAAACCTATTGGAATTTTTTGAGGAAGTGACAAGCAGGCTACATAAGGGAGATGCCGTGGATGTTGTGCATTTGGATGTTAAAGAGGCCTTTGACAAGGTGCCGTACATAAGGCTACTTAACAAGATATGAGCCCATGGTTTACCAGGAAACACACTATCGTGGGTGAAACTTCGGCTGATTGGCAGGAAGCAGAGAGTTGGAATGCAAGGATCATTTTCTGATTAGCTGCCAGTTCCTTGTGATGATCCACAGGGGTCGATGTTGGGGCCATTTCTTATGTTTTATATTAATGATTTGGACGATGAAATGATGACTTTGTGGTCAAGTTTGCAGATGATATGAAACATGGAGGCTACAGAAAGACCTGGACAAATTAGGAGAATGGGCAGAGAAGTGGCAAATGGAATATAAAGTGGAAAGTAGACTTTGGTAGAAAAAGTAAATGAGCAGACATTTTTTAAATGGTTAGAAAATCGAAAATACCCAGATGCAAATGGACCTGGGAGACCTTATGCAGGATAGCCTGAAGGCAAATACAATGCTGATATTCATATCAAGAATATAAGAACAGGGATATGATGTTGAGGCTTTATAAGGCACTAGTGAGACCTCACTTGCGATATTGTAAGCAGATTTGGGCTCCTCATTTGAGAAAAGATGTTCTGACATTGGAGAGGGTTCAAAGGAGGTTCACTTGGATGATTCCAAGACTGAAAGGGTTATCATGATAGGTTGACAGCTTTAGCCTGAATTCGTTCTAATTTCAGAAAATGAGGGGGGGATCTCATTGAAACATCTTGATTGTTAAAAGGTATGGACAGAGTAGATGTAGAAAAGTTTTTTCCTGTGATGGGAGAGTCTAGGACAGTGGTTTTCAAACTGCCCCCTAAACTCGCATTCCACCTTAAGTAATCCCAATGCCATGTGCTCAATAAGGGATTGCTGAGGGATTGCTTAAGCTAGTATATGAGTGGGAAGGGAAAGTTGAGACTCACTGCACTCGACCTAATTGTTACTGAAATATTTTGGTTAAGAAAATTTGGCCTATTTCCTTTGGATTTGTGAAACCATGCACATAACGAGTCAATTAAGTATGATTAAAACAGTGGTTTTCAAACTTTTTTCTTTCCCCTCATATACCACCGTAACCAATCCCTTAGTAATCACAGAGGATTTATGGCATAGGGATTGCTTAAGGTGGAATCTGAGTTTAGGGAGTCAGTTTGAAAGCCATTGATCTAGGACAAGAGGGCACAAATTTCAGGATTGAAGGGTGTCCACTTAGAATAGAAATGAGTAGGAATTTCTTCAGCTAGAGACTGGTAAATCAGTGGAATTTTTTTTGCACAGGTGGTTGTGGAGGCCAGGCCATTGGGTGTATTTAAGGCAGAAATTGATAGATTCTTGATTAGCCAGGGCATCAAAGGTTATGGGGAGAAGGCTGAGCATGTGGATGAATGGGAAAATGATCAGCTCATGATTAAATGGCAGGGCAGACTCAATGTTCTGAATAGCCTATTACTGCTCCTATGTCTTATGGTCTTTGAATATAATATTATACAGAGAAAAAATAGATTCATTTTGGATTGTAATAAAAAATAAACATGCATTTTAACTGCCAGACTGAAAATCTGTAGAATCCTTCACCATCTGTTCTTGAAAATTATACCAGGAGACAGTCTTTAAGAGCATTGTAGATTGGTGTGAGCCAATCTTCAAGAGTTAGAAAAAATAATAGGTATAAGAGGGCATCCTGTTCGGGTATGAGTAATATAGGTATGTTGGATTGAATTTTATTTTTTTCTATTCCAAAATCTCTGCTATTTTATTCTGCTTTGTCTTTGGCAAATACAGAGAGAAAAAATTGAAATCACGTGTGCAGGACCTGGTATCTGCGTTAGAGAGAATGACAAAAAGTAGTGAAGTGCGACATCAACAATCTGCAGAGTTTGTTAATGACCTCAAACGAGCAAACAGGTAAGTAATTTGAAATTACAATATAAAAAATGTAATTTTGCTTTAAGCTACATTGATCAAATCATTGATTTTAAATAATAACCATCTAAATAGGCATATTGCTACTTTCCCCTTATTGGATTTTGATTAGCTTCCTAACAAATGAAAATTAAAGATGATCTTAAATGGCTTAAGGAAGATGTGAAGATGTGAGTAAACAAATTGAGCCAATTTTTTAATATTCTTCATCTCTTTTTGATTTTGGAGGAATCTATTCTACAAACTGATTCTGAAAACTCGTAGTGCTGATTTAGTTGTCATTATTTTTTTAATCATAATTATAGAAATAATAAGGTGGAACAGGGGGTTTTTCTGTCACAGCTGTCCCATTGCAGAGTAGTATACAAGCCCAACTGAACTTCAGACAATAATATTCCGTCTGTGCACTTTCTAGCCAGATAGAATTAACATTAACTAATCCAGTTTCTGCTACACCACTTTCGCTCTCCTCTCTGTCCCTCTGTCTCCTTTCCTCTAGCTCTCCAACCCCTTCTCTATTCACAGCTATTACCCCTCCCACCCCGGCTTTATCTTGTGCCCTCCCTCCCTTATCCAGCTATTACCTTGGGTCTGTGCACTTCCCCCTCATTTTATTAAGGCACCTGACTACATTTTGCTTGTAGCTCGACAGAGGGCTCAAGCATGAAATGTATCTTCAATTTTTGCTGTATAAAGTTCGCTGATTGACCTGCTGAGTTTCTCCCACATTGTACTTTTACTTCAGACAGGATGTCTTGAGGCAGATCATTAGAACCAAAGACCACTACAACAGAGAAACAGGCCACTCAGCCCATCTAGTCCATGCCAAATTATTTTTCCATTGATCTGTATCCAGACCCTAGCCTTCTATACCCCTCCCATCCATGTGCCTATCCAAATTTATCTTAATTATTGAAATCAAGCCTGCATCCAACATTCACACTGGCAGCTTGTTCCACACTCTCACCACCCTCTGAGTGAAGAAGTTCCCTCTCATGTTCCCCTTGAATATTTTACCTTTCACCATTAACCCATGTTCTTATCTTCCCAACCTAAGTGGAAGTAGCATTTACCTATCCATACTCCGTAATCTGTCAAATCTCTCTTCATTATCCAATGTTCCAAGGAATATAGTCCTAACTTATTCAACCTTTCTCTATAACTTGGTTCCTCATGTTCCAGCAGCATCCTTGTAATTCTATTTCTGCACTCTGTCAGTCTTTCTGCTTCTTTTCTGTTGGTAGGTGGCCTAAAACTGCACATAACACTTCAAATCTGACCTCACCAATGACTTGTACAACTTCTACATATCATCACTGCTTCTCTACTTAATACTTTTGCAAAAAAAAACTCTCTTTATAACCCTATGTACACCATTTTCAAGGAATTCTCTATCTATTTCCGGATCGCTCTGTTCTAACACATTCCACAGTGCTCTACTGACCTTGGTTTATCCTGCCAAAGTGCAAAACCTCATAAATTTCATCTGCTACTTTGTACCCCATTTTTCTAGCTGATCCAGATTCTTTTGGTCCAGTTTATATCTGGACTCTGAGCTGAGCTTAATGGCACAGCAGGACATTTGACAGACAGAAATGTCAGGAAAGCTAACTTAACCAGTTGTAACATTTATTTCAGCATTTTTATGGATAGGGCTGCTGCTGTAACTTTTCTCCTTCTCCCCCCCACCATCCCCAAAACCCCTGTAGCTCATGGCCCAGGACCCTCATGAATAAGCTAACACTGAATCATGTATTTATGCTGGGTGAGCTGCATGAAGCAAATAGAAATATTTATTGCAAATTGTGGGCCAATTACAGAGTTTCCCTTGGAGAGGTAGCTTGAGTTTTTTTTCCCTAATAATTTGCTTTTCTACGTACAATATACAGAGAAAAATGTATTGAAAACCATTAGCTACATTTTAAAAAACTAATTACAATAAATATTAATATTTATATCCTAACAATGTGCAAATGCACTGTTGTGAAATCTATGCATAAATCTAAATTTTACAAAGTGATCTAACAACGTTTTGGTCATGTTTGTTCATTGTTGACCTATAGTAATTTAGTAGCAGCATATGAGAAAGCAAAGAAGAAACATCAAAATAAACTTAAGAAACTGGAAGCACAAATGATGGCCATGGTGGAGAGACATGAGACACAAGTGAGAATGCTAAAGCAAAGAATAGCACTGTTGGAGGAAGAAAACTCTAGACCTCAAACAAATGAAACATCGCTTTAAGTCATGGAATCAGTTGGCTGTAAATTATTCAGAGGACTATTTGAAGATGGAAGTAATTTTGGCACCTTTCACATCAATGTGAATTTATCCAGTTGTCACATGTGAAGCACCAGCATAATATTATGGAGAAACCAGATTTTCTATAAAATGTCAGACATGGTACCTGTCACCCACCAATCACTTCTTAGCTGTGCTGGAAACACTTTTTAACCTCATTTGCACCGAAGGAAAACAGGCATATTTTAATAATGCCTGAAATATGGCAAATGGATATTCATAGTTTTATTTGAAAATGTCTTGGTTTATCACTATTTTGTACCAAATAGGCAATTTATTGTATGGTGAGAATTTGAGCATTTAATTGATGCTGTGTCCTCTTTATCTTTTCAGTTATCAAAGTTGCATTCATATTTATGAAAATTGCATGCTGTATTCAAAAATAATTAGCCATCCTTATTAAACTGTAAGGCTTGTGTTGCAACTGTCAAAATTGACATCCTTCCAAATAATTCCTCTCCTGCAGACCTGAATGAACTATTTCACTTGATGAAACTACAAAGCTGCATGCATGGTAAACTGGTTGGAAAAATTACTCTAATCCTTCTGAGACAAATGTATCTAATTTTCAGTGGTTTGTATGAATTTCTTGTACTGCAGTGTATCAGTGCAATATGTAATTAGGCAAATTACAGTACTTACTTAAAGAATGGATTACATTAGTGGTTAAAATGAATTATGGCAGTATCATCCTCAAACCTTTCAACTATTTTAGAGGCAATTGTATTAGTCATAACTTCTCAAATAATCCTTTTACTATATTTAATATTGTTTCAGTTCCATTAGATGACTTAAGATTTAGATATTTAAATTTTGAATCATAACCCAGAAGTGGATCAGAACTGGCCATATTGGTTTGAATGATACATGCAGAACAGATGTAATTAATGTTTTAATTTGATAACTTCATATAAGGCAAGTATGTTTAACTGTACAGATGAGAAAATGTAGTGGGCTCTTTTGCTTTCAGGAACCAGTTGGCATCCCATCAAGATCCTTCTTTCCAAGTTTACAGTATATCATGGATAACTGCAGATAGTGCTTTTTTTATTCCCCTTTACAAGTGGATTAATTGCAAGAAGTTTCTACTCAAACATAGATCATTTATTTACCGAAGATTGTATATTTAGGATTTTTTTTTAATGCAGAATAAGAAGGTACAGTTGAGGCCTGGATTGATTCATCTCCATCTTGCCCTCCTTATGGAATTTCCATTAGACAGATTATTGATTAACCAAACAATCCAGTAGATCTCTGGACTTTCTGATTATTGCACTGGACCAGATAGTCAATGTTCTTATTAATGCATATTCAACACCATGACCTAGACTACGCTTGAATTACTTTTGAATAAAATCTAATTATCTTTTAGAAGTACCTTCCAAAATATTAAAATCCATTCCATTGTATACTATCTTTCCAAATGTATACTCCTCGATGAAATTGCTTCACTTAATAGAGTAAGGAAGGACTTGCATTAAATTTATAACTTTTGACTTTCCAAAGTACATGATAGTCAAACTTATACTTTTGAAGTCTGTGGAATTTTTCAGAAAACATGTGACTCAGTGCATACTTATTAAGATACAGCAAACAGCTATGAAACAAGTAACCTAGAAGCGGTAAATATAATAAAATGTTTTCCATTTCCTTTTTGTATTCCCTTCTGGTTTGAAGATTGTGCCTTTTAATATCAAACACCCAAGATGAAAAAGACTTGTCTAAATGTGAAAATACCTTCTTGATATTTGACTTTGGGATAAGATCATTTTTTTCAGCTTCTTGATCCTGAAATCTTATTCATTCAAATACTGCATTTTTAATGCAAGTTGGGAAAAGTTATGAAATAAATGGTCACAGAATAGTGTGTTGTTCTGTTGAAAAAATATATACATGTTGCAAGTTATGCATATCTACACCCCATTACAGAGTGGTGATCTTGTTACGAGGTGCAGTTTAGAAAAAGTTATCTTTAATAATAAATGCATAAAATATAATTATAAACTCTCATTTAAGCAATAATTTTTTTTAAAGTTAAGATATACTTATGTCATATTCTCTTTGCAAATAAGGTGTTATTCCTTTTGAATGAAACAAAATTAGGTTGCATAATTTGACAAAAAAGATTAAGCGTGTATCTATTGCTAAATTTAAAGCTATCTTCGTATCATTGGTAAGGAAAGCAGAACTTTTTAGTCATATTTCAAAACAGTGTAAAAGATACTTTGTACAGATAGAATTTTTTTTTGAATGGTCCAGGTTGTGAACATGAGACCAAAGGTTTTAGTTGTTTTCCTTCCTGGCCGATCTAAATGATCAGTGTTATATGGACTAGATCAGTGGTTTTCTAACTGCTCCCTTAAGCTCTCATTCCACCTTAAGCAATCCTAATGCCATAAGTGCTCTGTGATTAGGAAGGGATTGCTTAAGGTGGTATGTGAGTGGAAAGAAAAAGTTTGAAAACCACCGTTTTAATCGTACTTAATTGACTTGTTATATGCACAATTTCATAACTCCAAAGGAAATGGGCCAATGACAATTTTTCTCAAGTAAAATATTGGGTCTAGAGCAGTGATTCTCAATCTTCCCTTCCCTCTCACAAACCACTTTAAGCAATCCCTCCCTAATCACAGAAGGGATTGCTTAAGGTGCAATGTGCGTTTAGGAAGGCAGTTTAGAAAAATAAAATCACCAGAAGGTGAGTACATTTAACAAATTTTCTTAGTTTTCACTTTAATGTAATAGTTGTCCAAAATATTTTAATATGTTTGAAAATGGTTTCTTCAGGAAATATTTTAGTTATTTATAAATTACAGCAAAATAAATTTGATTTATTTATACTAAAAATAGAACGTGAATGAACAGCACAGGAAATTATTTACCTGAACAAAATTCATATTTCTCATTTACTTTGTTCCAGTTACATGAGGGCAATTACTGCTAGTATTCAATAATGTTAGATGCATTAAAATGAGGTAGATCAAAATTAATTCCATTTTTGATTTTATCACTTGAATGTATACTATTGTCTTTGATCATGTTTCATTTGAGTGAAATTTCATAATTAACCATCTGTCCCCAGTCTACTTTTCAGACTATAAAATAGAAAAATAAAAGGTAGGGGGATTGTCTTTGATCATGTTTCATTTGAGTGAAATTTCATAATTAACCATCTGTCCCCAGTCTACTTTTCAGACTATAAAATAGAAAAATAAAAGGTAGGGGGATTGAATTTGATCATGTTTCATTTGAGTGAAATTTCATAATTAACCATCTGTTCCCAGTCTACTTTTCAGACTATAAAATAGAAAAATAAAAGGTAGGGGGATTGAGATGTGTATAGATTTGCCAGTGCATCTTCCCAAGTTTAACTTATTATGCATTTAGTATTATGTCAGTTCAGTAGATTACCATCTTTCTTTGTACAGCATTAGTTGTACAATTTGAAGAGGTACTATGTTCAGAGCTAGACACGGGCCACAGTGAAAGGAATGACACAAGTCAGGATGTCAAATATGTATAACAACTTGAATGACTTGACTATACATATTAATTTAAATATGTTTTGTAACAAAATTATTTTGACTGCATTTACATGTAAAATATCCAAATGGCTGGGACCCATTATTCCAAAATGTTTGTTCCAATTCTGATAGAATTAATTTCTGAAAATTTGAGCACCTTTAATCTTTGAAGGTGTTGTGGATTATATGACTCCAATTGTATGTTTATATCTTTAGTTTTCCTAGTCGCTGTAAAATGTAAAACAATTTGTTTTATATATAATTGTACAAACTCCATTTATTTATATGAAGAGACATTTATAATACTTGTAATTTTGCAAAAAAAAATTGTATCTAGAATAAATACTTTTAATAATATCCTTTGTGTTAATGAATTATCAATATTTTGATATTCTCTTCATCTAGATTGTCTTAATTGCCAGTGGATACACTTGCACAATGGAAGTGGCTGGTAAATTATTTGCCGACAATAACAAGTGAATTTCATGAGTTTAAGTTCCTTGAGTTTAGATTCGATTTGGGGAATTTTGTGAAATTGCTTTCACTTATAAATAAAATCTTTTTTTTAAAGTTAGTAATGTTGACCTGTACCTATTGAATTTTTATTTAAAATAAAAGCTGGTTCTGAAATGGAAGGAAATCTTGTATTGTTATCTGGTCCCTTTTCAGGCCCAGGGCAATAAGGTTAACTTCAGAAATTACTGGCAAGGTCTTCAGTCATATCTGAGCTACAAATGTGTATAACTTTTCTTAATTTTGGTCAAATCTATGAAATCCCAGAGTAACTCTGGAGGATCAACTCCAAAGGAAATGGGCCAATGACAATTTTTCTCAAATAAAATATTTCAATAACAATTTGGTCTCGAGCAGTGATTCTCAATCTTCCCTTCCCACTCACATACCACCTTAAGCAAACCCTTACTAATCACAGAACACTAATGGCATAGGGATTGCCATTGTATGTCTGGTTTTGATGGAAGTGATTTTTTTTTCGATCTTCCTTTATAGGGATGATATCAAATGATACGTATCTTTTCCTTTTTGCTTATCTTGAAGCACTCAGTGTTTTTATGTTTCTCACTAGTCTAATCTTATATTCCACACTTTGCTTATCAGTACATTGGTTCTTCTTTGTTTACGAACCCCAGACTTAGTTCTAATGCTGACATCATTATTATTATTTTCCTTTGATTTAATACTATATTTAACTTCTCTGAATTGCAATGGCTGAACCATTTTTCTTGGATTTTTGTTTTAAATGCAAAAAATTATCATAATTTTGTTACTTGATTATTTAAAAAAAATCATTTCTTTATCAGCTTATTTCGTTTGCTTTGTTCAGATTTAAAACTGGTTTCAATTTTCATTTCTTGTATAAAATTCTACAACCTCAAAAGGTTCCTTAACAGTCAGATCTTCAATTAATCTCTGTACTGACAAAAGAATCTACTGTAACTTGTGCCCTCACACTGATCCAGAATTTCATATTTTCAATGCTCTTTGAGTTAATTCTCAACACTTTTGCTGCTAATTTGGTTTCACAGTCTAGAGGTAGATTGATGAGACCTATGATTATTACATTCTTTTTATTACAGGAAGTTGAAATTGTATAAAGAAACGGCATTGCCAGAGCTGCTATAATGGTAGTGCTGATCTGGGAGAGCAGGGACCACAGAAAGAGATGTGCTGTTCCACAGGGACCTGATACCCAATCAGGATCCCAACAGCAAGGTACAGTCTTTAAATGGCCTGTTAAAGGAATCATCAGTGTTTTTTTTTAAATTCTGCAACCATAGAGATCTGCACCCAAGATGGCAGCATTTGTGCTGGGCAGCTTGCCAGTTGGTTTTGCAGACTCTGAGAGAGCTGCAGTCACAAAAATTGGGAGAACAACCTCCCCCCCCCCTCCCCCCTCGCCTGTTGAGAAGCATGGGAGACAACTCTACAGGCCGACAGGTAATGTGACCATGGCAGTGGACTAGCCAGATGCTCAGTAGCAGAAGGAGTCACACAGGCTATGGGCAGTTGGTGCTTTGTGGCTGAAGGGCCCAATCAGACTGCAGGCTGTTGGAGACTGGCTAATGGGAACCAGCAATTGGATCTGGGATTCAAGAGGGTGCTGAGGGCAAGAAGGGCCCCCGAAGGCCCTTGAGCACTGAAGGCTCCCTGATTGGGCCAGGAGCTTGGGCTGTCAATAGATTAACAGGAGTCTGCGGTTGCATAAGCTGCAGGAATGATGGAGGCGAATCCATTGACACTGTCTCTGATGGGACTCTTGCTTTTCTTTCTCTGATTGTTAGGGGCATTGGATAATGTTCATGGTGACTCTTTGCCTTGTGGCAGGCAAAAGTTGAAGTATATCATGTAAATAACATTTTTATGTATTTAACATATGCACTTACACCACAGAGCTGAACTTTCAATTCTCTAGTCTTGTTTACTATCTGGCATTTTGCACATGATTCAAGTAATATTCCAAGCATTATTACATTTGTGTTTCTGCTTTTTAATATGGATTCTTGATATGCTTAGTCCTTTATCAGATTTTGCTCTCTACTCGGAATCATTAATGGATCTTTCTCCTATTCTATTCTGTAACAGACATGAGAAAATGCCTTAAACCTTGGCATCAGGCAGGCAATTTTGTATTTGTACCTGTTATCACTGCATTACTATTCATTCCCAAAACTCAAATGGTTCCTTGTACATTCAGTTTTCTTATTAAAAACTCTGCTGTCATCCATACAGACCGCCAGGACAAGAACCTTGCAAAGCTGTTGTCTGTGTCTCCTGTCCCCCTTGACTGATCAATTCTACTGTGGTTGAGTGAAAGGGGATGTCAAAGTGTCCAAGTAACTACACTCCTTTCCTGTGATTTGCAGAATCTGAACTCCAGGTTCCAGTTGATAAGCTCTCAGCCAAAGTTACTCAAAATGCAGATACTTACAATAGATATGGTCATTGTAGATCAGGTTCAAGTTTATTTTCTTCTGATCGTACATGTACAACCCAACAAAATGTCACCTCTCCGGACCATGGTGCACACACAAAAACATGATACACAATGCGTAATAATCACATAAATAATCAAAATAAAAATATAAATATTTTGGATGATTTATATGGTTACAGGATACTGTTAATCAATACCCCAGCCAATGGAAAGAAGTTATTACTCAGCCTGCTTTTGATGCTCCTTTACCACCTCCTTGATGGTAGTGTGTTAAGGATGTCATGTGTCTAATTTTTTTTATCATTACCAAAGGTTTCCATCAACTCCCTCCTACACCTGCTGCACCATGAAAATTTGAAAATATTTATCTAATCCTGTTGCTCTTACATTTACTTGACTGAAGCCCTTTGTTCACCAAAGTCCACAGTGAGTGATCAGTGCACTCACAGGACAGTGGCTTAAGATATGTCATGGTTTTAACTGACCTGACAGATTTTTATTCGCAGACAATTGCAATGTTTAAATGGCTCCCAGTAACCATTTCCAACTGGTTACCCAATTACTTGGGAGACTTGTTTACTATTTATATGTTAAAGCAATAAAAACTACAAAATTCTACCATAGAACTAAATCACATGCAGCCAATTATTTTCTAGACTGGCTTTTGTATAAATACTGCTTTTTAAAAATTCTGTCCATTTTTCAATCAGAATGTGAACCCTGTTGCTGAGCCAACATTTCTTGTCTATCCCAGAAAGTGGTGGTGAGCTACTTGCTGGTGAAGTTAGTCCAACAAACCAAGATCCATTCTAGTAAAATTCCTGAGATATACGACAAGAGAAAATAGCCATGAGTTAAGAGTCAGGGGGTAAACACTTTAGGAGAAATATTAGAGGTGGCTTTTTCACTCAGAATGGAATGAACTTCTGAATGAGATAGTTGCGTCAGGGTCCCTTCTGTCATTTAAGAGAAGGTTGGATGTGTACATGGAGGTGAGGGGGTTGGAGGTTTATTGGCGGTGAGCGGGAGGTTTGAGCTAGTGGAGTTGTTCTAGTGAACCGGTGCGGACTTGAAAGGCCGACATGGCCTGTTTCCGCTCCGTAAATGGTTATATGCTGGATTCAATGATGATGGAGGGCCAGCAATATATTTTCAAATCAGAATTATGTGGGAAATGAAGGGAAACTTGAAGTTGGTGATTTATCGATTTATCTATTCTTGGTGGCAGAAGTCATGTGTTTGAGGGGTGCAATGGGGCAGCTTTCCTGCAAGAAAGTTAACTTGCCATTTCGGGGTTGGGTATACTTTGGAGGAATTATGATGGAAGGAGTAAATGTTTATGATTGTGAGGGGATGCTAATTGATTTGGTTTTGATATGGCCAAACTTTGTCAATGCAGTTGGAGCTTCAACCTGGAAAGCAGAGAGTAGTATTGCATTACTGTTATCTGCGCATTGTAAGTATTGGACTTTGGGAAGTCTGGAGTTAAGGCCCGCTGCAGGATACCCTGCCTCATGCAAAATCGTGTAATCTTTGTGTTTGACATTGCTCCAATTTGCCTTCTGATTAATGGCAACCGAAGGATATTGATAGAATGGGACTCAACAAAGGAAATGCTACTAAATGTGAAAAGCAGGTGGCTGAATGTGTTCTTGCAGGAGAATCTTGTAGATAATATTTGCACCTGTGTGGTGCATTTATCAGTGTGGCATTGAGCAGTTCATGTCTGAACCTTGTCTTGGATTTGGTGCATGAATGCTTCATTGTTCAGGGAGGTTTGAATAGTGTAAATATCAGCAAATATTTCCATTTCTGATGTGAAAGAGAAAGGAAATTGATTAAGCAACTGAATGTTGTATAATCTGGAGTACTTCCCTGAAGATCTTCTGCAGTGATATCTTGATGACCCGCCTCCAGAAATTACAGGGATTTTCATCTGTGTGAGTCTAGCCAGTAGAATTTCAGTTTAATGGGTTCTTTATTGCCAAACTCAGACAAAGCGACATTGATATCTTCTGTGGAATTTGTGGCTGAACTCTATGTTCAGGTTTAGATGGGCATTTATGCTGACATCTTGCTTAATTATGGTAGATAGATGGAGCATCTATCTATCTATGGGTTAGATTTGTCCTTTTTGTTGACAGGACTTTTTCCATACTCAGCTATGTTTAAGAATTGAAACTGGGGTGGAACTACTGGAACAGAATTTTCAGAGTTAGTCTGAATCTCAAGTCAGCATCACTGCAGAACTGTGATCATCTTTTTGCTGGATCTTGCGCTGTCAGCATTTTCCTGAAAACCCACAAATGAGCCTGACGTTGATGGAAGAAGTCGAGATTGGCCTGTTCCTTTGGTTCCTCTGTTCTCTTACTTTCATTCCATTATTTTGCATAAACGTCCCTTTATGAACATTATCTTTCCTATCCAGGTACCGCTCCCTCTCCATTGCTCCTTGCCCCCTGTTTTGCACAGCAACCGGGTTCGGGCTGCCTGGGGTACCACGTCATCACTCGAGGTGGGCGTTCGCCCAATCCAGAGCACGCGTGGGTGCACGTGACGTTAAGCGCCCGCCCATTTGTGACGTCTCTGGGAGCGGAGTTCACGTCATACAACCAAACATCCGTTCGGCGTCAATGAAAGCGAGAGCCGAGTGTCCGGTTACCGTCGCAGGTGAGGGCCGAGTGATTGCAGCGTAATCTGGCTGAACCCGGACCGGAGCAATGTTCTCACTAAACGGTTGATCCGCTTGCGGCCTACCTGGTAATTGCGTCGACCAATGTTGGGCGTCAATCTCCTCTGCAGGAGCACCCGAGCGGGTGATCTGTTCGCTCCCGAGTTTATTCCTCCAGTGACCTCTGACTTCAGCCCGAGCTTGGGGTATCCGAACACATTGCCTGGTCCCAGTATTAAATGTTGCACAAAGTAGGCTGGCTGGCTTTTTAAAGTGACGGCCGTTTGCTGATTGATGAACATTTGCCTGCTCTGAGAGTGGTTTATAAATCGCTTTAGACCAGGCTTGTCTCGTCCGCCTAAAAGTCCGCCCCCACCCCCCCCCTCGCCCCCCGTTGAGTTGCACAGACGAGGGCCGAAACTCCTTCCACGGTGTGGTTCTGAAATCTTGTAATCAACATAAACACAGGGAAGCAATTTCTGTATGAGCATCCAAGTTCGCATATACTTGCGTCATTCAAATTGGTGGGTTGTACATGAAAGTCCGAAGAACCCCCAGGAATTCCAAGCAGAATGCTATTTTTTTTAGTGTATCATGGTCCAACCACCAATAAATTTGACTCTTTAATTCTATAACTTCACAGCCCCTGCTCCTGCTACTCTATGTGTGAAAAAAATCTTACTCCCCCCACCAAGTAACCTAAGAGCAGCAGAGAGAATCACACAAATACAATGATGTGATCTACCAGGATCATTGAAGAAATACTTGTTCTTCATCCGTGTTGTTTGTGAGTTGTGTCTGTGTGTGTTGCACAGAGGACTGGAAAATGCTGTTTCGTAGGTTTGTACTTCTACAATCAGATGAAAATAAACTTGACTTGACCATGCCAGAAATTCCTGAAAAATTATTACAATGCTTCCACAATCTCTACCACCACCTCTTTCAGGATCCAAGGACACAATCCAGGAGACTGAGCCACCCTTTGACTATTCAATTTTCTGAGCATCTTTTCCCTTGAAATAATAACTGGACTCACTTCCCTTCCCTGATACCTTTCGACATCTGGTATACTGCTAGTGTCATTGGGTTATACTTGTACAATAAATTGTCAATAAACTTGACTTGTAAATAACAGAATTTCTCATTCCATCTTGCATCACTTTCAACCAATTTTGCAACATATCTTCAGATGTTTTTTGACCATTTAAAATGGTGCCCTCTAGCATATTCCCTTCTCATTCTTCCTACCAAAATCTAAGACAAGATTTCTCAGCATTCTTCATAGTTAAATATACCTCCACATATATGTCATCTGCAAGTTTGGAAATTTGCCTGGGATACCATTAGTCAAAGTCATTGATTTCTATTAACTGGAAGGGTAATCTTGGGGCCAACCCCTGGGAATCCATTATTCAATTTACTCTAGTCTGAAAAAAACAGACTCTATTTTGCTTCTAATTAGCTCATCTTCTTGATGGATGTCCATTCCCTCTGCACTACCATTGCTCACCAAGATGACCTTGTTTCTTCTTGGAAGAAAATTGAGGTTTAACTAGTGGTCTTCATAGGTCTGAATATATTGTTATATCTAATGTCTCCTTTAACTCCACTCGTTTTCCAAATCAGAGTATATTTCTGGGAACTTGTCAGTCCAAATTATGCCCATCTCTTGGAAGGATGTATGCAACAGCCCTTTCATCAATTTTGCCCAGGCCCTCTTCCTCAATTTTTTTTTTGTAACATTGATTGTCTTGGTGCTACGTCACGAACTGTTACAGAAATCAAATTTTATTATTTCTGCTGCCAGTTGCCACCTTTATTTTCATGTAGTCCTTCTTTGACTCTTGCCTTCTCTATTTCCATCTTGCAGAATAGACTGGTAACCATGATCCATGGCAAGTCTAGACTGCCAAAATTATGACTCCATCTACTCCCACGCTTCTTCCTGTAAAAAAAATATCCAGTTCATTTTCCTAAATTCTCAATCTTTGTTGCATCTTTCCACACTTGCGTCGAAGGTAGTTTTCTTTACCCTTACCTGTGTCTTCCTCCTAATTTAGTTGGAATGGTATTCCACTGAATCTTCTCTGTTTACTAATCCTATGCCCTCATGTCATCTCTTCACATCCAGAGCAATGTTAAGGTTTTCCTTGTTCTTGTTTTCCACACCATTCTGCCACCTTCAGTGAGATTCCACCACTGGAAGCACATTCCTCTGACTACCTCTTTAAGCTTTTAAAAGGAACCATTTCGTTCACAGCTCCCTAGTCTGCTTTTCATCATCCCCTACACCACTTCGCATGGGATTTCCCATGCAACTGCTAGTGAAGAAAATGTTATTCTTTTACCTCATTCCTCCCCACTACTGAGGGATCCAAACAGTTTGAGGTAGAGCAGCAAGTCATCACTCCTTCCAGTTCAGATTATTACATTTGAGACTCATGATGTAATGATTAGAGAAACCAAATGCAGACTGTTTTGCCAGAACAGTCTTGGCCTTCTACACTGTTCTGGTGAAGTTCAACACAAGCTCAAGGAATAACACCTCAATAGTTTGGAATTCAATCATTGATTTCAGATAACCAGCCTTTCCTGATTGTATCAGAATTAAACAGTTGTAATTTAAGTTTGCAACATTTTCTTAGCTTATCTTTCTTTAGATGCTTGCTGATTAGCTGGTATTGAGAACATTCTCTTTTGTCAGATTTCCAGTACTTCCTGGACCCCTACCATTCACATCATATGTCCTAACCTTGTTAGACCTCCCAAAATGCATTATCTCACACCTATTAGGATTAAATGTCATCTGCCTTGATCACCCTGTTCACGAACCAGTTTATGCCACTTATTTAACTTGCTAGTCCTCTCATGATTAACAAGGCACCAATTTTTAAGTGCTCTGCAAACTTACTGACCATACCTTGTATAGTAACATCAAAGACTGGATGTTCATGTGGTTAATATATAGAGAGGTCCCAGCACTTATCCCTGTGATACATCGCTGCTCCTGGACTTCCAGTGACAGATGTGACCCTCACCCTCTGTCTCCTACTCCCATGCCAATTTTAGATCCAATTTGCCAACTTGCCTTGGATCACATGAGCTCTAATGTTTTAGACTAGTCTTCCATCAATTGCCTTGAAATATTAATTGCTTCACTCTCACAGATGCTGTCTAATCTGCTGTGACTTTCCATCACTTTGTTTTTGTTTTATCTCACTACATCTGTTATCGCTATAAAACAATTTACCAACTGATCCATGATGGTATTTGTTATTAATCCACACTTATTTAAGTGACTGCAAAGTTTATGGCTTATTGTTTCCAGAACATTTCCAACCACCAAAGTTAAATTAACAGGTCTCCAGTTACTGGATTTATCTCTAATCTACACCTTTTAAATTTTTGCCTTTTATCCAGTTTATTTGGGCCAGATCTGTTCTTATTGAAATTGATCCTTTCCCAGTTGACGACTTTTGCTTTGGGTTTATCCTACTCAATTTCTTGTTCAATAACATTACAGATAAGACTGTAGGAGAAACCCCAGAAACTTGTTAAAGCTTGCAAATATATTGTGGCAATATTCACTAAAATTGAAAAGGAGAAATTAATTGTTTAAAAATTGAAATAACTAATTGCAAGAAGTAGTAAGATTTGCACCTGGATGTGTGCTAGGTGACATTGCAGCTATCAAGTCAGAGAATATGCCTGCACTTATAGCTATTACTGATTTGCTTCCCTGTTGTTCTGTTCCCTATTTTTCCTTCCATCCTTTGTCCTGTTCTTTTGGGTTGTACAGTAAAACCCCTGGTATCCAGCACCTATGGGGATTAATGAATTTTCTGGTTGCTAGAGATTGCATGTTTTGTGATTAGTGAACTAGCAGCAAGGTGGATCAATTTTAAACTTCCACATTTTTTACCCCTTTATTTTCCTGATTTTCTTGCTGGTTGCTTGAGGATGCAGGTTGCATGAATTCCGGATAACAGGGGTTTTACTATAGTTGGTGGGATGGTATTCATAATTTAGCTTACAACTGTTGAAGGCTGCATTTAGGGTAAGGCTGCAGAGAATATTTGGCTTGCTTCTTTCCAATATAATTCTCTATATATTTGGGTCTGGTCCACTTAGTAAACAGTACAGGTCATCAACTAGAAACATTAACACTTGTTTTTGTTTCAAGTTTTCAGTACTTGCAGCTTTCTTTCACTTTGATTTGCTACATTATGTATGTACTGCTGAAGATGTTTAATGTCCTAATCAGTAGAAAGCTGTTAGGTTAATTTTTAATTATTGCAATTATTAATGAAGTAAGCAGATTACTTGAATAATGATAAAGATTGCAAGATTCATGAAGTATAACTACAAATTTATGAAATATTTGCATTCACTTTGAACAATGAAACTCAGTCACATTACACTAAAGTAGGAATTTTGTTTAAACATTTTGATTATATTATGTCATATTGTGTAGAATTGATTTCAGATATTCATGAAAATATTACATTATTTTCATATCTTCAGATCAAATATGTCAAGACCTACAAGTGTATCGCCACGGCCAGGCAGTGCCCAGTCGAGCCAAACTGTCTCTAAAGCCAAAGGATTTAAAGATATCCGTATTGATGAAGAAGTTAAAATTGCAGTAAATATTGCCCTAGAGAGATTCCGTTACAGCGATCAAAAAGGTGGATGAAGTAAAAGTGCAATTGTTGCTGAAAATTTCTATGAAATGTGATGGCAAGAAATAATTATTGGTTGCTCATTTTTATATCATCTTAAAAATTAAATCCCATATTCCATTGGAATTATTACTGAAGGAATGAATGTATTCCTTCTCTTACCCTAACATATGTATCGTGGTTTAATTCCTGAGCTTTTGATCCAATCCATTGATCACCCCTTGGCAACTGGAGAAATTTAATTTTGAATAAAGAACGACTTGGCTCACTGAAGACATTCAGTGAAGGAAATTTATTCTTTCACTGTGGGGCATCCCAACATTTTATAATCAGTGGTTTAAGTATGGGACAGGTGGTTTGTGTACTCAAAGATTCCACAAATCATGCAAATGAATAGCTAGTTACTCTGTTCTTATGATGGTGATTGGAGTGAAGGGTGTAAGACAGCATCATCCCACTTGAACACTACCATGGGTTCTTAATGTCTACCAGAGTATCTTTGGTGTCTTCTGTGTTGGTCAGATTATAGGTTAAGATTTAAGTAAATACCTGATGCAGGTCATGGGATTGGAAGAAATTATAGAGAAATTGTGACCACAATTTACCATCTTGTGTATTTTGCATTTTGATATTAGAACTTTCCTTTAGTTCCATATGTTTTTTGAACAGCATATTCCCTGTCTGGAGGTCAATGAACTTAATTATTGTGGTAAGAATTAGGTGAACTACTAAACATAATTGATGAATGTTTGTTTCACCATTGTTTGTGGAGTTGCGGAGTTCTAAAGATACATCTTGAAGTCTTCTGGTAATACAGTAAAGACGCTTGATATTCTGAAAAATACTACAAATATCAGTTACATTATTTCTCTGCAACACATAATTTTTTCTTTCTAGAAATGGAATTTCCATCCTCCTTGACTAGTACAGAAAGAGCATTTATTCATCGTCTTGCCCAGTCTCTTGGCCTGATTTCTAAAAGCAAAGGGTAAGTTCCAAAGGTATTATGCCTGGTGCTGTAATATTCTTTGGTCACTAATGCTAAAAAAAATTGTGCAAAAAAAACACAGTTCACAAATAGCCAGAGGAAATAACATGTATTTGAGATGGTTTTGTATTTAAGTATGCTTAAAGATCCATATTTAATAATTTTCTTTTCCACTTAAATGTAAAAATGATTACCAAATTATTTAAAACAGTTCTTGAGAGCCATATTGTAAATATAGTAACATTCCCTCTTTGAGAGTTATTTATTTTATTTTCCCCTTTCAGGAAAGGGGCACATAGGTTTCTAACACTAAAGAAAAAAGATGGTTCTGAGATGACTCAATCTGTCATGACCTGCACACTGACTCACAGCATGAAGCATGCTATACACAATCTAATTCAGAGGTTTCCTGTGACAAATAAAGAACGCACAGACCTTTTACCCAGAACTGAACGTGGGAATGTATTAACTGTTGAAGCAGGTATGTACAACTGTTTGTTTTGAAGAAGGGAAATAATTGTATTTGGGAAAATAAATGTGTGTTAATAATTCTCTTGAAATTAGTTTGGCCTCTTTTTTAAGAATGGAAACTAGGTTATAAAGGGATTAGGCAGAAAAATGGTTCAGCACAGGAAGGGCCAAAGGGGCCTGTGTTATGTTATATGGTTCTGGAAGGTCAGCTTGTTAGCTTTTTACAAATTATTATTTATTTGAAATAAATGGGTTGTGCCTGATTTTAAAAATATTGCTAATTGAAAAATAATATGCTAAAATTTAAAATTGGACATTTGAAATTTGGAAAAAAAATCTCATGTATTTGAGCTAGTGGCATTTTTAGATTTTAAAAAAAGTAATGGGTAAAAACATCTATTCTTGTGATAAACAGTAATCATTTGAACTCTATTGAAGCACTGTTTCCCAATTACAGTAAAGCTCTTATAAACTGGCATGCTTGGGACTTTGGTGATGCCAGATAACAGAATTTTCAGACTGTTGGATATTGTTCCCAAGATATTTTTAACTTACTTTTAAGATATTGCACAGCTTTATAATTGATTTCCCAGTACACCTGATTCCTGTACCCCTCTTTAAGCTTAACAGGTTTACGGGGAAATTTAAGAAAAACCTGTGTAATATCTTAAAAGGTAACACAAAAATTCTGGAGGAATTCAGCAAGTTTCACAGTGTCCATAGGAGCTAAAGCTATATAAACAACAATTATATATCTTTATAACCAGAGGGGCCTGATCCCTTCTTCAATCAGAATCAGAATTTATTGCCATGTCATGAAATTCATTGTTTTGTGGCAGCATTACAGTGAAAATAATGCTATAAAATTACATTTAAAATGAAAATCCATGTAAAATAAGAGAAAGTGAGGTAATGTGTGTGGTTCATTGTCCATTCAGAAATTTGATGGCAGATAGAAAGAAGCTGTCCTTGTGCCACTGGGTGTTCGTCTTTAGTGTTTTGTACCGTGGTGTCATCAGCAAATTTAAAGATGGCATTTAAATTTTGCCTAGCCGCACAGTCAAGGGTGTAGAGCAGTTAGAGAAGTGGGCTAAGAACGCATCCCTGAGGTGTGCCTGTGCTGAGCATCAGTGAAAGCGAGACATTGTTTCCAATTCGTACTCACTGTGGTCTTCCAATGAGGAAGTCAAGGATCCAGTTGCAGAGGGAGATAAGGAGGCCCAGGTTTGCGAGTTTGTTGACCAGCACAGAGGGTATTATGTTTTTTTTTTGGTTCCGTATAAAATCGCAGAATTCTACGTTTCTTAACAACGATGGATTAAATCTCCATCTATAAGTAGATTCAATTTTTTCCATAGTTGAAGATGACATCAAGGTATTATGGTTTTGAAAACTGAACTGTAGTCGATGATATGCGTTTTGGTGTCCAGGTGATCCATAGCTAAATGGAGAGCCAGTGAGATTACATTAATATATATAACCAATGTTTCAGGCCTGATTCCTTCTTCAAGGTAGGCATACCTTGAAGGGTTTAGACCCAAAATATTGGTTATATGTCTTTTCCTCCTATGGATGCTGCGAGACCTGCTAAGTTCCTCCAGCAATTTTTGTGTTTTTATGACAAGCACAGTGTCTGCAGACTTTCATGTTTCACCCTAATGTTTAAAAAAAAATTAAAACTGTATATTCTCTTGTGTACAAGTTGGAGGAAGCACAACAGCTGAAGCTCTGTTGAGTGAATGGGAAGGTGAGAAATTGAACCCTGTGAAGTGGAAAGGAGATCAGGAGCCACATTCTGATGAGTGGAAGAAAGGATGGTCACTTGGGTCCCCGAGTATGGCAAATACCCAACCATCACCCGTGATGCTGCTGGATGAGTTCTGAATGATCAGCCAGCACCATCATGGTTCTGAGTGGATTATTGGAGTTTTGCTATCCTAATCTGTACTGTGTTTGTGCAAATCCAAAATGTCTGTCTATTTATTTTTACAGGTTCCCTTGTTACAGTCTGTAACTTTTGTGCATTGTATTACTTTGTGTTTTTTGCATTGATGTTCAAGCAATTACTTAGTTGATTTAATTTTCTTTGTCTCTTCAGAAAACAACCGAGAAATGAATAAGACCAGTGGTAGACTCAACAATGGCATTCCTCAAGTTCCACCAAAGCGCGGAGATTCTGATTTAGATGCCTTTAGACAGTCTTTGCCTGTTTTTGAGAAGCGAGATGAAATAGTGAAAACTATAAAAGGGAATAGAGTCATCTTAATAGTTGGAGAAACTGGATGTGGAAAGACTACTCAGGTCTGGTCTCCTTCAATATTAAAAATATAATTTTTCTTTTGCTTTTACCAAAATTCTTCAATTATTTTTCTTTTTTTTTGTGTTTGTTGTATGTGAAAAGTGACTTATTAAAACTTGATGTTTATAAGTTTGAAGTGAAATTTTGTGTAAACTTTGAAAGAATTTTCAGGAGAAACATTTTATTTTGTAGCTTATAGTTGTGTGTTTATTTTTGTTGACATCGACCTTTTATTAATTTATGTTCTCTTCAATCAATTGAGGTTTGTGTCTATTGACAGTGATAAATGCTGGAAATACGGAAAGCAGCATCTGTAGAAAGAGATACAGTTAACATTTGAGTCAAGGACCCTTCATTAGAACTGAGAAGGATTAGAAGCTGAAGAATTTAAATTTTATTCTTATGATATTCATATAATTACCAGCAATTTTTGTTTTTGGGACTTAATCTTGACAAGTATTCACACACTAGTGTAATTAAGGAATAAAATGCCAGGCAAAGATTGAAAAGTTAGATTAGCTATCTACCCCTTTCTTAAAAAAACAAGTTAATATTTGAAAGGGTTTTGAAAACTTGCCTGTTCCTGTGGTTCTGAAAAAGTATAAAAATGGTTTGTTTTTTTTGTTATCTATAATTGTTGATATACAGTGATATGCACATAAATTCTGCCAATCATAACATCAAATTTTTATCATTAATTTGTCTTTTCTAAATATTTCCAAATATATTTTGTTGTGGAGTTGAAAGTTCCTTCCAAGTCTGTGTTTTAATTTGAGTTTGGCTGAATATTCATTTATTATTTTTCAGATCCCTCAGTTCCTTCTGGATGATTGCTACAAGAATGGAATACCTTGTCGGATATTTTGTACTCAGCCCAGGCGACTTGCAGCAATTGCTGTGGCAGAAAGAGTTGCTGCAGAGAGGGGTGAGAAGATTGGGCAGACAATTGGCTACCAAATTAGACTGGAAAGCAGGTACAGTGGAAGAAGTTGTTTAACACAAAGCCATACAAAAAAAATTAAACTTGCTAATGCCAATGTTTTCTGTTACAGAGTTTCTCCAAAGACTCTGCTGACATTTTGTACTAATGGAGTTCTTCTTCGAACTCTAATGGCTGGAGATGGCACTTTGGCAGCTGTTACTCATGTAATAGTAGTAAGTTTATCAGAATTCTACTTTGTATATTTTTCTGAACTGGGGAGTTAATTAAAACAATGAAACAAATTGAGGAAAAATGCCTTAAATATATGCTTTTCAACAATATAAAGAAGTGCCTTATGATTTTGCTCTGTGGTTCGTGGTTTTTCGATATTTTCTTGATTGAAGTTTGCTATGTGCTCCCCAAATGATGTTTAAATCACATCGTAACCATGCTGGTGAGCTTATTAGTATTTGGGCAGCTAAAATCCATTGGAAGCATGCAGTGTAGTCATCTCAAAGCTTTAATTAACATGCAGTGCCAACTGTATGCCAACTTGTAGTGAGCAGAGAGCACACAAACTTATTCAGTTTCTAGAAGAGCAAGGGCGGATGGGAGATAGATTCTCAGCAGGAGCTCCTAGTGTCACACACCAATTCTCCTTGATCTTCATTGAGAATCAGTGTTTATTTGCTCTTCCTTTAGGACATACTTATTAAAGTCTGCCACATCCTGCAGCTTCTCTGGAGGTTGGGAGTAGGAGTTAAAGTTATTAATTTTCAGCGGCATTTGATATCCATTATAATGTGGGAAGCCTTTGATAGTTTGTTTTCAGTCAAAGATGATTATAGGTCAATAGCTGGTGTTGAGGTTGCCAACATTATGTTATGTGGCATATTTTGTGTGATCTGAATTTGTGATTTAATCATAAATGATAAGACCAATGTTAATGACTTGGCTAAGGACTCCAAGCCGACCTAATATAGTAAAGCCAAGTCGTGATAGGTCATGTTTAACTAATCTTATAAACATTTTCGAGGAGGTTATTGGGAAGGTTGATGAAGGAAAGGCTGTGGATATTGTCTGTATGGACTTTAATAAGGCCTTTGACATGGGATGATTAACCTTCCACATGGGAGGTTAATCAGGAAGGTTCATACACTCGGTATTCATAATGGGATAGTAAAGTGGATTCGACATTGGTTATATGGGAGAAGCCAGAGAGTGGTTGTGGATGGTTGCTTCTCAGACTGGAGGCTTGTGCCCAGTGGTGGGACCATTGTTGTCTGTCACCCACATCAATGAACTGAATGATAATGATAATTGGATCAGCAAGTTTGCTGGCGACACAAAGATTGGAGGCCTTGTGGACAGCAAAGAAGGTGTTGAAAGCTTGCAGAGGTATCTGGGCCAGCTGGAAAAATGGTAAATGGAAATTAATGCAAAAAAATGTGAGGTGTTACAATTTGGAAGGGCAAAGCAAGGTCGGATATACATGGTAAATGGTTGGGCTCTGAGGAGAGTCGCCCCAGTGGGGAGTGGTATTGACTGGCCCTTCATCCTCGTATCCTGCTCAGGTCCTTGAATCAACCTAATTCATCTCCACACCAGTGATCTGGTCAGGCCCTCGGCGCAACCCAACTCACCTGCACACCAGTGTCCTGGTCAGGCCCTCGGCTTACCTTCCTTAAATTCAAAATCTGTCACGAGCACTGTAATATCGGTGAACTAGCCACTACATTAATTGTGTCTCTATCATAATTAACCTCCCCCCCCCCCCCAACCAAAGTTTACAGATAAAGCCTTACTAATATACTTAATAATATACAAATAAAGATAAAGACTCTTACCAGGAAGGGATTGGGAGACACTGTGCGAGAGTTGCCTCAGCGATGAGAGGCATCAGCCAACTCTTCATCTTGGGGACTGCCATTTTATTCAAGCATAACTTTATTCAAACAGCTGCTGCAGGCAGGGCATGAGCAGGACACTCCGCTAGCTGATTGTTTGCTCCCATTGGGTTGTGTCTTGCTTCAGAGAACATTCACTTTTACAATTTCAAACTCTTATTTAAAATTTTTTCATTCTTATTTATTTTCTAAATGTTTACAATTTATTTCCTTTTTTTGCTGGTTGTTTGAGTGCCAGATAATGGTGATTTCACTGTATACAGTCTTTGGAGATAGAAGAGACTGCAGATGTTGAAATTTGGAGTACAAACAATCTGCTGGAAGAACTTAGTGGGTCTAGCAGGGGAGGAAAAAGAAATTTTCAACTCTTTGGGTCAGAGCCCTTCATTAGGGTGGAGAATGCAGAGGGGAGATAGCCAGTATAATAAAGAGATGGGAGGGATTAGATAAGGACAAGTTAAGATTGGTACACAAAAATGTGGTGAAGAATGATGGACAGATGAGAGGGTAAGGGGTGGTGTGGAGAGATAGAAGTAATTGTTTGGCAAATGCCATGAAGGGAGGGAGAGGCAAGACAATAAAAATGGAGTCAGGTGGAGGAAGAAAGCTACAAGAATTGAAATCAAGAGGTGAGGGATGGGTTGGACTAGATGGAACAGAAAGAGAAGAAAATTGTGTTGGTGAAAAAAGGATTGAACCCAAGGAGGATGAGAATGGTCAGGGAGGTAGAGTTGAGGATATGTCAGAAAGAGGGCAGAAATGGGGGAGGACAGCACATGCTTGTTACCTGAAATTATAAAATTCAGTGTTCAGACTACCCAGGCAGAGAATGAGATGATATTCCTCTTGACTATGTTGGGCCTATCTCTGGTTGTGAAGAAAGCCTATGATGGACATCTGTGTGGGATTGGAAAGGCCCCAGTGCAACGAAGGAACAAGACCTTTTATTTTGCCTGTACAGTCTATGACCCACTGGTATGAACTTTGGGTATTCCAATTTCAGATGAAGAGTCTCCTCTCTTTCCTCTTGATCAATTTCTTTTCTTTCCTGTTTCCACACCCATTTTCGTTCCTTTTCTGACATACCCCTACTCAACCCCAACACCTGCTCATCCTCCTCGCATTTCTAGTTCCATCCACATTTCACCAACAGGATGTTCTCCTCTTTTGGTTCCATCTGTCCTTTGTCTCTCCCTTAATAATTATGATTATCACCTTTGTGGCTCATTAAATTCTGGTCCTGGTAGCCTTTGTTTCTACTTATTGCCCTTCATCAGCTTCTTCCTCCACCTGACCCCCTTTTGTTCTGTTTCCTCCATCTCACCTTGGCATTGTCCTATCAACTGACTATCTCCCAGCTGCACACCTTACCGTCACTATTTGTTCATCATCCTTAAACATTCACCAATCCCATACTGATGGCCCCTGTCTAATCACTACCACTCTGTCCTCATTTTACTAGCTATTACACACTCCTTCCACTCCCAGTTTCGATGAAGGGTTCCAAAACATTGACAACTTTTCTCCCACTGATGCTACTTTGCCTGTTGAATTCCTCCAGCAGGATGTATTTTGGTTTCTACAGTTTCTTCTTGGGCTAAGCAATTCTCATTCTAAGCAGTGATGCACCTGGACAGAATACTTTCCATGTATTGAAACATTGGTCATTAAGAAGTGACTATTCCCTTTACATCAGTCTTCCATGTGGCTTTGCCTGTACGAGTATTTCTTTGCAGTACTCACCCGGAAATTGCAGCATAACTGATGGATCACTGTTCTATAGAGGATGACTCTGGGCAGTTCTAAGCATCAAAGGCCTGTGTTGACCTGCTCTGTGTTAACATGGGTAACAGCAGTCTGAAACCTACATGAGAATGCTGATACATGATATTCATGATAAAATGTATCATGCTTTTTATGACCTGGATTTGCAAAGTGCAAGACAGGCCACAATTGTTGGTGACAGTAAAATTCCAATAATCTAAATCTCTTGGGACCTTAGTGATGCCAAACTAGTGGATTATCTCAACTATTGGATGCTCTTCCAATGAACAACCCAAAACATTTCTCATTATTTTAAAAAAATATACATTTTATAATACATTTGCTAGTCTAAAGGGGAGCATGGGAACTAGGGCCTCAATCAGTCTAAAGGATACACAAGAAGTGGGGGGGGGGGGGGGGGTGGGGGGTGTGGTGGTGAGTGCCATACTTTTCATGGCCTGGCAGAATGCCTGTTTTGTTAATGATGGGGAAGCCCAGAATTTATTCATTTCCATAATGAAGGCTGCAGTGGAACCTGCCTCCACCACATCTGTGTTTGTAGTTGAACATCTTTTTTTTAAATGTTTTTATTTTTTACACTATGAACCATACTGACCAAAATACACACAAACATTTCCCTCTTGAATATATACAGTGTCATTTTCTCCCCTTTTCCCCCCTCCCTTCCCTCCCTCCTTCAGCCCCCCTCCCTACCCACTCAACGTTCAACATATATGATCCATTAAACCCATTAAACAATGTCATCACACAATGAAAATAAACAAGAAATTTGTGTCATCTACTTTTATATACTGGGTCAGTTCATTTCATCTTCTTCTCCTTCTGTCATTTTAGGTGGTGGAGGTCTGCAGTAGGACTTCTCTGTTGTGTTCCATGTACGGTTCCCAAATTTGTTTGAATACTGTGATGTTATTTCTTAAATTATATGTTATTTTTTCCAATGGAATACATTTATCCATTTCTATGTACCATTTCTGTATTCTCAGGCTATCTTCTAATTTAATAAATTATTATCTTTTGAACAAATGAAGTACAAATATGGTATAACTCACGGTACAGTGTAGTTGAACATCTTGAGGCACTCACCACCACCCCCCCCCCCCCCCCGCCACTTCTTGTGTATCCTTTAGACTGATTGAGGACCTGGTTCCCATGCTCCCCTTTAGACTAGCAAATGTATTATAAAATGTATATTTTTTTTAAATAATGAGAAATGTTTTGGGTTGTTCATTGGAAGAGCATCCAATAGTTGAGATAATCCACTAGTTTGGCATCACTAAGGTCCCAAGAGATTTAGATTATTGGAATTTTACTGTCACCAACAATTGTGGCCTGTCTTGCACTTTGCAAATCCAGGTCATAAAAAGCATGATACATTTTATCATGAAAATTCATTAAACTGTTTTTTGTCATTCCCTATTTACCATATTATATAATTGCAAATCAGTTAGGTACAGAGGGATCCAGCTGTTCTTGTGCATAAATCACAAAGTTAGCATGCAGGTATAGTAAGTACCAGGTATTCCCTGACTTATGACCTATGCGACTTAATGTCCATCTGCTCATTTTCCCCCCCCACCCCCAATAACGATCAACTGGATCCCATCTCTCTTCTGCCAATGGTGGACTTACAGCTTGCAGTCCATCTGTTCAAATTGCAGCTTTTTGCAAACAGCTGCCATTCTGTTCTCTGGGCAGCGATCGTTCCACGACAGTCACTTGCAGCCATGGATGTGTAGCTGAAGTTCAACGCCCGAGCATAGTTTGACCTGGTCAATTTCAACTCATTTCCCTCCACCCCCTCCCCTTCCCTTCCTTCCTCCTATCTACCTCTCTCCACTCGCTTCTGCTGCAACCGAAACTTCTGGAGGGATCCATCAGCTGGTGGGTTGGCTGGCGAGCCCACTGTTCCCCCACGCCTACTCCTGCTGCTTCAATGATGAAATTTGCAACCTCACCTCCAATGCACCACCACACTGAGAGAGTCCAGGCGCTTGGACCCCCGACTTAGAGGGGGCAAAATAAATTTTAAATAAAACACACAATTGCATTGCTGTAAGTATAATCTTTAGAACCTTACCAACATAATGTTGCTTATCATTCCAAGAAAATAAATGGTCTCATAAAGTAAAAGTTGTCCTACTTTGTTTATTGGAGAAAGATAAATAATATTTCATTTTTGCTGTTTTCTTCTTTAATTTTTGAGGACAAACACGAAATAAAAGCAAGTTTATATTGATTCTTAGGAAGATTTATTTCAAGTGTATCTACCTTAATTTCGACAGAAGTAATAGATGAGAAATTGATAATATCCATTTTTAATTTTCTTTACTGCTTGCTCAAAGACCTGACTGCCATCTAATTGCCCTCATTGGTTCATACTGAGATTCTCCAGGTTCTCAGAAATGCTGATTGTATTTTTCCATATGAAATGAAATTTAGACATAATCTGCCCACTAGTCCATGCTGCCCAATTTATACCCAATTAACTTACACCCCTGATACATTTCGAATGGTGGGAGGAAACCAGAGCCCCATGCAGACATAGGGAGAACATACCAACTCCTTACAGACACCCTGAGATTCAAACCCCTGTCCCAATCGCTGGTGCTGTAAAGGAGTTGCGCTAACTGCTACGCCAACCATGCTGCCCCATATTGAAACAAATTAAAAAGATGAAGAGTTGCATATTTAAATGATAAAGACAGGGTATGATTGTTTGAACAACTTAGCTAACAGAATGTGCTTCCTTGCAACTTAGATTAAGAGCTATACAGGAGGAAGTGAACATTTCTTAGTATCCCTCAGTTCACTTGCCCTTTGATTAAATGGATGGAATTAATCTTGTAAGAGAAGGCTGTTCACCACATGACACAAAAAAGCAGATAACTGAATAAAGGAGAAATTGTACAAATTAAAATTTGTATTTTGCTATTTTTAAGAATGAAAACTCATCCCTATTTTCCATTTTTTATATCACAGGATGAAGTACATGAGCGAGATCGATTTAGTGATTTCTTATTAACTAAACTGAGGGATCTGCTGCAAAAACATCCATCTTTAAGACTTATTCTTTCCAGTGCAGCTCTGGATGTTAATCTCTTTGTCAGATACTTTACTGGCTGTCCTGTAATTTACAGTAAGTAAAAATTGGTGTACAATATTTTGTATTCTGAAATGAAATGAACTTCTTAAGAAAAACCTTTTTGTGTTGGTTTATTGTTTTCAATAGACAATAGGTGCTGGAGTAGGCCAATTGGCCCATTGAGCCAGCACCGCCATTGATCCGATCATGGCTGATCTTTCTCTTTCAGTAACCAATCCCAGCCTTATCCCCATAACCCTTAGCTCCCTTGCCCACAAGAGCTTTATCCAACTCTCTCTTAAATCTATCCAGTGAATCCGCCCCCACTACCCTCGGTGGCAATGTATTCCACAGATCCACGACTCTAGGTAAAAAAATTTCTCCTAATTTCTGTTTTAAATGGCCTTCCCTATATTCTTAAACTATGCCCTCTAGTCCTAGTCTCTCCCATCATTGGAAACATGTGCTCTGATTTCACCCTGTCAAGCCCTTTGATAATCCTAAATACCTCAATCATGTCTCCCCTCATCCTTCTAAACTCCATCACATATAATCCAAGTCTTTCTAACCTATCCGCATATGACAATCCTGCCATCCTGGGAACTAACCTCGAAAACCTGCGATGCACTCCCTCTATAACAAGTATGTCCTTTCTTAAATATGGGGACCAGAACTGGATTCAATACTCCAGGTGAGGTCTCACCAGGGCCCTGTATAACTGCAAGAGGGCTTCTCTACTCCTATACTCCAATCTCCTCTTTATGAAAGCCAACATACCGTTTGCCTTCTTCATCGCTTGCTGAACCTGCATGCTAGCTTTCAATGACGTGAACAAGTACACCCAGATCCCTTTGCATTACCCCACTCCCTAGCTTAACTCCATTTAAATAATACTCTGCTCTTTTGTTTCTGCCTCCAAAATGGACAACCTCACATTTACTCACATTAAATTTCATCTGCCATTTCTCCACCCACTCCCCTAAACTGTCCCAAGTCCCCCTGCAATTTCTTGACATCTTCCTCGCACTTCACATTACCACTCAGTTTAGTGTCATCTGCGAATTTGCATATGTAGTTATTAATCCTCTCATCCAAATTATTTACATAAATGATAAACAATTGAGGACCCAACACCGATACCTGCGGGACCCCACTCGTCATATTCTTCCATCCAGAAAATGACCCATTTATCCCACCCTTTTGTTTCCTATTTCTCAACCAACTATCTAACCATAACAGCACCCTACCCCTGATACCATGTTCCTTGATTTTGCTAACTAGCATCCTGTGTGGGACCTTATCAAAGGCTTTCTGGAAGTCCAAAAACACCACATCCACTGGCTCTCCCGAGTCCACCCTCCTTGTTACATCCTCAAAAAATTCCAGATTAGTCAATCAAGATTTTCCTTTTAGGAACCCTTGCTGACCAGCACCGATACTATTAATCCTTCCTAAGTGTTCTTCTATTTCTCCTTTAATGATGGATTCAAATATCTTCCCCACCACCGATGTCAGGCTGACCAGTCTATAATTTCCCATATTCTTTCTCCCTCCCTTTTTAAAAAGTGGTACTACATCAGTCACTCTTCAGTCTGCAAGCACTTCCCCCGAATCTAAAGAACTTTGGAAAATGTTGGCCAGTGCTTCCACAATTTCCAGAGCAACCTCTCTAAGCTCCCTAGGATGTAGCCCATCAGGTCTCAATTCTAACAATTTGCTCACAACCACCTGCTTCTGGATTTGGATATCCATCAGTTTCTCTGTTTCCTGAGGTAATTTCACCAAGTCCCTAGATACTGCTTGACCCCTATCCCTTATCTGATCATAACCTATATCCTCCTTGGTGAAAATAGATGCAAAGTATTTGTTAAATTTCTCAGCCATCTCCATGTTCCCATTGACAATTTCACCTTTCTCCATTTTTAAGAGCCCACTTTTGGCCCTAACCAATTTCTTCCTTTTTACATAACTGATGAAGCTTTTGCTATCCCATGAGTCTACTGTCCTGTCACACACTGCTGTGGTGGGACACAAAGTGAAGGTCCATCGACTGATTCTCCCAGTGTCAGCCCTGGAGCTCAGTGATACCATCTACAAATAAGAGGTCCTCAGTGACGTTCGGTCTAGGTAGGGAGTCAGTATATGGATCTCCCAGCTGCGCGCCACTTGTGTGGCCAATTTACTGTCATACTTCATTTTCCCCTCCAGAATGACTTTCTTAGTTTCTCTCTGTTGTTTTTTTAACCTCCCACTCTGCTTTGTCATCTTATACTTATTTCTTTTGGACCTGATACTGCACTTGATTTCCTTTGTCAACCACAGCTGCCATTTGCTCGTAGAGCCTTTCCTCCTCCTTGGAATGAATACATTCTGAATCCTGTGAAATATGTTTAGAAATACTTGCCATTTTTGCCCAGCTACAATGTCCTTTAATTTTATTTTGGCTTGCTCCTCCCTCATAGCTGTATAGTCACCCTTACTCAGCTGTAGCACTAATTTTTCTGAATTCCTTTTCTTCTCCCTTTCCATTTGCAGATTAAAAGTAATCAGACTATGGTCACTATTACCTAATGGCATCCCTACCTCGAGGTCCCTTATTAACTCCACGCCATTGCACAGTATCAAATCCAGAATCGACTTACCCTGGTAGGTTCCATCACAAGCTGTTCCAAGAATGTATCGCAGAGACATTCTATAAACTCACTCTCTAGTTTTCCCACACCTAATTGATTTTCCCAGTCCACTTGCAAGTTGAAGTCACCCATAACTATTGTATCTCTACCACTCTGACATGCCATTTTTAATTCTTTATACTGATTCCCACATCTGAGCCACTGCTCGGAGGCCTTTGTAATTTCTCAACTCTATCCAAACAGACTCTACTCCACCTGATTCAATGTCTTTCCTTTCCAGCGCCTGAATTTCATTCTTCACCAACAGAGCCACCCGACCTCCTCTACCTAACTTTCTGTTTTTTTGATAGGATGTATACCCTGGAACATTAATTTCCCAGTCCTGTCCCTCTTGCAGCCATGTCTCTGTCACTCCAATAACATCATATCCTCCAATGTCCATTTGCGCCTCAAGCTCATCCATTTTATTCCTTATACTCCATGCATTCATATGCAATACCTTGAAACTGTATCACCCTGCTCTCTCCAATTTGCTGCCTGACACCTTCTCTGAAACGCCCCTATCCCTCTTTGCTCCCTCCGCTTTGAGACTTCACAGTCTTTTGGAGCTACCCCTATGTTCTCCTTCCTATCCATTTCCCTATCAGTCTGGTATGTTGCCATCCAGGAGCAAGAGTGCAGGATATCTCAGACAAGGTTCATGGTATTCTGAGAGGAATGGGTGAGCAGCCGGACATCCTGGTACATGTGGGTACCAATTACATAGATAAATTGAAGGAGGAGATCCTGAAGAGGGAGTACCGTGAGCTAGGTCGGAGATTAAAAAGCAGGACCTCCAGGATCATAATCTCAGGGTTGCTACCTGTGCTGCATGCGGGACGAGGCAAAAATGAAAAAATTAGGAAATTAAATATATGGCTGGAGGAATGGTGCAGGGTGCAAGGTTTCAGGTTTATGGACCATTGGGATCTCTTATGGGGGAGACATGATCTCTACAGGAAGGATGGGTTGCACCTGAATCCAAAGGGGGCCAATATACTTGCAATAAGGTTTAATAATACTGTTGGATATGTTTTAAACTGAAAGGGCAGCTCTCATTCCTCAGAACACCCCAAGTGATTTACAAACAGTGAACTACTTCATAAAATGTTGTTAGTGTGGCAGAAAAGTAGTGAGCAAGTTGTGTCAAGCAATAATGATGATCAGATAATCTGATTTTCAGAGATATTTAATCAGGTATTACTCAAGCCTTTCATATTAATTACCTGTTCTGGGTAGTGAATGCCATAAAGAAGTTTGGTGATATAACCATTGTAAATAAATAAGTCCTCATTAAGAGGTCAGCAATGGAAAAGGTTAAGAATTTCAAATTCTGGGTGTCACCATCTCTGAAGATCTATCCTGGGGCCTTCATGTCAATGCAATCATGAAGAAAGCTCATCAGCAGCTACTCTTTGTGAGGAGTTTGAAGAGATTTGGTACATCACCAAAGGCTCTTGCAAAATTCTGCAGGTGTAGAAATGAAAAAAACAGCCTCCATCCTCAAGGACTTCGCCATCCAGGCCATATCCTCTTCATAGTACAAACATCAGGAAGGAGGTACTGGAGCCTGAAGATGAACTCCCAATGATACAAAAATATTGTCACTTTTTGCACTAATTTATTTTGTTTTTAAATGCAGTTTATAGCAATTTTGTGCCTGTAATGCTGCCACAAAATAATGAAATTCGTGACATATTGATGACAAATTCTGATATTTAGTTAGGATTTGTGTTGGGGTATAATTATTTTGTCAAAAGAAGAGCAAGGCTGATTCACCAATGGATTTTGAAGTTTGGTGCCTTTCTTTCAAGTTCAAGGGAAACCATTTGAAGTAAAGGAACTCTTTTTAGAAGACATCTTGCGTACCACTGGCTATACAAACAAAGAAATGTTGAAATATAAAAAGGAGAAACAACGAGGTAATCTCAACTACATATATTACTTACACTGTCCATCTCTGATTCTGATAAAAATAGATTTATATTGAGCTGCCAGCCATATGTTAATGCAATTTTATAAAATTTTAACCCAACATTATTATGTTGTTATAGTTTCAGTAATATCTTGCATAAAAGGTGATTTAGGAAGGCTGGAGGTGTGGGCTGAGAAATGGCTGATGGAATTTAATACAGATAAATGTGAGGTGCTACATTTTGGAAAGGCAAATTTAAATAGGTCATATACATTGAATGGTAGACAAATGAGGAGTGCAGAGCAACAAAGGGATTTAGGAGTTATGGTAAATAGTACCCTCAAGGCTGATACTCAGGTAGATGGTGTGGTGAAGAAGGCGTTTGGAATGTTGGCCTTCATAAATCGGAGTATTGAATTCAAGAGTAGGGAGGTTATGATGAAATTGTACAAGGCATTGGTGAGGCCAAATTTGGAGTACTGTGTACAGTTTTGGTCACCAAATTATAGGAAAGATATAAACAAAATAGAGAGAGTGCAGAGAAGGTTCACAAGAATGTTGACAGGATTTCAGAGTCTGAGTTACAGGGAAATGTTGTGCAGACTGGGGCTTTTTTCTCGAGCATAGAAGATTGAGAAGGGACTTGATAGAGGTGTTTAAGATTTTAAAAGGGACAGACAGAGTAAATGTGGATAGGCTTTTTCAATTAAAGGGGGAGATTCAAACTAGAGGACATAGTTTAAGATTGAAGGGGGAAAATTATAAGGGGAACATGAGGGGAAATTTCTTTACGCAGAGGGTGGTGGGGATGTGGAATGAGCTTCCGGCAGACGTGGTCGAGGCGGGATCATTAGTTACATTTAAGGAAAGACTGGATCGTTACATGGATAGGAGGGGACTAGAGGGGTATGGACCGGGTGCTGGTCAGTGGGACTAGGAGGGTGGGGATTTGCTACGGCATGGACTAGTAGGGCCGAACTGGCCTGTTCTGTGCTGTAAGTGGTTATATGGTTATATAGAATTAATTTAAAATAATCGTATCAAATGCTAAAAATAATTTAAATAAATTTTACTTTCTCAGAAGAAAAGCAACAAACAAACTTGAGCGAATGGTATAAAGCTAAGGAGGCCATCTGTACCAGCAGATCAGAGCACCAAAGACAAAGATTTATCCCAAGTGTGACAGCAGAAAATGATTTGCTTGATGATGGTGGAGACAGTGTATTTAGTCAGTTGGTAATTTGGCTAATTTTTTAATGATTGTCTTTGATTTTCTTTATCTTCACATTCTACTGTCATGTCAAGTTAATTATGTTATCCACAAGGCCATAAAAGTCAAGTTTATTGTCAATCTTATTGTACAAGTAGAATATGACGAAAGAGCATTCTCTGGTCCTCAATGCAAAAAAAAGCAGATATACAATCAGACAAACAATACATATGAAGGACAAATATATTTACCTATACAAATAAATAAATATTGTTTCATGAATATGAGAGTTTTGGATGGTTCGTGTGAGCAGTTCCTTTGGTCATTCAGCAGTCTTATTGCCCATGGGAAGAAGCTGTTCCTCAGCCTGGTGGTGCTGGCTCTGATCCTCCTGTATCTCTTCCCTGTATCTCAGTTCAATCCATAAGTATTTCAATAGATTCTTGGTCACATATTAATGGTTGATTGCAATAGACATGACTGAAGACCCTCTGTTTTTGAGATAATATACAGTATTTAAAACCAAACGATTTGCACTATGTAGGTGAGTGCAATTCCAATAGTGTTTGTGAAACAGGATTAGATTTTTTGCCCTATTATTCTTGACTGGATCATGAAAACTCTTAAAATAGTTTTCTTTAAATTTATTCATTTGTTTTTTTTTAAATATACCAAATAGAAATTAATGAAACATTTAAAACTTGTTATCAAAGTGACTTTCTGAACCTTTTTATTTGAATTATTTTCTTATGTCGACAATAAGGGTTCCTTCCAGTAGTATCAATTTGTTCCTCATTTTCTCTGTTTTGCAGAATGAAAAAGATTTTAATTCTCTTGAGCCGTGGCTTATAAAGGAAATGGATGCCTGTCTCTCAGATATTTGGTTGCACAAAGATGTTGATGCTTTTGCTCAACTGTTTCATCTTATTTTAAGCGAGAACGTTAGTGGTGAGTTTCTTTGGGAATGTTTTCTGAGTACATTGCCAGCAAAAAGCTATCTTGCCAATCTCTGAGGCATAATAGAACCTTGAAGACTGACTGAAAGATGCATAGTATCATGTGTGAACATTTAGAATTTTGTCCTAATATTCTAGCTTGAGAGATATTCTTGTTTAAAGACTTGAATAAATATCCTCTTTCTGAAATTAAAAGTTTAGATTTAAGAAGTAAGAGATGATTTGGTGTAAGTGCCTCAATGTCATTTGAATTATAGAAACTTTAAAATAGTTAAAATAGTTTCAGTCTCACACAAGATTATCATCATTCAGCATTTGGTTATTCAAAATAGAATTAAGAATTTTCTTGATTGATCTAATCATTCTTTCCCACACACCACCATGATGAGATCCTGTCGGTGGGTTAACTAATAATTTTACTAATTGAAGATGATACATGCTATAGGTGTAAATATATAAGATGCACCTATGCACAATGTATTTCTGATTCTTGTTCTAATTTTTTTAAACTTAACCAAGTTCTGTGCAAGAAATTATTTATTGTATGATGGCAACAAAAAGAGTATCATGTAGGCGCAATTGTATATTAATAATGCACAGAATAATTTAATATATAGATCCAATGTGCACTTTATCTAAAGTAAAATTTAGGTTTGGTTGAAATGTTAGTTTATTGATTTTAAAATCAACTTTGCATAAATGAGCTTCCAATAGTTTCTTTGCATTTGGCCCTGATGGTAGATTTTATAATTTTAAATATCTATTTATTTAATTCTTCCTGTTCAATTTATGCAACCCATCATCTTAATTAAATCCTTCAGAAGTCACTATCATCTGGATAACATCAGGAGAATCTGCATGGACTTATTCCAAGGTTAAAACTAAAGAAGCTATAAAAGGAGAAACACTATAATTTTAAACCATAATATTGTCTTTCATAAATATCACCGAGAACAATATAGAAATCAAAGAATTTCTTAAAACTACTTTGACTGTTCAGTTTTATTTAGACCATTGGTCTACACTTAAATGTAGAAATAAGGAACATGCTGGAGATGTATGTCTCACCCCCTGCTCTGCTACTAGATTCTGCCTCAGGCTTTCTTTCTCTAGCTATGGCTGGCATGTGTGTTCATTTGAATGAGTTTGCCAGCCTGGATTATTGAGAATGTTTTTTTTCCTTCCTTTAACTTTATATTATTTTAAATCAATTAAATGTCTTAAAATACATTTATTCTTCACTTTATTTAATATAATTTATTCCTTTTGAACTGTTGTTAAATATCTCTGATCATAATCTTTTAAAAGGAGTTTAGTGGATGTTAACACCCGTGATATTACATGGGATGGCTGGGGCAGCAAAATCTGGAAAAAGAGGGTGGGATGTTGTGGTGAAGGAGAACAATGCAGACAGATAAGTGGCTTTCATGGCTGCATTTAGAGCAACTTTGAGTCTTTGTTCTGGGGAAATTAATGCTTTTCTTTCCTGTTATTTTGAATTATACTTCTAATAATTGCTTTCACAAGTGCTTCTTTATTTAAACAGCCATTGCCTGTGAATGTAAGATGTTGTGTGAACTGATGCACTTGTGTGTTGAGAAATAAACAACAAACACCAGTAATAGAGACATACTGATAGAAATTACAGCAGAATTTTTTTATGAAGGTATAAAGATAAAATTCAAATGTGTTACAAGTTATTTATGTTGTAATATTATTTCATAGTCATCTCTATCAAAATTTCAGTTGACTATAGGCATAGTGAAACCAGTGCTACTCCATTAATGATAGCTGCAGGCCGGGGCTTTCTCAGTCAAGTGGAACAGCTACTTAGCATGGGAGCAAACGTAAATGTTAAGGCTTCAAATGGCTGGTATGGAATTTTTTAAAAAGTCTTTTCATTGATTTTTTTTTAGTTAAAATGTGTGGTTTACTTTATTAGCTTATCACAATATTGTCTCTGTCAACATAATGTTCAATCATCTCCAATTCAAGAGGAATTTCTTTACACATTATTTTTACAGGCTAGTGAATATAATTATTTTGAACTTGAATTGAATTGAAAGCTAACAGTTCGGCAGCAGAAGTACAATCAAGAAACTGTGAGATTGGGTTTCATGCACTCCAAAATGTTAATTTGCCTAATTTATAAGGTTCATCTGCTGTTACTAGTTAAGATGTGATAAACAGATACTTGTTTTGATTAATTAAATTGTTACTTTGTAAGCAATTTTAAGATGTGATTATTTTGAGAGATTTGGATCTAGTTAGCTGAAAGCTTTGACAATGGCAATGCACTAAAGTACTGGAGAAACTTGGAAGGTCATACAGCATCTGGAGGAAGTAAAAGGAAACTAATGTTTTAGGCCTGAGCTCTTCATCAAGATATGAACAAAAACTGGAAAAAGAGGGTGAATTTTTTTTAAAAATTGGGTTGAGGAGAGATTTTAAAAAGGAAGAACAGAATTGGATAATTGTGTTTTTGGGAGGGTTGTAAGGCTGGAGGTAAGACAATGGAAGAATTGAAAAATGAGGCATTAGGTTGAGTTTTGAAACTTTGGCATTTTCAGATTGGATGTGGGGCAGGCCAATAAACACAAAAAGAAAAAGAATTAGATGAAGAAGACATGGTGTGAATTATGATGTAGGTAATGATGATTTTGAAAGATCTTGTTTGTATTGCATTATAGGTTTTTCTGTTATAAAATTGATGTTAGTACTGCTCTGTAATTTGCAAAAATGTCAGTGAAGCTATTCACTTTCATAACTGAAGGACTCAGTTATTTTGGTGTTTCCATGCATGCATATTTTAATGCAGAAATGTCAAACTAATCATACATTCAGTTTGTGTCTATAAGCTCCATTGCTTGCAGTTTTTGCCAAATCGAATAAGGGAAATTACTTGAATTTGAGCAGTTTATCTACTAATTCCAGTATAAAAGACACTGCAATGCTTATTAGGTGAGCTCTATGTCCTTAACACTTAACTAATTTTTTTGAAACTAAAACATTTGTACTATATTACAAATCTTTCACTTAAACCATTTTGCTGATTATTTCAATTTCTGGACTAGTTTTGAACATGTACAACTATACCTGGTGTCTTTATCAATGGAGTAATTTCCTTCACTGGTTTGAAAGTAGTGTTGATTAAATAGAGACCAAAAAACCACAAATAGACAATAAGCATATTCAGTCATTTAATTAGATTGTAGGTGTTGCACATCTTACCAGGGAGATGTCTTGGTCCATGATAGATAATACCCTTTCTAAGAAACATTTTTTTGTTTTCAACTTGGAAATTTTCTATTGACCAAAATCAGGAGTAGAACGTTTTAGGTTTCCAACACCCTTTGTGTTAAGAAGAGGGTATCTAACAATTTTACCCCCATCTAACTACATCAAATCCCCATCCTCATAATCTTGTACTAATTTTATTATCCCTTGCCTCACCTTTTGTTCTGCCTCAGCTCTCAGGTGAAAAAGATGTCTATTTTATCAACTCTTTTCATGGTGAACATATTGAGATCATGAAGTTAGCTTCCTATTGACTTGTTTAAGATGAAAGTAAATTCTTGTTTTAAAAATTTATGTTTCAAAAAGTTAATATTTTAGTTGGCCTTGCTGCAGGTCCAACATAGTTTGGACTATAATTTTCTGTATTAATGATGCAAAATTGATGATTAGTAATGATGCATATTGTTTATGAAATTGCGTGCAGTAATTTTCCATTTAAATGTGTCACACACTTTAAGATGCATTATGATGGTATTTCCATAGATTATCACCAATTCAGAATTTTTAAAAATATTTTTAGGTTGGCTTTGGACTGGGCGAAACGATTTGTTCAAGTTGAAATTATAGATCTTCTGGAATCTTTCAAGTAAGGACAGAGTGTAATTTAATTTGCTAAGTTTATTAATTACAGTGGGAAAACAATATATAAAAGGAAATTGCATTCAAGTTACCTTTAATCTGTTTTGGAGATTTTGTGCACATCAGATTATTGAAGATGAGGTTTTTCAGAACGTGTCTTAATCATCTGTAATTGAACTCGCTGTAAAGTGCATGGACAAGATATGTTTACTTCCTAGTTTCATTGAAGTATTTTTTTTTTAATTGTGTCGATGTGAGAACATTTTTTGTTCAACCTGAATATATTGCCTCTTATATTAAATAGTCTTGTGCTTTTTAACTTTTTACTCAGTCCTATTGTCAGTATTGAAATAAGCCATTGACCCTGAAATTATTATTGTACTGAATTTCAAATTTATATACTAGTTTAAGCAGGTTTCTAATATTGGACACCATGCTATTTTCTTATTTCTACATACAAGTTCTTCAGTAGAATTGGGGAATTTGGATGAATGTGTCCTGGTGCAATCAGACTGTGGAGCACTAAGTCAAGAAGATAAAGAAATTTTAAGTGTCTACCACCACAGCTTTGATGATGAAAAGGTTGACCTGGATCTAATTATGCACCTTCTTTACAACATTTTTCAGAGTTCTGATGATGGTAAGATATGATTTGACCATCTTGTATTTCCTTTCAAACTGAATGATCACCGGGCAAATGCTTCAATGTTATTTATTTTTACCTTGGTAGTGAATCCTGAATTCTTACTTTGTTAAAATGATATGTCCCAGGGATATCTTGTATTTTTTACTTCTGAATTTTATATTGGATTTATTTTGTTATTCTTGCATTTATTCTTTTACTTTTGGAATATATCTGTTCACCTCATTTATTTTTGAGCAATGTACATAGTTTGTCAATGTTGTATGTTGGCATAAAGAGTTTCCCTACCTTGAATGTAGTAGAATCAATTTGGATGAAGCTAATGAGGCAGAAAACATTGATGGGAACTTGCGATCCATTGGAAAATTCCCAGGCTAAGTTCAGTGGTAATATTGGGCATTGTGTAAACTGGGAAATTAGTTGTCATGTGACAAAGGTAATACAATAATAGCAAGTTCAGTGTAAGAGTGGAGACATATTGCCTGGTCCTAATGCGGGCAACTCAGTACAGGCTTTAAATAGCCTGTTGAAGAAGCCGATGGTGCTGGTAAGTAAAATCCTACAACCGTGGAGATCTGTGCACAAGATGGCAGCACCTGTGCTTAGCAGCAGCAACAGGGGTTTGCAGACTCAGAGGAGCAGTGGACCAGCACTGGGCACCAGAAATGAGAAGGGCACCCTTCATTGAGGAGAAGAAGCAGAGGAGATGTCTCTACAGGACGGTGACCATGGTAGACCAGCAAAGGGCTTAACAGCTGAGGAACACACATACACACACATACAGGCTGCAGATGACTCGGACCCACACTGGCTGCCGGCTGCTGACAATTGGCTCATGGGAACCAGAAATCAAAGCCCAATTCAAAGGGGTGCTGAGGGTAAGAAGGGCTCCTAAATGGCTTTGGGTGCTTAAGGCTTCTTGATCGTGTTGGAGGTTTGGATCTGGGGCTTGGGTTGCCAATGGGTTGAACAGGTGTTTGTGCGGCTGCAGAGTCTGCGGGAGCGCAGGAGATGATCCACAGATACTCAGTGACTGAAGGGACTTTTTTTTTGCTTCTCTTGCTCTCTTACTGTAAGGGGCACCAGATGACACTAATTGCTGCTCTTTGTCATATGGCAGGCAGAAATCAATTTCATGTTCTGTATTATTACATGCCCATGTCTACCATCATTCCTAAATCTTTGATCGCAAAGCTAAGCCATGTCTATTACATCTCAATAAAGGAACCTTGAATTTTGAATGGACTGAACAAGGCAAATTAATAATTGTGTTGAAGATTAATCCAAAGAGAGTTGAGAGATGATTTTCTGGGTCAGTGGATTGACAGGGTAGTCTATATTACATTGAAAGGAATATTACACAGCACTCCCCCTGGGTCCAATTGGTGTCAGCTCTTTACAGGCTTTAAACAGCCCTTTAAAGGAGCCAGCAGTACCGCATTTTCAATCCTGTGACTGCTGGGTATGGGTGCAAGATGGTGGTGCCATGATTGACAGTGGCCATGAAGGGTCACAGACTTTAGGGAAGCAAAGGACTGGAAGACGGCATCAGAAAAAATGGTGACCACCTCCCATTTGTAAAGTAGAAGCAGAGAAGATGACTCATGGGACGGTGACCACAGTGGGAGGGCTCGTGATGGGCTATGAGGCTGAAGAACACAGGCGGCAGGCTGTGGGACGCAAGGCAAGGAACCCATGCATGTGGCTTGCTGCTGGTGACTGCGTTTAAGGGATTCACACCAGGCTGTGGACTGTTGGAGAAGGGCTTGAGACTGAATGAAGGGGTACCAGGAATTGGAACCAGGGTGTGAGAGGGTATTGAGGTTGCTGGAGGCTTCCTGAGTGCGTCAGAGGTTTGCATCGGGTGCTTGGGTCGCTGATGGTTTGGACTAAAGGTTGTGTGACTCCCGAGGCTACGTTAGCATTGGAGGTGAATCTACAGACGCTCAATGACTCTGGGGGCACTGTCTTTTCCTTCTTTCTCTGACTGTAAGGGGCATTGGCTAATTTCTTCTGATAGCAGATTAAAATCATTTTTGTGCAATATCATATTTTCTGTTTTATTACATGACAATAAAATAATCTCAAAAATTTAGTACTATGCATTTAGAAAGAGTTAATTAATACTGTAACAATGTACCCCAACAATGAAGACGCTGTTTACATCCGGTACCGCACGGATGGCAGTCTCTTCAATCTGAGGCGCCTGCAAGCTCACACCAAGACACAAGAGAAACTTGTCCGTGAACTACTCTTTGCAGATGATGCCGCTTTAGTTGCCCATTCAGAGCCAGCTCTTCAGCGCTTGACGTCCTGCTTTGCGGAAACTGCCAAAATGTTTGGCCTGGAAGTCAGCCTGAAGAAAACTGAGGTCCTCCATCAGCCAGCTCCCCACCATGACTACCAGCCCCCCCACATCTCCATCGGGCACACAAAACTCAAAACGGTCAACCAGTTTACCTATCTCGGCTGCACCATTTCATCAGATGCAAGGATCGACAATGAGATAGACAACAGACTCGCCAAGGCAAATAGCGCCTTTGGAAGACTACACAAAAGAGTCTGGAAAAACAACCAACTGAAAAACCTCACAAAGATAAGCGTATACAGAGCCGTTGTCATACCCACACTCCTGTTCGGCTCCGAATCATGGGTCCTCTACCGGCACCACCTACGGCTCCTAGAACGCTTCCACCAGCGTTGTCTCCGCTCCATCCTCAACATCCATTGGAGCGCTCACACCCCTAACGTCGAGGTACTCGAGATGGCAGAGGTCGACAGCATCGAGTCCACGCTGCTGAAGATCCAGCTGTGCTGGATGGGTCACGTCTCCAGAATGGAGGACCATCGCCTTCCCAAGATCGTATTATATGGCGAGCTCTCCACTGGCCACCGTGACAGAGGTGCACCAAAGAAAAGGTACAAGGACTGCCTAAAGAAATCTCTTGGTGCCTGCCACATTGACCACCGCCAGTGGGCTGATAACGCCTCAAACCGTGCATCTTGGCGCCTCACAGTTTGGCGGGCAGCAGCCTCCTTTGAAGAAGACCGCAGAGCCTACCTCACTGACAAAAGGCAAAGGAGGAAAAACCCAACACCCAACCCCAACCAACCAATTTTCCCTTGCAACCGCTGCAATCGTGTCTGCCTGTCCCGCATCGGACTGGTCAGCCACAAACGAGCCTGCAGCTGACGTGGACTTTTTACCCCCTCCATAAATCTTCGTCCGCGAAGCCAAGCCAAAGAAGAAATATTTTGGCGTACAGGTCGAGTCTCGAAACCCTCAAAAATCAAGGGTCGACTTGTACGGCAGATGCAAAAATAAGACCAACTTAAAAAATAAAACACTCGACATAGATTCGGCATATAAAGTGATCCCAGAAGCACCTCCCCACTGCTTGTTCTGCTGAGCCCTGATACCTCCCTACTTCCGGGTGCCACCATAGCCCACCCAGACAATGAGGTTGTCGCTCCTGCTCAGGAACCTGAGGTTGCAGCTCCTGTCCGCAACAACAAGTAATCATGGTTCCTGCGCCGAGCACACTTGGGCAGTGAGGCAACTTCTTCGATGTGGATGGCACCGCACTTGATGTTGAGAATGGAGTCGCCGTCGCCAACTCCAGCTGCAGACAATTCTGAAGATTGGACCCAGCACCATTTGGCATCTTCCTAGCCAGAAGCAAAAGTTTTTTTTTACTTGCTTAATTATAGATTTGTTACTTGGTGATTAGGGTGTTGTAACTAACACTGTTTAGGTTGTTGCTGGGAGGTCTGAACACCAGTTTCCAGCATGTTCCTTGCAGAAAATTGGGGGGGTGGTAGACTTGTATGCCCGATTATATGATAAAACCATGCAAATGAGGCTGAAAATAGGGACCCAGTTTATCTGAAGGTCGTCTTATATGCTGAAATATATAGTAGTCTTGTAGTTAAATGTTTTTTAAAGAGGACTAATGATAATGTTGAATTTTATGTAAATAATACAAGTGATTTAATTCAATCTGAAACCATGGTTTTAAATTGGGAAAAAAAAACTATAAAAATGAAGTGTGAATTGGCTATGGTAGATTGGAAAACAATATTAAACGGATTGATGGTAAATGTAGAATAATTAACATTTGAAAAATTAACTCAAACTTTGCAAGAAACTCACATTTTCTTATGGTACATAAACCTAACAGGAAATATACTCTAGATCTGGCCTAATGAGAGTTAAAGATAAGATTCAATGTCAAAAAAGCATAGTAAATCTGATGATTGGGAAAATATCAATATTTTACATCGGATAGTTAACATTTTGTGGAAAAGGAAAGTAGAATGTGATGATAATTTAACAAGAAATCGACAAATAAAAATGTTTTTAAAAAAAAAAGTCATTTGTGCATTATAAACTGAAACATCAGGAATCCTGAAGGATCTTGACAGACAAAATGTGGAAATGATGTTTTCTCCGATGGGAGAATGTCGAATTAGTGGGATATTTACCCATTCTTATGCCATTGGTAATAATGTCTACGAGCCAATTTAGTTAAAATCAAGTAGATTTTAAATTGTTTTCATTCAATGAATAAATATTTTATTGGTGTTTTACTGATCACCCTGAACTGTGGAGATATTAAGGTATTGAGGGATCTGTAATCATGCAGGCTGATCATTTAGTAACCCAGATTGTTTTTAGAACCATCCTGAAGCTTTATAGTTACTTATGCTGGTAGCAGCTCTTATATTTAAACTTCTGACTTATTTAGCAATTTGAGTTTAAATTCTCCAGCTTCCATGTTTCGGCTTCAGGATGTTACGTGATTGCATTGCTCTTGAACTTTTTATGACGTCATTTCAGACGGCATTTGTAGGCCAGGCATTCTGTTGAGGGAATTGCATATCAGTTGTGAAAGGATAACAGAATTCATTGTGGTAGCCTCATTGTTTTTAATATTGATAATAGCTTATTATTTCCAGTTAATTCATTTTATTACAGAAATACATTCCCCAGGTGCAGTGGTGAGGTTCTAACTAGACTTTGGTTACACTATACATTATGGTGAACAGAACAAATTTGACGATATAATAACAGATACATTTGTTGTTAAGAAATTTATTACTAATATGTATATAAAATTACAAGAGACTGTAAAGAAAAAAGATTTGTATAAATCAAAAATCTGATGGGAGAAAGATTTAAATATACAAATTCAGGAGGAAATTTGGTCAAAATTATGTTATGAATGTGTTATGAATACAGTAAATGTTAGATATCAAATGGTTCAATATAATTTTCTTCATCAATTGTATTATACTCTACATAAGTTAAATGGACTTAATCCTAATTATTCAAGTAAGTGTTTTCAACGTGTGAAAGAAATAGGGACTTTTTTGCATTCAATGTGGTCTTGTGAAAAAGTGGAAAGGTTTTGGAATGAACTGAGTTTATTATTACGGCAAATTATGAAGATAACGGTACCAAGGGATCCAAGAATATTTTTGCTTGGAGATATTTATGAAAAGGATATAAAAATGAAATTGGACAGATATCAAGAAAATTTTAAGTACTGCAATAGCAACTGCAAAGAAATGTCCAGTGATATCATGGAAAGATGATAGAGAAATGTTATTAAGTAGATGGTACAATGAGATGCAAAATTGTCTACCTTTGGGGAAAAATAAAATAGTTTAAGGAATCGAGATGAAAATTTTTATAGTATTTGGAAACCATATATGGATTTTATGGATAATTTTCTGTCCACCTCTTCTATCTTATCCACTCCTCTTAATTAGTAATTTTTAATAACAATTAATGATTGTCTATCCTAATATTATTGTATATTAAATGGTAGGTGTTTCTTTATTTTCTTTTCTTACTTTTGGGTGGGGGGGGGAGTGGGGAGAAAAATTAAAATGTTTTTTTTTGTATCATTGACTATGGATATTTGATGTTTTATTCATTTTTTTTCCTGTAATGATGCAAACAATTAGATATATATTTTTTTTAATGAACAGAGCTCTGAATTACTCATTCAGCAGCTTAATAAATAATAGTTTTATACCCACTAGGAATCCACTTTCACAATATTGTGGGTTTTTTATCCAATCACACAATAAGAAGATGGAGAAATCTGGCTTTTTTTTTAAATTAAAATCAGTTTACCTTGCAAATACATTACAAATAATGAGTTAAACTATGGTGTTTTGTAGGGATTCTGCCAAATGGAACTTGTATTTTTTTGAATGGCTTTTATATTGTGGCTGAAAGAATTGGTACTCTGAGATGTGTACATTGTTTTAAAGGCTAAAGGTGTAATTGTGAGTGATTGGTGATAATTGGAATTGGGGGAAAACCGTGTCAGAAATGGCAATGAAGACTATGTATTGAAGTTTCAAGAATGTGACATATCATCACTCAATCAGGTTTAGTAGTACAGAAATATTTTATCCAGTGCTTTATGAAATACCATAATAAAAGTTGTTATTTTAAATATTATATTTTCAGGTGCAATTTTGATCTTTTTACCAGGATATGATGAAATTGTAGGGCTAAGAGATCGCATTCTCTATGATGATAAAAGGTTTGCAGATAATTCTCACAGGTAAGTTTTCAAGATATTTATTCCAAGTTCATTTGTCATCTGATTGTTTCAGAACAACCCAATGAAACCTCATTCTCTGGTCCTCAGTGCAGAACAGTGCAAAATACACGAACAGACATATCACACAGACAAATGATACATGTACATAGTACATATCTAATATATATTTGTGCATGTATGTCTGTTTGTCTGTCTGTCTGTTTGTTCTCCATGCAAATCAATATGGAGCACTCTAGTAATGTCCACATTGAATTTAACTTTTATGGTCATATGAAGTTTAAAAATGTTTTTTGACCAGCTTGCACTGACTTGCATTACTGTTTATTATAATTGTGGTAAAATTTGATGTTGAATGTCATGACCACAGTGAATTTAACATTTAAGGTCATATGAAGTTCAAAAGAAAAAAAATTAACTTGCATCAGGGTCACCTCAATTAGTTACAATGCTGTGCATCGATATTTCTTTGGCTTGGCTTCGCGGACGAAGATTTATGGAGGGGGTAAAAGTCCACGTCAGCGGCAGGCTCGTTTGTGGCTGACAAGTCCGATGCGGGACAGGCAGACACGGTTGCAGCGGCTGCAGGGGAAAATTGGTTGGTTGGGGTTGGGTGTTGGGGTTTTTCCTCCTTTGCCTTTTGTCAGTGAGGTGGGCTCTGCGGTCTTCTTCAAAGGAGGTTGCTGCCCGCCAAACTGTGAGGTGCCAAGATGCACGGTTTGAGGCGATATCAGCCCACTGGCGGTGGTCAATGTGGCAGGCACCAAGAGATTTCTTTAGGCAGTCCTTGTACCTTTTCTTTGGTGCACCTCTGTCACGGTGGCCAGTGGAGAGCTCGCCATATAACACGATCTTGGGAAGGCGATGGTCCTCCATTCTGGAGACGTGACCCATCCAGCGCAGCTGGATCTTCAGCAGCATGGACTCGATGCTGTCGACCTCTGCCATCTCGAGTACTTCGACGTTAGGGATGAAAGCGCTCCAATGGATGTTGAGGATGGAGCGGAGACAACGCTTTCTAGGAGCTGTAGGTGATGCCGGTAGAGGACCCATGATTCGGAGCCGAACAGGAGTGTGGGTATACTCTGTATACTCTTATCTTTGTGAAGTTTTTCAGTTGGTTGTTTTTCCAGACTCTTTTGTGTAGTCTTCCAAAGGCGCTATTTGCCTTGGCGAGTCTGTTGTCTATCTCATTGTCGATCCTGATGAAATGGTGAAATGAAATGGTGCAGCCGAGATAGGTAAACTGGTTGACCGTTTTGAGTTTTGTGTGCCCGATGGAGATGTGGGGGGGCTGGTAGTCATGGTGGGGAGCTGGCTGATGGAGGACCTCAGTTTTCTTCAGGCTGACTTCCAGGCCAAACATTTTGGCAGTTTCCGCAAAGCAGGACGTCAAGCGCTAAAGAGCTGGCTCTGAATGGGCAACATTCAGAATAAAAGGAAGTGGCCAAAGCCAACACCAGGCCTGGCTCAGTGCTCAGACCTCCAGACAAGCAAGGAGCAGGCAGAAGGAAACTGAGGAACAATGCCAAGCCCGCCTCAGAGCTGATGCCACCAGCCATTCCATGAGCAGACATCAAGAGTCTGCTGAGGAAGAGCAAGCAAGACTCCAAGCAATGCGAGCAAAAGCCACCAGCTAACCTGCTAAATGCTGCATTCAATTAATCAGTTGACATTGAGTATTCTTCAGTTAATGCAGTTGTAATTGGCTTCATGTTAGAGGTATGCCAACATTGTGTAGCAAAGTAATGGAAAGGTGAAAAGCCATCAATATGTTGTTCCAATGGAAAATTTAGCATACCTCGACTGGCTGAGCCTCCACAGCCATTGAAAATTCTACTGCCAGCCACCACAACAGAGTCCATGCATTTCCTAAAGATGAGCAGAACCTACAGCTCAGCACTTCAGATGACATTTTTTTGGAGCCAACAACAACTGAGTGTTTTACTTCCTGTGCAACGCTGGGTGTCCTGCTGGGATTAAAATAAATATTCTAACTAAATAGCAGTCATGGAGAGTTGTTTTAGCAGTCATTCAGCATTCTCACTGCCCTTGGGAAGAAGGTGAGCCTCAGCCTTGTGGTTCTGGCTCAGATACTTCTTTATCGAGAAGATGCTGCGTGGGGGTTGGTAAGGGTCCTCCCTGATTTTTCAAGCTCTCTTTAAACGATGATCGCTGTAAATCCAATCAATGAGGAGAAGGTAGATTCCAGTTATCCTCTCTGCTGTCTTGTGGTACTGTAGATTGACCTCCAATCCATTTCTCTGCAGCAACCATACAACACTGAGATGCAACTGGCCAGGACGCTCTCGATAAGAGCACCTGTAGAAGGTTGACATAATGGTGAATGGTTGCTTGCTTTACTCTTCTCAGGAAGTGCAATCGCTATTGCTCCTTCCTGACAAGTAAGGAGATGTTAAGTGTCCAGGATGGATCGTTTTTTGAGTGGACTCTGAGGAACTTCCTGCTCTTCGCTTTCTTCACTATTTATTAATAATTCCTTATGATTCCATGTGATTTCTAAAAAGAAACTTTTCTCTGTAACCCCAAATTGTTTACATTTACATACTGTATAGAAATTGAACTTGTCATAGAATAGATAGTATTCAGTCGATAGTAGGACAATACATGTAAAAAACGTATTTTATCTTAACAAAAGCTTTTACCTGATAATATGACACTGAGTCTGCTCCACTGGAGGAGGCAGCATGATTCTTGACCACTCAATATCTATTTTTAAAATATTTTTAATAAATTTAACATAATAATCCATATACAAGTTGTTAATACAGTGAAACAATATGATAACGTACACAGCATATAATTAATACGACAAATTTCATTTTGTTAAATGTAATTGTCAAAATGATTATTCATAAATATCAATTAAATAGTCGTAACAAACACCATTATTCCTTAATATATCTTAAAAAAAAATATAATCGGATAATCAGAATTATACCCCATAAATCCTTATCAAAAAGAAAAACTAAAAAAACCTAATATTGATTTAACTCCTCCATCTAATCAAGGTAACAAGAAATATATAAAGATGGATCAAATTGTAACCTCCAGAAGAGAGACAGATCAGCACTAGAACACCCATATCATCAAAAACTGCCATTTATGATAGTATCCTATAAATGGGCCACAAACCTTTTCAAACTGAAACTTTATCTTTAATATTATACCTAATTTTCTCTAAACTTAAATATGTCATTACATCCTGTAGCCATTGTGCATGAGTCATTGAGAGTTCATCTTTCCGTTTCATTAAAACTCCTCATCTGGCTATCAATGTTCTAAAAGCTAAAACTTTCTCTTGAGGTGCAGATAAAAGATTATCCGGTTCACACGATAAGCCAAACAGGACAATTCAAGGGCATGGATCTAATTTAATCTTAAATATATGGGCTAAATTTAGGAAATTTTTTGATTATAATAACCTTTCTCTGGCTAGTTGTATTATAAGATAATCATCTATTCCCGTCTTCAGTATTAGATGAAGGCTTTAAGGAATAGTACAGATCTGGTAGTAAAAATTTTAAAGATTTACTTATTCAGAATAACTGCTTCTTTTGAACAATTGTCAGTTAAATTTAAGCTCTCTCTATAGACTTTTTTAGAGTTAAGGGAAGGTAAAATAATTACTCCATTTAAAAAAAAAGTTTTGTTCAGACTAAATTGAACACTTTCTCGAATCGCACTTGTATTCTTGATATACTTTTTGATCTACAATTTGTTCACAGTGGATTGATATGATGTATTTATATTGATTTATTGGATTTAAGACTAGCTCCAGTGGCTAAGAATAAAAACGATTGGGAGTGTGATCTTAATATAACTTTTTCAGATGAGGATTGGTGTCCACTCTTACTTTGATCAATGAATCTTCATTTTGTGCAAGGCACTGATTATTACAATTTAAGGAGGTACACATGTCTAAAATCAAATTATCCCGTTTATATGCGGATGCTGATCCATTTTGTGAAAAGTAACATTTTTGAAGCCTTGCTTCTTCATGTGTTTTGGGAATGTCCTAAATGAGGAGGATATTAGCAGCATACTTTTCATTCTTTATCACTCAATATCTCTTAAGGGACTTTTTTTTTCCTTTTTTTTTAAGAAGATGGCACTGGAGTGTGGTGATTCTTTGCTCAGCCTTTGAATGGCATGCAAAAGAGAGCTTTGCACTTTATCTCGGTACCTCTGAAAGTCATGTTTTTGTTGATGATTCATCAGCAGAAACAGCTTTTTCTGGTCTCTGGAAAAGAGCTAAAAGTAATTGCCATGTTTCTGCTGCCACCTTCTGGTATATTGGGCTTTCTTCTTTCTTCCATTTGACTCAGATCCACCTTTCTGTGAGAATTAACTAACAGCCCAATCCTTAACGCATTACTCAGTAATGTCAGAGTGCATCATTACTGCTATAAGTGACAAATGTAACACACTGAACCTTAAGGGGTGGCCCCATGCTGGAAGGCCATTTCTGGTACGGAGTATTGTTTTGCTTTAGGCTTTAATTAATGGTAAAATATGTATTGTTTGATCATGTTCTTTTGGTGCAATCTGGAAATTTTCTCATGAATGTAAATGATATACAAGTATAAAGTAAACTTGCCCTCTTAGATTACAGGTTTTCATGCTTCATTCAAACATGCAGACATCTGACCAAAAGAAAGTTTTAAAGAACCTACCTAGTGGCATTCGTAAAATTGTAAGTCCAAACTTATTTAAAACAAAATCGCTAATTTAATATTTCCAATTTTTTCAACTGTGGACAATTGACCTATCCTATTTCAGATTCTTTCGACAAATATCGCAGAGACAAGTATTACTGTTAATGATGTGGTATATGTCATCGATTCTGGGAAAGTAAAAGAGGTAAGTTTTAGACAACACGTCAGCATTTTTATACAATATAAGAACTTCAAATATCTTCATTGTTTCAATTTCACTTTTGTTCCAGAAATCATATGATGCACTCAACTCTGTCACAATGTTAAAAATGGTATGGATTTCCAAGGCCAGTGCTGTCCAGAGAAAGGGAAGGTAAAATAATTACTCCATTTAAAAAAAAAAAAAAAATTCTGATAAGGTTTTCAAAAAAAGATTCAAGCTAATGAGAGACACACTGATATCTAAACAGCAATATGACTAGTTGTCTCGGTTTGTCTTTGTCCTCAAAAAATAGTCCAATTTTAAGCCACCCAATTATTGCCCTTTCAAATTTTCTCTCATCCATAAACAATGTTTGGAAGAAGTGCCATCAACAAAGCCAATTTGCCAGACTATTAATTCTGGATTTTTGACCCTCAAGAACCACTCGTCACCAATGTTACTGGTGCCTTGATCCATTTATGGATGTAGGAACTGATATGGGAACAGCAAGACATTGATGTTAAGGTTGCATTGAAATACATATTGGAAGGTGCCCCAGCAAACTAAAGTTTGAACATCAGGAAGAAACTGATCAGTGGCAGAAGTTTTAGCTGGCATTGGGAGGTGGTGGTTTTCATCAACTAAGTTTGATGGAATCGTTCAACATGGGAGCAGGCCTTTTGGCCCATGCTGACCAAAATGTCCCATCCACAAACCCACACTGCCCAAATATTCCCATGTGACAATTAACCTTCTAACCTATACATCTTTGGAATATGGGAGAAAACTGGAGCACCCTGAGGAAATTGATATTTGGGGATAAAAAATCAATTATTTACAGATAGTGGTAAATTCAAACCAGCATTGTGCTAACTGCCACCCTAATTTAACTTAATAATGTTAAGTTGTTCAAAACATTTCATTGATATTTATTTAACCATACAACATTACTGTGCATTTTTGTAGAGCAGGTCGCTGCCAACCAGGAATTTGTTTTCATCTGTTTAGTCGACTACGATTTCAAAATCTGCTGGAGTTCCAGATTCCTGAGTTACTTCGGATGCCATTGCAGGTGCTAATTCTGATGTATAATGTTCAATTAACCCATGGTGAATTTTTCAATAAGTAATTTACCTCATTTATGTACAGAAGTATCCTTATGCTAGAATAATGCAGATGGGAGTAGATGGGCATTACATAATGCATTTCTTTTCTTTTTAATATATTTTTATTGTTTTACAAAATAGGTGTACATCATAAATGACAATTACATAATGAATCAATTGTATACCAGCAAATACATACTAAAGGGAGAGGAAAAATTGAGAAAGTAATAAAATATGCAGATCTACATTAATAGTTACTTGTAATAACTCCAACTAGTAATAAACATAATGAATGAAAGCATGTCTGATTCATTATTAGTCTGTTATATTAAAATAATAAATATTAAAAAAACAACCTGAACGACTAAACTAATCTAATTGCCTCCCTCTAATCAAGGTTACCTTTTGTTTGAGAAGAAAAAGAAATCAATAATGATGTGGAATCACTGGTGATCCCCAGAGAACAGTCAAAGAATTACTGCAATGTTTTATAGTTATTCTAATTATAAAAAAAATTCTAAGAATATACCCATATCTTCATAAATTAAAACTTTTTATCTTTAATATTATATCTGATTTTATATAAACTTAAATAGGACATTACATCATATAACCACTGCATGTGAGTAGGGGATGCACCTCCTTTCTATTTCAATAAAGCAGCTCATCCAGCTAATAATGCATTTCATATGTGATGAGATTATGTATACAATGAAGTATCAATCTGCCTCAGAAAAGCTTACTCTATGTAAAAGGACATCATAAAATGGACAATTTTAGATTATAATTATGTAATTCAATTAATTTGTTTCTCCACAGGAACTTTGCTTACACACCAAACTGCTAGCTCCAATCAACTGTCCCATTGCTGACTTCCTTGCAAAAGCACCAGAATCCCCACCTTCACTTATTGTTAGAAATGCTGTTCAGATGCTTACGGTATGAAACAATTATCAGAATTAAGATTAAGAAAAAGTAACACACAATATCAGTAACATATTTGTTGAACTGCTTTTTATTCTAGAATATAGATGCTATGGACAGCTGGGAAGATCTAACAGAACTCGGTTACCACTTAGCCGATCTTCCTGTGGAACCTCATCTGGGAAAGATGGTTCTTTGTGCTGTAGTTTTAAAGTGTCTTGATCCTATCCTCACTATTGCCTGTACTTTAGCCTATCGAGATCCATTTGTCCTGCCAGTGCAACCTTCACTGAAGCGTGCTTCAATGTTGTGTAGAAAGCGATTTGCTGCAGGAACATTCAGTGATCACATGGCTCTTTTAAGAGCTTTTCAGGTGAGATTTTCCATTTTATTCTATGGTACCTCTAAAAATTGCAACCTGCTGTTCAAAACTTCATAATAATGCCTATTTTCTGAATAGCAATGATAATTATTTATATGATGTCCTTTTGAAATTGCTATCGTGAACAGTTAAGCTCTGATGATTAGCCATTCCAATTTCTTGAAATCCTGATAGTTTGGTACCTAGATAACCGGGGCCTGTCTCATGCTCTCTGTTAAGCCACTGGGGCCTTGTCTGCTGCACTCCTTGTAAAGCCATTGAGGCCCCATCTGCTGTACTCCTTCCAAAGCTGTGGGGAACCACATCAGCCGCACTTCCTTTAAAGTTACTATATTTGAGACAAGTACTAGTGAATCTTGATAAACTTAGGGGAAGGGATTTAAAGCTATAAAGGTATTTAGAGATTGGGGTTTTGCTCATTGCAACATTGGCTAGCAGCTTGATTTCAAGTTTATCAACATCCGATTGTACAAGTAAAACCTGACTAAACAGCGTTTTCTGGTCCTCAGTGCAAAAAAACATTCAAACACATGACTAGACATGGCATACATACAGACAAAGGATACATTTGCAGAACATATATACATATACAAACATAAATAAAAATTGTTTAATAAATAGTAGAATCACTGAGGGTTAGTTAGAGCAATTCATTCAGTTGTTCAGCAGTCTCACTACCCATGGAAAGAAGCTGTTTCTCAGTCTGGTGATTCTGGCTCTGATACTCCTGTATCTCTTTTCCAGCAGACTTGTTTCCCAATCCTGGTAAATCTCCTCTGCACCCTCTCCATAGCATCCACATCCTTCCTATAATGAAGTGACCAGAACTGAACACAATAATCTAAGTGTGATCTTACCAAAGATTTGTAGAGTTGTAACATGACCTCTCTACCCCTGAATTCAACCCTCCTATAAATGAATCCCAGCATCCCAAAGGCCTTCTTATCTATCTTATCAACCTTTGCGGTGAGATTGAAGGATGTATGGATTTGGACTCCAAGGTCCCTCTTTAGTGGAGGATGGTCGTTCCTGGTCTTCCTGAAGTCCACAATCATCTCCTTCATCTTGTCAACATTGTGACTCGGGTTATTCTTATTCCATAACTCGAAATTTTCCACTTCTTCTTGATAATGTGACTCGTCATTGTTGCTGATGAGGCCGACTGCTGTTGTGTCATCTGCAAACTTGATGACACTGTTGGATCTGGTGAGGCAGTCATGGGTCAGTGGTGTGAACAGGAGTGGGCTAGGCACACAGCCTGAGGTGCTCCAGTGCTGAGCATGAGGGTGCGTAATGTTCTGCTGCTGACCCGGACAAAATGTTGTCTTTCCTTTAGGAAGTCCAGAATCCAGTTACAGAGAGTGGTGTTGAGTCCTAACTCAGGGGAATGGTCATATTAAATGATGAGCTCAAGTCAATGAACAGCAGCCTAGTGTATGAGAGGTCATTCTCCAGATGGGACAGGATAGAGTGGAGGGACAGGGTTATAGTATTTTCAGTGGAACGGATTCATCTATAGGTGAATTGAAATGGGTCCAGAGTCTCTGGGAGGTGTGCTTTGATGCAACCCATCACTAGATGCTTGAATCATTTCATAATGGTGGCGGTTAGTGCCACAGGACTGTAGTTATTGAGGCCTGTTACTGTCACTCTCTTTGGTACTAGGATCATGCTGGCTGTCTTGAAACCTGCAGGGACAGTGGATTGCTTCAGTGATGTGTTAAAGACCTCTGTCAGTTGGTCTGCGCACTAGTTGCTAGGCCATTTCATATAAAAGTTGGTTAAACCGTATCAGTGTGGAAATGCAATATAATTCAGACTGAAGAACCCCAATTATTTACTTGGATTTTGAAATTAGCTAATAACTCTGCGTACAGTTTTTGTTTTTGGTTGCTATTTTTAAAAAAAAATTCAAAATTAATTTTGGGCACTGAATTACAGATCAGTGATATCCACCACACCCTTGTATGCACAATTGCTTCAGTTTCTGTAAAGAACATTGTTAAGCTTCCTGTTATACCAAATATGATAACAATAACATAGTTCATTTTTTTCTGCTTTTGGCTATTTCAGTTGGAAGTTAATGGCAATTGAATTATTTAAGCTTCAAATATTTCACTCCTACAGTGATATTCAGAAAATCCATTAAAAAAAAAAGGTTGCTGAATTGGGAAATAAAAAATGTAAATTAGATTCAGTGTTATAAAAGTTTTGTTATTTTATTTGTGTGCCTGGAAATCCGTTTTGAATTCAAATATAACTTTGTTCTGCTAGGCTTGGCAAAAGGCTCGCAGTGATGGATGGGAGAGAGCTTTCTGTGAAAAGAATTTCCTTTCTCAGGCCACAATGGAAATCATTATTGGCATGAGGACACAATTGTTGGGACAGCTCAGAGCTTCAGGTAAACCCATCTCAGATGGGAGATTAAAGCAAGTTTTATTTTATTAACCAATGGTCTACAACCAGGTGAACAAAGAGCATTTAGGAATACTTTTGTAGCTGTTTGTTGAGTAACGTTGTAGTTTTTAGCTTTTTGGAAGATATTAGTTCTACTCTCTGTTCTAATGGTTCTTCTTTTGCTGCATTTTTATTCCTAAGATCATAAAAAGCAATGTTCCAAAAAAAATAAAAGCAGGTAAATCCAGTGCCCTTCATAATGCTTGGGACAAAAATACATATTTTTTCCTTTTTTCCACAGTTAAAAATTTGTAATCCAGTAATTCACATGCAATTAAAGTGCATATTCCAGATTTTATTCAAGGTTATTTGTATACATTTGGGTTTGATCATGTAGAAATTACAATACTTTTTGTACCTACCTGTAATTCCCTTATTTCAGGGCAACATAATGTTTGGGATATTGGGCTTCACAGGCATTTGTGATTACTCAGGTATGTTGAATTGCTTAATTGGTTCAGGTGTAAGAGAGCAGGGCTTGCTTCAAAACCTTTAATCATCTTTGGAGTCTGTAGTTGCCATTTTTCAACACAAAGACCAGAGCTGTCCCAATGAAAGTCAAAGCCATTATGAGGCTGAAAAACAAGAACAAAACAGTAAGGGACATTGCCCAAATATTAGGATTACAAAAACCAACTGTTTGGAACATCATTAAGTAAAAAGAGCATATGGTGAGCTCAGTCATCTCAAAGGGACTGGTATTCCAAGGAAGACCTTCCACTGCTGATGAGAAAAGAATTCTCATCATAAATGAAAACAAATCACCAAACTTATGTCCAACAGATCAGAAACACTCTTCAGGAGGCAGGTGTGGATATGTCAATAACTATTCACAAACAGAAATACAGATGCTGCACTGCAAGATGCAAACCACTAGTTAGCCACAGAAAGGATGGCCAGATTACAGTATTTAAAAGAGCCTGCAGAATTCTGGAAAAAGGTCTTATGGATAGAAGAGACCAAGATTAACCTCTATCTGAGTGATAGTTGCCCAAGATCCAAAGCATACCACTTTGCCATCTACACTGCATCTTGCAGTGTAGCCTCTAGTTCTTTTCATGAAGCCTCCTGCAGTCGGTCATCATTGCCATACCGTAGCTACTTCCTGAAAAGTGTCTTTGATCTGTTGGTCATATGTTTGGGGATTTTTCTTCATTATGATGAGAATTCTTCTGTCATCTGCAGTGGAGGGTCTTCCTCGCAATATTAGTCCTTTTGCAATTACTGAGCTCACCAGTATGCTTTCTAATGATGTTCCAAACAATTGGTTTTGGTAATCCTAAACTTTGGGTGATTTCTCTTACTGTTTTAATCTTGTTTTTAAACCTCATAATGGCTTCTTTGACTTTCATTGGCACAACTCCAGTCTTTGTGTTGAAAAATGGCAACTAAAGATTCAAAAGGTGATCAAAAGCTTAGAAGCGAGTCTAGTTCTCTTACACCTGCACCAATGAAGCAATTTTACATACATGAGTACTTAAAAGTACTTGTGAAACTAAATGATCCAAACATGGTGCCCTGAAATGAGGGGACTATATATATTTTTTTTTAAAAGTGCTATAATTTCTACATGGTCAAACCAAAATATATACAAGATGACCTTGAATAAACTCTGGGATGTGCACTTTAATTATATGTGAATTGTTTGATTACAAATTTATAACTGTGGAGCAGAGGAGCAAATAAAGGAAAAAAGTGTCTTTGTCCCAAACATTATGGAGAGCACTATAAATGTTGTACCATGAGAGCTACGTGAAGTGTGGAATAAGAGCGACACATGCGCATGCACTCACACATACACACTCTTGAGGTCGAAGACTGCCAGCTCGATGGCGGGAAGGGAGAGTGCATTGACCATAGTGTTGCTCTGCCAGCTCTGTTTATATTCACTCCAAGCCTATGATGACAGGAGTGATGTCATCGCAGCGCCTGCCTCCAACTGGCCGATGTTCCCGCCAGTGCCTCCTGATTCCCATCCTGTGGGAGGTCACGCAGGTCGACGCCCGTTGTCCCTGCGGGGCTGTCGTGTTCACTGGCCATTTTGTGAGCCGGGATGTGACTCGGTTCACAGGCCACTACACAACCCCCCACCCCTGCCCCCAGAGCTGGCGATCGGAGTGTCTGTTGCTTCTTTGGACGGCCTACCTCCGCATTGCGGGGCTGAGTCTTGTCTGGCTGGCTAATGTCTACATGGGCCAGTTTCATTCAACGAGGATGAAGATTTCCTCTTTGCTGGCAATGTCCATTACAAATGTCGACCCATTACGCCTGACAACTCTGTGTGGCCATGCCCAGTGCACTCCCTTTCGCACAAAAACATTTGCAGCTGTGCAAGTCTTTGGGGACAATAGATTTGGCTGGCTGTGAGGCAGGGGCTGTGGAGGGGCTAGGGTACCCAGTCTTTTCCTCAGCTGTTTCAATGTCACCGTGGGGGTTTCCAGATCCTTTGCAGCACCCAAGAACTCCCCTGGGATTAACAAAAGTGCACCATAGACCATTTCTGCTGCAGAACCGTTCAAGTCCTTTCTCGGCGTAGTGCGTATCCCCAGAAGGATGTAAGGCAGTTCATCCGCCCAGTTGGGTCCCTTGGGCCAGGCCATCAGGGCTGCTTTTAAGTGTCTGTGGAACCGCTCCACCAACCTGTTGGCCTGCGGGAGATATGCCGTGATATGGTGGAGTTGGGTTCCCAACAGTTTGGGTAGCACTGCCCAGAGACTCGAGGTAAACTGTGCTCCAAGGACAGAGGTGGGATGTTTCAGGACTCTGAACCTGGACTCCCTGGCGCAGGTCTCTGCAGTCATGTTGGCCATCAGGACTGCCTCCGGCCACCTCATGGAGCGGTCAACCATAGTGAGAAGTTATCTTGCCCCAGGGGAGACCGGTAGTGGCTGAACCAATGCTGTGCTGGCTCAAAAGTCTGGGGAGATGCTTGCACCTTGAGCACCTGGCATTGCGTGCAGTTCTTGCCCATTGACTGAGTGCTTGCGGAGCCCGTGCCAGATGAAACTGCTAGCCACCATCTTTACAGTAGTTCTGATGGCCAGATGCGCTAGGTTGTGCACAGCGTTGAAAACCTATTGTCTCCTTGCTGCCGGCACAATGGGGCTGGGACGATGATGACATTCTCCAGCTGCAGCCCAGAGAACGCCGTCCTGTTTGCCAGGATCTCAGGGTTGTTGTGTTGTGCCCTGACTCGGGCTGAATAATCTATGCCCTGGGATATGTCGTGGATGGACTCAATGGCTGGAAGGGAGAGTGCATTGACCATAGTGTTGCTCTTGCCAGCAATGTGCTGGATGTTTGTGGTGAATTCGGACATGTAGGAAAGGTACCTCTGCTGCCTGGCCAACCATGGGTCAGACACTTTGTGGAAGGCACAAGTCTGTGGTCTGTGAAGACCTTGAATTGCCTGCCTTCCAGAAAGTATTGGAAGTGCTTGACTGCCAGGTACAGCACCAATAGTTCCCAGTTAAAAGCGCTGTATTTAAGTTCAGGTGGCCGGAGATGCCTGATTTAAAAAAAAAAAGCCGAAGGACTGCTATTTCCCGTGATCAGTTGATCGAGGACCCCCTCTAACTGCTGTGCTGGAGGTGTCCACCGTGAGGGCAGTCGGCGCATCTGGCGTAGGGTGAACTGGAAGGGTGGCATTGGCTAGAGCGTCCTTCTTCTTCTGGACTGCCTCCGAGGCCTACCCGTCCCAGGCAACATCTTTATTTTTCCCCGCCATAGCACAAAAAGGGGGTGCATTATCCAAGCTGTTGCCAGTATGAATCGATGGTCGAAGGTAATCATATTTCTGCAGCCCTTTCACAGAGTGAGGGTTTTGAGAACTACCAAATGGCCTCCACCTTCTCTGGCAGTGGTTTCACCCCGTACCTGTCAATACGATGCCCCAAGAAGTCAATTGTGTCCTGCCCGAACTGACACTTGGTGGGGTTGATGGTCTGCCCGAACCCCTGCAGGTGGGTGAATAGTTGTCTTGAGGTGGTCCGTGTGCTCTTAATGGTTGCAGCTGCCAATAAGGATTTCAGGTAGATGAACGCGAATGGGAGGTCCCGGCCCACCACGTCCATCAGCCGCTGAAAAGTCTGAGCAGCATTCCTAAGCCCGAAAAGCATCCTTGTGAATTTGAACAGGCCAAAGGGGGTGATTATGGCTGTTTTGGGTATGTCCTTGGGGTACACTGGGATTTGATGATTAAATCAACCTTTGAAAACACCCATGCCCTTTGTAAGTTGGTGGTAAAGTCTTGGATATGGGGCACAGGGTATCTGTCCAGTATGGAGGCCTCAGTGAGGCTTCGGTAATTACCACACGGCCTCCACCCTCCTGCTACCTTGAGGACCATGAGCAGGGGGGAGGCCCAGGGGCTGTCTGACAATTGCACTATCCCCAACTCTTCCATTTTCTTCCTCTTTGGTGAAGGGGGCGGCGAACCCTGGCGGGCCCTTGTTGAGGATGTGGTGCCTTACCCTGTGCTTTGGTTCCACGGAGGAGAATTGTGGTGCCATTATTGCGGGGAATTCCCCCAGGATGTGTGTATAGGTGTTGTTAGACAGCGTGACGGAGTCAAGGTGGAGGGGCCAGTAGTTTGGCTTCCTTCCAGGGGGCATATTTTGAAAAGTTTTGGCATGCACTAAATGCCGTCCTTTCAAGTCTACCAACAGGCAGTGGGCACGCAGGAAATCACTCAGGAGCGGTTGCGCCACTGCCGCAACAGTAAAAGCCCACTTAAGTTGATGGCCAGCAAATCGTAGGGGAATGGTGCAGGTGCCATAAGTTTGTATAGAGGTGCTGTTCGCTGCCCTCAGTGCTGGGCCCAGCTTGGCATTCCAGGTGTCATAGGCCGTGGGGGGGGAAGGACACTTATTTCAGCACCGGTGTCTACAAGGAACCGGGTGTCCGACAGCAAGTCCAAGACGTGAAGGAGGCTGTCACATTGGCTAACTGCCGCAGCCATTAACGATGCTGGCTATGGAGTTTCCCGGAAACGTGCAGGGTGGACAGCATCGATGGGCCTCCACACCCCATCATTGACGGTAATAACAATATGGCTGTGTGGGGGTCCACGCCTCTCCTTCTGCTGTGGCCTTGTTGCCAGCTGGGGTCGAGGCTTGGCGATCTGTTCCACTAAGGCACCATTTTTTTTTGCTCAACAGAGCATGTCTTCCTGGGCTGCGACTTTCTTCGGGTCGCTGAAGTCCTTGTCGGCGAGCAAGAGTTGGATATCCTTGGGCAGCTGCTCCAGGAAAATCTGCTCAAAGAGTAGGCAAATCTTGTGCCCCTCGGCGAGTGTAAGCATCTTGCTCATGAGGGCAGATGGGGCCCTGTCCCCCAAACTGTCCAAGTACAACAGACAGATGGGACACTCGCGCCATGATAGCCTGAAAGTGCAGGTTAGTAGCTCTTTGAGGCCATCATATTTGCCTTGCTCTGGAGGCTGCGTAGGAAATTGGTGACTGACGCTGCCATGTCCTGGTCAAGCGAGTTCACTATGTAGTAGTAGCAGGTGTTGGTGGCGGCAATCTGTCAAAGGTGGATGGAACTGGGCTTCAGCCTGTTTGAACCACATGTGACTGCGACACCCACAACATTGGTGGCTTGAGCGAGACTACATGGAAAGCTGCTTGGACTATCATCTGTCAGGGTCACCAATGTAGCGTGCATGCTACGCAAAGTGTGGAGTAAGAATGACACGGATATACACAGTCGAGTCGAGGTCGAAGACTGATTTATTGCTCTTCTGGCACTGTTTATATTCACTCACTGCCTCTGACGACAGGAGTGACGTCATTGCAATACCGGCCTCTGACTGGCTGACATTCCCGCACTTGCCTGCTTTATCCCGCCATGTGGGAAGTCATGTGGGACAATGGCCATTGGTCCCTGTGGGATTCTCGCGATCGCCATGTTTGCTGGCCATTTTGTGAGCCGGGTCGAGACTTAGTTCGTGGGCCATTACATTGTCTTAAATACAAAATTAATTTTTATATTGGTAGACATTACTTTGATAATACTTTTCTCTGTATGCATCAACTTCAAAGTAGACTGATTTTCTTTAAACCTGAAAACCAAAGTAATGTTTTTTTTCCTCAACAAATAAATACCAATAATAGTGCAGTGCCAATAGGAATTATTTCCAGTTACTTTGTACGTGCAGACTAAATTAATTCTAGGGAGCTGAAAGAACACAGATCTTTCAAAGAGAGAATTTCTCAGTAACCACATCCCTTCCCTCTCTCTCCACAGTCTCCCTAATTCATCTAAAATATGTTTAGCATAAATATCATTCAAACAATGCCACATCATTTAAAGTATTAATTTGACCATCATGCATTTAACTTATTCATTGCATGCCAGCCAACATAAAAATTGACACAGAAGTTTGAATTTTTTAAAATTTTGATTATCATATAAAATAATTTCTAATCACATGAATATTCAAGTTTGATATATTCTTTTCCTGTGATATACATGTGTAAAGTAAATTTTAATACTCCTTTAAATATTTGACTTTTAATCTTCTGTCCATCACAGTTGACAACACTTGTGGTTTTGCTCACTGGGCATTTGTTCAAAAATAAACTAACATAATTCATATGCATTCAGAATAAAGGACATAAGGAGAGTGAGGCATGGAATGAAAATGTGAAACCTGCATAGGTTACAGGATAAAACATGACCTTAATTCTTAATATTGTTTTCACATTATTTTGACTTTCGCATATACCACAGATTCAATGTGTATTTTCTAAATTTGTGCATTTAACTGCCGTTTTCACATTTATGGCTGACAATCAAGATATTGCATGGCCCAACATTAATTATTATTCATTTCTTACAAAAGGAGGTTTCTCAGTGGCACTAAAAATATGATTTTATCAGACCTTACTGCCTGATATGAGAAAGAAATATAGTTTCTGTCAGGAGATTGATTATTGTGAAGCATGAGAAATGTTTTCAAGTTTTAAATAACTAACTAAAATTTAACATTTATTAAATTTGCCATTTTAGGCCTGGTCAACTTTTGGTGTAATCTTTCATTTGCATATCATTGCACTCTAATTTAATTTGATTATTATCTATTATTATTTTCTTTTAGCTACTTTGATATTATTCCCCAGGTTTTGTAAGGGCAAGAGGAGGAGGTGACATTCGAGATGTGAACACAAATTCTGAGAATTGGGCTGTGGTGAAAGCTGCACTAGTTGCAGGAATGTACCCATATCTCATCCATGTTGACCGAGAGAATTTAATGTTGACTGGATCTAAAGAGAAAAAAGTCCGATTTCACCCTACCTCAGTTCTTAGTCAACCACAATATAAAAAGGTATAGCATATACTATTTACAAGATTTCTATATGAAAAGGATCCTGTGAATTTTAAAATGTAGTTCCATAAATATCAGATGAAAACTTGGGAGAGCTATGTACTGGGGGCAGGGATGGCGGGGGGTGGTGGGTATGGCGAAGAGTCGTGGAAGTGTTGATTTCAAGTTTCGGCATTGCTGTCCAGAAGTACAGAAGCCTGCACAGAGTCTTTGCTCCTCTTTTTGTGATGTATCAAATCTGAATTCAAATTGAATTCTTAATTTTGTATCAGATACCACCAGCAAATGGACAGGCTGTGGCAATTCAAGCCCTGCCCACTGACTGGCTTATTTATGATGAAATGATGAGAGCACACAGAATTGCTAATATACGGTGCTGTTCTGCTGTAACACCAATCTCTGTGGCCTTATTTGGAGGTCCAGCTAGACTATCAAGCAGTGCATTACAAGAGCCTTCTTCTCCTCGAGGTAACACATACAGTGAGTTAAAATACTTTGTAATACATTTAAATGTGCCATTTAAATTTCTGGAATTTTTTTTAGTCTCCAAGAATGATTTAGAGAACTAATAAAATTTGTTAGAAACCAGCTTTATGAGCCCTGTGGAATTATATTTTATAGATTTAAAAATTACAATTAAATGATTTATTTCCTTCTTTAAATTTCTCTGCTTTAAAATTGAGAATTATTGAAGTCAAGAAAGCAACATTAGTTGCAAATGAGTTGAATTTGGTTTGCATTTAGGCAGATCAATGGCAGATAAAAATGAATATGGATAAATGCAAATTACTGCATTCAAGGTGGATAAAGAAGCAATAAAATACTCAATAATGTTGAAGTATCTAGGGAACATCTAGTGGAGTAAATTAATATGAACTGAACGTTTCTCCTCATCTATAAATGCCTCGATTTTTTTTTTTCTCCCCGTCCTAGTTGAATTGTGTTATGATATGACTGATAGCATAGCTAAAAGTAGAAATGTAGTTGAGGAATCAAAAGAACAAAGCTTCTTTGTAATTAAAAAGATAAGCTAAAGAAGAACATATATTTCGGTATTGTAATTCTTTATCAAATTCAAGCTATGATTTAACTTTAGGCAGATATTTACTGAGGATTTTTGCTTTACAAAGTAGTAACAAATGTACACTATGAAATTTGCCATTTCTGTAGTTTTTTGTGAGTTTTAGTCATGGAAGAACTCGTGCTCTTTATAATTCAACAAAAAAAAACACTAAATATATAACCGTAGATGGCTAGACAGAAGATAAAATGTTATTCTGGTTTACATTTGGCCTCACAATGGCACTGGAGGAGAATGCAGAGAGACAGGTTGGAATGGGAGTGGGATTGAAAATTAAAGTGACATGCAACAAGAAGCTTGAGTGCAATTTTCCATAACTGAAGCATGCACTGCAGTTATCTTGTAGGAGCAAATGACAATGTGAAGAGTGGATTACTCCTTCTTTTATAAAGTAAATTCTAAAACCTAACAATAGGACCATAATTTTCAATAATAATAATAAAGGCAGATGGGCTTAGGGCGTGGATTGGCACGTGGAATTATGACATGATTGCTATTAGTGAAACTTGGTTGCAGGAGGACCAGGACTGGCAACTCAAGGTTCCAGGGTTCTGTTGTTTGATATAGGCAAAGGGATGAAAGGGGGAGGAGTAGCATTACTTGTCAGGGAAAATATCATAGCTGTGCTTAGACAGGACAGCCCACAGAGTTCATCTACAGAGGCCATGTGGTTGGACCTGAGGAACGGGAAAAGAGTGACCACACTGATAGGGTTGTATTATAGACCGCCCAATAGAGAGAATTTGAGGAGCAAATCTGCACAGTGATAGCAGACTGATGTTGGAAACATAAAGTTGGGATAGTAGGTAATTTTAACTTTCCACATATTGATTGGGTCTCCCGTACTGTAAAAAGGCTGGATGGCTTTGGAGTTTGTCAAATGTGTTCAGAACATTTTTCTAAATCAATATATAGAGGTACCAACGAGAGAGGATGGAATACTTGATCTCCTGTTAGAGAATCAGACAGATTAGGTGACAGAAGTATGTATAGACAAACATTTTCAGTCTAGTGACAATAATGTCATGAGTTTCAAGTTAATTATGGATAAGGATAGGTCTGGTCCTCAAATTGAGATTCTAAATTGGAGAAAGGCCAATTTTTGGAAATGAGAAGGGATCTCGGAAGAGTAGATTGGATAAGTTGTTTTCTGGCAGTAAGTAGAAGGCCTTCAAAGGCAAAATTTTGAGAGTGCAGAGTTTGCATGGTCCTGTCAGGATTAAAGGTAAAGTTAACAGGCTTTGGGATCCTTGGTTTTCAACAGATATTGGCGATCTAGTTAAGAAGAAGAGAGGTGTTTGATCGTTCAGGTACTTTGCCATCCAGCATGAATGATCATGTAGAGAGAGATGTATAGGAGGTATAGGCAAAAAATTCATAAGAAGGAAATCAGGAGGGCAAAAGGAAGACATGAAGTTGCTTTGGCAGATAATGTGAGGTAAACCCAAAGGTGTTCTACAAGTATATTAAGAGTAAAAGGATAGTAAGAGTCCCCTAGAAAATCAGAGTGGTCGCCTGTGTGTGGAGTCTCATGAGATGGGGAAAAATCTTAAACCGTTTTTTTTTGCATCAGTATTTACTCATGAAACTTGAATAGTGTATAAGGAAGGAAGGAAGGGGAACAAGCAGTAGTGGCATGGAATATATAGAGTTAACAGAGGAGAAGATGCTTGCTTCCTTACAGTGAATAAAGGTAGATAAGTCTCCCAGGTCTGACATAATATTCCCTCAGACCTTGAGGAAGACATGTAGAAATTTCAGGGGCCCTGGCAGAAATATTTAAAATGTCCTTAGCCAGAGGATTGGAGAGTAGCTCATGTTTTTCCAGGGTTTTTTTTTAAAAAAAGCTCCAAAAGTAAACCAGGAAATTACAAGTCAGTGAGCCTGATTTCAGTAGTAGGTAAATTATTGGAGGGTGATCTGACAGATCAATATACAAGTACTTGGACAGCCAAGGGCATGGTAGGTTGTGTTTAACAAATCTTATAGATTTTTTTCGAGCAAGTTGCCAAGAAAATAGATGAAGGAAAGGCTGTAGATGTTGTCTACGTGGTCCTGTGTAAGGCTTTTGACAAGGTCCCACATGGGAGGTTAGTTCAGACACTAGGTATCTATGGAGAGGTTGTAAACTGGATTCAAAATTGGCTCAATGGGAAAAGACAGAGAGTGGTAATGGATGATTGCTTCTCAGATTGGAGGCCTGTGAATAGAGGTGTGCCTCAGGGATCGGTGCTGGGACCATTGTTGTTTGTTGTCTATATCAATGATCTGGATGATAATGTGAGAAATTGGATCAGCAAGTTTGCTGATGACACTAAGATTGGAGGCGTTGTGGACAGCAACAAAGACTTTCAAAGGTTGCGGAGGGATCTGAACTAACTGGAAAAATGGGCATGAAAGTGGAAGATGGAATTTAATGCAGACAAGTGAGAGATGTTACATTTTGGAAGGACAAACCAAGGTCCACAGTAGGGCACTGAGGATTGTGGGGGAAACAAAGGGATGTGGGAATACAGATAGATAATTCCCTGAAAGTGGCATCATAGGTAGACAGGGTTGTAAAGAAAGCTTTTGGTATCTTGGCCTTCATAAATCAAAGTACTGAGTACAGAAGTTGGGTTGTTATGGTGAGATTATATAAGACATTAGTGAAGCCAAGTATGGAGTATTGTGTGCAGTTCTGGTTACTAAACTACAGGAAGGATATCAGTAAGATTGAAAGAATACAGATAAGATTTACTAGGATGCTGCTGTCCCTTCAGGAGTTGAGTTACAGGAAAAGATTAAACAGGTTAGGACTTTATTTGTTGGAGCGTAGAAGAATAAGGGGAGATTTGATAGAGGTTTACAAAATTATGAGGGGCGTAGACAGAGTAAATGCGAGTAGGCTCTTTCCACATAGATTAGGAGAGATAAATACAAGAGGACATGGCTTTAGGGTGAAAGGAGAAGGGTTTAGGGGGAACTTTAGGGGGAGTTTGGAACGAGCTACCATCTGACGTGATAATTGTGGTCTTACTCTTAAGTTTTAAGAATAAATTGGATAGATAAATAGATGGGAAAGGTCTGGTGGATTATGGAATGGGTGCAGGTTAGTGGGACTAGTGGAATGATTTGGCACAGACTAGAAAGGCAGATTGTCCTGTTTCTGTGCTGTCGTATTCATTGATTGGTTCTAATTCATTTTCACAAGATTTAAAAGTAAACAATTAAACATTTAAAAATGCATAAAATATAATGATCAGAAAAATTAAGAAAGTGGAAACGGTCTTCTGATAGTATGTGATGTCAACTATGGTGTGGAAGGAGGACTGGTGAGAAAAATGTGGAAGTGGAGGTGAAGGCTTCAGGCTATTAGGAGCGGTGCAACAGTAAAAGCTGAAACCAACTATGGATGTCCCACAGGAGGTGATCAGGAATGTGTGCTAGACCAAACACTATCTTGTCTGTTGGATGATTTCATGAGCAAGCATAAATTAACTTTTGGACTGAAAGTGCAATTTATCTCAACAGGAGCCATGCGCCCCCCCCCCCCCCCTTGGGGCCACAGCACATTCAGTGGGGGGGGGGGGGCATGGACTGAAATCATTCTTTTTTTAGTTTTTCTTGTAGTTGGTAGGAGAGAAGTACAAAAGAAACCAACTAAACTTGGCTGGTTCACAGGGAAGGAGACCATAAACTTGAGTTGAGTCCTAAGAGGGCCATAACCGAAAGAAAGTTGAGAATGACTGATTTAGAAGCATAATGAAATTTTCTTCACTTGTGGATGAGTGCAGTACCATATACACCAGTTTAACACCATCTAGGATAAAATGGTCTGTGTGATTGACCCTCGATGCACTAACTTTCACTTCGATCACCATTGGCACATTGTGACTTTAGTGATTAACTGTTTGCAAAGTTCACAAAATTGCCATGGCTACTCTAACAGCATTTTATCAAATATGTATTAACCTATGTAAACATTGCGGTTAGTTTGTGGTTAGCCCACCGCTATAATAGTGGCAGCAACCCAGGTCTGAATCCAGCACTGTCTATAAGGCATTTGTATTTTCTCTGCATGTCAGGTGCTCCAGTTCCCTCCTACATACAGGATTAGTTGGTTAATTGGTCACGTGGGTGCATTTGGTGTGGCCTGCGGGCAGGAAGGGTCTGTTTAAAAAAAAAAAAAAAATGACACCATGAAGGATAAAAGCAACTAACAACTGGGAATTGTTACCATTTCCATGCTCCCTTCCAAGCAACACACCATTTTGACTTGGAAATATATCTCAATTCCTTCACAACTGTGTCTAAATCCTGGAGTTCCTTACCTAACAATACTTTGAGTTCCACCACCAGAAAAACTACATGTTCAACAGAAGAATTAGGGATGGTAAATAAATGATGGCTTCAAATTCTGTAAGTAAATAAACAACTAAGATGTGCTTTTTTCATTGCTTGATGATGTACTAGGACACAAGTATTTCAAGATTCCTTTATTGCCATGTAATAAAGACAGTGCAATATTATTTGGAATATGCTTTTGTTTGCTGTTAGGCAGACAGGTTTCTTCATTGGGAGAAATGATCTGAAAGACATCTTACAGTCAGAGAAAGAGAAGCAAAAATGAGTCACCAAGTCAGGACAATTTCAGTCCTGCAGTCATGATTGTAATGCCAGGTCAGACAATTTCTGCATTGGTCAGTCCCACAAACAGGAGAGGGTGGGGGGGGGGGGTAATAGATGATTGAGAAACTTGCACAAGCAAAGGGAATTCCCTATTGACTATTCACATCTGAGAGAGCTGGTGGGACATTGGTTTAAAGTTAGTAGAAAGATGTTACGTGTTATAGCATTCCTTCAATACCTCACTGAATTGTCAATTTAGATACAAGGGGATGAACCCAGAAGGATGCTTTCACTGAATTTAACCTGACATTTTGTTAAAATCTCTTCAAAATTTGAAATGTGCTTATCTTAATTCATGAAGTCAAATCAAAAGACGATTGATTATAAATTTTCTGAGCAGTAGATGGTATTGCCAATGACAGCAGTGACAGTGAAATGGAGGACAGATCCACTTCTAAGATGGCAACTTTGAAGCTGGAAGAATGGCTAAATTTTAGAATAGATCCAGAAGTAAGTAACTTGTGTTTTTGTTGATTTTGCCTGTTGGTTGATTGGAATGCTAACTTGATCAAGATAGGTGCCCTGCCACTCTAGCATCATCTTTCAAGATATTCTGATTTTACTTTTAATGATTGGATGGGCAATCTTAAAGACCCAACCTGCTCAGATTTTTAAACATTAAAATCCTAAAAATTCAAATCATTCCAATGTAAAGGTAGCAGGATGCCAGAGTGATTAAGTTTCAAAACTTAGTAATGCTGAGCAAGTTGTTGGAGTTGTCCGCTGACAAGTCTCAGGCTCTCGTGGACTTCATAAAAGAAGTGATGTTGAGAAGGGTGATGCATAGATTTTAATTTTCCAGAATTCCTTAGGTTTGGGGAAGATTCCATTAATTTGAGGGGGACAAAAAGCAAATGTAACACTTTTTTTTAAAAAAGGGAGGGGTTGGAAAACAGGGAACTAACTCAGTGAGTTTTATGTGTCATTGGAAATCTTGCACACATCAGCTGCAGTGGAAATGACACACACCGATTCCTCCAAAACTTGTTTCTTTTCAAACTCTTGGACATGGTCAGATACCTGAATTGCTTTTATTGTTAAGAAATATGGGAATGCAAGTATATCTGAGGAATATGAGAATAAAAGTACATCAGGGTTAAACAACTCAATCCATCATTTGAAATTATTTACAAATAAAAGCTTTTACCTTTAAATTATTTAATTAGACTTATTGTCTGGTTAAACCAGGGTAGGTACAAGGCTTAAATGCTTAAATTTCTGTTTGGTTTTTTTTGATCATGTGAAATACAACAGAGCAATATATATCCAACTGCATAAAATTTAACCAGGTTCCCAAATGCTAAATTTTCATGAAAAGTGGTAAGATGGTGATTGAAGTGGTATGACACTCTCTATTATGAAGTTATCAAGGGAAGTTGGGCACATGGGGAGATAAATAGAGAGGAGGAAGAAATCAACATGGGCTATTTCTGCTCTCATCACTCATTTGCTACGTTGTTGTGATATTTAGCTGCACATTTAGAAGGACAATGTCACACTAGGGCTGGGCAATATTTGTAGTAACAAAGAACATCCAATAAATGTAATTTTATTGGAGTAATCTGTAAGATTGTCAATGTAGTTGAATGAGCCAAGATGTGAATAAACAGAGCTGAAAATACAAACTACCAATTTTAGCTGTTGCTTATATTATGTTTTACTCTTTTTAAATTCAAGTTGAAGTTGTATTTTTACTCGCAAGCATTTTGAGGGGATTGTTGCCATCTTGTATGTACAATTTGAACCTCGAGTACCTGTTTTATACTGCACTTTCAATAGCTGATTAAGTTCAGATGTAACTTATGATCTGTACATCAGATCGTTGACCAAAGGGTCAACGTGATTTATTTTAAATGTGCTATCTAAATAAACTAAACTAAATATCTTCCCCATACAATTTTTCAGAGGTGAACAAGACAAAGAGCCACAAGAGATTCCTGATACAGAGGAATGTTATTACAGTATACTTTCAGTGAAATTTTATTTTATACCCTTGGTTTCTCGTGAACAAATGGGTGGGACATTTCGGTCGGTGTGGCAATTTAAATGGGAGGGCCTATTTCCATGCTGTTTGATTTTATGACTCTAAATAATATATTTTACTGAATGGCCTTTAAATTAGCATATACAGAAACATATTCTTAAATAAAGCTCATCAATGAAGCCATTCATTCAATAAGTGCAAATAACTACAATAAATCTGGTGTTTATTCTCCCAACATAGAAATGCCTCAAACTGAACCCAAAACCACATGCTTTAGCAGAGTATCGGATGATCTTAGTGCACCTATTAGAGACAAATTCTGGTCTTGTCAACAATGGCTAGGTCACCAGAACAATAATAAAGAAATAGTCAGAAGTCGTATTTCAAGTTGTAAAATGCTGTGAGATCATTGTGGACCAAATAAGTAGGTTGCAAAACAAAAACAAGTGCACTAATTTTCATTGTTTTCTTTTTCTATTAATGGATTGTTACATTTATTTTGTTTTAGGCAGCTAGTCTTATCTTGCAGTTACGACAGAAATGGCATAGTCTGTTCCTGAGACGAATGCGAGCTCCATCAAAACCTTGGACCCAGGTAGATGAAGCAACTATCAGGGCAATCATTGGAGTCCTTAGCAGTGAGGAGCAAGCGGCAGGGCTGCAACAGCCTTCAGGAATAGGACAAAGGCCAAGGCCAATGTCTTCAGACGAGCTTCCAGTCTCCTCATCTTGGAGGTCAAATAGTCGGAAGAGCTCAGCAGAAACAGAATTTTCAGATGATTCTTCCAGTGTGGAATTCAGAGAAAGGTAGAATGTCAGCAATTTAATAAAAAGAGCAATGTTTGATTTGTAAAATATATTGAATCCTAAATGAGCTGAAGCAAAACTACACATTTGTCTGATGACATATTAGACATAATTAGACCAGCTGATGTGATACCCACGTAAACAAATTTTATAAACTAAATGGAGGAACAGTTATATATATTAATGTCACTTGCCTATTGTTTGAACCCTTTGTAATAATATTGAAATGATTCATGATTGTTATCATGCATTTTGTTTTCAATTTAATAAGATTGTTAGTGTCCATTGTCAATTTCATCATCTTGTGAACTGATGATAGCATTTCCAATTTGAAACAAACATGCTGTAAAAAGTAGCTTAAGGAAAGCCCAAGGCAAAATATAAGTTAGGAAGAGAGACCTCAAGTCTGTTATGTCTGCCATTTAATCAAATCTAGGTTGATCTGTTGACTACTTCACTTATGTACTCCTATCTCCCTTCAATAATCTTTCAACTCCTTGCTTATCAAGAACCAATTTATCTCTGCCTTCAAAGAATCTGCTTCCATTGCTTTTGAGGAGGAGCTTCAAAAACACGAAATCTCCAAGAGAAAACAATTCCTCTCATCTCTCTTACATGGCTAACCCCTTTATTTTTAACAGTGATTCCCATATATAGATTTTACAACACAGCTAACATCCTTTTCTCATCCACACTCAATCCTCAGGATTCTGCCAATAACAATGCAATTTCTTTTCAAATGTGAAGGAGCAACATTTTTACTCAGGAGTTTTTAAAGACATTGTATATTATAGGTATTCTCTGTATAACTTTTAAACTTTAGTTAAGAATGTTTCTGTTAAGAAAGTAAAATATAGTTGTAACTTTAAAATGAAGAACAAAATCCAATTCTTCTTCACCTTTAGTTGAACAGTTGAATTTACAGACATTGGTGTTGAAAACTAGGGCTATGCTCAAGGTGTAGCTAAGCATCATAGAAATATGAAATTATCCATTCTAGTTGCAAAATCAAGATTAGATCCTGACCGGTAATAGATTAGGTGAGGGGCAGGTGCAGTGGATGTGAGCATCCTTGTCCACCAGTCAAAGAAGTAATCGAGGTGCATCAGCCAGTGAAGAAAGCAAATGATATGTTGTCCTTTATAGCAAGATGAAATGAGCACAGGACTAGTGAATTCCTTTAGCAATTGTGCAGGGCCTTGGTGAGATGATGCCTTCTCTGCTCCTATTTTCTTTCTGGAGTTTTGTTTCTGTTATTTGAAGAGGGGCGTTCTTCTTGTAGAGGAAATGCTCCAAAGGTTCATCAGACTGATTCATAGCATGAAAAGAGAATTTGTTGATTGTATTTACTGAAGTTTAGAAGTAAAAGCAGGGATTTTCAAAACTTAGATAAGACTTGATAGATCAGGAGCAGGAAATTATTTTGTGATGCTAGGGCAATCCACAACCATGGGTCAAAATCTGAGGATACAGGTAAGCTGATTTGGATTTGATTGAGGAGGAAAAAAACTACCCAAGGCATATTGAATCTGTGGAATTATCCATCACAAACAGTAGTTGAAGCCAAATCATTAAATGTGATCAAAAAGATGTAGTTTTTATGTCTAAGTTCAAAGCACCTATGCATGGGTGCTCTGTGGTCAGTTAGGGTTTCTTAAGATGGTATGTGAGTGAGGGAAAAAAAGGTTGAGAACCACTGATCTAGAGATTCTCCTATTCACCTCCAACAAATCCAAAAGATTTATCAAGAAGTAGAGGGGAGCCTTGGATCTTCATCGCAGAAAAGATATAAAAAGCATATACTGTAATTTGGAGCAATAAACAAACTCCAGGAGAGCCTGACAAAAGAATAGTTAATGTTTCAAGTCAAGACCCTGGATCAGGACTGTTGAGGGTTGGGGTGACAAAATTAATGGAATGTTTATTGGAATGTGATCAGGAAAGAATTACCTCAAGGATCAATTGACAGAACCATTCCCCTCTCTTTCACATACATTATTTCTTTACTGTTCTGATAGCAGTATAACCTTCTACCCAAGATACATAATCCAGGTAAACCCATTGTTTCTGTTTGCTCTTGTCCCACTGAACTAGATTAATCTTAACTTGACTATCTTTTCTCCCCTGGTCTAATCCCTTCCCACCTACATCTGCAATTCATCACATGTCCTCCATCTCTTCAATGACTTCAGATTCCCCAAACTGGACCACCTCATCTTCACGATGGATGTCCAATCCATTTTTACCTCTATCCCCCATACAGAAGGTCTTAAAGCACTTCACTTATTTCTGGACCTGAGACCCAATCAGTCACCCTTTGCCACCACCATCCTCTGCCTGGCAGAACTTGTCCTCACTTTAAACAGCTTCTCCTTCAACTTGTCTCACTTTCTCCGAATCAAAGGACTAGCCATGGGTATCTGCATGGGTCCCAGCCACGCCTGCCTGTTTATGGGCTTTGTGGAGTAATCCATGCTGCAAGCCTAAACAGGCAAGACCCCTCAACTCTTCCTCCGGTATATCGATGACTACATCAGGGCTTCCTCATGCACCCACGATGAGCTTGTCAACTTCATCCACTTTGCAGCCAACTTCCACCCTGATCTAAACTCACCTGTCTCCATCTCAGGAGACAAGCTTTTCACTGACATATATTCCAAACCCATTAACTCCCACAACTACTTGACTACACTTCCTCACACCCTGAACCCTGCAAGGATTCCATCCCCTTCCCAAGATGAGGGCTTCCAGTCCAGATCTTTGAGAATGCCTGCCTTCTTCCACAAACGTGGCTTCCCCTCCACTACCATCAACTCAGCCCTCACCCACATCTCCATTTCCCACCTCTCTGCCCTGGCCCCTTCTGCCCCCAGACACAACAAACCTAGAATCCCCCTTATCCTCACCTACCACCCCACCAGCCTCTGCATCCAATGCATTATCCTCCGGAATTTCCGGCATTTACAATAGGATCCCACTACTAGACACATCTTCCCCTCTCTCTCCGCCCCACCTCTATGCCTTCTGTAGTGACCACTCCCTCTGATTCTCTCGTGCATTCATCCCTCCCCACCACTTGCTCCCACTGGCACCTTCCCCTGTGCCCACAGGAGGTGCCAAGGTTGTGCCCACACCTCCTCCCTCACCATGGTTCAGGGACCCAAATGAGCTTTTCAACCAACACTTCAATTTTGTGTCTGTCAGACTGATTTACTGCATCCAGTGCTCCTTTTGCGGCCTTCTCTACATCATAGAGACTGGGAGCAGATCAGGAGATCACTTCACTGAGAACCTTCGCTCCGTCCACATCAGTAATAGAGACCTCCCAGTTGCCAACCATTTAATTTCTGTGTCACACTCTCATACTCATGACTGTCCATGTCTTTATGTACTATCCCACCAAGACCACTCGCAAATTGGAGGAACAACCCCTGATTTTCTGTCTAGGCACTCTCCAACCAGATGGCATTAACGTCAACTTTTCTGGTTTCTGCTAACCTGCTCTCCTCTTCCCTCTCTCCGCACCCCCCCCTTTTCTTCCTCTTTCCAGTTCTCCTCCCTCCTTTCCCCTTCTATTCACCTAGCCATCCCTTCTCACCCTGATTGCTGCTGTGCTCTCCCTCCCTTCTGCACACATCACCTCCTGCCTTTGAGACCTCTCCTCCCACCTACTCTTTTGTTTGGACATTTTTCCATACCTTGATGAAGGGCTCAAGCCCAAAATGTCGGTTATGTATTTTTATCTTTGCTATAAAAGGGACACTGCTTGAGCTGCTGAGTTTCTCCAGCATTGTGTTTTTACTAACATGCATGTCATCTACTTTTGTGGTTCAAGTGTACTGAGCATTTCTCAGCTGGGTTTAACGTAGCTGCCATCTTTACGAGTGTCTGACTGCCTATGAACCAAATATAAACTAATTGGAATTAAACTTAACTATTGAAATATGTGAATACCAAATTACTCCAACAAGACAGATTTTTATCTATATATAATAATTATACCACATAGCCAACGGCCTCGTGCAAAATTTAGTCAAACTGCAACATGTTATCACATCATTTGTGACAAACACAAACTCTAGTTTACTTCAAGAAAATATATAATTCACAAAAGTAAAATGGCTTCACATTTTTACACTTTCTGACATAACAGTCCAAATATTTGGCACAGTTCACTTAAACCATTTCATATGCAGTATATCCAAACATCCTATCTGATTCTCATTCTTTATGACATTGATTGACCATTGCAAGATAGTGAAAATCTGAATTCCATCTCAAGAAAGGTTTACGGACAGTGTCTGTATTCTTAGAATGAATAGTTTCTTGCCCCAAAAATTCAGATTTTTAATTTTATTTTGCCTGTTAACACATAAGGAACAAAAAAAAATGCAAGTCTGCAGACGCTGTGATTAAAGTAAAAACACAATGTTGAACAGGTTGAGTACCCCTTATCCAAAATGCTTGGGACCTGAAGAATTTGGGGTTTTTTTGGATTTTGGAACAAGCAACAAGCAGGCTTTTTGAGTGTCTACATGACGCCACTGTCCTGCTCCCTCCCAACAGCCTGCCACCAGGCCCCACGCTGATCCCTTTGCCCCACCACCCAACAGCCCACCACCAGTCCCCACACTGATCCTCCCTCCCCAGATAGCCCACCATCAGTCCCCACACCAATCCCACTGCCCTGCTCTTAGGCTTATCAAGGTACTTAAGGTTTAAACAAGTGAGGTCAAGTGTGGAACTTTCCACTTGTAATGTCACATGCCAGCGCTCAAAAACTTTTGGATTTTGGATCTTTTCAGATTTCAGATAAGGGGTACTAGACATGTATTGCAAAGATAAAGATACGTAACCAAAGTTTCAGGCCTGAATCCTTCATCATAAGCATTGAATGTTTCTGGTCTCGTACTTGCTAGAGATTAGAAAGATGAGGGGGATCTCAATGAAATATTCTGAATATTGAAAGGGCTGGATAGAGTGAATGTGGAGAAGATGTTTCCAGTAGTGGGACTGCCTTGGATCAGAGGGAGAGCCTTGTCACAAAAGGACCTTCCTTTAGAGCACAGATGAGGAGTAAGGAGTTTATACGTTCTTCCCGTGTCTGTGTGGGTTTTCTCCAGGGACTCCAGTTTCCTCCCACCATTCAAAACATACCTGGGGTTTAGATTAATGGAGTGAAAATTGGGTGGCATGGACTCATGGGCTGAAATGTCCTGTGACCATGATGGTATGTCTACATTTTTTTTAATTAAAAAATTTAAAATTACTTCAGCCAGATGATGGTGAATCTTTAGAACTCGTTGCCACAGATAACAGTGGCCAAGCATTGGTTATATTTAAAGTAGAGGTTGATAGCTTCTTTATTAGTAAGGGTGTGAAAGGTTATGGGAAGAAGGCAAGGAATGAGGTTGAGAGCTAAAATGATCAGCCACGATTTGAATGGTGGAGCAGACTCAATAGGCCATCTTACTGTCTTAAGTTGATCTCCAGGACTTCATCCATTTATTACATGTGAATATATTCAGGACTAAAGAAGTGTAAAGCCTATTAGTTGGCATTGTCATTTTCCTTCAACCTCCGAGGAAATACCTGCTGCTAAAAATCTCAATGTGTTACCCCTTGCAACAAACTTCGCTTATAAAATATATTATTTATATATATATTTAGATTAAAAAACACAAATCTGCATGTTACTATAACACTATAAAATGGTTGCAATATACTGGATAGCTATAATACAGAAATAAATAAATTACATTTTCAGAGATAATGGACTTAGAATTTGAAAAGCCCGGAATTAGATCACTGGTCCATAGTAACTGTTTTGGATCTCATTATTAAATGAAAATAAACCAACAATTTATTTTTCTAGGGTTCAGCTGAAGTCACAGCAGCAGCAAAGATACAAGGAGAGGGGCTTCCTGCATCCAAAGAGGAGTTCTGAGGACCGGTCAGATCAATCATCTGTTAAATCGACAGACAGCAGTAACTATCCCAGTCCATGTGCCAGTCCATCTCCACCACCCTCAGGCAAGGTAAGAATGTTTTAGGAATATTCCCTTGGAACCATTTAATATGATTGTACAGAATTTTTACTATTTGATGTACATTCTACAAACCCAATTTAAACCTGTTTTCCTGTTTGCTTCCTTTTCCACTTAAGATTTGTTTCTTTCCAACAATTCTTTGTTTTTTTTTTAAATTATACAGATACAGGCTTCAATTTTTAATTTTTTTTGTCATTTTAATTTGTGCCTTTCCACTCAAAATTCGAATGAAAAATGTTTAATCATCACATTATTTCATAATTGACATTTTTAATGGTGACTTGTGGCCCTGTTGACAGCTGAAATTATGAATGACTAAAACATGCCATATAAAATGCATTAATATAAGGTATTTGCATTTATCTTTGAATTATTTGAATTCATAATGTATGTATCTAATCATTATCTATTGTTACTTGATTATTGTGCAAATGGTTTGAGAAATTGCAAGTTCAAGGTGGCCTGAGGTACTTTCAGAGGATTAAATGGTTGTTTTGTGCAGTTTGAATCCTTGGAATTCACAATTGGAATATCATAACCATTGAAGTATTTTTCACAAGAATATCTGTTAATATTTGTTCTTGTGATTTATATGTTAAATTGGATTATTTGTTGGTGAATGTCAAGGATACTTGATAGTTCGATGTTCAGGGCAAACAAAGAAGTTGATGCAGCCTTTTTATCAGTTTTTGTTAGGTGCTTTCCTTCCATTTTGGTTGAATGAGATAATAATAAATAAGGAAATAACTATAAGACCTATTGTAACAAGAACCACAAGTAAAAAGCAAAATCATTGTCTGTAAATGAATAAAATTTAGCTGGTGGTGCAGTATCTTGAACAAGGAATTGGTTAGAATTTTGTAAATAAGAAATTGTGGAATTATTATATTAAATTTCTGCTACAACTTCAGCCCAATGAATATTATTTATTGTCAAAGTTTTATCCAATTTTTGATTATTATCCAGCAAATGTGGTGAGAAGGACAATGTGAATTGGTGGCTGGGGAGCGGGCTGCCACTGAAGACATGCAACCTGCTTTTTGTCAAAAAGGAAATTCAGTTTTGTGTGTAGACAAATCTATGCACCTGCTGAAACCTAAGAGGAACTCAATAATGAGGACAACCTGACATTCCTGGCCAGTAACTTGTGGCACTGATGATGCATTATGGAAAACATTCCTCCTCCACTTCCTCAGACTCATCTAAAGGAATTCTATAATGCACCTAATAATCACTAGTGTGATGCATATTACTGGGCATATTGTGGCTGATGTGAATGGAAAGACACCCCTAGATTTGCCTAGACCCTGAGGCACCTCTTCAAAATGCTCAGCAACAATTTTGTTTTGCATTGCTCCTGATGGGCCCCCCTCAGGTTGCCTTCGTATTCATAGCTATACTTTAAATAGATGTTTTAAAATATATATTTCAAGTCCAGAGAAATACAGGAGGGTAGACTACTGAAGGATGAATATATCATGACAAATCTGCATGAATCCAAAGTGCTCCTTCAGAAACTGTGGTTTTGTTCAACTGTAGATCAGGTATACAGAATAGAAACAAGCCCTTTTGGCCCAGTTTGTTCCTGCCAACTAAGCTGTCTTGGTCTGCATTTGGCCCACATCCCTCTAAACCAGTGGTTCCCAACCTTTTTTTATGCCCCTCACCCCTAAAAAATTTTAATATGTTCTTTCACCCCTTAAAGTAATACTTTATTTAAGAATAAAGGTGAAGGTGACCAAAACAAATTTGTATAATCAATTTTTAATAATATATAAACAAAAATGAAACATATGGAAAAGAAAAAATATTACAACAATTTAAAAGTTGCATAAACCCTACAAAAAAAATTAAATTTTCAACCATGCATGAAATTTCTTTAAAAAAAATTAAAGAACTAATGTTCAAATGTTCATAAGCCAATTTAAATTTAATGACTCTTTGTTCCTGTTTATTGCTTAAGAGTTTTTCAAAACGAGGCACTTTGTTGCTGATACCAATCCGCGCGTCTGCCTCTGCACCCAAGCGATTTCTAGATTTTGTCTTGATTGACAAAAGGGCACTAAATCCAGACTCGCATAAGTATGTCGTCGCGAATGGGATGAGCACAGTTAGTGCTTTTTCACAAAGTCCATTGCCGAACACCAATATTGTTCCAAAGTTTTGCTTTCAAACTGCATTTCAAGAACACGATTTGTGCACAGTTCAATAAGATCTTCCTTCAGCTCTTCATCATCCGACATATTATCCAAATTGAAGGAGTATGGATTTATAAAAAAAATAAATGCTATCTCGCACCCCTGGTTGGGAAACCCTGCTCTAAATCTTTCCTATCCATGTATTTGTACAAATGTAATTTAAATGTTGCAACTCCACCTTCCTCCACCTCTTTCTCTGGCAACTTGTTTCATCAAACCACCCCCACCCCCATCTTCTGTGTGAAAAACAATTGATCGAGTGCAAACCCTTATGACTGACAAGACTGTGGGTAATCAGTGTTTTAATGACCAAATATAAGTGATTAATTTTAGCCAGCTAGAGATGCTTCTTTGGTTGTCCGATAATACTGAAGGCCATCATTGCAGTTTGTGTTGACATAGCAATGCTCCTCTCTGCCACTCTTATAATCCTGTGGAAATCTTGCAGATGTCTCTGGAATAATGTTGCAGCTTCTCTTCAATAATCCCAAAAGAAGGAATATTGAGATCCGTGGTGGTTTTTATCACCATTGGTAAATGGTGACTAACAGTTCTAGTTGGAAATGGATCTAATAGGTTATCAGTGTTTGTCAGCCTTTTGAGATATGGCATAGAATCTTGCCTTATACTCCCTGCAAAATACACAATTTCAATGAATTTGATATGCTGGAGAGGCACCGGATAGTGCCTAATAATGAGGTGCTAATCTAGTGAAGCTTTGATACAGAACTACATGTAGGAACTGCTAAGTAATTCCTTAATCAGCAGAATGGATAAAAACACAACAGTCGTGATACAACTAATTGTAAAAAGTGATGGGCAAAATTCCGATTATCTTGAATTCAAGCAGTCGGCAACCCCAAGCAACTGGGAAAAACAGAAGAAATAAATACATAAATAAAATGAGAATAAATAAAGATATAAATAAAAGTTTAGAATTGAAAAGTAAATGTTCGCCAAAGAAAGACACAAACTATTGGTGAAGATAGGAGCAAAGTGCCCCAATTGTACCTCACCCACAGCAGCTGTTTTAATAAAGTTGTGTTTGAAGAATATGGCAGTGCCCAGGATGGGCAACCCTCCCAAAATGTCTCCCTCTCCCTGTCTAGTAAGAGTCTTTATATTTATTAGTATATTATTAAGTATATTAGTAAGGCTTTATCTGTAAACTTTGAGGAGGGGGAGATTAATTATGATGGTGCCATGGATAGCAAAACACTGTTGAAGCAGCAGCAGCGATTGGGGTTTGAATTTAAATTTTGTAAGTTACCGGAATTACTTAATTAAAGTGAACTTTACAAAATTAAAGACTAAAATAATGTTTTTTTTTCCAAATTAATTTACATTTTGCACTGTCTTTTGTCTTTTAAACTGTTTATTCTTAATGCAGATTTATTATTTCAGTATTGTAAGAGTGAGTCTCAGGAAACTGGAAAGTTCGCATATCCGGTATCCACATTCCCTGTAGGTGCTGGATAGTGGAGGTTTTACTGTATATTACAAATGAAAATGGAGTGTCCAACAGAATCTTTATTCTCAACGATATTGGGGCCCAGCGGATGAATGGAAATCACAAAGCATTTTGTGATTGCATTTGCCACAGTATTCAGCAGCTTCTTCCCAAGATTCTTCAACATTGCAGAATCAAGCCTTTTGGCTAATTTTATTCATGCACACACCACTGAGCAACATGCAGGAACAACAGGAAGTATCACTGGCTCTAACCAGGTTGCAGCCATCGAGGTAGCAAGTGTGACAGAGGCAGCTACGAAGGAGAAGGTGACTTGATCTTCAACCATTTGCTATCTCCAAAGGAACTTTTGTTTCGCAAAATGGTGCCAGAAAATGACAACTCTTTGTTAGCCTTTGAATGGCATGCAAGATAAACCACACTCAACAAGAACAGGATTCCTCTTGTCCTCACCTACCACCCCACCAGCCTCCGCATCCAACATATCCTCCTCCGCCACCTACTATAATCTTCTGCAGGGATTGCTCCCTCTGTGACTCCCTTCTCACCAATCACCCCCTTGGTACCTACCCCTGTATCTGCAGGAGATGCTCCACTTGTGCCCACACTTCCTCCTTCACTACCATTCATGGCCTCAAACATTCCTTCCAAGTGAAGCAACATTTCACTTGTGAATCTGCAGGTATCATCCACTGCATCTGGTAGTCTCCTCTACATCGGGGAGAATGGAAATAGGCTGGGAGATCGTTTTGTTGAGCACCTAAACTCTATCCGCCACGATAGCGTGGATCTCCCAGTGGCCACCTATTTCAATTTTCCAACCCGTTCCCTTGCTGACATGTCTGTCCATGGTTTCATGCACTGCCAAACTGAGACCACCCACAAGTTGGAAGAACAATACCTCATCTTCTGATTGGGCCCCCTCCAACCAGATGACATTAATGTCAACTTCTCTGGCTTTCGTTCAAACCACCCCCTCCCCTTTGTCTCTGTCCTGTTGCCTTTCCCGATCTCTGTCTCTCCATTCCATCTATTTTGCACAAATAGGATGAATTCTTAAGTCATCCCTTATCCAGTTAGCACCTTTTGTTGGTCTGAATTCCTTCCATAGCCACCATTGTCTAAATTCTGAGATTTCCTGCTTCTGGCTTATCCCTTGAAGAGGGCTCAGGCCCGAAATGTTGGCAATATTTTTTTGTCTACTATAGATGGTGACAAGACTGGCTGAGTTCCTCCAGCTTTTCGGTGTGATTTTACTGCATTCAGTGTCTGCAGAATTTCATGTTTCACAAATAAAATCAAAGTCAGCTACCCAATATTCTCAAAAAAATTGTAATTTGCTGCAAAGTGTTGATTTCCAGCATCAACATTTACATCTGTGTTTCCAGTGACAATCAGTTTTCAGTCCTGATGCAATGATGCAAGTGAACAGGATCCCTCATGGATTGCTTTGTATGTGCTGCCAGATCATTAAAGAATAATATAGATGGTGCTTACTGTCGAAATTCAGTTTTATGATATTACTTAGGCAAGTCATGAATATTCTTTTAATATGAATTACAACATGCACTCTGAATAATAAAATGTTTTCATATTTGAAAATGGCAAAGCAATTGCAGTACAGTGAAATTCCCTTTGTCTGGAATTCTATCAACTGGCAAAAACAAACCAGGAAATAAATAAATAAATACCATTGAACTAAATCGGGGTAAATAATAATAATAATGTAAATAAAAGTTTAAAATTGTAAAAGCAAATGTTCTCTGAAGTAACACAAATTTTTAGTGAAGATGAGCAAATAATCAGGCAGAGGAGTGTCTTGGTTGTGCTTTGCTCGTAGCAACTCTTTGAATAAAGTTGTGCGAAACAGCAATGACATTGCCCAGGATGAAGAGCTGGTTGATGCTGCTTGCCGTTCACTTCACACTTTGAAAGTCTCTTCTTATCCCTGCTTAGTAAGAGCCTTTATTCATATATTATTAACTGTATTAGTTGGGCTTTACCTGTAAACTTGGGGGAGAGTGGAGTTATCTATAATATTATTGTTCGGCTTTTGGCCAGCTCCGTGGAGATGCAGTGACAGTTAAATGTTTTCAAAGAATGTGACTGAAAATAAAGTAAATTTTTTAAAGATTTATGTGTTTGTGCAAATGAAGTTTGTTCAGTGTAAGTACAGTAGTTTTGTCTTTTTTATTGTTTATTCGTAATGCCGGTGTATTAGGCGTTATAAGAATGAGTATCAGGCAACCAGTAAATTTGCATATCCAGCATCTACCAATCCCAGTGGATGCCAAATACCAGGGGTTTTACTATATTTGGTCATTTTCTTGTAGAGCCATCTTTTATCTAATGACAATAGTGAGTTTATTGTTACAGGGTATATATGCACTAGAATTCTTTATGATATAGCCAAACAGGTAATTTGTCGAAAAAAACAACTACAATAGTATATATTATTTCATAAATTTCATAGATTATCAGAAATATTTCTTCAATATGCTCAAAATTTAATGTGCTCAAAATATGATCTGCACCGTTTAATTGTAAATATCAATATACTATTTTCATTGCAAACCTATTTATTAGCAGATTGAGTCTAAATAGTTAAAACCATCTGGAAAATTGAAAATTCGTGAGGTTTGCGAGCATAGCTTCTTTCCTCAAACATAGGAATTTCTCTTTTTTGTTATATTGCTGGCCACAGTGGTTTGGCAATACTGAGGGAAAGTTCTAGAATGTGATTCAGATCTTCCCCTGCCACCCATAGAAATAGACTTCTGTGATCAGCAAGTTTTCAGGGCTAGACATTAGTACAAGCTGAAAAAGGTTTAAAAATTAACAAAATATAATTTTGTCCTTAGGGCTCCAAATCTCCATCACCGAGACCAAATGTACCAGTTCGTTTTTTCATCTTGAAAAGCAGCAACCTTCGTAATCTTGAGATTTCACAACAAAAGGGAATTTGGTCTACGACACCCAGCAATGAACGAAAGCTAAACCGTGCATTTTGGGAGAGCAGTGTGGTGTATCTGGTATTTTCTGTGCAAGGATCAGGACATTTTCAGGTAAAGGTTTTGAGATATAGAGTATTCAGTTCCAATAATTTCTCATGAAACTGTTATGAATTGCTTGTGAGATTTTTTTAAAAGTCCTTTTTCAAGTAACCTCTTCAGTCACTTGGTTAACAATATATTTATTTGTTAAATTATCTGTGACATTCATGATTGCTTGGATTAACTTTTTAATCCATTAAATAATTTATCTTTTCCCTTGAAAAAATATCTCTCAATACATTGATAGTTTGTGACTCAACCATAAAATGCAGTAATTGGCTAGGTTACATGAACACTTCATCTTTTTAAAACTTCCTAAAATTAAGCCACTGATTGCTTTGAACTTATGTATACAGATATACCATGCATAACAAGGTTAATGTGTTCCAAGCAAGTTCAATGCTATGGAAAACTGCACTGTTCAAAGCATTATTATAATCCACTTTAATGTAATACGTTCCAATCCTATAAAACGGATATATAAAACTAATCTTTATTGGCAATAGATCTTTATTGGCCATAAGTGAACATCGTTTATTTAAGAAAATATTTGTCTAATGTAGATTTGTGTCAAGTTGGCCACATGAGATTTTCACCAAAGTTAGATGGGTACCACTGCAGGATAGTGCAGAGAGCCCTATCACAGCAGGGACAGCAATAACTTTCAACACAGCCATTTAACTCTCTCTGTTCCACAGCCAATTCCAAAGCTTCCACTCTATACAAACTGACATTGTTCTGTGGTTGGAAACTCGCTGGTCTGCTACTCAGAGCAGAGATGAACAAAAAGATTCCCATCAGTGTAAGGCAGCATGCTGCAGGATAGTGCATAGAGCCCAATCACAGAGTGGAGAGTATTAGCTTTCCATACAGCCACTTTACTCTCTATTCCACAGCTCAGTGCCTATATTTCAAATATTTAAAACTAGAGTTTTGCAAAGTATTATGAGGGAGTTTAAAAAGCATCAACAATAAAACTTTTAACGCTGTAAATTTAAAACTGCGGTCAGAAATGTTATGTCGAAACCCGTGCTTTTCAAAACCATGTTACACAGGGTATTCCTGTATACACAGAATATCTGTTCCTGTAACTTCAGTATTTTTAAATGTAATTATATATTGTCCTTATTTATTCTTGACCAAGGACTCTGATCCAAAATGTTGATTACCCTTTGCAGAATGAAATTAGGATTTGGAGGATTAAATTATAAAAGAATATAAACATAAACTAGGGCTTACAGTAAATGAAACTTAATTGGATAAGGAGTAATCTGATCATACTTCACTAACTGTTGAAGGAAAACAGAGAGCAGTTTGAGAGAAGCTGTTTCCGTTGGTTGGGAAGCCTAAAATGAAGGGCATTTTTCTATCCAAGGCTCAATTAAAGTTTAGCGCACTCTCTCACAAGCAATTGATAATAAATCAATTGTAAATTTTAGATTTGAGAATGATTATTTAAATTGAGTTTGTTGAAGACTGCTTTAGCAGTACACAATATCTGAAATTTCATTTTGGTTAAACCTATCATACTCATCAATGATTAAAGTGAAACCATCAAAATATAAGTTTTGTTCCATTTGTTAAATATATAACCATCTTTTAATATGCCATTTAATTGATAGTTAATGAGGCAGTTATCTAAAGGAAACAAATTATATACTTAAAATCTTTTCGTTCACAATTAAAGATTGCTCTGCTTTCTTCAGGGATTTGCCAGAATGATCTCTGAGATAGGAAGGGAAAGAAGCCAGGAGTGGGGTTCAGCTGGGCTTGGAGGGATCTTCCGAGTTGAATGGATAAGAAAGGAAAGCCTTCCTTTCCAATATGCTCACCATCTCCTCAACCCATGGAATGATAATAAGAAAGTCCAAATAAGCAGAGATGGACAAGTATGACTTCCTTTTATTTACGGATGTGTTTGCAATGTTTTTTTTAACAGAAGTGCACATACAAAATTAAATTTACCCATTTGTATATTTTGATGAGCATTTTGTTCTCTAATTTGTTTTATTTTGAACTTTATTCTCAGTAATATCAAGCAGATGTGTGGAGTGCAAAAATAGCATTTTTTAGATTTTTTAATAATTTATTTGCAATTAAAGATTTTAACATGGACAATTAATGAAATTTGTATTATGTGCTTTAAGAATTATTGGTCATTTGTTTGTATATATTATTTTTAGAGTAATTCAATGCCATAAACTGATGTAAGTTTAAGATGGATTCATTCTTATGGTTAGTAATCTCAACAACACACAAGCATGAAACAATCACATTGCTGTTTTGGGGAAAGCCATCATTCTCCATGATGTGATGTGTTTCAATTGCCCATGTAAAGAATTACATTTATTAATTGTTCCTGATCTGATTAGTTGTTATTTAATGATACCCTTATTCAGTTTTCCCATTTGGTTTCAGCTTATCTGGTGCAATGCACCAGGTCAGATTTCTAGATCTCTGGATTTCTACAGGCCAGATTATCCTTGAAATGTTTCTTATGACCCATACAGTTGAAATCTTGTCATATGGTGTCTAAACAAACACAAGATTGGAGCAGTGGTGGAATGGTTACAGAGCTTCCAATTCCTGGGGGGCCTAGATCTCTGATGATCTCACTTGGTCTTTGAATTCATCAATGTTGGTCAGAAAGGCACAATAACATCTTTATTTTTTGAGCTGTATGAGGAAGTTATACCTCCGCCCTAGAATACTTCTCCTTTGGCTTGGCTTCGCGGACGAAGATTTATGGAGGGGTAATGTCCACGTCAGCTGCAGGCTCGTTTGTGGCTGACAAGTCCGATGCAGGACAGGCAGACACGGTTGCAACGGTTGCAAGGGAAAATTGGTTGGTTGGGGTTGACGTAATACTGAGAGCGTGCTGATATATAGTATTTTGGCATGGTTCAGGAATTGTTCTGCACATGATAGGAAGGCACTCCAGTGGGTAGTGAAAACTGCCCAACGGATTGTTGCCTACCATTGAATCTATCTATAGGGGATGATATTTGGACAAGGCGAGGAATATCATTAAAGACACACCCTAATCATGAATTATTTACTCTCCTACCATTGGGCAGACATTAAAGGAGCCTTCGCTCAAGAACTACCGGGCTTAAAAAGAATTTTATTCATGAAGCCATGATAATGTTAAATATTAATTCAAGGTGTTGAGCGGTGCTTCACTTTTATTTCAGAATCAGTAATTTTTAAAAATATTTTAGAATATTGCAGTCTTTATTGTGTTTATTTATTGTATGTGTTTACTGTATTCTATTTTATATTCTGGTCGATGCTAATCGAGTTTCATTGGCTGGTATACCAGCATAATGACAATAAAGTGGATCACATCACAATTCTAAGGATGTTAATGTATCGCTATTTTTGAAGATTAGCACCTCCCTAATTCTGTTTGGTTAGTCTACAATCCAGTGGATTCTCCAACAGGAAGTAATACTGTCCCCCTCAGCTACTTTCTTTCTCCTTCTCATCCACCAAGGTCCTCTCACAAACCCCTTCCTTTCTAAGCACTCCCCAATTTCCCTTCTCTTGAATAATGGATTTGCATTTGCTACCTTTCAATCCAGAGGATAAATTCTACAATTTACAGAACTTAGGAAGCTAGCTGTCAAAACATAAAGTAGGTTATAGATTAGTTGGAAATTTGGAAAAATAGCAGGTGAAGTTCAATTTGGACAAGTGTGAGGAGATGCATTTGGGGAGATGAAATGCTATGAACCAAGTGCCAGGTGATGTGGTTCATATAGAAAGGTGTCCCTGGTCAGTGTACAACCATTGGGGTAGTTTTCATGCTCAGTAATTGTACAAAATGGGAAGACCCTTAAGGTACAGAGTCATTGTTCTCCTGTTGGGTGGTAAAGAAGGCAAATGATGTGCTTGCCCTCATTGTTTGGGACATTGAGTAGAAATGTTGGTAAATCAAAAATGCATATCTTGAGACATGAAAGATTGCAGATGCTGGATTCTAGGGCAACAAACAGTCTGCTGGAAGAACTCAGTAGGTCGAGCAGCATCAGTGGGAGAAAAAGAATTGCCAACATTTTGGTGGAAACCCTTTATCAAGATGGATAGTGCAGAGGAGAGATAGATGGTATGATGTCAACAGGATGGGAGAGGTTAGACGATGTTCAAAACTTTGTTTGGAACACATTTGGAGTTCTGGTCACTGCACTGTCAGAAGGATATGGAGCCTTTAGAGAGGGTGTAGAAGAGGTTTGCCTGTAATACATGAACTATAAATTTTAATGTAGGTATACAACGAACATAGAACAATAGAGCACAGTACAGACCCTTCGGCCCTTGATTTTGGGCCGACCCATATATCCCTTCCTAATAAAAAGAACAGGTACTAAACCTTCCCTACCCCATAACCCTCTATTTTTCTTTCATCCATGTGTCTGTCTAAGAGTCTCTTAAATGCCCCTAACATTTCAGCTTCCACCATCATCCCCAGCAAGGCATTCTAGGCTCCCACAACTCTGTGTGTTTTTAAAAAAAAAAAAAAAAAAAAAAATTACTCCTGATGTCTCCCCTAAAGTTCCCTCCCTTAACTTTGTTCATATGCCTTCTGGTGTTTGCTGATCCTGCCCTGGGAAGCAGGTGCTGGCTGTCCACCCTATCTATGCCTAACATAATCTTGCAGATCTCTATCAAGTCTCCTCTCATCGTTCTACATTCCAAAGTAAAAAGTCCCAGCTTTGCTCACCTTGCTCCTAAGATTTGTTTCCCAATCCAGACAACATCCTGGTAAATCTCCTCTACACCCTCTCCATAGCTTCCACATCCTTCCTACAATGAGGTGACCAGAACTGAACACAATACTCTAAGAGTGGTCTTTACCAGAGATTGGTAGAGTTGCAACATGACCTCTCTATTCTTGAATTCAATCCCACTATTGATGAATCTCAGCGTCCTATGGGCTTTCTTAATGATCCTATTAACCTTTGCGGTGACCTTGAAGGATATATGGATTTGAACCCCAAGGTCCTTCTGTTCATCTACACTCTTTAAATAATCGACCATTAACCCTATACTTAGCTTTTTGTTTTGTCCTTCCAAAATGCACTACAATACTTTTCTACCCTACTCTGCATCTTGTCTATAACCTCTTGTAACCTTCGACAACCTTCAGCTCCATCTACAAACTCCTCCAACCTTTGTATCCTCCACAAACTTATGCCTCTTCATTCCAAAATCACAAAGAGCAGGGGTATCAGAACAGATCCCTGTGGCACTTCACTAGTCACCGACCTCCAGGCAGAATACTTTTCTTCCACTACTACTCTCTGCTTTCTTTCTACAAGCCATTTTTTAAAATCCATACAGCTTATTTTCATCTGATCCTGTGCCTCATGACCTTCTGGATGAGTCTCTCATGGGGCTTGCCTTTGCTAAAAGTCCATGTAGACCACATCTACTGCCCTACCCTCATCAACTACTTTTGTTACATCCTCAAAAAAAATTAATTAGACTCGTCAGGCGCATTTTCTTCATAAAACCATACAGACTATTCTTGAGTAGACCTCCAAATACTCATAGATCCTATCCTTAAGAATCCTGTCCATTAGTTTACACATCACTGACATAAATATTTACTAGTCCATAATTTCCAGGATTCTGCCTATTAACTTTTTTTAAACAAGAGGACTACATTTGCCATTCTCCAATCCTCTGGCACCTCCCTTGCAGTCAAAGAGGATTCAAAGTTCATAGCTACTGCCCCAACTATCTCTTCTCTCACTTCCCAGGAGAGGTTTGTCAAATTTGTTCAACTTCAAATTTATTGTTAGAGCACATACATGACATCACAAATAATCCTGAGAGCCAGGCAATTATCAGTCGTGTAAACTATTCAAGAAAAAGATACATTTACAAAAGAGAGATCTGTGCAAATACAAAACAGAAGTCATAAATAATCGAGAGGATATTTAAAACTTTTTTCTAAAAGTTCTCTATTCCTTCTTGGTTTGAGAAATTTTCATGTAGTTGGTCTTCCAACATGGAAACATGATGGTTACTGAATGATGTGATGTTTTTGATGCAGCTGATCTTGACAAAAGCAAAGTCTTCACTTAAAAGATTACTAGATCTTCAGTCCAATTGGATAGTACCTAACCACAGAATCCAGTCTATATTTTTTGTAAATTGTGGATCTTAATTATTTTTACTTTTTTTTATCATTTGGATTTATTTCCCTTAGTGGAAGGGTCAGCAGGCACTTGGCTTCAAGCCCTTGGACTGCACCAGAGAAAATTGCAGTTTAATGAAGGGCCAAAGGATTCACGTGAAACAGAGTTTGAGAACTTGGTTTATTCTCATGATTGACTGCTATGTCTCACTACCCTTGCAGACTGTTGGCCTAAGGCTGAATGAGTAATGGGCGGACAATGGGGTAGGGTAGAAAAGCAGGTGAAAGTGGATGAGGCAGTTAAGAAGTAAATTGTTAACCTTTGTATCATGCATAAAATATTTTTTATATGAATCAGTTTCTTCAAAGTGTGTTGATTAGATTAAAGGCATCATAACGCTGAACTTGTTTTTGCATTTTGTCCTAGGAGCTGGAGCCACAGGTTGGAGAACAGTTGCTGCAGCTTTGGGAACGTGTTCCAGTAGGAGGAAAGCTACCACAGACGGATAACAGACTTGGCATCTTTGGGGAGGTAATTTTGTTGATTAGTCAAGTTAATTTCTTATTTTGCTCGAATAGATTATTAATATTATGACAGGGGTTGATAGTACAGTACTATCATTAGTATAATGGTTAGCACAAATAAAGATTATTACACCTTTTAACAATCTGTTATGTTTCCAACCCAACTATGTTACTGGAGAAAAATGAATATTACCTATTGCAATACATTTTATTATGTTCACTGCATATATACTTTCTCTTCAGCTTTATTTGGAAGGCAGGATTTAGCTGAAAATTTTTGTACTGTCACATTGAAATGTTGCAGAATTTTGTACCACACTTATGTGCTATATTACCATGTATTAAATTTAAATTAGGCATACAGTACTATAACAGGTCAAGTTGGCCCTATAAGCCCGTGCTGTCCAAATTACACCCCAGTACGTTTTTGAAGGGGGGGGGGGACAGAGCCCCCAGAGAAAACCCACACAGAGAGTGTACAAACTCTTTACAGACAGCGCGGGATTAGAACACAAGTCCGGTTGTGATCATTGGTACTGTAAAGGTGTTGCACTAACTGCTAGGCCAATTATGTTGCTGCATTGTATTTGTTTGCTGTAAAAAAAAAATTAGCAGTGCAAATAATTTTTGTTACAATCAAGCAAAATAAAGTTGCTGCATAGTTAATGGTTACTGGTAGGATACAGCACACTTGTAGCTCTTTTGTAAATCAAGTGCCATTTCCTTCATCTCTCCGAAAGCTTCTGTTTCTTTGGTTTTGCATCACTGGAGTCTGTGAGTCTTCCTTGAGTGATCATTCTTGATGACCCAGAAACTGAGATTCATTTGATCTAGAGTATTTCCTGGCTGAGTCCAACCTTGACTTTGCATTTGGCCAAGCATGTAATTTATAACAAACGTTAATAAATAGTCCTTATGTGCACAAAGCCCAGCACTGACTGTCACTCATCTGCCTAGTTGGCTGGACCAAATAATATCAATAAAAGTACTGCAGCTTATTTCATACAATCTACTGGTCTTTATTACTTTACTGACTGAAACAATCTTTTCTATTTTTAGAAAAATCTTAAATGATCCTCTGTAGTTTTACTTTTCATTTATATTCAACTCTTTCCTCTTGATCTGAGGCCTGACATTTGAGTCAAATCATTAGTTGCATTTTACTTAACATTTTTAAACACCCAAGAATTAGCACAGGGAACATTGATCTTCGGACATTTTCTAAACACTAATAAATACCTTCATTTATTTCTTCAGTGCTAGGTCATCTTCAACTGGCCTAATTATGCCACCATTTTTAATTGTAACTGATATTCAAAATAGATTATGTAGAAATCTTCAACCAGGCTTCTTACATTATTTTGATTATCTTCTTACATTATTTTGATTATCTTCTGGTAACGTGCATAAATTTAAGGTTTTTTTGCGGTTTAAATCTAGTAATATTCACAGTATTAGATGAAGTCTATATTTGATATAAAATATTTCTCAAGGATTTAAGAAGTAGGCCAGGATTTTTATAATGAACCATTTGGAATTTATTTTTGTTCACTCAATTCAAAGCTTTTCAGTGTAATAAAGGGATGATGAGTTTTAAAATATTTTCTCATCTATTTGCATTCTTTCGGATTTTGTGATTTAGTTCTTGAATTACTCTCAGCTATTCATTGAGGTTTGTATCAGAATACACTTGCATTATCTTTGACAATGAAAGAATTTACTAATGTACTTTTCCCTTTAAGTCCTAGCAATTCCCCTATTCTGTCCTGCTACCTTTACAGTAACACTGGAAACTGCACTTTCTGGCAAGTTTTACTTTTCATCACTGAAGATGTTCAGCAACAAAAAAAAAATCTGATTACTCACAATAGAACTTTGAAAACACAGTGAAGATAAGTAGAACAAAAGTTACATTTTAAAACTGACGAGGAATTGGCAGGGTACAAGATGGAGATGGAAATAAGTGTTGTGTTTAATATTTGTTTGATCTTTAACACTGAGAAAAGCAGTTTAATCTTGTTCCATGGTGTTCTGTGGCTTTCTAAATTGTGCAGAAATTATCTAATTGTGAGAGACTAAATACTTTTTCTTTGACTGCTTTAAGCAAATATTCTTTCATGAATTTTTTGTGTCGCTGGCTCAAATTGGTCACAATGTTTTCTTCTGAAAGTTGAGCTGAACGCTGAGAAATGGTCCTTTTAGATAAGTTCCTGGTTTCATGTTAAAGTGGCAGTTCAATATATCTGGAAAAATACATCTGTCAATCTTACCTAATTAAGTTATTTAATTTAAAGTTTTTGTTAACTTTAAGTTTTCCATATTGAAACAGTCACTCCAATTGCAGGTTAATTTTATTAAAAGTGAATTTTTTATGTACTTGAGACAATACATTTACTTAAAAATATGGTTTAATCTGAGATAACATGATGTGCAAAGTTTGTAACCAAAAGAATTCTTCCTGTTGGTAAAATTTTGAAAGTTATATTACCAACAATATAATTTCAAAATATTGTGTCAAGAAGCAAAACATTTACCATACTTTCCCATGAGCCAAATGTCCATTAGAAAGTGGATGAGAAGTTTTAAATATTGCTGAGATGTATTGATAGAATTTTTTTGTTAGGATGGTGGCCAAATTGATAAATATCAAAAATAATTTTACACATTAAAATAATTATACTTTGTGCAGCTTGTTCTTGATTGTGTTGATTGCCTCAAAAACTTTGGTAAACTTCCAAGAAATTGTAAAAAAAATTGTAATGTTGATTTATTATGTTTGATGTTTATTGTTGACCATAAATGTAATTTAGTTTGAGTTATTGGCCTTATTTTAAAGCATATTCACCTCGTAGATGTTGAACTATTCAGCACTTTGAGACATGAAATTAAAAAAAATTAAATACAAACTAATAATCTAATTGTTGCATAAAATGCAATTTCTTTTGGTGGGAAATGAATGAGCTGATTTTTCATGTAACATTAATCCGAACATTTTTGTGACAAGTGGATGCAAGTTAAATCTCTTAAAATAATCCTCATGATAGATTTATTTTGTGATCACTAGAAGTACCCACCTTATTAAAGATACCCTTTTGCAGAACTTAAATCAATATGGCTTGAATCTGAACAGTCTACCCTCCTTGGAAGGAGTGAACCATTTTGATTTGTTGTTTTATTTAGTCATTTAACATTTGTATAATCACAGTTCAGAAAGAAAATGCTACATTTGACTCTTCATACGAGAACTCTAATTGAAGCATTTATAGAAATATTTTATCATTTGCTTGTAGAATGTAATTTGGCATCAATAAATTTACCACTAAATTCTTCATTTGTTGAATGAAAGTGTGTGCATCCAAATGGAGAAGAGGTAAAAATTTTAACATGGATTTCTTTTCATTACCCTGACACCTCAACTGTTTGAATTTTTAGCTTGGCATTTTAGGAAGACATTTATATAGAAGTGCAATTTAAATTGCAAAAGGAAATATAGATACCTGCATTGCAGCATGAAGCCAAGTTTAACTCAGTCAAGCTTCGTTTTTACGTTACAGCTTCTTTTAAATCTGGCTTAATCTTTGATGTTATTGCATTGTTCAGCAAAATGGTCTTCTATTTAGCCCTGTATGTAACATTCACAAAGTAGTTTTTGTATAAATGCAAAAAATTGTTTTGCAATCACCACGTGCAAAAAGAAGCAAAATTCCCACTAGTTATTGAATGTGCTGACCGAAACACTTTAGGTATCTTGTGCTTATAAACCTAGAGTTGTCATATGCAATATAACTTAAGTTGATGGGCACCTTATAATGAGAGAATAAGTAAAATAAGTGTTCCAATTTAAAAAAAAATGTACATATTACAGTTATGTTTTTATCTGAAGTTTGACAAAGGATTTTTTAAATGAAGGAATATAATTCAAATAAACTAATTTGTTTCTACGTTAGTGTGTGGTGTCTGGTCTCATTGGTCGATGGAAATTGCGTTATGGTACAAGGATAACTTGTATGAACACACAAAATAAAGGATTCCTTTTGGAAAAGGATTTTTGCAGAAACATCTGTGTTAATTTCTTATTTACAAATAAGACCATCCAAATATATTCATTTGCACATCTTTTCTTTGGCTTGGCTTCGCGGACGAAGATTTATGGAGGGGTAAATGTCCATGTCGGCTGCAGGCTCGTTTGTGGCTGACAAGTCCGATGCGGGACAGGCAGACACGGTTGCAGCGGTTGCAGGGGAAAATTTGTTGGTTGGGGTTGGGTGTTGGGTTTTTCCTCCTTTGTCTTTTGTCAGTGAGGTGGGCTCTGTGGTCTTCTTCAAAGGAGGTTGCTGCCCGCCGAACTGTGAGGCGCCAAGATGCACGATTTGAGGCGATATCAGCCCACTGGCGGTGATCAATGTGGCAGGCCACAAGAGATTTCTTTAGGCAGTCCTTGTACTTCTTTGGTGCACCTCTGACACGATGGCCAGTGGAGAGCTCGCACATATATCAACCGTATTAAGTCATATATATAATATTGTCTGAATGTATTTCTTTATAATGATGCATTGTATCAGTAAATCTTAATTTTCTCAAATTCTTCAGTACTCATTTATAATAGATAAAATCTAAATTTGTAAGTGCAGTTATACAAAAACCTTTTTTCAGGGTTTCCTCATCTCTTCCTTCAGACAAACATTAGGAACAATAGGTGAGAAAGCTTCATCAAAGTGTATTAAAAAACAGCTTTTGCTGCTCACATGCACAGTTAACCATAGAAGTCCAGAAAATGGAACCAAAGAAATTCACAAAAACTCTTTTTATTGATACCTGGTGTTAGGGTTGAAGTAAAGTTTCAGCATATTGGTCCTATATTTTCCATATTTTTGAAGAATAAGAGTTAATCTTACTGAAATACTTGATTCTTGAACCTTGCAGGATAGATGCTTGAGGGATCCTTCCTCTTTTGGGCAAATCTAGAAAAGTGGAATATTCTCACAATAAGAGGGTGCCCATTTTAGACCAAGAGGAGATTATTTTGTACATTTGAAGAATCCAAGGTTATGGGGCCCAAATGAGAAAGCTGAGACAACGATCACATTGGCCAGAATGACACAACATTTTCAAGGAGCTATGGAACCTATTCTTTACCCCTAGAAGTGGCCGAAAATGCCATCTTCAACCTTAACTGCTGTTGATTAATCCAGTTTTGCCTCGTGTACAATAACAGAAGGGATTTAAAGTTAATTTGATTTAGCTCCTGTAAATACCAAGAAATGTCTGAATATAATGGAAAAAATGAAGGTTAGAGTCCAGTCAATATGGCAGATGGAGTTCAATCCAGATAAGTGTGAAGTAATGCATTTGGAAGGTCAAACTTGAAGACAGAGTACCTGATTAATGGCAGGATTCTTAACAGCATGGAAGAACAGAGGGACCTTGTGGTCCAAATCCATTGATGTCTTAAGGAGGCTGTGTGGATAGATGGGGTAGTTAAGATGGCTTATGTTATGCTGGCCTTCATTAGTTGGGGGAATTGAGTTCAAGGGTCATGAGGTAATGTTGCAGCTCTAAAGAATTTCTGGTTAGACTACACTTGAAATATTGTATTCAGTTCTGTTTGCCTCATTTTAGAAAGGATGTGGAAGCATTGGAGATTATGTAGAGGAGATTTTCCAGGATGTTTTCTGGATTGAAGAACTTGTCTTATGAGGCAGGATTAGCAGAGCTAGGGTTTTTTTTTTCTTTTGATCGAAGATGATTGAGAGGAGACTTAATGGAAATTACAAGATTATGAGAGCCATATAGATAGGGTGGACAGCCAACACCTCTTTCCTGGGACAAGAGTAGTAAACATCAGGGGGGACATCACTTGATGTAGAGGAGGAAGGAGATGGTCTCCTGAAGCTCCTGGGTGATTATAAATTAAAGGAAAAATAAAATAATTTACAGTAATTCAAATAGAAAGCATTTACATTATGGTAAAGATGTCAAAGGAGGATCAGCCATTGTCAGCGACCTTAAGCTCCCAGTGAGAAGTGGAGTTTTTCAATGCAAAATCCCTATCTGCAGGTTTGTAGCTCATCCTGCCCTCCAAGCAGACAGCCCAACAACTGAGAGGAATGGTGGCGTGTCATCAGCCAAGAGATATTCTGGAAGAGAAAAAAGGGAAACTAAGCATGTGCGATGCCAAGGAGCACTGGCAGAAACAAGAAGGAGCTCTCCCAAAATGGTGACTCAGAGATTGACCAAAGGACAGAGGAAGAGGATGAACTGGTAAATGTTAAACCAGTGAGTGAAGTTATAGTACAAGCTAAAGAAAAATATACTAATGAAGACATACTGAAGTACTCTTATTGCAAGATCAAAATACAAATTAAAAAGTTGTGACCAGGTTAGAGGCAAAATTGGGACCTTAAAGAGGAGAAGGTGGATAAAACTACGCAAAGAGTGGTTAATGTGGAAAAAGAATTAAATGAATGGGCTACAGAGAAAGCAAAAATATGGGAAAAGATGGATTCTTTAGAAAATTTTAGTAGACGTAATGATGTTAAAGTAATGGGACTAAAAGTCATTGGACTATAAAATATTGGAGCAGATATAGAATTTGAGAAAGGCATATAGATCCCCTGTTCACATTCAGGAATGGATCAAAACCACATTCTACATTAATTAGATGCATACAATTTAAGGATCATGAAAAAGTAATAAGAGCTGCAAAGAAAAAGATCAAGGAGAGAAAGGAAAACCACTCGAAATTGAAGGTGAAAAAATATATTTTTATCCAGACAGAAGTGCTGCGCTATTAATGTGCAGGCGGGAATTTAATCCACTGAAGAGCACCTTTTGGGGGGAAAAAAGTTACAAATCTGTGTTGCATCAGCCAGCCAATTTGAAAATTATGATGCCAAATGGACAAAATAAGTTGAAGTAGCAAAGAACTCCGTGAACAAGCTGCCAACTTTTAAGAAAACTGAAAGAGAATGAGAAAACTTCTTTGAACTTGATTTTTTAAATTTTAATAATGATACTTTCTTCCTGTACATTTGTATTTGTTTGATATTAATCCTTTGGGGGACCGGAGAGGAAAAGAGTAAAATTTTCTGAAATTGTTTTGTCTGTGAGTTCGGGAGGTTAGCCTCCAGAATCTATACATGCATGTAGTGGGTTTTTTCACTACCCGGACACTAGAGGGGGGTGGTGTTTCTTCTATTTTACACTAAAGGGAGGTTTTTACCATTTAGTAATGTTTTTTTTCATATCTTTTTCTTGGGAAGTGTCATTGGTACTGGGTCCCATCTTTGGGGGAAGGGAAAATGGTCTCTGAAGGGTGTGGGAAGATATGGAGAGATATGGAACAAGTATAAACAATAATAACAATAAGAAATATAATATTTTTTTCTTTGGAATGTGATCATTAGAGATTTTAAATAATGTAAACTTTAGGCTACTTTCCTATATTTTTGAAACCCACACTGATGCCCCTTAGATCTGGTAAAGTCAAGAAAATTAGATCCCTCTTGTTTGGATGGTAGGTAGTCTTAAGACATTTCCTTCTATTTTCTTGCTTTATTTTTTTTTAGGGATTTTTATTTTACTTTTTTGGAGGGAAGGGGTAAATTAGATTTGGGTTTTAAAGTCAACATGGTTTATATATGATTATTACTGTACAATGTAAGACTTGAAAAATTCAAAATACAATATTTTTTAAAAGTTGTATACATCAGAAGACATCTGTACAAGGTGAAGGGAAGAAAATTTAGGGACGACAATGTTAGGTTATAGAGTACAATATTGAAAGCATTTTGCTGCATTTGATTAAATAACCATTCCTTTGAGGGGATTGTTTCAAGGTGAGATATTACAGTCAGTGTTTGCTTATTTCTAAAGACAGGAAAATGGTTATCATTGAATTGGCTTTCTGTAATTAAAAGATATGGAATCGTGGCAGACATGATAAAAAGGGTCCTTTAAGACAGTGTTAGCCTGGCTCTTGGCACATGTAAATGTTGCTTCCCCAGTGATCTCCATATTAATGATTTTTAACAGGGTTAGATGAACTCCAGACACTGAAGCAAAACCGTTGGCCGTTCTGCAGGCTTTTGATGTTTCCACATTCTGTTTGACAAGCTTGTAGTAGAGGACCAGGAGATAGTTTTATGGAACAGGTGATAATGGATAGTTGTCTGGAATGTTAGTTGCAGGTGACCTGTCTGTGTGAGTGTCCCAATACCCATTTCTTAGTAATTCACAGCAATCATTTAAAATTCTACTCTATCTTTCCATAATACAGTTATGATAACATCTTAACTCTTATACACATCACATTCATTTCATTACATCCAACCACTACCACAATGTCAGGGGTACTTTTTTTTTTACACGGAGAGTAATGGGTGCCTGGAATGCGTTGTCAGGGGTGGTGGTGGAGGCTGGTACAATAGACACTCTTAGACAGGTGCATGGATGCCAGAGGGTTATTGATGTGAGGTTGGGAAGGTTTAGATTATTCAGAGAGGAATAAATCACACAAGTCTACGGATACTGTGATTGAAGTAAAACACAATGCTAGAGAAACTCAGCAGGTCAAGTTGTGTACTTTATCTCGAAAAGATAAAGATACATAACCAATATTTTAGGCTTGAGCCCTTGAAGCTAATACAAATAAAAAGGCAGGTGCCCAAACAAGATGGTGGGAGGGAGGGTTAGGGCTTTCAGATCCTTGGGGCTAAACTTGAAGACCTAGAAACGGAGTTGGAAGCCATGAGCACAAGATGGTGACGGAGACAAGTAGCGAGGAAGGCAACATGGCTGTCGAAGCAAGTCTGGGTGAGTAGGTCAGCTCCACATCATTAGCTAAAGGGCCTGTACTGTACTGTAATGTTTGATGTAATATCCCACTATGCTATAGAACCAACTATGGCTCCGACCTCTTCAACAATGCTATATATTTAATAATATGGAAAATTGTTCTTGGATATCCTACCTTCCAAAAGCAAAAAAAAAAATTCAAATCTAGCTAGGTATCACACCATTAATCTTTTACTTGGGGAAATGATGGAAGGCTTGGTGGCTTGGTTTACAGTGCTAACTGCAGCATAGGGTTCTGCCAGAGCTATTTAGCTGCAGACCCTTAAAACTTTGTAAATTTCAGAAATAGAACTAAACTTTTTTTTTAAACTTTATTTAAGATTTTATAACATGAATAAAATATAAGATTACATTTAAAAAAAATTAAGAATAAGATAATGAAATTACAATACAGCATCAATAATCTAAATAAACTATACCCCCCCAATAATTATTACACAACATTAATAACCCAACTCAAATTAGTCCAACCCCCCCTTCCCCCCAAAATAAAGAGTGAAGAATTAATAAAGTTCGTAATGTATGTAAGAAAAAAACTCACTTACAAAAAAAATAAAAACATAACAGATTAAAATACTAACAAAAAGAAAAGTAATTAATACTAAGATATCACACTTAAAAACATATTTAAATCAAACTTAAATGCATATATTTAACAAATGGAGTCAAGATAAAACATGTATTTAACTCAAACTTAATATAAAAAATTAGTAAAATTAGTAATATCTATCAAAAATTCTTAAACAATAATCAATTCTTTAAAAAAATTGTAGCATGAAAAAAAGATGAAAAAAAACTCTCTATAGAAATAAACCTTCACCAAATATCAACTAACTTCACATCTATCATCATATTAGTCACATAAACCACCATCTTAAAACAAAATTCAAACCTCATTAAGCATTGTATAATTCAATTTTAGTACTCTTCCACCATTTTTCCCTTTTACTGTTGAATACTTATCCAATAAAAGCTCCAATACCACATTTAAATATCCCCAATCATTACATTAAAATTCACATATCCAAATAATAAAAACACATCTACAACAAAAACTATACCTTCAACAAATGGAGCATAAACCACAAACAAAATTCAAGCCTCATTAAGAATTGTACAATTCAATTTATAACTTTCACCATTATTCCCTTCGTTCTAAAACTAAAATAATAAAATAATATACACCAGAATTACCACTCCTTTCACCTTGAAGTTAAAGAAAGAATAAAAAGCTTATCCATCCCATTCACATTTAAATTTCAAATATTCCTTATCTACTAAATGAACTTTACAAAAAAAACCACATCAACTTTTAATTTTTAAAACAATCAAATACTTTCTTATGCTTAATAAAGTTATTAAAACCGTAAATATTTAAAAAAAAAACATTTAAATTTAAACATTACTTAAAAAAACACAAAAAAAAGAGAAGGAAAAAAAAAGGAAAGAAAGAAAAAAACACCCCCTCCCCTTATCCCCTCCTAGAACTACAAAAAAAGAAAAAAATATATTAAAAAATTTTTTTTTAAATAGAAAAAAAACCTTCACTCCTCAATCCAAAAATTAATAAGAAAAAAAAACCAGGCAGGAGGCAACTGCTACCTCCTCCTGGGTCAACTGCTCATTGTGGTAAGTCCCACAAAATATTGGGTGTGAGATAACTCACACGTAGCTGATGACTTCTGGAAAATAGTGCCCACCCAGCTCCCTCTCCCAACTCACGTTTCACTTAAACTATCATCATTATTTAAAATTTTCTCAAAGAAAAAAAAAATTTCTTTTTATTATTATTTTTTTAATCAACTTTATCACTTCGACCACCATTATTTCCATTTCTCCTTGGAATTCGATTCCCATCTTGTGTCTCCACTCTCTTTGGGGACCGTGGAGGACTACATCTTTCCTGAAATTGTGTAATTGGTAACGATTGAGCAAAATTCATGGCTTCCTTAGGATCATCAAAAAATTTTGGTTGGTAACCATCTTGAAAAATCTTCAATACCGCAGGATATCTAAATGTTGCTTTATAACCTTTTTTCCACAACACTTCTTTCACAAAGTTAAATTCACGTCGTTGAGACATAACTTCTTGACTCAAATCCGGATAAAAAAAAACACGATTATTCTGAACCATCAAAGGAGATCTTCTTTGTTGTGCACTTCTTATGGCCACACGCAAAATTGTCTCTCTATCATAATAATTTAAACAACGAACCAAAACAGGTCGTGGCTTTTGTCCAAAAGAAGGCTTTCTTCTCAAAGCTCTATGAGCACGTTCCAGTATTAAGCCTTCCGGGAACTTATCTTGTCCTAATTCTTGTGGAATCCACTCAGTAAAAAAATTTCTTGGATCTGATCCTTCCATATCTTCTAGTAAACCAACAATTTTTATATTATTCCGTCTGGATTGATTCTCCAAATAATCAACCATTTTCACTAAATTTTTATTCTGAATTTGTAAAGTTTCAATTGTTTTATTGACATCTTGTAATTGATCTTCTACCTCAACTAAACCTTGGACACAAAAATCAAGTCTTTCACTCGTTTTAAGCTTAAAAGCTCCATAATCAGCCATCTGTTGAATATTAATATCCACCAAGGTATTAAGTTTAGTATCAAGTTGATCTAAAGTTTTAGCGAATTCTTTCAACGTAACAGCTAACTTAGATTCAAGACACTTAAGAAACTTATCCACTGAAGTAGATTCAAACACAGTAGGGTCCAGTTGTTTCTGAATAGCCAAAGGATCTTGTATTCCCTCCCTTAATTTAACTGCTTTTCTTGCAGTGTGACTTCGTGTAGAAACCCCTGCCAAAACCTCCCCAGTAACATCTGGAGGTTGATGGCGAGGGTTATCCCCAAGCCATATTCTGTCAAGCATCTCCGACACATTAAAGTCTGTGGAAATCTTCATTTCAGGTGGTGCACTTCGCAGCGCCACCGCTACATCAGTCAGTGGACGTCCCTTTAACTGCAAGCCTTCAGCTGGCGGCTTCCCAGCTGTTTCAGCTGTCAAAGGCTCTGTAACAGCGCTCATAGCGGGCGTTGATTGAAATACATGCGCCCGGCTAGCCCTTTGTTCTAAGGGCTGCCGGGCGCCATTTTTAAAGAGCCCTACCGGCAAAGAACGGAGCTCCGCTGCTGATTCCTGTGCTTCTCCTCCTGGATCCATTCCACTCTGAGTCCTGGCTTCTTGTAAACAGGTCGGCTCTGATATCTTCGGAAAATGTAATTTCTTAATGATCTGTTGCCGTTTTTTCTTGCTTTTTTTCAACAATTGTACCATTGGAAACTAGTTTAACAGCTCTAACTATATCTAACCTTTAAAAGATTTTAACGGGCATTTAAAGACAAAACAATACCAAAGAGTCAGGAAAGGGCTGGAAGGCAGGTCTATTCCTTACGCCATCTTGCCACGCCCCCATAGAGCTAAACTCTTGAGATGAGGTTGGGGTTATTGATCTCAACATCAGGGAGGCCCATGAGATGTGAAGTCGATGAGAATCAAAAAGAAAAATACCTATTGGTTAATCATACCTTGCACAAAAGAAAATGGTTGTAATTGTTTTGGCCAATCACCTCAGCTCCAGATCATCAAAAAAAAAAATTCAGATAGTGACAGGCACAATTACCTTCAAAAGCTTCAGCAAATATCCTCTGTCTATGATTAGACCAGAAATGCAGGCTTTAATTGGTGATTGCATAGTGTTCAGTTCCATTCACTTTGTGTCCACATGCAGCAAAGCCTGATTAACACCCAAAGTTGGAAAGGAGTATGAGGAACAATGCACCTGGGGACAGAGATTGAGATGGTTATTACCATCAAGTTCCTTGGAGCCCATATTTCAGAAGACTCCTCTAGGAGTAAGCACATTGAGCCAACTATGATACAATGTCTTAGAAATCTCTCAAAGTTCTGCAGGTCTACTGTGTGAAACAATCTGGCGGCATCACTGCCTGGTTTGGTAATTTGAGTGTCTAGAAATGCAGAAGTCTAAAGAAGGTAGCAAACGTAGCCAAGTCCATCACAGGCTCCGACTCCCATCCATTGAAGACCTCTATATGAAGTGTTGCCTCAGGAAGGCAGCCAACATCATAAATGTCCCCCATCATCCTGACCTTAACCTCTGCTACCTTTGGGAAGAAGGTGCTGAAGTCTAACCCCAAGTGCTTCAAGGTTAAGAACAATTTATTTTTAACATCAAGTAGGCTCCTGAATGTTGCCTTGCTAAACTGATCTTGAAAAGCTTTGATACTACACAAAGGACTGTCTGCATTATTGTAACACCACTTTTCTTGCAGAATAATAGTTGTAAATATTTATTATTATCTATCGTTTGTGTTATCTTTTTAAATTAATTTAATTTACGCTATTGGTTTTTACAAAGTACCTGTTTAGCAGCAACAGTAAGAATTTTTTGGTGCATGGGCATATTGTTTTATATATGCGACAAGCTCATTATGTTTATTAAAGTTAATAAGTTATATTCAAGTCACACATGCCAGCAATGATCATTTAAAACAATAATGTGAATATGGAAGTAATTTCTTTTTTGTAATTATTGTAAAGATACAACCGTGTCTGCCTGTCCCGCATCGGACTTGTCAGCCACAAACGAGCCTGCAGCTGACGTGGACTTTTTACCCCCTCCATAAATCTTCGTCCGCGAAGCCAAGCCAAAGAGAAAGACTACTAAATACATTCAAACATAGATCAAAAACACTTGTTTAAGTCATGTAATGTGAGTCTGTGTGGGAATCCATATTAATTTTTGTGCACTCACCATACAGTTGATATTGATACCAACAGGATTACATCACAAGGTTGCTTCATTATCTAAAAATGCCCCCAAAAGAAATAATCACATCTTTCTTAATTTGCTTGCAGACATACATGTAATACACATATAAAATACAGAAAAGTAGTCAAAAGTCTAATATTTACCTCAAAGCCATAAAACTATTGCTTCAACCATTCAGACATCTGTGACTTGACCTCACTGTTAAATCTCACATTTTGTAGCCCAGTGAATATCATAGTAGCCTTTCTTTACCGACAATCAAACCTGTTCCTTAACAGAAAAATGGGCTCCATCATCAACAATAAAGGGCTCAAAATTTTCTGTGTACCACGGAGAGCATTGTGGCTGGTTGCATCACTGTGTGGTGTGGAAATGGAAGTGCACAGGACAGGAAAAAAAACTCCAAAAAGTTGTTAACTCAGCCAGTGACATCACCAGCCTTCATTCTATTTAGGACATCTACAAAAGCCAGTGTCTTTAGAAAGCAGCCTCTCTCTTCAAGGACCCCACCACCCAGGCCAATCCCTCTTAACACTGGTATTATCGGGAAAAAGATACAGAAGCCTAAAGTCGAGCACTCAGTGGTACAGGGACAGCTTATCCCCCTCTGCCATCAGATTTATAAATGGATAATGAACCACAGAACACTGATTTTTCTCTTATTCCATGAGTTATTTTTGAAATGTAATTTATAGCAATATTTGCACCATGCTGTTGCAAAACAACACATTTTGTGACCTGCTCATGACAATAAATTCTGATCCTGAAAGAGTTTCTCTCCCCACCCCACCCCAGTTTAAAATATTTAATTGACTCCATTAAAGTATGACTTTGGACTGCAATATCTGAAATTACACGTAGCTTCTCTTTGTGTAATAACCTCCTCATGCAACAAAAGTTGCTTTACCTGCTCTCTTAATGTACAGTTATTATTTTGCAGAGTACTTGTTTGCAAAGTGATTAACATTTCTGCATGTTACATATTTTACCTAATGCAGTGCCCAATTCTCTCCCATCATTACAACAGGTCAATAAAAGATGCCATCCTGCTGGTCCTCCACTCACCTAGACCACGAGAACACCTATATCAGTTAATTGATTAAAGCTTGATGTTTAATATTGTCATACGGCAAGTCGAATAATAAAACGGAGTGTTCATCTCTTTGCAAATGGATCCCCAATTTCCTCACTGTCAATCCAGCTTCCCCACCTTCTCGCTTACAATCAACACAGTGGCACTTCAAGACTGCATGCTTAGTCCCTGGCTGTTTTCTTTCCATACCCTTGATTGCTAAGCCAAGTTCACTTACAACACCATCATTGTTAGCTGATGGGTAATAATGAGTTTGAACATGGGATAGAGATTGAAATCTGCTTATGTCATGGCGGAACAACAATCGTATCAACATCGGCAAGACTGAGGAACTTGCTGTGGACATCAGAAATGGGAGGCCGATTGACCATGCACCTGTTTTCATGAGTAGGATTGTGGTGGAGAGGGTTTGTTTTTTAAAGTTCTTGCAAATCCACATTTCAGAAGACCTCTGCTGAAGCCAGCACATTGAGGCAACTGTGAAGAAAACACATGAATGTCTCTACTTCCTAAGAAGTATGAGGAGATTTGGACTGTTGATGAATACTCTTTCAAATTTCTTCAGGTGTACTGTGGAAAATACTATGTACAGTACAACTCCGATTATCCGAAATCGGATTCTCCGAAATCCTCATTTATCTGAATTTTTTTTTAAAATGTGGATAAATGAAGATGTCTGAAACAAATTGGAAATTCTTGTTTATCCAAAATTTTTCCAGAGCCAAACTGACTGGGGACATCAGGCTGCCGGCAGGAACGCAGACCTCGAGATGCCAAGAGGAGTGGGACCCCAGTAGGGAGGTGTTGGTGATTGGTAGCAGCCACCATTTTTTTTGGTGAAGAATAACCATTATTTTAATACTCAAAAAGCCTTCCCTTGTTGTATTTTAAACACTGTTACAAGTGATTTGATGTTGCTACTGGACTTTTTTTTTAAATGACCAATTCTCCAAATTGGTCAATATCTTCCTTGACCATTTCAGATAATTGGAGTTGTACTGTACTGATTGGTTGTGTGAGAGATGGGAAAATTGACCTAAAATTATGAACATGGAAGAAACTAAAGTTCATCAGTAAAATGGCTGAAACCAGTTCAAACAGGATAAGTTTGGGGCTTAGGATGCAGGAAAGCAGAGTCAGCACGATTAACATAAGAATCTTCTAGTCTTTGTGACAAGACCATAGGACTAAGATAAGGAATGGTAAGGTACAATAGAATGTAGGAAGTTGAGGTAGTCTGGATCAGATAAGGGTCTCCTAGCCCTGGACAGAAGTACCAAGTCATACATTTCTAATTAGCTAACCATACACAGATTTATACATATGAAATTAGCCAACCCTAGATAGAATGAGTCAACTCTGCATATCAAGAGACTGTAGCCCCGAGAATCAGGAAGGTGTGAATAAGGACAATGACATGAAGGGACACCGACAGGATACCCCCCCCCTGGTTCTCCAAGTATACTGAAATTGCACGTAGGCAGGCAGGATTGCCTAATGCCAAACCTCTCCAGCAGGAGGCAGAAGAATGTAAGGGGGAGGGTATTCCTACACTGAAATCAACTGTATAAAAGTTGGGTGAGCCCCAGTGTGTGTGTGTATTCCCAGGGTAAGGGGAAGCACCCAACTTTGCATTGTTGTAGTAATAAATGTTCTTTGTTCTCAATTTTTGTCTCGAGCAATTTCTTTAAAGGTACTTTAATTCCTAACAGTTGCATCGTGGTTTGGAAGCTCGAGTGCCCAGGAATGTAGAAGGCTGCAGAAAGTGGCAAACATAGCCAGATCCATTATATGCACTAACCTCCTGTACATTGAAAATATTTATGGTAGGGTGCTGTCTGAAGAAGGTGGCCAACATCATAAAGGGCCCCCATCACTCTGGTCACACTTCTCATTGCTTTTGCTGTTGGTGTGGACCCAGAGCAGGGAGAGGAGGCATAGCCTTTTCCGCCGGATTTTACCACCCAGTCCAACTTTCTATGGCTCCATGCAATCTTTAAATGGCCTCTTAAAAGAGCTATGGTGGCTTATTTTAAAATCTTGCCACTGTGGGACTTGAGCCCAAGTTAATGGCACGTGTCTCCGGCAGCATCCTCGAGGGGTTACATATTCTGGGGAAGTAGGGGACTGGGTCAAGGCATTCCCCCCCCCAGTTTGAAAAGAAACAGTAGAGATGACCCTACACGACGGTGACTACAGCAGCAGACCCGTGAGAGATTTTGCGGCTCAAGAACACACAGGGGGGTGGGTTTTTAGTGGCTTGAGACAAGGAACCATGCAGGCTGTGGACTGCTGGCAACTGTGGTCAAAGGACTCATTCCAGACTGCTAGAAATTGGCTCGAGACTGGCTGAAGGATCGGAACCCAGAATGTGAGAGAGTGCCAAGGGTCTTGAAGGCTTCCTGATCATGATGGAGATTTGGATCTGCTGCTTAGGTGGCTGATGGTTTGGACTGAACTCTGTGGCTGCAGAGGCTGTGGGAGTGCTGGAGGAAATTCCATGGATGCTCAGTGGCCCTGGGGGAGACTCTTTTCCGCATCTCTCTCTCTGCCTGTAAGGGGGTGCCAGGGCAGACTAAAGTCAATTTCATGTATGTTTCATTACATGACAACAAAGAACACATATATCTTTCTTTTACACTCAGTTTGTCCTCCCATTCAAGTTCAACTTATTCAAAGGCCATAGCCAAATGCAGCATGGTGGCACTGAAGACCCGCTCTCATGAGAGGTTGACCACCACTGCCATCGGCACTATTTTACATTGATCTCCCCCTGCTTTCCACCGCAAAAGTTCAATCAACCCCTCCACCCCCACAAACAGCATTATTGACCCCCTGGCATTTATTGACCCCTTAGATAGACCTATCAACACCCAGTAGTAGATATTGACTGGTTTTGGAGACCCCTGTCCTAACCCTAACTATAAATTACAGCCACCAAAAGATCTCTCTGTATCATTGAAATGTCACTTTTTTTCCTTACACTAACTGTGAATATTTATTTATCCATCCTTTTACATTTTCTCTTTTCTGTCTTGGTTTATCATGGTAATTTAATTTATACAATTGCAGTTGGTATATCTTAAGTATCTGTGTGGCTGCACCAAGTAAGAATTTTGGTGCGTTTGTACATTGTACAAACTCTTATCTCTACCACCATTCTACTCCTTGGTGTCCTTGGGTTTTCTTTAGACTTACAGCTTTATTCTCCATCATTCCCAAAAATGTCCTTGGGGGTTAAAAATTGCACTTGCCATCTATACTGTTGACTAACTTGAAGATGAACTTCAATGCTTCCTGCCATAAAACAAATCTCATGTTTTCTCTGAGATTTGGTGAGTCGGTTCAATTAATTCTATCTGTACCCCCAAGTCTGCAGTTCCAAATGCCAGCCTGTCCCAAGTATTCCAGAGTAATCACGCAACATTCACCGCCTTTGACGAGCTCTTGCAATCATATTCTGGAGTTATCATACAATTCACCAGTATGTTCCCCTCTTAAAACCTATTGAAGGATGTGTCTTTCACCGTCATCAGTACTGAGAAAAGGTTCACAATAGAGCTACAATCCTGCATTTATACTGCTCTTTGACCCAGTTTCCCAAGCGGAGACCAGTGGATTCAAAGTTCAAATTTATTGTAGAAGAACATGCTTGATTTCATATACAACCCTGAGATTTTTCCTGTGGGCCAGGCAGAAAATTTCTACTTATTGGTAGTGCAAAAAACTATGATCAAGAAAAGATATGCAAACAAAAGAGAGAAATGTAAACAAAGAAAGAAATGCAAACAAACTGCAATATAGAGAATAAATACTCAATAATAAATAATGTGCAAAGTGAGAGTCCTTAAATGAGTCTCTGAATTAGTTTGTTGTTTGTTGTAGTCTGATGGTGGAAGGGTAGCAACTGTTCTCGAACCTTGTGCTACGAGTTCTGAGGCACCGATACCTCTTTCCTGATGGCAGCAGCAAGAACAGAGCACGTCCTCGGTGGTGTGGATCCTTGATGATTGCTGCAGCACTCCGATGCCAGTGTTCCAATATAGATTTTCTCATTGGTGGGGAGGGTTTTGCTTGTGATGTCATGGCCTGTGTCCATTACCTTTTTCAGGGCTATGAGATGCAACCGGTCAGCACACTTTCCACTATACACATGTTGAAGTTTGCTAAGGTTTTCAATATCATACCAAATCTCCACAATCTCCTTAAAAAGTTGGGTCCAGGAAAAGTCCTCCAAAATAATACCTCCCAGGAATTTAAATTTGTTTGACTCATTTCCCCCTCCCCCCCCTCCACTTTATACAACCCACCACTGAGCTACTGCATCACAGTTCCGGCAGTCTGGGTTTAATCCTGACTTCTGGTCCTGTCAGGGAGGTTTACATGTTCTTCATGTAACTGCATGGGTTTCATCTCTAAGTTTTCATTTTGTATCTGTGATGATATGACCACCAGCCTAATGCAGGGGATGGCCTCAGTACCTGCAGGAACACCACCTTGGGGCTGACTGCACCTGGCCGGCTGTCAATCAGCTGATCCGCATATAGACCTGAGCCAGTCACATGGGAGCCACCAAAACATGAACTTGTGTTCAGATTTTTACCTGAATAAAGCCTGTTGTACAGTCTTTGAGTTTTGTGTTTGTTTGCTGCTACCTCGGTGCACCACAGTATCACAAATCAAAAATGTGCAGGTTGAGAAATTAAATTGGCCACTGTAAATTCTCATTGGTGTGTGTAGGAACAGAACAATAAGGTGGGTGTGGGCATGTGCGAACATTAGGGTTTATGTTAGATTAATGTAAATGGATGCTTGACTAGCAATGGTGGGACAGGGACTGTTTCTGTGCTGAATGTCATGCTTCCACCACGAGCACTGCCAGAGGTCCCTCTGCCTGGACTTGTTTCATCTTTTTCAGTTTCATCACCAGAGGACAGTTCTTCCAAGTACATTCATTATCCTTTCGTTTCCTGCAACATATCGATCATGTGATAGAGAACTTGTTGAAACTTTCAAGGACACAATTACGTTTTCCACTAACTTTCAAACAACATGCCCAGCTCCAAGATTTTCATCCAAAGTTGTGGTCATACTTCACTATGGCATCAGTGAGCTGGCACCAGGGAGGCAGCAAACCATTCCTTGAGTCTATCCCCTGGTACTAAGTCCTCCCTTGCTTTTCTCAACTGATCCCATACTTCTGGCCCTCACTGCGCTCCCTTGAGGAACCAACAACCTCATCAATAGCTAAAAAGGAAAATCTGTTCGTGAGCTGTATTTGCCAAGCAAATACTGTTGCCATGTTCAGAGAGGAATCATGCTTGAGTTTGTTTTCTTAATTGAAGCCGAGTTTTAAGATGTTACTGTGATCAAAGCCTCAAAAACAAAGCACTGTAAAAAGATCTTCCTGAATTTAATGTATCGTTGCTATTTTACTCTGAATAAAAGCCGGTTTCTCTTTTACCACAAATATTTACACCTAGAATTAAAGATGAATCAAACACTGTGTTTACGTGTGCATACAAGTTTAAACATCTGCAATCAAAAGTAGAGGTGGAACTGTGAGAAATGAGGGACAAATGGTGGCAGAGAAAAGCTGAGGTGAAGGAACACTAAGCAAACAGGCCACCAGAGAGATTTTCAGTCCCATAAGTCAGTTTATAGTCCTTCTAAATCAGGATGGTCCCCCTTGCTGTCATCAGATGGGTCGAACCTGATCAAAGAGCAGGAAGGACTGAAAAACCAATGAGTTGAATACTTTTCTGACCTACTCAATAGGCCGTCCACTGTTGGTCCTTATGTCTTACAGCACATCCCTCAGCAGCCAGTCTTGGATGATCGAGACCGTCATCCTCTACTGATGAGATCAATAAAGTGATCTCACAGATGAATTCAAATAAAGCAACAGGGGAGGATGGTATTCCTGCTGAGATCTACAAAGCTCTATGCCCAGCAGCATTACAAACATTCCAAGACACCCTGGAAGACATCTGGATCGCAGAGGAGATGCTTGACAACTTCTGCAAGGCCTTATTGTGGCTCTCTACAAAAATAATGGCAGCGCATCAAACTGTGGAAACAACACGAGTATCTCACTGCTGTCCATTGCAGGCAAGATTTTCACCTGCATCCTCCTGAACAGACTTGTCACTGTCTCTGAAATGAATCTCCTGGAGGCGCAGTGTGGCTTTCGACCACATCAAAGTACAGTGGACAAGATATTTGCTATGAGGTGAGTTCCAGAGAAGTACATCAAACAGAACAAGCCTCTTTATTCTGTCTTCATTACCTGACAAAGGTATTTGACACTGTAAACAGGGAGGCTCTCTGGATCATCCTGAGATGTTATGGATGCCCAAGGAAATTCATAAAGATGATTCAGCTGCTCCATAATGGAATGACAGGACAGGATCTCTGCATGGTGATACATCAGCAGCATTTGGTAAAGCAGGGTTGTTCTTCACTTGCATGTTGTCACGTCCTGTCCAAGGTCTGGAGGAGGGAGTGTACATCAGGTACTGACTGGATGGCTCCGTCTTTGACCTTCGCCGTTTGAATGCACGGATGAAGTGCCTCTGCAGGGTCATTCAAGAAACCCTTTGTGCTGATGATTGTCCGCTCTTGGTGCACAAAGTTAGTGATCTACAGTTAATCTCAGATACTTCTACACTCTTTGCCTGACTGTCAACTTGAACATGACTGAAGTACTCCATCAGTCTGTGCCAAACACTGACACCATAGAACCAACAATCACTGTTGACGACACCCAACTGACAAATGTATACAGCTTCAAATACTTGGGGAGCATCATCTTGAGTGATGGGTCTTTGGAAAAAAAAATTGACTCCAGGATCAACAAGACTAGCCAGGCTCTGTGGAGGCTGTGTAGCAGAGTGCTCAATCAACATAATGTTCGCATCTCCACAAAGCTGGAAGTCTACAGAGCTGTGGTCATCCCTTCTCTCCTATATGGATGTTAGACCTAGACTTGGTACCAGCATCACATCAAACAACTGGAGAAATTCCACTTGCACGCCATCCATTCCATCCTTGGCATGCATTAGCAAGACCCTATCTCCAACCTGGAGGTCTTGGGTCATGCAAAATCCACCAGCATCGAGTCCCTGATCATGAGAGCCCAGACGCGGTGAGTGGGACACATCATCAGAATGGACGGCCACCATATGCCTTAACAACTGCTCTATAGTGAACTGAAGATCAGAATGAGTCCTCAAGGTCCTCCATTCAAGCACTATAAATATGCTGTGAAGGAAACCCTAGGCTACTGTGGCATCCTGCCAAGAGAGCTAGAAGCTGTGGCTGCTGACAGGTTCCATTGACAAGCCCTGTGTGATGAAGCCTACACTAGTTTAGAAGACGGGCACTGCCAAAAACTGGTGGAAGGCCATGAATGGCAGCCACAGTTGTTACAACAATGGACCTCCAATGCCCCCATTGTGCTCGTCTTTGTGCTTCCAGATTGGGACTGCAAAGCCACCTTCGTATCCACAGATGAACTGCACAACAACGTATCTTCTTCGAACTGAAGGACAGCCAATAATCATTTTTTTTTAAACTTATTTTATAGTAATTCTCACTTTTAACAGAATTTGAAATAGCTTGGATCAAGCTAAGAAATAGTCAAGGGCAGAAAACAGCACTGGAGTTATTTATACTGTAGGCCTAAAAACACACCAAAATGCTGGAGGAACTTAGCCGGTGTTTACAGTGTCCATAAAAAGCAAAGATATATATTGCTGATGTTTTGGCCATGAGCTCTTCTTCAAGGAACAAGCAGAATTCATTATTTATAGGCCACCAAATAGCAGTAATACTGGGCATCGCATTACACTGTAAATTAAAGGAGCTAATAATAGGCAGTGCAATAATTCTGGAGTTTGCTCTACCAACAATGGACAAAATCAAATTAGCAATCATAAGACTAATTCATGGAATGTATGCAAGGTGTATTTCAAGTTCAGTACATTGAGGATCTAGCAAGCGAAAATGGAATACCCACACTCCTGTTCGGCTCCGAATCATGGGTCCTCTACCGGCACCACCTACGGCTCCTAGAACGCTTCCACCAGCGTTGTCTCCGCTCCATCCTCAACATCCATTGGAGCGCTTTCATCCCTAACGTCGAAGTACTCGAGATGGCAGAGGTCGACAGCATCGAGTCCACGCTGCTGAAGATCCAGCTGCGCTGGATGGGTCACGTCTCCAGAATGGAGGACCATCGCCTTCCCAAGATCGTGTTATATGGCGAGCTCTCCACTGGCCACCGTGACAGAGGTGCACCAAAGAAAAGGTACAAGGACTGCCTAAAGAAATCTCTTGGTGCCTGCCACATTGACCACCGCCAGTGGGCTGATAACGCCTCAAACCGTGCATCTTGGCGCCTCACAGTTTGGCGGGCAGCAACCTCCTTTGAAGAAGACCGCAGAGCCCACCTCACTGACAAAAGGCAAAGGAGGAAAAACCCAACACCCAACCCCAACCAACCAATTTTCCCCTGCAACCGCTGCAACCGTGTCTGCCTGTCCCGCATCGGACTTGTCAGCCACAAACGAGCCTGCAGCTGACGTGGACTTTTTACCCCCTCCATAAATCTTCGTCCGCGAAGCCAAGCCAAAGAAGAAGAAAAGAAGAAGACATTGAGGATCTAGCAAGCGAAAATGGAATTTCAGTACTTGTGAAATGAGATAGGGCTGATTATTAATATTTTTGTAAAGGAGCCTTTTGAGAAGAGTGACGTGTAATAACTCTTACAATGAAATGAATAAAAATGTTGTTCGATCTGAAACTAAAAGAAGTATAAAGTTATCAGGTTCTTGTGGTTGACTGGAAGAACACATTGAAATATATGAAAGTAGACAGTCTATTATTATTTAAAGAAATAATGCGCAATTTATCCATGGTTGACTAAGAAATATCAAAGATAATATTAAATCAAACGAAGAGGCTAATGGAGTTTCCAGAAGCAGCAGGAGGCCTGAGGATGGGAAAATTTGTACAATGAGGCAAAGGAGGACCAAGAAATTGATTTAAATAAAAAGCAGGTCAGGATATGAAAGTAAACTAACGAGAAACTTAAGAATGGATTGTAAAAAGGAAAAGACAAACAAGGGCAGCTGTAGTGACAAAGACAGGAAAATTTACAACGGAATAGCAAATGGAAGATGAATCAAGCATCTACTTTGTGCCTGTCATTACAGAAGAAGAAACAACTCTCAATAATTGCAGGAAATGATTGACTGGAAAATTCAGAGGTGCTATATTTCATTCTCTTTTGTTTGTTTTTTTTTTAGTTTTTCATATAATACTTTGGCCTGAACATTACATGTGTTATTAAATTAAAAGTCAACTCGTCACAAATATACTGACTTTTGACAGATTTCAGAACTTGATCCACTATTGTTGGCCAAAAGATCTGAAATTTTCCATATATTTCATGTAAAAGTGGACCCTAGTCTCTCACCTTGGCTCCAGCTACCCTTAAGCCGAAGCTCCAGGCCCCTCAATGTCCCACCCCACCCCCAGGGAGGAGCTCCCGACACCTGGGTCACAAACACTTTTCTTGGCCCACAAGCCAGAGCTACAGACTATTCATTCGCAAACTCCCAGCTCTGTCCCAGCCACCTATTGGCCAGAACTCTCAACGCCTTGGTTGCAAGCTCGCACCTCGATCCTGGCCGTCCACAGACCGGAGCTCCCGATGCTTCCAATTTTGCAGATATCTTCCTTGTCCCAACCAGTGTCCCCACCTATTCCGTCACCAGTTCCTACAGGCCCCGCAAACCTGACACCTTGGATTCCCCTGTTACTGAAACCCACAGGTTCATCCCCCCACCATCACTCCTTACCCTTCCCTATCCCCACACCTCTCCCTACTCAACCCCTATTTCCTCCTTTGAACTCCCCCTTTCTCTCCCCCCCACCCCCACCCCTTTGTTTTTACTGAAGACTTTTGAGTTTACCACTTATAGATTTTGTTACTTGGTAAGATGTGTGTTTTGATGCACAGACTCTGTATTATTACTTTAATTTATTGTGTTTTTGTTCTTTATTCATTTAGAGATCATTTGGACCTCTGCTACTGATATCAAGGTTAAAACCTTGTGTTTTTACTTCTTAGTTAATTTTATGACTATCCCTTTAAGAAAACTTTTTATCCGTAGTATCATCACAGTTACCTCAATGTTATTTGTCATACGGGGACTTGCTTTCATTCTTCGAAGAACCATGGTCGAGACGTAAGCATCGAAATACTTAATCATCTTAAATTTGGTTTAACTGTTTAAAGAAGAATATACAGTATGCTTTATTTATGCAAGTTATGAAAATCTTCATACGAAGTTATGCAAAATGTTTATCCATTTATATCAACAAATTCAAGCTATTTACAGCTGCGTCTACAGAGTTTGATTTATTGGAGTAATAAGATAGTAATTCAGAATATTGTCTGTGCCGATGACATGTTTTGAAATTGGGAAATATGAAAGATTGGAAAGTGTCATCTACAACTGAAACGATATTTTGGATTCTAGTGTGAATTTTAGACCCTCAAAAGTAGTATCATTGGAATAGTCAACCACATAAATTTAATATTAAAAATTTGACTTTTACATGAATATTTACAGTAAATAAAATGTAAAACATTACGATCTAATTTTCCCACTTTCCCTATGATTCCTGCAATTGCTCATTTCTTTCACAGGATGTCACTGTGAGATCAATGATTATTTTCCATATTGACAATCTACAGACTGAGATGAATAATTTTGGTTGAAGTAACTATTACAATATTAGGCTTAAATCAGGGGTAATTTCTTTGTCCCTCAGTTAAACAATTGTGGATGTATGCCTTGCGCTAAAGATTCTGCCATCTTTTGCAGAACTGAAATCAAAGGCTTACCCTTTAAATGTTATGTTCAGACTAATTACAGTACTATTGAAGGTAGTACAGGGCAGAACTAACCCTGGTCAATTCTAAACCCAATATGATGTAGAGCTATTCTACTGCCATGCCAGTACCTGATACACGCTCACACTCCTGAAGAAGGCCTCAAGCCCAAATGCCAACTGGATTTTACTTCCTATGAATGCTGCCTGATCTGCTGAGTTTCTCCAGCACTTTTGCACTTGATCCCAGCATCTGCATAGTTTTGGTTTACCATCTTTTCCCTAGACTGAAGATCCTTCTCCTGTGTCCAGAATTCCTTATCCATCTGGCTCCATGCTTGGCATTATCTGGTACAATTCACTCCCAGCAGCTGATGGAGCATTGACCACCTTTCTATTTTTTCCATTCCTCATTCATTCTAACACTTATGAGCTTGTATCACTCTAATCATCAAAGCTGACAAAGGTGGTGTCATTGTGAACTGATCAGCTGTCAGATACATTCTCGTATTCATGATCCAGAACATGAACCCACAACTGAAGATAAGGCCATTGTCTCCCAGATAGACTCTCTGGGAGGTCTTCACCACAGCTTCCTGCCCTGTAATGGCCCAGCTCTGCACAGCCAATTTCTACTTCCTGCTTAAGATTGACAGGACTGTCTAGGCAGACACATTGTTTCAGCCTACTCTTGCTTATCTAAGGTTATATATATTTATACCCTAGTCCAGACAGTTCCCACTTACATTCACGGTTCTTCTGATGCCCTCTGCTACTTTGGCTATTTCCAATTCCCTGATCGCAAAATGGTTCAGCTTCACTTTGGATGTGCAATGCCTCTGCACTGCTATCCCACAGTACAGTAACAGGCCATTTTGGCCTACGAGTCTGTGCTGCCCAATTTACACCCCATTAACTTACACCCCCAGTACATTTTGAAGAGTGGGAGGAAACCGGTGCCACCGGAGAAAACCCACACAGTCACGGGGAGAACATGAGAACTCCTTATAGACAGCATGGGATTCGAACCCCGGTATGGTCCCAATCACTGGTGCTGTAAAGGTGTTGCACTAACCGCTATGTCAACCGTGCTTCCCTCAAAGTCAAATGTCAAAATCCCTCACCACAAGAACTTTGAAATAGGCAGCAAGCCCTTGTTTGTTGATATAGGAGCCTACCCATCTAATCCTTCATGCACATCCAAAGTCTCTGTCCCACTGCATGCTGCCATCAAGATGTTCACCCACCTCTTTCTGAAGTTTGTATTTGCCAAAGAGGCTTGCATTCATCTTTTTGAGGTATGTCAAGCACAGCTGCCTCATACAAGATTCTGTGCTCTAAGTGCTGTTCTATGTAAGTACCCTAAAATAAACAGATTTAAACAGAAAGTCGACAGAAGATGGGTTGTAGTGCAACACATAGAAGTGTATGAGAAACTCAGCAGGTCACACAGCATCTATAGGGCTGTGTTCTTAGTTCCCTGTGCTACTCACTTTACACCTATGGCTGTGTGGCTTGGTTTGACAACACCACAAATTCACTGACAATAACACAGTAGTGGGTTGTATAAAAAGGAGCAATGGGTCAGCATACAGGAGGGAGATTGAAAACTTGGCTGAATGGTGTATTAACCTCGCACTCAATATCACCAAAACCAAGGAGTTGTTTGTAGACTTTAGGAATGGAAGATCAGGGGTGTATGACCCGGTGATCATTGGGGGACCAGAGGTGGAGAGAGTGAGCAGAGGACTGGGATGTTTTTAAAAGTTTACAGAAGGCAAGAAAGGGGTCATTAGAAATAAAAAGACAAACTTTGAAAGGAAGCTAGCAAATAACATCAAAAGGATACTAAAAGCTTTTTTAGGTACATTCTTTGGCTTGGCTTCGCGGACGAAGATTTATGGAGGGGGTAAAAGTCCACGTCAGCTGCAGGCTCGTTTGTGGCTGACAAGTCCGATGCGGGACAGGCAGACACGGTTGCAGCGGCTGCAGGGGAAAAATGGTTGGTTGGGGTTGGGTGTTGGATTTTTCCTCCTTTGCCTTTTGTCAGTGAGGTGGGCTCTGCGGTCTTCTTCAAAGGAGGTTGCTGCCCGCCAAACTGTGAGGCGCCGAGATGCACGGTTTGAGGCGATATCAGCCCACTGGCGGTGGTCAATGTGGCAGGCACCAAGAGATTTCTTTAGGCAGTCCTTGTACCTTTTCTTTGGTGCACCTCTGTCACGGTGGCTAGTGGAGAGCTCGCCATATAACACGATCTTGGGAAGGCGATGGTCCTCCATTCTGGAGACGTGACCCACCCAGCGCAGCTGGATCTTCAGCAGCGTGGACTCGATGCTGTCGACCTCTGCCATCTCGAGTACTTCGACGTTAGGGATGAAAGCGCTCCAATGGATGTTGAGGATGGAGCGGAGACAATGCTGGTGGAAGCGTTCTAGGAGCCGTAGGTGATGCCGGTAGAGGACCCATGATTCGGAGCCGAACAGGAGTGTGGGTATGACAACGGCTCTGTATACGCTTATCTTTGTGAGGTTTTTCAGTTGGTTGTTTTTCCAGACTCTTTTGTGCAGTCTTCCAAAGGCGCTATTTGCCTTGGCGAGTCTGTTGTCTATCTCATTGTCGATCCTTGCATCTGATGAAATGGTGCAGCCGAGATCGGTAAACTGGTACATTAAGAATTTAAAAAAAGGCAAAAGTAGATATAGGATCTGGAAAATGATGCTGATAAATTGTAATAGGAGGTGGAGACAAGGAGATGGCAGAGCAACTAAATTACTATTTTACATCAGTCTTCATCGTGGAAGGCACTCCTCTATGATTCCCAGAATCATCCTTGTGAACCTCCTCTGAACCCTCTCCAACACCAGCACATCCTTTCTTAAATGAGGAGCCCAAATCTGTTCACAGTATTACTGCACTGCAATGTAAGAATGCTTTAAAAGCTCAATCAATTTTACACTGGTTCCGATGGTCCAAAGGGGCTTCCTCGACAACTCAGCAGTCTCCAGATTTAGAGCATTATCCCGGACTTACTCCAGATGGCTCTGTACAACAAGTTTGCAATCTGTGCAGAAGACTTGCTCGTCCTCCTGTTCATCAAAAGGAAATAAAATGTTCCTGCTGTAATTTGTACAGAAAGCATCAGTGACCACTCTCACACATCATTGTCATGTGTGGTATCTCAAGAATCAATCAAAAAGGAGGCAACTGGACGAAAATAGGAGCCACTGTCGCCATGGTAGCTGTGGGAATTGCTGTCCATTGGCAGCTGTTACAGATGCAGCACTCAGAACCTCTCATCTGAATCTTATGTACTGGTCCTACTGGATGAGTTATGTGAGGATAATGAGAACTATTTTGTAACTGCGTAAGAATACATCCTTCTCACTGTAGTAATAGTAATGAACCACTGTGGGGCATATGTGAGAGTGTGAGCAATTCCCTGAAATGGTGGAAGGCATCAGTAAGTAAAGTCTCTTTTGTTATTTGAATCTTGCTTCTCTTAGTTATTTAAGAAGCCTCCAAAGTAACACAGAGACTTAACATGGTGGCAGCGGTGGGATTTCATTTGCGTCCTTGTAGCTTTGAAGGTTCTGGCTGTGTCTATAACTTCGGCCATCTTCAAGCTATCCTTCCCTATAAGTTACACTCCCTCATATTAGTTGATCAACTAATCTTTCCTTTATATCTTTAAATCTGCATTTTGCAGCAACAATGGTTGCAACTCTGTTATTTAAGAAGCCTTTCAAGTGACACAGAGAATAACAAACAACTTATGAATCCTTTCTGAATCCCATTCTGTCAGTTGAAGGGTTTTGCCTTACCTTGCTTGTCTTTGCTTTAATTACTTGGCCTTGTTAATTTTCTAGAGGAAGCCCTCCTAGCCCTCATGTACCGGGAAATAATCTTTTCAGCAAACTATTTTCATTGGTAGTATGTGCTACAGACCATTGCCTGAAGCCAACTGCAGCCAAGATTCAGAAAAGAATTGCAGCTGTGTCAGAAGAAGCCATCCAAAAACAGATCTGTAAATGCTTCACAATCTCTTTAAGTGATGGCTAATGGAATTTAATGTTATGTGAATCAAAGTAATCTGATGCACTTAGGATCAATGTGACCTAATTTCTCCTGAATTAAGAACGATGTAACTCATGTGCTTGGAGAACAGCTCATCCACACCTTATTATGTGGTGCCCTGTCACTGGTTCTGCACTGAAGCAGGGTTGTCACCCTGTTCTGATAGTAATGGTTCGGGAGCAGCTATAATCTCATTGAATAATATGCAAACTTAAATGGGGTTTAGGAAACTGTTTCAGAGTAGCCTTATCTCAATCATCAGCTGTGGGCATGTGAATCCCTTGACCAAGAAAATGTGCAGTCTATTTTCCATTGGAAGTGTTAGCATGCACTGTAGTTTTTTAGAATTGTAGTTGATGGTATAGTGCAGCCATTCGCAACAGGGGCCCTGTGGCAAACATTTAAGTAAGAGCTTGTTTTCCCCTCATGCAACATAAATATCTTTTGTTTTTTTGTGTGTACTCAGTTGGAGAGAAGTACAGAAGAAAACTATAATTTGAATGCTTCACAGGAAAGGGAGGAGTGGGGGGTGGGTTGAAAAACTTTGAGCAGATTCTTAAGGGAGCCATAGCCTAAATAAGGTTGAAAAGAGCTGGTATAGAGCATTCCGTCTACCCCTTCTTTCTCACTAGAGTTAGGGCACCTGAGTTTAAAAAGAAAGTCTATGTTATAAGACCATAAGACAAAGGAGCAGTAATAGGCTATTCAGCCCATTGAGTCTGATCATGAGCTGATCCATTTTCCTACTCAACCCCACTGCCCGGCTTTCTCCCCATGTCCTTTGATCTGTTAAATACATCCAATGACCTAGCCTCCATACCCAACTGTGGTGACAAATTCCATAGATTTACCACTCTCTGGGAAAAGAAAATCCTCTGCTTCTCTGCTCTAAGCAGGTACCCTTCAATCCTGAGGTTGTGCCTTCTTGACTTCGACTCTCCCACCATAGGAAACAATTTTTCTACATCTAATCTATCCATGCATTTCAGCATTTGAAATCTTTCAAGTTCATTACCATCAAATTGTGCAGATACAAGCTGATGAAACAGCATTCTCTGGTCCTCAGTGAAAAAACATACAGACATAACATACATACAGATAAGCGATACATATGCAGTACATACACATACAAATAAATAAATATTGTTCAATAAATAGTAGAGTCTCAGAGGCTTGGTATGAGTAATTCATTAGTCGCTCAGCAGTCTCACTGCCCGTGAAAAATAGCTGTTTCTCAGCCTGGAGATTCTAGTTCTGATATTTTACAATGGGAGTAGCTGGAATATGCTGCATGCAGGGTGGAAGGGGTCCTCAACAATTTTGCACGCCCACGTCAGAAAACAATCCCTGTGGATCATATTAATGGGAGGGAGACACCAGTGATCATCTCTGCCACTCTTATGGTCCTGTGGACTGATCTCCAATCTAATGCCCTACAGCAACTGTTCTACTGTGTGATGCAACCAGCCAGCATGCTCTTGATAAAGCTCCTGTAGAGAGTTAACAGGATGGTGACTGGTTTCCTTGCCCGCCTCAGTCTTCTCAGGAAATGCAGTTGCTGTTGCACTTTCCTGACAAGTGAGGAGATGTGTGTCCAGGATGGGTATTCTTAAAGGGACTCTGAGTAGCTTGGTCCTCTCCATGCTCTCTACTACTGAGCTATTAATGTGTAGTGGAGTGTGGTCAAACCTGGTCCTCCTGAAGACCACAATCATCTCCTTCATCTTACCTACAGGTCATAGGTTGAGAATCAGGTTGTTATTATCAGGTCATAGCATGTGATTTTCTACCTCTTCTCTGTAGTACAACTCATCATTGTTGCTGCTGAGGCCAAATACTGTCAAGTCATCTGCAAACTTGATGTCACTGATGGATCTGGTGACACAGCCGTGGATCAGTTGCATAAACAGGAACGGCTGAACACACAGCTAGTGCTCAGTGTGACAGAGCTCGACTTTCTGCTGCTGACCAGGACAGACTGCCACCTTTCCATTAGGTAGTCAGAATTCAGTTACAGAGAGGAGTATTAAATCCCAGTGAGCACAGCTTCTCCACCAACCTCTGGAGAATGATTGTATTAAACGCCGAGCTGAAGCCAATGAACAACATCCTCACATATGAGGCGGCATTCTCCAGATGGGGTCAGGACGGAGTGGAGGGAAAAGGTTACATCAACCTCAATGGAACAATTCCATCTGTATGTGAATTGAAATGGGTTTAGTGTCTCTTCTGATCCTTTTTCCCTTCAACTCATTGAAATTATTGCAATTTACTTCATTTACTTGCCAGTCTGATCAAATTCTAGCCAATTGTTGTTGCCCAGGGAAGCACTGAAGAGGGGTTGGCATAATGATGGAGTGGAAAGGATTGTTGTAGGAGAGTATGAAGAGGCAGAAGTGAAGCTGAGGTAAAGTGGAGGAGCAAGGGGAAGGATATGGAAAGTGAGTGACCTGGAAGATGAGAAAGTGGTTGGAAGAGTGGATGGGGGCCTGACAAACTCCTATAGAATACTGGGGACTGAGATGTCGGTGACTGTGGAAGTGGAAGTTGGGACAGAGTGTGATGGAAAGGGTAGTGGAGAGCTGAAGCAACAGAGAGTTGGAGAAAAGGGAGAAGAAGAGAATTAATAGAGGTTCTGTGTATTTATATGCTCAATCATTCTCCGGGGAGGAGTGTTATGATAATAAGAATGAGTTTATTGTGTTATACATTGCATAATGTACCTATGCACCAACATCCTTACTTGCTGCAACTGAACAGATATTTGTTCTAAATAACTATAAATAGTAAACAATTTAATTAAAAGGAGACAATAAATATATAATAATAAATATTCACATATTTCAAGTGCAAAATAAAATGACTTGCAAAAGTCCAGGCAGCCCTTTTATGCTGTTGGAACAGTCTATGAATAGGGTCATGGAGATTCCAGAGTCTGATAGCTGTTGGAACGAAACTGGCCAACATTTCCCATGCAACGTGTGGGATGTCATGGAACAAAAAATAGCCACTCACAAAAATGACAAATACTGAAACTCTCCAAATTGGTTCCGAAAGTAAATCATCCAAACCATTGGGGTTTTTAAAAAAAATACAAACTTCAAAGCATTCACATGATTTCACTACTTAAATAGAGTCAAATAAAACTACAACTATCTAACACATTTAAAAACTTTCAGGAAAATCTCATCGACAAAAATCAAATTGATACTTCCCAACATCCCTTTGCTGATCCAGAATCCTCCCCTGAAGTGAGGTGCATTTCTTACCACTCCATAGCACCTCAATGATATTGCCAGCTCTGTGACATTTGCATTCACTGTCAGCTATGCAGGGAGAGAAACTCTGGGCTATTATAAACTCTTTGAGACTTTCTCATTTAGTAATTAAAAAGTAAAATGGTCAGACTGTGAAAGGCTGAGTAAAAGTCAAGGTTAAAGGTTTAATGTTCTATCATGTGGTGCCATGGCTTTGAGCTGTCTTCCAATGAATTTTCATTAAAGTGTTTACCAAATATGAGGACAAAATACAAGACGTCATAATGGAAGATCTTATTGATCCAGGGATTACAGGGCCTATGCTCATTTTAGACCTGTGAGAGCAATGCCAAACAGGCTATTCTTCTACAAAACAGCCCTCATTCAGTGCTCTCAGATAAAGTCATTGCACCATTGCTGCATTTGGGATCCTTTGCCACACTTCAGTTTACTGCTCACCTCCTTGTAGTCAAATGCTTGAGCAGAAGCATTCATCTAGACCCATTTCAACCCTCCATCCCATTCCCTTGCTGACATATCTGTCCTTGATCTCATGCACTGCCAGACTGAGACCACCCGCAAACTGGAGGAACAATACCTCACCTTCTGACTGGGCTCCCTCCAACTGGATGCCATTAATATTGACTTCTCTGACTTTGTTAAAACCCCTCACCCTTTCTTCCCCCATCGCCTTTCCCTATCTCTGTCTCTTCATTCCATCAATGTTCGCACAACATGATGAAATCTTACCTCATCCCTCATCACATCCAATTAACACCTTTTGTTGGTCTGGATTCCTCCCCCAGCCGCATTGTCTGAATTCTGAAACTTTCTGAGATTTCCTGCTTCTGACTTATTCTGCTTATTCCTAGAAGAAGGGTTCAGGCCTGGACTATCAGCAATATATTTTCTATAGACACTGAAAAGACCAGCTTAGCTCCTCCAGCATTTCAGTGTGTTTCTTTATGCACCTATTCACCTGTTTAAGCATCCCAGTTGTGGCCTCACGAGCTGCATGAGATTGAAAGTAGTAAAAACACAGAAGTGCTGGAAGAACTCAGCAGGTCTCGCAATGTGAATGGGAGGTAAAGATATAGAACTGATGATTCAGGCTTCAAGGTATAACAAAAGCAGGCAGACATCTGAATAAAAAGGGTGGGGATGGGGGAAGGAAAGAACTGGGGAGGAGCATAGAACAATAGACAAAAGATGATAATTGGACAGATGCGAGGACAGGAGAGGAAAGGTTAGGCATTGATTGGGGAAGGGAGTGGCTCTGTGAATCCAGAGCTGGAGGAAAGGAGAGGGAGACATAACTAGAGGAAAGGAGAAATAGGGGAAAAGGTTGGGTGGGAGCCCACAGAAAGCAGAGAAGTGAATTTTAATGCCATCCAGTTGGAAGGTGCCTAGTCGGAAGATGAGATGTTATTCCTCTAATTTCTCAGTGTGGCAGTGCATGAGATCATGGACAGACAAGTCTGCATGGGACTGGGGTGGGGAATCGAAATAGGTGGCCACTGGGAAATCCCTGCTTTTGCAGCAGTCAGAGCTGAGATGCTCAATGAAGCGATCTCCCAGTCTCCACCCAGTCTCTCTGATGTTGAGGAGACCACGATGGGAGCATCGGATGCAGTAGATGACCCTAGTATATTCACAAGTGAAATGTTGCTTCACTTGGAAGGACTGTTTGGGATCCCAAATGGTGGTGGTAGAGGAGGTGTGGTTGTAAGTGGAGGATCTCCTGTAATCGCAGGGTTAGATGCCAAGGGGGTGATTGGTGGGAAGGGAGGAGTGGATGAGGGAGTCATGGTGGGAGCAGTCCCTGGGAAGGCAAAAAGAGAAGGAGAGGGGAAGAGGTGTCTGATGATGGGATCATGTACTAGGTGGTTGAAATGGTGGAGAATAATATGTTGGATGCAGACGCTAGTGGGGTGGTAAGTGAGGACAAGGGGAATCCTGTCCTTGTGTGCGTGGAAGCAGAGGGAGCCAGCGGAAATGTGCAGGTAATGGAGGTGTGGGCTGAGTTGATGGTAGTAGAGGGGAAGCCACATTTTTTTTGCAGAAGAGAGACTTCTGAGATGATCTGGCATTGAAGCCCTCAACCTAGGAGCAGATACAGCAGAGATGGAGGAATTGTGAGAAAGGAATGGAATCCTTACAGGAGACAGGGTGTGAAGAGGTGCAGTTGAGGTAGCTGAGGTAGTTGAGGTAGATGGGCTTGCAGAAAATGTTTGTTAAGAGTTTTTCTCCTGAGATGGAGATAGAGAGAGATCAAGAAGGAGAAGATTGTTGCAAGAGATGGACCAAGTGAATTTACGGACTGGGTGGGAATTGGCAGCAAAGTGGATGAAGTCAATGAGCTCATCATGGGTACACGAGGCAGTACCAATGTAGTCATCAATGTAGAGGAGGAAGAGTTTTTTAAAATATTTTTAAAATTTTTCTCACTTTGAACCATGTCAACCAAAATATGTACAAACGTTTCTCATTAAATTTACACAGTGGTCTTTTCTCCCCCTTTTTCCCCCTTTCCCTCACTCCCCTCTACCCACCCCCCTCCAAAACCCATAAATATTCAACATATACAATACAATAAAACCATAGAACAATATTTTCACACAAAGGAAAATAAATAAGAAAAATGCATCATCTATTTATTACACACTGAATCTAGTCATTTTATCTTCTTATCATTTTCATTCTCATTTTAGGGGATGGACATCATAGGCAAGCTCACTCTGATATGTTCCATGTATGGTTCCCAAATTTGCTCAAACATTGTGACTTTATTTTTTAAATTATATGTTATTTTTTCCAATGGAATGCATTTATTCATTTTCATTTCCTTCATTGATTTAACCATAAATTTGGCTACTTTATTCTTTTTACTTGTCTTTTAACCAGTTTTATCCAACATTGGGTCCAAATTAATGTTAAAATCCCCTCCTATCAATATATTGTGTCTGCAATCTTCAAAAAAAAAAATCCTGCATAAACTTTTGATCCTCCTCATTATGCGTATATATATTGAGCAAATTCCAAAATTCTGAGTATATCTGACACTTTATCGTTGCATACCTCACTGCCGAATCTATTATTTCCTCCTCTACTTTGATTGGTACATTTTTGTTAACTAGTATGGCTACACCTCTAGCTTTTGAGTTATAGGATGCTGCCATTATGTGTCCTACCCAGTCCTTCTTTAGTTTGTTATGTTTCGTTTCAGTTAGATGCATTTCCTGCACAAATGCTATATCTATTTTTTCCTTCTTCAATAAATTTAGTAGCCTCTTCCTTTTAATTTGGTTATGTATTCCATTAATGTTTATAGTCATATAGTTCAACATGGCCATTTTATATCTTGCATACACGTCTTTTCCACCTCTTCGCCACCTCCATCCTCCTTTTCCCCATTTTCATTTCTTAGTTTTCTCTTATTATTTCTTTGGCTTGGCTTCGCGGACGAAGATTTATGGAGGGGGTAAAAAGTCCACGTCAGCTGCAGGCTCGTTTGTGGCTCACAAGTCCGATGCGGGACAGGCAGACACGATTGCAGCGGTTACAAGGGAAAATTGGTTGGTTGGGGTTGGGTGTTGGGTTTTTCCTCCTTTGCCTTTTGTCAGTGAGGTGGGCTCTGCGGTCTTCTTCAAAGGAGGTTGCTGCCCGCCAAACTGTGAGGCGCCAAGATGCACGGTTTGAGGCGTTATTAGCCCACTGGTGGTGGTCAATGTGGCAGGCACCAAGAGATTTCTTTAGGCAGTCCTTGTACCTTTTCTTTGGTGCACCTCTGTCACGGTGGCCAGTGGAGAGCTCGCCATATAACACGATCTTGGGAAGGCGATGTCCTCCATTCTGGAGACGTGACCCATCCAGCGCAGCTGGATCTTCAGCAGCGTGGACTCGATGCTGTCGACCTCTGCCATCTCGAGTACTTCGACGTTAGGGGTGTAAGCGCTCCAATGGATGTTGAGGATGGAGCGGAGACAACGCTGGTGGAAGCGTTCTAGGAGCCGTAGGTGGTGCCGGTAGAGGACCCATGATTCGGAGCCGAACAGGAGTGTGGGCATGACAACGGCTCTGTATACGCTTATCTTTGTGAGGTTTTTCAGTTGGTTGTTTTTCCAGACTCTTTTGTGTAGTCTTCCAAAGGCGCTATTTGCCTTGGCGAGTCTGTTGTCTATCTCATTGTCGATCCTTGCATCTGATGAAATGGTGCAGCCGAGATAGGTAAACTGGTTGACCGTTTTGAGTTTTGTGTGCCCGATGGAGATGTGGGGGGGCTGGTAGTCATGGTGGGGAGCTGGCTGATGGAGGACTTCAGTTTTCTTCTGGCTGACTTCCAGGCCAAACATTTTGGCAGTTTCCGCAAAGCAGGACGTCAAGCGCTGAAGAGCTGGCTCTGAATGGGCAACTAAAGCGGCATCATCTGCAAAGAGTAGTTCACGGACAAGTTTCTCTTGTGTCTTGGTGTGAGCTTGCAGGCGCCTCAGATTGAAGAGACTGCCATCCGTGCGGTACCGGATGTAAACAGCGTCTTCATTGTTGGGGTCTTTCATGGCTTGGTTCAGCATCATGCTGAAGAAGATTGAAAAGAGGGTTGGTGCGAGAACACAGCCTTGCTTCACGCCATTGTTAATGGAGAAGGGTTCAGAGAGCTCATTGCTGTATCTGACCCGACCTTGTTGGTTTTCGTGCAGTTGGATAATCATGTTGAGGAACTTTGGGGGACATCCGATGCGCTCTAGTATTTGCCAAAGCCCTTTCCTGCTCACGGTGTCGAAGGCTTTGGTGAGGTCAACAAAGGTGATGTAGAGTCCTTTGTTTTGTTCTCTGCACTTTTCTTGGAGCTGTCTGTGGGCAAAGACCATGTCAGTGGTTCCTCTGTTTGCGCGAAAGCCGCACTGTGATTCTGGGAGAATATTCTCGGCGACACTAGGTATTATTCTATTTAGTAGAATCCTAGCGAAGATTTTGCCTGCAATGGAGAGCAACGTGATTCCCCTGTAGTTTGAGCAGTCTGATTTCTCACCTTTGTTTTTGTACAGGGTGATGATGGTGGCATCACGAAGATCCTGAGGCAGTTTACCTTGGTCCCAACAAAGCTTGAAAAACTCATGCAGTTTGGCATGCAGAGTTTTGCCGCCAGCCTTCCAGACTTCTGGGGGGATTCCATCCATACCTGCTGCTTTGCCACTTTTCAGTTGTTCGATTGCCTTATATGTCTCATCCAGGGTGGGAACCTCATCCAGCTCTAGCCTTAGGGGCTGTTGAGGGAGCTGGAGCAGGGCGGAATCTTGGACTGAGCGGTTGGCACTGAAAAGAGATTGGAAGTGTTCTGACCATCGGTTGAGGATGGAGATCTTGTCGCTGAGGAGGACTTTGCCGTCTGAGCTGCGCAGCGGGCTTTGGACTTGGGGTGAGGGGCCGTACACAGCCTTTAGAGCCTCGTAGAAACCCCTGAAGTCGCCAATGTCCGCGCTGAGCTGTGTTCGTTTGGCGAGGCTAGTCCACCACTCATTTTGGATCTCCCGGAGTTTGCGCTGAAGATGGCTGCATGCGCGACGGAAGGCTTGTTTCTTCTCTGGACAGGACGGCTTTGTAAGGTGAGCCTGGTGGGCAGCTCGCTTCTTTGCCAGCAGCTCCTGGATTTCCTGGCTGTTTTCGTCAAACCAGTCCTTGTTTTTCCTGGAGGAGAAGCCCAGTACCTCTTCAGTGGATTGCAGTATGGTAGTCTTCAACTGATCCCAGAGGGTTTCAGGGGACGGGTCCGTGAGGCGGGTTGCAACGTCGAGCTTTGCTTTGAGGTTTGCCTGGAAGTTTCCTCTCGCTTCGTCTGACTGCAGGCTTCCAACATTGAACCTCTTTCTGGGGGCTTTATTGTTCCTGGGCTTTGGCTTGAAGTGAAGGTTGAGCTTGCAGCGAACCAGCCGGTGGTCAGTGTGGCATTCTGCGCTAGGCATGACCCTGGTGTGGAGCACATCTTGTTTGTCACTTTCTCGCACCAGGATGTAGTCCAGGAGGTGCCAGTGTTTGGATCGGGGATGCATCCAGGTGGTCTTAAGGCTGTCCCTCTGCTGAAAAAGGGTGTTTGTAATGACAAGTTGCTGTTCTGCGCAGAGCTCCAACAGGAGGCGCCCATTGTCGTTGCACTTGCCGACGCCATGCTTGCCCAGGATTCCTGGCCAGGTTTCTGAGTCTTTGCCGACACGAGCGTTGAAGTCGCCCAGGATGACAACCTTGTCGGCTGTAGGGGTACGTTGGATGAAGTTGCGCAGGTCGGTGTAGAACTTGTTCTTTTCTGCTGGTTCCGCCTGGAGGGTTGGAGCATAGACACTGATGAGGGTGATGTGACGCTTGTTTTGAAGTGGGAGTCGCATGGACATGATTCGGTCCGAGAGGCCTGTCGGAAGGTTTTCGAGTTTGGAGGCAATGAAGCTCTTGACCATGAAGCCTACACCAGATAGGCGTCGTTCATCCGAAGGCTTGCCAGACCAGTAGAGTGTGTAGCCCGCGCCGCGTTCTTGGAGGCTGCCTACATCTGCCAGGCGGACTTCACTGAGAGCTGCTATGTCGATGTCAAGTCTGAGGAGTTCATGTGCAATGAGGGCAGACCGACGTTCAGGTCGGTGGCTGTCAGCCTTGTCTAGCATGGTTCTGATGTTCCAGCATGCTAGCTTGAGTTTGTGAGCATCTTTTGAGGGGGAGGACGTGGAGGGGGAGGACGTGGAGGGGGAGGACGTGGAGGGGGAGGACGTGGAGGGGGAGGACGTGGAGGGGGAGGACGTGGAGGGGGAGGACGTGGAGGGGGAGGACGTGGACCTGTCCTCGGGCCTGCGCAAAGGAGCTTTTAGGTGGAGTGCAGTGCGCGCAGTACTGGCCCCACCCTTTACACCCATGGTTCGTGTGCCGTGGCCGAGCAAGCTGGGACGTGGCAGCGAGGTCCTTGGGTCGTAGGTTTTATATCGGAGTGGCCTTCTCCTATGCAGGTTTCTTACCCGGGCTGGAGGGGCCTGCATCCCCTCCTAGGTCGGTCCATACTGCCCGGACCGGGCATACTTAATGTATACTTAATGAACAACAACACATTTAAGACATAAAGTACCCCCGCAGCTCCCACTTCCACTAATACCTTAACCCCAAAAGATACCCCCCTCTCTGAGTTGCCCCATATCCCTTGCCGGGCAACCAGAACTCCGCTTTTCATTTGGATTGTGATCTTGTTCGTAGCAACAACTGATTTTGCAGTGATGATTTTTCCCCTTCCACCCAGCCCTCTCCAGAAAACACTTTTTTTTAAACACATATAACAAAGCTCTCTCTTCTTTTTTCCCTTACTCCTTTCCTTCCCTTCTCTTTTCCCTCTTTAGTTCTTTACATATACATTGTTTTTACATCTTTATATATACTTTATCGCCATTCTTCATTCTTGTTACATCTCTTCATCTCTTCTCCTGTCCTGCAAACGTTCTACGAATTCTTGCGCTTTCTCTGGATCCAAGACAGTCTGTTTTGCTCCCCGGGTATAAATATTTTAAGCATGGCTGGATGTCTTAATATGAATTTGCAACCTTTTTTCCATAAAGTTGATTTTGCTGTATTAAATTCCTTCCTCCTCTTCAAAAGTTCAAAACTTATGTCAAAAAATATTTTTTTACCCCTATATTCCAATGGTTTATTATCTTCTCTAATTTTGTTCCTTGCCCGTTCGAGTATATTTTCTCTTGTCGTGTATCTCAAAAATTTTACTAAGATGGATCTTGGTTTTTGATGTGCCTGTGGTTTCGGAGCTAGTGCTCTGTGTGCCCTTTCTATTTCCATTTCTTCCTGCATTTCTGTCATTCCCAGGACCTTCGGGATCCATCCTTTTATAAATGCCTTCATGTCTGTGCCTTCTTCACCCTCCTTCAGGCCACTATTTTTATGTGTTTCACCTACTATAATTTTCCAACATATCAATTTTCTGAGATAACAACTCTTGTGTCTCTTTAATTTTTTTGTCACTTTCTTTCCATTTTTTTCGTAAGTCATTTACTTCCATTTCTACAGCCGTTCCCGCTCTTCCACATTCTCTACTCTTTTCCCTATTTCTGTCATTACCAGTTCTAACCTTTGCATTTTATCTTCTGTTCTTTTCATTTTCCTTTTAATTACATTAAACTCCAATGATGACCATTCTTTTAATGATCTAATTTGTTCTTCAAAAAAGACGTTATCTATATTTTGTTCATCAATTTTACTTTTTATTTCTCTTTGTCCATCAGTTTTTCCGTTTATTTCTCAGTGAAGATCTTAGTCTTCTTCCTCTTCTTCTGTATCTGTGTTTGTGTCTTCTTCTTCTTCTTTTCTTCTTTGTGTCTGTGTCTCTTCTGTTTTTCCTGATGAGCTGCTTGTATCTCTTTGTTGGGCCTCTTGTTGTTGGTCCTCCCCTCCTGTGCTGCTCGTCTGTTGTTCCTTGCCCTCCAGCTGAGAGCCCTGGTTTTGGGCATCCCTCAGGTGCTCGCTCTGTGACAGCCCGTTCCTCTGCTGAGTCCCCCTCCCGCCGGTGTCCTCTTACTCCTTTGATTGCACACTGCGCACTTTTGTTTGGCTCCGAGAGCCATTTTTGTAGTGCACCGGCTGGTGGGTCACGACTCCTCAGAGCAGGCACTGACCTCGAGGGTCAGGCACTCCTCGTCACCCCAACATCCTGTTCCTTCATGCAGGTAAGGCCTTCTTCTTTCTTCTCCGGCGATTTTTTTACTTCTTTTTTTCTAGCTGTTCTTACTTTCTCCTTCTTGGAAGTCATCTTCTTTCTCTTCTCTGTATCTTTATCTTCTATTTCTTATATTCTATTTTTGTTATGCTTTGCTTTTTCCTAACTTTTTTCTTATTTTTCTGGAGAGGTTTGTAGCATGGATTGCTCCATATAGCGAACAAAAAGGCAGGCATAGGTGGGGCCTATGTGGGTACTATGACTACCCCTTTGATTTGAAAAAGTGGGATGAGTCAAATAAGAGGTTATTGAGGTTGGGGACAAGTTCTCTCAGGCAGAGATGGGTGGCAGTGGTGGAGAGTTGCTGAAGAAGAATCAAGGGACTTTGAGGTCTTCAGAATGGGGGATGGAAGTGTATAGTGATTGGATGTCTATGGTAAAGATGAGACAGTTGAGTTCAGCAACTGGAAGTCATCAAAGTGATGGAAGGCATGTGAAGTATCATAGATTTAGATAGGGAAGGACTCAACCAGGAGAGACAACATAGAGTCAAGGTAAGCAGATACCAGTTTGGTGGGGCATGAACATGTGGAAACGATGGGTCTACCAGGGCAATTGGGTAGGAGGTGGGGTTGGGAAACGTTAAGGTTGGCTATGGAAGGGAGATTTACTGGAAGTGATGAGCTTAGAGATTGTACATGTTTGATGAGTTTTGGTGGGGCCCTGTTGATGGGGTAAGTAAGAAGAGGTGTCTGAGAGTTGCTGTCTGGCTTCAGCCAATTCGAGGTCAGTGCATCAGGCCACAACAGGGCCACTCTTGTGTGCAGGTTTGATTGTGAGGTTGGGATTCAGACAGAGAGAGTGGAGGGCCAGGCATTCCTAAGGGGTGAGATTAGAATGTGAGGGGAGTTGTGAATTTGAGATCGTTGATGTCTTGGCAGCATTTGGAAATATAAAGGTCCAGAGCAGGCAGGAACAAGATGTCTAGGCAGAGCAAGGTTTAAGGTGGGAGTAGGGATCTGCAGTAGAAGAGGGGGTAGAGAATCCTGGTTGAAGAAGTAGGCACGGAAACGGAGCTGACGAAAGAAGATTTTGCATCATAGCGTGTGCGGAACCCATTGAGGTGTGGCTGAAGGGGGATGAAGGTGAGACCTCTACTGAGGACAAAGCATTCCATCTTCAAGAGGGGATGGAAAAGACCAGGCAGGGGTTGGAGTGGGGGTCTATGGGGTGGAAAGTGTTGGCGGGAGGAAGATGAAGTGGATCAAGAGGTGGAGGGTTGGAGAGAACCAAGGGAGGAGGGTTACAGTGGGGAAAGGGAAGGTGAGATGAACCAGGATGGCAGTTCGCAACAGAGGCCTGGTCATGTTGGCTGCCAGGGCCAGGGAGGGAGGCTCAGATCTGTAGGCTGCCAGGGCCAAGGTGAGAGATCGTGTCAGAGGCTTAGTCTTGTGGCCTGCTAAGGCCAGGGTGAGAGTTCACTGGAAAGGAGGTAACAATACTGCTATTTAAGTGATTTAAACAGGATAGTGGAGAGTTTTATCCATTTGAGTATGTCCTTTATGCTATAATTCAAATGAAGCTTTTTATATAACTTTCAAGTGGACTAAAGCAAGAATGCAATTTGTGGGCTGAATTATTTCAAAACCATGCTTTATACTTTTTATGCATTCTAACTCAACAATCCATGGATCTTTTAACAAAAATTTGTGGTCACATAAAAGTCACATAAAAGTCAACAAGCCTTAAAAATCTAAATGAAAACAAACCAGTTAATGAATAACGACTATGCCTGTGAATGTCTTATCAGTCTTTCCAAGCTTCAATGCTAATCTCTTAAGAGGCTTTAATGATATTACCTCCATCATTGTCTGTCTTCCTCAGTGCCAGACATTATTTAAGAGTTCGTTTTCTTTAAAATGAAATAATGATGCAGTGCAAATTCTCAAGAAGTTTTTAAATCCCCAGAGAAATCAAATCCAACCAGGTTGGCAAATGGCCACACGGCTGAATCAGAAAATAAGATGCAAAAAAAAGTTTTGATGAATGGTTTTGATCCAAAACATCAACAATTCCTTTCTCCCACTGATGCTGCTCAGCTTGTTGAATTCATCTAGCAGATTGTGTTTTGAAAATTGAATCACTCATCCACTTTCTAAATCTTGAACTGTTTAAAAATATTGGATACCAACATAAATTGCTGTGAAATAACTAAAAATGAAACATTATTAGCGCCAGTATTTGCTATGATCTGATGTCACAGTAGGTCGTCAGATTTGGCAGGGTTTGGGGGGATGTCGGTTGCAATGGAATATTCACACCGAAGACTGTTTCATTTCTTTCAACCAGAAGTCAATATGACAAGCAGCTGTAGCCTCTTTTCCAGCAGTTCAGAAGGAATATGTTTAAACTCACTCAGCATTTGGGAGGATACAGAAGAAAAGATTTGTGCAGTGATGACTGAGGGATGAGGGGAATCTGTCAAAAAACAAGCAGTGGTATCATTGCAAAGCTTCAGCATGGTTTTATGAAGGGGAAATCATGTCTGATGAATCTAATAGAATGTTTTGAGGATGTAACCAGTAGAGTGTATAGGGGAGAACCAGTGGATGTGGTATATCTGGACTTTAGTAAGGCACTTGATAAGGTTCCGCACAGAAGACTAGTGTATAAACATAAAGAGCACAGTATAGGAGGTATGGTATTAAGATGGATAGAGAATTGTTTGAGGGACAGGAAGCAAAGAGTAGGAATAAATGGGTTCTTTTCAGAATGGCAGCCAGTGACTAATGGGGTACTGCAGGGCTCAGTGCTGGGGCCGCAGTTCTTTATGATTTATATCAATGACTTAGACATCTTAGATAGCAGTATCTCAAAATTTGCAGACGTTACAAAGTTGGGTGGCAGGGTTAGCTGTGTGGAGGATGGTAGGAGAGTGCAGGGTGATTTGGGCCAGGACGTGGCAGATGCAGTATAATGTGGATAAATGCAAGGTTATCCACTTTGGAGGTAAGAACAGGAAAGAGGATTATTATCTAAATGGTATCTGTTTAGGAAAAGGGGAGATGCAGTGAGACCTCGGGTGTTGCTGTGCATCAGTCATTGAAAGTGGGCGTGCAGGTGCAGCAGGTGGTGAGGAGGGCAAATGGTATGTTGGCATTCATAGCGAGAAAATTTGAGTACAGGAGTAGGAATATTCCATTGCAACCGACATCCCCCCAAACCCTGCCAAATCTGACGACCTACTGTGACATCAGATCATAGCAAATACTGGCGCTAATAATGTTTCATTTTTAGTTATTTCACAGCAATTTATGTTGGTATCCAATATTTTTAAACAGTTCAAGATTTAGAAAGTGGATGAGTGATTCAATTTTCAAAACACAATCTGCTAGATGAATTCAACAAGCTGAGCAGCATCAGTGGGAGAAAGGAATTGTTGATGTTTTGGATCAAAACCATTCATCAGCTATACAGGGCATTGGTGAGACCACACCTGGAGTACTGCATGCAATTTTGGTCACCTTATCTGAGGAAGGACATCCTCGCCATAAAGGGGGTGCAGGGAAGCTTCACTAGGCTGATACCGGGGATGGAGGGACTCACATATGAAGAAAGGTTGGATAGACTAGGCTTGTATTCTCTGGAATTTAGAAGATTGAGGGGGGATCTTATAAAATTATTAAGGGTTTAGACAGACTAGATGCAGGAAGGTTGTTTCCAGTGCTGGGAAAAACCAGAACCAGGGGCCATAGTTTAAGAATAAGGGGGAAGTTTTTTAGGACTCAGATGAGGAAAAATTTCTTCTTTCAGAGAGTGGTAAATGTGTGGAATTCTTTGCCACAGGAAGTAGTTGAGGCTGGTTCCCTGTCAATATTTAAGTGTAGGTTAGATTTGGCCCTTGTGGCCAAGGGGATTAGGGGCTATGGGGAGAAAGCAGGAACCAGATACTGATCAACCATGATCATAATGAATGGCGGTGTAGGCTTGAAGGGCCAAATGGCCAACTCCTACACCTATTTTCTATGTTTCTATGTTTCTAAATCACCACTGCACTGCCTGATCCACCAGCATTCTGAAAGACCATTTAGCTCTTTGTTCAGCAATTCTCTCCTTCCAGAGAATGGATGAGTTCCAAAAAGGGGTGCATTCAGATTGGAAATTTGTGAAATATTCACCATTTTTCACTGCTAAAATGGCTTAGCTGGTGAAATAAAACCTCTGGTATTAATTCAGTAGATTTGAAACAGAGAGACGAATTCTGTACAAGATCACACAATGATCATGTTGATATGTGCTTTATCAAAAGGAGCATTTTGCTGTCATTGACAATATGGGGTGCTACTATTTCATGAAGATGCAAACCCTAATGTTTATCTCACCTAGGTAGGAGATGAATTTACAATAACAACTAATTTGTTACGGCATCAGCAGAATGCACTCTTGTAATAACTTGATAAAGGCCTCAAGCCTGAAATTTTGGTTATGTACCTTTTTCTTTGCTATATAAAGGACACTGACCTCCAGCATTGTGTTAATACTGCACTCTCACAATGTTTACTAAACTTAACATTTATTTCATCTCTGAATTTGTAATCCAAAATGTGCTTGAAATCCATGTCACACAGGTGTTTTTTTTTTCAAAAATATATTTATTGAGCATCAAAACAACTTTGTTATACAGATATGCATTATACCCCTTCTTATTTTACAGAAAAACTAACACATATCCATGAATATTCACATAAACCCTCAGATACACACCCAGAACCCCCATCCCCCATCTTAGCACCTTTGCTGACAGTACAGGTATCATCAGAATATTACCAATAAAAATGCTAATACATACACCAGACAGTTCTGTAATCACTGGTAATTCAGAAAAATAATGCAATAAGGGGTTGCCATTTATGAAAAAATTCACAGTGGACCTGACTTAATGTGTATTTGATTTTCTCCAGTTTAATGAAGAAAACGACATCCTTAAACCATTGTGTAATAAGACGGACCCCTATCAGGCCTCCAGTGCAACCAAATGAGATGGTTAATAAAGAAGTAAACGCCATTCTGTCCTTCTGTGGAGAATTTAGGAAGTTGTCAGAGGTTTCAAATATTACAGACAACAGGCAGGGTTGCATATTAACTTTAAATATTTTGGATAATGTGCTAAAGACTCCGCTCCAGAACCCCTGTATGTTGGGGCACTAATAAAACATGTGGGCCTCTGCACCCCACTCTGCAACTGGATCCTTGACTTCCTCATCAGAAGACTGCAGTCCTCACTGATAATCAGCACAGGTACACCTCAAGGATGTGTGCTTGGACCACTACTCTACTCTCTCCACACCCATGACTAGTGTGGCCAGGCACAATTCAAATGCGAGCTACAAATTTGCAGATGACACCACGGTTATCGGTAGAATCACAGACGGCAATGAGGAAACGTACAGGAGGGAGATAGATCAGCTCGTTGCACTCAACACTAGCAAAACCAAGGAGAAGATTGTGGACTTCAGGGGGAAGTCAGGAACAAATAAGGCCTCAGCAGTGGAGAGGGTCAAATTCCTGAGAGTCAGCATCTCCAAGGATCTCTCCTGGAATCACAAGGCTCGCCAGCGCTATACTTTGTGATGAGTTTGAGGAGATTTGGGTTGTCACCAAAGATTCTTGAAAACCCCGCAGGTGCGCTGTGGGGGGAATTCAGGCTTGTTGCATCATTGTCTGGTATGAGGTGCCAACACTCAGAAAAAACTCCAGAGTGTTGTTAACTCAGCCTGTGACATCACGGGCTCTAGTCTTCACTCCATCAAGGACATCTGCAAGAGGCGGTGTCTTAAGAAAGTAGCTTCTGTCCTCAAAGACCCTGACCAATGCCCTCTTCATTGTACTACCATCAGGAAAAAAGGTGCAGGATCCTAATAATGAGAACTCAGTGGCACAAGGACAGCTTCTTTGGCTCTGCCATCAGATTCCTGTATGAAGAATGAACCACATACACTGCCTTATTTTGATTTTCTTGCACTTTTTAAAATGTATTTTGTACGGTGGCTTACATAAATGTTTGCACTGTGAGGCTGCCAGAACACAAGGAATTTTGTGACATATTCATGACAATAAATTCTGATTCTGTTACGACTTAGATCACTAGGGGAGCCATTACACCTATTGCATTTGTCCTCTACTTCTGGATAAATGGCTGATAATTTGGATTTAGAAAAGTGAAGCCGTGCAACACCTTAAAATGACTAAGTCCCAATCGAGTGCGGGAGGTGGCAGAACGAATTCTATCAATAGCCTCTTTCCACTGTTTCTCCTTAAATTTCATCTTCAATTCTTGCTCCCATTGTCTTGATTTTAGAAAGTGAATTTCTTTTGATTGGCAGAATAGAGCCATAAAATTTTGAAATTATCCCTCTTTCTCTCTTGGATTAACCAATACTAGATCTTCCCAGGTTTGTTTGGAAGGTAACTGAGGGAAAATTGATAAAGGCTTTGGAATAAAATGGCAAATTTAGAAGTATCAAAATAAATGTGTTGCAGGTAAGCCATATATGTGGGACAGAGAGATGAAGCAGCTAAACACTCAATCCTCATAGAGGTCTTGAAGATGTTTGGCACCTTTAATTTGCTACACATTAAAAAAGGATCAGGAACTGATGGTGAGATTATTATTTAAGAGTCCCAAATTGTTGCAGCAGACCACTTAAAATGACAACTCATCTGATATCAAATTTTTAACGTATTAAGCACAAATGGATTTTCGCTGTTGTTAGAGGGTTTTATGGGCAATGAAGAACATGCCATGGCAGATAAAGAAGACAATTTGCAAAATGACTCCCCCGGTCTACACCAGGAGAGCTCAAGGGAAAAAACCAAGTAACATAATTTATGTATACAGTATGTGCTGCCCAGTAGTAAAATTGGAAATTGGGAAGAGCGAATCATCCATTAATTGCAATAATGCTTTACAAACCCTTGGAGATTTCCTGTTCCAAATAAAGGAGAAAGTTATTTTATTCAGAGAAGTGAAAAAATGAAATGAAGGAATAGTTTGAAACAAAGAAAGAAGTCTTGGTAATATATTCATTTTAACTACATTCATTCTGCCCATTAGAACCATGGAACATTACAGCATAGAAACAGGCTCTTCGGCACTTCTAGTCAGTGCCGAATAATTTTTCGGCCTAGTTCCACTGGCCTGCACCCAGTCCATACCTTTCCCACCAATGAACCTGTCCAAAATTCTTCATAAATTTTAAAAATGAGCCCGACTTCACCACTTCAACTGGCAGCTCATTCCACACTCCCACCACTCTCTGTGCAAAAACATTTCCCCAATGTTCTCCCTAAACCTTTCCCCTTTCACCCTTAACCCATGTCTTCTGTTTTGTATCTCACCGACCCACAATGACACAAGTCTACCTACATTTATTCTGTCTATCCCCCTCATAATTTTAAATACCTCTATTCAATTTTACCTCATTCTTCTATGTTCCAGGAAAAAAATTCCTAACCTGTTTAACATTTTCCTGTATCTCAGTTCCTGAAATCTGAGCTGTGGTGGTACACCACCAGCCTACTGCAGGGGGTGACCTCTGTACCTGCAGAAGAACACGGGAGGACAGGGCAACACCTGGCCGGCTGTCAATCAGCCAACCTGAATGGACAAGCTCCACCCAGTTGGCTGTCAATCACCCTCTGGGATATAATCTGGGTCCGGCCCTTTCAAATTCAGACCCAGAGCTTGCACTAGCATTCTCACAGCTAGCTCTGTGAAGATTTAAGTTGAATAAAGCCTGTAGAACAGACTTTATGTTTTGTGTGTTTGCTTTTGTTCGATCGCGTACCACATGGGAAACATCCTATTAAATATTCTCTGTACTCTTTCAATTTTATTGATATCTTTCCTGTAGTTAGATGACCAAACTCCACACAATATTCCAAATTTGGACCCACCAATGTCTTATACAATTTTACCATAACATCCATCTCCTATATTCAATACGTTATGAAGTCTAATATACCAAAAGCTTTCTTTACAACCCTATCCACCTGTGATGCCACTTTCAGGGAATTATGTATCTGTGTTCCCAGATCCCTCTGTTCTTCCACACTGCTCAATACCCCACCATTTACCATGCATGTCCTTACTTGGATTGTCCTTCCAAAATGCAACACCTCACACTTGTCTGCATTAAATTCCATTTTCCATTTCTCAGCCCCTTTTTCCAGTTGGTCCAAATCCCTCTGTGAGCTTTGAACACCTTCTTCGCTGTCCACAACATCTCCAATCTTAGTGTTATCTGCAAACTTGCTGACCCAATTTACCACATTATCAACCAGATCATTGATATAGATGACAAACCACAATGGTCCCAGCATCAATCCCTGTTTTATGAGACTGTTCTGCTCTTTGATTATAATCTTTGGTAATACACTTTCAAATGAAATGCTATGACACTTTAATGTCACATTAAGCAAAGAGAAGGAAAATTATTGATACTTGAATTAAAAGTAGTTGGTAAAACCCCACACTCCAGTGCTTCATTACACGCAAATTACAATGGAGACAATTTATCTTTGTTTTTTTATAAAACTCCATTGGAAATCCTTTAGAGTCTACAGTAATTGATCTTGAAACCTCTTCCTGTGTGAGTGGAACATCCAATTCCAAGTTGGGGCCAATGACCAGAGTTGTGAGATTGTTAAGAAACTGTCTCATTTTAGTGTTGTCAGAAGCATATTTGGATTTCTAGAGTAATGAACAAAAAGATTTAAAAATGGCATTTCAAAAAGATTTAAAAATGGCATTAATTTCTGTGGGATGTCATGTTGTTATTAGAGGAGTCACTAACGTGGGGTATCAGCCTTGATGCAGCCCGTCGTTTTAATTGATGGGCCAATAGGCGACTCCATGACACCATGTTTGTAATATGAACCGTGAGTTTGCATTAATAACTGCTCTGCCTGTGTGGTTGCTATAAGATCAAATTCTGTTTGTAAACCAAGTCTCTGCTTGTGTAATTCTGGGGATGGACAAACTGCATAGTGTTGATCCATTTCACTAATAGCGGATGTTAGTTCATTGATCTTGGCAGTGTGTTTCATACTGAAGCTGAGTAGGAAATTATTTGATCCCTCAAATAATAATTAAGTGACTCCTAAGGGAGAAGGAGGTTGACTGATTTTGGTTATAAGAAGGAAATCGTTGATGGAGTTTGATATAAATTCATAACATTTTTCACCTGCTAGAAGGAAAGTCTCCAGTGCAGTGGGTTAATAGGGTGATTCGATCATTGAAGGGTTTGGTAATAATGATGCATCAGAGATTAAAACACTGAAATAATCTGAAAATGGATCGAGAGAATCATCCAGATCTGAAACTGATTTTGAGAAATATGTGCTCTCATTTTCAAAAAAGGGTTATATATCAGGACTGTATCGTATTTTGTTGGAAAGTGAAAGTAAAATAGATTGGGATAAAGATAAAATGAAATGGGAAAAAGATTTAAGTTTAACAATAACTGAAGAAGATTGGCCTGAAATCTGCCGTAATAGTGTTGGAAAATTGATTAATGCTAGATTGGCGATGATTAATTATAGTTTTATACATCAATTATATTTAACACCCGAAAAATTAAAAAAATTTGGTTTTAGTAAGTAAGATCTTTGTTTTCGTTGTGATCAGGTTTCTGGTACTTTTTTACATGCTGTTTGGTTGTGTGATCGATTACAACAATTTTGGAAAGGTATTCAATCTGTATTTAATAATCTATATAATCTTCATATTGTATTAGACCCTGATATATTTTTATTAGGGAATATGCAACCGTTGATTGATTTAGAATTAGATAATTACCAGATCTCTTTTATTTACTTAGCGCTGGCAGTGGCCAAGAAATATATAGCGATTACTTGGAAGAATAGAAATGTATTGTCTTTAGATAGGTGGTATTCAGAGATGAAGTTTTGTTTGGTTATGGAAAGAATATCATTTTCTAAACAAGATAAGATGTCTTTTTATGAGTTAAAGTCGACCCCATTTATTCATTATATACAATTTAAATAAGTTTGAATTAATCAATTTTTTTCTTTAAAAAAAAACTATTTTTAACCCCTAAATCCCCCCTCCCCACCCCCACGATAAAGAGTGAAGAATTAATACTATTAGTATAATAAAAAAAATTATTATATATTTTTTCTATATATATGTTTTCTTTTTTTTCTTTCCTCTTTTTTTCTTTTTTTTATTATTAGTTGTTTTTTTTTTCATTTAAGTTCTTTTTGTTTTTGTTTTTTCATATATAATATATATGAAAAATTTTCTGGATTAATAATTAATACTTAATTAATATATATTTTTTGTTTTTTTTTATATATATCAATCTTTTTTTTAAGATATATATTTTTTATTTTTTTTTTATTATACTAATAGTATTAATTCTTCACTCTTTATTGTGGGGGTGGGGAGGGGGGGGTTAGGGGTTAAAAATAGTTTTTTTTTAGTCTTAGTTTTTAGTTGTTAGGGGGAGATGCCGAGATTGGTATTGTATTAACTATGTTACTTTGTACTTGTATTACTTTATTTGGTATTTTTTCTGTACGTGAATTACTTACTTTCTTCATATGTTAAAATTAATAAATAAAGTTTCGAAAAAAAGAGAGTCATCCAGAGAGAAATAATCAACCCTAGTGTATGAATAACAAACTTTTGAAAAAATTGAGGGGTTGAAACATTCTGTAACATAAAATCAAAAAACAACCTGGCCATGGCTGATTGGGAAGTACCGTGGGGATTAGATCAGTCCAGGACTGGGTCCATAATACAATTTAAATCCCCTCCAAAAATTAACGTCTGGGTATTTAAAAAGAGAAGCCCACTTAATTGTGTATTTTCAAATAAGATGTCATCGAAGTTGGGTTCATAAACATTAATCAGTTGCACATGTTTTCGCAAAAGCTTACCTGCCACTATGACGTAGCTGCCATTTTTGTCTGCTATCACATCAGATGGTACAAATTTTTATTTATTAAAATAGCGAGCCCCTTTCATGATTTAGAAATGAAAATAGAATTGAAAACCAGACTTACCCATGGACCTTGTAGCCTTAATTGGTCTTTAATGCCAAGGTAACCCTTTCAGATGGGAGAATATTTTGATTGGACTTTCCATTCCTCTAATATTCCAACTAAGAAATCTGACAGGTGACACCCCACCAGGAATGGCAGGATTCATTGAGTTAAATATTTAGACATTGTGATCTGTAGCACCCTAATTGAGTTTGAGGACCAAGGTGGTCCCCTGCTCAACACCACCCCAACATTAATAAACGAAACTGGAGACACATCCACATACTTACTACATTTGTCCCCATATTAAAGCTAAGTCATGGGAACAATAGATTACATTTACGTGGTCTAAACATCCTCACACCTAAATGCTAAGGACTTGGAGAGTGAGCTAAACAAAAATGAAACATAAACCTCCCTCCCACGAACTTTGATTTAGATTCACTGGCACATTGCGAAGCACTTCAGTCAACTCAGTGTCATTCAGTCCAATAAATCTAAGTATAAATGTAACAACGATGATGTAATACTATATAAATCTTGAAATTTCACCTTAACAGTTTTAATAATGGCAAGTTAAGATTAAAATGCACCGCAAGCAACTGCAAGCCTTTTCACTCTGACTTTAACCAGTTGCTTTTCATCTTGTCATAAGCTCTGACCTCTTCTGCCAAGTGGAAATTCTTCACCTCACCACCACCAGTGATCCATAATCAAGGTGGGTTCAGTAAGCCGTATCAAATCCCCTCCAGGGTTAGCCATTTCCATCTGATGTCATTGAATGTTGTCTTGGCTTGGGCCAGTTTCACAGTAAGATTGAGGAAAACTGAAATAGTCATCCCCTTCAGTTTGATCTCACACTATTCTCTGGAGTGGTGTAGGACATCCATGCAGTTGCTGTAGTAATGGAATCTGGCCAATATGGCCTGTAGGCACTCACTCGGCCCTGGTATGGGCCATAGAGTGTGGTGTTTCCAGTCCAATAGTGGCTCTTCATCCAGGGCGAGCACCTCCATCAATAAAGCCAATACTACTGGGTCCTTCAGAAACTCCCACAATCTGGATGTTATTGCTCCAAGACTTGATTCCAAGTCTTCGCATCTATTTTCTAGTTTTATCACATTGGTGAAAAGAGTTTAAATTCTATTTTGCATTGAAAAGTTGTTATCAGTACACACAGACAGAGAACACTATCTCACCAACAGTATCTTAAATTTCTTTCAATCTGGTGTCGATGGTCGCTTCATCAATTGCATGTTGTGTTTTTATTGTAGTTCTGACCTGATGGCAGATAAATCCTCTCCGAGACATGTCCATACATCTGTTTTAATAGTCTCTGCAATACCTTTGCGAAGTGCAGCTAACAATTCTAACTTTAACACCTCGATGCCGATTACGAGCTCTTCCTGGTCGTGTGATGAACTGCACAATGAGACAGGATCAAGTAAAGTTAAGGCTTATGTTTGCCCTTCAGCCCTCAATGTTGTGCTGAACCATATATTCCTTTAAAAAAAGGTACTAAACCCTCCCCGTAAGCTTCTATTTTTCTTCCATCCATGTGGCTGTCTAAGAATCTCTTAAATGCCCCTAATGTTTCAGCCTCCACCATCATCCCTGGCAAGGCATTCCAGCCACTGACAACTCTCTTGTTAAAAAAAAACTTACCTGTGGACTCCCCTAAACATTCCCCCCTTCACCTTGTACATATGTCCTCTTTGCTATTCCTGCCCCGGGAAAAAGGAGCTGGCTGTCCACCCTATCTATGCCTCTCATAATCTTGTAGACCTCTATTAAGTCTCCTTTTAAGTCTTTTTCGCTGCAAAGAGAAAAGTCTGCTAACCTTGCCTCATAAGACTTATTTTTTATTCCAGGCAACATCCTGGTGAATTTCCTCTGCACCCTCTCCATAACTTCAACATCCTTCCTGTAATGAGGTGACCAGAACCGAATGCAGTGTGGTCTCATCAGAGATTTGTAGAGTTGCAACATGACCTCTTGACTTTTGAACTTGATCCCCCTATTAATAAAGCCCAATATCCCATATGCCTTCTAAACTATCCTATTAACCTGGGCAGTGACCTTAAGGGATGTATGGATTTGGAACCCAAGATCCCTCTGTTCATCCACCCTCTTAAGTAACTGACCATTAACCCTGTACTCAATCGTTTGTCCTTCCAAAATGCATCACCTCATATTTACCCAAATTGAAATTCATCTGCCACTTTTATGCCCAATTCTGCATCTCAACTCTTCAAAGTTAACACATGCAACTACAGCGCATCGCTGAGTATACACAAACAATGGAATGCTACCAAGAGAGCAGTTTAATTATACTTTATAAATGGAGTTCATGGGAGCTCTGAAAACTACATCCTACTCCATTAACTGTTCACTAGTGCCCCTCCCCCCTCCCCCCACCATGTCACTCAGGTTGATCAAAAGGTAAACTACATACTGTATAATCCAGCTTCTGGGATGAAGAGGAACTAGTTAATTAAAATTCATAGAGTTGATTTTCCTCTTTCTGCACCTGAAGAATCAGGGGGGATTTTTTGCTGGTCTGATAGAGATCCAGTTTGTTGCATTTAATGGTTATTGTAACTGCAGATTAGGCTCCTAACAGGACTCCTATTATCAAGGGGACTTTACAAAGGATGAGATGGAGGAAAAGACTCCCAAAAGACCTTACTCATTTGTAACATTCAGGGAATATGGACCAATCAATCTAGCTCCAAGGGGTGACAGTAGGAGCAGAAGGTGGGACAAAAAAATGGGATGGAAAATTGGTCGTCTTGCGTCATGGCGGTCTTGCATGTGGCAGACAAAAAGGTATGATCAGACAGGAGGGGCTGAGTAAGTCTATCTCATCTTCTGGCTTGTTAAACTACACAAGGAAAATTGAGAGGACTTTGAATTCCTCTCAATCTTCTTCCTTGCATTATTCCTAACCAAAAAAGCCCAATGAGGAAAAAATATTCCATAATTCATTTTTCCAAATGTAATGAACCAAGAGTCAAGTTTTATCAGAAACTTAACTCAGGAAATTATCTAAGAACTTTGATGAATTAAATAGATGTCACAATAGATGGATTGTTGGAGCATGTCATCACTTAGCTTTAGCCGAATCCTGTCAAAATAAGAAATATTAACATTTCAAGTAGAAATTTATGAGAATAAATACAATCTTAAGATTACTCATACTTTTAAATCAGGTGTAATTCTACAGAATCGTAGAAATGTCACAGCCCAGAGGAGACTGTTTGGCCCATTATGTTCATTTCAGCAACTCCTAGTTCCATCATATACAAAACCAAAATAAAGTGGGATTGCAGGAAATCTTAAATAAGAAGAGAAAACTCTGGTATTACTCATCAGTTCACGCTACATTTTGGGTAAGAGAAATGGAGTAAATGATTTAGCGTAAAGGCCCTTCATTGGAAGAAGTGTCTTCAACCTGAATTATTAACTGTTCCTCTTTCCACAGATGGGGCCTGATCTGCTAAGTCGTACCAGTAATTTCTGTTTTTGTTATTATTAATTCTATTCCCGATCCCCTTCTCAATAGTATTGTAAAGTTTTCTTTATAGTTTATTTATCCAAATCTTTCTTTCCCACATTACAATATTCTACATCCAATCTGCAGGAAATGCATTCCAAGTTCTAACTGTTACAATCATTTTGCCTCAAATTGCTATTAATTCTCTTCTTTTTTTTTTCCTGTGACTTCCAGTCCATGACCCTCCGCTAACAGCAACAAACACCCACAGTCCAATTGGTCTAGATGCCTCATCATTTTACGTACATCTAACAAAATTTCCATTGAGTCTTCCATGCAGACAACAGTTCTAGCCTCCTTATCTGTCCTTGTAACTGTGGTTTCTGATTCTCAGAATCAGTTTCATAAATATTTTTATGTCTGTGTTATTGATTCACATCTTTCCTATGTGATGACCAGAAATGAATGCAAATCTCTAGTTGAAGGTGGGCCAGTATTTGGTACAAATTCAACATGACTTCTTGCTTTTATAGTCTCCACCTCTGTTGATGAAGGTGAAAATTGTGTATAGATTGTTAACTGTTTTCTCAGTCTATCCTGTGTGACAGAGTATATAGATAAGTTTTTGGGAGGTAAATTTGGAAAGGTTTGTTAGGGTAGGTCACATACAAACACTTTAAAACAGATCTTATTTGAAATACTGGAGCTCTGCTAATGCTAGACATATCAGCCCCATAGCCTTTGCAGAAGCTTTGGAGAGTGCCCAAGAGACTTCACTAATGGAATGCTGTTTACAAAAAGGCAACAAGTTAAAGAGCTTCTTGGAGCTGCAGATTGTCTGGAGCTGTTCTAAGAGGGTCATGTGGTTATTGAAAGCAGAGAGAGTCAAACAGGTTTTTTCTCAGAGAGGGGGAGAGAGAGAGGGAGCGAGAGGGAGCAAGAGGGAGATCAGTTCTACGGTGTTACAGCCAGCAATAGCAGCTGGGACTGGAATATGACAAGGAGGAAAGCTTGTGGAAAATCCCATTTGGAAGATGGGTTGTGAGTTCTTAATTCAGCCTGGTCAAAGCCCTTGTGGGTCATGTAAGAAGAGAGGACTGGCTGTTTAATGTTTCACTTGGAATAAGAGGAACAGAAAGGAACTCTGTGGTGACTTGAAAGAAAGAGTTAATCATCTGGAAAACCCTGATGGGACAAGTTTTGTCAGCAAGACACTGAAGTGGCTAATTAAAAAGGAATCAGTTGTGGAGGTCCTGGAACAACAAATCTCTCTTTGAAAACCGACAAGAACCTTCCTGAGTGGTAACCATTTACCTTTCAAGCACCAAAGCCTGGTGAACTTTATAAATGTTAAATTCTGTGCACTATATAAGACTTGCCTGCAACCAGTGAACTTGGAGGAATGAGAAGTGACATTGGACTGTGAACCAAAGAACTTTTCTGAACTTACACACACATTATATGCACATGTGCTTAAAATTAGAAGGGGATTAAGTTAGGTTAGTTAAGTCAATAGTGGTAAGTTAAAGTGTGATTCTGTTTTCATGTTTAAAGATAATTAAAAGCAACTTTTGTTTAAGTAACCATATCTATTGCTGCTGGGTTTTGGGGACCCCTGGGCTTGTAACACCTGCTACTTTCTGTGGAATGTGCACCCAAGCCTCCTGGTCCCTATACTTGAGCATTCCTTTAAGAACAACATTCACAAACATATCCTTCCTCTCCCTGAAAACATCACTTTTCATTTTCCACATCAAACATCAGCTACTTTCTGACTGACCATTTCACTCATCTGTTTATATCCTACTGTAATATATAATTTCCCCCCTTTTGAATTTTACAAAGCTGCCAGGTACAAACTTAACAGTCGTGATTTGAGTTCCCTAGTCTATGTCATGAATAGAGAATAAAATAATTGTGGTGAACTGCTGAACTTCTGTATTTCTGATTACTAGGTTCTGCTCCAGGTTCCTGTGACTGTACCTGTGGCCCCACCCTCTAACACCTTGACCCTTCCCCAGAAAGCCCAAGCCATGCAACAGGATGAGGTCCCTGTCCATTGTGAATACAATGACTCAATCTGTGACTCAATCACAGCCTCTCGCGTTATTTACTGTGCATCAATAACAATGGTCCCACCATGGATCCCTGGACACTGCTACTATTCTCCTTTCTCTAGTTTGAAAAATATAAAAAGGAAAAGCTAAAATGATGGAAGTTTCTCAGTGGGTAAACCAACACCTGTGAAGAGAGAATCAATGGCAACAGTTCACTTCTGAGGAAATGCATTGACCTTCCATATTAAATTCACAGAAACTTCCTGCTGAGGCGTTCAAGCATTTTAATTCTTAATTTCTTTTTACATTTAGAGATACAACATGGTAACAGGTCCAAATACACCCACGTGACCAAATAACTTACTATCACAAATTTTATCAAAATAGCCATGTACGAGTGTGTCACCACAAAATTGTACAGAGTTTTCCCCAACCAAAAGCCCTAGGTAAACAATGAAATCTGGAACCTGCTGAGAGCCAGATCACAGCCATTTAATTCCAGAAATCCAGATCAGTACAGGAGGAGATTCTGGACAAAAATGGAAACAAGGGATCAGAACGTACAAGTGGATGTCATTCACTCCCACCCCACCCTCATCTCCCAGCAATTAGACGTTGGTCAACACCCCACTCCCCCCCAGAAGTGACTCCAGTTCTCGAGCCTCGGGCAGTGCCCACCAAAGTTCTGAGGCTGTGCTGGGCCCAAGCTCGTGAGCCGACCTCAAGGTTCACACATGCCCATCGTTATTGAATGAAGATCTACAGGGACCAATGCCTGAAGAGGGCGCACAAAATCAGTGAACCAGTGCGGACTCGAAAGGCCAACATGGCCTGTTTCCGCTCCGTAAATGGTTATATGGTTATATGGTTAACCCTGTATGTCTTTGGAATGTAGTAGGAAACCAGAGCACCCAGAGGAAACCCACACAAACATGGGGAGAACGTACAAACTCCTCACCGACAGCATTGGATTTGATCCCAAGTTGCTGGTGCTATAATGTCGTTGTGGTAACCACTGCAATAACTGTGCTGCTCCTATTTAATTGTCAAGTTTCCAATACATTGGTACCCTTTCAGTGAAACTTATATTTGGCTATAAGTTGAATGTATAAATATAAATGATATGCTGATGTAAACAATTAAAGTAATTGGTTAACTAAAACAAACAGTCTCCTCATGGCCCAAAGACAATGCACAGACTTCACATAAAATGGAAGCTTCTATTCAGCCAAGAAATGGGCAGAACTCAGTGCCCTTGAATTTATTGTTAATTTAAGTGTATTCCTGCCTTTTTAATGAATATTAGTTATGCATTCATCAGTCTCAAAGTAGAGATTACTGCCAGTCTATGACTCACCAGGATGTTGGGCTTAGAAATCAATGACTTAATAAAATAAAAATATTCAGACTATCAAGGGAATTCTTCTTCTTCTTCTTCTTGAATATTGATAGACTAAATAATACTCCAACAGGAGTACATATAATCTATAAAATCTTAATGGATTGCCATAATAATGCTTGCTTCAGAATAAAAGTTGAACAAGTTCTCCCATGTACACATTACCTTAGAAAAGTACAGGTAAGAAATTGACCTGGGCTATTAAAAGTACTAAAAGAACTTTGCCCAGCATACTAATGACTATCTTTTGCGCACGCATTGATGCAAATTTTCCAAAGCCCTCAATGCTACTATTTACCTGTTACAAAAAATTTTTCGTCCACTCCAGACTGTACAAAGAAAAACAGAGTGAGTTTGCAGTAGGGGCCAAGAACTGGGAGTTGAGTGTGAGAGAGAACGTTCAGGGTCTGACCAAAACCTTGGTTTGGGGAGTGATGGGGTGGTGCTTTTAGTTTGGAGGTGACTTGATATTGATGTCTTATCTGACAGCTAAATTCTGATCTGAGAGATAGAATTACACAGCATTGAAACAAGACCTTTGGCCCATCAAGTCTAGACCTATAATTGCCACCCATTTATATATGGGCCTTGATCATAAAATTGGAGTCTGCCAAGGTGGAGTGGTGGCAGTAGATGTCCAGGGATCAGAGCTTGGGAGAAGGGTAGGTAGGAAGCCAGATATCCAGGCTTTAGGCACCAGACTTTGCCAATCTCATTGCTGGAGATATAAAAACACTAATGCTGTAGATGCAGTAATTTTGAGAATATAACAAGAAGCAGGGTGAACTCTGGATCAAACAGTATCCATGGGTAGAAGTTATTAGGCAATATTGTTTTTCTGGAGAGAGGAGTCTAGATCAAGGAGCTGGGGCTGTGGCTTATTTTCTGCAAATTTGAAATGGGCAGTGTTGGAGGATCAGAGGAATTATGATTTTTTGGAGGTTCTGAGGGTTCATTGCAAGATCATGGGGCAGGCTCTGTAATGATAGTGATCATGGTTGCAAGGCAACTAGCAATGCCTTATTGTTTGATTAGACTTGGCTGCCACCAGGAGCTGACACAGAGCAAGAGGCACACAATATGCAGAGCTGTAATGGAGTCTTGCAGCCTCATGGCCTCATGGTGCTGTTCATATCAATTTTAATGTAAAGAACCTTTTCTTTCATCCATGTGTTGTCTAAGAACTCACACATCTGAATACAAGATGAAACATGGTATCAGAAGTGAGATGAAGGAAATTAGAAGGAAATACTTTAAAATGTAAAATCTAAAGACAGCAACTGATCAGTGAAGACAAGCTAACAGAGTGAAAAATTGAAGGATTGCACCCACCAACGAAAGTTCAGCTAACAGGTAATGTGGCTGAAAATTGGAACAGATTTAAATAGCATTTTAGATTGTATTTAGTGGCAGTCAGAGCTGATGAGAAAAGTGATAAAGTTAAAGCATCAGTTTTCTTACATGTCATGGGTGATGAAGCCCTGGAGGTGTATAATAACTTCACATTTGCTGCTGAAGAAGACAAAATGAAATTGGAAAAAATAATGGAACAGTTTGAGGCATACAGCAATCCTAAATGTAACGTGAAGTTTGAGAGGCACAGATTGTTCACGTGCACAGAAAAAGGAAGAAAGTATTGATCAGTATGTGACAGAATTGAGAAACAGAAGCAAAATGTGTGAATTTGGTGGACTGACTGACTCGCTGATAAAAGACAAACTTGTGTGTGGCATTCCAGAGCAAAATCTAGACCTGGAAAAAGTCATAGCACTCTGTAGCGCTGCAGAAACTATAAAATTGCAGGTAAAACAGCTGTTCAGTGAAACTAGCTGCAACGTGGATGCAGTGAGCAAGAATAGACATAAACAGTTTAACAAAAAGTGCTCCAAAGTGGAAAAAGAGATGTGGCCAGAGAACAAAAATGAAAAGGACAATTGAAAGCCATGTCGTCGATGTGGTGCACACACCTATCAAAAAAGAGTCCCGCATATGATAAGACATGCTATATGTACAACAAAATAAACCATTATGCCCATTGCTGTAGGAAACAAGTGCAACAGAGCAAGGTTCATGCAATAGATGAAAGATAGAGGAATTCTATGTAGATGGTGTGACTGAAAACAAGAAAGAAAACAGAGACTGGATGATGAGATTAAAAGTGATTGACATATACATTTCAGTTAAATTGGATACTGGACCACCAATTTATGTAATATCAGAGACTGATTTTAAGAAGATTAGACACAGACCAAAGATGTATGGAACAAAAGTGAAGGTGACAGGATATTCAGGTACTGATAGACCAGTGCAAGGAGAATGCATGGTCAAAGTGAAATACAAGGACAAAGAGCACATGCTAGCATTCATCGTGGTACCAAAGGATATACGGACCATACTCGGTTTATCAGCCTGTGAGAAACTGAACCAGGTAAAAAGAGTCCTGGTTTTGGAAAGTGAAGGAGAGACAGTCTATGATGAACTCATGAAGGAGTACAATTACTTATTTCAAGGTCTAGGCTGCCTTCCAGGAAAACACACGATCAGAGTGGATAAACGTGTGCCACCGATAATGCATCCATGTGGAAAAGTTTCATTTGCACTTCAAAAGCAACTAAAGGCAGAGTTGGACAGAATGGAAAGCCTAAACATGATTCAGAAGATTGATGAGCCAACAGAGTGGGTGAGTTCACTCATCATTGTGGACAAAAAGAATGGAAATCTTAGAATTTGCCTGGATCCAAGAGATCTAAACAGAGCAATAAAGAGAGAACACATGAAGCTTCTGACGCGTGAAGAAATCATGTCACAGTTTGCAAATCCAAAGTTTTTCAGCATTAAGATGCATCATCAGGATTTTGGCAGTTTAAATTGGATGAAGCAAGTTCAAGACTGTGCATGTTCAATAGTCCATTTGGCAGATACAGGTTCCTAAGGTTACCATTCGAAATTGCCTCAGCTCCTGAAGTGTATCACAAAACTCTCCATTTGGTTTATGAGCACCTGGACGGAGTTGATATCTCAATGGATGACATCATAGTATGGGGAACCATGAGAATGGAGCATGATGAGAGACGAAGGAAAGTGCTGGAAGCAACAAGGAAAACAAACCTGAAACCGAATAGAGAAAAATGCCAGATCTGGGTGACAGAACTAACATTTGTAGGAAATATTATTGGCAGATCCCAGAAAGGTGTCCACCATTGGGAACATGCCAAGACCACAATTCAAAAAGGACATACAGAGGTTTAATGGAATGGTCAACAATATGGGTAAATTCATATCCAACCTCTCAGAAAAGATGGTTCCATTGAGAAGACGAACAGAAAAGAACGTTGAATGGGAGTGGGATCATGACCATGAAAAGTCATGGAGGGAATGAAAGAAACTGCTCACAGAAGAACCAGTTCTGAGGTTTAACAACTCAGTGAGACCCATCAAGATATCATCAGATGCATCACATAGTGGGCTCGGTGCAGTTCTTCTGCAAAAATATGATGACTGGCAACCCATTGTGTATGCATCACGCTCAATGACAGACGCGGAGATGCGATACACTCAAATGGAAAAGGAGCTGCTTAGCACCACATATGCCTGTGAAAGATTTCATCAGTTAGTGTCAGGACAAGCATTCAGTGTAGAGACTGACCATAAGCACTTGATTGCATTGTTCCAAAAGCCATTAAAAGAATGTCCACTGAGAATACAGAGAATGATGATTAGGCTGCAACGCTATACACTGAATGTGGTGTGCACTCCGGGTAAGCTAATGTACACAGCAAATAAGTTGTCTAGAACTATTGACATGAGAGACTCTGCAAACACCAAAAGTGGATGAAGATGTTAACGCCTTCGTGGACATGATGACAAATGCACTGCCCAAATAAAATGCAAAAATGGAGCTTGTAAAGTCAGAGACAAACAAAGATGAAACACTGAGACAACTGAGAAAAAACATCTTGGATGGATGGCCCAAGATGAAGCAGGACTGCTCACTTGATATTTCAGAGTACTGGAACTGTGGGGTGGAACTATCAGTGGTTGAAGACATCATCTACATAGGAAGTAAAATCCTTATCCCAAAGAGTCTGAGAAAAGAGATGCTAAAAAGGATCCATGGAGGACATCTCGGAATTGAAAAGTGTAAGAAAAGAGCACGAGAGGTGATGTACTGGCCAAGAATCAACAATGATATAACAAATGAAGTGTCAAACTGTACAATATGCAGGAAATATACATGTAATCCTGCAGAGCCACTAAAGCCACACCCAGCACCATACAGACATTACCAGAAGGTAGGTGCTGACCTATTTGAATGTCAAGGGAAGGACTATTACTCCCTATACCCAGAGGTGTGTAAACTGAACACCACCACTGCAGATGCTGTAATAACAGGTATGAAAGCCATATTCTCCAGACATGGTGATGCAAGCAAGGTCTTCACAGACAATGGACCCCAGTTCCAACAGTTTGTCAAAGAGTGGGACTTTGTACACATCACGTCAAGTCCTCATTTTCCACAGTCCAATGGTCTAGTGGAAAAATCAGTACAGACAGTGAAAAGACTGATGAACAAGGCAAAAGACAGTGGAACAGACTTCTACCAGAGCATGCTAGTATACCACACAATGCTGCTTGAGTGTGGTATGTCACCAGTACAACTCCTTATGGGATGTAGGCTATGATCAAACCTACCCATTTAGGAGAACCTCCTAAAAATAAAAGAGGTTGAGAAAGTGAGGAAGTTCAAAGAACAACTCAGATTCAAGGACAATCAATTAGGAGATCATCAAGACACGTGAATCCTCCTAAGAGACTCATTGAGCAAATTTAAAGACTCCTGTAACAGAACGAAGTAGTGCTATCTTATTTGCTCTTCAATTTTTAGTGTATGTAAATGGGAACACACAAAACAAGTTTTAAAAATGTTAACAATGTTGATAATGTGAGAGATGAGTAAAACTAATATGAAAATATGAGAGATGAAGAAAGCTAGTATGGATATATGTGTAATGAATAAAAGCCAGTATGAATAGGATAAGGGTAATATAATGTAGGAAGTAAAGTTAGTCTGAATAAGATAAGGGTCTTCTAGCCTTAGAGAGAGTCAGCAAGTTCCGCATATGTAATTAGTAAGCCTTAGGGCAGAATTAGCAAGTTCATTAGTAAGCCCTGAGGGTTGGGAAGGTGTGAATAAGGACAAAGGCAGGCTTGTGAATAAGAACAATAAGGACAATGACATGATGGGACACAGACAGGATAACCCCTGGTCCTCCAAGTTCACAGAAACAGCACATAGGCAGCCCTAATGCCAAACTTATCCAGGAGGCAGAAGAATGTAAGGGGGAGGGTACCTCTACACTGAAATGAACTGTATAAAAGTTGTGTGTGTATTCCCAGGGTAAGGGGAAGCACCCAACTTTGCATTGTTGTATAATAAATGTTCTTTGTTCTCAATTTTTGTCTCGAGCTATTTCTGTGAAAGTACTGTTTCTCACAATAATAATGAAAATGTAAGTTCTTGGTGATAAAGTTAAAATCGCAGAGTTATATAAAGAAGACATGTTAGTTAAAAGTAAGCTACTTTTGTTTTAAGAAAGGGAGATGTAATGATAGTCATCATGGTTGCAAAGCAACTAGCAATGCCTTACTGTTTGATTAGACTTGGCTGCGACCAGGAGCGACACAGAGCAAGAGGCACACAGTATGCAGAGCTGTAATGAAGACTTGCAGTCTCATGGCCCTGTTCATATCAACTTTGAAGTAAAGAACCTTTTCCTTCATTCATGTGTGGTCTAAGAACTCACACATACAAATACAAGATGAATCAGGCTCAAGGAGAGATGAATAATTTATTTTTAAAAAATCAAAGTAATCCCACCTAAGTGACTCCCAACATGGGGCTGAAACCTTTTTTTACTCCAAAGGTGGAATCTATGGAAACTACTGTTCATTAAAGCAGTAGAGGCTACCTCAGTAAATATATCTAAGACAAGGCGAGATAGATTTTTTACATAGTAAGGGAATTAAGGGATATGAGCCTATCATTAGATCAGCCATGATCTTATTGAATGATGGAGCGAGTTCGATGAACCGAATGGCCTAAAACTGCTCCTTTCCCCTATGTTCTTGAAAGTTGTTCTTCATGTAATGTCATTGCAGAGGATGTGTCACTCCTGGAGGTTTTTCAGTCTAGATTGGTGTAAATGGCCTCAATGACATTCCTCTTTGAGAAAACATGATTTTCAAATGCATACCACTGTGAAATCCGGTGTAGTGGATCCACATCTTGTTTATTTCCATTGCAGTTCAAACATTCAACATCACAACTGCAATTCAGAAGCCAAGGTAACTACCAAACCAAGACATTTAAAAACAACTTAAATAGATTTAATTATAAAAAGTATAAAACTACAACCTGTAATTAAAGACATCGAATTTGAAATGAAATAAATTGCAGTAAAATAGTTCAAATATTTCCCTGTTCTTTCCCTGGAGGTCACCCTTACTCAAATATCTAGGGTAGTGTGGAATCCAATTCACAGATAATTGCTTCTACAGTTTACAAAACTCTTGCAAATGGGGGAATTTTAATGGAATTAGGGTTACCATAGGGATACAAGTCAAGTCGTGAAACTCTAAAAATTTTCTCAAAAAGGAGGGTCGACTTATACACCGGATATACTTTTGAGACCTTAGATTCACCAAAAAAAAAAACAGATTGACGTCAATTCAGCATATAAGTTGATACTGGAAACACCTCCTCACCACTGGCACCTCTGCTCCCCAACACCTTCCCATCGTTGGGTGACACCATAACTGCTCCTACCTGAGACTCTGAGGTCACCATCACTGCTTCTGCCTAGTAGGCTGAGGTTTCTGCTCCCACCAGGATCACAATGTCGGCACTCCAGCTCCGTGGGCCGTCGCCATTGCTGTCTGGTAGGCTGAGGTTTTTTAAAATTTACTTAATTTACTGCTTTGTTACTTGCGATTGGGGTGTTTTAAAAATTTTTGGGTTGTTTCTGGGAGGCCTGGACAACCTAAAAAAATGGTGGTTGACTTATATGCCAGATACACCATAAAATTCCTAAAATTAGGCTGAAAAATGGGATCTACTTATACACCGCCAACTTATACACTTATATGGTAATTTCATCCAAGAATTTTGTTAGCTTTAGCAGTTAGTGATTAATATTTAATTTTGACATTATAATTTTCTTTTACATTGTGATTCTGTTAAACAACCCTTGCTGGTTGGACAATGCATTAGGTGACTAAACAGAAGTTGTTTCAAGGTAATTACTTCCAGCAAAGAGTTAAACAGGAAAGCCAGTCATGCAGTGTCTGTTGGTTTGTGGATCACTCCCTACCGTTTCTTCCCTCCTCTCCTCCCCCAACCTTTTATTCAGGCACCTGTCTGCTTTTTGCTCATACATTGAGAAAAGTCTCAGGCTTGAAAAGTTGGTTATATTCCCTTTGGTTCCTAGAGATGGTGCGTGACACGCTGAGCTTCTCCAGCACTTTTGTGTATTGTACCACTTCCAGCAAAAGCTCATTCAGGGCTTTAGGTATTTATTTATTATAAAAAGAGGGAGAATTTGTTGACATGTGCAGTGCACAAAATAGTGTGTACTTTACAGAGCAGTACAAAATTTGGAATTTTGTTGAGTGAGGACATTTCAAGGTTTCAGTGATTTCTTTCTAGAACTTATTGAGGATTTCTGCTAGAATTTAATTTAAATTTGGCATTAATTTGTGGTTTATTTAACATGGTTAATCCATGCTAAAGAAACTGCTTTAACATTTGCATAGTTAATTAAATGACTAGTGAGATTCTAGAACCAGGTATCAGGAATTACTTTCATCAGAGTCTGGGACTTCAGCTAATAAAATGTACAATACTGTGTCCAGAGGGTAGGGCACATTCCATTTCCTCTGTTATCAAAATGCAATGTTTCCTACCCTGTGGAATCAGTATTGTCCATTTTTATTCACTGAAGTTCCAAAGATTCAAGTAATGCCCCAATGAAAGTAATTTCTGGTAACATATAACTATGCAACAGCCTCTTGTAGCAATGTTGGTTTGGAAACTGCCTGGATGAGTAGCTGCATTGCATTTTGTGAATGGTGCATACAACAGCTGGGGTATGGCAGTGTTGGGGGGAGGGGGGTGGTGGGGGGATGAATTTTTTAGGCTGGTGGTCTAGGTGAAAAACAAGTGGCCTCTTCTGGAGGTCTCTGTGCTTCTTTAGAGTTGTTTGTGCCGCACTAGTTCAGCCACGTGGAGAGTGCGTCATCATATTCCTGACTTCTGCCTTGAAGATGGTGGAAAGGCTTTGAGATGTTAATAGTTCAGTCACTTGCTGCAGGTTACACAGTCTCTGGCTTGCTCTTCTAGCAGCGGTACTTATGTGACTGGTCCATAGTGATTCCCACGCTCTTGATGATTGGGAACTCTGTGATAATGTCATCTAGGTTAAGGTGGTTAGACTTCCTCATTTTGGAGATGGTCATTATCTAGCATTATAAGACTTATTAATGTTAGTTGCTATTTATTGACCATGCATGTACATGCTCTATGTATTGGTATTTGCAGTCATGGACTGCTTTGTTCACTGAGAAGTAGCGAATTGATTTGAAATTGTGTAAACATCAGCAAGTATTGCCATTTTGACCTGATGATGGAAAGAAGGTCATTGATAAAGTATGTGAAGATTGGTCCTAGGCCTCTGCCCTGAGGAACACCTGAGATGATGCCAGGATGATTAACCTCTAGCACCCAGAACTATCTTTTTTTTGGAGTTTTCCTCTTGATGCCTCATTGACTTCAGTAATTTCACTCTTGATCAAATGCTGCCTTGATATTAAGGGCTGTCATTTATTCTCTACTATTCGGCGTATAGGTCCCTCTTTTGGATAAGGTCTAGAGCAAAAGGTCTCGAAGCAGGAGCAAGTTGCCTGAAAATAATGTTGCTTTTCCCCAACCTGTTTCCTGTAACTTCGTTGTTGACTTTAAATTTTAGTTTAGACATTCAGCACGGTAACAGACGATTTCAGCCCATAAGTCTGTGCCACCCAACTTATATCCAATTAACTTACCCTCCTGCTAGGTTTTGAACAGTGGGAGGAAACCGGAGCCCCTGGGGAAAACCCCCACAGACATGGGAAGAATGTACAAACTCCTTATAGACAGCGCAGGATTCGGACTCTGGTCCCAATCGCTGGCACTGTAGACAATAGACAATAGACAATAGGAGCTGGAGTAGGCCATTTGGCCCGTCGGGCCAGCACCGCCATTTTAGATCATGGCTGATCATTACCATCAGTACCTGGCATCATGCCTGGTTTCCTTGTAAAACTATTTGCCTAGAGATAAATGAAGAGGTCTGCAGATGCTGGGATCGAGTGCAATGCACAAATGTGCTGAAGAAAATCAGCAAGTCATGCAAGATCCATAGGAAGTAAAGAGTAACCAACAATTTGGGTCTGGATCCTTCATCATGTTCCTGATGAAAGGTCCAGGACCAAAACGTTGCTTATACTTTACTTTTTTTCAATGTTGACCTGTTGAGTTTCTCCAGCATCTGTGCATATTGTTTGAAAACAATGAGCCTTTTCTGCCTCACTGTGTTCCCAGGAAGTTTAAGTGTTTCCCCCCGCCCCCCCCCCCCCCCCTTCTCAATGAAGTGTGTGATGAGTGCTCTGGATTCCCTCACAGTTCTCCCGGTTTCAGAGAAAATCCATCTTTTGATACGTGCCACCTCCCATTCCCAACACCATTTTGTTGCTCCTACTTTCTCTTTTCTATTGATTCTAAACCTCTCCCTTCTACAATTTCCCCAATCAGCATACATACTGCAGTGTCTTCTCCACCCTACCTTGATTTCCATTCCATCTATCTTAAACCAAACCTAAGAATTTAATTTGCCATTTTATGGTCTGGCTTTTTGTCATGTCAGTCTTAATAATCTAATACATTAAAATGTTCTTCTAACTACAAGAACCAAATCTAATGTGCCTTCCTTTCCTGTTGTAATAGCAAGGTACTGGGATTGATTCTACATCTCTGATACAAATTCACCACTAATTCGGAATCTAATTTGTAATTATGTCTTGACTTAAGAATTGGGTACCTTCCTGTTTTATTAACTCTAATACAGTGCCAGCGACCCAGGTTTGAATCTGGCGGTGACTGTAAGGAGTTTGCCTGGGTTTGTCTGCATGGGTTTCCTCCAGGTGCTCCAATTCCTCCCACTCTTCAAATTGGGGTTTTTGGGTGGCATGGCTCATGGGCCAGAAGGGCCTGTTACCTTGCTCTGTCTAAACTTAACAAACTTAATAAAAATGTTGAATTTAAATTTTAAAAAAATTGTGCTACTGCTTATTTCAATATCCTTACTTTTAAATTCATATGCTCTGGCATAATTATTTTGCATGGTTTAATGACCTTTGGCCAATATTAGTTTTCAATGAGCAATGTTTTTAATTTCATGGAACTAAGGAAACTCTGATGTCCATTTTGCACCTGACCCCTTGTGGCATCAGTGATACTAATAGCTGGCTACGTAAAGAATGGAGGGCTTCCAGCTGCAGGAAACATCAATAATTGAACTACATGATCTCTTCAAAAAGGATTCACAATTTGATCACCAAAGTGGGATGTTTAAACATTTATTTACACATTTATATTTGGACCAATGAATCTTAATATTTTATTTTCAGTATACTTGGTATGAATCTCATTTGTAATTTTATGTTGAAGAGGCTGATGAATAAATTGTGGATGAATAAATTGTGTAAGGATATGCTCTGGCATTACTTACAGCTAGTCCCTCATTGGAGAAGGAACATTGGCTTGGTCATCATCCAGATTTTTGATTGTCATATTGTTTCCACTGTAATCTTTAGGAAGAAAGATTGATCCTTAGACTGATTTTATTTAAAATCTTGTGCAATGCAATAAAAAAGCACACGGCAATATTACATGTGGGTGTGGGAGAGAACCGTCAGCAGTTTTTGTTGCATTCTTCAAGCTTAGATCCATTTTAAAAGTGAAAATAGAAAAAAAAATCTAATGATGCAGGTCTCATTGGGTGTCTTGCCTCAGGATATGAATATCCTATTGCTGTTTGGTGATTCCTCATAGTTCCATTTCTTTCTACTACCATGTGGGTGGGGGAAAAAAAGAAACAAAACAATAATCTCTGATGTCTGTCCTTTCCAATGAAGCTTCATCATGAGAAACTGGAACACATTGAACAGGGTGCTTGGAACAAGCTTGAATATTGTGTGTTGAAATGTAAATTACTGGTACCCCATTGTCAAAAATCCTTATCATTTTACCACACTAACTAGAAAAGCTCAGGGAACTGCGAATGAATAATCACATCACTGCATTGCATTTCAGTCTGAAGATATTTTGCAGAGGTATGTTGGATCTGCATAGTAAATCTGAATATAATTTGCAGTTCATCAATTGAAATGGAGGTATAGATAACCAGTTCACACAGAACCCTTAATTGTAGTTCTTATGCAAGGCCACATACAAAACTGTGATCAAACATTCTTTTTCAGAATGCTGATCACTCTATTTTCATTATTATTCTGTGTTTTTAATTATTTCCATCTTTCACAGAGTTTAATTTAATCTAAAGCCTTTATTTCTTACTCAGTGAAATATTAATGATATGAAGTGATATGGATAAACATTATTTTTCACTATCTAAACATCAGAATACCTTTGTTCCTTTATTGCTCTTTTACACCTTGACCTCACAATGAAGCAGGCCTCAGGATCGGACTGAATCACCGCAAAAGTTCTTCAACTCCAGGGCAAATAAATTCCTTCACAAATTCACAATCTCATTGTACTCTTGGAGGGGATGATATGCATTGGAAACTCTGGGCCGCTGGGGGGCGTGGCAAGATGGCGTAGGGAACAGACGTGCCTTCCAGACCTCTCCTGACTCTGATTTATTGTTTTGTCTTTAAGTGCCCGTTAAAGTTCTTTTAAAAGTTTATAAATAATAAGAGATGCTGGATTAGTGCCTAATAGTTTATACGCAAAAAAAAGGTAAAAGAAAACATCAACAGACTGTTAAAAAACTACATTTTCTGAAATTGTCTGAGCCTACTTGTTTACAAGAAGCCAGGACTCAACGTAGAATGGATCCAGAAGAAGACATACAGAATTCGGCATTGAAACTCCGTTTTAAACCGGTAAGACTCTGAAGGTCGCACTCAGCAGCTTTCAGAACAAAGAGCTGGCCGGGTGCCAGTATTTCACACAAAGGCCACTGTGAGTGCTGTTACTGAGACTTTGACAGTTGAATCAGCTGGGGCGCCACCAGCTGGAGAGTTAAAGAGCTGTCATTCGACTGCTACAGTGGTGGCGCTGCAAAATGCATCTTCAATTACAACGGTTTTTCCAGACATCGATTCAGTGAAAATGATTAAAGAGATTTGGCTTAAAGATAACCCTGATCTTCAGTCTCCTGGCATTGCTGGGGGGACTTTGAGAGGGATTTTTATACAAAGTCAAACTGCTAGAAAAGATACTAAATTAAGGGAAGTGACAGAAGATCCCGTGGTCTCTAAGGAACAGCAAGACCCCATTATGCCTGAATCTACTTCTGTTGAAATGTTTGTTAAGGATCTTAAAGATAAGATATATTCTGTATGGAGTCACTTAGCTAATTTTGTGAACCCGTTTATTTCCAAGATTAATGCGATGGTGGAAGCCATTAATGGAGCTTTTAAGCTTGAAACCATTGAAAGATTTGAAATGTGTGATCAAGGTTTAGTCGATGTACAGGATCAACTGCAAGATGAAAATAGAATAATTGAAACATTGCAGATCCAAAATAAAAATTTAGCAAAAAAGGTTGATTATTTGGAGAATCAATCTAGACGGAACAACGTGAAAATTGTTGGTTTGCCAGAAGGCATAGAAGGACCAGATCCAAGAAAATTTTTTACTGAATGGATTCCACGAGTGTTAGGATAGGATAAATTCCTTGAAGGTTTAATACTGGAATGTGCTCATAGAGTTTTAAGAAGAAAATCTTTTTTCAGGACAGAATCCAAGACCTGTTCTGATCCGTTGTTTAAACTATTGTGACAGAGAGACAATTTTATGTACGGCTATTAGAAATGCCCAGCAAAATAGATCTTCTTTGATGGTTCAGAATAATCCTGTTTTCTTCTATCAAGATTTGAGTCAAGAAATTATGTTTCAACAACGCGAATTTAATTCTGTGAAAGAACGGTTGTGGAAAAAAGACATAAGGCAACATTCAGGTATCCTGTGGAACTGAAGATTTTTCAGGATGGAAATCAGCCAAAGTTATTTGACAATCCTAAAGAGGTTATGGACTTTGCTCAGTCTTTACCAATCATGCAGTTTCAGGAACGATGTTGTCCTTCAAGGTCTCCAAAGAGAATAGAGATGTAAGGTGGGATCCAGATTTTTAAAAGAAATGGAAGCAATGGTGACTGAAGTGGTAACGTTGATTTAAAAAAATAAATCTTTTATCTTTTTTTTGAGAAAGTTTAAATAGTTTAAATAATGATGATAGTTTAATGAAATGGGAGTTGGGAGAGGGAACTGGGTGGGCACTAGTTTCCAGAAGTCATCAGCTATCTGTGAGTTATCTCAGACCCAATATTTTGGGGGAGTTACCGCTTTGGGCGGTTTAAAGAGGAGGAGGTAGTCGTGACCTCTGACCTGTTTTTTTTTTCTTTTTAATTTTTGGGTTAAGAAGTGAAGGTTTTTTTAATTATTTTTTAAAAATAAATAATTTTTTAAAAAACTCTTTGTTTTGTGATTGTAATTGAGAGGGAATTAGGAGGGTTTTTTTCTCTCCTTTTTTTCTCTCTTTTTTTGGGGGGGTTTCTCTTTTTTCTCTCTTTTTTAAGAGGATGATGTCACAGAAGATAATAAGTCAAAAATTGAGGATGTTGAATTAGATGAAGAGGAAGATGAGGGGAAAGGTGATAAGAAGAAAAAGAAGAAAACCAAGTACAAATACATTGAGGGAGAAGAGTTTAATAAAATTAAGTTAATTTCGATAGAGAATTTTGAAGATGTTATAAATGAAGAATATGGAGAATTTTATAAGAGTTTGAACTTTTTTTCTTTTTTTTTCTTTTTTTTATATAAGGGGAGGGGAAGGGAATAAAAAGTTTATCTGATTGTTTTTCTAAGGGATGTTTTTGTTCTCTCAATGAATTATAAAGGAAACGGTATTAATGGAAATTCTGTATTTATGTATTATTAATTATGATTTTTTGTATAACAGATATGTGGTTGATATATGATTTTAATATTTGAACTTAGTTTTAAAGTGGATTTCATTTGTTAAATACATGTATTATGTTTGATTTAAATATATGTTTAAGGGTATTATTTTAGTATTGATATTTTTTTGTTGTTAGTAATTTTTGTTGTTGTTAAGTTTTATCCTTTTGTTTGTAAGTGGGGTTTTTTTCTATTTTATTTACAACATTGTTAATTAATTCTTCACTCTTTATTTTGGGGGGAGGGTTGGACTAATTTTAAATTAGACGATTAATGTTGTGTTATAATTATTGGGGGGGTTAATTTGTGTAGTTTAATGATGTAGTATTCTAATTTTTATTATCTTATTTTTTATTATTTCTTTAAATGTAATTTTTATTTTATTCATGTCATAAAATTTTAAATAAAGTTTAAAAAAAAGGAAACTCTGGGCCGCTGCAAACCGGAGGATGTGAAATACACTCTAAATTAGACTGCTCACCAAAGTTCATCCTTTTTGTTTATGTTTACCACAGAATCAATCTCATTGAAAGCCAGAGTTAAAAAAGGTGACATTATTTGTGTACGTTCAGAGATTGAGCTCCCAGCAACCAGTGACTTGTTAATTGAAGCATACGAAAGCATTGGTCACACAGTGGACTTCCACAAGTAAAGGTTCTCTACCCCTGGCCCTGACAATAAAACTTTGGAACACAGGGATCCCTTCCCTTATCTTCAAGATTCAATTAATTGTCATTGTAATAAAAGTGTCATTGTGGTGCTACACCACCGGCCTACTGCAGAGGGCAACCTCTGTATCTGCAGGAGTGTACCGTCGGCCTACTGCAGAGGGCAACCTCTGTATCTGCAGGAGTGTACCGTCGGCCTACTGCAGAGGGCAACCTCTGTATCTGCAGGAGTGTACCGTCAGCCTACTGCAGAGGGCAACCTCTGTATCTGCAGGAGTGTACCGTTGGTCTACTGCAGGGGGCAACCTCTGTACCTGCAGGAGTGTACCGTCGGCCTACTGCAGGGGGCAACCTCTGTACCTGCAGGAGTGTAAGGGGACAGGACAACACCTGGCCGGCTTTCAGTCAGTTGGCCTGAATGGATCAACCCCCACCCGGTCGGGTGTCAATCACCCTCCGGGATATAAGCTTGCGCTGGCCTCCCGAGGCCTCACTCATAGTTGCTGCAGCTACAGCCAGCCTGGCTCTGTGGAAGTCTTTGTGGGTTAAAGCCTGTTGTACAGTCTTTACCTTGTGTGTGTCTGATTCTGGCTAACAGCGCACCACAGTCATATTACATGAAATTGCTTTTGCCTGCTATAAGGCAGACAGATTCACCATTGGCAGTAATTGCTTGAAGCTCCTCTTGCAGTCAGAGAAAGAGAAGCAAAAGAAAGTCCCCCCAGAGTCTTTAAGTGTCTATGGATTTGCCTCCAGTGCTTCTTCAGCCACACAAAGTCCAGTCCAAACTGGTAACCCAAACTCCAGATTCGAAGCTTTGACACAGTCAGGAACCCTTCAGAGGCTTCGGCATCCCTTTGCATCCCGGTTCCAATACCTGGTACCCCTTCAGCCAGTTTTGAGCCAGTCTCCAGCAGTCCGCAGCCCAGTAAGAGGCTCCAGACAGCAGTCTCCAGCAGCCCACAGCCTCTGTGGGTTCCTCGCCTTGAGTCACCAAAGCCCCTTCACTGGTCCGCCACCATGGTCACCATCCCATGGGTCGCCTCCAATGCTTCTCCTTCTCAGATGGGGGATGGTCTCCCCATTTTCTAGCGCCATGCCCCAGTCTTCCACTCCCCTGGAATCTGCGACTTCTTGTGGCTCTTGCCAAGCAGAGATGCCGCCATCTTGGGCACTTTGGTGCAGCAAACAACACAAAACCCGAAAGACTGTACAACAGGCCTAATCAGCTTAAAGTAGAAAGCACCGGATATCCTCCAATTCCACATGCCCGACTGGTTTAGGAAAGGACCTGCTTGAGTGTTTAAGTGGGCCAGTGATTGACAGTCGGCAAGGTGGGGCCAGCCTCCCAGGTTACCTACCTGCAGGTACAATGGTTGCCCCCTGGCAGTAGGCCGGTAGGAGTTCAGATATGGTGGTTGTTATATCACCACAGACGCAGACCATGTGGTCGCAGGATTTTAAATAAAACTACTGTTGGCTCCTTTAATGGGCTGTTCAAAACCTGTATGGAGCTGATGGCAGTTGACTGGGTGGTTGGACCTTGCAGCAGTGCTGCCGTTACAGTGGCTCCGGCAGCGCTGCCATTTTTGAGGAACTTTCTCACGGTGAGGGGAGATGTCAAAGATGAAATTCATCGCAACCTTTGATGCGCCAGATCAACCATCTGACAAAGAGGAAAAGGGTGTTTGAAGATCAATACCTCAGAAATGGACCTAAGATCTGGTCCAAAATTTATGATTTTCTGGGCAGCATTGATCTTTGCCCTGAGATACATCTCTGAGACTTGGACTACCAACAGCCACACTGAAAAAATATGATGAAAAATGATGCCTCTGCAATGTCCTAAAGTCACTGAGCTGATAAACACACGAATGCCATTACCTCCACACGGACCAACATCCCTGGCTCCGAGGTTTTAGTTACTCAGTCAACTAATTCACCCGCCCGACAACAGACTCCCAAAATAAACATTGTATTCCAAGATCTGTCGTGGGATGAGAATACAAAATAGACAGGAAACAAATTTCAAGGATCTATTCAATGCCCCTTTGAAGGAATGCAAAGGCCGCTCAGAATGGAGATAGGACATTCCGGATGGTACTGAGAACATTGAGGCCATGCATCGGAACCAGCCATGAGCCCTGTGTAAGTGGTGGAAGGAGCATAAAACTTCACTGTCCCATCCTGTCAGCCCCTCCCCACTCATCAAATATTAAGCTCCTGAAACTCCCCAAACTATCTGAACCATAAACTACTTCAGGACCTGCCTGCACTATAAAACCATCACTTTTGTTTTACACTAACTGCAACTGTGAATAATTATTTATCTGTTTATTACCTCTTTTTCTGTCTCATGGGATATGATGGGAATTTCAATTTATACTACCATTGTTGGTAATATCTTGAATACCTGTTGGGCTGCAGTAAGTAAGAATTTTGGTGCATTTGTACATTGTATTTGTGCAGATGATAATAAACTATCATCTTATTTCACATCATCTGTGAAAGGGTTCCGTGTTTCCACGTTGGCCTCATTAGTCACCTCTGAAGTTTGAAACCTGAAGCGGAAATAATTCATATCAATCCCACTCCAGCAGAATCCATTTTAAATTCTTGAGTTTACTTTGACCATAATATTTTCCGCATTGTTTTTCTTTCATAATGAAAGAAGGCCATTTGGCTAAACATCATAAAGGACTCCTCACACCCCTCAAGTAAACTGTTCTCCCTTCCACCATCTGGCAGAAGGTACTGTAGCACTTGGGCCCTTGTCCAGATTGAGCAAGAGATTGCTCCCCCAAGCCATCAGACTTCTGAACTCCAAGAACATTTGGGGAGAGGGTTCTGTGGATGGTTAATGTATGTCTTAATATTTTAAAGGTGTTGAATTTCTATTCTAACCTATATTTATCTAAATATGCTCCGTGGTCCTGGAGAAATGCTATCTCGTCTTAGAGTGTGAGCATGACTTGAATTAACATTGAGGCAACCATGAAGTAGGGATACCAATGCCTCTACTTTCTAAGGAGTCAAGAGATTTGGCATGTCATCAGATACTCTATTAAACTTCTCCAGGTGCACTGGCTGTCTGCCTCACAGCCTGATTTGGCAATTCAAATGCCAAGGAATGAAGAAAGCAGCCAGATCCATCACAGGCTCTGACCTCTATGTGAGGCACTGCCTCAACAAGACAGTCAGCACCATAAAGGACACCCATTACCCTGGTCACAACCTTTTCTCAATTCTACCTATAGGCAGAAGGCATAGGAACCTGAAAACCAGCACCTCTATATTTAAGAATAGTTTCTTTCCTACAGCTGTCAGACTCCTTGAGCCTCCCTTCGATACAATAAACATGGATGATTCTGAGTATCTGGCACTCTGAGAGAACAATCTGCACTGTCGCAAAGTCACATTTATTTTGCACTAACATTGTTAATTTTAGGAAGGAGATACTGAACAACCACACACCTGTGAACATTTGATGGGAAGGAGGCAGAGAGAACCTTCAGGTTGCTGGGAATCCATATTTCAGAAGATATTTCCTGGATCCTGCACATTATAAATATTTATTATCTATCTATCTATCTATCTATCTATCTATTTCATGTATTTATCTATCTATCTATCTATTTCATGTATTTATCTATCTATCTATCTATTTCATGTATTTATCTATCTATCTATCTATCTATCTATCTATCTATCTATCTATCTATCTATTTCATGTATTTATTGTCCTTTTAAATGGCGTCCGGGGGAGAAAAGCCAGCAGGTGGAACAGTGTCCTGTATTTAGAAACAAAGTTTCGGGCTTGAGTCCTTCTTTAATTGTGAACAATTGTAATGTTTTGAACTCAGGACTGGCTCCTGTATAAATATCCTTCCAAGACAATGTTAGATTCTGTCTTGGGGTCCTTGCTGGGCAAGGCCTTTTCCTGAATTATAGAATCCTTGTGTTCCGCCTGCATCCAGTTGTGCTCCCACGTTCCATCATCACCTTGGTGGAAGAAAGCCAGGTGGGCACACATGAAAGACAACGTCGATTTTTAAATCTCACATTTTCTCTGACTGTCTGCATCAAGCATTTACGAGTTGTTGTTAAAATAGTACAGCCGGGCAGTATGGACCGACCTAGGAGGGGAGGCAGACCCCTCCATCCTGGGTAAGAAACCTGCATAGGAGAAGGCCACTCCGATATAAAACCTACGACCCAAGGACCTCGCTGCCACGTCCCAGCTTGCTTGGCCACGGCACACGAACCATGGGTGTAAAGGGTGGGGCCAGTACTGCGCGCACTGCACTCCACCTAAAAGCTCCTTTGCGCAGGCCCGAGGACAGGTCCACGTCCTCCCCCTCCACGTCCAGCCCCTCAAGTCCTCCCCCTCAAAAGATGCTCACAAACTCAAGCTAGCATGCTGGAACATCAGAACCATGCTAGACAAGGCTGACAGCCACCGACCTGAACGTCGGTCTGCCCTCATTGCACATGAACTCCTCAGTCTTGACATCGACATAGCCGCTCTCAGTGAAGTCCGCCTGGCAGATGTAGGCAGCCTCCAAGAACGCGGCGTGGGCTACACATTCTACTGGTCTGGCAAGCCTTTGGATGAACGACGCCTATCTGGTGTAGGCTTCATGTTCAAGAACTCCATTGCCTCCAAACTCGAAAACCTCCCGACAGGCTACTCGGACCGGATCATGTCCATGCGACTCCACCTTCAAAACAAGCGTCGCATCACCCTCATCAGTGTCTATGCTCCAACCCTCCAGGCGGAACCAACAGAAAAGGACAAGTTCTACACTGACCTGCGCAACCTCATTCAACGCACCCCTACAACCGACAAGGTTGTCATCCTTGGCGACTTCAACGCTCGCGTCGGCAAAGACTCAGAAACCTGGCCAGGAATCCTGGGCAAGCATGGTGTCGGCAAGTGCAACAACAATGGGCGCCTCCTGTTGGAGCTCTGCGCAGAACAGCGGCTTGTCATTACAAACACCCTTTTTCAGCAGAGGGACAGCCTGGAGACTACCTGGATGCATCCCCGATCCAAACACTGGCACCTCCTGGACTACGTCCTGGTGCGAGAAAGAGACAAACGAGATGTGCTCCACACCAGGGTCATGCCCAGTGCAGAATGCCACACTGACCACTGGCTGGTTCGCTGTAAGCTCAACCTTCACTTCAAGCCAAAGCCCAGGAACAGTAAAGCCCCCAGAAAGAGGTTCAATGTTGGAAACCAGCAGTCAAACGAAGTGAGAGGAAACTTCCAGGCAAACCTCAAAGCAAAGCTCGACGATGCAATCCGCCTCACGGACTCGTCCCCTGAAACCCTCTGGGATCAGATGAAGACTACCATACTGCAATCCACTGAAGAGGTACTGGGCTTCTCCTCCAGGAAAAACAAGGACTGGTTCGACGATAACAGCCAGGAAATCCAGGAGCTGCTGGCAAAGAAGCGAGCTGCCCACCAGGCTCACCTTACAAAGCCGTCCTGTCCAGAGAAGAAACAAGCCTTCCGTCGCGCATGCAGTCATCTTCAGCGCAAACTCCGGGAGATCCAAAATGAGTGGTGGACCAGCCTCGCCAAGCGAACCCAGCTCAGCGCGGACATTGGCAACTTCAGGGGTTTTTTACGAGGCTCTAAAGGCTGTGTACGGCTCCTCACCCCAAGTCCAAAGCCCGCTGCGTAGCTCAGACGGCAAAGTCCTCCTCAGCGACAAGATCTCCATCCTCAACCGATGGTCAGAACACTTCCAATCTCTTTTCAGTGCCAACCGCTCAGTCCAAGATTCCGCCCTGCTCCAGCTCCCTCAACAGCCCCTAAGGCTAGAGCTGGATGAGGTCATCACCCGGTATGAGACATACAAGACAATTGAACAACTGAAAAGTGGCAAAGCAGCAGGTATGGATGGAATCCCCCAGAAGTCTGGAAGGCTGACGGCAAAAATCTGCATGTCAAACTGCATGAGTTTTTCAAGCTTTGTTGGGACCAAGGAAAACTGCCTCAGGACCTTCGTGATGCCATCATCATCACCCTGTACAAAAACAAAGGCGAGAAATCTGACTGCTCAAACTACAGGGGAATCACGCTGCTCTCCATTGCAGGCAAAATCTTCGCTAGGATTCTCCTAAATAGAATAATACCTAGTGTCACCGAGAATATTCTCCCAGAATCACAGTGCGGCTTTCGCGCAAACAGAGGAACTACTGACATGGTCTTTGCCTTCAGACAGCTCCAAGAAAAGTGCAGAGAACAAAACAAAGGACTCTACATCACCTTTGTTGACCTCACCAAAGCCTTCGACACCGTGAGCAGGAAAGGGCTTTGGCAAATACTAGAGCACATCGGATGCCCCCCAAAGTTCCTCAACATGGTTATCCAACTGCACGAAAACCAACAAGGTCAGGTCAGATACAGCAATGAGCTCTCTGAACCCTTCTCCATTAACAATGGCGTGAAGCAAGGCTGTGTTCTCGCACCAACCCTCTTTTCAATCTTCTTCAGCATGATGCTGAACCAAGCCATGAAAGACCTCAACAATGAAGACGCTGTTTACATCCAGTACTGCACAGATGGCAGTCTCTTCAATCTGAGGCGCCTGCAAGCTCACACCAAGACACAAGAGAAACTTGCCCGTGAACTACTCTTTGCAGACGATGCCGCTTTAGTTGCCCATTCAGAGCCAGCTCTTCAGCGCTTGACGTCCTGTTTTGCGGAAACTGCCAAAATGTTTGGCCTGGAAGTCAGCCTGAAGAAAACGGAGGTCCTCCATCAGCCAGCTCCCCACCTTGACTACCAGCCCCCCCACATCTCCATCGGGCACACAAAACTCAAAACGGTCAACCAGTTTACCTATCTCAGCTGCACCATTTCATCAGATGCAAGGATCGACAACAAGATAGACAACAGACTCGCCAAGGCAAATAGCGCCTTTGGAAGACCACACAAAAGAGTCTGGAAAAACAACCAACTGAAAAACCTCACAAAGATAAGCGTATACAGAGGCGTTGTCATACCCACACTCCTGTTTGGCTCCGAATCATGGGTCCTCTACCGGCATCACCTACGGCTCCTAGAACGCTTCCACCAGCGTTGTCTCCACTTCATCCTCAACATTCATTGGAGCGACTTCATCCCTAACATTGAAGTACTCGAGATGGCAGAGGCCGACAGCATCGAGTCCATGATGCTGAAGATCCAGCTTCGCTGGGTGGGTCACGTCTCCAGAATGGAGGACCATCGCCTTCCCAAGATCGTGTTATATGGCGAGCTCACCACTGGCCACCGTGACAGAGGTGCACCAAAGAAGAGGTACAAGGACTGCCTAAAGAAATCTCTTGGTGCCTGCCACATTGACCACCGCCAGTGGGCTGATATCGCCTCAAACCGTGCATCTTGGCGCCTCACAGTTGGGCGGGCAGCAACCTCCTTTGAAGAAGACCGCAGAGCCCACCTCACTGACAAAAGACAAAAGAGGAAAAACCCAACACCCAACCCCAACCAACCAATTTTCCCCTGCAACCGCTGCAACCGTGTCTGCCTGTCCCGCATCGGACTTGTCAGCCACAAACGAGCCTGCAGCTGATGTGGGCATTTACCCCCTCCATAAATCTTCGTCCGTGAAGCCAAGCCAAAGAAAATTTAATTCAATTAATATACTGTTATATGTTTTCTTTACAGGTACCTGTTCAGTTGCAGCAACTAAGAATTGCAGTGTATATGGCAATAAACTTATTATCATAATCATCAACCTGAACATCTGGAGGAAAGCCCACACAATCACAGAGAGAATGTGTAAATTGCACACCAGTCTAATGGAACTGTGTGGCAGTAGCAGCACCTGCTGCACCACCATGTCAAGCGCACCTCACTTAAGGCTTGCGGCTTTCAATTTGGAGGGCCTTTTTGCCCATGACCAGCTCCTTAAGGGGTTGCATACCCTGTTTCAGCTGACCACAAATCTAGCACTGCTGTTTTCTGCATCATTTTCATTTTTCTTTTATCTCTGGTCTGCCTGTCTCTGCCCTTGCAAATGCATGGTGTCAATCGGTGTTGCTTCACCTCTCCACTGAATGTGTTGCTTCCAGTGTGAAAATGTCTTAAGACTGCAGGAGGATCAAGACAAAGATTTTCCAACAATCACTAAGGCATCAGTGTCAGATCACTCCCTTACTCTCATTCAGTGCTTCTTTGGTTACAAGCAAATGATTACATTTTGAAAAGGAAAACAAGGAGTACGTTAAACAAAATTTTGGAAAGAAATGTTTCTTGACTTAAAGAAATAAGAAATCTTTTAAAATATGCTAACAGCCCAATGTTCATGCCTTGTTAATGAAGTGGGAGAGAGAAAAAAAATCCTCACATCTTTGCATTTAATATTAGGGCAGCTTTGAGTGATTGGATGATGAGTGAGAAGGAAGAGTGGGAAGAAGAGATAAGGAGGAAAAAGCTTGGGATCATAGGATCTCTTTTTTATGAAACCTCTTTCCCACTCTGCTTTTCCATCCTTGCCCAAGCTCCCTCACTTCATCTCATTCAACCCTTCACTTTCCCGTTCTTTCTCAACCAAAGCCCAGTACCAACCTGATGTTATCTCCACCTTCTCTGCCCTTCTTCTGCTATCCATGCCCACCCCTCTGAAACCACTCTTCACCTGACCCTTCCCCTACATTTCTCCATATGCTCCATTATCCATTCTTCTACCCTTAACAATCTTCCGACTGCCCTGTTCTCCTTCACCCTCTGCTCTCTTCTAAACCTTCCTGTTTCCCCTGAACTGTGCACCATTCCCACTTGCCTCCCTAAAAGGGCTGCAAATTAAGCTGTTATATCTCTTCTCTCTGTCTGTATCCTCTTCTGCTTCTCCCCACCCTGAGGTAAACCATTTGTCTGCCCCCTGTGCCAGCCTCATCCCCATCCTTTTCTCACAACAATGCAAAGCACTTATCGGAGTTCCTCTTCTCAAGCCACACCTTTGATCTCAATTTAACCCCTCCCATTACAATATCTTCCCCTCTTCATCCCAACCAGTCGATGAAGCTCAGTATTCCTCCAGTCCTTCCATCCAGCACTTCCTCCATTCCCTCTTCACCCCAACCCCATTACTTCTGTTTCCGGCAATATTAATGCAGATGATAAGTCACGGAGTGTTTATGAATACCAGACTTTATTTGATTATTGGATTGCTGAATGTCTTGAATGATCTGCAAATTGAGTTGAATTATTTCAGACTGTACTGTATTGCAAGGATTGGCAGTTCAAAAGCCACTAAAAAACTGCTAAAATATAGTACAGTAGGTATGCTGGTCCCAGTCCAATGCCACAATGTCAGTGTCTCAAAATAGTCAGGGTAGAGTTCGGAACCTTGAAAATAATCCAGAAAGGAAAAATATATAATTTTGTCACTTGGATAGGAACCAGAAAAAATAGGAAAGATCTAACTTCCAGAGAGAATTAAAGGAAGAATCCAGATGTGAGGCATTGTGAAAGTAGTGGCAAAGAGCTGGAGAGATGTGTGAAGCAGATTAGAAATTATTATGATTGCATTCTTTGTACCTAATTATGTACCACGTCTGATGGATAATTGTAGTTATTACGATGTTATATTCAATTCTAACAGCTGATGTTTGGACAAGTAATATAATATATTCACAGTTCTGAAGATAGTGAATATAGCTCCAGAAGTCATAATAAGATGGTTAGGACATGTATGTTTGCACTGTATATACTGCCACCAAATATTGAATTTCATGACTTGTTCATGACAATAAATCCTGATTCTGATTCTGAGAGGCCCAATGCACAAAACATGTTCTTGGACCTAGTTCAAGAACAACACTTAGGAAATTTTCAGGTCACGGTCAATCATGGTCTTTCATTTACAAGAGTTCAAGTAACCTAATATTTTATGCACCCATGTTTCTTCAATGAATAGACCTTGGGAAATAAGGCCCATCCCTTCCACACATGACCACTTGCTCTATTGTGTCCCCATACACTGCGGCCAGTATTATGAACATTGTAATCCCGTGTTGCTTAACAGGGACCACTCCTGGTCTCAGAAAAGAGATGTTGTTGTCTGCACTACTGCAGGAACGTTCTCCAGTATTCAGTGGATAGGATCTGCTACCTCATGGCTAACTACTGCTTATTGAGCATGGAGAGAAACATGGATGATGAAACAAGGAATTAAAGGATCAGGAGAAGGGAGATCAGGAGTGCCATCAGCTGCCAATTCAACAAATGCAATAAAAATTGTAAAACATTTAGATACAATCTGGTCATCAAGTCAGAATGTGCTCAGCAGCATCCAGTTTGAATGAGATGTGAAGAATCAATGGATGCAGGCAGACTCTACCAGAACTACAATGACCACACTGGTGACCCAGATATGTTTTGAAGGACCCTGCAGCATTCCTCCTACAGCTGGATTCTTGAGTATCATCTTCTTAAACAACTATATTAAACTGCAGACGGTCGCACCAACTGACTGAAGACATTGCCTTTCTACTTAGATAGCCTTGCTGCTTAATTGAAATTAAGAAATCTAGATATCAGACATAGAATCATAGAATATTACAGCACAGAAACAGGCCCTTCAACACTTCTAGTCTGTGCCAAACTATTTTTATGCTTCATCCCAATGTCCTGCACCCAGCTATAGCCCTCTATACCTCTCCCATCCACATACCTGTCCAAATTATTAAATGTTAAAATTGAGCCCACATTCACCACTTAGGCTGGCAGCTCGTTCCACACTCCCACCATTCTCTGAAGAAATTTCCCCTATTATCCTCCTAAACTCTTCCCCTTTCACTCTTAACCCATGTCCTCTGGTTTGTATCTCACCTGCCCTCTGTGGAAAAATCCTGTCTATATTTACTCTACCTATCCCCCCCCCCATAAATTTAAATACCTCTGTCAAATTTCTCCTCATTCTTCTATGCTCAAGGGAATAAAGTCCTAACCTGTTTAACCTTTCCCTGTAACTCAGTTCCTGAAGTCCAGACAACATCCTAGTAAATCTTCTCTGCACTCTTTCAGTCTTATTGATATCTTTCTTGTTGTTAGGTGTCCAAAATGGCACACAATACTCCAAATTTGGTCTCACCAATGTCTTATACAACTTTATATAACATCCCAGCTCCAACACTCAATACTTTGATTTATGAAGCTCTCTTTACAACCCTATCCACCTGTGATGCCACTTTCAGGGAATTATGCATCTGTATTCCCAGGTCCCTCACTCCTCAGTCCCCTACCATTTATTATGTATGTCCTTTCTTGGTTTTTCCTTCCAAAATGCAACACTTCACATGTGTCTACATTAAATTCCATCTGCCATTTTTCAGCCTATTTTTCCACCTGGTCCAGATCCCTCTGCAAGCTTTAAAAACCTTCTTCACAATCCACAACACCTCCAATCTTTACCGTTATGTCTAAAGACGTACCCTTCTGAATGCACCATGGGTGGCTCTGAGGCGCCAATTCCAACTCTTCTCGGGGAAGGATAATCAGTGGAGCGCTGTGCTCTGCTGCCTGACCTGAATGTACAGCCACTACAAGCAACTGGTTAGGGGCAGCTGTTGATGCCATTAGCCTGCGATCCATCTCCCCACTCACCCCCCTCCCTCTCCCTCCATGACTCCCTCAAGGCAGGGGCAGCGGGCAGGAGCTACAAGACACCTCTGGATATGAATGGGATGCTGGAGCAGACTTTTAGGGCTGCTGTCTGAAAAGTAAGTTTTTAATTTTCAATCTGCTCTTGTAGCCGGCCACCAGGAGGAGGCCTGACATGGATAGCCTGTTGTGTCATCTGTAACCTTGCTGATCCAATTTACCACATTATCATCCAGATCATTGATATAGATGACAAACAACAATGGTCCCAGCACCAATCTTTGGGGTACACCACTAATCACAGGCCTCCAGTCTGAGAAGCAATCATTCACAACTACTCCCTGGCTTTTCCCGACCATCCATCGTCGAATACACTTTACTACTTCACCATGAATAACTAGCATCTGGACCTTCCTGACTAACCTCCTATGTGGGACCTTGTCAAAGGCCATACTAAAATCCATGTAGACAACATCCACAGTCTTTCCTTCATCAACTTTTCTGGGAACCACCTTGAAAAACTCGATAAGATTGGTTAAACATGACTTTCCATGTACAAAGCCATGTTGACTACCCCTAACCAGTCCCTGACTGTCCAAATAACATGATCTCTTAGAAATTTTTCCAATAATTTACCGATTACTTATGTCAGGCTCACTGGTCTATAATTTTCATGGTTATTTTTGGAGCCTTTTATAAACAACAGAACAATAAACAATAGAACAGATACATTCCAATCCTCCAGCACCAAACCTGTAGCTAAGGACCTTAAATATTTCTAGGTTTGAGGAAATATCCTGTTAGGCCCTAGGGATTTATCCACCCTTATTTGCTTTAAGACAGCAAGCACCCTCCTCTTTAATCTGTAAAGGTTTTATGACCTCACTCCTTGTTTTCCTTACTTCCCATGACTCTGTTCCCTTTTCCTGAGTGAGTACTGATGAAACAAAAGCATTTAAGATCTCTCCCATCCCTTTTGGCTCCAGACAAAGCCAACCACTCTGATCTTCAAAGGGACCAATTTTGTCCCTTTTGCTCTTAATATACCTGTAGAAACCCTAAGGATTTTCCTTCACAGTGTGTGTGCCAAAGCAACCTCATGTCTTCTTTTAGCCTTCCTGATTTCTTACGAGGTTTTTCTTGCATTTTTTATACTCAAATACCTCATTTGCTCCATGTTGCCTATACCTGTTATGCACCTCTCTCTTCTTCTGAACCAAATCCCAAATATCCCTCGAAAACCAAGGTTCCCTTGACTTCTAACCTTGTCTTTGATCCTGACAGGAACATACAGACTCTACTCTCAAAATTTCACCTTTGAAGGTCCTCCACTTACCTCGCACATCCTTTCTGGAAAAACAATGTATCCCATCCACGCATTCTTGATCCTTTCTCATTTCCTCAAAATTGTCCTTTCTCCAATTTAGAATCTCAGCCCGAGGCCCAAACCTACCCTTCTCAATAATTAACGAAACTAATGATATTATGATCACTGGCTTCTTTATTCACATCCCTGAATCCTATTTAATAAAACGCTAACATATCATTAGCTCTTTTAATCCCCTTTTAAGTTGTGTAGAAAAGCGCAGATTTATTCCTCTCAATACTATTTCCCAGTGCGGAAAAAAAGTTCTGATTTTCTGCTTTTCCTACCAAATTTTCATTTCTGCATGTACAGTATCTATCAGGTATTTGGTTGCCCTTTTACATTGTGTTCAGTTAGTTGTAATAAGTGCATCCTCTTCCCATCTTTGCCTCATCAAGAACCCAAAAGGCTTTGCATTTTGGACACTCATTAAAGACAATATATTTAAGCCTTCATTAAGCAGACTGCCTGCCCCAAAATCATAACTAATGCTCATATTAGCTAATATTTATTCTTAAGATACTGACCCTAATTTGCAGTAATAACTTATTATACTTGATCAAAAAATGTTGCAAATCTTAATACACTACATGTTCAAATATCCCTTTATCCATCCTTCTTGTTACAATTTCTGTGCCTCTGTCCACATGACTGATAAGATCAACTTCCTAAGTGCCATGTTATTCTATGCCTCATAATGCATTATTTCATTTTTTCTTCTGCTGACATCAATAAAAACTTGTCATAATTTTTCTGGACAAGAAGAATAAGTTTGTTATCTTTCAATCTGTTGATCTATTTGAAAACTTTCGAGAGTTCTGGAAGGTCAAATCCCATTCATCCATTCATCTTGCTTCCGTCTCCTGTAAAACCCATAGGAGAAGGACATGGATGTTTGACCTTCGTTTATTTGGTTGAAGTAAATCATGAAAATCTGTAGACACCCTGGATGAAGTAAAAACACAAAGCTGGAGAAATCAGCGGGTCAAGTAGTGTAATTTATGTGGCAAAGGTAAAAATACATAACTGACGTTTCAGGCTTGAATCCTTCATCAAGGTATGGAAGAGTGTAAGCGGGCGTCCGATCAAAAGAATGGGGGGGGGTGGCAAAGGCAGGAGATGATAGGTGGAGAAGGGAGGGAGGGGACAGCAGCGATCAGGGGAGGAGGGATGGCTGGGTGGGTGGAGGGGAAAGGGAGGGGAGAACTAGAAACACTGGAAAGGGGAGGGGAAAGAAAAAGTGAGCAGGTTAACAGAAAGCAGAGAAGTCGATGTTAATGCCATCTGGCTGGAGAGGGCCCAGAAGGAAAATAATCAGAATCAGGATTTATTGCCATAAACAAGTCATGACATTCAGTGTTTGTGGCAGTATCATAGAGTAAACATTCATATTAATACCATCTTACAACATTACTATAAATAAAAAATAAAAATAATAGTGCACAAAAAGTAAGGCAATGTCTTTGGTTCAGTGTTATTCAGGAATTCAGCAGTGGGGAAGAAGCTGTCCTTGTGCTCTTGAGTGCTCGTCTTTAGGCTCCAGTACTTTTTTCCTGAAGGAAGCAGAGTGAAGAGGGCATGGCCTGGGTGGTGAGGGTCCTTGAGGATAGAGGCTGCTTTTGAAGTCACTGCCTCATGTAGATGTCCTCGATGGAGTGAAGTCTGGCGGCTGTGATGTCGCAGGCCGCATTAACAACCCTCTGGAGTTTATTCTTGTCCTGAGAGTTGACGCCTCCATACCAGACAGTGATGCAACCAGCCAGAATACTCTCCACGGTACACCTGTAGAAGTTTTCAAGAGTTTTTGGTGACATACCAAATCTCCTCAGAAACCTCACGAAGTATAGCCACTGGCGAGCCTTCTTTGTGATTGCATCAACATGGAGGCTCCAGGGCAGATCCTCAGAGATGTTGTCACCCAGGAATTTGAAGTTCTTGACATTCTCCACTACTGAGCCCTTGATGAGGGATGGGTCTCGTTCCCCTGACTTCCTTCTGAAGTTCACAATTATCTCCTTGGTTTTTCTAACATTGAGCACAAGGTTGTTGTTGTGCTCCCTCCTGAACCAATACCAATGTCAATGACCATGGTGTCATTGGCAAACTTGTAGATGGCATTGGAATTGTGCCTGGCCACACAGTTGTGAGTGTATAACGAGTAGAGTAGTGGGTTAGGGTCGGAGAGTACATTTGGAAAGTAGTGGCATTGACTAGCTTCCTTCACTTAATGTCATCTAGCAGGTCATGGGCCTGGAGGAAATCTGCACCCAAATGAAATGCCAATGGAACGCCGCCTCCCCTATCTTAATCGTGATGCATTGCGTGCCAAAACTGGGGATGGAAGTTGCGTTCGCAGCTTGAAGATGGGTCCCTGCTGCTTATGTGTCTTTTTGCAGTATGTGGGTGAATCCAAACTGAGTTCAGCGCCTATGTCTATGAGAAATTTGCGCTCATGTGCATCATTGTGGAGGCCAGTGGTTGTGCCAGCTGCTGAGGCCACTACTGGCGGCTGGCTTTGCTGTTTTCTGATGAATTTTGAGGTTTAGCACCACAGCCATGGTAGGTATATGGGGACACACATCTGTGGGTATTTTTCCCCCACTGGTGGTGGTAAAAACACCACTCTTGATGCCTGTCAGTACACTCATCTCTCTGGATATGGGCGGTGCGCAGGGGATGGGAACTGACTCTGCTGAGAATACGGGCTGTATACAGGCAGACTCTTGCCTTGGTGTAAGATAGAGTTTATCAGCCTTCTGGGCTATATCATGAAGATGTTTGAAATTCATGTTTGCTATCAGTATGGAGACATGACCCAGGGGGTCAAAGACAAAGCAATTGGAATGGCTGTCTGCTAGTGCGAGCATTTCATTCAATAAATTTGATGGATTTCTGTCACTCAGCCCTTCCGTATTAAAGAGCCGCATATCACGCTCATGCCGAGTTAATTCTAGGTTGTCCAGGAAGAACTGCCGGGGGGTGGCCAATAAATTTGCTCACCTTAACTGCTAAAGCAGGGTCCAGCACTCCAACAATGAGCCAAAACTTATTGTTTTCAGCTGTTATGCCTCGGAGGCAGAACTGAGCCATTCATGTGCTGGTGGGCCCAGAAAGGGGCCAGGTGAACCCCTACTGCGTTAACTGCAGCTGTTGCATCCATGTTGACTGTGGATTCAAGCTTCGGCTGAACCTTGCAGTCGGGGTCACCAATTGTGGCGTCTGCTGCAGCAACGCCACTAAATCAATGCAGCAGACACAGTAGTTAGTCAGGAATGATGTTTATTCAAACTAGCCTCTCTTTTTATGTCATTTCCTGCCTGGACACCAGGGACTGGGAGTGGAATTATTACGTCCCTGAGATGCAAGCAAAGAGTTTGGGGCTTTAAAGGGAGACAAAGGGAGCCTTATGTCATCTTATGGTAAAATCCCTAACCGTCCTGCGATTCGGACCGCTTCGCTACATGGCCACTTGACCTGCTATTCATTTAGGACCTCCCTGACCTCCTCTGTCTCCAGGCACATGTTGCTTTACTTATCCTTTAGTGGCCCCACCTTCATTCTCGTCATCCTCTTCTTCACACATGCATAGAATACCTTGGGGTTCGCTTTAATTCTGCATGCCAAGGGCTTCTCAATCCCCCTGTGAAGTCTCCTAAGTCCTTTCTTAAGCTCTTTTCTGCTACCATATACTTCTCATGAGCCCTTCCTGTTCCCTGGTTCCTATATCTAACATATGCTTCCTTCTTCCTCTTGACTAGTTGCCTGACCTGTTTCATCAGCCTTGGTTCTATTTCCCTTGTTCCAGTGGGACAAAGAATCCTGAACCCTGCACAAGTGGTCCCTAAATTTCCTCCACATTACTTCTGTGGTTTCATCCTAAAACATCTGTTTCCAATTTACTCTTGCAAGTTCCTGTCTCATCCCTTTATAATTAGCCCTTCCCCCATTTAAGCACTTTCTCATTTTGACTGTTTATCTTTTTCTATAGCTATGCTGAAGCTAAGGGGATTGTGGTCACTCTCACCAAAATGCTCCCCCACCAAGAGGTTCAGCACCTGACCAGGTTCATTACCCAGAACCAGATCCAGTTTGGCCTCTCCCATCATAGGCCGATCCACATACTGTGTCAGGAACCCTTTTTGAACACACCTGACAAATTCAGCCCAATCTATTCCTCTTACAGGCAGGAGGTGCCAGTCAATACTAATGAAATTGAAATCACCCATAACTACAACCCTGTATTTCCTGCAACATTCCAAAATCAGCCTGCTTATCTGCCCCCCAGTGTCTCAAGGGCTACTTGGGGGTTTATAGACTACTGCCAGCACAGTCATAGGTCTTTTTCCATTTCTGACTTCCACCCATACTGACTCAAAAGACATTCACTCTGCAGCGTCCCTCCTTTCTATTGCCGTGATACTATCCCTGACCATTAATGCTACTCCTCCCCTTTTTTATTTGCCAAATAATTCAGCCTACAACTAGCATTTTCATTATAATGAGCAGGCTTCTTGAAGTTGGTACTACTCTGAACTATGGAGGATAATCACGTATCATAAACCTGCTTTCCCAAACAATCAAATGTAGCTTTAATTGAGACTGGTTGGTTTTTGAAGGTTAGTGAATTATAGAACTCACTATAAACTCCTAAAGCAAACACTTTTGATAAATTACTCAAAATACGCTTTGAATATCTTGTATAAAGGTGGTACACTCTCATGATCTGACAGCTCAAGTGAACAGTTTTATCCTCTCCCATAGAAACTGCCCTTCTCTACAGCATCTCTGTGAAAGAGGCTATTCCACTTCATGCTCCAGTTTTCCGTCTTTAAAGATGATTGACATTTTTTCACCTCTGCTACTGCCAAACATTCTGTCTCATTGCTGAAACTATTATAATGTAGGCGCAATAACAATTCTGTGGGCTTCATACTGGTTCTGATGTACTAAAATAAATCAAACCAATTGTACTCAAAATTATAGATAGCAGACTGATGTTGGAAGATAAAATTCATTGTAAACTTTTTCCATGTGTTGCATGTACCTCTTGAATCAAATAAAGTTGATTTAATATTATAGTCTCACGTGGAGTTCAAACTTAATTCAAATTGCTTGACTAGATATTTTTCACGGCTTGCTGGAAGCTGCATTTTTCCAGCAAAATAAGATGACATTTAATGGATAAAATGTGACATTGATGAATCTACATTGAGCTTGAAGTAAAATTACTTGCTGAATCAGAAAACTCATCACAATGAATATTAATGCGTCTGTACAGTCTCTGTCCATACACAGCATGCACTGTCATGCCAGCAAGTACAGGCATAAAAGAAGAGAGGAGATAGATTTGAGGCTTGAGAGATGAAGACAAGATTGCTGGGGGATTGGGATGTTTTCTGGCAGAGTTAGGACCTCTACAAGCCACATGAGTTGCTTCACAGCAGGAATGGGAGTAATATCCCAGCAGGGGTGTTTTTTGATATTGCAGTAGGGAAAGTTTAAAGCAGCTTGGTAGGGATCATGGGGGTGGAATCAGGAGAAAAGCTAAGCTGAAAGGAAAAGATAAAGAAACACAGAAACTGCAAAGGCCGAAATCTTGAGCAACAAAGTTGGAGGGACTCAATGGGCCAGGTAAAATCCATGTGTAGAAAAGGTCGGTCAATGAGAAGTTAAACAACAAGATTTGCAGATGCTGGGGGTCAAGTGCATTACACAAAAAGTGCTGGAGAAACTCAACAGGTCACACAGCATCCATAAAAAGTAAAAGGTATCCCATTGTTTGGGCCTGATCCCTTCATTAGGAATCTAGAAAAACAGATGGACACCTAAATAAAAATGTGGAGGGAGGGGGAGGGGGAGGGAAGCAGAGGAAGGACCACAGGTTAATAGGCAGTAGGGGGATACAGGTAGGAGGGTAGAAGTAAGGATGGGGAAGAGAGCAGAGGACTGGGAAGTGTAGCTCTCAGGAGAAGGAAGGGAAGGGGATGGGGGTGGAGGAAAGGTGACGGATAGGTAGGAAAAGAGAGATTGGAGTAGGGTTAATGGAAACTGGGAAGTCAATGCCACGTGGTTGGAGATTGCAGAGACAGAATATAAGGTGTTGCTTCTCCAATTTGCAGGTGGCCTCAATTTTGCAGTGATGGGTGGAATTAAAATGGTTGGCCACTGGGCAATAGATAGAGAGAAGGTGCTCAACAAAATGATCTCTTAGTCTGCATTGGCTGCAGTAGATGGCCCCCGCAGATTCAAAGTGAAGTGTTGCTTCACTTGGGAGAACCCTTTGGGGCCCCAATTGGTGGTGAGAGAGAGGAAGTGTAAGTGCAAGTGTAGTATTTCTTGCGGTCATCTTGGGGTAGGTATCAAGGGGGAAATTAGTGGAAGGGTTGAGAAGACAACAGAGTCACAGAGGGAGCAACCCCTATAGAAAGCAGTGAGGGTTGGTGTTGGGGGGTGGGGGGGGGAGAAGACAAAGTGTCATTTTAAGTCAAAACTGAGGTATTCAGCAAATCTCACTCTCATCCATAGAAGGTAAAGATATACCAACGTTTCAGTCCTTAGTCATTCCTCAAGGTATGAGTAAAAAGTAGGCAAACACCTGTATTAAAAGGTTGGTGAAAAGGGAAGAACGGGATGGGCAGGAGTACAGACCAGCAGACAAAAGATGTTAATTGGATGTGATAAAAGTACAGGAGAGAGGAAAGGTGAGAATTGTTTGGCAGGGGGGATTGATTTTGGATCTGTGAAAAGATATAAGGAAAAGTAAAAGAGAGAGAGAGAGAGAGAGGGAGAGAGAGAGAGAGAGAGAGAGAGAGAGATGGAGGAAAAGAGACATAGGGAAAGATGAGGGGGAGGACTGCTAATGGAAGCTGGAAAAGTTGATGTAATGCCATCTATTTGGAGGGGGCCCAAACGGGGTATGTGGGCTGTTCTTCCTATTTGCAGGTGGTCTCAGTCTGATAGTGCACAAGATCATCGATAGGCATGGTGGCAAGGGAATGGGATGGGGAATTGAAATAGATAGCCACTGGGGGATCCGCACTATTGTGGCAGACAGGGCTGACGTGTCCAACAAAGCAATCTCCCAGTCTGCGCCCTATTTCTCTGATGTCGGGGAGACCACAATGGAAGCACCATTGGAATGTCTGTTTGGGTCCTGAATAGTAGTGGAGGAGGAAATGTAGGTGCAAGTGGAGCACCTCCTGCGGTCACAGGGGTAGGTGCCAAGGAGTGGGGAGGTAGGAGTAGATGAGGAAATCATGGAAGGAGCGGTCCCTGCAGAAGGCAAAGAAGGGAGGAAAGGGGAAAATATGTCTAGAGTGGATCACTCTCGTAGGTGGTGGAAATTGTGGAGGATGATATGTTGGATACTGAGGCTGATGCCATGGTAGGTGAAGATCAGGGGAATCCTGTCCTTGTTGTGCATGGGGATGGAGGGGGGTAGGGCAGATGCACGGGTATTGGAGGATACGTGGGTGAGGGCTGAGTTGATGGTGGCAGAGGGAAATCCAAACTATTTAAAGAAGGAGAACATCTCTAATGATCTGGCATGGAAGTCCTTGTCCTGGGAGCAGATGCATTGGTGACGGAATTGAGAGAGAGGAACAGAATCCTTACAGGGAACCAGGTGTGAAGACGTGTAGTCGAGGTAGCTGTGGGAGTTGATGGGTTTGTAGAGAATGTCTGTTGAGAGCTTGTCTCCTGAGATGGAGACAGAGAGATTGAAGAAAAAGAGAATGTAGCTTGAGATGGACCAAGCGAACTTGTGGTCAAGGTAGAAGTTGACAGCTAAGTTGATGAGCTCATCATGGGTGCACTAGGCAGCGCCAAAATAGTTGTTGCTGAAGTGGAGGAAGATTGATGAGTCTTGCGTGTGTAGGCTTCTAGCATAGATTGGTCCATGTAGCCAACAAAAAGGCAGCCATATCTGGGACCCATCCAGTTACCCATGGCTTCCCCCTTGACCTGGTGCAAGTGGGATGAGTCTAAGGAGAAATTATTGAGGGTGAGGATAAGTTCTACCTGCTGGAGGAAGGTGGTGATGGATGCAGGAGGACTACTTGGATCTGTGGTTGAGAAAGAAAAGAGGGGCTCTGAGTCCTTCTGTATGGGAGATGGAGGTGCATAGTAATTGGAAGTCCATGGTAAAGATGAGGCCTGTTAGTCTATTCTTCCCCCTCCCATTCTTCCCTTTTTACCAGCCTTTTAGCATATGTGCCTTCCTACTCCTTTACTCATACCTTGAGGAAGGGCTCCTGCCTGAAACATCAGTAATATATCTTTACCCCCTACCGATACTGCAAAACCTGCTGAGTTATTCTGGCATTTCAGGGTTTTTACTAGAATCACAGCACCTGCAGACTTCGGTGTTTCATCCCATTTTAAGTAGTGTAAATGGTGAAGAATATTATATTGGATGTGAAGGCTGGTAGGGTGCTAGGAGAGGACAACAGGAACCCTGTTCTTGTTACTTCTTGTGGGGGGGGGGGTGGGGAAGGGATCAGGGTAGATGTTCGGGAAATAGAGAAGATGCGTGTCAGGGGTTAGTTAATAGCAGTAGGAGTGGAAGCCACGCTTTCTGAAGAAGAAGGACATCTCAGGTGTCTTGGAATGGAAGGTGTTATCGTGGATCAGATGTGATGGAGTCGGAGGAAGTAAGAGAAAGGAATAGAACCCTTACAGGAGACAGGATAGGAAAGGTATGTTAGTGGGTTTATAAAAGATGTCTGTAGATAGTTTATCTCCCAAGATGGTGACTGAGAAAGGGGAAGGAGTTGTCTGAGATGGACCAAGTGAATTTAAGGTCAGGGTGAATGTTAGCCACAAAGTGGATAAAGGTGATGAGCTTATCATGCGTGCAGAAGGCAGCTGCAATGTAGTCATCGATATAGCAGAGGAAGCATTGAGGAGCCTTTCCTGTGTTGATTTGCAGCATTCTAGAATGGTGCTTTTGGTCAAGACCCTATTGAAGTAGAAAGTGGTGCTATTAAGTATATCAAGGTGAGGGAAAGAGAATAAGAAGAAACAGGGAAGCAGCCAAGAGGTGATAGGGTATTGGACAGAATTGGGAAAGGTGGAGAGATAAAAACCACTGAGGGCAATGGGAATGTAGAGAGAAAAGTAAACACAGGAATAGGTAGATAACCAATGGAATAGTGGAACTAGGTAGAGATGGAGTAACCTAAATCTGGAAAATAAATCAAAATCAGAATTTATTCATGAACAAGTCATGGAATTTGTTGTTTTGCGACAGAATCACAGTACAAACATTTATATAAACCATCTTACAAAAATAAATAAAAATAATGCACAAAAAATGTTTATGCTGTTTTAAGGCTGTCCGGGGGAATATGATGTGCTGTTCCTCAGGTTTATGTTTGGCTTCACCCTGGCATGACTGAGGCTGAAGATAAACATGTTGGAATCATGATAGGAATTAAAATGTTAATCAACCAGTTCTAGTTTGGACCTTCAGACAGAGTGTGTGTTTGGTGCTCAATCTATGTTTGGCCTCACTGATGCAGAGAAGACTTACTGAGTATACTGAATGCAGATGCTATGTGGGTAAAGCTCTGTCTCACCTGGAAGGTCTGTTTCTGGAGAGAAGAGATGTCAAGAGAGGTTTTGCACTTTCTGCAAATTACATTGGGAAGTGCCCTAGGGAGGGGGATGGGTGAGGTCGTGGTGGTAGGGAGGGACCAGGGAGTCTGAACTCGGCCAAAAGTGAATGGGGTGGGGAGGGAAAGATGGATCTGATGGTGGGATTGGGCAGGTTGTGGATGTGTCCATTGTAAGCTTCTGAAATTTCCAGGATTCTGGGGAAAGTCCAAGATGACTGCAAAACTACAACTGTAGAAACACTATTAAACACTATTCAAGAAAGCATAGGGGGCATAAAGCAGGAAACTAGTTCTCTTAAAATCTGACATTGTAAAAATCCTAGAATTTATCGTATACTTTTCATGCTCTGTCACATTTGCTTATGGCAGAGAGGAAAACTATTTAACGCCTTAAGTCTATAATGGGTCTCTATTCATCCACTTAATTCCCTGCAACATCTTCTCCCTGATATGCCCATGAACATGACCCTGATTCTCCTGCCTCCCATCTACCTGAGGGGTAAACAAAGAGAAGCTGGAGGGACTCTGTGGATCAGGTGGCATCCATGGAGAGAAATGGGCAGTTTGTGTCTAGTGTTTGGGGCCTTTATTGGTAATTCTCTACATTTTGGTACACTCGAGGTAATTTACTGTAGCTATTTATTCTTTGCAGCACAAATCAGGAAATTGCAAAGGAACAAGACTATGCTTTTTGAGAAATGGCATCCACAAGTCGAAATGTTCTGGATCCACTCTTCAAACCATTCACTATTACAGAGATCTCTGCAAGTTCCCAAAGAGAAAAGAGACCTATTCTTTTAACCTTTCTCTGACATGTGCACAATGATATTTCTGGGATCAGTCGTGCAGTCTTTGCAGTCCTTTTTGATATCTTTTATGATACGGTAACATGAACTGTACTCAGAGCTCCAAGTGAGGTGCAACTCAGATGTGACACAGGTTTAGCAAACATTTTCAATTTCATCCCTTGAGAAATAAACCCCATTACTATCTGCTTTTTCTAACCTGTAGTGCAACACTTCGTGATAATGAAAAACAACATTTCCTCTTGCAAGTTGTGACATTTGTGAAAAGGGTATGCATCTGGCTCCATTTATAAGTAACATTAACAGAGCAGCTTCATTCAGATAGGAATAGATGGACCCAGGATAGGGAATTTAATATTTGCCTGCAAGTACCATGCTGTCATAGCAACGGGTACTCACTGTTAGGTAATGAAAATTTCCTCAAGAATGTTATTATTTATCATTGACTTTAGTAAAGCTTGGATGTCTCATCTCACAACTTTTAATATGTAGGATGCCTGCAGGCTGGTGGAAACTCCTCTATACCCCCTGAAAGAAGTCTCCTTTGTAAATGTGAATAATGCATCATCTCTCTGAGCGTTCCTAATGCCTGAATATCATAACCTATTGTCTAAGGAGTCACACTTAGCTGTGGCTTCTGCGGTGTGAAGTGGGGTGAACTCTTTTTTTTCTGGCCCATCCCAGAGTCTCAGAGAAGTGAAAGTGAGAGATAGACGGTCATTCACGTGGGGCTTAGTTTGCTGGAAGAAGGAGAAACTCGAAAACTGCAGAAGCTGGAATCATGAACAAACAATGAGCTGCTGGAGTAACTCAGTGGGTCGCACGGCAACATGGATAGAAGTGGGCAGTCAATGTTTCAAGTTGGGACCTTTTTTAGACTAAAGTAAGGGCTGATGGAGGGGGAAAACCTGGGGAGGGCCAAGAGGTGATAACAGGGCTAGAAGGATCTCTCGGGCCTCCCCAATTTCTTTCCTCCTTCATTTGTGTAATATATCCCTTCTTACTTTAGTCTTGATAAAGGGTCCAGAACAAAAATGTTGCCTGACTATTTATGCTCATGGATGCTGCTTGGCCCACTGAGTCCCTTCAGATTCTTCATTGTTTGCCCTTAGATTTCTGGCATGTGAGTGCTGAGTTGCCAAAAGTCCAAGATGAATAAATAGAAGACCAACTGTTCATATTTTTGCAGGTTGACAACTTTCAACAACAGAAAAGCATAGCATTTCTCACAATGAACGAAACCTGTCTACAGTTACCCTGTAATCACCACATCATTACCACCCATTGATTCCATTCAGGTTATTCCAAGCTTTGTGCCTTTCAATGAGTTTGCATTTTGTTGCTCCTCTTGAAATAACCAGCAGGAGTAGATTAAAAGTGATAAACCTTTTGTGCTCCCAGAAAAATTGAAACAATATCAGCCTAATCAGCAATTGTCTGGTGATAGGACATATACTTAGGGAGGAGTTTTGGGGCTGTTCCTGCTCTATGTAGTATGTACAGAAAGGAGCACCATCATAGTAAATGCCCCTTCCCATCCTTTACACCTATATGTTTACAGGGGCTCTGTTTGAATGTAATTAGTTACTTCCTTAGCAACCCTTTGCATAATTGGAGATCCATCATCCAATGAGATTACAAATTGGAATGACAGAGGGGTTAACTTCAGAAAATAATAACCTGTGAACAGATGGGATTAAGGAAGATTTGGTGGATGGCAAAGATGAATAATGAAGTCATGGTACAAACAATGAAAGTTGTCTTTTGTGTTATCTTAATTTGAATTAGCTTTTTAATAATCTACATTAAATTCAATTTAATTTTTAAAACTGGATGTTTGAAAAACCTTGAAATACTTCCTTAAGACAGCCCCATACTGCTTTTTGTAATCCAGGAATACAAAAGCTAAAGATTATTGAGCATTATTATCCAGTGAGCCACGAAAGGAGATAATGGAATAAGCAATGAAAAATTCATCAGAGGTGTTTAAGTGGGATCCTATGGAATGGAAGGAATTTGAGAGGTGGACTGATTCATGGCGCGTCAGCCAAAGGCACAGATTCTAATTAAAACTGGATGTGCCTGAGACCAAACGTGAAGAGGTGCAGAGTGCATTCTGATTCCTCATGTTCAATTGATTTATTGCTGTTCATAACAGCATGCAAGGAATTTGGTGTATGAATGAAGATTCATAGCTCTTGAGAATATTCATGAATAAAGTAGTTGTGAAGGTTAGTGATTTGTTTGAGGAAAATGGACTACAACACACTGCTGATTATCCACATCTTTAAAAAGAAATTAGAGATGAGGCATAATAAAGGGCCTGTTCATCCCACGAGCCCACACGTAACCAATTCATCTCCAAACCCTGTCCATCCTTGGAATGTGCCATTTTTACCCCCTGACCTTGGGTGACAGAAGTCTGAACTTCCACTCGACTACTGTAAGGTAAAACATCATGAGATGGGAATGTGTAGGGAGTTACCCTGTACAGGGCTGTAACAAGAAGGGGAGGTGTCCTTGTACTCCTGTTAGGTAAAACATCATGAGATGGGAATGTACAGGGCTGTAACAAGATGTAAATGCATCCTTGTACTTACAAGATAAGAGAGACATTGATGGATTGAGAGGCAGGAAGCTAGCAGGGAAAGGATAGCAACAGTTTTAGTCATTGGACAAGTAATGATATGATGATGTTCTAAGCACATATCCAAGGGTATAAAAAATCACCATTTTGCTGATAACGGCAGAATGCATTCTCCGACTAACATGTTTAGTCGCAAGTGTTACAATCCGGTAATAAAGAACAAAGAACCCTGATTTCGACTCAGCCTGGTGTTTGTCTCACTCATTCATGAACAAAGCAGACCTAACACTACTTAGATGAGGCTTTTGGTTGTGTTGCAGTGCAAGATGAGAACTCGGTCAGCAAATGCTGCTGCAAGGCTGGTGAGAAAATGCCATTTGAGTGCACCATTGATGACATTCTTCACTGCTTTATCAATAATTGAGAACAGACAGGGGAACTAAAAAGATTGGATTTTTCCTGTATTTTGTGATCAGGACATACCTGAGAAAGTGGTGGCTGAGTGGAATGACCTTCCCGAAGAGGTGATTGCAGCAGGGTCAATTTTGTCATTTAAGAGGAGGTTGCATGTGAGGGGGTTGGAAGAACTAGTGGAGTTCACTTAAATCGGTGCGGACTAGGAGGGTGGATATGGCCTGTTTCTGTACTCTATTTGTTATCTGGTTATATTTTTGTGCAGGTGTTGTAACTGCACTGGAGCAGCTTTGTAGCACAGGTCTTCAATTCTAGATGTTGTGTCCTATTGTTCTTGCTGAATCAAACACTTTCACCTGTTTCTTGGCATCATGTGTTGTGATTTCAGTTAACTAAAGATTGGGGACACATGACTCATTCTTTTTGAATATCTTTGTGCTTTCAAGTATAGCTGTTCATGGTGTGGATTCCTTTCTTAAACCCTTCTAATCTAACACTACCTCATTCCCTGGAAAACTAATTTGAAGATCCAATTGTCAAATAACTGAGCCTTTTAAAACGTCATTAATCTTTGTGTGATTAATATCCTGTGAAGCACCTGGGCAATTTCTTAAATTAAAGCAAGTTGTTGCTGAATAATGAGGTACTACCAAATGAGATAAGTGACACTGAGTACACATGTTTGACTTGCCAAGTTCTATGTTATCACCTCCTTGCCTTTAAGATCTTTAAAGTGTAATGAGGATACATTGGAGGTGAGTAGGGTGGCAGGAGAGATATTAGCCCTTGAAGTCAATGGAACTAAGTGGTGAGAATAACATTCTAACATCAGTAAAGGAGAAGTTGCATTTATTTTTCATGGCTATCAGCTAATGCTGGTTTTGTTTTCTCTGTTCAAAAAATGTCTTTCTTTCTCTGAGATGATCAAAATTTAGAGTTTCAGTTTGATGTAAATGAACAAAATCAAATCAAGTATTTTTTTATCGATCCAAGTGGTCTGGATAAATCCTACATTGTTCTTTTGTGTACACCCAGGAAATCGAGAATGTCACTGTTGGGTGCAATCGGTAGCCCCAATAATAACGCAGACAGAAAGACTGAGGGGAACGATAGGCTTTATTGAACTAGAGACTGCTGGCCCGGGTCCAGGCTAGGAAAATGAATGGAAAGGAGAGGGGACTCGACCTTTATGGCCTGGGGTCACACGGGCAGGACTAAGGGAGGAGCCAAGGCAGGGAGACACCCGGAGGGCGGGCCAGCTAGAGCACACAATCATATCATCACATTCACCCCCTCTTTAAAAAGAATGGAACCCACTGGAAAAACAACAGCAAATCTGTGGGTAATAACAGAAACAATAATAACAATAACAGCAGTATTAACAATTATTATACAAGGGGGCAGGAGAAGCAGATGCTCCTACTAGCTAGAGGTCGAGCTGCACATGTGGCCTCCTCTGTGTGCCAGACTTGTGGGGACCCGATGTGTCCGTACGGCACTCCTCCAGAGAGGGGGCTGGTGGGGGAGCGTCCTCTGCAGGCACTGTCAGGGTTGGGGTGCTGGCAGTGGACTCCTGGAATGCCTGGATGTCTGGTGGCAAGGCAGGCAGCTTGGACTCCAGGGTTGTGCTCTGATGCAGCACCATCGGGTTCGCGGAGTGGTCGGTAGCCAGCAAGGCAGTCGCAGGGTCTCCGGCCCCTGCCAGGTCTTGTATGGGCACAGTGTCCTCTTGGCCATCCGGGTACCTCACAAATGCGTATTGAGGGTTTGCATGTATGAGGTGCACAGCTTCAACCAGTGGGTCCATCTTATGGCCTCTGATGTGCTTCCGAAGCAGAACCGGCCCTGGGGTTGTCACCCAGGGAGGGATGGAGGAACCATTCGCCGACCTCCTAGGGAAAGCAAAGAGGCTTTCATGAGGAGTCGTGTTAGTGGCAGTGCACAGTAACGACCAGATGGTGTGGAGGGCTTTGGGCAAGACGTCCTGCAAGTGGGACACTGGAAAGTTTTTGGACCTAAGGGCCAGGAGCACTGCCTTCCAGACAGTGCCGTTCTCCCTTTCCACCTAGCCATTACCTCTGGGGTTATAGCTGGTGGTCCTGCTGGTGGCTATGCCTCTGGCCAAAAAGTACTGTCGCAGCTCCACACTCATGAAAGAGGTCTCTTTGTCACTATGAATATAGTCAGGGTACCCGAACAGAGTGAAGATGCTGCTCAGGGCCTTGATGACCGTAGCCAAGGTCATATTCGGGCAGGGAATTGCAAAGGGGAACCTGGAAAATTTGTCCACCACTGTCAGGAAGTAGGCGTTGTTATTTGTAGTCAGGAGTGGACCCTTGAAATCGATGCTGAGTTATTTGAAAGGGCAGATGGCCTTGATGAGGTGTGCCTTTTCTGGCCGGTAGAACTGGGATATACACTTGGCACAGATTTGGCAGCGTCTGGTCGTGGACAGGACATCCTCTATGGAGTACAGGAGGTTTCGTGTCTTGACAAAATGGTATAACCTCATGACTCCAGGATGGCACAGATTATCGTGCAGGATCTGGAGATGGTCGAGATGCGCACTGGCACATGTTTCTCGGGATAGGGTATCCATGGGGGTCATTGAGCTCACCCGGCTGGTACAAGATGTCATAGTTGTAGGTGAATAATTCAATCCTCCACCTCAGAATCTTGTTATTCTTGATCTTACCCTGATGTTTAGCACTGAACATGAAGGGCACTGCTCTCTGGTCAGTCAACAGGGTAAATCTCTTACCGTCTATGTAGTGTCGCCGGTGGCAAACCACCTCAATGATTGCTTGTGCCTCCTTCTCGACGGAGGAGTACCAGAGTTCGGGACTGTGCAGGGTGCGGGAGAAAAATGCTACTGGCCTGCCTGCCTGGTTTAATGTGGCAAACAGTGCAAAATTGGAGGCATTGCTTTCCACCTGAAAGGGGAGGGATTCATCCATGGCATGCATCGTAGCCTTAGTGGTGTCTCCTCGAATTTGATTAAAAGTAGCCTGGGCTTCTGCCGATAATGGGAAGGTGGTTGACCGAATTAGGGGGTGGGCCTTATCGGCGTTGTTAGGCACCCATTGTGCATAATACAAGAACAACCCCAGGCACCTTTTTAATGCCTTCAGGGTGTTTGGGACAGGGAGCTCCATAAGTGGATGCATGAGGTCAGGGTCAGGGGCAATGACACAATGTGCCACAGTGCAGCCAAGAAGGGCCAGATGCTCTGTGTTGAACACGCATTTGTCCTCGTTGGACGTCAAGTTGAGGGACTTGGCCATACGCAAGAACTTTGCGAGATTTGCGTCATGGTCCTGCTGGTCATGGCAGCAGATAGTGAAATTGTCGAGGTAGGGGAACGTTGCCATCAGCCCATGTTCCTCCACCATCTGGTCCATTACTCTCTGAAAGGCAGAAACACCATTAGTAACAATGAAGGGTACCCGCAGGAAGAGGAAGAGTTTTCCGTCGGCTTTGAATCTGGCATAAATTCGATCGCTCAAACGGAGTGGAACTTGGTGGTAAGCCGACTTAAGGTCAATGGTCAAAAAAATTCTGTACTTGGTGACCTTGTTGACCAAGTTGGCTATATAGAGGAACGGGTATGCGTCCAATTCGGTGAAGCGGTTGATGGTCTGAATGTAATCAATTACCATCCGGGGCTTGCCCATCCCTCTGACCACAAGGACCTGCACTCTCCAGGGACTGGTGTAGGGGCTATGATCCCCTCCGCCAGGAGTTGCTGAAACTCAATCCAGATAAATTGCATATCTTCCACACTATAGTGCCTACTCTTGGTGGTGATTGGTTTGCAATCTATGCCAAACAACGGGGTAAGATCAAGAATGATAAGATTCTGAGGTGGATAATTGAATTATCCACCTACAACTATGAAACCACAGGACATTGCAGGAGATTGCGTGCTGGGACCACAGGACAGTACTGGGGGCTGGGCATCCGGTTGGGGATGGGCGTCCAAACACTTAGGGTTGTGGATGGTCAGCAGTGGTTGGGGGCCTCCAAACACCATCATCATGCTCCTGAACTGTCTCTGAAAGTCAAGGCCCAGGAGGATTGGCGCACAGAGGCAAGATATGATTAGCAACACAAAGTCATTATAACATTCCCCCCCCCACCATCGTCAGTGATGCTACACAATACCCCCGGATACTCATCTGTTGGTCCCTTGCTGCCATTGATACCATCCCTGTCAAGGGTCAGACTGGGAGGGAGAGTCTCTGGACCTCGTCGGGGTGTATGAAACCTTCCGTACTGCCGTTATTGAAAAGACAGTTCGTTTTATGCCCATTCACCTCGATGTGGATCATTGAGTACAAGATCAGGTGAGGACTGGCTTGGTTCAGTGTCACTGAAGCTAGGACTGGCATTTCTTCATTGTCGTTGTTAGTGGGGAGGCCCAAGATGGCGACCTCCATGTTGACCACGCAGCATCGGATGAAGAAGAAGATAGAATTGGAGTCGTGGCAGTCAGAAGTAATGTCACTGGAGCAGTAGGCCGAGATGCCGAGGCTGGGAGCGGTGGCTGGTAAGATGGCGCTCCCCTACCGTGCACGCGGTCAGTACCAGAAACTCTTCAGAAATGCACGCCACGCTGCTCCCGGACTGCAGTTGGAACCTACAGACTCTTTGGTAATGGCCCTTCTTCCTGCAGCCTGAGCACATTGCTCCTTTTGCGGGGCAGAGGCACCTCGTGTGCCTGGCCTGCCCACAGAGGTTGCATCTCGACGATGCAGACGGCATTATTGCAGCCCCGGTTGGGTCGCCAGCACCCTACGCTGAGTCCCAGGCCGATGGCCCTCGTGGTGGAACATACACAGATGGCCTGCTTCTTCCCGTGATCGACACCATGTGGTGCTGGGCCAAGTCCAGAGTTCTGATCAAGTCGATAGTTCTTTTGAGCGAGAGCAGGTCCTCTTGAGGAGTCTTTGCCAGATGTAGTCCGACCTCAAACCCGACACACAGGCATCTCTGATCAGCTCTTCCATGTACTGGGTCAGCGATATCGTGCCCGAAGGATCCCCCAAACAGTTTTTTTCCCCAGTGTGACCAGGGACCGGACAAACTCTTCAGTGGACTCACCAGGCTGTTGTTTCTGGGATGCCAGCAGGTAATGGGAGTATACCATGTTCACTTTAGGCTTGTTCAGTACCCACAGCTCAGCCATTGCCTCAGTGTAGGTCGCGCTGCCTTGGATGGCCAAATAGGCCCTCCAGCCGATTCGTACCTGAAGGATCTTTAGATCCTTTTTATTCGAGTCGACCATCTCCTCAGCAGCGTCAAGGAAGTTGTCAAAGCAGTTTACCCACTGCTCGAAGAGCACCAATGCACCTGGAACTTGGGGGTCTACTTCCAGTCGTTCAGGGTACAGCAATTTCTCCATAACCGGAGAGTTCCAAAATCTAGTTCAATAAATTGTTGGGCACTATCAGTAGCCCCAATAACAATGCAGACAGAAAGACTGAGGGGCACGATAGGCTTTATTGAACTAGAGACTGCTGGCACGGGTCCAGGCTAGGAAATGAGCAGGAAGGAGAGGGGACTCCACCTTTATGGTCCAGGGTCACATGGGCAGGGCTAAGGGAGGAGCCAAGGCAGAGAGACAACTGGACGGCGCGCCAGCCAGTGCACACAATCATATCATCACATTCACCTTCAATAGCTTTTTTTTTAAAAAAAGAGCAACCAAGTAACTTGTCATTTATCACATTTATCGATGATATTGACCAATCTGCAATGGCAACATGGACAGAGTGCATAGAATTCAATGTGCTATTCAGTCAAATATTATGTGACCATTTAAATAATTTAGACAATATATATATTTTTTTAGCAAGCCATTTTGGCCCATGACCTCATGCTGTTCAATTATACCCAATTTAACCCACAAGTTTTGAACGATGGGAGTAAACCAGAGCCCTGAGGGAAAACATGTAGACGCAGCGAAAACATACAAACTCCTTACAGACAGCAGGGCAATTCAAACTGCGGTCCCAATCTCTGGTACTGTAACGGTGTTGCACTAACCGCTACGTCAACCATGCCACCCCTTAATAAGTAAAAGTACCAATTTTATTCTTTTCTATCTTTTGAAAAGAATCCGATATTCTGTATGCCATCATGATAAACAAGTGAATGACACCACTTCAAATATTTAAAAACTTTGGAGTAAGGATAATATTGGCATGAGTCAAGATTGACTATTAACTGAAAATTGCAATATCGCACATCTTTTGCACAATTAAATATTCTTCGTAATATAAACAAGAGTAAAGAAACTTGATGCATAAATTAACACAGATCCATTAAAAAAAATGTGCCACCAGATTTGGGTCTGAGGATACTGGAAAGAACACGATATTGGCGTGAAGAAGAAGAATCAATGTGAAAATTCTAGGATTAATTGCAAGTTATCATAATGCAATAGATTTCAGTTGACCGAACCAGCCTCAATGCTAGCATAGAACTAAAATTTCTCGTTTGTTACGTTAATTAGTTTGCAGCATATTCACAATCCATTGATGGGATGTATTGTACCCAAGCTGATCCTTTTTATTTTAATAGAGAAGCTTGAGAAGCAGAAAAAGCAGCAACTTGGTGATGTAACTCACATAGTACTTTTGACAAAAATCCGTCACCAGTGAATTAATTTTGTGAAATAGGCAAATTTCGTAGCAATTAAGGAGTTGGCACATCACATTTTTGCTTTTATGATCCACCTGGGAAACTTGTGCAATTGGGATTAATTTCAATGTGGCAGATCAGCCATTTAAAGGATAGATGGGGTACTGAAGAAAAGAAGAATGGAGGAATCTTGGAGCAGGCACGTCAGTTTAGAATGACTATCCACAGAACTTTTGAGTGTAACCGCCCACTTGGTGTTTTAATTTGTGTATTTGTTTTTGCAAAACAGATGTCAAATAACTGAGGAGCAGCAGAGAAAGAAAAGAATGAGCAGTAAATGTAAAATGAAAACTGCAGTTATCTTGTATCCTTTATTTAAACCACATTTATTTTACATTTTGCTTGAGATTAATCCATATGTAGCTTTATGTACCTCATACTTTCAGGATATTACTTCATCAAAGAAATAAATGAAGTTGGCCTCTTGGGATTAATGTGGTTATAAAGCCACATTGATTGGTGCTTAATAGGTTGTTGGTATTATGTAAAGTTCTTAAATGCACCCTTGAAAATTGATTCAATTATTTTACTGGCATTAAAGCCAAATCCCACAGTCACCCTCTATCTGTTTTGCCATGCTGTTTGAAAGTGGAATCAATATCAAACCTCTTTCCCATTATTTTTTAATACCCTGCAAATCTCTTTGCTCATGACCAGTGGTAAAAATATCATATTAACAGTGTGGAGTTGCTTGCTGTAAGTCCTCTCAACTACCTGGGATTGCTAATCTCCCAGATATCAGAGTTCTCTCCTGTGCCTTAATACATTTTTTTGTTCATGTTGTCCTTTGTGTGTATTTCTGATTTTTAGCTCATTGTTTATCTGATTTTCATCTGTTTATATTTTCACCTCTATAGTCCTGTGACTGTTCATGAAATGTTAAGAGTGTGACTTGATGGTGATACAATAAAATACAATGTAGATATGCTGGAAATGATCTACAACAGGGGTGTCGAACTCAAATTCACGGAGGGCCAAAATTAAAAACTTGGACTAAGCCGAGGGCCGAACTAAATATTTATTGAAAATTTTCAACAACATCTGCATGTTTTCTCTTCTTTCAACATATGTAATGTTAAACTTTTTCTTATTAAAATAAATGTTTAATAATAGTTTTGGATAAACTCTTTCCAGAAGCATTAACAAACGAGAAATAAAATATTCAATAAATAATATTTCTCTATAGAGGATTTGTCAAATGTTGCTAGTGTGCTGTCGAATAGTAAAATCTGAGGGCTATTGAGAATGTGGGAGAATAACATGATTCCTGAAACAATCAAATGGGTGACTGATTGTGGGCATGAACTCCAGCAGGGTTATTTGCCATGCCCTTTTTCCATTGGTACAGATATCCTTTGATTTACACACTTTTCAAGTTTTGTGCCTAATGAGCTTGTATCCAGGTGCAGGACCATTTTTAACCAGGAATATATTTATCACTGTGACATGAAACTATTGGAAGATCGTTTTATCCTGAGATTAAAGTTCATAATACTTACTCAGGCCTGTGTGCGGGAGGGCGGGGTTTGCGGGTGATCGGATTGGACAACGACAGTGCGGGGGCATCGGCTCTCGCTTCAGGGCGGCATCTCAGCGGATCAGAGGTCCCATCACCGTGAGTTGCGGGTCAGCCTGCGGCAGGGAGGGGGAGTGGGCAACGGTCCTGGCGAGGTCAGGCCCGAGGCCTCCGGTTCCGGGCGCTGGGAAGCAGCCTTGGCTTCCCCTGAGACCGGCCAGGCCCCAAAACCAGAGTCCACGGTGAGACCCTGCAACGTAAACAGAGGAGGTGGGGGCGATTAGCGGGCTGACGCCAATGCATTCTGGGATTTGTTGTATTACTGTGCATGCGCTATACTGGTGCGGCGGCCAGCGGGCCACCTCTAATACATTTTTGAAATGATCTTGCGGGCCAAATATAATTATATCGCGGGCCAAATTTGGCCCGCGGGCCAGAGTTTGACATGTGTGCCCTATGGCATTGGAACTCTGTAATTAGTAAGGGAATGCTTAAGGTGGGATGTGAGTGGGAAGGAAAGGGTGAGAATCACTGCTCTAGACCCAATTGTTACTGAAATATTTTGCTTGAGAAAAATTGTCATTGGCCCATTTCCTTTAGCGTTCTGAAACCGCGCACATAACGAGTCAATGAGGGATGATTAAAGCAGAGGTCTTCAAACTTTTTCTTCCCACCCACAGACCACCTTAAGCAATCCCTTACTAATCACAGAGCACCAATGGCACAGGGACACGAGTGGAAAGAAAAAGGTTGAGAACTGTTGTATTGTGGTAACTCCACATCTGATTAGGTTAATTGTTAGGCAAGTGGTCAGAGAAGGACCCCCCCCCCCCCCCCAACCTAAGAAAGGCTTAAATCACAGGAACAAAATAAGCTTCCTTCTCACTGCTCCCAATCTTACACACAGTCCTGATGTGGAATGTGGGGTTGCAGCTCCATGTTCACCCGAGTTCAGGTGCTGTCTGAGTGGAGTTTGTACGCTCTCCCCTTGTCTTGGACCAACAGGTCGGTCGCCTGACGAAGGCACCCGAACCCCCCGTTGAAACGCCGGCGTCCAGGGCGGTGGAGGCATTGGCTGAGAAGAGCGCGTTGCTCCCACCCCCCTCCCATGGTAGGAGAGGGATTAAACTGCGATCTCACGGCGCTGGGCTCGTCTCCAACAAAAGGAGCGGGAGGCAGGGTCCGCCGCGCACGGAGCGAGGGGGAAGGCATCGCCAATGAGACGTTCGGTCCGGCGTCGCCGCTGAAGCGCAGACCCAGCGAGGATGGTCCCCAACTCCAGCCGCGTCTGTGTGTCCGGGAGCCGGGCAGGCTGAGTGCGGCGCTCCGATCCCCGGGATTTGGGAATCTGAGATCCCTCCACACCTCCGGCGTCTTCATTTTCACCTTCAGTGTGCATGCGCTATACTGGCGCGGCGGCCAGCGGGCCAACTCTAATATATATTTAATATGATCTTGCGGGCCAGAGTTTGACATGTGTGCTCTACAACATCAACTACAAAAGCATATTGTTACGAATTCAGTGAACCCCATATTACCAGCAGCAATAGAAATACACCAAATCAATGGTTCCTTAAACAAAATTAGTTTAATTCTCTTGAGTATAGAACAACAAGATCAACACTTAAGCTGTTTACACAATCCCTGCCCCCACAATTTAATCTAAGAGCAAGTGTGTGTAAGTGTTGACAAGAAAGTCCTTTTTACTGGCCAATCTTCCACTGTCCACATTTTCAAGGCTACAGTTTCTAGTAATCTCGAATTGTGTGCACGGAATCAAACAGTCACTACATTCAAGCAAACCTCAGTGCTTTACTTAGAATTACCAGGCAGGAAAGTTGTGGAGGGTAACAGAGAGATGGTTGTTGCTTGTTGGACACCCCAAACAGGAGTGTCTTCCGGAAGAAACTTGTCTTCTTTCCAGGTTCTTCTCACAGAGTTCTCCTCTTTGCCACACCGGGAAGACTAGCCGCCACTCCTGATTTCCACACAGAGTACACACAAGCTACCATATTAGAACCCTGCCCAGTCTTGAAGAAGGAAGCCTTTTCAGCAGGCTCCTCTAGTGTCTGGCCTTTTCTCAGACTGCATTCTGCTGACTCCTCTCTCATTCACTGCCCCTCCCCTCCCGATGTTCCAGGTACTATTATATTTTGGCTTCAGTTTGCAAATGTTGCAACTTCCAGGCTTTACAAGAAACAAATTGCCCCAACTCTGCAAATATTTCAATTTCTGGGATATGCTTGCAAATGTTGCTGAAGTCCAGAACCTTCTGTTTGGACCTGCCCTCAAAACTTTGCAAGGCATTGTTCTGCCTGTAAAATTAATGTATACCTAACAGGTAACCCAATTCTAATCCCTTTTATAAGCATATATTTAATTAACCCATTGCATTACAATATACAGTACAACTCCGATTATCCAAATCCTCAGTTATCCAAAATTATTTGGACCTAGAAGTGATATCTGTTTGGCTCCGAATTTTTTTGGATAATTGAGGATTTCAATAAAATCAGAAATCCTCATTTATCTGAAAAATTTCAAAGTCAAAATGATGATATTTTGCCTCAGAAAAATTTTGGATAAATGAGGAAATCCAAGACAATTAGAAATCCTCAATTATCCAAAATTTGTTTGATCCCAGAGGTTGAAAAAAATTTTGGGAAAACCTCTGAGTAGAATTTTGAGCTTTTCTTAGTTTGTTCAGGTTGGTTTTTTTTGTGAGAATTAAAGATTATTTCATGCTTAAAAAGCCTTCCTTTGTTGTTCATTGTTGTTTAAACACTGTTACCAGTGATTTGCTCTTGCCACTGGGCTGTTATCCAAAAATATTGTTTATCTGAAATAGGCCTGGTCCCAACCATTTCAGATAATCGGAGTTGTACTGTCCAAGGTCTTGTTGATATTGAGAGCAAGATTATAGTTCTAGCACCATCCAATCAGGTTCTCCATCACCATTCTGTTTTCTGACTCATCATTTCCAGATATTTAGCCAACAATAGTAGTGTCGTTATAGATTGTGTTGGAGATGAACTTGACTATGCATTCGTGAGTATACAGGGGATAGAGTAGGGGTCTAAACATGAAGCCTTGAAGTGGCCCTATATTGATAATCAGTGAGGAAGACGAAATGCTGACAGTGTGCACACACTGGGGTCTGCTGATTAGGAAGTCAAGGATCCACCTGTAGATGGATGAGTATCTTTGTTTTTGTATCAAAGTTTATTTGTAAAGCTTCAGAAGGGAAGTGTGGTCAGGGAGAGCAATTGTCATAGGGGACTTGAGACGGGAACAGATAGGAGATTTTGTGGCTGCAAAAGAGACTCCAGGATAATGAATTGCCTCCAGAGTGCTTGAGCCCAGGAAGTCTCTGAGCAGAGCAGAATATTCTTAAATTCGAAGGTGAGCAGCCAGATGGGTCATGGTACATATTGGTACCAATGACATAGGGAGGAGTGTGGTAGAGATCCTGCCAAGTAAGTTTAGGAGTTAGAAAAGAGGCTGGAGCAGGACCTCCAAGATGATAATCTCAGGATTGCTCCGGTGTCACAAGCAAAGTAAGGTCATAATAGGAAAATAGTGCAGGAAGCAGGGTTTCAAGTTCTTGGATCATTGGAACCTTTTCTGGGGAAGGGATGACCTGAACAAGTGGGACGGGTTGTACCTGAACTGGAGGGGTGTTTTGTTGGGATGGCAGTTACTAGATTTTCAGCGGGATGGGGGAACCAAAGTGAAGAAGCAGTTGACGCACAGGGAGAGACTGCTCGTAGGGAGTTGGTGTGGAAGGACAGGCAGATTGGGCAAAATTGCAGCCAGTGGGATGAGTTCCAATGTAGCAAGGACACCATCAAAAATATAACAAGTACAAGGCTAAAGGCTTTGTACTTAAATACATGTATCCTTCGAAAAAAAGAGGATGACCTTGTTGTTCAGTTACGCATAGACATGTATGATGTTGTGGCCATCACAGAGTCATGGATGTCATTGGGAGCTGGATGTCCAAAGATACAGAGTGAATTGAAAGGATAGGCAGGTAAGCAAAGAACTGGTGAAGCTCTGTTAGTAGGGTATAACATTAAATCATTAGAAAGAGATGACATGTTTTTAGAATACCTGTATAAGATTAAAATACTTTTAGATCCGACAGTATTTTTATTGGGTAGTTTGCAACCTCTGAAAGGCTTGGGATTAGATAAGTTTCAGCTTGCTTTTGTATATTTAGCTTTATCTGTAGCGAAAAAATGTATTGCTAGTACGTGGAAAGATACAAATATGATTGATATTAATAGATGGCAGAATGAGATGAGATATTGTTTAATAATGGAAAAAATTATGTAAGTTTTGCATGATAATTATAGTTTTTTTTATTAATAAGTGGTTGTTACACTCAGAATATTTACATTTCAATTTACATTGATTAGATCTTAATATGTATATTTAATTTTTCTTTAATTTTTTCTTTTTTCTTTCTTTATGGCTCTCCTTTGGAGAGTTGGCTGAAGGGGGGGTTCTTTTCTTTTTTTTTCTTTTTTTCTATTATAAAAAAATAACGTTCATGTTTATGGTTAATTGTTGTAAATGTCATATACTATTTGTTTTTTGAACGAATAAATAAAGTTTGAAAAAAAAGAAAGAGATGACATAGGATCAGAAAATATCGAATCATTGTGGGTTGAGTTAAGAAATGCAAGGGTAAAATGGCACTGTTGGCAGTTTTATACAGACCTCCAAACAGGAGCTGGGATGTGGACAACAAAGTACAATAGCAAATAGAAAAGGCTTGAAGAAGGGCAATGGTATGGACAAGGGGGATTTTAATATGCAAGTAGATTGGGAAAATCAGGTTGGGACTGGATCTCAAGAGAGAGAATTTGTAGAATGCCTATGACATGGCTTTTTAGAGCTGTTTGTTGATGAGCCCATTAGAGGAGTGGCTGCATTGGTTGGATGTTGTGAATGCACAAGAGGTGATTAGGGGACTTAGAGCAGTGGTTCTCAACCTTTTGCTTTCCACTCACATACCACCTCAAGTAATCTCTTACTAACCACAGAGCAACAATGGCATAGTTCTACAGATGTTGGAGTCGTTTCTTTTTTGTCTTGTAGATCAATGATTTAAATTATGGAATGAATGGCTTGTGGCCAAGTTTGCTGATGAAGCGAAGGTAGGTGTAGTGTTGAAAAAACAGGGAGGCTGGAGAAGGACTTAGACAAATTAGGAGAATGGATAAAGAAGTGGGAAATGAAATATAATGTTGGAAATTGTACAGTTATGCACTTTGATATAAGAAATAAACAGGCAGACAATTTTTTAAATGGGGGATAAAGTGAAAATATCCTGATGCAAAGAAACCTGGGAGTACTCATGGATAGTTTGAAGGTAAACTTGCATGTTTAGTTCGTGGTGAACGCAAATGCAAAAGAAAATCAAAAATCTATGGACATTATGGTTGAAGTAAAAACACAAAATGCTGGGGAAACTCAGCTGGTCAAACTGAAGTAAAAATACAAAAGGCAAATGCAATGCTGGCATTCATTTCCAGAAGAATAGAATATAAGAGCTGGGTTGTGATGTTGAGGCACTTGTGAATCCTCACTTGGAATATTGTGAGCAATTTTGGATTCTTCATTGAAAAAAGGAGGTAATGATGTTAGAGATAGTTTAGAGGAGGTTTACAAGTTGATTCTGGGAATGAAAGAGCATTTGACAGCTCTTGGCTGCACCTATTCAAATTTAGAGGAATTTAGAGGAGGGATCTCAATGAAACATTTTGAATGTTGAAATGTATGGACAGAGAAAATGTGAAAGGTTATTTTCCATGGTTGGAGAGTCAAGGACAAGAATGTGGTAGTACACCACTGGCCTACTGTAGGGGGAAACCTCTGTACCTGTAGGAGTGTAAGGGGACAGGACAACACCTGGCCAGCTGTCAATCAGTCGGCCTGAATGGATCAAGCCCCACCCAGTAGGGTATCAATCACCCTCCGGGATATAAGCCTGCGCCGGCCTCCTGAAGTCTCACTTAGAGTTACTGTAGCTACAGCCAGCCTGGCTCTGTGGAAGTCTTTGTAGATTAAAGTCTGTTGTACAGTCTTTACCTTATGTGTGTCTGATTCTGGCTAATAGCGCACCATAATTTAATCCACAAAGATTTTCCCAGGGCCGCCATGGAAAAACTCCTGAGCGCAGGGAGCCTTGAAATTGACCCATGCCACCTGGAAACCCAGACACGTTTCGAGATCTGGCGGCATGCGGTCGAGGAAATCATCGAGGTGCACACAAAGCGGCATCCTGGACTCAGATCGGAAGAGGCTGGTCCTACTCCAGTCAAAGCTGGATCCCCACGCCTTCCAGGCAACCAAAGGCTGCTCCACATACAAGAGCGCAATGGACACTCTCGAGCCCCCCATGAATGCGGTCTGTGCAAGGTACCTCCTCAATACCTGAACTCAGCAACCCGGTGAGATGGCTGAGTCTTACCTGGGCCACCTGCGAGAGTTGGCCCGACCGTGTCTGGCTGAACCTGGGGTAGGTGCTGAGAAGGACGAGAGGCTGATCTGGGATACTTTCATCTAAGGGCTATGCTCGAGGGCCATCTGGTGGAAGCTGCTGGAAAGTAGCATCTACGCCCTGACCAAGATAGTGGAAGTGGTCCAAACCATGTAAGCTGCAGTCCTGCACATCGAAGCCTTCGATTCCAGGTTCCCCCAGGCTCCCTAAAGGCCCTCTCACACTGCAGCTGCAGCCCCAGACTGAGCTGGGGAGGAGAACATCACTGTAGTGGGTGCCCGGCGCCCCTGTAAGTACTGTGGGTCCTGGTGTGGGTCAGACCGACCATCGCGCCAAAACTGCCCAGCTAGGAACCAGTACTGTTCCCTATGCAGCAAGAAAGGCCACTTTGCTGAAATGTGCCCCTCAAAACCAGCCAGCAGTTCAGCAGTCCTCTATGACCTCCCCACCTCCCCCATGGACCCCTCCACTTGTGTGTGCCCGGTGGCGCCATTATCCCCGCTATGACTTCTGCCTTCCCCAACCTCAACGGTGCAGCAACCGGCCCCGCCAGCGACAATCACAGCGTGTGCCCCAAGCACCTCGACCAGCCCCCGCCCTCGCCAGTGTGGCTCGCTGAGAACTACAGTGATGTCACTTCCAGCTGATGCAATGATGTCACTTCTCCCAGCGCAACAAACATGGCTGGGGAAGGAGGCCAGCCATGCAGCAGGCCCCCTCGTGCCACCGCCATCTTGGGCGAGGCAGTGGCCAACAAGGACGTCCCCTGATGATGATGCGGATGACGTGGTTAACACGGACAATGACTAGGACACCCTACCGACTCTCCCCACACCTCCAGATGCCATAAATCACTGCACAAAACCGGAGAGCAACGAATCCAACCCCGAGATGGTCCTGGCTCCCACCACTCTGATCAGGGACATCCCTCATGACCTCTGATGCTCTATGATGGACGTGCAAGTCAATGGGCAGGTAACAAGGTGCTGGTTCAACAGTGGCAGCTCTGAGACCTTCATTCACCCAAGCATGGCCCACTCCCTGAGGTTAAAAGTCCACCCCACCACCTGCTCGATTGCCCCCGCTGCCAAGGATAAGACTGTTGGTACCCTCGGGCACTACTCGGCCAATATAACTGTGGGAGGGGAGACATACACGGGGTTCAAGCTGCTGGTCATGCCCAAACTCTGCACCCCAGACTTCCTGGGCCTGGATTTCCAGTGCCACCTGCAGAGTGTCACCCTTGCCTTCGGGGGGCCCCAACCTCCACTCACATTACACAGCACGCCAACCTACCAGCCCTGGCCAACTTGCAGCCTCTCCACACTATGTATCACCCACCCGGTGTTCTTCCCACATCTTACGCTAGGCTGCAAGCTGATCGCCACCAGAAGTAGGCGCTACTGTGCCGCATACAGAGATTTCATCAAGGCGGAGGTGCGGTGACTCCTGGCAGAAGGTGTCCAGTAACAGCCCTTGGAGAGCCAAAGTCCTGGTGGTCAAAGGGGGAAGTAAGCCGAGGATGGTCATGGATTACAGCCAGACATTAACCAGAACACCCAAATGAACGCCTACCCACTGCTGAGGATCCCTGACATGGTCAATGAGATAGCCTGTGACCGGGTTTTCTCCACAATTGACCTGAAGTTAGCATATCACCAAATCCCCATCCACCCAAAGGACAAGCCCTACACCACTTTCGAGGCAGACAAGTGCCTGTACCAGTTCCACTGAGTTCCCTTTGGGGTCACGAACGGGATCTCCATCTTCCAGCGGGAAATGGATCGCATGGTAGACCGGCACAAGCTAAAGGCGACGTTCCTGTATCTGTATAACGTCACCGTCTGCGGCCATGATCAGCAGGACCACGATGCTAACCTGGAAAAATTCCTCCAGATGGCTGCGGAGCTGAACCTCACTTACAACAAGGAAAAGTGTGTGTTTAGCACCACCTGCCTTTCCATCCTGGGGTACATCTTGGCCCATGGGGTCGTCGGCCCAGATCCAGAAAGGATGCGTCCATTAATGGAGCTACCTCTTCCCCCACGCTAAAGGCCCTCCACAGATGCCTTGGCCTATTCTTCTAATACTCGCAGTAGGTCCCTCGCTTCTCAGACAAGGTCCGCCCACTGGCCCAAGCTACAGCTTTTCCACTCCCACCCAAGGTACAGGCAGCCTTATCCGCATCAGGCAGGACATCGCGGACGCCATGATGCAGGCCATGGATGAGTACTCCCCCTTCCAGGTGGAGAGCGATGCCTCCGAGGTAGCCCTCACCGCTACCCTCAACCAAGGGGGGGCTGCCCCATCACTTTCTTCTCTAGGACTCCAAGCTAGGGCATTCCGCCATTGAAAATGAGGCCCAGGTGATTGTGGAAGCGGTCCACCACTAGTGCCGCTACCTGGCCAGCAGCAGATTTCCCCTCCTCACAGAGCAGTGGGCTGTGGCATTCATGTTTAACACTACCCACAAGAGCAAGATCAAGAACGACAAGATTCTGTGCTGGAGAGTCGAGCTGGCAACCTACAGCTATGCCATACATTTCTGCCCGGGTAAGTTTAACGACTCCCCCGATGCCCTCCTTGGAGGGCCCTGCGCATCTATGCACTATGACAGGCTGCAGGCACTGCATGACTCCATCTGTCATCTGGGTGTCACCAGGTTGTAAGACTTCATTAAGTCCCAGAACCTGCCACATACCGTCAGGGACACGACCAAGGCCTGCCGGGTCTGCGCGGAGTGTAAACCCCGTTTCTTCCGCCTGCACTCGGCCCTTTGAGTGTCTCGGCATGGATTTCAAAGGGCCCCTGCCTTCCACGAACCGAAGCGTCTACTTCCTCACAGTAGTGGATGAGCACTCACACTTTCCTTTCGCTATCCCTTGCCCGGACACCTCTATGGCCACCGTCACCAGGGCCCTGGAGCAGATCTTCACCATGTTTGACTACCCCGCTTTCATTCACAGCGACTGGAGGTCTAGTTTCATGAGTGACGAGCTGCTTCAGTAGCTGACGGCAAGGGGCATTGTGACTAGCGGCACGACGAGTTATAACCAGAGGAGCAATGGGCAAGTGGAATGCGAAAATGGGGTGGTCTGGAAGGTAGTCCTCCTGGCTCTCAAGTCGAAAGGGTGGGCCATTGAGTACTGGCAGGATGCCCTACCCGAGGCGCTCCATGTCATTCGGTCGCTGCTGTGTATGGCTAACAACGAGACCCCTCATGAATGTCTGTTTTCATTCCCCAGGAAGTCAGCGACTGGAATATGCCTCCCAGCATGGCTCACATCCCCGGGACTGCTGCTCCTGTGTAAGCACGTACAGACACACAAAGCTGAACCCCTGGTCGAGCAGGTCTTCCTCCTACACACGAACCACAACTACGCCTACATTAGGTTTGGCAGTTCAGGGAGGACACCATCTCAACCAGGGACCAGGCACCAGCAGGAGCACCCACCACTCCACGGCATCCTTCAGCCCAGGACGCTGCCGACCGGGCATACATCCCCGTCCCCAGGCAGCTATGGGCGTGCAGGACCTCCTCGACTACCAGGGGCCCATTTCAGCCCTGGGGGACAATGTTGCCCCCCCCACCCATCCAATACAACTCTCACAGGTCGACCCTGGCTCCCTTGGCCACCCCTCCGCGCGGCACCACACCAGTCACACAGACCCCTGCCGCCAGCCACCCCACTTCCCCTCCAACCAGTGACCAGGAGCCAGTCCTATGATGGTCTCAGAGACCCCGGTGGCCGCCGGATCATCTCAATCTGTAAATATTGTATTTTGTCTCTTTCTTTGGCTTGGCTTCGCGGACGAAGATTTATGGAGGGGGTAAAAAGTCCACGTCAGCTGCAGGCCCGTTTGTGGCTGACAAGTCCGATGCGGGACAGGCAGACACGATTGCAGCGGTTGCAAGGGAAAATTGGTTGGTTGGGGTTGGGTGTTGGGTTTTTCCTCCTTTGCCTTTTGTCAGTGAGGTGGGCTCTGCGGTCTTCTTCAAAGGAGGTTGCTGCCCGCCAAACTGTGAGGCGCCAAGATGCACGGTTTGAGGCGTTATCAGCCCACTGGCGGTGGTCAATGTGGCAGGCACCAAGAGATTTCTTTAGGCAGTCCTTGTACCTTTTCTTTGGTGCACCTCTGTCACGGTGGCCAGTGGAGAGCTCGCCATATACCACGATCTTGGGAAAGCGATGGTCCTCCATTCTGGAGACGTGACCCATCCAGCGCAGCTGGATCTTCAGCAGCGTGGACTCGATGCTGTCGACCTCTGCCATCTCGAGTACTTTGACGTTAGGGGTGTAAGCGCTCCAATGGATGTTGAGGATGGAGCGGAGACAACGCTGGTGGAAGCGTTCTAGGAGCCGTAGGTGGTGCCGGTAGAGGACCCATGATTCGGAGCCGAATAGGAGTGTGGGTATGACAACGGCTCTGTATACGCTTATCTTTGTGACGTTTTTCAGTTGGTTGTTTTTCCAGACTCTTTTGTGTAGTCTTCCAAAGGCGCTATTTGCCTTGGCGAGTCTGTTGTCTATCTCATTGTCGATCCTTGCATCTGATGAAATGGTGCAGCCGAGATAGGTAAACTGGTTGACCGTTTTGAGTTTTGTGTGCCCGATGGAGATGTGGGGGGGCTGGTAGTCATGGTGGGGAGCTGGCTGATGGAGGACCTCAGTTTTCTTCAGGCTGACTTCCAGGCCAAACATTTTGGCAGTTTCCGCAAAGCAGGACGTCAAGCGCTGAAGAGCTGGCTCTGAATGGGCAACTAAAGCGGCATCATCTGCAAAGAGTAGTTCACGGACAAGTTTCTCTTGTGTCTTGGTGTGAGCTTGCAGGCGCCTCAGATTGAAGAGACTGCCATCCGTGCGGTACCGGATGTAAACAGCGTCTTCATTGTTGGGGTCTTTCATGGCTTGGTTCAGCATCATGCTGAAGAAGATTGAAAAGAGGGTTGGTGCGAGAACACAGCCTTGCTTCACGCCATTGTTAATGGAGAAGGGTTCAGAGAGCTCATTGCTGTATCTGACCCGACCTTGTTGGTTTTCGTGCAGTTGGATAATCATGTTGAGGAACTTTGGGGGACATCCGATGCGCTCTAGTATTTGCCAAAGCCCTTTCCTGCTCACGGTGTCGAAGGCTTTGGTGAGGTCAACAAAGGTGATGTAGAGTCCTTTGTTTTGTTCTCTGCATTTTGTATAGTGGGTACAATTCCTTGTTACTGATCCCCCAGGACAATTTTAAAGAAGGGGGTGAATGTGGTGGTACACCACCGGCCTACTGCAAGGGGCAACACCTGTACCTGCAGGAGTGTAAGGGAACTGGTCAATACCTGGCTATCTGTCAATCAGTCGGCCTGAATGGATCAAACCCCACCTGGTCGGGTGTCAATTACCCTCGGGGATATAAGCCTGCACTGGCCTCCAGAAGCTCACTCAGTTGCTGCAGCTACAGCCAGCATCGCTCTGTGGAAGTCTTTGTGGATTAAAATCTGTTGTACAGTCTTTACCTTGTGTGTGTCTGATTCAGGCTAACAGTGCACCACAAAGAGGGAAAAACTTCAGTAGTGAAGAGATGCGGAGAGATTTCTTCAGCTAGAGGGTGGTAAATCTGTGGAATGTGTTTGCCCCAATCAATTGTGGAGGCCAAGTCATTGGGTGCATTTAAGACAAAGATTGATAGGTTATTGATTAGCTAGGACATCAAAATTTAGGGGTAGAAGGCTGGGCAGTGTGACTGAGTAGGAAAATGGACCAGCTCATGATTAAATGGTGGAGCAAATTTGATGGGCTGAATGTCTTAGAATCTTGTGTTTTCAGATTTCAGTTTTATTGTCAGAGTATTGTGCAGAGGATATAGATAAGTTTTTGCAAGATAAATTGGGAAAGGTTTGTTAGAGTAGGTCACATACAAACACTATAAAACAGATCTTATTTAAAATACTGGAGCTCTGTCCCATGTTAGACATATCGGCTCCACAGCTTTTGCAAGATCTTTGAAGAGTGCTCAAGAGACTTCACTAATGGATTGTTGTTAACAAAAGACAACAGATGAAAGATCTTGTTGGAGCTGCCTTCTGACTGGAGATGATCTAAGAGGGTCATGTGGTTTTGCAAGCAGAGAGAGTCAAACAGCTTTTCTCTCAGAGAGAGAGAGACACACACACACACACAGAGATCACTTGTACAGTGTTACTGCCAGCAGAAGCAGCCGGGACTAGAACAGGACAAGATGGAAAGCTTGTGGAAAGTCTTTTTGCAAGCCTGATCAAAGCACTTATGGTTCATGCAAGAGGAGAGGACTGGCTGCCTAATGTTTCACTTGGAATAAGTGAAACAAGAAGGAATTCTGTGATGACCTAAATGAAAGAGGTTATCATCTGGAGAACCCTGAAGGGGCAGGTTTTGTCAGCATGACACTGAAGTGGCTGATTAAAAAGGAACAACTAATTTCTCTCTGATATCTGACAAGAACCTTCCTGAGTGGTAACCATTTACCTTTCAAGCACCAAAGCCTGGTGAACTTTATAAATGTTACATTCTGTGCACAGTATAAGAATTGTCTGCAACCAATGAGCTTGGAGGAGTGAGATGTGAGATTGGACTTTGAACCAAATAACTTTTATGAACTTACACACATACATATGTGCCTAGAATTAGAAGAGGGTTGTTAGGTTAAGTAAGTTAATAGTGATAAGTTAATAGTGATAAGTTAAAGTTTGATTCTATTTTCATGTTTAAAGATGATTAAAAGCAACTTTTGTTTAAGTAACCATTTGTCTTGGTGAATATCTGTCATTGCTGGGTTTTGGGGTCCTCTGGGAATGTAACAGTATATACATGACAACCCTGAGATACTTTTAATGCGGTGGATGCAATAATTCTTATTGGTAGTGCAAATAAAATTGTAACAGTGTGAACATGTAAACAAATAAAAGAACTGTAAATAGATAACAAATGTAAACAAACTTTAATACAGGGAATAAAACGAAAATCAATTAAGTGCAAAAGTAAGAGTCCTTAAATGAGTCTCTGAGTTTGTTGTTGAGACGTCTGATGTTGGAGGGGTAGCAGCTGTTCTTAAACATGGTGGTGCAAGTCTTGTGGCATCTAGATCTCCCCGCCCTCCCTCCATGATCACTGGATTGTATACCTCTGGCTTTAGTTTACTACAGAAATATGGTGAAATGTGTCCTGGACTTTTCTATTGGTTCATTGTTGATCATATTTCAATATTATTCCAATTTTGTTGCATTGTATTCTGTTTTTGACTCTCAGGATCTTTAATATTTTTACATATTAGCTGCAGAGGCATCTGTGCAATGTAAATATTGTGTGAACTGGAGAAGTCTGAACCTGAAACCTCGATATTGTGTTGGGGATCTGAATGGGTACAAATATGCCGTGGGCAAATTTTGAGCAGAGGAAGCTGAGCTCCCAATGTTGTTGAATGCAGAGAGTTAAAATATGTATGTGAGGATAGAAGGAGCAATCCTCCTGTAACCTTACAGAAAAATGCAAATATGTTTTCTGTTGGAACATTGGGTATTAGAACTTGTTTTTGTTTGGAAATTGCATTGACTAGGTATAGATTTTCAAAAGAGCAGAATATAATTTTTGTAAACTTTCATCTGGCCTCTTTCTTTCTTATTTTCTTTCTCTGAATATTTTATTTTAAAATTTTCCATACATGTAATTAATAAACATACTGGTTTTACCCCACTCTTGCCCTCCACACCCCTCCCTGTACCTCACTCCCACTCATAAACCATACAAAAAAATATATGTGTGATTTTATAGTTATGAAATATTAAAAAAAAGTTTCCTGGATTGAATAAAGGGTCGGTTCGCACACTAGGATCCTACAGTGTTGGTACAACTGTTATAGGAAGAAGATTAGCATAGGTCATAAGAGGTCAGAAGTATAATTTTTACATAATTATCCCTAAACTTTGTTTAACATGCGGGCTCCAAATTTGTAAAAAGCAGCATATTTATTTCTTAAATTCTATGTTATTTTCTCCAAAGGAATACAACTTTGAATTTCTGTATTCCATCTCTCCATACCATAATATGTATCTGATTTCCAAGTCACTACAATACAATTCCTTGCCACCACATCTTTCTTATTTTCAAGCATTAAAATGGCATTTGTTAATGAAAGTCATTCACCTTTAAAAAAATCATATATATATAATTTTGTTTTAAAATAAATTAGTATTTTTAAAGATTATTTTTGCTTAGTTTTAGCTTGGATTTTCTGTAATGTTCTGCACACCTTTTAAGATCCATCTTTCTTCATATCATGTGTAAACAGCAACATTTTTTGTACAAATCGAGTATCATGTTCTACACAGATGTGGGCTGAAGGGTCTGTTCCTTTGCTGAACCTGCAAGAACATCCTTTTCAGATTTAGAGATTCATAGGGCTGCAGATGGTGGAACCCAGAGCAAAAAGCAAACTGTTGGTGGAATGCAGCAAGTTAGGAAACATCTGTGGTGGTACAGATCATGGGATGAGGGGAGGTGAAAAGAATTGTTGACATTTCAGCTTGAGACCCTGCATGAAGAGTGTGAGAAGATCGCCAAAATAAGGAGGTGAGAAGAATGGACGAGACCAGGCCAGTGGCTGCTGGTCGACTAGAAGGGTAGTTGTGGGAGGTGGAGGACAGTGAAGGTAGGAAACATAGGCATGGGAGGTGATGGGTGAAAGGAGGCAAAGAAAAGAAGAGAGAGAGTGCAGATGGGAGTGGAGATTGAAGGTCGTGTCATTTGGGATGATGTGGGAACACAGAGGAATCTGCTGGAATCTGATATGTGAGAAAGATGATTATGGAAACCACTAGAGGAGAGGTGAAGGACAAATGGGGAAGGGGGTGCAGTGAATTAAATGTGTGGGTGGTAGATGGATGGAAAGAAGGGGGGAGATTTATGGTAAAGGCAGCAAAAATAGGACCAAAAGTGGATGGGGTAGGTGGAGGGAACATAGGAGTAAAGGTTACCTGAGACTGGAAAATTCAATGTCCTGACCATTGGGTTGTGGACTGCCCAGGAAGAGGTTGAGGTGTTATGGGGGAAAGGAATGTATGACATTTTGAAGTTGAAGCCCTTTCTCAAAACATTTTTTATTTTTTCTCCCACGGATGCTGTCAATCTGATGTATTTGCCCAGCAGATTGTGTTTAGCTTCAGAGTCCAGCACTTGCAGTTTCCCATATATCTCCAGACATATCGTTCCTTTATTTAGCCAATTGGGCCCCTGGTCAGTAATACCAACTTAGCACATTTCTGGCCCTTCTGGAATTCAATTAATGTTTTTGCAGTGTTTTCCCGAACATTCATAATGTTCTACATTTTAATCCAAATTCCTTTCTTTTGTTAAACACCAAGTACATTAGTAAAATTAACAATACAAACAATACATCTTCAACCTTTTGAATTTTAAGTCTTTAAGATTGCTAAATTATTTTCCTCCATGTTGTTTATCTGAATATGAAAATAAGAAAAATAACTAGAAATTGAATAGATCAAATGGTATCTGAATAAAGTTGAAATAATATGAAAGACAGTAGGGTTTGGTGCCCAAATTGACAGTTGAATACTATTGATACTGACTGAGTTGCCAACTTTAAAAGCTTATTAGTACCGACCCAGTTACAATATAGTTTTCTCTGTCATCACATGTCAGTCCATCTGAGTTTTATTCTGGCACGGATAGATTAAGCAAAAATGACAGGTTTCATGTTAACTCATGAGATGGAATTCTCAGACCTTTAATTTCACGATCAAATAAAAGCCCTATGGACATAGGGTGGGTTGCGAAAATGCATAATTTATTGACTTTTTCATTGGATTTGTTAATGTCAATTTAAATGCCATTCAGCTAGTTTTCAGGATTCTCTAACAAATGTAACATTGTGAGAAACAGAAGTACCTTCACAGAAATTGCTCGAGACAAAAATTGAGAACAAAGAACATTTATTATACAACAATGCAAAGTTGGGTGCTTCCCCTTACCCTGGGAATACACACATACACTGGGGCTCACCCAACTTTTATACAGTTTATTTCAGTATAGAAGTACCCTCCCCCTTACATTCTTCTGCCTCCTGGATGAGTTTGGCATTAGGCAATCCTGTCTGCCTACGTGCTGTTTCTGTGAACTTGGAGGACCAGGGGGTATCCTGTTGGTGTCCCATCATGTCATTGTCCTTATTCACACCTTCCTGACTCTCAGGGCTTACAAACTTCTTATATGCAGAACTTGCTAATTCTGTCTAAGGCTTTCTAATTACATATACGGAACTTGCTGATTTTGTCTCAAAGGCTAGAAGACCCTTATCTTATTCAGACTAACTTTACCTTCCTACATTCTATTATCTATTATCTATCCTTATCTTATTCATACTGGCTTTATTCATTACACATATATCCATACTAGTTTTCTTCATCTTTCATATTTTCATATTAGTTTTACTCATCTCTCACAATCCTCACTTTTCTTTTAGCTACACTTCGTGAATTCTCAACTGCAATGTATTACTTGTAAACTTGGTCTTTTTCCCAGCGGGTCAGTAAATGAACTGCAGTCTCAGCATCATCAGACAGAATTTTGGAAACATACATCCTTTGGGTTCTGATGAGGGGTCCGTTGAATTAAATACTGCACACAAGTCTTTAGGTAGGGGAGCACCATAATGGCCAGAATAGCGAGTCTAGCTGCTATAAGGGCTGTGGGTATCACACTCTAGTTACCAATAAAAAGTCTAGTCCATCCCACACCGGACCAAGGTTGCCAAGTCTGAACCTGGGCATGGGAAGATTTTCGAACTCCTGAAGAAGTGTCTTTAACCGCCTGACCGTTGTGAGCATTGTCATTAACCAGTCTTTCACAAACGCTGCCTTCAGCAGCCAACGAGTAATCGAGAGCCAGGCGGTTTTGTTGAACTGTGGCTCGTATCTGTTGTCTTTCTTCAGCCCATAAATTCAGGGCCATCACTGTCTGTTCGGTGATGATCTCCAAAGCTGGAGTCTGATTAAACGATTTAAATGCCAAGCAGCTGTGGTGTTCTGGAGCAGCTTACGTCATTTACAACTGGAACTCCCCTTACAGTGGTGGATCTTAACATTCTGAATGTCTGTGTGACCCAAAGGATGATTTACAGGAGACCAAGTTGGGGAGGGGTGTTTCTTGTCACTTAACCTGTGAGTTGCGGCTTGTCTGCGAACATTAGCATAATTATCACTGAACTTGTGAGTTGCACCAGCCTGTCTGTGAACATTAGCATATGTATTCACTATATCTCTGCTACATGTACAATCCTGACTAACATTCTGTCTGTCATTGTCCCACCATCTTCTTTGTGCTATCTCTTTAAAACTCCTCTTTTTAATATCTGTAGAGGCCGGAATACAAACCAAGTCTACTCCCCTAGGGCCGTTCTGTTCCCCTGGTCCATGTTGGGATCCTATATTAACCCATACTAAATAAGGTACCCCACTATGACTATACTCTATACCTGCACCCTGTCTGCATTCTAAAGGTAAATAATTGTCACCTCTGCTGCCTCTATTCCAGGAGGACTTAATACATTGTGAGCAATTTGGTGATTTCCCAAAAATTGGGAACCAACAAGTAAACAAAACAGCAAATGGTAAAAACAACATTACAGCACTTTTTTCCGGCGTAGTGTAACCTTCAGATCAGAAGGATGAAAGACTGCACGCCAGGTGGAGGGTAGATTATCAATGTCTTTAGTCCATGGATCAGCAGCTTGTTTAATTTGTTCTATGTCAGTCCACCCCTTTTCTTTCGTTCACACTGCAGTGTCTGTAATCAAAAGTACACAATATGGGCCGTCCCAGACAGGTTTTAGTTGGTGATCTTGCATACTTTTACATATACGCAATCACCAGATTTAATAAAATGAATAGGATGCTCCAGGGGTGGGTTTTGAGCTAATAAACCCTTCCGTTTTAATTCGTATAGAGAGGCAGAAAGTCCCTTTAAATATTTGGATATGTACTGGTCGTTTGCCTCAGGGGTAGGGGTATTAAAAGGTGACATACAAGGTTCGAGTATACCATCTTTCACCAACTGGTCAATTACTGGCTGCAGCCCCTTTCAGCCAGCCATCGGAATTGGATACTGCTTTTGTCTAATTACTTGCTCAGGATCTTTTAAAGTAACTTGCAAGGGAGGAATATCCAACACTCCTCTATTGCCTCTTTTTGCCCATACTCCAGGATTTATTAGTTCCCGATCCTCCTCGGTTAATACATACAATTGAACCCCGATACCTGATTCCTATGGTCTGGTGCCAATAGCCAATTGGTCCTGTAAATCTCGTCCTAACAAACAAACTCCAGCTTGGGGAACCAGTAGAATGTACTCAGTTACTATCTTCTCTCCCATTTGTATTCTTACATTCCTTAATACAGGGACCGTAAAATCTCTTCCTCCTACTCCCGAAATCATCACTGTCCCCTCCATCTTAACACCCTCGGGTAGTTGTAAAATACTAGACTGGCCTACCCCAGAATCTACTAAAAAGGTAATCTTGTCACTGTGGGGTTCTATGCTTAAATTTACCAATGGTTCTCTGTACAGCCCCACGGTGTGTATTGACTGAGAACCGTGAACCCCCTATTCATAATCTGCTTCCATCTGTCGGACTCTGGCTTTACCCTACCCTTAATTTAGTCTATGTGTCATCTGAGTCCAGCGTGTTCGTTAAATGAAGTGATAGGAGAAGGTATTTTGTTCAACAATCAGTTTATTACACAGCACAAGAATAAAGCTTAACAGAGCTCTGGTTCAGTCGTTAGTTCAGAGGTCACCTGCACAGTGAGCTATTCCCCAAGACTGACCTCTACTGTCCAGTCTCTACAGTTTATATAGGTCAACCTTATCATACAGAACAAAAGTAGGCTTCCTTTGCTAGATTTCATTATCATACAGAACAAAAGTTGGCTTTCTTTGCTAGATTTCTTGCATGAGATTTATCACAAGTAATTTCCTGTTCTGCAATTATGTGAGGTGTAGAGCTCCCACCTTAATCCTCAAGGACAGAATATCCTGTTGTTTTGATCAGAAATCAACATACCCCAGATATTTCTAATTATTTCTTTGTTCTCATCTGGCCATGTTCTTCTGTTCTACTCAACACCTCCTTTTCTCTTTGCCTTTTTACTGATTCCATTCTCTTTGTTTCTGACAGTCTCTGTCAGGATTCTTTTTGTTTGTGCTAATTAACATTCCTATACTAAATTGTTTCATACATATTCTCTCTTTTGTATTTTGCGAGCAGACAATTCTAAACCTACTGTAATCAGCCAACTTTGCTACATACTGTGGCTGCCCCTTACTTACATTACTCTTTCCCTTCACCATGAGGTAAATATTAAATAGTTAAATAATACTGGATTCATGTATACAAACTGAATAGTACATAAGCATATATTCTACATATTTTCTATGATTAATTAACCCCTATATTCCAACATATCAGTGCGTAAGATCGTGTCTCCCTGGCTCGCATTGGGCATTCTCTCTTAAAATGTCCCTCCTTTTTACAATGGTAGCAAACTAATGCTCCTGTTTCCCAATTCCTACCGGGATTACCACGAGGTCCCGGGAACAGTCGTCATCCCCGGAATTCCCCTCTACTCTTGCCCCTGCTCTGGTCTCTACTCTCCCACTCCCAGAGCTCCTCCCAATGTCCAGGAGCTGGCACACAGCCCCTACCCTTTCCTTGGTCTCCCTCCACGACTTCCTTAACTGCCTACATCAAAATCTTAGCCTTTCCTTTCTGTTTATTGGGCATAAAATTACGCACCTCCGTACTAGTCAGGGGCACATTTACAAAACCGAGACCCCCTCCCATGGGAACTTCCCATAAAGGTCTCATCCAGTTAATTTCTGGCTTATCCTCTCCTTTATAATGTCTAGATTCCTGCTCTCCGGGAAATGAATCAAAGAGTTCTGGCCTTCCCTCCAGAAGGGTCTCACACTGTTTTGAATCAAAGTCTCCTCCCTCTCTTGTCAATTGAGGTGGTAATCTACTACTTTGTGAACCCCTACTTTCTTCTCCTTTCTTTAGCTGTGGGGGAGGAGGGGAAGGTGAAGAAGGGTAGAGCATAGGAGAGAGGGGAAAGATAGGAGCCGACATAGGAGGAGCATAAGGTGGAGGAAGGGAATGTAACACATCCCATCCTTGTGTTTCAGGGACAAAAGGTTCCTCATCCTTGTCTTTACATTCTTTTTCATTCAAAACCACTGAGCCAGCTAGAAGGCTAGAAGACCCTTATCTTATTCAGACTAACTTTACTTTCCACATTCTATTATCTATTATCTATCTTTATCTTATTCATACTGGCTTTATTCATTACACATATATCCATACTAGTTTTCTTCATCTTTCATATTTTCATATTAGTTTTACTCATCTTTCACAACATGGTGGAGCAATAAGGTTTTCCAGCACTAGAGTGTGAAAAGAGAGTTTAATAAAGTTATTTAAAATGTAGAAGTCAATAAGAAGTTATGAATTGTGGAGAGAGCTTACAAAATCTTTATATACTTCACACAAATGATGTGTGTCTGTTCCAGGAGAGGATGGATTCCCAATAGAATTCTATAAAACATTTAAAGATTTATTAATTCCTCCCCTCCTGGAAGTAATCACCAGATTGACAAAACACAAAGCTTACCAGATTCATGCAAAGCAGCAATAATTACAGTAATACCAAAGACAGGGAAAGATCCACTCGCACCAGCGTCATATAGACCAATATCATTACTTAACACAGATTATAAGATAATAGCTAAACTATTAGCAAACAGATTAGCAGATTATGTACCTAAAATTGTAAATCTAGACCAAACTGGATTTATTAAAAAAAGATGGACAACAGACAATATTTGTAAATTTATTAACTTAATTCATGCTGTAGAAGGGAGTAAAGCGCCAACAGTAGCAGTTGCTTTAGACGCAGAGAAGGCCTTTGACAGAGTAGAATGGAATTATTTATTCAAAATATTGCAAAAATTCAGTTTACCAGAGAAGTATATTAATTGCATTAAAGCATTATATAAAGGGCCATTGGCGAAAGTGACAGTAAATGGATATATATCAAAGCAATTTAATTTAAGCAGATCAACAAGGCAGGGATGCCCACTATCACCCTTATTGTTTGCGTTAGCTATAGAACCACTAGCAGAATTGATAAGAACAGAAAATAAAATAAAAGGGATAAAAATAAAAGACAAGGAATATAAAATCAGTTTATTTGCAGATGATGTTATAGTATACTTAACAGAACCAGAATTATCAATAAAAGAATTACATAAGAAATTAAATGAATATGGAGAAGTGTCGGGTTACAAGATTAACGCAAATAAAAGTGAAGCAATGCCAATGAATAATGCGAATTTCTCAAAATTTAAGAAGGAATCACCATTCAGATGGCAAATGCAAGCAATAAGATACCTAGGTATACAAATAAATAAAAACCTTGGCCATCTATATAAACTCAATTATTATCCACTAATGAAAAAATTACAGGACGATTTAGAGCATTGGAAAGATTTACCTATAACACTAATAGGAAGGATAAACTGTATTAAAATGAACATTTTCCCAAGGATACAATACCTATTTCAGGCATTGCCAATACACTTGACAGAGAAATTCTTCAAGGAGTTAAAGAAAATAATAAGGAAATTTTTATGGAAAGGGGGGAAACCGAGGATAACACTAGATAATTTAACAGAATGGTATAAACAAGGAGGCTTACAACTGCCAAACTTTAAAAATTATTATAGAGCCGCACAATTAAGATACCTATCAGATTTTTATCAAACAAGGGAAAAGCCAGATTGGACTAGATTAGAACTAGATAAAATAGGGGAGAAGATACCAGAACATATATTATATAAATGGGATGAAAAATTGGTACAACGTAGGAGTTCTCCAGTATTACATCATCTGCTCAATATTTGGAAGAAGATTCATGTAGAAAGGAATAAAACAAATTACCAATTACCAAAACTAATACTGACGCAAAATCAGTTAATCCCTTTTACAATAGATAACCTTTCCTTTAGAGAATGGGAGAAAAAAGGGATCAAAAGAATAGAAAATTGTTTTTCAGGTAATAAATTACTATCCTTTGAACAAATGAAGGATAAATATAATATAACTCAAGATACAGTGTTGGCATACTACCAACTGAGATCCTACTTGAAGGACAAATTGGGAAGCAGTCTGAGGTTACCAGAGGGAAGTAATTTTGAATATGTGATTACAGATACAATGATAATCAAAAAAATTATAACAAATATGTATATTAAACTGCAAGAAAGGAGAATGAGGAAACAAATGGTAAAACTAAACAAAAATGGGAACAAGATTTAAACATAAAGATAAAGAAGGAAACATGGGAGAAGTTATGCTCTGGAACTATGAGAAATACAATAAACATGAGGTTACGTATGATACAATATAACTGGATACACAGGCTATACATTACACCTCAATAGTTAAATAAATGGGACCCAACAGTATCTGACAGATGTTTTTGTTGTAAAAAAGAAGTGGGAACAACAATTCATGCAATCTGGACATGTGAGAAAGTGGAAAAATTGTGGGAAGATCTAAACCAGATATTAAATAAAATTACAGAAAATAATATACCAAAAAACCCAGAGATCTTCCTCCTAAGTAACATAAAAAACAAAGAATTTGGAATTGATTTGGATGATGCACAAAAAAGATTTGTTAAGATAGCTCTAGCCGTAGCAAAAAAATGTATTATGTCAACTTGGAAATTAGAAGATAACTTGAGAATACAACAATGGTATATAGAAATGAATAAATGTATTCCATTAGAAAAAATAACATATAATTTAAGAAATAATATTGGAATATTTGAACAAATATGGGAGCCTTACATGAAACACAATAGAGAAAACCTACCGGGGACATCTACCACCTAAAATAACGAAAGGAGAAGGAAATGAAAAGAATTGACTCAGTGGAATTTCTTGTTTATTTTTATTGAATGACAACATTGTTTGACTGGTTTAATGTATCTTAGATTCTTTAAATGAATGGGTGGGGGAGGTAGGGAGGGTGGGATGGGAGGAGGGAGGGGGGGAGAAAATAACACTGTATATATTTGAAAAGGAAAATGTATGTATCTTGGTCAATGTGGTTTATGGTGTGAAAAATAAAAAAAATTAAAAAAAAGGATGTGTGCCTGTTGTTGCGACGGCTAGCATTTAATGTCTGTTGTAAACTGTCCTTTGTTCTTTGTTCTTTCAGAGAATAGATTGTAGGTGTTTTTATGGTGCCACACCTCCTAGAAGGCAGATCCAATGTTACTTTCAACTCAGCAGCATCTGGAGCTGAGGGCAGCGGGGCAAGTGGTGCAGTAGCTCTGCCCGTTGCCATGACGTCATCCATACGCGCTGGGTAGGGAAAGCAGCCTACACTCGAAATGGCAATTGAAGAGCAGGTAAGAATGCTGGTGGACATCTGTTCAAGGAGGTTTAGGACTCGGGAAGATCTCCTGTGCAACGTAATTAGCTTTATTATGGGTCTCAGGCTAACGAAATCAGCATGGTATCATCCGCCCACCTCTTTGTAGCTGCTTTTAGCGACATTGGTTTCACAGAGGTAACTCTACCCACCAGGCAGATTGGAGTCCACCTCCTGACCCACCCTCAGAGGTTTCAACAAGGTAAGTTAAGCAATGTAAAGGTAGAGAATACCCACCTTTACATTCGCTTTTAAAAAGGCCTTATTATAACAAGAGGTGAGTTTCAGAATTTTGACCTGGTTACATTTCATTTTGTTTTGAGTTTCTCATTGGATCATTATGATTTCAGAAGTGATTAGCAACATTGAGTCTATAATCAAGAAAGAATGTTATGAGGTTTAAAACAAAAGCAAATAAGGTATACTTGAACTTTGTTCCTTTTTGGTGGAGGAGTCTGTAACTCAACTTCTTTTTATCCAACAGGATCTTGAATAACCACACTTGGCCCACAAAATGTGGACTTAAAAAAAGGTTCAATATAGTAGATTAGATCATGATGAATAGGAAATGAGTTGAGCAATGGTTAAATTATCATATTAGAAGTTGGGAGGCTTGGGCGAACAATCCAGGGCCTGGCTGCTCCCTCTATAATTGAGCACTCTTTTGGTGCTGTCCTGTGCTGGCTTGGCTGCTGCCCCTGTATTGATGGTTCCTTATTGTAGACTATAATTGTTTTTTTTTTAAACATCATTTGTAAGAGTGACTGCAAAAGAGTGTTATTGTAAAAATACCAGGCAAATAAAATGCTCTTTATACTAGACAGTGCCATGTCAGATCCTTCTGTGTGAAGACACAAAAAAAAGTGCAACTTTGTTTGCTATCATTTTTGCATGTTTAATTTCTACCCCTGGATTTCCTACTTGGGAAAGATGGGAATGTTATTGAAGAGTCTTAGAATTATCAAGGGGAATAATGCTGAGAAGAGTTGTGTTGGCTGCTGAAGTTAACAGACTCTCCTCAGATCTCAGTGGCAATAAAGGCCATCAACACTTCATTGAGGCTGTGTGCCAGAACAGAGAGTGTTTGTTCAGATGCTTATCACACTGAAGCATATTACCTCCCCTGCTGGCCACCAAACTATCTCCATAACTGAAAAGAAATGAGCAAGAATTGTATTAGGAAAGAAACTGATAAGTGTCCCATTTGACTGGTGGTGTTAGTGAAAGAAAACTTTAAAACAAAAAGTGCCTACATTTTCATCTGAAGCAACTGTATAAAAGCATTCAAATATTCAATCGGATGAATTTTGTCCTGAGTTGGCTCAAATAAAACTCTTCATGGTGATGGATGGAAAATTTTAGGTGATGTGTATTAAGTGAAGCATTTTCAACATTACTAACAAACGATGATATGAATGGATGTCTTTCAGAGTCAACCCAGGAGAGAAATCTCAGAGAAAGCAGCAACTCTACCCTTAATATCATCAGACGTTCGATGCTTTTCGAGACGTGACTATCAGGAAGAAGCAATGGTTGTAGTGAATAATATTTAGTTGATAATTAAGGATGAGAATTGGAAACTGTGAAACACTAAGATACATTGCTTCTAGTCCACACCACATGGTTACCTCCCCTGGTGGCCTCTTTGGTTTCAGAGCAGCTCCTTAAGATTCGGTGCTACTGCCTCGGGCATTTGGCTGGATGACGATATCACAGATGGTGCAGGTAAGCCCATACCTGTGATGGCCTTCTGATATCACCTTTGAAAGAAGCAGAGAAAATAGCCATAGAGCTATAAATTTCTGCGGTGTGGAAATAGGCCATATAACCGTATAACCATACACAGCACAGAACAGGCCAGTTTGGCCCGACTAGTCCATGCCAGAACAAATCCCCACCTTCCTAGTCTTACTGACCAGCACCTGGTCCATACCCCTCCAATCCTCTCCCCTCCATGTAATTATCCAGTCTTTCCTTAAATGTAAATAACGTCCTTGCTTCAACCACCTCTGCCGGAAGCTTATTCCACATCCATTTCCCCTCATGTTCCCCTTATAATTTTCCCCCTGCGATCTCAAACCATGGCCTCTGGTTTGAATATCCCCCACTCTTGATTGAAAAAGCCTATCCACGTTGACTCTCTCTGTCCTTTTTAAAATCTTGAACACCTCCATCAAATACTCCCTCAATCTTCTATGCTCCAGAGAAAAAAGCCCCAGGCTGCTCAACCTTTCTCTGTAACTCAAACCCTGACATCCTGTCAACTTTCTCGTGAACCTTCTCTGCACTCTCTCTATTTTGTTTATATCCTTCCTATAATTCGGTGACCAAAACTGCACACAGTATTCCAAACTTGGCCTCACGAATGCTTTGTACAATTTCATCATAACATTCCAACTCTTGAATTCAATACTCCGATTTATGAAGGTGAACATTCCAAATGCCTTCTTCACCACTCTATCTACCTGAGTATCAACTTTGAGGGTACTATTTACCATAACTCCAAAATCCCTTCGTTGCTCAGCACTCCTCAATTGTCTACCTTTCAATGTATATGACCTATTTAGATTTTCCTTTCCAAAATGCAACACTTCACGCTTATCCGTATTGGCCCTTTGGCCCAACTTATTCATACCGGCCAAGCAAATCCAATGATCCTACACTTGGCCCACAGCCCTCTAAACCTTTCCGATCCATGTACCTGTCTAACTGTCTTTTTGTCCCAGCTTCTATTTCTTCTTATGCCACCTTGTTCTGTGTACTCACCACCCTCACTGTGAAAAAGGTACCCCTCATCTCCCTTATAAATCTATCCACTTTCACCTTCAATCTATGCCTCTTGCTTTGGATTTATCTACTTGTGAAGAAGGTTATAACTAATCACCTGATCTATGTCACTCATGATAAGTCTTGTATAATTCCCCCTCGCCTCCTGCATTCCAGGGGAAATAATTCCTAGCCTATCTAGCCTCTCCTTATAATTCAAGCCCCCTTATCACAGATGCTTTCTCATGAATATTTTCTGCACCCTTACCACAAAATGATTACAAAAGTAAAACTTATTAAATTTATTTTCACATTCCCTCGTAGTTACCTCCAGTTAAAGGAGCCTCCTGCACACAGGGTCAGTAAACACAGCAGTGAGAAGCTTCAGAAACATAGTTGCTGCAGTGCCCTCTCAGTAAAATTAAAGAGCAATTATTCAAATCTCTCCATCCGCCCCTTCCTATTATCCTTTTAGAAGGATAATAATATTGAGGATCTGAGGACAAGATTGCTGCACCAGTGGGACATGAGGGATTGCTCTGCACTCTGCTTCACAGGGATTTGGCTCACCCCCAACTCTCCATACTCAGTCCTTCATCCAAAGGTTTCTCCCTACATCACATGGACTCAGTAGTGTTCTCAGGTAAAGGAAGAGGTGGCAATTTTTGCTGCATCATTAACTCTTCGTGGTGCCCAGATGTGGTGATCCTGTGGCAGGGCTGCTCCCCTCACCTGGAACATTGAGTGCTGAAGTGCCTTCCTAGTTCCCAAGGGAATTCACCTCCAATGTCCTGACTGCAGTTGACATCCCTCTGCAGACAAACATTAAGCTGGTACTGGTAGATCTACACACCATGATCAACAAACATCATGCCACATAATCTAATATCTTCTCAATCATCACCATGGACTTCTACCAGGCCATCTCCCAAATTACCACCATCGTGACCTGCAGCACCAGGGGACTGAACGCTCTCAACCAATGTTACACTGCCATCAAGGATGCTGCCATCAAGAGTGGCTTCATGACTACCTGAAGTCCAAGGACAGGGCATATTCAGGACTTAGCGCCAGATCTGAATATGCGGATAGTTTTCCTACTGAATCTATCCGGGTTTATTCAAATCTGAACCTATGGATGAACCAAGACATCCACAAACTACTGAAGACCAGACCTGAGATTCAGAAATGTACAGCTGCAATACATCTTGCCTGGACAAATTCATTGCCTTCTATGCTCACTTTGAATGAAACACAATTATTAACCCTTATGAGCACCCAGAGCCTGTGGTGATTCTGTGCTCCCAGTCTCTGAAAGCATTCAGCCTAGACAATACCTGCCCATGTTCTTAAAAGCAGAACAAACCAACTGGCTGGAATTGTTGTGGACATTTTCAACCTCTCCCTATAGGGGTCAAAGGTTCCCAACTGCTTCAAGAGGACATCCACTATTTCAGTGCCCAAGAAAAGCAGTGGTGCGCCTCAATGATTATTGGCTGGTGGTATTAGCATCTACCAATGAAGTGCTTGGAGAGGTTGGTTATGAAACAAATAAACTCCTATCTCAGGAAGGACCTGAACCCATTCCAATTTACTACAGGTGAATGGTAGATGAAATCTCACTGTCCCTCCAATCTGCATTAGATCACCTCGACTACAAGAACACCTGTACTGGGTTGTTATTCAGAATTTGGCACCATCAAACCAGCAAGACTCATGACCAAGCTAAAGGACCTGGAAATCTGTCCCTCTGCAGCTGGATCCTCGACTTCCTTCTCAGCAGACCCCAATCAGTGTGTATTGGCAGCATCACCTCTTTCACATTGACCATCAACGCAGGGGCACTCCAAGGCTGTGCTTATATTCTCCTGCCCTATTCCTTGTGAACCCATGACTGTGTAACCGAGTTCATCTCCAACTCCATCTACAAATTTGCTGGCGACACACCACTGTTGTTGGCTGAATAACTGGAAACGATGATTCAGAACACAGAATGGAGATGGAGGGACCAATTGGGTGGTGCTAGAACGACAATCTTGCTCTCACCAAGACCAAGGAAGTTGATTGTTGATTTCAGGAAGGGGAGGGTGAGGAACAACACACCTGTCTGCATTGATGGGAAGAAGGCGGAGAGGGTGAGTTCTTTCAAGTTCCTGCGAGTTCATATTTCAGAAGACCATTCATGAATCCAGCATATCAAAGCAACTGTGAGGAGGTGCACCTCTCCTTTCTCAGAAGTCTCAGGAGATTTGGCATGTTATCAGATATTCTATCAGACTTCCACAGGAGCACTGTGGAAAGTACACTGGCTAGTTATAGCACAGCCTGGTTTGGGAAATCAAGGGCCCAGAGAAACAAGGCTGCAGAAGGTAATAAGTGTAGCCAGGCTCATCACAGGCTCTGACCTACCATCCATTGCAGACACCTATGTGAGGCGATGCCTCAAGAAAGCAGCCAACAATATAAAGCACTCCTATCTCTCTAGTCACAGCCTTTTCTCACTGCTGCCTTCGGGCAAAAGGTACAAAGCCTGAGAAACAGCCCTTCTAGGCTCAAGAACAATTTTTTTTCAACAGCTGTCAGACTCTTGAACCTCCCCTTGGGGATCTTGGCTTGTCTGCTCTATCATAAGTAACGTTCTTGCACTTGCTTCTTTTCATTTAATCCAATTAGTTTACTCTTATAGTTTTTCTTTATAAGTACTGTACCTGCTTGGCTTCATCAAGTAAGAATTTCAGACATGTACATTATTAAATGTGCATGACAATAAACTCATTATTGTGCATTGCACATAGCTATTGTATTTCCAATACACACCTAGTCTTGGCCTGCAAAATGGAACAATCTGTAAATGTTGTTGGCAGGTGGCAGTAACCAAAACCCAGAAGGTATTTTGAGATGTTTTAATGCTAAAATGTTTTTTCATTGTTTCCAGATTTCTCTGTTGATGAATTGCAAATAATTAAAAAAAATTTAGAAAACATTGACAAAAAATAAATTCACTGAAAACCATTTAAATCAATTAAATGAAACAAAATGAATTAAAATAAAACAAACCACTTAACTTGATTTGTCTGTATTATGGTTGGAAAACCCATTCAAATAAAAAGGACTATGCAATAATGCATCAGATGCACAAAGCTAAGGAAGCAGATATGAAAAGTACTCATTACTTGGCTTTGTAATTGATGGAATGATCTTGCTTCCTGGTAAGTCTAGGAGTGGATTGAGAGATTAGGTTCTTTTGAATTTGTCATTCTGTTACAGTGCAGTACAGAAATCTGGAACATTTTGCAGCACTTCTCTATGGAATTGCTACTGATCAGTCTGCGTGAAAAGCGACAGCCTGCTGTTGTATAGAAGGTTCTGGGAGTTGTGAGTTTGCAAGTGTGGCAGGTAATCAAGAAGACAAATGGAATATTGGCCAGTGGCTATACTTCGTGAGGAGTTTGAGGAGGTTTGGAATGTCACCAAAGACTCTTGGAAATCTCTACAGGTGTACTGTGTTGGGCATTCTGACTGTTTGCATTACTGTCTGGTCTGGAGGTGCCAATGCTTGGGACAGGGAAAGACGTCAGAGGGTTATGAACTCAGCCTGCACCATCATGGGCATCAGTCTTCACTCTGTTAAGGACATTTACAAGAGGTGTTGACTCAAGAAAGCAGTCACGATCCTCAAAGACCCTCACCACCCAGGTCATGTCCTCTTCTCACTGCTACCATTAGGAAGGAGATACAGTGCAGGAGCCTGAAGAAACACACCTAATGTTACAAAGACTGTTTCATCCCCTCTGGCATCAGATTACTTTCTAATTTTTTTAAATTTTGTGTCATAATCATTCAAAACTATATGCTTTACATACATAGATTTCATATATATAGTGACATTTTCCATTTTCTCCCCATCCCTCCTCCCTCTCCTCCCCTCAGAATTAAACCCAAATGAAAAAAAGGGGTGTCACCTGGTTATTATCGAATTTTTATTGACTTGATGAATAATATATATAATATATTCTTCTCTTTGGCTTGGCTTCGCGGACGAAGATTTATGGAGGGGTATGTCCACGTCTGCTGCAGGCTCGTTGGTGACTGACAAGTCCGATGCGGGACAGGCAGGCATGGTTGTAGCGGTTGCAAGGGAAAATTGGTTGGTTGGGGTTGGGTGTTGGGTTTTTCCTCCTTTATCTTTTGTCAGTGAGGTGGGCTCTGCGGTCTTTATCAAAGGAGGTTGCTGCCCGCTGAACTGTGAGGCGCCAAGATGCACGGTTGGAGGCGATATCAGCCCACTGGTGATGGTCAATGTGGCAGGCACCAAGAGATTTCTTTAAGCAGTCCTTGAACCTCTTCTTTGGTGCACCTCTGTCTTGGTGGCCAGTGGAGAGCTCACCATAGAACACGATCTTGGGAAGGCGATGGTCCTCCATTCTGGAGACATGACCCACCCAGGGCAGTTGGGTCTTTAGCAGGATGGATTCGATGTTTGCGGACTCTGCCAGCTCGAGTATAATATATTCACTAACATACATTATACTATCCCTTTAAGAGTTGGAGGTTTGAATGTGGCGATCACCAATGAACTTTGTATATGTTTCCAAGATTTTTTAAATTTCCAAAATTATCTCTTAAATCATAGGTATTTTTTTTCTAATGGAATGCAACTATCTATTTCTATATACCAGCACCGTATTTTCAAAGATGTTTCCATTTTCCAATTTGTCGCTCTGCATTTTTTTTGATGCTGTTAAAGCAATCATAATAAATTGTTTTTGAGATCTATCCAATTGTAACTGTAAGTCTTTATCATTCATATTACTTAATTAAACTTTTTTTGGATCTTTAGGTATTTTATTTTTTGTTTTTTTTGTTTAATATTTTTCTTTCTTTCTTTTTCAATCTTTTTATTATTATTATAATTTATAAACACATACAGTTCAAAGAGATATAAAAAAATACATAGTAAGTAATGAATTAATACAGAGATATTAAACAATAATATTACAGAATAAAAATATATCATAAAAAAAAATTTTGATCAGTTTAGGGTGTGAACTATCTCTAAAAAAAAAGATATAATTAATAACAATATATGAAAAAAGAGAAAAAAAATACCCCAAAAAAGAAGAAAAAAACAAATCTGAATTAAAAAAAAACTTAAAAAAAAACCTACAGATATAGCTAAACCATGCCGATCACTCCGATCTCATCTTACAGCCCAATTATCATACATAATCATAGAAAGAAAACATTAAATATTTTTAATAGATGATGTAATATTAGTGTACTTTTATTCCTTACTAATTTCTTCTCATTCCATTTATAAACAAAATGTTCAAAAACATTTTCTTCTAATTTATATAACTCTATCTTGATCCAAGCCGGTTTTTCCCCTAGTTGATAGAAATTTGAGAAAAATTTTAATTAACCTGCCTTATAGTAGTTTTTTTTTAAATTTGATAGCTGTAAACCCCCTTGTTTATATGACCATGTTAACTTGTCCAAAGCCACTCTTGATTTCTTACCCTTCCATAGAAATTTTCTTATTAATTTATTCAGTTTTTGGAAAAAAATTCCTGATAAAGGAATAGGTAATGGTTGGGAAAAAAAAAACCTGTAATCTTGGAAATACATTCAGTTTTATACAGTTTACCCTCCCTATCAGAGATATAGGTAAGTCTTTGCCATCAGATTTCTGAATGGACAATGAAGCAAAGACACTCCCCTTACTTTCTCTTCTTTTGCACTAATTTATTTTTTATGTAATTTATGGCAATTTTTTCCTGTAATGCTACAGGAAAACAATACATTTTGTGACAATAAATTCTGATTAATTAATAGAGGGATCAAATTTAAGAGCAGGAACTGTGTAAGGTACTTGTGAGGCTGCACCTGGAGTACTGTATGCAATTCTGGTATCCATACTTGAGAAAAGATGTACTGGTTTTGGAAGTGGTGCAGAGAAGGTTAACCAGGTTGACTCTGGAAATGAAGGGGTTATCTTATGTTGAGTGGACTGCTGCTGTACGCATTGAAGTTTAGGTATTTGACGGGAAATCTTAGAGAAACATATAAAGTTATGGAAGGAATAGATAAGATCGAAACAGAAAGGTTGTTTCCACTGGCAGGTGAGACTAGAACTAGGGGACATGGCCTAAGATTTGGGGGAGTAAATTTAGAATGATGAGAAGGAACTGCTTCCCTCAGAGAGTAGTGAATCTGACGAATTCTCTGCCCAAGGAAGCAGCAAAGGTTGCCTGAATTGATGTATTTAAGATAGACTGACAGATTACTGAATAATAGGGGATATAAGTCATAGGAAACAGGCAGATAGAGCTGAGTCCACAGCCAGGTCAGTCATGATCTAAAATAGTAGTACAGGCTCAAGGGCCAAATGGCCTAGTTCTATTCCCATTTCTTCTATTCAGAGTACATACATGACATCACATATAACTCTGAAATTCTTTTTTCTGAGGGTGAGGCAGAATTACCGCTAATTGTTAGTGCAAAAAAAACTGTACATTTAATCAAATAGAACTGTAAACAGATAACAAATGTCAACAAACTGCATAATGTTGAGAAAAATAAAAGATCAATAAAGTGCACAAGTAAGAGTCCTTGATAGTGTCCGATTGTGTTTGTCATTGAGGATTCTAATGATGGAGGAGTAGCAGTTGTTTCTGAACCTCGCAGGTCAAGTCTTGTGGCACCAATATCTCTTTCCTGTTCTCTGATGGTAGTGTTCCCTGTAGTGTTCTCGATAGTGGGGAGGGTTTTGCTTGTAATGTCCAGGGGTATTGTTGTCCCATACCAGACCATAATGCACTTCCCACCACATATCAGTAGAAATTTGCCAGGATTTCTGGTGTCACTGGCGTGCTTTCTTCACGATGCCATTGCTGTATTGGGTCCAGTAGAGATCCTCTGAGAACTTACATTTGCTCACCCTCTCCATCTCTGATTTCCCCCAATAATTACTGGATAGTATACCTCTGGCTTTTCCTTCCTGAAGTCAACAATCAGCTCCTTCATTTTGGTTACACTGAGTGCAAGGTTTTTGTTGGTGCACCATTCAGCTAGGGTTTTCAATCTCCCTCCTGTATGCTGACTCAGCACCTTACTTTATTCAATCTATTATCATGGTATTGTCAGCAAATTTGTGGATGGTGTTATTGTTTTACCAAGCCACACAGTCGTAGGTGTAAATTGGGTAGAGAGGGGATTAAGAACACAGCCCTGTAGTGTTCCGGTGCTGATGGAGATTGTGAATGAGATGTTCTTATCAATCCTCACTGATTGTGGTCTTGAGTTGAGGAAATCCAGGATCCAATTACACAGTGGGGTGTTGAGTCCAAGGTTTGGAATTTTCTGATCAATTTTGAGGGGATGATGGTGTTAAATGATGAATTGTAGTCAATATAGATTATCTTGATATATACATGTTTGTAGTTCCAGAGTTCCAGGGCTTTGTCTAGGGGCAATGAGATGGCATCCACCATAGACCTGTTGCTGTGATAGGTGAACTGGAATGAACCCATGTCACTGCTCAGACAAGAGCTGATATGTTTCAATACCAGCCTTTCAAAACACTTCTTCACTGTTGATGTAAGTCCTGCTGGGCAATAGTCAATGAGGCAGGTTAATACAATCTTTTTGGCCACTGGTATGATTGACAACTGTTAGAAACAGAGGGGTACGACACCCTCCCGGAGTGAGATGTTGAAGATATACATGAATACACTGGCAAGTTTGTCAGCACAGATTTTTAATATTCGGCCAGCTACTCCATCTGGGCCGGATGCTTTCCTTGGAATCACACTCCTCAAGGCAGCACACACGTCATCCTCAAATACATACTGGATGGGATAATCAGGGGACATGGGGGAAGCGAAGGGTAGTTCTTACATGATTCATTCTTTTATATGTACCTGGAGAGGTCTCAGAAGTATCAACCTGATTTGGTTTGCTCCAAAGATATCAGAAGTAGGCAGCTTGTTCCATGACTTACTGAAGAATGAATTTACTGGAGGCTGTCACCCTGAGTTGATGAAAAAGATATCAGTCATCTCAGTTTTAAAGCAGTGAAACATCAGTAAGAATGCACTTCTGTGATGTGTCACATTTGAAGGGGATATGCTAATATATTTTGTATTAATAGGTTATCCCAAGTGACTGCAGCAGATGAAAATCTGAAATTGTTAAGGAAGATAATTATCAAAGGTTTTGCATGCACAAGGAAAGCGAGCATTACATTGATGTCTGTATGATTCAACATGAAAGGTGAATAATATTGAAAGAAGATGGATTATTTTTGTCACCCTATGTGAAAGTTAAAGTGAAACATAATGTTCATTTAGGTCACTTCCAAATTTAGTGAAATGAATCTTGTTCCCGTCTTCTGAAGAACCTGATGTAAATATGCCAGGGTTGTCCGGTCATGCATTTGTGAAACACCTTGAAATACTGTGCTATATTAATTAAATAACTTGTATATAAGCAGTTACTTTTGTACAAAGATTGCTTCAAGGGCTGATAACCTGCTCATCATAGAATTTTACTTAAATCCCTCAATTTCCATTGAATATGTTTTTGTTGTCTTTTGGTCTTTCTGTTTCTGAGGATGAAATGTTTTTGGTGTGAGTGGAAAGCTGAAGGTTTCCCGAGGGATATCTAATGTGCTGACTGACCGGTACTTGATTTCACAACTAGCAGTATGTTTGGCTCTTAACTGCCCTTGGATATGTTGTCATAAGTAACTCGATTCAAGGGCAATTAGTGATAGGGCAATGAATGCCAGCCTCACAAATAATTACAATTATCTGAGTTGACAAGGAAGACTTTTTCAATAAATTTTAAAATGTATTAATTTAAATGTAAACTAATCTGCTGGGTTCAAACAGCTGTGTCTGGATAGTTTGAAAATATGCAGTTAGTGATCAAATTCCATTCATTGTGTTCTGCACATCAAAGCGAGTTACGCTAAAATTTCTCATGACACAGTCGTCATTATGACATACTGCTCACCCTTGGCTCTCCTACAGTGTGTCAGGTGGTTGGATTGGTCAGCGCAATCCCTTGGACTCATGGTTATTTTCAAAGTAAGGCTTTTGCACACAGGCGGAAACAACTCTTATCTGAAACCAATTCAAGTACAAGTATTATGAATAGTATTGTGAATATATGTAGGTGAGAGAAGTCAGTTGTGAAGGATTTTATTTTGTTGGTTTCCTTTTAATTTATTGAATATAGAAGTATTTGTAATTTCTATCAGCTGCTTATTCTGCCATTGCATGTTCTCTCCTGTCCACCCACTTGCTCATTATTGCCTTCAATAGGAAGCAGTGAATATTTCTATGATAATGCTAAGTTGAAATTGGCAGCCTACAATGGTTCTTTGCAGAGGGTGAAATATATAAAGTTTTGCAACAATTAACTAGCTGAGCCAAAACTTCATAATACTTGTACTTGAATTGGTTTCAGATAAGAGTTGTTTCCGCCTGTGTGCAAAAGCCTTACTTTGAAAATAACCATGAGTCCAAGGGATTGCTCTGATTACCAATCCAACCACCTGACACACTGTAGGAGAGCCAAGGGTGAGCAGTATGTCATAATGATGACTGTGTCATGAGAAATTTTAGCATAACTTGCAGAACACAATGAATGGAATTTGATCACTAACTACATATTGACAAACTATCCAGACACAGCTGTTTGAACCCAGCAGATTAGTTTACATTTAAATTAATACATTTTAAAGTTTAGACATATGGCATAGTAACAGGCCCTTCCTGCCCACCTAATTAAACTACAACCCCTCATACGTTTTAAAGGGTGGGAGGAAACTGGAGCACCCGGAAGGAACCCACTCAGATACAGGAAGAACATACAAACTTCCTATAGCTCGTGCAGGATTTGAGCCGGTTCATTGGCACAGTAATAGGATTGCACTAACCACCGTGCTGCCCTTATTTTGATTCACTTTTCTGTCTTGTTCCTTGCTGTCTAACTTTAAGCGATGCTCTCTCAAGAAGTTGCTCCACAACAATCAGTCTACATCATCATCTTTGTACTTCCCTGTTGCCTGGTGTAAACAAGTCAGCTATTAGTAATATTTGCATTTTTCCATCTCCCGCCAGTGTTAGATGGTCAGACAGGACAGACTAGAGAGCTCGTCTACTGAGGCTACCTGAGTGGAACAGAAGAATGAGAGAGTGATGATCACATTAATGGAGTTATATTACTGACTGCTCAATAGTAAGCAGGAATTGGAGGAGAAATTTGGAGGGAGAGAAAGAGAGAACAGGTGCAAGAAACAATGTAGGTGATTTTAACTTCCAACATAGTGACTGGGACTCTCTTAAAGAGCTGGATGGGGGATTAGAGTTTGTCTAATGTGTTCAGCAAAATTTCCTTAATTAATATATAGAGGTCCCAAGCAGAAAAAATGCAATACTGGATCTCCTATTGGGGAACAAAACAGAGCAGGTGATGGAAATGCATGTAAGGGAACACTTTGGATCTAGTGAACACAATACCATTAGTTTCAAGATAATTATGGAAAATGATAGGTCTGATCCTTGGGTTGAAATGCTAAGTTGGAGAAAGGCCAATTTTGATGGTATGAGAAAGGATAACGGTACGTAGTGCCGCGGGTCCCAGTGTATCCGCCATATCTCAATGGAGTAGACACAGGAATCCCGCCCACACCCTCATGCCTTAGTAGGATTCGGGGGCTTCCAGGACCACCTGCTACTATTATTCATAAGAGCCTTTTTAACCAATTGTTGTATCTCATCACGGGTAACTGGAGCAAGAGAAGCTGGCTCGATAGGAGCAGCAGTGGGAGCAGAAGGCACAGCTGGGCCAGGAGGACTCAACAGCTGGGGATGATGTTCCCCTGCCTTCCTCTTATAAAGGGCATAAAGGACCGTGGTAGGTTTCCCATCAATATCACTTTTAGGTGTGCCTAACCTTAACAAGGTTAGAAAAAGGTCCTTTCTTGTCGGACCGTTATATTTACTTGGTAAGTGGGAAGCTGATGAAGGTGAAATTTGGTCAGAGTTTACATGTTCCTGTCAGAACTAAAGTTGAGACTAATAGGTGCAGGTAACACTGGATTTTGAGAGATATTGAAGCCCTGGTTAAGAAGATGGAGGTGTATTAAGGTATAGGTAGTGAGAAACAAATGGGGTACTTGAGGATAAATAAGAAATGCCAGAAAACACAGGAAATCAAAAGGGCTGAAGAAGGCATGAGATTGCTCTGGCAACCAAGGTGAAGGAAAATCCTAAGGGCTCCTATAGATATATTAACAGCAGATAGCAAGGGATAAAGCTGATCCTCTTGAAGACCAGAGAGAACATCTATACAAAGAGCCATAAGAGATGGGGGCGATCTTAAATGTTTCTTTTTTTAAACCTGTATTTACTTGGGAGATGGACAAATAATTTATAGAAGTGAGGCAAAGTGATAGTATACACTATGGAGATTACAGAAGAGAGATATTTGCTGTTTGAGCCAAAGAAATGTGGATAAATCACCAGGGCCTGATAAGATATGTGAGGTGGGGGATTGGATGATAGCTCATTTTATTCTATTGTTTAGGAAAGATTCCAAGAATCTGGAAAATAATAGGCCAGTGAGCCTGACATCAGTAGAAGGTAATTTATTAAAAGCTATCTAAATAGACCGCATATATAATTGAATAGACATAGGTTGATTATAGATAGTCAACATGGCTTTGTTTTGTTTAGTTTATGTAGCACATTTAAAATGATTCACGTTGACCAAAATGCTACAGATCATAAATTACATCTTAACATAAGCAGCTATTTAAAGTGCAGTATAAAATGGGTATCCGATGTTTAGAATTGTACACACAACATGGTTACAATCAACAATCACCTCAAAACCTTTATGTATGGGGGGCGTGGCAAAATGGCGTACAAGAAAGACATGTATTCCACCTTTCCCCAGCTAGATTATTAAATACCCAATTTTAAAAAAAAAGTATAAAAGTGGTTAAAAATAATATTTACAGTTTTTTTGAATAACAGTGCTTCATCATGTGAAGAAATCTAAAACTCAACTTCAGAAGAAATTACCATATAAAAATATAGACGATCTGAGGCCTACTTGCACAGCTGAATCTATGGAGTTGTTGCTGGGAGTCTCCAAACCTCAGAGGACTCCTAGCCGTTCAAGCTTGACCTCGGTGCCGATCCTGCAGTCACAAGATGGCGTCTGCACTTTGGTGAGTTCGGTTATAGCCGACCCACGTGCTTGTGAAGCCGTGTGGGCAGCCCAACTGACAAAGGGGCCCATGAACCTGCAACATTGCTGGGTGGCCTGGGGATGCACAGTGTAGTGTTCGAGGATGCCCCTGCGCATCTGGCAGTTCTGCTGGGCATGCGTGGAGCATCCCGGGTCCGTGACCTTTTGGAAAAAGTTTGGGCTGTGGGGGAGCCAGAGCGTCGGCACCCCAACGAGGCCGGGGTGCCGGTGTCGGGTGTCCAAACCCGCAGCCGCACAGTCAAAGGACCTATGGTGACTGAAAGTGAAGAGGAACTTACCTTATTGGAATTTTCTCAGGAGGAGAAGTCTGCAGGTAAAGAAGGTAGACCTCAAAAACTGGCTATGGAATCTGGAATGGACTCAGTGTTCACTGTTTTGGAAGGGATTGCTTTCCAAATGGATAATATGTCAAAAGAAATGTCAACTCAAATGACCCAAGGATTTATGGATGTGAAAACAAAAAATGAATATTTTGTGTGAAGAAATGTGAACTATGAAACAAGAAATGACTGTAGTTAAGAGTGATACTAATAGATGTAAAAAATCTGTTGATAAAATTGAAACAGCTTTATCTGAATGTCAAAATCAGGTGGAACGCAATAAAGAAAAAAATGGAAAAAGTGGAAGGTTCTTTTGTAGATTTGGGGATTCAAAGAAGAGATTTATTGATGAAGATTGATTCATTGGAAAATCAAAGCCTGAGAAATAATGTAAAATAGTTGGTCTTCCAAAGGACTTTGAAGGTTCTGATCCAATAAAATTTTTTAAACATTGGATCCCAGAGGTATTGGGTAAAGAGTTTTTTCCTGAAGGTTTGGAACTGGATTGGGCCCATAGAGCATTGAGAAAAAAAAACAATTCCTGGACAAACAGCAAGGGCGGTCTCGATTTGTTGTTTGAAGTATCAAGATAGAGAAATGATTTTACGAATGACGGTACAGAAAGCGTGGCAGAGTCAATCCCCATTGATGATTCGAAACAATAGAGTGTTTTTTTTATGCCAATTTGAGTCAAGAGGTTATTAGAAGATGACGGGAATTTAATTTGGCTAAAGATGTCTTATTGTGAAAGGGCTATAATTTTGCTTTGCATCATCCTGCAATTTTGAAGGTTTTTTACGGAAATTTTCAATCTCAATTTTTTATGAATGATCACGATGCCTTGGTTTTTGCTAATTCATTGCCAGAATTGTGAAGAAATGGGCAGTCTTCATCATCGTCTCCTAAGAGGAGAGTAAATGGAAATGGGAATGGGAATGGGTTTGGAAAGAATGGAAAGAAAGAAAAGCTGACATGAAGTCTTCTTGACATTGAAGATCCGGAACAACCATTGGGCATGGAATCATTAGGTTGAATATATTTACTATATTTGATTGTTCTTAATTACATAATGAATATGTATCTGGCTGGGGGCGGGGGGGGGGGGTGGAAGAGGATGACACTGAAAGCTTTGACTGTCATCTACCACTAGTGGGTTTACCACACCCAGATTTTTAGGGTGTTACTACCTTTGGGTGGTTTTTATAATTTTGGGGTTTTTTTAAAATTATTATTTTTTGTTTATTCAGGGGTGGGGTGGGTTTTTATTTTGTGTTTTTGAAGGATTATAAAGGGGAGCGTTATTTTGTAGAATGTAAATATATTAGTAGTTAGTAAAAATGTCTACTTTGAATTTTGCAACTTTTAATGTTCAGGGATTAAATAATCCACTTAAGCGAAAGAGGGTATTGGCTCATACAAAAAAAATGAAAATTGATATTGTCTTTTTACAAGAAACACATTTGACTGAAAAGGATCATTGAAAATGAAAAGAGATTGGGTTGGACATGCGTTTTTTTTTCTTCTTTTAATTCTAAGGCAAGAGGGGTGGTGATTTTGATTCATAAAAATTTATCATTTGAATTGGAATCTTCAGAGGGAAATGTAAGTAGAGTTCTATGGGTGAATGTAAAATCTTTACTGAATTTTCGACTTTGCTTAATCTTTATGCACCTAATGTAGATGATGAGCAGTTTATTTCAGAAGCTTTTTTATTGTTAACTCAAGCTAATGAAAATATTTTAGTTGGGGAAGATTTTAATTGTATTTTGGCACCTTTATTGGACAGAAACCCGAAGAGTATAGGGAAATCAATGACAGCAATACAGATCACAGCGTTGATGAAAGATTTAAATATGGTAGATATTTCGAGAAAGGTTAATCCTATAGAGAAAGATTTTTCTTTTTATTTATCATGACATGATTCGTTTTCTATTATTTTTTTGGTATCAGCACACCTACAGGGTAGAGTATTACAAGCTGAATATAAAAGTAGAGTTCTATCTGACCATTTATTATTATTTCTTTCCTGGGAAAGTTCAGAAGTAGTATGTTCATTGTATAGATAGAGGTTTAATGCAATTGTTACTTTTGTTAAAGAGCATATCTCTTTATTTTTGACTGAGAATATTAATTTTGTGGATAGTCATTTTGTAGTATACTATGCGTTAAAAGCTTATTTGAGGGGACAGGTTATTAGTTATCTGAGAAAGTTAAGAAACAATATATGGCAGAAAGTTTGATGTTGGAAAATCAGTTTACTGAGTTAGAGAAAGATTTTTAGAAGGATGTGACTGAAGACAAAAAAAAGCTGCATTAGTGAAATTGAAATTACGCTATAATACTTTACAAATTTATCAGTTTGAGCATTTAATTAATCAAACTAAACAACGTTATTTTGAGTTGTGAGAAAGAGCTCATAAGGTACTTGTTTGACAATTGAAAGCTGAACAGGCATCTTCGACTATTAATGCCATTATAAAGAATTCAATAATTACCTATAAGTCTCAGGAAATTAATGATCAGTTTTACTCATTCTATAAAAAATTATATACTTCTGAGGGGAAGCAGGATAATGGTTCTATTGGATCTTATTTTATCTAAATTGAGGTTACCGGTATTATATGATAAATATATTCAGGAATTGGAATTTCAATTTACAGATTTTGAAATCAAGGAAGCTATACAGTAAATGCCAAATGGAAAGTCCCCAGGGGATGATGGATTTCCTGTGGAATTTTATAATTTTTTAATGATGATTTATCTAGTGTATTTGGAGATGTGTTAAAACAAGTTACTGAAGAACAGAAGCTGCTGGAATCTTGTTCAAGTGCTTTAATAACTTATTTATTTTGATATATTTATATATAATTAAAAAAAATTCCAAAAAAAAAGACAGAGATCCATTAAAAGTGTCTTCTTATAGACCTATTTCTTTATTAAATTTAGATTATAAAATTATAGCCAAGGTACTAGCTAATAGACTTGCTACGTACTTACCTAAGCTGATACATACTGATCAAACAGGTTTTGTTAAGAATAGAAATGCATCAGATAATATTCTTCGATTAATTACTTTGGTCAATGCATACCGAAAGCAGTCTTACCATGGTGGTTGCACTAGATGCAGAAAAGGCTTTTGATAGGGTTGAATGGGATTTTTTATTTAAGGTGTTAGAGAAGTTTAAATTTGGCCCTTTTTTTATTGGTTGGGTTAAAGCTTTATATACGAACCCGATTGCTAGGGTGGTGACAAATGGTAAGATTTCTTTACCATTTAGGTTGACTTGTTCAACTTGGCAGGGCTGTCCATTGTCACCAGCCTTATTTGCATTGGCTATTGAACCATTAGCTCAGACTATTAGGCAAAATGATGAAATTAGAGGGATGAAGGCTATGAATGAAGAATATAAGATTAATTTATTTGCATTTGATGTATTGATATATTTGACAGAACCGGAACAGTCGTTGAAGCAGTTACAAGAGTGTTTGTCAAAATTTGGAGAACTGTCAGGATATAAAGTTAATTGAGATAAAAGTAAAATTTTACAAGTTGGAATAGGAAACTATTCAGAATTTAAAATTATTACAAAATTAAGGTGGACAAATAAAATTAAATATTTAGGTGTGTTTGTAGATATTAATTATCAGTCATTGTATCAGTTAAATTATGTGCCTATATTAAAATGGATTAAAGCAGATTTGATTAAGTGGAAAGATCTTCCATTAACTTTGATTGGCAGGGTCAATTGTATTAAAATGAATATTTTCCCCAAATTCAATATTAATTTCAGTCAATACCTTGTTTACTTTCAGAAGGTTTTTTTTCAGAATTTAAATAAGGTAGTGCGGGAGTTTTTTTATGGAAAGGTAAATTAGCTCGAGTGACATTGTATAAACTTGCATGGAAATATGTATTAGGTGGACTTCAGTTATCACATTTTCAAAATTATTATGAAGTGGCCCAGTTGAAGTTTATTAGCAGGTTGATGGATCGAGATTATCCTCCTAGCTGGGCTAAGGTGGAAATGGTGTGTATTTTTGAGGTTGAGGTACATGAATTTATATTTCGTTGGAACTTGAATTTGCTACAGGAATATAATATGCCGATATTGAAACATTTGTTAAAGATTTGGATTAAAAAATAGGGTTTTGGGGTCAGAAGATAAATTATCAATTTTAACTCCATTGTATAATAATCAGCTTATTCTTTTTTCAATGTTTAATAATTATTTAAAGAGTTGGGATTTTAAGGGTTTAAAGACAATATAGGATTGTTTTGAAGAGGGACAATTCCTTTCTTTTCATCAATTGAGAGAGAGAGAGAGATTTGATGTATCTGTTTATTCTTTGTTTGTGTATTGCCAACTTCTTCTTTTTTTTTTCTTTGGCTTGGCTTCGCGGACGAAGATTTATGGAGGGGGTAAAAAGTCCACGTCAGCTGCAGGCTCGTTTGTGGCTGACCAGTCCGATGCGGGACAGGCAGACACGATTGCAGCGGTTGCAAGGGAAAATTGGTTGGTTGGGGTTGGGTGTTGGGTTTTTCCTCCTTTGCCTTTTGTCAGTGAGGTGGGCTCTGCGGTCTTCTTCAAAGGAGGCTGCTGCCCGCCAAACTGTGAGGCGCCAAGATGCACGGTTTGAGGCGTTATCAGCCCACTGGCGGTGGTCAATGTGGCAGGCACCAAGAGATTTCTTTAGGCAGTCCTTGTACCTTTTCTTTGGTGCACCTCTGTCACGGTGGCCAGTGGAGAGCTCGCCATATAATACGATCTTGGGAAGGCGATGGTCCTCCATTCTGGAGACGTGACCCATCCAGCGCAGCTGGATCTTCAGCAGCGTGGACTCGATGCTGTCGACCTCTGCCATCTCGAGTACCTCGACGTTAGGGGTGTGAGCGCTCCAATGGATGTTGAGGATGGAGCGGAGACAACGCTGGTGGAAGCGTTCTAGGAGCCGTAGGTGGTGCCGGTAGAGGACCCATGATTCGGAGCCGAACAGGAGTGTGGGTATGACAACGGCTCTGTATACGCTTATCTTTGTGAGGTTTTTCAGTTGGTTGTTTTTCCAGACTCTTTTGTGTAGTCTTCCAAAGGCGCTATTTGCCTTGGCGAGTCTGTTGTCTATCTCATTGTCGATCCTTGCATCTGATGAAATGGTGCAGCCGAGATAGGTAAACTGGTTGACCGTTTTGAGTTTTGTGTGATAATGATGGTAGAGAGATGATTTTACCTACTTTCTCGAGATTTGAGTCTTTGATTTCCTCTGTACCAAAGAAGGGTTATATTTCAGTTATGTATAATTTGTTACAAGATAATATGGATAAACCAGATTGGGAAAAATCTAAACTTAAATTGGAGAGTTATTTAGTGTTTATTTTTCCTGAAGATGATTGAGCGGATATGTGTCAAGACAATGTAATCAAATTGACAAATGTAAGATATGGAATGGTTAATTATAATTTTTTACATCAATTATATTTAACTCCAGAGAAATTGAAAAAATATGGGTTTAGTAATTCAGATTTATGTTTTAGATGTGATTCATATATTGGAACTTTTTTACATGCTGTTTGGACTTGTGTTAAAGTTCAATCATTTTAGCAAGGAATTATAGTAGTTTTGGAAAAATTGTATAACTTTACATTACCATTAGCATTACCATTACCATTGGGTAATTTGATTTCGTTGAGGGGATTAGGTTTGGATAAAATTCAAATTGCTTTTGTACGTTTGGTGTTATCAGTAGCATGTAAATGTGTTATTTGGAAAGATATCCAGAGATTAGTATTCTATGTTGGCAAAATGAATTGAAAGCTTGTATTGTTATGGAAAAAATTACCTATAATTTACATGATAATTATTCCCTTTTTGTTAGCAAATGGTCTCCGTATTTGAAATATTTGTATTTAGATATACTTTGAATTGTTTTCAACATGTATAATTTTTTTAATATATAATTTATATTTTTGGCTCCCCTTAAGGGATCTGGCTGAAGGGATGGGAGGGTGGGTTTGGGGTTTATCTTTGTAAAATCAATTTTTGATGATTATTGGACTAAAAACCTTTATGCAGAATAGATCATGTCTAACCAAATGTATAGAGCTTTTTTGAGGAGGTTATCAGAAAAATTGATGAAGGAAAGCCTGTGGATGTTATCTTCATGGATTTTAGTAAGTTCTTTGAAAAGGTCCTATAGGGGAGGTTGGTCAAGCAGATTCCATTACTTAGTATTCATCATATGGTAGTAAATTTGATAGACAGTTGGCCCTGCAGGAGAAGCCAAAGAATGGTGGTGGATGATTGCTTCTCAGACTGAGGTCTGTGACTAGTGGTGTGCCTGAGGCATTGATGAATTGTCCATTATTGTTTGTCATCTATATCAATGATTAGGGGATAATGTGGTTAATTGGATCTGCAAGTTTACAGATGACACTAAGATTGGGGGTGTAGTGGACAGTGAGAAAGACTTTCAAAGTTTGCAACATGATATGGACAAGCTGTAAAAATAGGCTGTTAAATGACAGATGGAATTTAATGTGGACAAGTGAAGTGTTGCATATTGGGAGGATAAATCAGGGTAGGACTTTCATGATAAATGGTAGGGCACCGCAGAGTGTGGTAAAACAGAGGAATCTGGGAATACAGATACATAATTCCTCTGTATTCCATCTGCCATTTTTCTACCCATTTTTCCAGCTGTTGGATCCCTCTGCAAGCTTTGAAAACCTTCCTCGCTGTCCACAATGCCTCCAATTTTTGTGTCATCGGGAAACTTGGTGATCCAATTCACCACATTACCATCCAGATAACAAACAACAATGGTCCTAGCACCAATTACCCGAGGCATACCATAGTGATAAGCCTCCAGTCTGAGAAGCAATCATCCACCTCCACCCTTTGGCTTCTCCCGCCCAGTCATTGTTGAATTCAGTTTAGTACTTCACCATGAATACAAGCATCTGAACCTTCTTGATTAACCTCCCAAGTGGTACCTTGTCAAAGGCCTTACTGAAGTCCATGTCGACAACATCCACAACCTTTCCTTCAACAACTTTCCTGTTAACATCCTCAAAAAATTTAATAAGATTGATTAAACACATACCTACCATGCACAATGCTAAGTTGACTATTCCTAATCACTCCATGGCTTTCCAAAAACTTGTATATCTGATCTCAGAACACCTTCCAATAATTTACCTACCATTGATGTCAGGCTCACTGGCCTACAATTTCCAGGGTTACTTTTGGAGCCTTTTTTAAACAACAGAACAATGTGAGCTACTCTCCAAACCTCTGGCACCACACCAGTGGCTAAGGACATTTTCAATATTTCTTCTAGAGCCCCTGAAATTTCTACACTAACCTCCCTCAAGGTCCGAGGGAACATCTTGTCAAGCCCTGGTGATTTATCCAAACTTATTTGCTTTAAGACAGCAAGCACCTACTTCTCTTTAATCTGTATAGGTTCCATGAACTCACTGCTTGTTTTACTTACTTCCCTCAACTCTGTGCCAGTTTCCTGAATGAATGTTAATGCAAAAAAAAAATAATTTAAGACCTTCCCCCATCACTTTTGGCTCATACATAGCCAACTGCTCTGATCTTAGAGGGGCACAAATTTGTCCCTTACTATCCTTTTGCTCTGAATATGCCTGTAGAAACCTTTAGGATTTTCCTTCACATTGTCTACCATAGCAACCTCATATCTTTTTTTGCCTTCCTGATTTCTTTCTTGAGGTTTTTCTTGCATTTTTTTAATACTCCTCAAATACCTCATTTGCTCCATGTTGCCCATACCTGTTATGCACCTCTCTCTTCTTCCAAACCAGATCCCCAATATCCCTTGAAAACCAAGGTTCTCTATGTCTGGTAATTTTGCTTTTAATCCTGACAGGAACATACAAACTCTGTACTCTCAAAATTTCACCTTTGAAGGCCTTTCACTTACCTCACACAACCTTGTCCAAAAACAACATCCTAATCCACGTATTCTAGATCCTTTCTCATTTCCTCAAAATTAGCCTTTGTCCAATTTAGAATCTCAACCTGATACCCAGACCCACCCTTCTCCATAACTAACTTGAAACTAATGGCATTATAATCACTGAACCCAAAATGTTCCTCTACACATACTTCTGTCGCCTGTCTTAATTCGTTCCCTAATAGGAAATCCCCTATTACACTCTCTCTAATTGGTACCTCTATATATTGATTTAGAAAACTTTCTTGAACATATTTGGCAAAATCCAAGCCGTCCAACCTTTTACAGTATGGGAGTTCAGTCCATATGTGGAAAGTTGAAATCTACTATCACAACCTTATGTTTCCTGCAGCTGTCTGCTGTTTCTTTAGAGATTTACTCTGTTATCTCTCTACCATTTACTCTGGGTCAGCATTTGAATTTAGGATATTTCCATCAATAGGTCCAGCTCCTTCCCCAAAGCCCAAATGAAGTACTATTTTCTTTATTTTTGACTTCAGGAACTCAAGATTAAAAGAATTACCCTCCATTTTGTCATTCGTGACCAAGAACTTGATGAATGAGACATTTTATTCTATGAATTAATATTTTTTCACTCAATTTGCACCAATCCTTTATGATGGTAGTTTCTCAGAATACATCCATGTTAGGCTCAGATAAATACCCTTAAGGGTATTGGAATGAGATAATGAATGGATAAAGTTTCATCCACTTGAAAAAGTATTCTCTGTTTCTTTATGCATAAATGCTGGCAGACTGACTGAGTATTGACAGCTGTTTCCTTTTTAAAATTTAGATTATATGCATTCACAATGTGACACTTTTAAAGGTAAAATCAAAGCTGGAAGGTCCAGTCTAGTGTTTGAAATTCACTGATGTTGTCAAATGCCACTCAAATCCATCTGGGCTGAAGAATAATTTACATTTGATGGTCGTGTTGACTACTTTTAAAAGGGTTGAATGATTTTGTTAGTGCACTATCTTGCTTTGGCTTTAGGAGGCTTTGTTAGGCTAACAGATTAGTGATCAGTATGAGGTTATAAATGGAAAAAAAATGCTCCAGACTAAAATTCCTTTTTTTAAGAAGTTCGAATTTAACTTTATTTTCTCAAAGAAGCAAGTAATTATTGATATCTATATTTGCATCTTTTAAAATTCCATAAACAAAATATGTTAATGGATTGAGTTGTACTTGCTACAGGTTCTTAGAGTTTATCTTCCTCTGCCCAAAACGACAGAGAGAAGCAAATCAGTTCAGTGCTTAAAGAACAAATCGCTCATCATTTTGTTCACTCTGTTCTGCTGAAGGTTTCTAATGAATTGTTGATCTGCTAATTTTCAAATTTTCAAATGAAAACCAGAACAAGAATAGCCTGCAGATTGTTACTCTATAAATTGATAACAATCTGCAACAATGTGTCCCTCCCCGAGGAGCTCAATGCATTTAGTCCTTGCTTTGAACAAAAACCTAGTGAGTCAACCTCACTTTGCTGGATGGCCTTGTGTGCATCTCTCTCTGCACCCAAAGTTACCACCACACATCTTGCTGAGAATGAACTTGCAAAAAGTACCTGGACCTGTCCTGTGCAAACCAACTGGTGGGAATATTCACAGACATCTTTAACTTCTCTCTGCTACAAAATGAAGTTCCCACCTTCTTTAAGGAGCCCACAATTAACATGGTACGAAAGAAAAGCAAGACAATGTACCTCAATGATCAGTGGCTCTGACATCCATCGATATGAAGTAATTCGAGAGATGGTTCATGCCCACGTTAATCCAGCCTTGCAGGTAGACTTGATCCATTACAATCTGCCAATTGTGGCCCTGCACTCTACCTTGGAATATCTGGTTAACTAGGTCATCTATGTCCAACTAATTTACTAAAACTCTGCCTTCATCACCTTAGTCCTAAGCAAATTCACCCTCAAGAGACATGGGCATTAGCATCCCCCTCTGCAACAGGATTCTTCATTTACTGATCTGTAGACTGCCTGCAGAGAGGTTTGATGACAACACCTCCTCCATGATAATCCTGAACATGGGTGCTATACTCTCTATGTTCTCACAATTGTGTGGCCAAACACCGCTCAAACTGCATCTACAAGTTTGCAGGTGATACCACCTTCATATCCTGATCTTAAACAATGAAACGGAGTACAGGAAGGAGAGGAATACACGTCCCAGAATTTGTCACTGGTGCTAAGCTGGAGATTGTGGCGAGTTTAGCAGTGAATAGAACCAGTATCCTGTCCATGCTGATGTTGGCACTAAGAAAGTGCCGCAAGGACCCTGCCTTCTCAGAAGCACAAGGAAATTCAGCATGTCCATGAGATTTCTTGCCAACTTGTACAGATGCACCATACAAAGTCACTTATCCAGATGCTGTGTCCAACATCTCAAGAAACTGCAGGGAGTTGTGAATGTAGCTCAAGCCATTAAGCAAACCAATCATCCCTTCATCGACTCTGTACCTCCTGCTGTATCCAGAATGGTGCTTCTAGATTAAAGGACCCATCCCACCTTGGTTATATTTTTTCTACCTTTTTTTAATCAGGTAGAAGATACATGAATGTGAAAATGTTAAAAATATTTTTTTCTTCCTGTTATCAGACTCTTAAATGGATCTCTCACAGCCAAAACTTACTGCTCTTTTATTGTTTTTAAATGTACTTTGCTTTCTACCTTGCAATGTTTTTGTACTTTTTGTGCACTGGATAAGCTATGAGTATAGTTTGAAGTTCCAGTCATTAACATACACAGGTAAAAGAATAGACAAGGCACACATGACTTAATAGAGTGAGATCTAAAACTCAAGTGGTTTATTCACATAGCACCTGAACCAAGTGGTAGTCAAGTCACATTCCAAGGCGGATCAGTCATAGCTGCACAGAGCTTACATTTTAACATATATAGTTCTAGTGGACATTCATTGGGTACTAATTATGCAACAGATCACTGACATAAAACAGAGGTTAATGACTTAACATAATTAGATAGGTACAAGATACATGTATCAGCCTGGATGCTAACTTTTAGGATATGACCCTTTTCTCTCTACTTTGCACTATTTGATTTATTGTAGCAGTGCTCTGACACTGCACTTCTATTTATTTGTTATTATTGCGTGACCTGCTGTATGAATTATTGACTTGCTTGGATAGCACGCATAATTAAACTTTTTACTCTATCTCAGTACTCAGATCTATAAAACAATTCATTTTAAAACTCTTTACCACTTATGCTTGTTGCCCAATACAATAATTATAACTTTCAAAAACTGAATCAGTTCTAGTCATGTGAAATTTTAAAACATCAATCTCAAACATAACCTCACCTACCTTTCTTCTTTGGCTTGGCTTCGCGGACGAAGATTTATGGAGGGGGTAAAAAGTCCACGTCAGCTGCAGGCTCGTTTGTGGCTCACAAGTCCGATGCGGGACAGGCAGACACGATTGCAGCGGTTGCAAGGGAAAATTGGTTGGTTGGGGTTGGGTGTTGGGTTTTTCCTCCTTTGCCTTTTGTCAGTGAGGTGGGCTCTGCGGTCTTCTTCAAAGGAGGTTGCTGCCCGCCAAACTGTGAGGCGCCAAGATGCACGGTTTGAGGCGTTATCAGCCCACTGGCGGTGGTCAATGTGGCAGGCACCAAGAGATTTCTTTAGGCAGTCCTTGTACCTTTTCTTTGGTGCACCTCTGTCACGGTGGCCAGTGGAGAGCTCGCCATATAATACGATCTTGGGAAGGCGATGGTCCTCCATTCTGGAGACGTGACCCATCCAGCGCACCTTTATGCTATCTACTTTTAACATTATGTTTGACCATTGGGCTCTTATTTAGTTTGTCCTGCAAAGGACTATGTAATTTTGGGTTACACATCATGGACCCATGAGAGTGGAGGTGGATTGAAGGTTTATGGCTCATCTTTCTGGCTCAGCCCAATTCATTGGGAAACTAGGAGATGACAGAAGTTCAGAGCCAGCATTGAAATGGCACTGGGAAATGTGTTGCAGGTAATTTCATGTCTGGTGTTCCACTGGGGAAATCTCTCCAGCTTCCATCAAAAGTTCTTCCAGTGATGGAAGTGATGGCTGGCTCTACATTTTTATGATAGAATTGCTGAAATTTCCAAACAATTCCAGTTTTTTCAACTCATTAATGTGAGGCAATCTGACCTTTAAACATTCCCCTTTGGAATTGACCTTCAGCTGTAAAATTTTGAAAACATTTTCTAATATTGGCTTTTTAACAACATTTTTCATACCTTTATGCTGACTGTCAATTATTTCATTTTCTAGAGGAAGAATAATCATGAGAAGTTCTAGGAGAACTGGATATTAACTAAAAGTCCATAAAATCTCAAAGATTATTTACAAATATCTTATCCTTTGATGGTTTTATTGCAGTTTCATTTGATTAAAAAGTAATGACAGCAGTGCCTTTCTATAAACTAAAACTACAATGTACAGTGCTCTTCTATTATCATGGGAACCTATCTAATGAATTTTCTGTCTTCTAAATGGGTATGAGTCATCTGTACTATTTCGCAATTTATTTTGAGGTGAGCAGCCTGCCCTGTGTTAAAAGCACAAGCAGACCCATGTTGGTTAAGCGGAGTGAAGCATAGCTTTAAAGAAAAGCTCATCATTAAAGACAGTTAAGATAATAAAATAAAATTGTTCCAGACTTTGCAGGTATATTTTGGGGTGATTTGAATTTGTGCTGATGCATTTTTTTCTGTTTCTTCTTTAATGACTATCGACCAGTAGGATTTCCATCAACAGTGATGAAATATTTTAAAAGGCTGGTGTTGAAGCATATCCGCTCCTGCCTGAGCGGTGACATGGGTTCATTCCAGTTCGCCTATCATGGCGACAGGTCTATAGCAGATGCCATCTTACTGGCACCAGACAAAGCCCTGGAGCTCCTGGACAGCAAAGATGTATATATCGAGTACAATTCGGCATTTAACATCATCATTCCCTCCAAACTGATCAGCAAACTCCAAGTCCCGGGAGTTAACACAAACAGTGTAATTGGATCCATGGATTTCCTCACCTCCAGACCACAATCAGTGAAGATTGATAAGAATTCTCCTCCACAATCCCAATCAGTACCAGAGCACCACAGGGCTGTTTCCAATGATGGGAAAATCCAGAACCCGGGGCCATGGTTTGAGGATAATAGGCAAACCATTTAGGACCGAGATGAGGAGGAATTTCTTTACCCAGAGGGTGGTGAATCTGTGGAATTCATTGCCACAGAGGGCAGTAGAGGCAGGTTCATTAAATATATTTAAGAGGGAATTAGATATATTTCTTCAGTATAAGGGTATTAAAGGTTACGGAGAGAAGGCGGGGACGGGGTACTGAACTTTAAGATCAGCCATGATCTCGTTCAATGGCAGAGCAGGCTCAAAGGGTCAAATGACCTACACCTGCTCCTATCTTCTATGTTTCTTTGTTTCTATGTTTGCCCTCTGCTCAACTCACTTTACACTTTCGACTGTGCAGCTTGGTATGACAATAACACCATCTATAAATTTGCCGATGATACCACAGTAGTGGGTTGTATACAGGAAGGTGCTGAGTCAGCATACAGGATGGACTGAAAACTTGGGTGAATGGTGCACCAACAACAACCTTGCACTCAATGTCACCAAAACTGAGGAACTAATTGTTGACTTCAAGAGGGGAAAGCCAGAGGTATACAATCCAGTGATCATTGGGGGATCAGAGGTGGAAAGGGTGAGCACATTTAAGTTCTTGGGAGTCACTATCTTAAAGGATCTTTCCTGGATCCAACACACAAATGGCAACATGAAGAAAGCACGTCAGCGCCTCTACTTCCTCAGAGGTTTGTGACCATTTGGTATGGCACCAGAAACCCTGGCAAATTTCTATAGAGGTGTGGTAGAAAGTATGTTGACCAGCTGCATCATAGTCTGGTATGGGAACACAAATACCCCTGAGCAAAAAACCCTCCAAAAGGTAGTGACAAAGCCCAGGACGTCACAAGCAAAATCCTTCCCACTATTGAGTACATCTACAGGGAATGCCACAGTCGGAAAGCAGCAATCATCAAAGATCCTCACCACCCAGCACACGCTCTGTTGTCACTTCTGCCATCAGGAAAGGTGCCACAAGACTCACACCACCAGGTTCAGGAACAGCTGCTACACCTCCACCATTAGACTCCTCAACAACAAACTCAATCAGGGACTCATTTGACTCCTACATGTGCATTTTATTGATTTTCTTTTTGTTCTCCCTGTATTGAAAAGTCAGTTTGTTTACATTCATTATCTGTTGACAGTACTTTTATTTGTTTACCTTTTTACGCTGCATACAGTTTATTTTTGCACTACCAATTAGTGGTAATTGTGCCACGCCCGCACAAAAGGAACCTTAGGTTTGTATGTGTTAATAAATCTGAAATCTGAAATGCAAGGCGACGTAAAAAAATACACATAATATGCCAATGTAACTAAAAGGACAATATTGGTTTGTACGCTGCTTAATTTTACTCTCCATAACTTGATGACTCAGTGGAGCTCCAGTCAGTGTTACTCTGACCTACCTATAAGCAGGAGCTGAGACACATGGACCCTGGAGTAAAAGTTGTGCATTTCTGGAACAAGGAAAGAGATATAATCATAAGCGACTGTTCTGAGTTAGTAGGCTGGACTATATTCAAGGTCTCAGCAACCAACCTTAATGGATACACAACCAGAATCACTTGTTTCATCAACGTGAAAAGATTTATGGGGATGTCGTCCCAATCAAATCTAATCTTTGTGCAATAGAGCTATAGAGAGAGGTTGAGCAGGCTTGGGGGTTTATTCCTTGGAGCACAAGAAGATGAAAAGTGATCTCATTAGAGGAATAGTTGGGTGAACACAGAGAATTTTTTTGCCCAGAGTGGGGGAATCAATAATTAGATGACATCTGTTGAAAGTGGGGGTTGGGGGGGGGGTGGGAAGAGATTTAACAGGAACCCGAGTGGTAATGTTTTTACTTAGAGGGTGGTGAGTGTATGGAATGGGCTACTGAGGAGGTGATTGAGGCAGGTACTGTTGTAACGATAAAGACAAAATAAAAGGAGAGATACATGGATAGGATAGGTTTAAAGGGATATGGGCCAAACACAGGCAGGTGGGACTAGTGTGGATGGGACATTTTGGTTGATGTGGGGAAGTTGGGCCAAAGGATCTGTTTTCACATTAACTCCAAGCATGGAAAAGACTTTGTGACAAGTAAATTATGGCTGAATGATGAGGTGCAGGCCACAAATGCAGCATACATTTCAGGTGACACAACCCCGTACAAGAAAGCCAGGTATGACCTGTGGTCAGAAATCAGATGTGCCAAGAGGCAGAACCAAACCAGACTTGAGTCCCAGATGAACCCTATGGACAGCATGTATATAGCAGAGCATGCCCTGAATGGAATAGCAAAACAGAGCAGAATGGCAAACAGCACATTCCTTCCAGATGAACCTGATGTATTATAAGCTCGCTGGAAGCAGGAGGCCAGAGAGCAGGTGGAAAATGCCTCACCTACCTTGAGCCCAGCTGCACCTGTGGTCACCACCATTGACTTCTGATCGAACTTTCAGAAATTGGACCTGTGGAAAGCAACTGGACAAGACTGAACAACCATTGGAACTGCTCACACTAACCATCTGAGACTCTTATGTTTACAAAACACTATTTTATTTCTTTATTTGTATGTATGAATACTTGTCCTGCATATGAATTGTTTGTATCTATGTATGTTATGTCTGGTTTTATGTCTGCACTGAGGAGTGGAGAACACTGTTTCATCAGGTTGTACTCGTCCAATCAGATGACAATAAACTTGACTTGATAGTGTCCTAGTGTCCCTGAATGTATCCTCTGTGCCTGCAGAGTACTTACAGATGTCTTCAACCTCTGACTCCATCAGGCTGATGTATCCATCTGCTTCAAGATGGCCAGGATTATCCTAGTGGCAAAGAATAAAGTGATAGGCCTAAATGACTACTGGCTGGTGGCTCTGTCATCTACCAACATGAAGTTCTTCAAGAGGTTGGACACTACTTTACCAACCATCCTCAATCCACTCCAATTCACCTACCACTGAACAGATCAATAGCAGCCCTGAAAAACCTGGACAACAGAATACCTATGTATTGACTACATTTCTGCTTGCAATGTAATAGTACCAAACAAACTAATACCCAAGCCACATGACCAAGGACATGTGGCATCCTTCTCTGCAATTGGATCCATGACTTTCTATTGCATAGGCTGCGTTCAGTGACGATTGGTGACAACACCTCATCTATGATTATCCTCAACATCAGGACACCACTAGTCTGTGTACTCAGTCCTCCACTATACTTTCTGTACACTCACTATTGCATGGCCAAACAAAACTCCGATGACACCCTGACCTTTGAAGCTAACATCACAAAGGACCCCCATCATGGTGGTAACAACTTCTTCTCACTGCTACCTTTGGGCAGGTGATTCACAAATCTGAGATCACATACTAGCTCATTCAAGGCAAGTTTTTTCCCTGCTGTTATCAGACTCTTGAATAAACCCCAGAATTGTCAAATTATGTTGTCTTTGCTCTATAGGAATTGATCTGACTCTGCAATTCTGCACTTTGTTCTGTGTCTTTGTTGTACTATGTAGAAGCTATCTACTGGTCTGCTCACAAAACCTCCTCTATCACTGCATCCTGGTACATGTGACAATAAACTTGAACTTACCTAACTGGCACTTGATCTGGATTTGCCTGGCTTAGTGGGCAGATCAAGTGATGGAATTAAGGAGTAATATTGAGCCAACCATCCATTATACATCTCAATTTTTATATTCATTGATTTCAATGGAAAATAATATATCATAGTGATGTAAACACAGGGATGAATAGACATTGCCCACATTATATTCTTATCCAAAATCAATAATTTTCAATGAGTGTTACTAATTTGAGATATTATAGTTCATTTATATTAAAAGGAATGAAGATACCATAAAAGAGGAAAACCTGGTGAGAATCTCACTGTAGGAATATAGGATCAAGTCCAGACTCACTCCCACCTTGAGCCTTTTCCATTGGATTCTTCCATGCCAATGAGTGCCAAAAGCTTCAGATTTGAAGTGAATAAGTGATCTATTATCAATGACCATTACAGAAGAGAGTCTTTAAAATCCTTTCTATTCAGAAATGTTTTCCAACAGGTCTTGTAAAAGGTGACATGGCTACTGCAGATTCTGAATGTACTTGGGTTTGGTTCAATGTCAGCCAACAAGAATGGTTTAGTAGCATCACCACTTACCTAGAGGAGTTCTGAAGGACTGATTCCTATACCAGACCTGGGGCAAATGGTAGAACTAAAGTATAAAGAAAACACCAAATGTTTCTTCAACAATCTGCATATTACACATAATTTTAACGAGAATAATACTATTCAGTTCATGTGGTAACAAATGCCATCTTTAAAATGAGTGGATGTTTTCATCAGATTTACAAGTTCAAAACTCGGCTTCTTTGTCATGTTTGGAGCAGACTGATTAGATCAGCAGAATCTCTCCAGAGAAATCATGTCAAGAACGGAGTTGAATTTTACTTGAAATGTTGCCAGCATCTAGAATAGATAAAGGTGGTGGAGTCTGAAATGAATTTGTTAATTCTATGGCTAATTTTAAATGAGTTTGAGGAATGTGAAGGGTACTGGACAACATACTGGAGATGCAGGAAGATGAGAGACTGTTTTTTCATGGAGGCAACAGGGAGATAGAAGTCCACTAGCTGCTATCTTTAGAACTTTTCATAAATCTATTATCTCAGGAATACTCGTCCTTGACTATTTGTTCATATTCTAATATGATGCATCTGCTTTCACCTCTCTCATTTTAATTTATAACATTAAATTGTGTGTTTTGCTTGATTTACAGCAACTAAACTCCCCATAGAATTGTTAAGGTGTATGGCCAATAGCACAGAATTAAGCTACAATGACAAAATCTTAGCAAAGCCATTTTTCACAGTCAAATTTTGTTGTTATATCAATTAGCAAATTGGTCTCATGATAAAGTTTCATCTTAATGCTGTCCTTTGTTCAGATGTAATGGCAGCAAGATTGATGAGAAATGATTGCTCATTTATCTTAATGCTGTTTTTGGGGTTGTATAAATGGCAAATGCCACAGATGGAGTAATGAGAATCTGTCACTAGGATTTCCCAAGTCATCAGGTATGACTTTGAAGCCAATTAAAAAAAGCTATGCTTATTGCCAGGATCAGTGATACCAACAGAAGTAGTTAGCCATATGGTTTGCAATTTGGTTTAGCTTGCTGAGTTTTTACTTTGACATATATTGAATTGCAGAATGATTTGTACTAAATCTGGTCTTCCTCTTAGCCTGTAATATCACTGAGATACGTTCCCTTCATTCACTTAAATGGGTTCTGATTTGAAGGAATGGGATTGCTGAAATGGCCCATCTTCTATACACTAATTTAAAGCATGGAGAGAAGTCTGATACAATGTAGGATGAGGCAGCATTTGAGAATGCATCAATAAAACAATATTAGTCTCTCTTTCCCCAAGACTTGTGGAGCCCTCTGATGTTATGGTGATCAAAGTGAGGAGCTATATGTGAGAAGACTTAGGAGTCAATCTTTTCCAATGTTCTCTAAATTTCTCTACTTTCTCAATTCTTGAAGAGCATTTTTGGACATTTATATCATTTTCAATTTAATAAATCACAACTTAAATGATCTCTTCAGAAGTTCAATAAATTAATTTTATATTGTGATCAATTTGAATTCCGTGTATTAAACAATTTGTGTTCAAATATAAAAGATATTTATTGTTGGGAATTAACCAACTCAATCATTTCATTTAAACCATAGATTTAAATAACTATTTCCATCTGTTTTAATCCCTGATAGCTTCTGCAATATACCCTCTGGATAGTCACAAATAATAAGGTATTTTGTGGATATGAGGCATTTTATCAACCTGTGCGTTCTGCCATTTGATTAAATTATGACTGTCCGACATTGACTCCATCCATTATTTATCTTGTATGTGTTACACTTGCTGTCCATGTTCACTGTGCATGTGAGTGTGTGGGTGATGTTTGGGAGAGAAGGCGGGGCAAGAGGCTGGCCAATTCTTTCTGTTAAGAGTGCTTTCTGACTTCATCAGTGAATGGCCCACCTCTAAATTTTAAATGAATTACTTTGATTTGGTGTCACTCATCAAGGAGAAAATTTATCTCCATTTATTTGATAAACTCCTTTAATTACTTAAAAATCTCAGATCAATTCTTAGTCTTCTATATTCAAGAAACATGCCATTTAGATGTACAATTTAACATCTTTAGTTTTAGTATAATTCTGGTAGATCTGTATTGGATTCTCTCCAAGCTAATTATATACTTGTTAGATGGAGGTGCAATAATCACCAGTGAACATAACTTCCACCTTTTTGTACTCCAAGCCCCTCAAGATAAATACCAATATATGGGTAGCCCATCCAAATTATTTAATAACACCTTCTTAATTAGCTTGTACTGATTATTTAAAAAATATCATTGATCCCTAAATCTATCAGCTGATCCTCAATTTCTTACCATTTAGCTAATGTTCTGATTTGTATTTTTTAGGTCTAATATGGATGGCCTACAAAATAACAATCTTTAGTTTTATCGATTGTGCTCTATGTAAAATTCTCACATCTTTTGGTCAAGGAATGCAATCTGAAGTTCTTCTGTATTGCAATACTTCTTTCTTCCATATCCTGTAATATAAGCCTGGATGATTGTCAGCAACATTATTAAAGCAGATATGCTTCAGTTTACATTTCTCATAGGACATAGCAGCTGAACTGTGAGACCAGCAGGAGACTCTCACTGAAAATTAGAATTGCTGGTAAATGTTCACGCAGAAGCTATGACATTTTATGGCCTTTTGATTATTTTAGTGAATTGAAGACCACAGTAATATCCGTCTAAATAAAACTTCCACTGAAATGAATCTGCATGGAGATGAAGTATTAATATCTAATTTATTGAAAATGTTCTCATATATTTGGTAGTAAAATCCTCCTCTACAAATAATCTAAGATCAATATTTTCCAAGCTTTGGTTTCACAAAGTGAGTCATTGGGGCTGGATGCCTTTCCCCAGGAGAGGATATTGTTATTTATGATAACTGCTAAAGGTCTGATTTCACATTATAGATTGAGTAACAGGACTAAACATTAAGATGTATAGTTGGGTATGAGATTTAAATAATATTTATGCATTGTTTTTCTAACATTGATCACTTTCAAAGACTTTGTCCTACTATTAATCACAATCAGACTTGATCAGGCTCAACAATCTGTACAGGACTATATGTGATCTTCAAATGCTTCTACCACTGAACAAACCAATATTCATAACCCAGTTTCAATACAAAATGACTAGGTAAGTCAGGTGGCTTTATTCATAATATGAAATCTGACCTTTTATACGACAAGGGTTTAAAAACCAGTCAAGCAAGTAAAGAATGATCTAAAGATTTTGCATTTCAAAATGCATAAATATCATTTAAATCTAGTACACAAATATGTAGTTCTGATGTGCACAATAAAAAACAAAGTAAAGAATCAGAGATGGAAATCCAGTGACAAAGTTTAAAATAAGATGAACATTGAAAATTGCAATTGTGATGTGTGTATGAAACTGTTGTCAGAATAGAAACCTTTGATGTCTCTGACAATCTCGCTGTGGTGCTAATAGGGGTGTATTACAGACCACCAAATGGGCCAAGAAAATTAGAGGAACAAATTTGTAGGGAGATAACGTATATGTGTGAGAATCATAAGGTAGTGATCATGGGAGATTTTAACTTCCCTCACATTGATTGGGATACCCATACAGTTAGAGGGCTGGATGGGCTAGAGTTCATTAAATGTGTTCAAGATGGTTTTCTAAATCAATTAGTAAAAGAACAGACTCGGGACGGTGTAATACTAGATCTCCTGTTAGGGAACGAGCTAGGTCAGGTATTGGACATTAATGTTGGAGAACAAATTGGGTCTAGTGATCATAACTGTTAGTTTTAGGGTAGTTTTAGGGAAGAGAAAGGAGCGGCCAAAAGTTGAGGTTCTGGATCGGAGAAGAGCAAATTTCGAAGGAATAAGAAGGGATTTGGGGAGTATTGAGTGGGACAGGATATTTTCAGGTAAGGATGTAAATGAAAAATGGTGGATATTCAAAAAAGAAATTTTGAGGGTACAGAGTAGATATGTCCCAGTGAGGATCAAGGAAAGGCTGGAAGTCATAGGGAGGCTTGGTTTTCGAGGAATATTGGAAATTTGGTTAGGAGAAAAAGGGAGGTGTACAAGAGGTATAAAGAGCAGGGAGCTGAGAATTTGAAGGAGGACTACAAGGAGTGTAGAAGGACTCTTAAGAAAGAAATTAGAAAAGCCAAAAAAAGGCACGAAGAGGCTTTGGCAGACAGAGTAAAAATAAATCCAAAGGGTTTCTAGAGGTACATTAAAAGTAAAAGATTAGTGAGGGATAAAATTGGACCCCTTGTAGATAGCGAGGGTCTGCTGAGTGAGATGTCAGAGGAAATAGGGGAAATTTTGAATGATTTCTTTGCCTCGGTATGCACTAGGGAAAAAAATATTGAACCAGTTGAAGTAAAGAAAAATAGTGGGGAGGTCATGAGGCATATAAGGATAAAATAGGAGGTAGTGATGGCTGTGTTGAAAAAGATAAATGTGGATAAATCTCCGGGACCGGACAAAATATTCCCAAGGACACTCAGGGAGGCTTGTGGACAGATAGTGGGGCCATTAACAGAGATATTTAGGATGTCACTGGCCACGGGGGTAGTGCCAAAGGATTGGAGGATTGCGCATGTGGTTCCACTGTTTATGGAAGGGTCCAAATGTAAACCTGGGAATTATAGACCCGTGAGTCTGACGTCTGTGGTGGGTAAGTTGATGGAAAGTGTTCTGAGGGATGGTATTTACAAATATTTGGAGGTACAGGGATTGATAGGGAGTAATCAGCATGGTTTTGTCAGGGGTAGATCATGCTTGACAAACCTGATTGAGTTTTTTGAGGGGGTTACAAAAAAGGTTGATGAAGGGAAAGCTGTGGATGTTGTCTATTTAGACTTTAGTAAAGCTTTTAACAAAGTTCTCCACAGGAGGTTAGGTAAAAAGGTGGAGGCATTAGGTATAAACAAGGAGGTAGTGAAATGGATTCAGCAATGGTTGGATGGGAGGTGTCAGAGAGTAGTGGTAGAAAATTGTTTTTCCAATTGGAGGCCGGTGACTAGTGGAGTTCCTCAGGGATTGGTCCTGGGTCCACTATTGTCCACTATTTTTAACGATCTGGAAGTAGGGGTGGAGAAATGGATAAGCAAGTTTGCGGATGATACACAGATTGGAGGTGTTGTGGACAGTGAGGAAAATTACCGTAGATTAAAAGGTGATTTAGGAAGGCTGGAGGTGTGGGCTGAGAAATGGCTGATGGAATTTAATACAGATAAGTGTGAGGTGTTACATTTTGGAAAGGCAAATCTAAATAGGTCATATGCATTAAATGGTAGGCTACTGAGATGTGCAGAGCAACAAAAGGATTTAGGAGTGATGGTAAATAGTACCCTCAAGGCTGATACTCAGGTAGATGGTGTGGTGAAGAAGGTATTTGGAATGTTGGCCTTCATAAATCGGAGTATTGAATTCAAGAGTAGGGAGGTTATGATGAAATTGTACAAGGCTTTGGTGAGGTCAAATTTGGAGTACTGTGTACAGTTTTGTTCACCAAATTATAGGAAAGATATAAACAAAATAGAGAGAGGGCAGAGAAGGTTCACGAGAATGTTGACAGGATTTCAAGGTTTGAGTTACGGGGAAAGGTTGTACAGACTAGGGCTTTTTTCTCTGGAGCGTAGAAGATTGAGGGGGGACTTGATAGAAGTGTTTAAGATTTTAAAAGAGACAGACAGAGTAAATGTGCATCGGTTTTTTCAATTTAGAGTAGGGAAGATTCAAACTAGAGGGCATGGTTTAAGATTGAAGGGGAAAAATTATAAGGGGAACATGAGGGGAAATTTCTTTACGCAAATGGTGGTAGGGATGTGGAATGAGCTTCCAGCAGACGTGGTTGAGGCGGGATCATTGGTTACATTTAAGGAAAGAATGGATCGTTACATGGAGAGGAGAAGACTGGAGGGGTATGGACTGGGTGCTGGTCAGTGGGACTAGGAGGGCTGAATTCGCCTGTTCTATGCTGTAAGTGGTTATATGGTTATATTTCTGTGATTTTTGTGAATTCTTTTTCAGTATAAATTGTGCTTTCATCTTTAAGATCCAATTTCTGTTGGTAAGAAGAGAAAAGGAGAAACACACAGTGTGGAACATGTGACTAATTAGTGAGTAAATAACCTAGGAAAAAGATGGGTAGACAGGTAAATGATTTGCAGAAACATCTGGGGTAAATTCTCAATTTCACCGTAAAATAATTGATTGTGCAACTTAATTTAGTAAATCTACATATATGTCTTACTTCTACATATATGAAGAACAGGGACTATAGATTTAATTTCTAAGCCAAAATAAAGGAAAAGGATATTTGCATTGAAAGAAAAAAGAGACAAAGGAAAATATAAAATCGACACTTCCAGCAAAAAAAAAGCCTGAAAGATTTTCTTAGTTATTATTTTTTGGGATAATTGCCCATTCCTTTTGCCCATGACAAGATGGCGGTGAACTGCTGTGCCCATGACAAGATGGTGCTGAGATGCTGTGTCCATGACAAGATGGTGGTGAGATGCTGTGCCCCATGACAAGATGGTGGTGAACTGTTGTGCCCATGACAAGATGGTGGTGAACTGTTGTGCCCATGACAAGATGGTGGTGAACTGTTGTGCCCATGACAAGATGGTGGTGAGATTCTGTGGTCCTCTTGATGATGAGACTCACACAGTGCAGTTGCGGGACTTGGATCCAGCAAGGATAAAGCACTGACCATATATTTCTGAAATGTGACATGTGGCTTGGAAGGCAGCCTAAAAGTGGTGGTGTTCTCCTGTGCCTACTACCCTTACTACATGTGGAAGAGGTTACATGGTTTAGGAAGCACTGTTGGAATAGTCTGTGTGAGTAACTGTGATGCATTTTGCAAACTATATTTAATATAGCCACTGTGAGCTGGGATTGAATGTTTGGGGAGGTGGATGTGATGCACAGCAAACAGGCAGCTTGGTTCTGGATGGTGTCAAGCTTCTTGAAAGTTGGAATTGTATACATCTCAGGAAGGTGAACGGATTCCATTATGTCATTGAATTGTGACAGTAGATGGCAGGATTTGTTTGCACTTTCTGCACACTTATTACTTCACCCTCTTCAGTGCTGATCAATAACAGGGCAAGCAGTAAAACTAACAGTGCATCTTGGGCAGAAGTGTCTGATTATTTGGTTTTAACCAAATGGCTGTCTTTAGCCATTTGTTGTGGTGCTATTTATACAGAAATAACAATGAGTGCCTTCACCGTTATTTTGACAGGAAAACCTGGACTAAAATTAATCCCTTTGACCTGCTGAATTTCTCCAGCACTATGTTTTTACTTCAACCACCTTGTCTGCAAACTTTCGTGTTTTACTTTTAAAATAAATCTTACCCTTAATAAAGCTTTTAAAATTTATCCTCTGGGCCATTTTTTTTTTCAAATCTTTCTTGAACAAACCCAAGTTGGTTTTTTAATTTTATTTCTTTTAAATTATAAAATAAGGCACAGTGACAGGCCCTCTGGCCCATGAGCCCAGGCTGCCCAAATACACCAATTAACCTACCAACCCTGTACATTTTTGGAATGTGGGAGGAATCCAGAGCACCCAGAGGAAATCCATGTAAATACAGGGAGAATGTAGAAACTCCTTAGAGATGGTGCCAGATTCAAACTTGGATCACTAGTGCAATAATAGTATTGTGCTAACTGCCAAGCAAATTGTGCCACCCATTTTCTTCAAGACAGCAAGAAAAAGTATCTGGCCAAATATTAAAAATCTGTGCTGACCAATTTACCAAGGTAGTCATGGATATCTACAATATCTCACTCTAGCAAGGCATGGAACCCACCTGTTTCAAACAGACGTCAATCATAACGGTGCCCAAGAAGAGTGTTATAACCTGCCTTAATGACTTTTGGCCAGTAGCACTTATATCAACAGTGATGAAGTGTTTAAAAGGCTGGTGATGAAGCAGATCAGCTTCTGTCTGAGTGGTGACATGGATACATTCCAGTTTGCCTATCATAGGAACAGGTCCACGGTGGATTCCAACTCACTAGCTCCACACAAATCCATGGAACTCGTGGACAGCAAAGATGTATATATGAAGATGCTCTATATCAACTACAGAGGAGTGACCTTCTCCTATGCAGGTTGCTTAACCGGGCTGAAGAGGCCTGCCTCCCCTTTTAGGTCGAACCATTTCTGGAGATCTATGACCGCTGTCCACAGTTATGGAGTGGTGCGCCCTGGTATCGGCCTGTGTGCGTTTATTCCTGCCGTGGCCAAGTAAAGGGGATGCAGCATTGGTTGAGGATCAGAAAGAAAAGTTCTAGTAGAATTTTTTTTTTAAGACTGGAGAGAACTCTGCAATGGAGTTCACAGTTGTTAGTGTTTAGACTATTGATTTTTGAGGTGTAAAATACACTAAACAGTTCTCATTGACCGCTCCCATCCCGGGGTTCGGCTGCCAATGGTCGGGCTGTGCGGGCTGCCAGGGTTTGCCTGGCGACGGCAGCCTGTGTTTGGTGCTCGGGCAGTGGTGCGGGCAGGCCCAGTCTCGGCTGGCTGCCTCTCCCCGCAATGCGGCCGTTACCTCAGGTGGACTCAGGCAGAACCTCGGGCCTCCCCGGGTGGCAGTGGGTCCTCGGGCCTCTGGCGGCGGCAGCAGGACCTCGGGCCTCTGGTGGCAGCAGCAGGATTCGCTCACTCCAAACCACACCTGAAACCCTCTGGGATCAATTGAAAACGGCCATACTGCAATCCACTGAAGAGGTACTGGGCTTCTCCTCCAGGAAAAACAAGGACTGGTTTGAAGAAAACAACCAGGAAATCCAGGAGCTGCTGGTAAAGAAGCGATCTGCCCACCAGGCTCACCTTGTAAAGCCTTCCTGGCCAGAGAAAAAACGAGCCTTCTGTCTCGCATGCAGCCACCTTCAGCGCAAACTCCGGGAGATCCAAAATGAGTAGTGGACTAGCCTTGCCAAACGAACCCAGCTTAGTGCCGACATTGGTGACTTCAGGGGTTTTTATGAGACACTAAAGGCGATGTACGGCCCCTCACCCCAAGTCCAAAACCCTCTGCGCAGCTCAGATGGCGAAGTCCTCCTCAGCGACAAGATCTCCATCTTCAATCGATGGTCAGAACACTTCCAATCCCTTTTCAGTGCCATCCGCTCAGTCCAAGAATCCGCCCTGCTCCAGCTCCCTCAACAACCATTGAGTCTAGAGCTGGATGAGGTCCTTACCCGGGAAGAGACATATAAGGCAATTGAACAACTGAAAAATGGCAAAGCAGCAGTTATGGATGGAATCCCCCCAGATGTCTGGAAGGCTGGCGGCAAAGCTCTGCATACCAAACTGTATGCATTTTTCATGCTCTGCTGGTACCAAGGAAACCTGCCTCAGGACCTTCGTGATGCCATCATCATCACCCTGTACAAAAACAACGGCGAGAAATCAGACTGCTCAAACTACAGGGGAATCACGCTGCTCTCCATTGAAGGCAAAATCTTCGCTAGGATTCTCCTTAAAAGACTAATACCTAGTGTCGACGAAAATGTCCTCCCAGAATCACAGTGTGGCTGTCGCGTAAACAGAGGAACTACTTACATGGTCTTTGCCCTCAGACAGCACCAAGAAAACTGCAGAGAACAAAAGAAAGGACTTTGCATCACCTTTGTTGACCTCACCAAAGCTTTTGACACCGTGAGCAGGAAAGGGCTTTGGCAAATACTAGAGAGCCTCGGATGCCCCCCCAAGTTCCTCAACATGGTTAACCAACTGCACGAAAACCAACAAGGTCGGGTCAGACACAGCAATGAGCTCTCCAAACCCTTTTCCATTGACAACGGCTTGAAGCAAGGCTGCGTCCTCGCACCAACCCTCTTTACTATCTTCTTCAGCATGATGCTGAAACAAGCCATGAAAGACCTCAACAATGAAGATGCTGTTTACATCCGGTACCGCACGGATGGCAGTCTCTTCAATCTGAGGCGCCTGCAAGCTCACACCAAGACACAAGAGCAACTTGTCCGTGAACTACTCTTTGCAGACGATGCCACTTTAGTTGCCCATTCAGAGCCAGCTCTCCAGCGCGACGTCCTGTTTTGTGGAAACTGCCAAAATGTTTGGTCTGGACGTCACCATGAAGAAAACTGAGGTCCTCCATCAGTCAGCTCCCCACCATGACTACCAGCCCCCACCACATCTCCATCGGGCACACAGAACTCAAAACAGTCAACCAGTTTACCTACCTCAGCTGCACCATTTCATCTGATGTAAGGATTGACAAAGAGATAGACAACAGAGTCGTCAAGGCAAATCGCGCCTTTGGAAGACTACACAAAAGCGTCTGGAAAAACAATCACCTGAAGAAACACACAAAGATCAGCGTGTACAGAGCCGTTGTCATACCCACACTCCTGTTCGGCTCCGAATTATGGGTCCTCTACCGGCACCACCTACGGCTCCTATAACGCTTCCATCAGCGCTGTCTCCGCTCCATCCTCAACATTCATTGGAATGACTTCATCACCAACATCAAAGTACTCAAGCTGGCAGAGTCCGCAAGCATTGAATCCACGCTGCTGAAGACCCAACTGCACTGGATCGGTCACATCTCCAGAATGGAGGTCCATCGCCTTCCCAAGATCGTGTTGTATGCCGAGCTCTCCACTGGCCACCGAGACAGAGGTGCACCAAAGAAGAGGTACAAGGACTGCTTAAAGTAATCTCTTGGTGCCTGCCACATTGACCACCACCAGTGGGCTGATCTCGCCTCCAACCATGCATCTTGGCGCCTCACAGTTCAACGGGCTGCAACCTCCTTTGAAGAAGACCGCAGAGCCCACCTCACTGACAAAAGACAAAGGAGGAAAAACCCAACACCCAACCCCAACCAACCAATTTTCCCTTGCATCCGCTGCAACCGTGCCTGCCTGTCCCGCATCGGACTTGTCAGTCACCAATGAGCCTGCAACAGACATGGACATACCCCTCCATAAATCTTCATCTGCGAAGCCAAGCCAAAGAAAAAGAAGAAAGATATCAACTATAGTTCAGCATTTAACACCATCATCCCCTCAGAACTGATTAGCAAACTCCAAGACCTGGATGTTAACACCCTACTGTACACATGGGTCATGGATTTCCTCGCCTCCAGACCACAATCATCGAAGATTGACAAGACCTTCTCCTCCACAATCTCCATTAGTACCAGACCACCACAGTGCTGTGTTCTTAGCCCCCTACTCTACTTTGCACCTAAGACTGTGTGGCTTAGTACGACAATAACACCATCTACAAATTTGATGACAATATGAAAGTATTGGGTTGTCTAAAGGAAGGGGACGAGTCAGCATTTGGGATGGAGATTGAAAACTTGGCTGATTGGTGCACCAGCAACAACCTTGCACTCAATGTCACCAAATCCAAGGAGTTGATTGTTGATTCTAGGAAAGGAAAGCCAAAGGTATACAATCCAGTGATCACTGGAGGATCAGAGGGGTGAGCAGAGAGCAAATTCAAGTTCTTAGGAGTCACTATCTTCAAGGATCTTTTCTGGACCCATAACACCAATGGCATTGTGAAGAAAGCATGTCAGTACCTCTACTTCATCAGGCGTTTGCAGAGGTTTGATATGACACCAGAAATCCTGGCAAATTTCCTCAGAGGTGTGGTGGAAAGTGTGTTGACGAGCTGCATCACTGTCTGGTTTGGGAACACCGATACCCCTGAGCATAATGCCCTCCAAAAGAGAAAGCCCAGAATATCACAGGCAAAACCCTCCCCACTATTGAGTACATTTACAGGGAACACTGCAGTCGGAGAGCAGCAGCAATCATCAAAGACCCTCACCACCCAGCACATGCTCTGTGGTCACTGCTGCCATCAGGAAAGAGGTATGGGTGCCACAAGAATCACACCACCAGGTTCAGGAAAAGTTGCTACCCCTCTACTATCAGACTCCTTAATGACAAATTCAATCAGAGAGACTCATTAAAGGACTCTTACTTGTGTACTTTATTGATTTTCTTTCAGTTCTCTCTGCATTGAGCAGTCAGTTTGTTTACATTCATGATCTGCTTACAGTTCTTTGTTTACATGTTTACGCTGTGTACAGTTTATCTTTTGCACTACCAATTAGTGGTTACTCTTCTGTGCCTGCTCGAAGAATGAATCTCAGGGTTGTATGTGGTGTCATGTATGTACTCTGACTATAAATCTGAATCTGAATATCAATCTGAGAAAGTACTTCACAATCTTAGTCTGCAATATCAATCTTTAATGCACATTTTTGTTGCCCTCCGTGAAAGTATTGATCAAAGCTGAAAACCTTTTGGAGAGGCTTTTAATGTGATAAATTATTTGTTTCAGACAAAAAAAAAATACAATTGTAGAAATATTTTGGAACAAAATATCTGCAATTATTAATTTGGTCCATCAATAACATTGTAAGGTGGACAAATAAAAACTTAATGTGTACAAACTGGTTTGTGATGGGAAAAGCTGACACCAAAGTATGGTAAAACATGGTAATGAAAGGTAAGATTTTCAGACATAAGGCTTGTTCAAATTTTGAACATACTATAGTAGAAAAGTATATGTGGATGGGATATAAATTTCCTGGATGGTAGGAAAATAAACTGCAGAATTAATTCTCAGGACTGCTTCTTAAAATGTATTATTAATTGTTTTTAATGTTTATGCTCATAAATTATTTATGTTCATAAAATCTTTGTGATCTGACTTGGACAATGAAATGGAGGGGTGGGTCAGTAAGTGTGCAGATGACACGAAGGTGGGAGGTGTGAATAATATAACATTGTGGTCAATTAACAGCAGGATTAGACAGGATGCAGAGTAGGGTGGAGGAGTGGGAGATGGAGTTCGATCTGGAAAAGTGTCAAATGGAAGATCAGACTTGAAGACAAAGTATGTGGTTAATGGTAGGATTCTTAGCCGTATGTAAGATCTGAGGGATCTTGGTGTGCATGTCCATAGATGCCTCAAGGTTTACTGCACAAGTTGATAAGGTGGTTAAGAAAGTGTGTGATGTGCTGGTTTTCATTAGTTGGCCTTCATTAGTTGTAGTTAGACCATACAAAGTATTGTGTTCAGTTCTCTGTAAAGCTTCAATATCCTTCCTATATTAAGGAACTCCCAGTCAGAGCTGCAAGCGTTGTGCGACACATTTCAATCTGCCTGCATTGAATTTGGTCTGAAAATTAGCCTGGGCAAGACGGTCATCTTTAGCCAACAAACCCACGACACTTCATCAATTACCATCAATGGGTCAGTGCTCACAAACGTAGAGAAATTCTGCTACTTGGGCTCCACCGTGACAACAATGAACTCACTCGACACAGAACTGGACACACGCCTGGGAATAGCATCCACTACCTTTGGACGCCTCTGTGCCCGCGTGTGGGATAACTGCCACCTTTCCACCAAGTTAAAGATCCAGGTCTATGAAGCCTGCATGCTGAGTACTCTTTTCTATGGCTGTGAATCCTGAGTCACACACAGAAAGCAAGAACACCCCCTTAACGCATTCCATTTCCGCTGCCTCAGATCCATTCTAGGCTACTCATGGTGCGACAAAGTTACAAACGTCCAAGTTCTAGAGAAGACTGGAAGTATGGACCTCTACTCAATCATCCGCGCTCACCGCCTGCGGTGGGCTGGCTACATTGTCCGTATGAATGATGGCTGATTGCCCAAAGATGTTCTCTACAGTGGGCTACCAGATGGTCCCTGCCCTGTTGGCCACCCACATCTTCGCTACAAAGACATAATCAAGCGGAATCTCCAGCCTTTCCATGTCAACCATACTGACTGGGAGGACCTCACAAAAATTTGCACTGCATGGCATTCCGTGATTCCCAGTGGCACATCACAATGTGCCAACAACTATAAAAAGTTCTGTGAGGGGAGAAGAGCCATAAAGTACCATGTTCATCTTCGCTCACGAAGGGATGGGCCATGATCATGATGATGGAAGCTTTAGAGAGGGTACAGAAGAGATTATCAGATGTTGCCAGAATTAGATAATATGCCTTATGAAGCAAACTTGACTGAACGAGGGTTTTCTCTTTGGAGTGACAGAGAATGAGTAGTGACAAAATGGAGGTGCATAAGATTATAAGTTGTCAACCAGCTCCTTTTTCCCCAAGGCAGCATTAACCAAAAGCAGAGAACATTTGTTTAAGTTGAGTGAAGGAATGTTTAAGGGAGACATCAGAGGTAGGCTTTTTACATAGAGTGGTGGGTGCCTGAAATGCGTGGTGGAGGCTGGTACAATAGGAACATTAAAAAAAAATCTCTCAGAAAGGCATGAGGATGTAAGAAAGATTGAAGTTTATGGGTGTGAGTTTGAAAGGATTAGATTGATGTAGACCAATTTTATATAGGTCAGCACAACATTGTGAGCCGAAGGGATAATGTAGAGCAGTAATGTTCTCTGTTCTGAAAGCATACACAAAAATAATGTATTTGATGCTATCACAAGAAACCAACCTGTCCAATTACTACCTCATTAATCTGATTTTGATCATCAGTAATGTGATGGAAGAGATCATTGATAATGCTATCAAGCACCACTTGCTGAGCAACAATCTGCTCATGGATGCTCGGTTATGGTTCTGTCAAAGTCATTAATCACCTGACCCCATTACATCCTTGGTCAAAACATGGACAAAAGAGCTGACTCCAGATGTGAAGTGAGAGTTCATGCCCTTGACATTAGGCAGCATTTGATCGAGTGTAGCATCAAGGAGTTCTGACTAAACAGGAATCATTGGAATTGGGGTGGTGGAGGAGGGGAGGGAAACCCTCTGATGGTTGAAATCAAGCCTAACACAAAGGATGTGATGTTTGGAGCTGAGTCAGCTCAGCCACAGAACATCTCTGCAGGAATTCCTCAGGGTAGTGTTGCAATCATCTTCACCTGCTTCATCAATGATCTTCCCTTAGTTTTAAGGTCAGAAGTAGGGAATTTGGTTCAGCATCATCTGTGACTGCTCAGATTATGAAGCAGTTCACATCCAAATGCAGCACAACCCAGGCCTTTGGAAATAGATGACAAATAACATTCATGCCGGCCAGTGATGATATCCAACAAGAGGAAATCCAGCTGTCACTCCCTGATAATCAGTGGCATGACCATCACCAAATCTCCCACTATCACCAGTAAAACACAAACTGCTGAATGAACTCAGTGGGTCAAACAGCATCTCTGGAGGGAAAGGAGTTGTTGACATTTCAGGTCAAGACTGTGCGTTGGGACTAAGAGAGAAGACAGAAAGAGCCTGTGCAAAACAGTGAGGAGGAGGGGTAGGAAAGGGGCTGGTATGCCATTCTAAGCTCCATGCTCAACTTCCCTTCCCATTCCCACATTGACATGTTCATCCTTGGGCTTCTCCAGGGAGAAGCCAAAAGTAAACTAGAGGAAAAACACCTCGTGTTTTGCTTAAGGCCATCTGTAATCCAACAGTATGAACATTGAATTCTTCAATTTCCAGTGACCCTTACCTGTGTAATCTTCACTCTCTCTCCTTCCAATCTAACCATGGTCCCCCAACTTTATTCCCCTTTCCCATATCCCCATCTTGCCTCCCTCATCACTCATTTTATCTCCCTCTTCTATCCATCTACCACCCACTGGGCCTTCTCCCCCATCTTGTTCTATCTTCCCATCTCTCCCTTAAGTGGTTTCCTTTATCACCTTCCTTATCAGATTTCAGGTATCCCTTGTGTTCCCACTCATTAACACCCCAGCCTCCACTTTGTTCCATCTACCTATCATTTTCTGTCACCCCTTCTCAGACCATCTAACACCAAGCAGCCACTGTCCCACCCTGTCCCCCTCATATGGTTTCATAGATATGCAGCACAGTAACAGGCCCTTCCAGCCCATGAACCCACACTGCCCAAATACACTCGTGTGTCTAATTAACCTACTAATCTCGTATGTCTTTGAAATGTGGGAGGAAACCAGAGCACCCAGAGGAGAATGTACAAGCACAGTCAAGGGGAGAATGTACAAACTCCTCACAGACAGTAGCAGATTTGAACCCAGATTGCTGGTACTGCCATGGCATTGCACTAAAGGCTACGTTAATTGTGTCTCTTTATACTGGCTATTTTCCCTTTCTTCCTGACCTTGGCTTTTCACCTTATCGTCTTCTGTCTATCACCCACTTCCTCTCTCTCCCTTCCCCACCTGACATCTGCCTGTCATCCTTCATCCCTTCTTGGTCCATGTCACTGTTCAGCCACTGCTTCTCTCCCCTTTTCCTGGCCACCTTCCCTCTCCACTCATAGTCCTGATGCTGGGTCTCGGCCCAAAATGCTGACAATTCCTTTCTTTCCCCCACCCCCACAGATGTTCTTGACCCACTGACCTCCTTCCATTGATTGTTTTTTGCACAGAATTCCTGCACTTTCATCCTTATGTGTTTCTAGAGATTCACCATTCTCCATAAGAAGAAATTCCTGCACACCTCAGTTTTAAATGACTGCTCCCACACCTAGTGACTGTGTCCCTTGTTCAAAAAGTCCCCACTGGTGGGATATGTTTAAATCTAATCTGACCTGCCTCCATTAACATTTTATATGTTTCAATAAAGTTAACTCTCATCAAGGCCGGTGCTAAGGGAGGGCATTCATGGGCATTGCCTTTCCCCAATGAGGCATTGTGACCACCCCCCCCCCACCCACAGCACTGGCTTCGCTAGCGTCACTAGTCTCCACACGATATAAGCAGCGCGTTTGTCTGTTATTTCAGAGGGAGGAGGAAGTGTGACAGAGGCAGCTTATGGAGGATGTTCATGGTAGGCACCACCACCAACCCCAACCCCCACCCCCTCAGCTGAGTGAATTTTCGACTGTCAGATTGTGCCCTCCACAGATACCTTAATGCCCCTGATTAGACTTGTTCTGATGCTGTCCCCATCTCTCTAAAACCACTGTTGCCCTGGCTGCAGTGTGAGGCCATCTCTGATGGCCCTTTCACCCTCATCCTGCAGCTATGACCTCTATGTAGGGCACTACCAGTAACCACAGAGACAAGCTGAGGAAACAATAGGCTTTAATACACAGAAAAACCTTGCTGGCCTGGATCCCAAGATAGGAATGGCGGCAAGAGAAAGGTGGCTCGACATTTATGGCCCAGGACCACGGGGGAGGAGTCATAGGGTATGGCCAGCTCCATATATACAACCGACAATGATAACTATATACAATGGAGGAAACATATCACCACATTCTACCACCAAAAAAGACAAGGACAGAATAAACACCCATATGTTTATTGATTAGCAATCTCTCACTTGGCTATCCCCCATTGCTTTTGGACCTAAATTCTGGAGCTCACTAACCAAGGGAACAGAAGAGGCACCTTTTACAGAAAGAGTTAAACAAGAAATTTTGCAGATGCTGGGGTCAAGTGCAATACACAAATATGCTGGAGAACCTTCCCATGGATGCTGCATGACCTGCTGAGTATCTCCAGCACATTTATCCGTTGTTTCTGCAGAAACATTCTCCATGTCCATTCAAACAGCTGACCTCTACCCTCTGAAAAACATGTAACAACATAAGAAGCAGGCCTTCCAGCCTTTTCAGTTGGCACTGCCATTCTTTAAGACGATGGGTGATCTTTTACATCAGTTCCATTTCTCAACAGTTTCTCCACAAATGTAGATTTCTTTGATATTCTGAAATATCTTCCCTGATCTTGCCACAGCCTATCCCATACTCTGGTATGTGGGTGGAAAGAAAAAAATTTGAAAACCACTGTTTTAATCGTACCTAATTGACTCACTATGTGGGTGATTTCATAACTCAAAAGGAAATGGGCCAATGACAATTTTTCTCAAGCAAAATATTTCAGAAACAATTAGGTCTAGAGTAGTGATTCTCAACCTTCCCTTTGCACTCACATACCACCTTAAGAAATCCCTTACTAATCACAGAGCACCGATGGCATAGGGATTACTTAAAGTGGCATGTGAGCTGAAAGAAAAAGGTTGAGAACCACTGGTATAAAGTTTGGAACCCAAGTACCAATCTCTACTTGTATCACTAGTCACAGCCTGTGATATTACAGATCTATCACCAATGTATATAGTGTATATAGTTACTGTATCTAGACTGTGCTTACAGCGATTGGCTGAGAGCTAAGCCATGCCTATTGTCTGGGCCTTAAAAGGTTGTGTCCCTAGCCAGGTCGGATCATTCAGAAGGTATTCAAGAAGATAACAGACAGGAGGTCGGTCAACAAGGTGAGAGCACCTGGGATTCATGGCAGTAAAATGGGAATGGTTATCAGACAAGAAACAAAAAACTGGGAGTTAACAGTTCAGGTTTGTGGGCTGTGTAGAGCTCGTCGAAAGAATCGAAGACTTGCTGATCCAAACCAAGGCTTTTATTAGAAAAGACAGGAGCTCTTCACAGGTGGCCAACAAGCAGAAAATGAAGTTGGTGAAATTATCATGGGAAGTAAGACACTTGGCAGTATGCCAGATGTTGAGGGTATCAGGAAAGGGAAGTAAGTGCAGTTACATTTTCAAGGGAGAAGATGCTCTGAAACCTGAATGGTCTATGGGTGGATAAGTCTTCTGGGCCAGATGGATTGCACCCCCAGGTCCTGAAAGAGGTAGTGGTAGAAATTGTGGAGGTATTGGTAATAATATTTCAGGACTCAATAGATTGTGGCATGGTCCCAGAGGACTGGAAAATTGCAGAAAAGAAATTGTAGGCCAGTTAGCCTGACATCAGTGGTTGGGAAGATATTGGAGTCGATTGTAAAGGATTGTATGGAATATTTCAAGGCACATGACAGGATAGGTCAAAGCCAGCATGGTTTCCTTAATGGAAAATCTTGCTTAATAAATCTATTGTAATTCTTTGAGTAAGTGACAAGCAGGCTGGATAAAGGAGATGCAGTGAAAGTTGTGTATTTAGATTTTCAGAAAGCATTTGACAAGGTGCCGCTCATAGAGTTACTTAACAAGATAAGATCCCATGGTATAACAGGAAACATAACTTCCATGGCAGGAAGCAGAAAGTTAGAAATCAAGGATCATATTCTGATTGTCTGCCAGCTGCTAGTAGTGTTCCACTAGTGTTGATGTTGGTGCAACTTCTTTAATTGATTTGGATTATGGAATGAATAACATTGTGGCCAGGTTTGCAAATAATACCAAGGTAGGACCAGGTAGTGTCGAGAAAACATGGAGGCAGCTGAAGAACTTAGGCATATTAGGAGAATGTTCAGAGTTGTGGGAAATGAAATATAATGTCAGAAAGTATACAGTCACGCGCTTTTGTAGAAAAAAATGAAAGGGCAGAAAATTGAAAATACCCAGATGCAAAGAGACCTGGGAGCCCTCGTGCAGGATAGCCTGAAGATAAACTTGCAGTTTGAGATGGTGGTGAAGAAGGCAAATGCAATGCTGGCCTTCATTTCAGAGGAAGAGAATAGAAGAGCAGGGATGTATGTTGAGATTTTATAAGGTATTGGTTGGGTTCTCACTTGGAATAGTATGAGCAGTTTGGGCTTCTCATTTAAGAAAAGATGTACTGATATTGAAGTTGGTTCAAAGGAGGTTCACAAGTATAATTCCAGGAATGTAAGGTTTATCATATGAAGAGCATTTGACAGATCTTGGCCTGTATTCATTGGAATTTAGGAGAATGAATTTTGACTGTTGTGGATGTAGAAAAGTTGTTTCTCATGGCAGGAGAGTCTAGAAGAAGGGGACACAACTTCAGAATGAAAGGGCATTCACTTAGAACAGAAATACGTAAGAATTTCTTCAACCAGAGAGTCATAAATCTATGGAATTTGTTGCCACAGGTGGTTGTGGAGGCCAAGTTATTGGGTGTATTTAAGACTGAAGAGTATGCAGAGAATTTGTTCAAAATGTAAGTAACAAAAAAAAATACTGATTTGTTGCAATAAACCTGATGTATAAAAGAGGGGGTGTCATTTCCCCCTTTTTTCTTCTTTTTCCTTTTTCCTTCTTCTTGATGGATGAAGAAACTTTATATGGGGAAGAATTGTTGGTTAAACAGCAAAGGTTTTTTCCCCCCCATGTGGATCGGGTGGTGTGTTCGTTGATTTCTGATGGCTACATGTGGTTTAAGGTTATTAAGTATAATCCACTGGCCATCATGTCAGAGGTGCACCAAAGAAGAGGTATAAGGACTGCCTAAAGAAATCTCTTGGTGCCTGCCACATTGACCACCACCAGTGGGCTGATATCGCCTCAAACCGTGCATCTTGGCACCTCACAGTTCGGCGGGCAGCAACCTCCTTTGAAGAAGACCGCAGAGCCCACCTCACTGACAAAAGACAAAGGAGGAAAAACCCAACACCCAACCCCAACCAACAAATTTTCCCCTGCAACCGCTGCAACCGTGTCTGCCTGTCCCGCATCGGACTTGTCAGCCACAAACGAGCCTGCAGCTGACGTGGACATTTACCCCTCCATAAATCTTCGTCCGCGAAGCCAAGCCAAAGAAAGAAGAAGATAATTCACCTAGCACAGAGGAAAAAGATTTGAGTGTAATAGTGGCTTTAGATGCAGAAAAGGCTTTTGATAAGTTAGAATGGGATATTTTTAATTTAAGGTCTTGAGTAAATTTGGTTTTGGATTGAATTTTATAAATTGGATTAAGGCATTATATAAAAATCCTAAAGCCAAAGTAATAACAAATAGACCAATGTCCATATCTTTCAATTTAACTAGATCAAGTAGACAAAAATGTCCTCTATCTCCAGATTTGTTTGCTTTAGATATAGAGCCACTTGCACAAAATATATGAATTGATCAACAGTTGAAAAAGTTTGTAATAAATCAGACAGAACATAAAATTAGTTTATTTGCTGATGATGTGTTAGTTTATTTAACTCAACCACGATTATCATTACCTAGACTTTATAGTCAGTTGTTAGAGTATGGAGAACTTTCAGGATATAAAATAAACTGGGATAAAAGTGAAGTAATGGAATTGGTACAAGGAGATTACTCACAATGTTGACAAAAAGTTAAATTTAAATGGACAGATAAAATTAAATATTTAGGTATACATATTGTTAATAATTTGAAAAACTTATATAAATTAAACTATATTGCAATATTTAAAAAGAAAGATGAAGATTTAAAGAGATGGGTAAATTTACCTATTACATTATTTGGGAGAGTTAATCGTATTAAAATGAATATTTTTGAAATAATTCAATATTTATTTCAAACTTTACCTGTATCTATACTTCAAATTTTTTTCAAGATTTAAATAAACAATATCATAAAACTTGGAGCCTGTATTTGGATTATATGGGGTTGAATTATTAAATCCACTTGCCACACAGTAGTGGTGTTACTCCAAACCACGGTAATTAACTGATGAATTTTGTTGTTATGTGATCTCCTCCTTCTTTTGTTCTTTTGGGATAGGTTAGAAAGGGTGGGTGGGTTAGGAAAGGGGTGTGGGAGGTTGTAGGGGAACAGTTTTTAAATATCATGTATGTATTTTGTATATTGTTCTTTAAATTTTATTCATTAATTGTATGTTTCAACATTTGCATCATGATTCAATAAATAAAATTTTCAAAAAAGATTTAAATAGACAAGTTAGGAAATTTCTCTGGAAAGTTAAAATATTTGAAATTAAGTTAAATTAGAAATTGATGGAGATCTTTTTCGTTCAAAATGGCATTAATTTATCCACTATTAATTTTTGCAAAAGATAATCTTTTTTTGAATATTTGGAATAATAAAGAAATTTTTAAATTTGGAGATTGTTACAATAATGATAGATTGATGTCATTTGATCAATTAAAAATTAAATATGATATTCCTCATAACACGCATTTTGTTATTTTCAATTGAGATTGTAGCAGTGGCTACTAACTCTGAAACACACCACAGGACACCGAGGGCTTTCAATTCAACTGGTTTATTCAAACTTCATGCGTGCCCTTTAAGGGCAGCGTGATTTCTTCCCCCGCGCTGGTGGTGACATCATCATGTCTGCTCAAGGTGCATGCTGTGGCCTAAGCCACGAGGCACTGAAGTCGCCTGATGGTGCCATCTTCACGTGGCTGCCTTGCTGGCGTGGCGATATAAGCAGGGCCGGTTAGCCACGAGAGATTTGCGCCACCACACAACCATCGTCTTGCCACTTGGGCATCCGACCCCGTCGTTTAGGCTGGACTGTCAGAACTGGCTGGCTGAGGTCCAAGTGTGCCCCCTTGACTCTATTGACTGTGAATATCTCCTCCCTTCCCCAATATTCAAAGTGAATGTCTTGCCTGAATGTTTCAGGACTTTGTAGAGGCACTCATAGGGACATAGCAGGGATGTGGGGTGTGCGCCACACTGGATGAAAACAAAGTCTGTTGTAGCCAGCTCCTTGCGGGTGCAAGACAGGTGGCTGCCGTGGTGTGTCGGTGGTGGGGATGCAAGTAAGGCGAGTTTGTCCTGCAAGTCTGTCAGCAGGGTCCAATTCTTGGTTATGGAACCAGTGGTTGGGCTGAAGAACTCCCCAGATAGTGATAACGGAGCGCCGTAGACCAGCTCTATAGATGATACCTGTAGGTCTTCCCTTGGGGTCGTTGCATGTGCCGAAAGTCTTGATCATGGATCCATTGGCTGCCCATAACGTGGGTCCTCATGCTCTGCTTGGTGAGGGTCTTGAGTGCAGTCAGGTGAAGCACACTCAGCTCTGCTCTGGTGTCCACCAGGAAACATCAGCCACTAGTCTTATTGGTCACGAGCAGGAGGTGTTAGTGTGGCCAGCCATCGCAGCCATCAACAGCGGCTGGCCAGGTTGTTTCCCTGAAATTAACAGGGCTACCTGCACTTGCAGGCTTGGGCCTCCCAGCGTTGATGGTAGAAGCACCAAGTGGAGTGGTGCTCTTCCAGTTTGTGCTTGGGGGGCGTCTGCGGTTGGTTTGGTCCAGGGCAGGTGACCTGGCTGAGGGCGGCCTCGTTATCTAATTTTTTCCACCAGAGCACGTCTGCGCAGGCTATGATTCTCTGAGGATCTGAGAAATTCTCATCTGCCAGCAGGAGTTGGATGTCTTCGGACATCTGCTCGAACATCACGCAGGGTCTGTGGCCCTCTGCTACTGCAAGTATCTCATTCATGAGGGCAGATGGGGTTCTGTTGCCCAGACCATCCAGGTGTAGCAGCCTGGCGGCGCGCTGCTGATGGGAGAGGCTGAAGGTCCCGAAGAAGAGGCTTTTGAGAATGAGGTATTGACCTTCATCCAGTGGGTTGTGGATCAGGACATCCATCCTGGCTGCGGTTTTTTAGTCGAGCGCGCTCATGACGTGGTAAACATCGTAGTGTCTGAGGTCAAACTGTGCCTCCGCCTGCCCGAACCAAGTGCATGGGTGAAGCGTCCAGAAGGGGAGGAGTTTGGCCAAAAAAACGTCTGGACTCACTGGGGTCACCAATGTAGCAGTGGCTACCAACTCTGAAACACACCACAGGACGCTGAGGAGTTTCAGCTGAAATGGTTTATTCAAACTTCACAAGCGCTCTTTAAAGGTGGCGTGAGCTCTGCCCCGACGCTGGTGATGATGTCATCATGTCCACCTGAGGCATGCGCTGTGGCCTAAGCCACAAGGCACTGAGGTCCCCCGAGGTGCCATCTTCTGCGGATGCCCTGCTGGTGCAGCGATACGAGCGGGGCCGGTTCGCCACGAGAGATGTGTGCTGCCACAAGATCTTATTTAAGAGAGAAATTAGGATCTGATATGATTTTTCATAAATCTTACAGATATAGAACAAATTATTGGTAATGGAATGATTAAAAATATTAATTTCAATAGCATATATGTTGTTACAAAAACAAACCTAAAGTAGGTTTGTTTAATTCAAAGGAAAGATGGGTACATGATTTAAATATAACAATAGATCAGCAGGTTTGGCAGGATTTATGTTAGAAAGTTATGTCTAATAAACTGAGGTCCTCCATCACCCAGCTCCCCACCATGACTACCAGCCCCCCCACATCTCCATCGGGCACACAAAACTCAAAACAGTCAACCGTGCATCTTGGCGCCTCACAGTTCGGCGGGCAGCAACCTCCTTTGAAGAAGACTGCAGAGCCCACCTCACTGACAAAAGACAAAGGAGGAAAAACCCAACACCCAACCCCAACCAACCAATTTTCCCCTGCAACCGTGTCTGCCTGTCCCGCATCGGACTTGTCAGCCACAAACGAGCCTGCAGCTGACGTGGACATTTACCCCCTCCATAAATCTTCGTCCGCGAAGCCAAGCCAAAGAGGTATTGATGACTCTATTATAATTTTCTACATCAATTATATATTGTAATATTACACCTCAGAAATTGAATAGCTGGAACTTTACATGGTAAAATCTTTTTGCATTTCTGTCGGCAAGTTTTTACAACAAATTACTGGTGTTGTTTTTCCATTAAATGCTGAATTATTACTGTTTGAGAATTTTGAGAATATAACTCCTAAATTATCTTTGTCAGATTTTCAAGTGAAATTTGTTAAGTTAGTTTTGGTAATAGAAAGGAAATGTATTGCTGTTATATGGAAATTAGATTATTCATTAGCATTAGAAAGATGGCATACAGAGATTCAAAGTTGTATTACTTTTAGAAAAAAATTACATATAATTTAAAGGGTAAATATTCTCTATTTTGACAAGTTGGAGCTGTATGCTAGAATAATGAGATTAAAATAATAATTCTTTTCTTTGGTTTGAATTCCCCGAACCAGTGAAGTTTTCCCAAAATGAGTAATGGTTTTTGGAAAAATGTCCTTTTTGAGATCCTTGAGCGTCATCTGAAACAAACCGAATTAATATATAGTTATGTTATTATGTATTTTATATTAGACTGCAGTTATTGGGATTAGTTTAGGTGGGGGGTAGGGTTTAGTTGATGGTTTTATGCTAGACTTTTGGTGCAGACAAGATCCTCTATGCTAGCTGAAGAAAGCGTTATCTTCCTTGCGGAATATTGAAAGTTCATAGTCTCAAACTTGCCTCATCAAGCTTCATCTGCCAAAACCCCAATGACGTATCAAGCTTGTTAAACCTCTTGGCATCTGCAGACCAGGACATGATTTCCCCCTGTGCTCTCTCTTGATGGCTTTATTGAGATCTCTCAGGTCCAGACATATACACGCTCCATTTTTCTTTTGCACAATGCCAGTGAGCTGACAAAATCTGTAGGTTCTTCAACTTTCTGGATGGCTTTCATCCGTTCCATGCATGCTAGTTCTTGTTTAAGTTTGTCTCGAAGTAGAAACAGAACTTTCCTGCATGCATGGACAAAAGAAACCACCGTCTCATCTACGTGGATCTTGTATACACCAGGATAACATCCAAGCCTCTCAAAGACATCTGAGTACTCTTCCATGAGTGTTGTGTGCTCATCTTCGGTCTTTAAAGCCACTAAGTAAACACTTTTCACTAGGTTGAGCTCTTTGCATGCACCCAGACCTTATATTGACTGTACTTTATTTTCTACATTCTCTTGTCTCATTCAAAGTCATTGGAATGATTCATTCCATTTTTACCAGCAGCAGATTGTAGTGAATCCCTGAAGAATTCCTCTATGTCTTCATCCACTGTGTTCACCTTTCTCTTGGTAGTCTCTGCAGCATTTTGCAAAATGATTCTTCTTCCCACATTTATTACAGGACTTTCCATGAGCAGGACTAATCTTTGGATTATCTCTACCTCCATACCTGCTGCACTTGCTGTTTGAGCTTACTACTTTGCTTTGCTGTATCTTTGGGAAATTCCTGGTGCTCTGCTTTTCTGTTTTCACCTCATGCACTGTTGTGTATATCCTGTGCAGTTCCTTAGCTCGTGCTCATGTGGTCTCTGCTGCCTTATACATATTCATAGTCTTTTCCAGTGTCAAATCTTTTTCATACAACAGTTTTTCTCTAAGCCCATTATCTGGAATTCTGCAAACTATTCTGTCTTGATTGAGTGAGTTTTACAAATATCCAAATTCACAGGGCTTACTCAGTGTGTGAAGCTTGGCTAAATATTGGTTGAAACTTATACCTTGTTTCTGGTCCAGGAGAAAAAACTTGATCTCTCAAATGTGATGTTTTCACTTGGAACAAAATACTCCTCAAATTTTGTCATCAGAGTGTCCAAAGTGAAAGCTGTCTCATCAATTTGAAAACTGTTCTAAGTTTCCAAGACATCTTCACGCATCATGCGTAAAAATATAGACACTTTCCATTTTCCATCAGTCTCTCCCACTCCACCATTCTTTAAATAAATGTTGAATCACTGTTTGAAGTGTTTCCAATTATCGGCTAGATTGCCGGTAAACTGCATCAGTGGGAGGTCTTAACTTATTCATGATGGGAACTATTGTCTTTTCTTGTTTACCCACTTCTGACACCATGTTATGTTCGCTCCTTGAGGAAGAACAACCTTGAGAAGTTTTACCGTTTAAATAACTTTATTTCTCCAATTGCTTGAACCAACAATTCATCTGACTTCTGTCGTGGTCTCCATTTTATTCCCACGTATACTGTGTGCATTGCCTACTGGGATATGTAGTTTGTTTTAATTGTGCATGTATAATAACACAGCTCTTGAATACCCAGTGCATCAAATGTTATAGGGAGAAGTCTGGGCAGTGAGACTGAGTGGGAAAATGGATCACCTCATGATTAAATGATGGGGAAACTTGATGGGCTGAATAGCCTGTTTATGCTCATATGTCTTATGGTTTTATGATAAATATTCATCATTACTGTTAGTACAAAATACTGTTTAGTTAATGAAAGAGTGTAATTGTGCAGACAGGTCCTTTTGTGATACCAGAGTCATTTATGATTAAGTTAGTAAGGGGAGCTTCAAGACACTGATAGCGATACAAAAATAGGGATGATGGACACCAGGTTTCTATACCTTCTTGAAAGTAGCAATGAGAAAAAGTTGTGACCAGAGTGATGGGGGTCCATTATGATATTGGCTGCCTTGTTCTGAAAACTTCTCGCATAGGTGTGGTCAATGGATGGGAAGTCAGAGCCTATAGTGAACTTGGCTATATTTGCTATCTTCTGCTCCCTTCTGTGTTCCTGGACATTTCAATTGCCAAATCTGTCAGTGATGCATTTTGTCACCATTCTTTCCACAGTGTACCTTTGGACATTTGATAGAGTATTTGATTATATGCCAAATCTCCTCATAGGAGAAAAAAGCTGAGAAGTGATAGAGAGAGGGAAAGTACTCGTAACTTAGAGGAACAATATCTTATATTTTGTCTGGGCACTCTCCAAGCAGATAGCATTAACATTGACATCCAGTTTCCGTTACCCACCCCCCCCGCCCCCACCCAGAGACTCTCTCTCTCATTCATATCCTTTTCCTCCAGTTCCCCACCCCTTCCCTCTCCATTCAGAGAGCTACCCCTACCCATCACTTCTCAGCTTTTTGTTCTTCTATCCTCCAATATAGAATATATCCACCTATAAGCTCTTCCTGTTGACCTGTGCTCCTCCCCCTGCCCTCTCCTCCATCCACTATTTCATTCAGGTGCCTGTCTGCCTTTTTTGCTCATAGCTTGAAAAATAACTCAGGCCTGAAACATTGGTTACCCTTTATGTCCTGTCGATGCTGAATGGCCTGCTGAGTTTCTCCAGCACTTTTGTGTATTGTACAACAATCACAGCATTTGTAGACCTTCCTGTTTAACTCCAACATGACCTTCCTGGTCTTATGATCTGTGCTTCCATCCATACAACCATGTTTGGTTTTATTCTGCTTACCTACCTTATCTCAATGTCCTCATACTCCCAGAGAGTTGCGTTCCTCTCCCCTGATTATTATGTTTGTGCTTCCATCATCTGCTTCTTTGCTTTGTCTACTCTACCCCAGTCCCTTGACCTATAATCTTCCAAAATAAGTTTTATTTGGCACTTTTTTTTAACCCAACTTCCTTGCCAAGCTAACTCTCCTGTAGTCTTGCATCTTCTTCCCTGTTATCATCCACAGAGCTAAAATTTTGATATCTTTGGCAAATGTTTTAATCATGACTCCATATGTTTACCCATTGTAAGGTAAAAACATCATGAGTTGGGACCGGAGAAGGAGTCACCCAGTACTAAGGAGTAACAGGATGCAGGTGTGACCTTGTACGCTCAAGATAAGTGTGGCAATAACAAGAATGATGTGCAGCAGACTAACAGAGAAGGGTAGCAACAGCTTATTCATTGGACAATGTAATGGTATGATAATTTACTAAGTGCGTGTCCTGGGGTATAAAAGAAACACCACTTGCTGATATCGTTAGAATGCGCCTTCTCCAACTAACACTGTTAGTTGCAAGTGTTACAATCCGGTAATAAAGAACCTTGATTTCGACTCAGTCTGGTGTCTGACTCACTCATTCTCGAACAAAGCATTCCTAACAATTTGGTGACCCCGACGTGATGGGTGAGTGGACACTAGACGACGGTTTCTGTTTTTCTTGACAATCATCTCAGCTGGCTGACAAAAAGGTCCAGAGAAGCCTGTTTTAACAAAATTCTCTCTCTTAAAATCTTTATGATTGTCAATAAGAACTGGAGATCGGACAAATTAGACGATCATAATTGAAGGTCGTCACCTGCCAGGATTGTAACACGTAAGTGTTTACAGACAAAACTATAAAAGTCCCTAAGGTGTTTTAGTGACATTTGATAAGTGCTTCGCCGACAAACTACTAGAGTTTAAAAAGTCTTTATTGTGACGTTGCAAAGTCAAATAGAGTGAGAAGGTGGTCTAAGAACAATTGGGGACCTGAGTTTTCTGCCCTAAACCGATTATTAAGAGGAGAAATCTCCCACGTGAAGGTTGGATTTTGAAAGAAAATGAAGGTTCAAGCTTATTGGTCTCCATTGTATAAGACTCGCTTATAAAGGTCCGGTAGGTATGATAATGTCTGTACACTTGAAAACTTAATTTATTTCCCAAATTCGCCGTGGTGGAATACCACAGCGGACATTAGAGACCTTGAGACGACAAAAAGATGCCTGCCTGGTGAACAAGGGCGATGACCAAAGACTGCAAAAGCTGTGTTCGGATCAGGTAGGAGATATCAATGAAAAAGTTGACAGAATCTTAAGAGACACACGGTTTATTCGAAATATTTTTGACAAGTTAAATGAAGGTATTCCCAGCATCACCAAGGAGATAAAGTTACGTAAATTCATAGATTGGTACAGGGAAACTGGACAAAAATATAGCCCAAAAACTTGCTTTCCTAGTTGTAACCTAACTTTCAGACCTCTTTGGGAAAACAGAGAGTGGAAGACGAGCAATCAGAGTATACAGGACAGTCTGATGTCCACCGGAGGACCAGACTTGGAGACTGTTTCACTAAAAAACTTTTGTCATCTGGCCTGCAAGGAGAAATTTTTAAAGGCGATTTTTGTTAACATAGATCCTCTAAACGGACAAGAACCTAAATTAAGAGAGGCATTAGGAAGCGACCCCGCAGCAATGGCTGCACAGTTGCCTGCTAAGACCTTTGACCAAGTTATTAGGGAAATTAATCAGGAATTAGAGAAGCAAAATACCAGTAAAGAGACATTGGAGAAACAAAGAATTCTCCAAAAATGTGTAGATCGCTGGAGGAAGATGGGGTGGTTACCCAGGAGCGCCGAGATGTTCCTGACAGGTGAGGGAAACAAAATTCTAAAGCGTATGGTCTTAGATAAGCTGGAAGAAACAAAACAAAGGAAAAGTGACTGTTTCCGGTTTCCAGCCACGAAGTGCCGGGTTTGCTCTCTCCCTCCCTCCTTTCTCCCTCCCCCCTCTCTCTTCTCTTCCCCTCTCTCTCTTCTCCCCCCCCCCCTCTCTCACCCACTCCCCCTCCCAATCCCAATCTGTGGTGGTGCTGCCCTGAAATCCCCAGGTGGGGCAGGGCAGAGAAATACAATTTGGTTTTAATTTTGTGCCCACAATTCCAGCTCCGCATCAAATGGGATCCTGTTTTATCCTCTCTCCCTCCCTCTTTCCCCCACCCCCACCATTGTGGGATCAGGGCAGACGTTGTGGGCTGACGTGTAGCTCACTCGAGGTGGGAGGGAAGGAAGGAGTGGTGGTTCCCAGTAGTGGGAGACCCAATCTGATCCAGACCAGTGATCACAGGATAATAACCTTTTAAAGGTGTAACGATGAAACGGAAGTGTTAATCTGAATACTTTTCTCCCAGTGGGGCCAGTGCAAGGCATTTTCTCTCTCTATCTCTCGTGCTCTGTGTATCTGCCTATCTCTTTCTCTCGCTATGCTCTCTCTCTTTCTCTCTCTCTCTCTCTCTCTCTCTCTCTCTCTCTCTCTCTCTCTCTCTCTCTCTCTCTCTCGCTCTCTCTCACAGTCTCTGGATGTATGTGATGTCATGTATGTACTCTGACAATAAATCTCTCCGACATGATCTGGTTTTACGGAGACTTATCAGGGCAGTCATGCTTCCCAGGGCTCTAAGCCTAATTAAGGTGGCAGGCCATTCCCTACAAAACACAAAGGAAGGGAAAGGAAACACGGTGGCTGACAGAGCAGCCAAACAGGTTACTGGATATCAAGAACCTATACAGGGGATGATTCTGAGGTCCCATGGCAAAAAAGAGGAATTAGAGAGAAGAGAAAATAGTAGTAAGTTGAGTGACCAAAAAGAGAAGGAGGGAGAGGGACCCCCACCAAATGTTGAACACCTGATAGAAATTCAGGAAAAAGCTAGCCCAAGTGAGAAAGAGGAATGGATGAAACGTGGTGCTACACGACAGGAGATCATCTATGACAATCGGACAGTATATGTCTGGCGCTCCCCAATAGGTACGATAGTTGCCCCCCGCCAATTACTTCCGCTATTATTTGAAGAAGCACATGGGCCGACTCACATTAGCGCCACCAAAACTTATAATACGCTTAAACAACATTGGTGGAATCCCCACTTACGCGAGCACATTGACAACTTTAGAGCTGAATGTACTATCTGCAATGGGCATAACCAAAGGATCACCTTACCCCACCCGCTTTTACGATTTCCAGTACCGACAGCCGCATGGAAAGAGATCTATATTGACTATACAGATATGGGTACTGACCTTAGAACAAAGGAAGGATACCGATATCTCTTAGTGGCGGTAGATAGGTTTTCACGGTGGTTGTAGGCTGTCCCAACGAAGAGGGAGGATGCGGATAGTGTAATAGGCTGGCTGACGCGAGAGTTGATACCCCGCTACGGGGTCCCCAGCAGAATATGCTCTGATAATGGGTCCCACTTTAAGAATGAGCTGATCCGACAGGTTGAAGAATACTTAGGGATCAAACACCGTTTCGGTAGTGTCTATAGGCCTGAGAGCCAGGGGCTAGTAGTAAGGGCAAACAGGATGATAAAAATCCAAATTAGGAAAGGTTTTGGGTGGGACCAGGTCGAATTGGGTCGAGGCATTGCCATTGGTACTGATGTCTATGCGACAAGAAAAGGCCAAAGATACCTTCCTGTCACCACACGAGATTCTAACGGGTCGACCCATGCCCGGTCCAAAGACTGATCCAGCCTGGGTAAAGAATTGGGAAGAAAGGGAAGTGGAAATGGACCATTATATGCAGATGCTGGGTAATATGGTTGCTTTAGTTTCACAACAGGTGGTGAATGCAAATAAGGAGAACCCGGACACTGAAGGAGTTCCAGTGAAGGAGGGAGACCTGGTGTATATCCGTAAACCAGGGAAGGTACATTGGACTGAAATTAGATGGACTGGACCATACACTGTTACCGCCGTGACAGATAGGTTGGTAAGAATTGACAAACCAGGGGATAATAATTGGCATCATTTTGCCTTTTGCTCCAAGGCAAAACAACAAGTAGCGAGTATTGGAAAATATGATGAGACTCATGTGGACAATGCCGAGGGCCCTATGGGCATTCCTGCTGATGGGTTGCCAAAAAAGCCAACAGAGTAGTTCGGATCCATGCGGGGCCAAAGTTATTCTGAAGATAGATAAAGACAAGGATAGCACCTTCCAGTTCGATCTATGCTGCACTTCTATCTCTAATAACGCAGGGCCAGATGGGTCACTCACTAAGGGGCTGACAAAACTTAAGGCATTGGCGAAGGAATTAAAAGCCCAATCTGGAGTCTCTAACCCTGTTTTGTCCTGGTTACATGGAGTGTTTGGGAAATGGGGCATAATGTTGGGACAACTTTTCCTAGGATTGTATCCATTTTTATCACTTGTGGCTGTTGTTGTATTCCATGCATTCGAACACTGGTCACGAGGACCATTGAGAGAGCCTTTGCCAACCGCGATGAGCTGCCTCCAAAATATCAAGCTCTACAAGCTACGGAGCGGGACTTTCTCACGTCACAGGAGGCGTCAAAAAATGCTGAGATCGATCCGGAGTCTGATGGAGAATGTGACGGGGAGGAGGGATTATAAAATAGATTGTAGCACAAATGTTAACTTTTATCTTAACTAATTACAAATGCTTAGAAGGGATAGCCAGTTATTTGCTTGGGGGAAAATGGGGAGGAAACTTGTAAACGGGCAATGGGATCGGGGAAAAGGATGGGGGGTATACGCTAAAGAGGGTTGGGGGGAGCCCTCGCCCACCAGCCGAAAAACCCCGTGAACAGAACCCGTATAGAGCTTGGCAATAATAGGTGAACTAATGTAACGCGGTGGTAGCATAGTCAGGGCAAGATTGTCCTCTAAAGAGGACAAAGGAGGGATTGTAAGGTAAAAACATCATGAGTTGGGACCGGAGAAGGAGCCACCCAGTACTAAGGAGTAACAGGATGCAGGTGTGACCTTGTACGCTCAAGATAAGTGTGGCAATAACAAGAATGATGTGCAGCAGACTAACAGAGAAGGGTAGCAACAGCTTATTCATTGGACAATGTAATGGTATGATAATTTACTAAGTGCGTGTCCTGGGGTATAAAAAAAACACCACTTGCTGATATCGTTAGAATGCGCCTTCTCCAACTAACACTGTTAGTTGCAAGTGTTACAACCCGGTAATAAAGAACCTCGATTTTGACTCAGTCTGGTGTCTGACTCACTCATTCTCGAACAAAGCAGACCTAACACCATTCATCTGGATATATTTGGGAAAGTAAAGGAGCACAGTACTGAGCACTGTGTAAGGATAATGATTTTTATTGTCATACGCATTGTACAATATATATATTGCAGCAAAGTTATTTCTTACTGCAGCCAAACTGCACCATAGTGCTCCAATCACTACATCTCTTATTGACCATTCCTGTCCACCGTAGAGCCTATGATAAGCCAAGTTGCTATTTTCACTGGCGTATTATTGGTTTTACTTTCTCGAGCAATTTCCATGGATGACTTTGGCATACACCTTGCTTAAATCCATGCAGATTACATCAAATATATTCCATTCATTTACCCTCCTTACTATCGCCTCAAAAAATTCAACTGTTAAACACAATCTTCATTAACTGCTAAATGTTCTTGTTTATCTGTAAATGTTTCCCTGATAATTTTTTTCCAATAGCATCCCCTAAGAATTTTCAGCTAATTATCTTGCTTGGACAAACTAGGACTCAGATGGTAATTCAGTGTCTGGGTTAAAACGTCTTTGTCAGGTGTACAATTCTGGACACAAACCTTCCCCTTTCATCTGTTCATTCTATTGCCCATGACTTCAGTGCACCAGGAACTTAAAATTCAGGTCCATGCCTTGGTGAAAGGCAAAGATGACAGAAAGCTAATTTGGCAGTCTGCATATGTCTGCCTGCTTAAAATAGCTAATGGCACAATTTAAGGCTGAGTTACTTTCATAATTTCCCCAGTGGGACCACAGACATTTCAGCTTCAAATTGCTTGGATCAGTCTCATTTGGTCTGCTTCCTAAATACCCATAAATTCATTCAGTTTACCTCAAAAAAACAACTTTGTTAGAAGTACAGCAAATAGAAATGTTAACTCCTGAACATTTTGATAGAATCCTTATTAATTATAAAATAGCTATGACATTGAAGGAGACAATTTGGCCCATCTAGTCTATGCTTGCTCACACATAACAATCTATTCAACCTTACTCTTGTGCATTTTTCCCCTCAAAAACCTATCTAATTCCCCTTTGGAAATCCCCTTTGTTTTCACTGTCCTCACTGTGGTGGGTTCTGGATCAGAACCACACTCTGCCTAAAAGTAGTTTAGCCTCATTCCACTTGTGCCTTTTGCCCTTCACTTACAAACTATGCTCCTGGTTGTCAAACAATCTCTCCATTTATGCAGTCTAAACAAATCAGGATCTATACATCATCACATTACATTTTGATCCAAGCTCGCAGTTCTGTTCTGCTCACCTGGCTTTAGGTGGGCTTCCGATTTATCCTTTCCTCGGTCACTGAGGACATTTTTAAATATGCATTTATAAGGTGTGGGCAGCAGTAGGAAAAGTTAGCATTGCCCATTTCTAATTGTTTGTGAGTCAATGATGGTGAGGTGCCTGAAGGAATCCCTATGGTACCATTATTACTGTGTTCTAGGATGTAGATGCAGTGATGATGAAGGAAGAACATCACACCGTATGATTTGCAGGAGAACCTGTTGACGACAATGTTCACATGAGCTTGTTGGCCTCCGTTACTGGTGAAGGCCATGGATATGGGAAGTGCTGGCAGCTTAACCTGGCCAATAAACGAAGGTCCTTTGTGTAGATGATACAGACTGCAGCCATAGTATTTTTACAGGGAGGGAGTGAATGTCCCGGGTACTGGATGGATTGTCAGTCGGATAGGTTGCCTTTGTCTATGGTGTTAAGTTTCTTGAATGTCATTAGCATTATTGCACTAATTCAGGAAATCCCATCATTTTCTTGATTTAGAGTGTGAGAGATGAGTAAAACTGATATAAAAATATGAAGATGAGGAAACTAATATGGGTAAATGAATAAAGCCAGTATGAACAGGATAAGAAATGAATATTAGAATGTAGGAAGCAGAGTCAGTCTGAGTAAGATAAGGGTCTTCTAGCCTTTAGACAGAATCAGCAAGTTCACCGTATGAATGAGATTAAGGATAGACAATAGATAATAGAATGTAGGAAGTAGTTTGTCTGAATAAGATAAGGGTCTCCTAGCCCTAGACAGAATTACCAAGTTCTGCATATGAAATTAGTAAGCCCTAGACAGTATTAGCAAGTTCTGCATATGAAGAGGCTGTAGCCCTGAGAGTTGGGAAGGTGTAAATTAGAACAAAGACAGGTTTGTGAATAAGGACACTGAGGATAATGACACTGACAGGATACCCCCTGGTCCTCCAAGTTCACAAGAAACAGCACGTAGGCAGACAGGATTGCCTAATGCCAAACTCATCCAGGAGGCAGAAGAATGTAAGGGGGAGGATATTCCTATACTGAAATAAACTGTATAAAAGTTGGGTGAGCCCCAGTGTATGTGTGTATTCCCAGGGTAAGGGGAAGCACCCAACTTTGCATTGTTGTATAATAAATGTTCTTTCTTCTCAATTTTTGTCTCGAGGAATTTCTGTGAAGGTACTTCTGTTTCTAACAAGAGCATCTAGATAGAACTATGGAACATTACAGCACAGAAAGAGGCCACTTTGACCCTTCTAGACTGTGCCAAACCATTTCTTTTGCCTAGTCCCACTGACCTGCACCCAGTCCATAACTCTCCATACCTCTCCCATCCATGTACCTTTCCAAATCCCTCCTAAATGTTAAAATTAACCCTGTATTCATCACTTCAGCTGGAAGCTCATTCCACACTTTAACCACTCTCTGTGTGGGGAAGTTCCCCCTTATGTTCCCCTTAAACTTTTCCCCTTTCACTCTTAACCCATGTGCTCTGGTTTGTATCTCACCTACCTTCACTGGAAAAAACCTACCTACAATTACTCTGTCTACCCCCCTCATAATTATAAATTCTTCTCTTTCTTTGGCTTGGCTTCGCGGACGAAGATTTATGGAGGGGGTAAAAAGTCCACGTCAGCTGCAGGCTCGTTTGTGGCTGACAAGTCCGATGCGGGACAGGCAGACACGATTGCAGCGGTTGCAAGGGAAAATTGGTTGGTTGGGGTTGGGTGTTGGGTTTTTCCTCCTTTGCCTTTTGTCAGTGAGGTGGGCTCTGCTGTCTTCTTCAAAGGAGGTTGCTGCCCGCCAAACTGTGAGGCGCCAAGATGCACGGTTTGAGGCGTTATCAGCCCACTGGCGGTGGTCAATGTGGCAGGCACCAAGAGATTTATTTAGGCAGTCCTTGTACCTTTTCTTTGGTGCACCTCTGTCACGGTGGCCAGTGGAGAGCTCGCCATATAACACGATCTTGGGAAGGCGATGGTCCTCCATTCTGGAGACGTGACCCACCCAGCGCAGCTGGATCTTCAGCAGCGTGGACTCGATGCTGTCGACCTCTGCCATCTCGAGTACTTCGACGTTAGGGATGAAAGCGCTCCAATGAATGTTGGGGATGGAGCGGAGACAACGCTGGTAGAAGCATTCTAGGAGCCGTAGGTGGTGCCGGTAGAGGACCCATGATTCGGAGCCGAACAGGAGTGTGGGTATGACAACGGCTCTGTATACGCTTATCTTTGTGAGGTTTTTCAGTTGGTTGTTTTTCCAGACTCTTTTGTGTAGTCTTCCAAAGGCGCTATTTGCCTTGGCGAGTCTGTTGTCTATCTCATTGTCGATCCTTGCATCTGATGAAATGGTGCAGCCGAGATAGGTAAACTGGTTGACCGTTTTGAGTTTTGTGTGCCCGATGGAGATGTGGGGGGGCTGGTAGTCATGGTGGGGAGCTGGCTGATGGAGGACCTCAGTTTTCTTCAGGCTGACTTCCAGGCCAAACATTTTGGCAGTTTCCACAAAGCAGGACGTCAAGCGCTGAAGAGCTGGCTCTGAATGGGCAACTAAAGCGGCATCATCTGCAAAGAATAGTTCACGGACAAGTTTCTCTTGTGTCTTGGTGTGAGCTTGCAGGCGCCTCAGATTGAAGAGACTGCCATCCGTACGGTACCGGATGTAAACAGCGTCTTCATTGTTGGGGTCTTTCATGGCTTGGTTCAGCATCATGCTGAAGAAGATTGAAAAGAGGGTTGGTGCGAGAACACAGCCTTGCTTCACGCCATTGTTAATGGAGAAGGGTTCAGAGAGCTCATTGCTGTATCTGACCCGACCTTGTTGGTTTTCGTGCAGTTGGATAATCATGTTGAGGAACTTTGGGGGACATCCGATGCACTCTAGTATTTGCCAAAGCCCTTTCCTGCTCACGGTGTCGAATTATAAATACCTCTATCAAATATCCCCTCATTCTATGTTACAGGGAATAAAGTCTTAACCTGTTTAATCTTTCCCTCTAACTCAGTTCCTGTATTCCAGATAACATCCTAGTAAATCTTCTCTGCATTCTTTCTATCTTATTGATATATTTCCTGTAGTTAGGTGACCAAAACTACACACAATACTCCAAATGTGACCTCATCATTGTCGTATACAACTTTACCATAATATCCCAACTCCTACACTCAATACTTTAATTTATGAAGGCCAATATGCCAAAAGATCTCTTTACAACCCGAGCTACCTGTGATGCCTTTCAGTGAATTATGTATCTGTATTCTCAGACCCTCTGTTCTATCACATTCCTCAGTGTCCTACCATTTACTGTATATGTCCTTTCTTGGTTTGTCCTTCCAAAATGCAACACTTCACACTTGTCCACATTAAATTCCATCTGCCATTTTTACCAGCTGGCCCAGACCCCTCTGTGAGATGTGAGAAGGATTTTGGAAGTATATTTCTCATCTGACTTTCTCTTTATGACAAGTGCTGGTTAGACCAGTCAGGCTTCTGATCCTGGATTAAGATGGTCAGGGAAACAGTGGCGATGATATCAGGAAAAGATTTTTCCTTGTTGAAGATTACCATTACCTGGCACTTGTGTGGAATTTTTTTTTTGTTGCAGGAAAATCAGGTTCTGGCTGGGTTGGGGGTGGGGTGGCACAGCAGCACTACAAGACAGCTTTGAGACCACAGATTGGAGCTGTTTCAGGGAGGTGGCCACCTACTATCAAGCTCAGTGACTGGCAACATCAGTAACTGCATTAAGGTTCTCACTGATATCAAATGCTTTACGACCAGGGCTAACCAGAAACTATGGTTAGATGCAAGGTTCCAGTCACTTCTCAAAGCTCGCGGTGCTGCTTTCAGGATAGTGGACATGATGGCACGCTGATCAGCCAGGGCTAAACTCTCCAGAATCCAGAAGGCAAAATGTGGGTATACACAGGGTATCCACAGACAATTGTACAACACCGGCGGCATGAGGCTCATGTGGCAAGTGATCAAGTCTATAATAGATCGTGGTTACATGGAAGTCTGACTCCAAACTAAATACTACACGATGGAATATGGAAATGTAGAGTTGCATTCCCCTGGAGAAAATTACATACAATTTATATACAAGGAGGAACTATGACACATTCGTTAGAGTGTGGCAACCTTATCTGAAACACACAGATATAATTTCACCCCTTCAGAATAAAGGAAATGAAGGAACACGTCCCAGCAGGAAAACGATGAGGATGTGTTACGAGCCCAAAGGACCCCAAAAGCCAGCAACAATAGATATTCACCACGACAAATGGTTACTTAAACAAAAGTTGCTTTTAATTATCTTTAAACATGAAAACAGAATCAAACTTTAACTTATCTCTATTTTTAACTTACTTAACTTAACCCAACTCAACCCCCTTCTAATTCTAAGCGCACATGTATGTAATGTGTGTGTAAATTTAGAAAAAGTTCTTTGGTTCACAGTCCAATCTCACTTCTCATTCTTCCAAGTTCACTGGTTGCAGTCAATTCTTATACTGTGCACAGAATTTAACATGTACAAAGTTCACCAGGCTTTGGTGCTCGAAACATAAATGGTTACTGCTCAGGAAGGTTCTTATAGGTTTTGCAGAAAGAGGTGTGTTGTTCCAGGACTTCCACAACTGAGGTTCCACCATTAGTCACCTTCGTGTCTTGCTGATGAAACTTGCCCCATCAGGGTTCTCCAGATGATAACCTCTTTCTTTCAGTTTATCACAGAGTTCCTTTCTGTTTCTCTGATTCCAAGAGAAACACTGGACAGCCAGTACTTTCGGACATCCATCACTCTGGAGCTTCTGTTTCAGTTCCAACAGCTTCTGCTTGACACTCAGTTCCAGCAAGCCTCTCTCTGTGTCTCTCTCACAATGACTGAGACCACGTGCTTTATCCTTCCCCCCTCTCCACTCTGAGACTCTGACTCACACAGTCAAAGGTTGCCAGCTTGCTTGACTGACCCCATGACCTTTCCCAGCAAACAATAGAAGTCAGTCTTCTGGTTCGTCTGTTGTTTTTATGTAAACAAGAACCCATTAGTGACCTTTGAGCACTTTTGTCTAAAGCTCTGCAAAGAGGTGTTAGGAGACAGTATGTCTCTTGCTGTTGCTTTAAAGACAATGGTCTATTTATTTCCACAGTTTCTGTATAGTCACTCATGATATGAATTCTCCAGTATTTTCTAATAAGATCTGTTTTTAATGAATGTGAATGTAATCTACTCTACTTTTCCTAATTTATCTCCCAGAAATATTTCTATATATTCTGTCACAGATGTAAGAAATAGGATGTGGCACAGGCAACCCTGCTCTCGTTTTCTTGCCCTTTACCACCCCCACCCCCCCCCCCCCGCCAATTTATTTAAGTACCTGTTTTTTTTCAGTTTTTTCTTTAGTTTAATCAAGGATCATTGACCTCAACAATATTTGTTAATTTGTATAACTTTATTCATGGTTGTATTGGGGCATGTGGGAGGGGGGTGGTGGTGTGGGGTGGGGGGAATCAGAAGGGGTAGGGAGGGGAAAATGTACTCAATATATTATACATAAGTGTTGAAAGAAAGTGTATTGTTATCTGAATCTATAGAAGTCTGAAAATCAAAAATAAAATATTCAAAAACTAAGTCTAAAGCAGATCACAATCAACCTTGCGTGTTAAAGACAACGATGCCTCCCTTCCAAACAGACACCATCCGGTCATCTACTGCATCCGGTGCTGGTCTCTTCTACATTGGAGAGACTGCTTGCATATTGGGAGATTGTTTTGTTGAGCACCTTGGCTCTGTTCACCACAGAGCATGGATTTCCCAGTGGCCACCCATTTCAATTCCCCTCCCATTCCCTTGCTGATATGCTGTCCATAGTCTCATGCACTTCCAGATTGAGACCACTCACAAATGGGAAGAACAACGCCTCATCTTCCGACTGCCATTAATATTGAATTCTCTGGCTTTTATTAAACATCCCTCCCCCCCCCCCCCCCACCAACTTCTTCCCCGTCACCTACCCCAGTTCTGACCCTCTCCCTTTGCCATGTCTCCTTTTGCACCTCTCCCCTTATCAAATCTATTTGACCCCTTTTGTCATCTGGACTCCCCCCCACCCTAGCTAGCACAGTCTGAATTCTGTGATTTCCTGTTGTTTGCTCATTCTGCTTACTCCTTGAAGAAGGGCTCAGGCTCAAAATATCAGCGATATCTCTTTGTCTCCTCTGGACGCTGAAAGACCAGTTAAGTTCCTCCAGAATTTCAGTATGTTTTTACTGAACACCTTCTATACGTGGTTTTATGAAAGGAACAGGATGATACTGTTAGAAACAGAATTTACCTTTAAAGAAATTGCTCGAGACAAAAATTGAGAACAAAGAACATTTATTATAACAACAATGCAAAGTTGGGTGCTTCCCCTTACCTTGGGAGTACACACATACACTGGGGCTCACCCAACTTTTATACAGTCAATTTCAGTATCAGAATACCCTCCCCCTTACATTCTTCTGCCCCCTGGATGGGTTTGGCATAGGCAATCTTTCCTGCCTACGTGCAGTTTCAGTATACTTGGAGGACCAGGGGGTATCCTGTCGGTGTCCCTTCATGTTATTGTCCTTATTCACAACTTCCTGATTCTCGGGGCTACAGTCTCTTGGTATGCAGAGTTGGCTCATCCTGTCTAGGGTTGGCTAATTTAATATGTATAAATCTGTGTAAGGTTAGCTAATTAGATATGTAGGACTTGGTACTTCTGTCTAGGGCTAGGAGACCCTTATCTGATCCTGACTACCTCAACTTCCTACATTCTATTGTTCCTTACCACTCCTTATCTTAGTCTTATGGTGGCTCTTGTCACAAAGACTAGAAGATTCTTATGTTAATCGTGCTGACTCTGCTTTCCTGCATCCTAATTCCCAAGCTCATCCTGCTTGTACTGGTTACAGCCATTAACTGATGTATGAATTTTAGTTTCCTTCACGTTCATAATTTTAGATCAGTTTTCCCATCTCTCACAATACCAAAGAAAGCTCCATGTCCCCCTAAATAACAGGCCCCTTGTGTAGCTGAGGAGAACCCTATCCGAGGTGAATCCACACAAGGCAGTGGGAGCAGGCATCATATCTAGCCGGGTACTGAAGGACTGCGCAAACCAATTGATGGAGGTCTTCTCGGACATCTTCAACACCTCACTGTATCAGCCCATCTTTCTTTCAGGTTTCAAGGCACTCACCATTGTTCTGATACCCAAGAGGGCGACAATAACAGGCAATAATGACTATTGGCTTGTGGCACTGACTTCCACCATTATGGAGTTTTGAGCATCTGGTGATAGAACACATTAAAGCATACCTTCAAAAGATGTTGGACCTTTAGAAGATGCCATTCCACTGACAATCCCTTTATTCTATGCTGACCCATCTAGAGAATGACACTTCATATGCTAAGCTGCTGTTTACTGACTTCAATTTGGCATTTCATAACATCATTCCCCAGAGGCTGGTGGAGAAGTTGTTATCGGTGGCACTTAACACCCCTCTCTGTAACTGGATTCTGAACTTCCTCACACTAAGATCACAGTCTGTCCAGATTGGTAGCAGAACATTGAGCACTGCCATGCCGAGCACTGGTCACTGGTGCATGAGTACATCACTCCTGTTCACGATACAGACCCATGACTGCATCGCCATATCCAGCTCCAACAGTGTCAGCAAATTTGCAGATGATACAACAGTAGTCGGCCTCATCAGCATCAATGATGAACCAAACTATAGAGAAGTGGAAAATCTTATGATATGGTGAGTGTCAACAAGAACAAGCTGAAGGAGATGATTGTGATTTTCAGGAAGACCAGGAACAACCACACTCCACCAATCAATAACTCGGTAGTGGAGAGAGTTCCTTGGTGTTCACTTATCTAGTGACCTATTGTGGACACACTACATCTCCTCACTTGTCAGGAAGGTGCAACAGTGACTGCACATCCTGAGAAGGCTGAAGCGGGAAAGGCTACTGGCCACCATTGTGTCGACCTTCTATGGGAACTCTATCAAGAGTGTCCTGGTTGGCTGCATCACAGCTATTGCAGAGAAATGGATCAGAGATCAATCCTCAGGACCATAAGAGTGGCAGAGAGGATTACTGGAGTCTCCCTCGCCTCCCCCAACGACATGATCTTCGGGATCATTGTCTGAAGAGGTCTTTCAAAATTATTGAGGACCCCTTCCACCCCCAACACATAGCATCTTTCAGCACCACCACCAGGGTGAGAAATAGCTTCTTCCTACTTTGAGAATGCTGAACAAGCAAAGAAACTGCTCACACTAACCATAATTTTAAAAAATATTTTTATTGAGTTTTACATATTAATCCTACATACAAAGTCTACTGATATAGCAAAAAAGCATGTCATAGCATATACATATCAAAAATTAATATATATGTAATTTAAATCCATCCATATTTGTTGATTTAACATTATTTCTTAAAAAAATAATTCTGGATAGAAATCAATTGAGATACATTATACTGAGCCTTGGTCATGACACGGAGTAATATCTGTTTAATTTGATGATATGATCTAGGATAACTATAATTAAACCTGTATATAATCAGTTAGTCTAAAAACAGGAAACAAACAAAAAAAACTAAATCTAATCTACCCTCTCCCTCTAATCGAGGTTACCTTGTATAGAAAAAAAGTAATGGATCAAATAGTGACCTTCAGAAACTAGACAGAGAATCGCTGGGGCATCCAAATACTTAAATCTGCCAATCATGATAGATTCTATGAATGGGTCCACATCTTTCCAAATTTAAATTTTCTATCTATAATGTTGTATTTAATTTTCTCCAAGTTTAAATAGGACATTACATCATGTAATCACTGTGTATGAGTAAGCGAAGATTCATCTTTCCATTTCATTAAAATTTCTCGTCTGGCTATCAACGTGCTAAAAGCTAAAATCTTCTCTTGCGATGCAGACAGAAGTATATCTGGTTCATGAGAAAAACCAAAGGGCATGGTTCTATTTTGATCTTAAAAATAATTGATGAAGATCAAAAACTGTTTTCCCAAAATCTTCCTAAATTGGGACACTTCCAAATGACACTTCAAAAATTTTGCACTTCTCACATAATGGATCAACATCTGCATAAAAATGAGGTAACTTAAGTTTGGACATATGTATTCTATGTACCACCTTAAATTGTAATAAACAATGCTTTGTATAAAATTAAGAATTGTTAATCAAACTAAGAGCAGAGTACCAATCTTCATCTGACAATGTTATATTGAGATCATGTCCCCAATCATTCTTATCCCAGTCACTGAGGCTGATCTTAAATCTAATAAATCAATATAAATCCATGTGAACAAACTATAAATTAAAAAAATACATCAAGAATACATGACATCACATACAACCCTGAGATAATTTTTTCCTATGGATGAAGCAGAATTTCCATTTATTGGCAGTGCAAAAAAAAAGATTCAACATACACAAGTCAACAAATAAAGAAATGTAAACAAACTGACTGTGCAATACAGAAAGAAAAAAAATCAATAAAGTGGAAAAGTAAAAGTCCTTAAATAAGTCCCTGATTAGCTTTGTGTTGGGGTGTCCGATGGTGGAGGGGTAGCAACTATTCCTGCACCTGGTGGTAAATATGAAATCCCTTGGGCCACGAGCCCAGGCCCAACTCACCTTTGGCCTTTTTATTGTTCCACCAAAGAGATAGTCACAAGTAAATGAACACGGCTCATTTGGGCTAGGACTGGTATTTGCCGTACCATCTGGCGTGATTGGATCTGGCTCACCTGGTGGCTGGCTCCATCGGTGAGGTAAACAGCCAGCCCGGTTGAATCTGGCACACCCGGTGGCTGCCTCCATTGATGAAGTTGGATCTGCCTCTCCTGGCAGCAGCCTCCATAGGCAAGGTAAACAAACGTGCTTGTCCCTGCTGGTATCCAGCCATCTCCATGTGGTCTACCAAGGTGGAGTTCATCCGACCTGTACACTCGAGGCCTGAAGGAGTTGGACCTGTCCAGCCTGATCCCATGAGACCTGGAACGAACAGATCTGGCAGACCTGACTGCTCAAGATATGTTGAGATCAAGGCCGAGCTCCACCACC